>NC_090310.1:25015000-26265000 GCF_039906515.1 Pseudorca crassidens
AACCCTAACCCTAGCCCGAACCCTAACCCTAACCCTTCCCCGAAGCCTGACCCTCACCCTTCCCCTAATGCTAATCCGTACGCTAACGCTAACCCACGCCCTCACACGTACTCTCCCCCTAAAGTATTGTCGAACCCTCACCTGTAACCTAAACCGTCACCGTCCCCTAACCCTAACCCTAGCACGAAGGCTAACCGTAACCCTTCCCTGAAGCCTGACCCTCACCCGTCCCCTAATCCTAACCCGTACGCTAACGCTAACCCTCGCCCTCACACGTACGCTCCCTCTAAAGCGTTGTCGTACCCTCACCTGGACCCTAAACCTTCCCCGTCCCCTAACCCTAATACTAGCCCGAACCCTAACCCTAACCATTCCCCGAAGCCTGACCCTCACCCGTCCCCTTAATGCTAACCCGTACGCTAACGCTAACCCGTGCCCTCACACGTACGCTCCCCCTAAAGCGTTGTCGTACCCTCACCTGTTACCTAAACCGTCCCCGTCCCCTAACCCTAACCCTAGCCTGAAGGCTAACCGTAACCCTTCCCCGAAGCCTGACCCTCACCCGTCGTCTAATGCTAACCCGTACGGTAACGCTAACCCGCACCCTCACACGTACGCTCCCCTTAAAGCGTTGTCGTACCCTCACCTGGACCCAAAACCTTCCCCGTCCCCTAAACCTAACCCTAGACCGAAGCCTAACCCTAACCCTTCCCCGAAGCCTGACCCTCACCCGTCCCCTAATCCTAACCCGTACGCTAACGGTAACCCGCGCCCTCACACGTATGCTCCCCCTAAAGCGTTGTCGTACCCTCACCTGGACCCTAAACCGTCCCCGTCCCCTAACCCTAACCCTAGCCCGAAGCCTAACCCTTACCCTTCCCCGAAGCCTGACAATCACCCGTCCCCTAATCCTAAACCGTACGCTAACGCTAACCCGCTCCCTCACACGTACGCTCTCCCTAAAGCGTTGTCGTACCCTCACCTGGACCCTAAAACTTCCCCGTCCCCTAACCCTAACCCTAGCCCGAAGCCTAACCCTAACCCTTCCCCGAAGCCTGACCCTCACCCGTCCCCTAATCCTAACCCGTACGCTAACGCTAACCCGTGCCCTCACACGTACGCTCCCCCTAAAGCGTTGTCGTACACTCACCTGGACCCTAAACCGTCCCCGTCCCCTAACCCTAACCCTAGCCCGAACCCTAACCCTAACCCTTCCCCGAGGCCTGACCCTCACCCGTCCCTAATCCTAACCCGTACGCTAACGCTAACCCGCGCCCTCACACGTACGCTCCCCCTAAAGCATTGTCGTACTCTCACCTGGACCCTAAACCGTCCCCGTCCCCTAACCCTAACCCTAGCCCGAACCCTAACCCTAACCCTTCCCCGAAGCCTGACCCTCACCCGTCCCCTAATCCTAACGCGTACGCTAACGCTAACCTGCGCCCTCACACGTACGCTCCCCCTAAAGCATTGTCGTACTCTCACCTGGACCCAAAACCGTCCCCGTCCCCTAACCCTAACCCTAGCCCGAACCCTAACCCTAACCCTTCCCCGAAGCCTGACCCTCACCCGTCGTCTAATGCTAACCCGTACGGTAACGCTAACCCGCGCCCTCACACGTACGCTCCCCCTAAAGCGTTGTCGTACCCTCACCTGGACCCTAAACCGTCCCCATCCCCTAACCCTAACCCTAGCCCGAACCCTAACCCTATCCCTTCCCCGAAGCCTGACCCTCACCCGTCCCCTAATCCTAACACGTACGCTAACGCTAACCAGCGCCCTCACACGTACGCTCCCCCTAAATCGTTGTTGTACCCTCACCTGGACCCTAAACCGTCCCCGTCCCCTAACCCTAACCCTAGCCCGAAGCCTAACCCTAACCCTTCCCCGAAGCCTGACCCTCACCCTTCCCCTAATGCTAACCCGTACGCTAACACTAACCCGCGCCCTCACACGTACGCTCCCCCTAAAGCGTTGTCGTACCCTCACCTGGAACCTAAACCGTCCCCGTCCCCTAACCCTAACCCTAGCCCGAAGGCTAACGGTAACCATTTCCCGAAACCTGACCCTCACCAGTCCCCTAATCCTAAACCGTACGCTAACGCTAACCCGCGCCCTCACACGTACGCTCCCCCTAAAGCATTGTCGTACTCTCACCTGGACCCTAAACCGTCCCCGTCCCCTAACCCTAACCCTAGCCCGAACCCTAACCCTAACCCTTCCCCAACGCCTGACCCTCACCCGTCGTCTAATGCTAACCCGTACGGTAACGCTAACCCGCGCCCTCACACGTACGCTCCCCCTAAAGCGTTGTCGTACCCTCACCTGGACCCTAAACCGTCCCCGTCCCCTAACACTAACCCTAGCCCGAAGCCTAACCCTAACTCTTCCCGGAAGCCTGACTCTCACCCGTCTCCTAATCCTAACCCGTACCTTAACGCTAACCTGCGCCCTCACACGTACGCTCCCCCTAAAGCGTTGTCGTACACTCACCTGGACCCTAAACCGTCCCCGTCCCCTAACCCTAACCCTAGCCCGAACCCTAACCCTAACCCTTCCCCGAAGCCTGACCCTCACCCGTCCCCTAATCCTAACCCGTACGCTAACGCTAACCCGCGCCCTCACACGTACGATCCCCCTAAAGCGTTGTCGTACCATCACCTGGACCCTAAACGGTCCCCGTCCCCTAACCCTAACCCTAGCGCGAACCCTAACCCTAACCCTTCTCCGAAGCCTGACCCTCACCCATCCCCTAATCCTAACCCTTACGCTAACGCTTACCCACGCCCTCACACGTACGCTCCCCCTAAAGCGTTGTCGTACCGTCACCAGGACCCTAAACCGTCCCCGTCCCCTAACCCTAACCCTAGCCCGAACCCTAACCCTAACCCTTCCCCAAAGCCTGACCCTCACACGTCCCCTAATCCTAAACCGTACGCTAACGCTAACCCGCGCCCTCACACGTACGCTCCCCCTAAAGCATTGTCGTACACTCACCTGGACCCTAAACCGTCCCCGTCCCCTAACCCGAACCCTAGCCCGAACCCTAACCCTAATCCTTCCCCGAAGCCTGACCCTCACCCGTCGCCTAATGCTAACCCGTACGGTAACGCTAACCCGCGCCCTCACACGTACGCTCCCCCTAAAGCGTTGTCGTACCCTCACCTGGACCCTAAACCGTCCCCATCCCCTAACCCTAACCCTAGCCCGAACCCTAACCCTAACCCTTCCCCGAAGCCTGACCCTCACCCGTCCCCTAATCCTAACCCGTACGCTAACGCTAACCCGCGCCCTCACACGTACGCTCCCCCTAAAGCGTTGTCATACCCTCACCTGGACCCTAAATCGTCCCCGTCCCCTAACCCTAACTCTAGCCCGAACCCTAACCCTAACCCTTCCCCGAAGCCTGACCTTCACCCTTCCCCTAATGCTAACCCGTACACTAATGCTAACCCGCACCCTCACACGTACGCTCCCCCTAAAGCGTCGTCATACCCTCACATGGACCCTAAACTGTCCCCGTCCCCTAACCCTAACCCTAGCCCGAAGCCTAACCCTAAGACTTCTCCGAAGCCTGACACTCACCCGTCCCCTAATCCTAACCCGTACGCTAACGCTAACCCACGCCCTCACACGTACGCTCCCCCTAAAGCGTTGTCGTACCCTCACCTGGACCCTAAACCGTCCCCGTCCCCTAACCCTAACCCTAGCCCGAACCCTAACCCTAACCCTTCCCCGAAGCCTGACCCTCACCCGTCCCCTAATCCTAACCCGTACGCTAACGCTAACCCGCGCCCTCACACGTACGCTCCCCTTAAAGCGTTGTCGTACACTCACCTGGACCCTAAACCGTCCCCGTCCCCTAACCCTAACCCTAGCCCGAAGCCTAACACTAACACTTCGCCGAAGCCTGACCCTCACCCGTCCCCTAATCCTAACCCGTACGCTAACGCTAACCCGCGCCCTCACACATACGCTCCCCTTAAAGCGTTGTCGTACCCTCACCTGGACCCTAAACCTTCCCCGTCCCCTAACCCTAACCCTAGCCCGAAGCCTAACCCTAACCCTTGCCCAAAGCCTGATCCTCACCCTTCCCCTAATCCTAACACATACGCTAACGCTAACCCGCGCCCTCACACGTATGCTCCCCCTAAAGCGTTGTCGTACCCTCACCTGGACCCTAAACCGTCCCCGTCCCATAACCCTAACCCTAGCCCGAACCCTAAACCTAACCCTTCCCCGAAGCCTGACCCTCACCCTTCCCCTAATGCTAACCCGTACGCTAACGCTAACCCGCGCCCTCACACGTACGCTACCCCTAAAGCGTCGTCGTACCCTCACCTGGACCCTAAACCGTCCCCGTCCCCTAACCCTAACCCTAGACCGAACCCTAACCCTAAGCCTTCTGCGAAGCCTGACCCTCACCCGTCCCCTAATCCTAACCCGTACGCTAACACTAACCCGCGACCTCACACGTACGCTCCCCCTAAAGTGTTGTCGAACCCTCAACTGGACCCTAAACCGTCCCCGTCCCCTAACCCTAACCCTAGCCCGAACCCAAAACCTAACCCTTCCCCGAAGCCTGACCCTCACCCGTCCCCTAATCCTAACGCGTACGCTAACTCTAACCCACGCCCTCACACGTACGCTCCCCCTAAAGCATTGTCGTACTCTCACCTGGACCCTAAACCTTCCCCGTCCCCTAAACCTAACCCTAGCCCGAAGCCTAACCCTAACCCTTCCCCGAAGCCTGACCCTCACCCGTCCCCTAATCCTAACCCGTACGCTAACGCTAACCCGCGGCCTCACACGTATGCTCCCCCTAAAGCGTTGTCGTACCCTCACCTGGACCCTAAACAGTCCCGTCCCCTAACCCTAACCCTAGCCCGAAGCCTAACCCTAACCCTTCCCCGAAGCCTGACCCTCACCCTTCCCCTAATGCTAATCCGTACGCTAACGCTAACCCGCGCCCTCACACGTACGCTCCCCCTAAAGCATTGTCGAACCCTCACCTGTAACCTAAACCGTCACCGTCCCCTAACCCTAACCCTAGCATGAAGGCTAACCGTAACCCTTCCCCGAAGCCTGACCCTCACCCGTCCCCTAATCCTAACCCGTACGCTAACGCTAACCCTCGCCCTCACACGTACGCTCCCTCTAAAGCGTTGTCGTAACCTCACCTGGACCCTAAACCGTCCCCGTCCCCTAACCCTAACCCTAGCCCGAAGCCTAACCCTAACCCTTCCCCGAAGCCTGACACTCACCCTTCCCTTAATGCTAACCCGTACGCTAACGCTAACCCGTGCCCTCACACGTACGCTCCCCCTAAAGCGTTGTCGTACCCTCACCTCTTACCTAAACCGTCCCCGTCCCCTAACCCTAACCCTAGCCTGAAGGCTAACCGTAACCCTTCCCCGAAGCCTGACCCTCACCCGTTGTCTAATGCTAACCCGTACGGTAACGCTAACCCGCGCCCTCACACGTACGCTACCCTTAAAGCGTTGTCGTACCCTCACCTGGACCCAAAACCTTCCCCGTCCCCTAAACCTAACCCTAGACCGAAGCCTAACCCTAACCCTTCCCCGAAGCCTGACCCTCACCCGTCCCCTAATCCTAACCCGTACACTAACGGTAACCCGCGCCCTCACACGTATGCTCCCCTTAAAGCGTTGTCGTACACTCACCTGGACCCTAAACCGTTCCCGTCCCCTAACCCTAACCCTAGCCCGAAGCCTAACCCTAACCCTTCCCCGAAGCCTGACCCTCACCCTTCCCCTAATGCTAACCCGTACGCTAACGCTAACCCGCGCCCTCACACGTACGCTCCCCCTAAAGCGTTGTCGTACCCTCACCTGGACCCTAAACCGTCCCCGTCCCCTAACCCTAACCCTAGCCCGAACCCTAACCCTAACCCTTCCCCAACGCCTGACCCTCACCCGTCGTCTAATGCTAACCCATACGGTAACGCTAACCCGCGCCCTCACACGTACGCTCCCCTAAAGCGTTGTCGTACCCTCACCTGGACCCTAAACCGTCCCCGTCCCCTAACACTAACCCTAGCCCGAAGCCTAACCCTAACCCTTCCCGGAAGCCTGACCCTCACCCGTCTCCTAATCCTAACCCGTACGTTAACGCTAACCTGCGCCCTCACACGTACGCTACCCCTAAAGCGTTGTCGTACACTCACCTGGACCCTAAACCGTCCCCATCCCCTAACCCTAACACTAGCCCGAACCCTGACCCTAACCCTTCCCCGAAGCCTGACCCTCACCCGTCGTCTAATGCTAACCCGTACAGTAACGCTAACCCGCGCCCTCACACGTACGATCCCCCTAAAGCGTTGTCGTACCATCACCTGGACCCTAAACCGTCCCCGTCCCCTAACCCTAACCCTAGCCCGAACCCTAACCCTAACCCTTCTCCGAAGCCTGACCCTCACCCATCCCCAATCCTAACCCTTACGCTACCACTAACCCGCGCCCTCACACGTACGCTCCCCCTAAAGCATTGTCGTACACTCACCTGGACCCTAAACCGTCCCCGTCCCCTAACCCTAACCCTAGCCCGAACCCTAACCCTAATCCTTCCCCGAAGCCTGACCCTCACCCGTCGCCTAATGCTAACCCGTACGGTAATGCTAACCCGCGCCCTCACACGTACGCTCCCCCTAAAGCGTTGTCGTACCCTCACCTGGACCCTAAACCGTCCCCATCCCCTAACCCTAACCCTAGCCCGAACCGTAACCCTAACCCTTCCCCGAAGCGTGACCCTCACCCGTCCCCTAATCGTAACCCGTACGCTAACGCTAACCCGCGCCCTCACACGTATGCTCCCTCTAAAGCGTTGTCATACCCTCACCTGGACCCTAAATGGTCCCCGTCCCCTAACCCTAACTCTAGCCCGAACCCTAACCCTAACCCTTCCCCGAAGCCTGACCTTCACCCTTCCCCTAATGCTAACCCGTACGCTAATGCTAACCCGCACCCTCACACGTACGCTCCCCCTAAAGCGTCGTCATACCCTCACATGGACCCTAAACTGTCCCCGTCCCCTAACCCTAACCCTAGCCCGAAGCCTAACCCTAAGACTTCTCCGAAGCCTGACACTCACCCGTCCCCTAATCCTAACCCGTACGCTAACGCTAACCCGCGGCCTCACACGTATGCTCCCCCTAAAGCGTTGTCGTACCCTCACCTGGACCCTAAACCGTCCCCGTCCCCTAACCCTAACCCTAACCCGAACCCTAACCCTAACCCTTCCCCGAAGCCTGACCCTCACCCGTCCCCTAATCCTAACCCGTACGCTAACGCTAACCCGCGCCCTCACACGTACGCTCCCCTTAAAGCGTTGTCGTACACTCACCTGGACCCTAAACCGTCCCCGTCCCCTAACCCTAACCCTAGCCCGAAGCCTAACACTAACAATTCCCTGAAGCCTGACCCTCACCCGTCCCCTAATCCTAACCCGTACGCTAACGCTAACCCTCGCCCTCACACATACGCTCCCCCTAAAGCGTTGTCGTACCCTCACCTGGACCCTAAACCTTCCCCGTCCCCTAACCCTAACCCTAGCCCGAAGCCTAACCCTAACCCTTGCCCGAAGCCTGACACTCACCCTTCCCTTAATCCTAACCCATACGCTAACGCTAACCCGCGCCCTCACACGTACGCTCCCCCTAAAGCGTTCTCGTACCCTCAACTGGACCCTAAACCGTCCCCGTCCCATAACCCTAACCCTAGCCCGAACCCTAAACCTAACCCTTCCCCGAAGCCTGACCCTCACCCTTCCCCTAATCCTAACCGGTACGCTAACGCTAACCCGCGCCCTCACACGTACGCTACCCCTAAAGCGTCGTCGTACCCTCACCTGGACTCTAAATCGTCCCCGTCCCCTAACCCTAACCCTAGCCCGAACCCTAACCCTAAGCCTTCTCCGAAGCCTGACCCTCACCCGTCCCCTAATCCTAACCCGTACGCTAACACTAATCCGCGCCCTTACACGTACGCTCCCCCTAAAGTGTTGTCGTACCCTCGGCTGCACCCTAAACCGTCCCCGTCCCCTAACCCTAACCCTAGCCCGAACCCTAACCCTAACCCTTCTCCGAAGCCTGACACTCACCCATCCCCTAATCCTAACCCTTACGCTAACGCTTACCCACGCCCTCACACGTACGCTCCCCCTAAAGCGTTGTCGTACCGTCACCAGGACCCTAAACCGTCCCCGTCCCCTAACCCTAACCCTAGCCCGAACCCTAACCCTAACCCTTCCCCGAAGCCTGACACTCACACGTCCCCTAATCCTAAACCGTACGCTAACGCTAACCCGCGCCCTCACACGTACGCTCCCCCTAAAGCATTGTCGTACTCTCACCTGGACCCTAAACCGTCCCCGTCCCCTAACCCTAACCCTAGCCCGAACCATAACCCTAACACTTCCCCGAAGCCTGACCTTCACCCGTACCCTATTCCTAACGCGTACGCTAACGCTAACCAGCGCCCTCACACGTACGCTCGCCCTAAAGAATTGTCGTACCCTCACCTGGACCCTAAACCGTCCCCGTCCCCTAACAATAACCCTAGCCCGAAGCCTAACCCTAACCCTTCCCCGAAGCCTGACCCTCACCCGTCTCCTAATCCTAACCCGTACCTTAACGCTAACCTGCGCCCTCACACGTACGCTCCCCCTAAAGCGTTGTACACTCACCTGGACCCTAAACCGTCCCCGTCCCCTAACCCTAACCCTAGCCCGAACCCTAACCCTAACCCTTCCCCGAAGCCTGACCCTCACCCGTCCCCTAATCCTAAACCGTATGCTAACGCTAACCCGCGCCCTCACACGTACGCTCCCCCTAAAGCGTTGTCGTATCCTCACCTGGACCCTAAACCTTCCCCGTCCCCTAAACCTAACCCTAGCCCGAAGCCTAACCCTAACCCTTCCCCGAAGCCTGAACCTCACCCGTCCCCTAATCCTAACCCGTACGCTAACGCTAACCCGCGCCCTCACACGTATGCTCCCCCTAAAGCGTTGTTGTACCCTCACCTGGACCCTAAACCGTCCCGTCCCCTAACCCTAACCCTAGCCCGAAGCCTAACCCTAACCCTTCCCCGAAGCCTGACCCTCACACATCCCCTAATGCTAATCCGTACGCTAACGCTAACCCACGCCCTCACACGTACGCTCCCCCTAAAGTATTGTCGAACCCTCACCTGTAACCTAAACCGTCACCGTCCCCTAACCCTAACCCTAGCACGAAGGCTTACCGTAACCCTTCTCTGAAGCCTGACCCTCACCCGTCCCCTAATCCTAACCCGTACGCTAACGCTAACCCTCGCCCTCACACGTACGCTCCCTCTAAAGCGTTGTCGTACCCTCACCTGGACCCTAAACCTTCCCCATCCCCTAACCCTAATCCTAGCCCGAACCCTAACCCTAACCATTCCCCGAAGCCTGACCCTCACCCGTCCCCTTAATGCTAACCCGTACGCTAACGCTAAACCGTGCCCTCACACGTACGCTCCCCCTAAAGCGTTGTCGTACCCTCACCTGTTACCTAAACCGTCCCCGTCCCCTAACCCTAACCCTAGCCTGAAGGCTAACCGTAACCCTTCCCCGAAGCCTGACCCTCACCCGTCGTCTAATGCTAACCCGTACGGTAACGCTAACCCGCGCCCTCACACGTACGCTCCCCTTAAAGCGTTGTCGTACCCTCACCTGAACACAAAACCTTCCCCGTCCCCTAAACCTAACCCTAGACCGAAGCCTAACCCTAACACTTCCCCGAAGCCTGACCCTCACCCGTCCCCTAATCCTAACCCGTACGCTAACGGTAACCCGCGCCCTCACACGTATGCTCCCCCTAAAGCGTTGTCGTACCCTCACCTGGACCCTAAACCGTCCCCGTCCCCTAACCCTAACCCTAGCCCGAAGCCTAACCCTTACCCTTCCCCGAAGCATGACCATCACCCGTCCCCTAATCCTAAACCGTACGCTAACGCTAACCCGCTCCCTCACATGTACGCTCTCCCTAAAGCGATGTCGTACCCTCACCTGGACCCTAAAACTTCCCCGTCCCCTAACCCTAACCCTAGCCCGAAGCCTAACCCTAACCCTTCCCCTAAGCCTGACCCTCACCCGTCCCCTAATCCTAACCCGTACGCTAACGCTAACCCGTGCCCTCACACGTACGCTCCCCCTAAAGCGTTGTCGTACACTCACCTGGACCCTAAACCGTTCCCGTCCCCTAACCCTAACCCTAGCCCGAAACCTAACCCTAACCCTTCCCCGAAGCCTGACACTCACCCTTCCCCTAATGCTAACCCGTACGCTAACGCTAACCCGCGCCCTCACACGTACGCTCCCCCTAAAGCGTTGTCGTACCCTCACCTGGAACCTAAACCGTCCCCGTCCCCTAACCCTAACCCTAGCCCGAAGGCTAACGGTAACCATTTCCCGAAACCTGACCCTCACCCGTCCCCTAATCCTAACCCGTACGTTAACGCTTACCCACGCCCTCACACGTACGCTCCCCCTAAAGCGTTGTCGTACCCTCACCTGGACCCTAAACCGTACCCGTCCCCTAACCCTAACCCTAGCCCGAACCCTAACCCTAACCCTTCCCCGAAGCCTGACACTCACGCGTCCCCTAATCCTAAACCGTACGCTAACGATAACCCGCGCCCTCACACGTACGCTCCCCCTAAAACATTGTCGTACTCTCACCTGGACCCTAAACCGTCCCCGTCCCCTAACCCTAACCCTAGCCCGAACCCTAACCCTAACCCTTCCCCAACGCCTGACCCTCACCCGTCGTCTAATGCTAACCCGTACGGTAACGCTAAACCGCGCCCTCACACGTACGCTCCCCCTAAAGCGTTGTCGTACCCTCACCTGGACCCTAAACCGTCCCCGTCCCCTAACACTAACCCTAGCCCGAAGCCTAACCCTAACCCTTCCCGGAAGCCTGACCCTCACCCGTCTCCTAATCCTAACCCGTATGTTAACGCTAACCTGCGACCTCACACGTACGCTCCCCCTAAAGCGTTGTCGTACACTCACCTGGACCCTAAACCGTCCCCGTCCCCTAACCCTAACCCTAGCCCGAACCCTAAACCTAACCCTTCCCCGAAGCCTGACCCTCACCCGTCCCCTAATCCTAACCCGTACGCTAACGCTAACCCGCGCCCTCACACGTACGATCCCCCTAAAGCGTTGTCGTACCATCAACTGGACCCTAAACCGTCCCCGTCCCCTAACCCTAACCCTAGCCCGAACCCTAAACCTAACCCTTCTCCGAAGCCTGACCCTCACCCATCTCCAATCCTAACCCTTACGCTAACGCTTACCCACGCCCTCACACGTACGCTCCCCCTAAAGCGTTGTCGTACCATCACCAGGACCCTAAACCGTCCCCGTCCCCTAACCCTAACCCTAGCCCGAACCCTAACCCTAACCCTTCTCCAAAGCCTGACCCTCACACGTCCCCTAATCCTAAACCGTACGCTACCGCTAACCCGCGCCCTCACACGTACGCTCCCCCTAAATCATTGTCGTACACTCACCTGGACCCTAAACCGTCCCCGTCCCCTAACCCTAACCCTAGCCCGAACCCTAACCCTAACCCTTCCCCGAAGCCTGACCCTCACACGTCCCCTAATCCTAAACCGTACGGTAACGCTAACCCGCGCCCTCACACGTACGCTCCCCTAAAGCGTTGTCGTACCCTCACCTGGACCCTAAACCGTCCCCGTCCCCTAACACTAACCCTAGCCCGAAGCCTAACCCTAACCCTTCCCGGAAGCCTGACCCTCACCCGTCTCCTAATCCTAACCCGTACGTTAACGCTAACCTGCGCCCTCACACGTACGCTACCCCTAAAGCGTTGTCGTACACTCACCTGGACCCTAAACCGTCCCCATCCCCTAACCCTAACACTAGCCCGAACCCTGACCCTAACCCTTCCCCGAAGCCTGACCCTCACCCGTCGTCTAATGCTAACCCGTACAGTAACGCTAACCCGCGCCCTCACACGTACGATCCCCCTAAAGCGTTGTCGTACCATCACCTGGACCCTAAACCGTCCCCGTCCCCTAACCCTAACCCTAGCCCGAACCCTAACCCTAACCCTTCTCCGAAGCCTGACCCTCACCCATCCCCAATCCTAACCCTTACGCTACCACTAACCCGCGCCCTCACACGTACGCTCCCCCTAAAGCATTGTCGTACACTCACCTGGACCCTAAACCGTCCCCGTCCCCTAACCCTAACCCTAGCCCGAACCCTAACCCTAATCCTTCCCCGAAGCCTGACCCTCACCCGTCGCCTAATGCTAACCCGTACGGTAATGCTAACCCGCGCCCTCACACGTACGCTCCCCCTAAAGCGTTGTCGTACCCTCACCTGGACCCTAAACCGTCCCCATCCCCTAACCCTAACCCTAGCCCGAACCGTAACCCTAACCCTTCCCCGAAGCGTGACCCTCACCCGTCCCCTAATCGTAACCCGTACGCTAACGCTAACCCGCGCCCTCACACGTATGCTCCCTCTAAAGCGTTGTCATACCCTCACCTGGACCCTAAATGGTCCCCGTCCCCTAACCCTAACTCTAGCCCGAACCCTAACCCTAACCCTTCCCCGAAGCCTGACCTTCACCCTTCCCCTAATGCTAACCCGTACGCTAATGCTAACCCGCACCCTCACACGTACGCTCCCCCTAAAGCGTCGTCATACCCTCACATGGACCCTAAACTGTCCCCGTCCCCTAACCCTAACCCTAGCCCGAAGCCTAACCCTAAGACTTCTCCGAAGCCTGACACTCACCCGTCCCCTAATCCTAACCCGTACGCTAACGCTAACCCGCGGCCTCACACGTATGCTCCCCCTAAAGCGTTGTCGTACCCTCACCTGGACCCTAAACCGTCCCCGTCCCCTAACCCTAACCCTAACCCGAACCCTAACCCTAACCCTTCCCCGAAGCCTGACCCTCACCCGTCCCCTAATCCTAACCCGTACGCTAACGCTAACCCGCGCCCTCACACGTACGCTCCCCTTAAAGCGTTGTCGTACACTCACCTGGACCCTAAACCGTCCCCGTCCCCTAACCCTAACCCTAGCCCGAAGCCTAACACTAACAATTCCCTGAAGCCTGACCCTCACCCGTCCCCTAATCCTAACCCGTACGCTAACGCTAACCCTCGCCCTCACACATACGCTCCCCCTAAAGCGTTGTCGTACCCTCACCTGGACCCTAAACCTTCCCCGTCCCCTAACCCTAACCCTAGCCCGAAGCCTAACCCTAACCCTTGCCCGAAGCCTGACACTCACCCTTCCCTTAATCCTAACCCATACGCTAACGCTAACCCGCGCCCTCACACGTACGCTCCCCCTAAAGCGTTCTCGTACCCTCAACTGGACCCTAAACCGTCCCCGTCCCATAACCCTAACCCTAGCCCGAACCCTAAACCTAACCCTTCCCCGAAGCCTGACCCTCACCCTTCCCCTAATCCTAACCGGTACGCTAACGCTAACCCGCGCCCTCACACGTACGCTACCCCTAAAGCGTCGTCGTACCCTCACCTGGACTCTAAATCGTCCCCGTCCCCTAACCCTAACCCTAGCCCGAACCCTAACCCTAAGCCTTCTCCGAAGCCTGACCCTCACCCGTCCCCTAATCCTAACCCGTACGCTAACACTAATCCGCGCCCTTACACGTACGCTCCCCCTAAAGTGTTGTCGTACCCTCGGCTGCACCCTAAACCGTCCCCGTCCCCTAACCCTAACCCTAGCCCGAACCCTAACCCTAACCCTTCTCCGAAGCCTGACACTCACCCATCCCCTAATCCTAACCCTTACGCTAACGCTTACCCACGCCCTCACACGTACGCTCCCCCTAAAGCGTTGTCGTACCGTCACCAGGACCCTAAACCGTCCCCGTCCCCTAACCCTAACCCTAGCCCGAACCCTAACCCTAACCCTTCCCCGAAGCCTGACACTCACACGTCCCCTAATCCTAAACCGTACGCTAACGCTAACCCGCGCCCTCACACGTACGCTCCCCCTAAAGCATTGTCGTACTCTCACCTGGACCCTAAACCGTCCCCGTCCCCTAACCCTAACCCTAGCCCGAACCATAACCCTAACACTTCCCCGAAGCCTGACCTTCACCCGTACCCTATTCCTAACGCGTACGCTAACGCTAACCAGCGCCCTCACACGTACGCTCGCCCTAAAGAATTGTCGTACCCTCACCTGGACCCTAAACCGTCCCCGTCCCCTAACAATAACCCTAGCCCGAAGCCTAACCCTAACCCTTCCCCGAAGCCTGACCCTCACCCGTCTCCTAATCCTAACCCGTACCTTAACGCTAACCTGCGCCCTCACACGTACGCTCCCCCTAAAGCGTTGTACACTCACCTGGACCCTAAACCGTCCCCGTCCCCTAACCCTAACCCTAGCCCGAACCCTAACCCTAACCCTTCCCCGAAGCCTGACCCTCACCCGTCCCCTAATCCTAAACCGTATGCTAACGCTAACCCGCGCCCTCACACGTACGCTCCCCTTAAAGCGTTGTCGTATCCTCACCTGGACCCTAAACCTTCCCCGTCCCCTAAACCTAACCCTAGCCCGAAGCCTAACCCTAACCCTTCCCCGAAGCCTGAACCTCACCCGTCCCCTAATCCTAACCCGTACGCTAACGCTAACCCGCGCCCTCACACGTATGCTCCCCCTAAAGCGTTGTTGTACCCTCACCTGGACCCTAAACCGTCCCGTCCCCTAACCCTAACCCTAGCCCGAAGCCTAACCCTAACCCTTCCCCGAAGCCTGACACTCACACATCCCCTAATGCTAATCCGTACGCTAACGCTAACCCACGCCCTCACACGTACGCTCCCCCTAAAGTATTGTCGAACCCTCACCTGTAACCTAAACCGTCACCGTCCCCTAACCCTAACCCTAGCACGAAGGCTTACCGTAACCCTTCCCTGAAGCCTGACCCTCACCCGTCCCCTAATCCTAACCCGTACGCTAACGCTAACCCTCGCCCTCACACGTACGCTCCCTCTAAAGCGTTGTCGTACCCTCACCTGGACCCTAAACCTTCCCCATCCCCTAACCCTAATCCTAGCCCGAACCCTAACCCTAACCATTCCCCGAAGCCTGACCCTCACCCGTCCCCTTAATGCTAACCCGTACGCTAACGCTAAACCGTGCCCTCACACGTACGCTCCCCCTAAAGCGTTGTCGTACCCTCACCTGTTACCTAAACCGTCCCCGTCCCCTAACCCTAACCCTAGCCTGAAGGCTAACCGTAACCCTTCCCCGAAGCCTGACCCTCACCCGTCGTCTAATGCTAACCCGTACGGTAACGCTAACCCGCGCCCTCACACGTACGCTCCCCTTAAAGCGTTGTCGTACCCTCACCTGAACACAAAACCTTCCCCGTCCCCTAAACCTAACCCTAGACCGAAGCCTAACCCTAACACTTCCCCGAAGCCTGACCCTCACCCGTCCCCTAATCCTAACCCGTACGCTAACGGTAACCCGCGCCCTCACACGTATGCTCCCCCTAAAGCGTTGTCGTACCCTCACCTGGACCCTAAACCGTCCCCGTCCCCTAACCCTAACCCTAGCCCGAAGCCTAACCCTTACCCTTCCCCGAAGCCTGACCATCACCCGTCCCCTAATCCTAAACCGTACGCTAACGCTAACCCGCTCCCTCACATGTACGCTCTCCCTAAAGCGATGTCGTACCCTCACCTGGACCCTAAAACTTCCCCGTCCCCTAACCCTAACCCTAGCCCGAAGCCTAACCCTAACCCTTCCCCTAAGCCTGACCCTCACCCGTCCCCTAATCCTAACCCGTACGCTAACGCTAACCCGTGCCCTCACACGTACGCTCCCCCTAAAGCGTTGTCGTACACTCACCTGGACCCTAAACCGTTCCCGTCCCCTAACCCTAACCCTAGCCCGAAACCTAACCCTAACCCTTCCCCGAAGCCTGACACTCACCCTTCCCCTAATGCTAACCCGTACGCTAACGCTAACCCGCGCCCTCACACGTACGCTCCCCCTAAAGCGTTGTCGTACCCTCACCTGGAACCTAAACCGTCCCCGTCCCCTAACCCTAACCCTAGCCCGAAGGCTAACGGTAACCATTTCCCGAAACCTGACCCTCACCCGTCCCCTAATCCTAACCCGTACGTTAACGCTTACCCACGCCCTCACACGTACGCTCCCCCTAAAGCGTTGTCGTACCCTCACCTGGACCCTAAACCGTACCCGTCCCCTAACCCTAACCCTAGCCCGAACCCTAACCCTAACCCTTCCCCGAAGCCTGACACTCACGCGTCCCCTAATCCTAAACCGTACGCTAACGATAACCCGCGCCCTCACACGTACGCTCCCCCTAAAACATTGTCGTACTCTCACCTGGACCCTAAACCGTCCCCGTCCCCTAACCCTAACCCTAGCCCGAACCCTAACCCTAACCCTTCCCCAACGCCTGACCCTCACCCGTCGTCTAATGCTAACCCGTACGGTAACGCTAAACCGCGCCCTCACACGTACGCTCCCCCTAAAGCGTTGTCGTACCCTCACCTGGACCCTAAACCGTCCCCGTCCCCTAACACTAACCCTAGCCCGAAGCCTAACCCTAACCCTTCCCGGAAGCCTGACCCTCACCCGTCTCCTAATCCTAACCCGTATGTTAACGCTAACCTGCGACCTCACACGTACGCTCCCCCTAAAGCGTTGTCGTACACTCACCTGGACCCTAAACCGTCCCCGTCCCCTAACCCTAACCCTAGCCCGAACCCTAAACCTAACCCTTCCCCGAAGCCTGACCCTCACCCGTCCCCTAATCCTAACCCGTACGCTAACGCTAACCCGCGCCCTCCCACGTACGATCCCCCTAAAGCGTTGTCGTACCATCACCTGGACCCTAAACCGTCCCCGTCCCCTAACCCTAACCCTAGCCCGAACCCTAAACCTAACCCTTCTCCGAAGCCTGACCCTCACCCATCTCCAATCCTAACCCTTACGCTAACGCTTACCCACGCCCTCACACGTACGCTCCCCCTAAAGCGTTGTCGTACCATCACCAGGACCCTAAACCGTCCCCGTCCCCTAACCCTAACCCTAGCCCGAACCCTAACCCTAACCCTTCTCCAAAGCCTGACCCTCACACGTCCCCTAATCCTAAACCGTACGCTACCGCTAACCCGCGCCCTCACACGTACGCTCCCCCTAAATCATTGTCGTACACTCACCTGGACCCTAAACCGTCCCCGTCCCCTAACCCTAACCCTAGCCCGAACCCTAACCCTAATCCTTCCCCGAAGCCTGACCCTCACCCGTCGCCTAATGCTAACCCGTACGGTAACGCTAACCCGCGCCCTCACACGTACGCTCCCCCTAAAGCGTTGTCGTACCCTCACCTGGACCCTAAACCGTCCCCATCCCCTAACCCTAACCCTAGCCCGAACCCTAACCCTAACCCTTCCCCGAAGCGTGACCCTCACCCGTCCCCTAATCCTAACCCGTACGCTAACGCTAACCCGCGCCCTCACACGTATGCTCCCCCTAAAGCGTTGTCATACCCTCACCTGGACCCTAAATCGTCCCCGTCCCCTAACCCTAACTCTAGCCCGAACCCTAACCCTAACCCTTCCCCGAAGCCTGACCTTCACCCTTCCCCTAATGCTAACCCGTACGCTAATGCTAACCCGCACCCTCACACGTACGCTCCCCCTAAAGCGTCGTCATACCCTCACATGGACCCTAAACTGTCCCCGTCCCCTAACCCTAACCCTAGCCCGAAGCCTAACCCTAAGACTTCTCCGAAGCCTGACACTCACCCGTCCCCTAATCCTAACCCGTAGGCTAACGCTAACCCACGCCCTCACACGTACGCTCCCCCTAAAGCGTTGTCGTACCCTCACCTGGACCCTAAACCGTCCCCGTCCCCTAACCCTAACCCTAACCCGAACCCTAACCCTAACCCTTCCCCGAAGCCTGACCCTCACCCGTCCCCTAATCCTAACCCGTACGCTAACGCTAACCCGCGCCCTCACACGTACGCTCCCCTTAAAGCGTTGTCGTACACTCACCTGGACCCTAAACCGTCCCCGTCCCCTAACCCTAACCCTAGCCCGAAGCCTAACACTAACAATTCCCTGAAGCCTGACCCTCACCCGTCCCCTAATCCTAACCCGTACGCTAACGCTAACCCGCGCCCTCACACATACGCTCCCCCTAAAGCGTTGTCGTACCCTCACCTGGACCCTAAACCTTCCCCGTCCCCTAACCCTAACCCTAGCCCGAAGCCTAACCCTAACCCTTGCCCGAAGCCTGATCCTCACCCGTCCCCTAATCCTAACCCATACGCTAACGCTAACCCGCGCCCTCACACGTACGCTCCCCCTAAAGCGTTCTCGTACCCTCAACTGGACCCTAAACCGTCCCCGTCCCATAACCCTAACCCTAGCCCGAACCCTAAACCTAACCCTTCCCCGAAGCCTGACCCTCACCCTTCCCCTAATCCTAACCGGTACGCTAACGCTAACCCGCGCCCTCACACGTACGCTACCCCTAAAGCGTCGTCGTACCCTCACCTGGACTCTAAACCGTCCCCGTCCCCTAACCCTAACCCTAGCCCGAACCCTAACCCTAAGCCTTCTCCGAAGCCTGACCCTCACCCGTCCCCTAATCCTAACCCGTACGCTAACACTAATCCGCGCCCTTACACGTACGCTCCCCCTAAAGTGTTGTCGTACCCTCAGCTGCACCCTAAACCGTCCCCGTCCCCTAACCCTAACCCTAGCCCGAACCCTAACCCTAACCCTTCTCCGAAGCCTGACACTCACCCATCCCCTAATCCTAACCCTTACGCTAACGCTTACCCACGCCCTCACACGTACGCTCCCCCTAAAGCGTTGTCGTACCGTCACCAGGACCCTAAACCGTCCCCGTCCCCTAACCCTAACCCTAGCCCGAACCCTAACCCTAACCCTTCCCCGAAGCCTGACCCTCACACGTCCCCTAATCCTAAACCGTACGCTAACGCTAACCCGCGCCCTCACACGTACGCTCCCCCTAAAGCATTGTCGTACTCTCACCTGGACCCTAAACCGTCCCCGTCCCCTAACCCTAACCCTAGCCCGAACCATAACCCTAACACTTCCCCGAAGCCTGACCTTCACCCGTACCCTATTCCTAACGCGTACACTAACGCTAACCAGCGCCCTCACACGTACGCTCCCCCTAAAGAATTGTCGTACTCTCACCTGGACCCTAAACCGTCCCCATCCCTTAACCCTAACCCTAGCCCGAAGCCTAACCCTAACCCTTGCCCGAAGCCTGACCCTCACCCGTCCCCTAATCCTAACCCGTACGCTAACGCTAACCCGCGCCCTCACACATACGCTCCCCCTAAAGCGTTGTCGTACCCTCACCTGGACCCTAAACCTTCCCCGTCCCCTAACCCTAAACCTAGCCCGAAGCCTAACCCTAACACTTGCCCGAAGCATGATCCTCACCCGTCCCCTAATCCTAACCCATACGCTAACGCTAACCCGCGCCCTCACACGTATCCTCCCCCTAAAGCGTTGTCGTACCCTCACCTGGACCCTAAACCGTCCCCGTCTCCTAACCCTAACCCTAGACCAAACCCTAACCCTAACCCTTCCCCGAAGCCTGACCCTCACCCGTCCCCTAATTCTAAACCGTACGATAATGCTAACCCGTGCACTCACACGTACGCTCCCCCTAAAGCGTTGGCGTATCCTCACCTGTACACTAAACCGTCCCCGTCCCCTAACCCTAACACTAGCCCGAACCCTGACCCTAACCCTTCCCCGAAGCCTGACCCTCACCCTTCGTCTAATGCTAACCCGTACAGTAACGCTAACCCGCGCCCTCACACGTACGCTCCCCCTAAAGCGTTGTCGTACCCTCACCTGGACCCTAAACCATCCCCATCCCCTAACCCTAACCCTAGCCCGAACCCTAACCCTAACCCTTCCCCGAAGCCTGACCCTCACCCGTCCCCTAATCCTAACCCGTACGCTAACGCTAACCAGCGCCCTCACACGTACGCTCCCCCTAAAGCGTTGTTGTACCCTCACCTGGAACCTAAACCGTCCCCGTCCCCTAACCCTAACCCTAGCCCGAAGCCTAACCCTAACCCTTCCCCGAAGCCTGACCCTCACCCTTCCCCTAATCCTAAACCGTATGCTAACGCTAACCCGCGCCCTCACACGTACGCTCCCCCTAAAGCGTTGTCGTATCCTCACCTGGACCCTAAACCTTCCCCGTCCCCTAAACCTAACCCTAGCCCGAAGCCTAACCCTAACCCTTCCCCGAAGCCTGACCCTCACCCGTCCCCTAATCCTAACCCGTACGCTAACGCTAACCCTCGCCCTCACACGTACGCTCCCTCTAAAGCGTTGTCGTAACCTCACCTGGACCCTAAACCGTCCCCGTCCCCTAACCCTAACCCTAGCCCGAAGCCTAACCCTAACCCTTCCCCGAAGCCTGACACTCACCCTTCCCTTAATGCTAACCCGTACGCTAACGCTAACCCGTGCCCTCACACGTACGCTCCCCCTAAAGCGTTGTCGTACCCTCACCTGTTACCTAAACCGTCCCCGTCCCCTAACCCTAACCCTAGCCTGAAGGCTAACCGTAACCCTTCCCCGAAGCCTGACCCTCACCCGTCCCCTAATCCTAACCCGTACGGTAACGCTAACCCGCGCCCTCACACGTACGCTCCCCTTAAAGCGTTGTCGTACCCTCACCTGGACCCAAAACCTTCCCCGTCCCCTAAACCTAACCCTAGACCGAAGCCTAACCCTAACCCTTCCCCGAAGCCTGACCCTCACCCGTCCCCTAATCCTAACCCGTACGCTAACGGTAACCCGCGCCCTCACACGTATGCTCCCCCTAAAGCGTTGTCGTACACTCACCTGTACCCTAAACCGTTCCCGTCCCCTAACCCTAACCCTAGCCCGAAGCCTAACCCTAACACTTCCCCGAAGCCTGACCCTCACCCTTCCCCTAATGCTAACCCGTACGCTAACGCTAACCCGCGCTCTCACACGTACGCTCCCCCTAAAGCGTTGTCGTACACTCACCTGGACCCTAAACCGTCCCCGTCCCCTAACCCTAACACTAGCCCGAACCCTGACCCTAACCCTTCCCCGAAGCCTGACCCTCACCCGTCGTCTAATGCTAACCCGTACAGTAACGCTAACCCGTGCCCTCACACGTACGATCTCCCTAAAGCGTTGTCGTACCATCACCTGGAACCTAAACCGTCCCCGTCCCCTAACCCTAACCCTAGCCCGAACCCTAACCCTAACCCTTCTTCGAAGCCTGACCCTCACCCATCCCCAATCCTAACCCTTACGCTAACGCTTGCCCACGCCCTCACACGTACGCTCCCCCTAAAGCGTTGTCGTACCGTCACCAGGACCCTAAACCGTCCCCGTCCCCTAACCCTAACCCTACCCCGAACCCTAACCCTAACCCTTCCCCGAAGCCTGACCCTCACGCGTCCCCTAATCCTAAACCGTACGCTAACGATAACCCGCGCCCTCACACGTACGCTCCCCCTAAAGCATTGTCGTACTCTCACCTGGACCCTAAACCGTCCCCGTCCCCTAACCCTAACCCTAGCCCGAACCCTAACCCTAACCCTTCCCCGAACCCTGACCCTCACACGTCCCCTAATCCTAAACCGTACGCTAACGCTAACCCGCGCCCTCACACGTACGCTCCCCCTAAAGCATTGTCGTACTCTCACCTGGACCCTAAACCGTCCCCGTCCCCTAACCCTAACCCTAGCCCGATCCCTAACCCTAACCCTCCCCGAAGCCTGACCTTCACCCGTCCCCTAATCCTAACGCGTACGCTAACGCTAACCAGCGCCCTCACACGTACGCTCCCCCTAAAGAATTGTCGTACTCTCACCTGGACCCTAAACCGTCCCCATCCCCTAACCCTAACCCTAGCCCGAAGCCTAACCCTAACCCTTGCCCGAAGCCTGACCCTCACCCGTCCTCTAATCCTAACCCGTACGCTAACGCTAACCCGCGCCCTCACACTTATGCTCCCCCTAAAGCGTTGTCGTACCCTCACCTGGACCCTAAACCGTCCCCGTCCCCGAACCCTAACCCTAGCCCGAAGCCTAACCCTAACCCTTCCCCGAAGCCTGACCCTCACCCGTCTTCTAATGCTAAACCGTACGGTAACGCTAACCCGCGCCCTTAAACGTACGCTCCCCCTAAAGCGTTGTCGTACCCTCACCTGGACCCTAAACCGTCCCCGTCCCCTAACCCTAACCCTAGACCGAACCCTAACCCTAACCCTTCCCCGAAGCCTGACCCTCACCCGTCCCCTAATTCTATACCGTACGATAACGCTAACCCGTGCACTCACACGTACGCTCCCCCTAAAGCGTTGGCGTATCCTCACCTGTACACTAAACTGTCCCCGTCCCCTAACCCTAACACTAGCCCGAACCCTGACCCTAACCCTTCCCCGAAGCCTGACCCTCACCCGTCGTCTAATGCTAACCCGTACAGTAACGCTAACCCGCGCCCTCACACGTACGCTCCCCTTAAAGCGTTGTCGTACCCTCACCTGGACCCTAAACCGTCCCCATCCCCTAACCCTAACTCTAGCCCGAACTCTAACCCTAACCCTTCCCCGAAGCCTAACACTCACCCTTCCCTTAATGCTAACCCGTACGCTAACGCTAACCCGTGCCCTCACACGTACGCTCCCCCTAAAGCGTTGTCGTACCCTCACCTGTTACCTAAACCGTCCCCGTCCCCTAACCCTAACCCTAGCCCGAAGGCTAACCGTAACCCTTCCCCGAAGCCTGACCCTCACCCTTCGTCTAATGCTAACCCGTACGGTAACGCTAACCCGCGCCCTCACACGTACGCTCCCCCTAAAGCGTTGTCGTACTCTCACCTGGACCCTAAACCGTCCCCATCCCCTAACCCTAACCCTAGCCCGAACCCTAACCCTAACCCTTCCCCGAAGCCTGACCCTCACCCGTCCCCTAATCCTAACGCGTACGCTAACGCTAACCCGCGCCCTCACACGTATGCTACCCCTAAAGCATTGTCGTACTCTCACCTGCACCCTAAACCGTCCCCGTCCCCTAACCCTAACCCTAGCCCGAACCCTAACCCTAACCCTTCCCCGAAACCTGACCTTCACCCTTCCCCTAATGCTAACCCGTACGCTAACGCTAACCCGCACCCTCTCACGTACGCTCCCCCTAAAGCGTCGTCATACCCTCACCTGGACCCTAAACTGTCCCCGTCCCCTAACCCTAACCCTAGCCCGAAGCCTAACCCTAAGACTTCTCCGAAGCCTGACACTCACCCGTCCCCTAATCCTAACCCGTAAGCTAACGCTAACCCGCGCCCTCACACGTACGCTCCTCCTAAAGCGTTGTCGTACCCTCACCTGGACCCTAAATCGTCCCCGTCCCCTAAACCTAACCCTAGCTCGAACCCTAACCCTAACACTTCCCCGAAGCCTGACCCTCACCCGTCCCCTAATCCTAACCCGTACGCTAACGCTAAACCGCGCCCTCACACGTACGCTCCCCTTAAAGCGTTGTCGTACCCTCACCTGGACCCTAAACCGTACCCGTCCCCTAACCCTAACCCTAGCCCGAAGCCTAACCCTAACCCTTCCCGGAAGCCTGACCCTCACCCGTCTCCTAATCCTAACCCGTACCTTAACGCTAACCTGCGCCCTCACACGTACGCTCCCCCTAAAGCGTTGTCGTACACTCACCTGGACCCTAAACCGTCCCCGTCCCCTAACCCTAACCCTAGCCCGAACCCTAACCCTAACCCTTCCCCGAAGCCTGACCCTCACCCGTCCCCTAATCCTAACCCGTACGCTAACGCTAACCCGCGCCCTCACACATACGATCCCCCTAAAGCGTTGTCGTACCATCACCTGGACCCTAAACCGTCCCCGTCCCCTAACCCTAACCCTAGCGCGAACCCTAACCCTAACCCTTCTCCGAAGCCTGACCCTCACCCATCCCCTAATCCTAACCCTTACGCTAACGCTTACCCACGCCCTCACACGTACGCTCCCCCTAAAGCGTTGTCGTACCGTCACCAGGACCCTAAACCGTCCCCGTCCCCTAACCCTAACCCTAGCCCGAACCCTAACCCTAACCCTTCCCCGAAGCCTGACCCTCACACGTCCCCTAATCCTAAACCGTACGCTAACGCTAACCCGCGCCCTCACACGTACGATCCCCCTAAAGCGTTGTCGTACCATCACCTGGACCCTAAACCGTCCCCGTCCCCTAACCCTAACCCTAACCCTTCTCCGAAGCCTGACCCTCACCCATCCCCTAATCCTAACCCTTACGCTAACGCTTACCCACGCCCTCACACGTACGCTCCCCCTAATGCGTTGTCGTACCGTCACCAGGACCCTAAACCGTCCCCGTCCCCTAACCCTAACCCTAGCCCGAACCCTAACCCTAACCCTTCCCCGAAGCCTGACCCTCACACGTCCCCTAATCCTAAACCGTACGCTAACGCTAACCCGCGCCCTCACACGTACGCTCCCCCTAAAGCATTTTCGTACACTCACCTGGACCCTAAACCGTCCCCGTCCCCTAACCCTAACCCTAGCCCGAACCCTAACCCTAACCCTTCCCCGAAGCCTGACCCTCACCCGTCCCCTAATCCTAACGCGTACGCTAACGCTAACCCGCGCCCTCACACGTACGCTCCCCCTAAAGCATTGTCGTACTCTCACCTGGACCCTAAACCGTCCCCGTCCCCTAACCCTAACCCTAGCCCGAACCCTAACCCTAATCCTTCCCCGAAGCCTGACCCTCACCCGTCGCCTAATGCTAACCCGTACGGTAACGCTAACCCGCGCCCTCACACGTACGCTCCCCCTGAAGCGTTGTCGTACCCTCACCTGGACCCTAAACCGTCCCCGTCCCCTAACCCTAACTCTAGCCCGAACCCTAACCCTAACCCTTCCCCGAAGCCTGACCTTCACCCTTCCCCTAATGCTAACCCGTACGCTAATGCTAACCCACACCCTCACACGTACGCTCCCCCTAAAGCGTCGTCATACCCTCACCTGGACCCTAAACTGTCCCCGTCCCCTAACCCTAACCCTAGCCCGAAGCCTAACCCTAAGACTTCTCCGAAGCCTGACACTCACCCGTCCCCTAATCCTAACCCGTACGCTAACGCTAAACCACGCCCTCACACGTACGCTCCCCCTAAAGCGTTTTCGTACCCTCACCTGGACCCTAAACCGTCCCCGTCCCCTTCCCTAACCCTAGCCCGAACACTAACCCTAACCCTTCCCCGAAGCCTGACCCTCACCCGTCCCCTAATCCTAACCCGTACGCTAACGCTAACCCGCGCCCTCACACGTACGCTCCCCTTAAAGCGTTGTCGTACACTCACCTGGACCCTAAACCGTCCCCGTCCCCTAACCCTAACCCTAGCCCGAACCCTAAACCTAACACTTCCCCGAAGCCTGACCCTCACCCGTCCCCTAATCCTAACCCGTACGCTAACGCTAACCCGCGCCCTCACACGTACGCTCCCCTTAAAGCGTTGTCGTACCTTCACCTGGACCCTAAACCGTCCCCGTCCCCTAACCCTAACCCTAGCCCGAAGCCTTACACTAACACTTCCCCGAAGCCTGACCCTCACCCGTCCCCTAATCCTAACCCGTACGCTAACGCTACCCCGCGCCCTCACACATACGCTCCCCCTAAAGCGTTGTCGTACCCTCACCTGGACCCTAAACCTTCCCCGTCCCCTAACCCTAACCCTAGCCCGAAGCCTAACCCTAACCCTTGCCCGAAGCCTGATCCTCACCCTTCCCCTAATCCTAACACATACGCTAACGCTAACCCGCGCCCTCACACGTACGCTCCCCCTAAAGCGTTGTCGTACCCTCACCTGGACCCTAAACCGTCCCCGTCCCATAACCCTAACCCTAGCCCGAACCCTAAACCTAACCCTTCCCCGAAGCCTGACCCTCACGCTTCCCCTAATGCTAACCCGTACGCTAACGCTAACCCGCGCCCTCACACGTACGCTACCCCTAAAGCGTCGTCGTACCCTCACCTGGACCCTAAACCGTCCCCGTCCCCTAACCCTAACCCTAGCCCGAACCCTAACCCTAAGCCTTCTGCGAAGCCTGACCCTCACCCGTCCCATAATCCTAACCCGTACGCTAACACTAACCCGCGCCCTCACACGTACGCTCCCCCTAAAGTGTTGTCGTACCCTCAGCTGGACCCTAAAGCGTCCCCGTCCCCTAACCCTAACCCTAGCCCGAACCCTAACCCTAACCCTTCCCCGAAGCCTGACCCTCACCCGTCCCCTAATCCTAACGCGTACGCTAACGCTAACCCGCGCCCTCACACGTACGTTCCCCCTAAAGCACTGTCGTACTCTCACCTGGACCCTAAACCGTCCCCGTCCCCTAACCCTAACCCTAGCCCGAACCCTAACCCTAACCCTTCCCCGAAGCCTGACCTTCACCCTTCCCCTAATGCTAACCCGTACGCTAACGCTAACCCGCACCCTCACACGTACGCTCCCCCTAAAGCGTCGTCATACCCTCACCTGGACCCTAAACTGTCCCCGTCCCCTAACCCTAACCCTAGCCCGAAGCCTAACCCTAAGACTTCTCCGAAGCCTGACCCTCACCCGTCCCCTAATCCTAACCCGTACGCTAACGCTAAACCGCGCCCTCACACGTACGCTCCCCTTAAAGCGTTGTCGTACCCTCACCTGGACCCTAAACCGTACCCATCCCCTAACACTAACCCTAGCCCGAAGCCTAACCCTAACCCTTGCCCGAAGCCTGACCCTCACCCGTCCCCTAATCCTAACCCGTACGCTAACGCTAACCCGCGCCCTCACACATACGCTCCCCCTAAAGCGTTGTCGTACCCTCACCTGGACCCTAAACCTTCCCCGTCCCCTAACCCTAACCCTAGCCCGAAGCCTAACCCTAACCCTTGCCCGAAGCATGATCCTCACCCGTCCCCTAATCCTAACCCATACGCTAACGCTAACCCGCGCCCTCACACGTATGCTCCCCCTAAAGCGTTGTCGTACCCTCACCTGGACACTAAACCGTCCCCGTCCCCTAACCCTAACCCTAGCCCGAAGCCTAACCCTAACCCTTCCCCGAAGCCTGACCCTCACCCGTCGTCTAATGCTAAACCGTACGGTAACGCTAACCCGCGCCCTTACACGTACGCTCCCCCTAAAGCGTGGTCGTACCCTCACCTAGACCCTAAACCGTCCCCGTCCCCTAACCCTAACCCTAGACCAAACCCTAACCCTAACCCTTCCGCGAAGCCTGACCCTCACCCGTCCCCTAATTCTAAACCGTACGATAACGCTAACCAGCGCCCTCACACGTACGCTCCCCTGAAAGCGTTGTTGTACCCTCACCTGGAACCTAAACCGTCCCCGTCCCCTAACCCTAACCCTAGCCCGAAGCCTAACCCTAACCCTTCCCCGAAGCCTGACCCTCACCCTTCCCCTAATCCTAAACCGTATGCTAATGCTAACCCGCGCCCTCACACGTACACTCCCCCTAAAGCGTTGTCGTATCCTCACCTGGACCCTAAACCTTCCCCGTCTCCTAAACCTAACCCTAGCCCGAAGCCTAACCCTAACCCTTCCCCGAAGCCTGACCCTCACCCGTCCCCTAATCCTAACCCGTACGCTAACGCTAACCCGCGCCCTCACACGTATGCTCCCCCTAAAGCGTTGTCGTACCCTCACCTGGACCCTAAACCGTCCCGTCCCCTAACCCTAACCCTAGCCCGAAGCCTAACCCTAACCCTTCCCCGAAGCCTGACCCTCACCCTTCCCCTAATGCTAATTCGTACGCTAACGCTAACCCGCGCCCTCACACGTACGCTCCCCCTAAAGCATTGTCGAACCCTCACCTGTAACCTAAACCGTCACCGTCCCCTAACCCTAACCCTAGCACGAAGGCTAACCGTAACCCTTCCCCGAAGCCTGACCCTCACCCGTCCCCTAATCCTAACCCGTACGCTAACGCTAACCCGCGCCGTCACACGTACGCTCCCCCTAATGCGTTGTCGTACCCTTACCTGGACGCTAAACCGTCCCCGTCCCTTAACCCTAACCCTACCCCGAGCCCTAACCCTAACCCTTCCCCGAAGCCTGACCCTCACGCGTCCCCTAATCCTAAACCGTACGCTAACGATAACCCGCGCCCTCACACGTACGCTCCCCCTAAAGCATTGTCGTACTCTCACCTGGACCCTAAACCGTCCCCGTCCCCTAACCCTAACCCTAGCCCGAACCCTAACCCTAAACCTTCCCCAACGCCTGACCCTCACCCGTCGTCTAATGCTAACCCGTACGGTAACGCTAACCCGCGCCCTCACACGTACGCTCCCCCTAAAGCGTTGTCGTACCCTCACCTGGACCCTAAACCGTCCTCGTCCCCTAACACTAACCCTAGCCCGAAGCCTAACCCTAACCCTTCCCCGAAGCCTGACCCTCACCCGTCTCCTAATCCTAACCCGTACCTTAACGCTAACCTGCGCCCTCACACGTACGCTCCCCCTAAAGCGTTGTCGTACACTCACCTGGACCCTAAACCGTCCCCGTCCCCTAACCCTAACCCTAGCCCGAACCCTAACCCTAACCCTTCCCCGAAGCCTGACCCTCACCCGTCCCCTAATCCTAACCCGTACGCTAACGCTAACCCGCGCCCTCACACGTACGATCCCCCTAAAGCGTTGTCGTACCATCACCTGGACCCTAAACCGTCCCCGTCCCCTAACCCTAACCCTAGCGCGAACCCTAACCCTAACCCTTCTCCGAAGCCTGACCCTCACACATCCCCTAATCCTAACCCTTACGCTAACGCTTACCTACGCCCTCACACGTACGCTCCCCCTAAAGCGTTGTCGTACCGTCACCAGGACCCTAAACCGTCCCCGTCCCCTAACCCTAACCCTAGCCCGAAACCTAACCCTAACCCTTCCCCGAAGCCTGACCCTCACACGTCCCCTAACCCTAAACCGTACGCTAACGCTAACCCGCGCCCTCACACATACGCTCCCCCTAAAGCATTTTCGTACACTCACCTGGACCCTAAACCGTCCCCGTCCCCTAACCCTAACCCTAGCCCGAACCCTAACCCTAACCCTTCCCCGAAGCCTGACCCTCACCCGTCCCCTAATCCTAACGCGTACGCTAACGCTAACCCGCGCCCTCACACGTACGCTCCCCCTAATGCATTGTCGTACTCTCACCTGGACCCTAAACCGTCCCCGTCCCCTAACCCTAACCCTAGCCCGAACCCTAACCCTAATCCTTCCCCGAAGCCTGACCCTCACCCGTCGCCTAATGCTAACCCGAACGGTAACGCTAACCCGCGCCCTCACACGTACGCTCCCCCTAAAGCGTTGTCGTACCCTCACCTGTACACTAAACCGTCCCCATCCCCTAACCCTAACCCTAGCCCGAACCCTAACCCTAACCCTTCCCCGAAGCCTGACCCTCACCCGTCCCCTAATCCTAACCCGTACGCTAACGCTAACCCGCGCCCTCACACGTACGCTCCCCCTAAAGCGTTGTCATACCCTCACCTGGACCCTAAACCGTCCCCGTCCCCTAACCCTAACTCTAGCCCGAACCCTAACCCTAACCCTTCCCCGAAGCCTGACCTTCACCCTTCCCCTAATGCTAACCCGTACGCTAATGCTAACCCACACCCTCACACGTACGCTCCCCCTAAAGCGTCGTCATACCCTCACCTGGACCCTAAACTGTCCCCGTCCCCTAACCCTAACCCTAGCCCGAAGCCTAACCCTAAGACTTCTCTGAAGCCTGACACTCACCCATCCCCTAATCCTAACCCGTACGCTAACGCTATCCCACGCCCTCACACGTACGCTCCCCCTAAAGCGTTGTCGTACCCTCACCTGGACCCTACACCGTCCCCGTCCCCTAACCCTAACCCTAGCCCGAAGCCTAACACTAACACTTCCCCGAAGCCTGACCCTCACCCGTCCCCTAATCCTAACCCGTACGCTAACGCTAACCCGCGCCCTCACACATACGCTCCCCCTAAAGCGTTGTCGTACCCTCACCTGGACCCTAAACCTTCCCCGTCCCCTATCCCTAACCCTAGCCCGAAGCCTAACCCTAACCCTTGCCCGAAGCCTGACCCTCACCCTTCCCCTAATGCTAACCCGTACGCTAACGCTAACCCGCGCCCTCACACGTACGCTACCCCTAAAGCGTCGTCGTACCCTCACCTGGACCCTAAACCGTCCCCGTCCCCTAACCCTAACCCTAGCCCGAACCCTAACCCTAAGCCTTCTGCGAAGCCTGACCCTCACCCGTCCCCTAATCCTAACCCGTACGCTAACACTAACCCGCGCCCTCACACGTACGCTCCCCCTAAAATGTTGTCGTACCCTCAGCTGGACCATAAACTGTCCCCGTCCCCTAACCCTAACCCTAGCCCGAAGCCTAACCCTAAGACTTCTCCGAAGCCTGACACTCACCCGTCCCCTAATCCTAACCCGTAAGCTAACGCTAACCCGCGCTCTCACACGTACGCTCCCCCTAAAGCGTTGTCGTACCCTCACCTGGACCCTAAACCGTCCCCGTCCCCTAAACTTAAACCTAGCCCGAACCCTAACCCTAACCCTTCCCCGAAGCCTGACCCTCACCCGTCCCCTAATCCTAACCCGTACGCTAACGCTAAACCGCGCCCTCACACGTACGCTCCCCTTAAAGCGTTGTCATACCCTCACCTGGACCCTAAACCGTACCCGTCCCCTAACCCTAACCCTAGCCCGAAGCCTAACACTAACAATTCCCCGAAGCCTGACCCTCACCCGTCCCCTAATCCTAACCCGTACGCTAACGCTAACCCGCGCCCTCACACATACGCTCCCCCTAAAGCGTTGTCGTACCATCACCTGGACCCTAAACCTTCCCCGTCCCCTAACCCTAACCCTAGCCCGAAGCCTAACCCTAACCCTTGCCCGAAGCCTGATCCTCACCCGTCCCCTAATCCTAACCCATACGCTAACGCTAACCCGCGCCCTCACACGTACGCTCCCCCTAAAGCGTTCTCGTACCCTCACCTGGACCCTAAACCGTCCCCGTCCCATAACCCTAACCCTAGCCCGAATCCTAAACCTAACCCTTCCCCGAAGCCTGACCCTCACCCTTCCCCTAATGCTAACCCGTACGCTAACGCTAACCCGCGCCCTCACACGTACGCTCCCCCTAAAGCGTTGTCGTACCCTCACCTGGACCCTAAACCGTCCCCGTGCCCTAACCCTAACCCTAGCCCTAACCCTAACCCTAACACTTCCCCGAAACCTGACCCTCACCCGTCCCCTAATCCTAACCCGTACGCTAACGTTAACCCGCGCCCTCACACGTACGCTCCCCTTAAAGCGTTGTCGTACCCTCACCTGGACCCTAAACCGTCCCCGTCCCCTAACCCTAACCCTAGCCCGAAGCCTAACACTAACACTTCCCCGAAGCCTGACCCTCACCCGTCCCCTAATGCTAACCCGTACGCTAACGCTAACTCGCGCCCTCACACATACGCTCCCCCTAAAGCGTTGTCGTACCCTGCCCTGGACCCTAAACCTTCCCCGTCCCCTAATCCTAACCCTAGCCCGAAGCCTAACCCTAACACTTGCCCGAAGCCTGATCCTCACCCGTCCCCTAATCCTAACTCATACGCTGACGCTAACCCGCGCCCCCACACGTACGCTCACCCTAAAGCGTTGTCGTACCCTCACCTGGACCCTAAACCGTCCCCATACCCTAACCCTAACCCTAGACCGAACCCTAACCCTAACCCTTCCCCGAAGCCTGACCCTCACCCGTCCCCTAATCCTAACCCGTACGCTAACGCTAACCCGCGCCCTCACACGTACGCTCCCCCTAAAGCGTTGTCGTACCCTCACATGGAACCTAAACCGTCCCCGTCCCCTAACCCTAACCCTAGCCCGAAGCCTATCCCTAAACCTTCCCCGAAGCCTGACACTCTCCCGTCCCCTAATCCTAAACCGTACGCTAACGCTAACCCGCGCCTTCACACGTACGCTCCCCCTAAAGCGTTGTCGTACCCTCACCTGGACCCTAAACCTTTCACGTCCCCTAACCCTAACCCTAGACCGAAGCGTAACCCTAACCCTTCCCCGAAGCCTGACCCTCACCCGTCCCCTAATCCTAACCCGTACGCTAACGCTAACCCGCGCCCTCACACGTATACTCCCCCTAAAGCGTTGTCGTACCCTCACCTGGACCCTAAACCGTCCCCGTCCCCTAACGCTAACCCTAGCCCGAAGCCTAACCCTAACCCTTCCCCGAAGCCTGACCCTCACCCGTCCCCTAATCCTAACGCGTACGCTAACGCTAACCCGCGCCCTCACACGTACGCTCCCCCTAAAGCGTTGTCGTACCCTCACCTGGACCCTAAACCGTCCCCGTCCCCTAACCCTAACCCTAGCCCGAAGCCTAACCCTAACCCTTCCCCGAAGCCTGACCCTCACCCGTCCCCTAATCCTAACGCGTACGATAACGCTAACCCGCGCCCTCACACGTTCGCTCCCCCTAAAGCGTTGTCGTACCCTCACCTGGACCCTAAACCGTCCCCATCCCCTAACCCTAACCCTAGCCCGAACCCTAACCCTAACCCTTCCCCGAAGCCTGACACTCACCCGTCCCCTAATCCTAACCCGTACGCTAACGCTAACCCGCGCCCTCACACATACGCTCCCCCTAAAGCGTTGTCATACCCTCACCTGGACCCTAAACCGTCCCCGTCCCCTAACCCTAACCCTAGCCCGAAGCCTAACCCTAACCCATGCCCGAAGCCTGATCCTCACCCGTCCCCTAATCCTAACCCATACGCTAACGCTAACCCGCGCCCTCACACGTACGCTCCCCCTAAAGCGTTGTCGTACCCTCACCTGGACCCTAAACCGTCCCCGTCCCCTAACCCTAACCCTAGACCGAACCCTAACCCTAACCCTTCCCCGAAGCCTGACCCTCACCCGTCCCCTAATCCTAAACCGTACGATAACGCTAACCCGCGCCCTCACACGTACGCTCCCCCTAAAGCGTTGGCGTACACTCACCTGGACCCTAAACCGTCCCCGTCCCCTAACCCTAACCCTAGCGCGAACCCTGACCCTAACCCTTCCCCGAAGCCTGACCCTCACCCGTCGTCTAATGCTAACCCGTACAGTAACGCTAACCGGCGCCCTCACACGTACGCTCCCCCTAAAGCATTGTCATACCCTCACCTGGACCCTAAACCGTCTCCGTCCCCTAACCCTAACCCTAGCCCAAACCCTAACCCTAAACCTTCCCCGAAGCCTGACCCTCACCCGTCCCCTAATCCTAACCCGTACGCTAACGCTAACCCGCGCCCTCACACGTACGATCCCCCTAAAGCGTTGTCGTACCCTCACCTGGACCCTAAACCGTCCCCGTCCCCTAACCCTAAACCTAGCCCGAAGCCTAACCCTAACCCTTCCCCGAAGCCTGACCCTCACCCTTCCCCTAATGCTAACCCGTACGCTAACGCTAACCCGCGCCCTCACACGTACGTTCCCCACAAAGCTTTGTCGTACCCTCACCTGGACCCTAAACCGTCCCCGTCCCCTAACCCTAACCCTAGCCCGAACCCTAACCCTAACACTTCCCCGAAGCCTGACCCTCACCCGTCCCCTAATCCTAACCCGTACGCTATCGCTAACCCGTGCCCTCACACATACGCTCCCCCTAAATCATTGTCGTACCCTCACCTGGACCCTAAAGCTTCCCCGTCCCCTGACCATAACCCTAGCCCGAGCCCTAAACCTAACCCTTCCCCGAAGCCTGACCCTCACCCGTCCCTAATCCTAACCCGTACGCTAACGCTAACCCGCGCACTCACACGTACGCTCCCCCTAAAGCATTGTCGTACTCTCACCTGGACCCTAAACCGTCCCCGTCCCCTAACCCTAACCCTAGCCCGAACCCTAACCCTAACCCTTCCCCGAAGCCTGACCCTCACCCGTCCCCTAATCCTAACACGTACGCTAACGCTAACCCGCGCCCTCACACGTACGCTCCCCCTAAAGCATTGTCGTACTCTCACCTGGACCCTAAACCGTCCCCGTCCCCTAACCCTAACCCTAACCCGAACCCTAACCCTAACCCTTCCCCGAAGCCTGACCCTCATCCGTCGCCTAATGCTAACCCGTACGGTAACGCTAACCCGCGCCCTCACACGTACGCTCCCCCTAAAGCGTTGTCATAGCCTCACCTGGACCCTAAACCGTCCCCGTACCCTAACCCTAACTCTAGCCCGAACCCTAACCCTAACCCTTCCCCGAAGCCTGACCTTCACCCTTCACCTAATGCTAACCCGTACGCTAACGCTAACCCGCACCCTCACACGTACGCTCCCCCTAAAGCGTCGTCATACCCTCACCTGGACCCTAAACTGTCCCCGTCCCCTAACCCTAACCCTAGCCCGAAGCCTAACCCTAAGACTTCTCCGAAGCCTCACACTCACCCGTCCCCTAATCCTAACCCGTACGCTAACGCTAACCCGCGCCCTCACACGTACGCTCCCCCTAAAGCGTTGTCGTACCCTCACCTGGACCCTAAACCGTCCCCGTCCCCTAACACTAACCCTAGCCCGAACCCTAACCCTAACCCTTCCCCGAAGCCTGACCCTCACCCGTCCCCTAATCCTAACCCGTACGCTAACGCTAACCCGCGCCCTCAAACGTACGCTCCCCCTAAAGCGTCGTCGTACCCTCACCTGGACCCTAAACCGTCCCCATCCCCTAACCCTAACCCTAGCCCGAACCCTAACCCTAAGCCTTCTCCGAAGCCTGACACTCACCCGTCCCCTAATCCTAACCCGTATGCTAACACTAACCCGCGCCCTCACACGTACGCTCCCCCTAAAGTGTTGTCGTACCCTCAGCTGGACCCTAAACCGTCCCCGGCCCCTAACCCTAACCCTAGACCGAACCCTAACCCTAACCCTTCCCCGAAGCCTGACCCTCACCCGTCCCCTAATCCTAAACCGAACGCTAACGCTAACCCTCGCCTTCACACGTACGCTCCCCCTAAAGCGTTGTCGTACCCTCACCTGGACCCTAAACCTTCCACGTCCCCTAACCCTAACCCTAGCCCGACGCGTAACCCTAACCCTTCCCCGAAGCCTGACCCTCACCCGTCCCCTAATCCTAACCCGTATGCTAACTCTAACCCGCGCCCTCACACGTATGCTCCCCCTAAAGCGTTGTCGTACCCTCACCTGGACCCTAAACCGTCCCCGTCCCCTAACCCTAACCCTAGCCCGAAGCCTAACCCTAACCCTTCCCCGAAGCCTGAACCTCACCCTTCCCTTAATGCTAACCCGTACGGTAACGCTAACCCGCGCCCTCACACGTACGCTCCCCCTAAAGCGTTGTCGTACCCTCACCTGGACCCTAAACCGTCCCCATCCCCTAACCCTAACCCTAGCCCGAACCCTAACCCTAACCCTTCCCCGAAGCCTGACCCTCACCAGTCCCCTAACCCTAACCCGTACGCTAACGCTAACCAGCGCCCTCACACGTACGCTCCCCCTAAAGCGTTGTTGTACCCTCACCTGGAACCTAAACCGTCCCCGTCCCCTAACCCTAACCCTAGCCCGAAGCCTAACCCTAACCCTTCCCCGAAGCCTGACCCTCACCCTTCCCCTAATCCTAAACCGTATGCTAACGCTAACCCGCGCCCTCACACGTACGCTCCCCCTAAAGCGTTGTCGTATCCTCACCTGGACCCTAAACCTTCCCCGTCCCCTAAACCTAACCCTAGCCCGAAGCCTAACCCTAACCCTTCCCCGAAGCCTGACCCTCACCCGTCCCCTAATCCTAACCCGTACGCTAACGCTAACCCGCGCCCTCACACGTATGCTCCCCCTAAAGCGTTGTCGTACCCTCACCTGGACCCTAAACCGTCCCGTCCCCTAACCCTAACCCTAGCCCGAAGCCTAACCCTAACCCTTCCCCGAAGCCTGACCCTCACGCTTCCCCTAATGCTAATTCGTACGCTAACGCTAACCCACGCCCTCACACGTACGCTCCGCCTAAAGTATTGTCGAACCCTCACCTGTAACCTAAACCGTCACCGTCCCCTAACCCTAACCCTAGCACGAAGGCTAACCGTAACCCTTCCCTGAAGCCTGACCCTCACCTGTCCCCTAATCCTAACCCGTACGCTAACGCTAACCCTCGCCCTCACACGTACGCTCCCTCTAAAGCGTTGTCGTACCCTCACCTGGACCCTAAACCTTCCCCGTCCCCTAACCCTAATCCTAGCCCGAACCCTAACCCTAACCATTCCCCGAAGCCTGACCCTCACCCGTCCCCTTAATGCTAACCCGTACGCTAACGCTAACCCGTGCCCTCACACGTATGCTCCCCCTAAAGCGTTGTCGTACCCTCACCTGGACCCTAAACCGTCCCCGTCCCCTAACCCTAACCCTAGCCCGAAGCCTAACCCTAATCCTTCCCCGAAGCCTGACCCTCACCCGTCGCCTAATGCTAACCCGAACGGTAACGCTAACCCGCGCCCTCACACGTACGCTCCCCCTAAAGCGTTGTCGTACCCTCACCTGTACACTAAACCGTCCCCATCCCCTAACCCTAACCCTAGCCCGAACCCTAACCCTAACCCTTCCCCGAAGCCTGACCCTCACCCGTCCCCTAATCCTAACCCGTACGCTAACGCTAACCCGCGCCCTCACACGTACGCTCCCCCTAAAGCGTTGTCATACCCTCACCTGGACCCTAAACCGTCCCCGTCCCCTAACCCTAACCCTAGCCCGAACCCTAACCCTAACCCTTCCCCGAAGCCTGACCTTCACCCGTCCCCTAATCCTAACGCGTACGCTAACGCTAACCGGCGCCCTCACACGTACGCTCCCCCTAAAGAATTGTCGTACTCTCACCTGGACCCTAAACCGTCCCCATCCCCTAACCCTAACCCTAGCCCGAAGCCTAACCCTAACCCTTCCCCGAAGCCTGACCCTCACCCGTCGTCTAATGCTAAACCGTACGGTAACGCTAACCCGCGCCCTTACACGTACGCTCCCCCTAAAGCGTTGTCGTACCCTCACCTGGACCCTAAACCGTCCCCGTCCCCTAACCCTAACCCTAGACCAAACCCTAACCCTCACCCTTCCCCGAAGCCTGACCCTCACCCGTCCCCTAATTCTAAACCGTACGATAACGCTAACCCGTGCACTCACCCGTACGCTCCCCCTAAAGCGTTGGCGTATCCTCACCTGTACACTAAACCGTCCCCGTCCCCTAACCCTAACACTAGACCGAACCCTGACCCTAACCCTTCCCCGAAGCCTGACCCTCACCCGTCGTCTAATGCTAACCCGTACAGTAACGCTAACCCGCACCCTCACACGTACGCTCCCCCTAAAGCGTTGTCGTACCCTCACCCGGACCCTAAACCATCCCCATCCCCTAACCCTAACCCTAGCCAGAACCCTAACCCTAACCCTTCCCCGAAGCCTGACCCTCACCCGTCCCCTAATCCTAACCCGTACGCTAACGCTAACTAGCGCCCTCACACGTACGCTCCCCCTAAAGCGTTGTTGTACCCTCACCTGGAACCTAAACCGTCCCCGTCCCCTAACCCTAACCCTAGCCCGAAGCCTAACCCTAACCCTTCCCCGAAGCCTGACCCTCACCCTTCCCCTAATCCTAAACCGTATGCTAACGCTAACCTGCGCCCTCACACGTACGCTCCCCCTAAAGCGTTGTTGTACCCTCACCTGTAACCTAAACCGTCACCGTCCCCTAACCCTAACCCTAGCATGAAGGCTAACCGTAACCCTTCCCCGAAGCCTGACCCTCACCCGTCCCCTAATCCTAACCCGTACGCTAACGCTAACCCGCGCCCTCACACGTATGCTCCCCCTAAAGCGTTGTCGTACCCTCACCTGGACCCTAAACCGTCCCGTCCCCTAACCCTAACCCTAGCCCGAAGCCTAACCCTAACCCTTCCCCGAAGCCTGACCCTCACCCTTCCCCTAATGCTAATGCGTACGCTAACGCTAACCCACGCCCTCACACGTACGCTCCCCCTAAAGTATTGTCGAACCCTCACCTGTAACCTAAACCGTCCCCGTCCCCTAACCCTAACCCTAGCCTGAAGGCTAACCGTAACCCTTCCCCGAAGCCTGACCCTCACCCGTCGTCTAATGCTAACCCGTACGGTAACGCTAACCCGCGCCCTCACACGTACGCTCCCCTTAAAGCGTTGTCGTACCCTCACCTGGACCCAAAACCTTCCCCGTCCCCTAAACCTAACCCTAGACCGAAGCCTAACCCTAACCCTTCCCCGAAGCCTGACCCTCACCCGTCCCCTAATCCTAACCCGTACGCTAACGGTAACCCGCGCCCTCACACGTATGCTCCCCCTAAAGCGTTTTCGTACCCTCACCTGGACCCTAAACCGTCCCCGTCCCCTAACCCTAACCCTAGCCCGAAGCCTAACCCTTACCCTTCCCCGAAGCCTGACCATCACCCGTCCCCTAATCCTAAACCGTACGCTAACGCTAACCCGCTCCCTCACACGTACGCTCTCCCTAAAGCGTTGTCGTACCCTCACTTGGACCCTAAAACTTCCCCGTCCCCTAACCCTAACCCTAGCCCGAAGCCTAACCCTAACCCTTCCCCGAAGCCTGACCCTCACCCGTCCCCTAATCCTAACCCGTACGCTAACGCTAACCCGTGCCCTCACACGTACGCTCCCCCTAAAGCGTTGTCGTACACTCACCTGGACCCTAAACCGTTCCCGTCCCCTAACCCTAACCCTAGCCCGAAACCTAACCCTAACCCTTCCCCGAAGCCTGACCCTCACCCTTCCCCTAATGCTAACCCGTACGCTAACGCTAACCCGCGCCCTCACACGTACGCTCCCCCTAAAGCGTTGTCGTACCCTCACCTGGAACCTAAACCGTCCCCGTCCCCTAACCCTAACCCTAGCCCGAAGGTAACGGTAACCATTTCCCGAAACCTGACCCTCACCCGTCCCCTAATCCTAACCCGTACGCTAACGCTTACCCACGCCCTCACTCGTACGCTCCCCCTAAAGCGTTGTCGTAACCTCACCTGGACCCTAAACCGTCCCCGTCCCCTAACCCTAACCCTAGCCCGAACCCTAACCCTAACCCTTCCCCGAAGCCTGACCCTCACGCGTCCCCTAATCCTAAACCGTACGCTAACGATAACCCGCGCCCTCACACGTACGCTCCCCCTAAAGCATTGTCGTACTCTCACCTGGACCCTAAACCGTCCCCGTCCCCTAACCCTAACCCTAGCCCGAACCCTAACCCTAACCCTTCCCCAACGCCTGACCCTCACCCGTCGTCTAATGCTAAACCGTACGGTAACGCTAACCCGCGCCCTCACACGTACGCTCCCCCTAAAGCGTTGTCGTACCCTCACCTGGACCCTAAACCGTCCCCGTCCCCTAACACTAACCCTAGCCCGAAGCCTAACCCTAACCCTTCCCGGAAGCCTGACCCTCACCCGTCTCCTAATCCTAACCCGTACGTTAACGCTAACCTGCGCCCTCACACGTACGCTCCCCCTAAAGCGTTGTCGTACACTCACCTGGACCTTAAACCGTCCCCGTCCGCTAACCCTAACCCTAGCCCGAACCCTAACCCTAACCCTTCCCGGAAGCCTGACCCTCACCCGTCCCCTAATCCTAACCCGTACGCTAACGCTAACCTGCGCCCTCACACGTACGATCCCCCTAAAGCGTTGTCGTACCATCACCTGGACCCTAAACCGTCCCCGTCCCCTAACCCTAACCCTAGCCCGAACCCTAACCCTAACCCTTCTCCGAAGCCTGACCCTCACCCATCTCCAATCCTAACCCTTACGCTAACGCTTACCCACGCCCTCACACGTACGCTCCCCCTAAAGCGTTGTCGTACCGTCACCAGGACCCTAAACCGTCCCCGTCCCCTAACCCTAACCCTACCCCGAACCCTAACCCTAACCCTTCCCCGAAGCCTGACCCTCACGCGTCCCCATATCCTAAACCGTACGCTAACGCTAACCCGCGCCCTCACACGTACGCTCCCCCTAAAGCATTGTCGTACTCTCACCTGGACCCTAAACCGTCCCCGTCCCCTAACCCTAACCCTAGACCGAACCCTAACCCTAACCCTTCCCCAACGCCTGACCCTCACCCGTCGTCTAATGCTAACCCGTACGGTAACGCTAACCCGCGCCCTCACACGTACGCTCCCCCTAAAGCGTTGTCGTACCCTCACCTGGACCCTAAACCGTCCCCGTCCCCTAACACTAACCCTAGCCCGAAGCCTAACCCTAACCCTTCCCGGAAGCCTGACCCTCACCCGTCTCCTAATCCTAACCCGTACTTTAACGCTAACCTGCGCCCTCACACGTACGCTCCCCCTAAAGCGTTGTCGTACACTCACCTGGACCCTAAACCGTCCCCGTCCCCTAACCCTAACCCTAACCCGAACCCTAACCCTAACCCTTCCCCGAAGCCTGACCCTCACCCGTCCCCTAATCCTAACCCGTACGCTAACGCTAACCCGCGCCCTCACACGTACGATCCCCCTAAAGCGTTGTCGTACCATCACCTGGACCCTAAACCGTCTCCGTCCCCTAACCCTAACCCTAGCGCGAACCCTAACCCTAACCCTTCTCCGAAGCCTGACCCTCACCCATACCCTAATCCTAACCCTTACGCTAACGCTTACCCACGCCCTCACACGTACGCTCCCCCTAAAGCGTTGTCGTACCGTCACCAGGACCCTAAACCGTCCCCGTCCCCTAACCCTAACCCTAGCCCGAACCCTAACCCTAACCCTTCCCCGAAGCCTGACCCTCACACGTCCCCTAATCCTAAACCGTACGCTAACGCTAACCCGCGCCCTCACACGTACGCTCCCCTTAAAGCATTGTCGTACACTCACCTGGACCCTAAACCGTCCCCGTCCCCTAACCCTAACCCTAGCCCGAACCCTAACCCTAATCCTTCCCCGAAGCCTGACCTTCACCCGTCGCCTAATGCTAACCCGTACGGTAACGCTAACCCGCGCCCTCACACTTACGCTCCCCCTAAAGCGTTGTCGTAACCTCACCTGGACCCTAAACCGTCCCCATCCCCTAACCCTAACCCTAGCCAGAACCCTAACCCTAACCCTTCCCCGAAGCCTGACCCTCACCCGTCCCCTAATCCTAACCCGTACGCTAACGCTAACCCGCGCCCTCACACGTACGCTCCCCCTAAAGCGTTGTTGTACCCTCACCTGGAACCTAAACCGTCCCCGTCCCCTAACCCTAACCCTAGCCCGAAGCCTAACCCTAACCCTTCCCCGAAGCCTGACCCTCACCCTTCCCCTAATCCTAAACCGTATGCTAACGCTAACCCGCGCCCTCACACGTACGCTCCCCCTAAAGCGTTGTTGTACCCTCACCTGTAACCTAAACCGTCACCGTCCCCTAACCCTAACCCTAGCATGAAGGCTAACCGTAACCCTTCCCCGAAGTCTGACCCTCACCCGTCCCCTAATCCTAACCCGTACGGTAACGCTAACCCGCGCCCTCACACGTACGCTCCCCCTAAAGCGTTGTCGTACCCTCACCTGGACCCTAAACCGTCCCCGTCCCCTAACACTAACCCTAGCCCGAAGCCTAACCCTAACCCTTCCCCGAAGCCTGACCCTCACCCGTCTCCTAATCCTAACCCGTACCTTAACGCTAACCTGCGCCCTCACACGTACGCTCCCCCTAAAGCGTTGTCGTACACTCACCTGGACCCTAAACCGTCCCCGTCCCCTAACCCTAACCCTAGCCCGAACCCTAACCCTAACCCTTCCCCGAAGCCTGACCCTCACCCGTCCCCTAATCCTAAACCGTACGCTAACGCTAACCCGCGCCCTCACACGTACGATCCCCCTAAAACGTTGTCGTACCATCACCTGGACCGTAAACCGTCCCCGTCCCCGTCCCCTAACCCTAGCCCGAACCCTAACCCTAACCCTTCCCCGAAGCCTGACCCTCACCCGTCGTCTAATGCTAACCCGTACGGTAACGCTAACCCGCGCCCTCACACGTACGCTCCCCCTAAAGCGTTGTCGTATCCTCACCTGGACCCTAAACCTTCCCCGTCCCCTAAACCTAACCCTAGCCCGAAGCCTAACCCTAACCCTTCCCCGAAGCCTGACCCTCACCCGTCCCCTAATCCTAACCCGTACGCTAACGCTAACCCGCGCCCTCACACGTATGCTCCCCCTAAAGCGTTGTCGTACCCTCACCTGGACCCTAAACCGTCCCGTCCCCTAACCCTAACCCTAGCCCGAAGCCTAACCCTAACCCTTCCCCGAAGCCTGACCCTCACCCTTCCCCTAATGCTAATCCGTACGCTAACGCTAACCCACGCCCTCACACGTACGCTCCCCCTAAAGTATTGTCGAACCCTCACCTGTAACCTAAACCGTCCCCGTCCCCTAACCCTAACCCTAGCCTGAAGGCTAACCGTAACCCTTCCCCGAAGCCTGACCCTCACCCGTCGTCTAATGCTAACCCGTACGGTAACGCTAACCCGCGCCCTCACACGTACGCTCCCCTTAAAGCGTTGTCGTACCCTCACCTGGACCCAAAACCTTCCCCGTCCCCTAAACCTAACCCTAGACCGAAGCCTAACCCTAACCCTTCCCCGAAGCCTGACCCTCACCCGTCCCCTAATCCTAACCCGTACGCTAACGGTAACCCGCGCCCTCACACGTATGCTCCCCCTAAAGCGTTTTCGTACCCTCACCTGGACCCTAAACCGTCCCCGTCCCCTAACCCTAACCCTAGCCCGAAGCCTAACCCTTACCCTTCCCCGAAGCCTGACCATCACCCGTCCCCTAATCCTAAACCGTACGCTAACGCTAACCCACTCCCTCACACGTACGCTCTCCCTAAAGCGTTGTCGTACCCTCACCTGGACCCTAAAACTTCCCCGTCCCCTAACCCTAACCCTAGCCCGAAGCCTAACCCTAACCCTTCCCCGAAGCCTGACCCTCACCCGTCCCCTAATCCTAACCCGTACGCTAACGCTAACCCGTGCCCTCACACGTACGCTCCCCCTAAAGCGTTGTCGTACACTCACCTGGACCCTAAACCGTTCCCGTCCCCTAACCCTAACCCTAGCCCGAAACCTAACCCTAACCCTTCCCCGAAGCCTGACCCTCACCCTTCCCCTAATGCTAACCCGTACGCTAACGCTAACCCGCGCCCTCACACGTACGCTCCCCCTAAAGCGTTGTCGTACCCTCACCTGGAACCTAAACCGTCCCCGTCCCCTAACCCTAACCCTAGCCCGAAGGCTAACGGTAACCATTTCCCGAAACCTGACCCTCACCCGTCCCCTAATCCTAACCCGTACGCTAACGCTTACCCACGCCCTCACACGTACGCTCCCCCTAAAGCGTTGTCGTAACCTCACCTGGACCCTAAACCGTCCCCGTCCCCTAACCCTAACCCTAGCCCGAATCCTAACTCTAACCCTTCCCCGAAGCCTGACCCTCACGCGTCCCCTAATCCTAAACCGTACGCTAACGATAACCCGCGCCCTCACACGTACGCTCCCCGTAAAGCATTGTCGTACTCTCACCTGGACCCTAAACCGTCCCCGTCCCCTAACCCTAACCCTAGCCCGAACCCTAACCCTAACCCTTCCCCAACGCCTGACCCTCACCCGTCGTCTAATGCTAACCCGTACAGTAACGCTAACCCGCGCCCTCACACGTACGCTCCCCCTAAAGCGTTGTCGTACCCTCACCTGGACCCTAAACCGTCCCCGTCCCCTAACACTAACCCTAGCCCGAAGCCTAACCCTAACCCTTCCCGGAAGCCTGACCCTCACCCGTCTCCTAATCCTAACCCGTACCTTAACGCTAACCTGCGCCCTCACACGTACGCTCCCCCTAAAGCGTTGTCGTACACTCACCTGTACCCTAAACCGTCCCCGTCCCCTAACCCTAACCCTAGCCCGAACCCTAACCCTAACCCTTCCCCGAAGCCTGACCCTCACCCGTCCCCTAATCCTAACCCGTACGCTAACGCTAACCCGCGCCCTCACACGTACGATCCCCCTAAAGCGTTGTCGTACCATCACCTGGACCCTAAACCGTCTCCGTCCCCTAACCCTAACCCTAGCGCGAACCCTAACCCTAACCCTTCTCCGAAGCCTGACCCTCACCCATCCCCTAATCCTAACCCTTACGCTAACGCTTACCCACGCCCTCACACGTACGCTCCCCCTAAAGCGTTGTCGTACCGTCACCAGGACCCTAAACCGTCCCCGTCCCCTAACCCTAACCCTAGCCCGAACCCTAACCCTAACCCTTCCCCGAAGCCTGACCCTCACACGTCCCCTAATCCTAAACCGTACGCTAACGCTAACCCGCGCCCACACACGTACGCTCCCCTTAAAGCATTGTCGTACACTCACCTGGACCCTAAACCGTCCCCGTCCTCTAACCCTAACCCTAGCCCGAACCCTAACCCTAATCCTTCCCCGAAGCCTGACCCTCACCCGTCGCCTAATGCTAACCCGTACGGTAACGCTAACCCGCGCCCTCACACGTACGCTCCCCCTAAAGCGTTGTCGTACCCTCACCTGGACCCTAAACCGTCCCCATCCCCTAACCCTAACCCTAGCCAGAACCCTAACCCTAACCCTTCCCCGAAGCCTGACCCTCACCCGTCCCCTAATCCTAACCCGTACGCTAACGCTAACCCGCGCCCTCACACGTACGCTCCCCCTAAAGCGTTGTCATACCCTCACCTGGACCCTAAATCGTCCCCGTCCCCTAACCCTAACTCTAGCCCGAACCCTAACCCTAACCCTTCCCCGAAGCCTGACCTTCACCCTTCCCCTAATGCTAACCCGTACGCTACTGCTAACCCGCACCCTCACACGTACGCTCCCCCTAAAGCGTCGTCATACCCTCACATGGACCCTAAACTGTCCCCGTCCCCTAACCCTAACCCTAGCCCGAAGCCTAACCCTAAGACTTCTCCGAAGCCTGACACTCACCCGTCCCCTAATCCTAACCCGTACGCTAACGCTAACCTACGCCCTCACACGTACGCTCCCCCTAAAGCGTTGTCGTACCCTCACCTGGACCCTAAACCGTCCCCGTCCCCTAACCCTAACCCTAGCCTGAACCCTAACCCTAACCCTTCCCCGAAGCCTGACCCTCACCCGTCCCCTAATCCTAACCCGTACGCTAACGCTAACCCGCGCCCTCACACGTACGCTCCCCCTAAAGCGTTGACGTACCCTCACCTGGACCCTAAACCGTCCCCGTCCCCTAACCCTAACCCTAGCCCGAAGCCTAACCCTTACCCTTCCCCGAAGCCTGACCATCACCCGTCCCCTAATCCTAAACCGTACGCTAACGCTAACCCGCTCCCTCACACGTACGCTCTCCCTAAAGCGTTGTCGTACCCTCACCTGGACCCTAAAACTTCCCCGTCCCCTAACCCTAACCCTAGCCCGAAGCCTAACCCTAACCCTTCCCCGAAGCCTGACCCTCACCCGTCCCCTAATCCTAACCCGAACGCTAACGCTAACCCGTGCCCTCACACATACGCTCCCCCTAAAGCGTTGTCTTACACTCACCTGGACCCTAAACCGTTCCCGTCCCCTAACCCTAACCCTAGCCCGAAACCTAACCCTAACCCTTCCCCGAAGCCTGACCCTCACCCTTCCCCTAATGCTAACCCGTACGCTAACGCTAACCCGCGCCCTCACACGTACGCTCCCCCTAAAGCGTTGTCGTACCCTCACCTGGAACCTAAACCGTCCCCGTCCCCTAACCCTAACCCTAGCCCGAACCCTAACCCTAACCCTTCCCCGAAGCCTGACCCTCACGCGTCCCCTAATCCTAAACCGTACGCTAACGATAACCCGCGCCCTCACACGTACGCTCCCCCTAAAGCATTGTCGTACTCTCACCTGGACCCTAAACCGTCCCCGTCCCCTAACCCTAACCCTAGCCCGAACCCTAACCCTAACCCTTCCCCAACGCCTGACCCTCACCCGTCGTCTAATGCTAAACCGTACGGTAACGCTAACCCGCGCCCTCACACGTACGCTCCCCCTAAAGCGTTGTCGTACCCTCACCTGGACCCTAAACCGTCCCCGTCCCCTAACACTAACCCTAGCCCGAAGCCTAACCCTAACACTTCCCGGAAGCCTGACCCTCACCCGTCTCCTAATCCTAACCCGTACGTTAACGCTAACCTGCGCCCTCACACGTACGCTCCCCCTAAAGCGTTGTCGTACACTCACCTGGACCCTAAACCGTCCCCGTCCGCTAACCCTAACCCTAGCCCGAACCCTAACCCTAACCCTTCCCGGAAGCCTGACCCTCACCCGTCCCCTAATCCTAACCCGTACGCTAACGCTAACCTGCGCCCTCACACGTACGATCCCCCTAAAGCGTTGTCGTACCATCACCTGGACCCTAAACCGTCCCCGTCCCCTAACCCTAACCCTAGCCCGAACCCTAACCCTAACCCTTCTCCGAAGCCTGACCCTCACCCATCTCCAATCCTAACCCTTACGCTAACGCTTACCCACGCCCTCACACGTACGCTCCCCCTAAAGCGTTGTCGTACCGTCACCAGGACCCTAAACCTTCCCCGTCCCCTAACCCTAACCCTACCCCGAACCCTAACCCTAACCCTTCCCCGAAGCCTGACCCTCACGCGTCCCCTAATCCTAAACCGTACGCTAACGCTAACCCGCGCCCTCACACGTACGCTCCCCCTAAAGCATTGTCGTACTCTCACCTGGACCCTAAACCGTCCCCGTCCCCTAACCCTAACCCTAGACCGAACCCTAACCCTAACCCTTCCCCAACGCCTGACCCTCACCCGTCGTCTAATGCTAACCCGTACGGTAACGCTAACCCGCGCCCTCACACGTACGCTCCCCCTAAAGCGTTGTCGTACCCTCACCTGGACCCTAAACCGTCCCCGTCCCCTAACACTAACCCTAGCCCGAAGCCTAACCCTAACCCTTCCCGGAAGCCTGACCCTCACCCGTCTCCTAATCCTAACCCGTACCTTAACGCTAACCTGCACCCTCACACGTACGCTCCCCCTAAAGCGTTGTCGTACACTCACCTGGACCCTAAACCGTCCCCGTCCCCTAACCCTAACCCTAGCCCGAACCCTAACCCTAACCCTTCCCCGAAGCCTGACCCTCACCCGTCCCCTAATCCTAACCCGTACGCTAACGCTAACCCGCGCCCTCACACGTACGATCCCCCTAAAGCGTTGTCGTACCATCACCTGGACCCTAAACCGTCTCCGTCCCCTAACCCTAACCCTAGCGCGAACCCTAACCCTAACCCTTCTCCGAAGCCTGACCCTCACCCATCCCCTAATCCTAACCCTTACGCTAACGCTTACCCACGCCCTCACACGTACGCTCCCCCTAAAGCGTTGTCGTACCGTCACCAGTACCCTAAACCGTCCCCGTCCCCTAACCCTAACCCTAGCCCGAACCCTAACCCTAACCCTTCCCCGAAGCCTGACCCTCACACGTCCCCTAATCCTAAACCGTACGCTAACGCTAACCCGCGCCCTCACACGTACGCTCCCCTTAAAGCATTGTCGTACACTCACCTGGACCCTAAACCGTCCCCGTCCCCTAACCCTAACCCTAGCCCGAACCCTAACCCTAATCCTTCCCCGAAGCCTGACCCTCACCCGTCGCCTAATGCTAACCCGTACGGTAACGCTAACCCGCGCCCTCACACGTACGCTCCCCCTAAAGCGTTGTCGTACCCTCACCTGGACCCTAAACCGTCCCCATCCCCTAACCCTAACCCTAGCCAGAACCCTAACCCTAACCCTTCCCCGAAGCCTGACCCTCACCCGTCCCCTAATCCTAACCCGTACGCTAACGCTAACCCGCGCCCTCACACGTACGCTCCCCCTAAAGCGTTGTCGTACCCTCACCTGGAACCTAAACCGTCCCCGTCCCCTAACCCTAACCCTAGCCCGAAGCCTAACCCTAACCCTTCCCCGAAGCCTGAACCTCACCCTTCCCCTAATCCTAAACCGTATGCTAACGCTAACCCGCGCCCTCACACGTACACTCCCCCTAAAGCGTTGTTGTACCCTCAGCTGTAACCTAAACCGTCACCGTCCCCTAACCCTAACCCTAGCATGAAGGCTAACCGTAACCCTTCCCCGAAGCCTGACCCTCACCCGTCCCCTAATCCTAACCCGTACGGTAACGCTAACCCGCGCCCTCACACGTACGCTCCCCCTAAAGCGTTGTCGTACCCTCACCTGGACCCTAAACCGTCCCCGTCCCCTAACACTAACCCTAGCCCGAAGCCTAACCCTAACCCTTCCCCGAAGCCTGACCCTCACCCGTCTCCTAATCCTAACCCGTGCCTTAACGCTAACCTGCGCCCTCACACGTACGCTCCCCCTAAAGCGTTGTCGTACACTCACCTGGACCCTAAACCGTCCCCGTCCCCTAACCCTAACCCTAGCCCGAACCCTAACCCTAACCCTTCCCCGAAGCCTGACCCTCACCCGTCCCCTAATCCTAACCCGTATGCTAACGCTAACCCGCGCCCTCACACGTACGATCCCCCTAAAGCGTTGTCGTACCATCACCTGGACCGTAAACCGTCCCCGTCCCCGTCCCCTAACCCTAGCCCGAACCCTAACCCTAACCCTTCCCCGAAGCCTGACCCTCACCCGTCGTCTAATGCTAACCCGTACGGTAACGCTAACCCACGCCCTCACACGTACGCTCCCCCTAAAGCGTTGTCGTATCCTCACCTGGACCCTAAACCTTCCCCGTCCCCTAAACCTAACCCTAGCCCGAAGCCTAACCCTAACCCTTCCCCGAAGCCTGACCCTCACCCGTCCCCTAATCCTAACCCGTACGCTAACGCTAACCCGCGCCCTCACACGTATGCTCCCCCTAAAGCGTTGTCGTACCCTCACCTGGACCCTAAACCGTCCCGTCCCCTAACCCTAACCCTAGCCCGAAGCCTAACCCTAACCCTTCCCCGAAGCCTGACCCTCACCCTTCCCCTAATGCTAATCCGTACGCTAACGCTAACCCACGCCCTCACACGTACGCTCCCCCTAAAGTATTGTCGAACCCTCACCTGTAACCTAAACCGTCCCCGTCCCCTAACCCTAACCCTAGCCTGAAGGCTAACCGTAACCCTTCCCCGAAGCCTGACCCTCACCCGTCGTCTAATGCTAACCCGTACGGTAACGCTAACCCGCGCCCTCACACGTACGCTCCCCTTAAAGCGTTGTCGTACCCTCACCTGGACCCAAAACCTTCCCCGTCCCCTAAACCTAACCCTAGACCGAAGCCTAACCCTAACCCTTCCCCGAAGCCTGACCCTCACCCGTCCCCTAATCCTAACCCGTACGCTAACGGTAACCCGCGCCCTCACACGTATGCTCCCCCTAAAGCGTTTTCGTACCCTCACCTGGACCCTAAACCGTCCCCGTCCCCTAACCCTAACCCTAGCCCGAAGCCTAACCCTTACCCTTCCCCGAAGCCTGACAATCACCCGTCCCCTAATCCTAAACCGTACGCTAACGCTAACCCGCTCCCTCACACGTACGCTCTCCATAAAGCGTTGTCGTACCCTCACCTGGACCCTAAAACTTCCCCGTCCCCTAACCCTAACCCTAGCCCGAAGCCTAACCCTAACCCTTCCCCGAAGCCTGACCCTCACCCGTCCCCTAATCCTAACCCGTACGCTAACGCTAACCCGTGCCCTCACACGTACGCTCCCCCTAAAGCGTTGTCGTACACTCACCTGGACCCTAAACCGTTCCCGTCCCCTAACCCTAACCCTAGCCCGAAACCTAACCCTAACCCTTCCCCGAAGCCTGACCCTCACCCTTCCCCTAATGCTAACCCGTACGCTAACGCTAACCCGCGCCCTCACACGTACGCTCCCCCTAAAGCGTTGTCGTACCCTCACCTGGAACCTAAACCGTCCCCGTCCCCTAACCCTAACCCTAGCCCGAAGGCTAACGGTAACCATTTCCCGAAACCTGACCCTCACCCGTCCCCTAATCCTAACCCGTACGCTAACGCTTACCCACGCCCTCACACGTACGCTCCCCCTAAAGCGTTGTCGTAACCTCACCTGGACCCTAAACCGTCCCCGTCCCCTAACCCTAACCCTAGCCCGAACCCTAACCCTAACCCTTCCCCGAAGCCTGACCCTCACGCGTCCCCTAATCCTAAACCGTACGCTAACGATAACCCGCGTCCTCACACGTACGCTCCCCCTAAAGCATTGTCGTACTCTCACCTGGACCCTAAACCGTCCCCGTCCCCTAACCCTAACCCTAGCCCGAACCCTAACCCTAACCCTTCCCCAACGCCTGACCCTCACCCGTCGTCTAATCCTAAACCGTACGGTAACGCTAACCCGCGCCCTCACACGTACGCTCCCCCTAAAGCGTTGTCGTACCCTCACCTGGACCCTAAACCGTCCCCGTCCCCTAACACTAACCCTAGCCCGAAGCCTAACCCTAACCCTTCCCGGAAGCCTGACCCTCACCCGTCTCCTAATCCTAACCCGTACGTTAACGCTAACCTGCGCCCTCACACGTATGCTCCCCCTAAAGCGTTGTCGTACACTCACCTGGACCCTAAACCGTCCCCGTCCGCTAACCCTAACCCTAGCCCGAACCCTAACCCTAACCCTTCCCGGAAGCCTGACCCTCACCCGTCCCCTAATCCTAACCCGTACGCTAACGCTAACCTGCGCCCTCACACGTACGATCCCCCTAAAGCGTTGTCGTACCATCACCTGGACCCTAAACCGTCCCCGTCCCCTAACCCTAACCCTAGCCCGAACCCTAACCCTAACCCTTCTCCGAAGCCTGACCCTCACCCATCTCCAATCCTAACCCTTACGCTAACGCTTACCCACGCCCTCACACGTACGCTCCCCCTAAAGCGTTGTCGTACCGTCACCAGGACCCTAAACCGTCCCCGTCCCCTAACCCTAACCCTACCCCGAACCCTAACCCTAACCCTTCCCCGAAGCCTGACCCTCACGCGTCCCCTAATCCTAAACCGTACGCTAACGCTAACCCGCGCCCTCACACGTACGCTCCCCCTAAAGCATTGTCGTACTCTCACCTGGACCCTAAACCGTCCCCGTCCCCTAACCCTAACCCTAGACCGAACCCTAACCCTAACCCTTCCCCAACGCCTGACCCTCACCCGTCGTCTAATGCTAACCCGTACGGTAACGCTAACCCGCGCCCTCACACGTACGCTCCCCCTAAAGCGTTGTCGTACCCTCACCTGGACCCTAAACCGTCCCCGTCCCCTAACACTAACCCTAGCCCGAAGCCTAACCCTAACCCTTCCCGGAAGCCTGACCCTCACCCGTCTCCTAATCCTAACCCGTACCTTAACGCTAACCTGCGCCCTCACACGTACGCTCCCCCTAAAGCGTTGTCGTACACTCACCTGGACCCTAAACCGTCCCCGTCCCCTAACCCTAACCCTAGCCCGAACCCTAACCCTAACCCTTCCCCGAAGCCTGACCCTCACCCGTCCCCTAATCCTAACCCGTACGCTAACGCTAACCCGCGCCCTCACACGTACGATCCCCCTAAAGCGTTGTGGTACAATCACCTGGACCCTAACCGTCTCCGTCCCCTAACCCTAACCCTAGCGCGAACCCTAACCCTAACCCTTCTCCGAAGCCTGACCCTCACCCATCCCATAATCCTAACCCTTACGCTAACGCTTACCCACGCCCTCACACGTACGCTCCCCCTAAAGCGTTGTCGTACCGTCACCAGGACCCTAAACCGTCCCCGTCCCCTAACCCTAACCCTAGCCCGAACCCTAACCCTAACCCTTCCCCGAAGCCTGACCCTCACACGTCCCCTAATCCTAAACCGTACGCTAACGCTAACCCGCGCCCTCACACGTACGCTCCCCTTAAAGCATTGTCGTACACTCACCTGGACCCTAAACCGTCCCCGTCCCCTAACCCTAACCCTAGCCCGAACCCTAACCCTAATCCTTCCCCGAAGCCTGACCCTCACCCGTCGCCTAATGCTAACCCGTACGGTAACGCTAACCCGCGCCCTCACACGTACGCTCCCCCTAAAGCGTTGTCGTACCCTCACCTGGACCCTAAACCGTCCCCATCCCCTAACCCTAACCCTAGCCAGAACCCTAACCCTAACCCTTCCCCGAAGCCTGACCCTCACCCGTCCCCTAATCCTAACCCGTACGCTAACGCTAACCCGCGCCCTCACACGTACGCTCCCCCTAAAGCGTTGTCATACCCTCACCTGGACCCTAAATCGTCCCCGTCCCCTAACCCTAACTCTAGCCCGAACCCTAACCCTAACCCTTCCCCGAAGCCTGACCTTCACCCTTCCCCTAATGCTAACCCGTACGCTAATGCTAACCCGCACCCTCACACGTACGCTCCCCCTAAAGCGTCGTCATACCCTCACATGGACCCTAAACTGTCCCCGTCCCCTAACCCTAACTCTAGCCCGAAGCCTAACCCTAAGACTTCTCCGAAGCCTGACACTCACCCGTCCCCTAATCCTAACCCGTACGCTAACGCTAACCTACGCCCTCACACGTACGCTCCCCCTAAAGCGTTGTCGTACCCTCACCTGGACCCTAAACCGTCCCCGTCCCCTAACCCTAACCCTAGCCTGAACCCTAACCCTAACCCTTCCCCGAAGCCTGACCCTCACCCGTCCCCTAATCCTAACCCGTACGCTAACGCTAACCCGCGCCCTCACACGTACGCTCCCCTTAAAGCGTTGTCGTACACTCACCTGGACCCTAAACCGTCCCCGTCCCCTAACCCTAACCCTAGCCCGAAGCCTAACACTAACAATTCCCCGAAGCCTGACCCTCACCCGTCCCCTAATCCTAACCCGTACGCTAACGCTAACCCGCGCCCTCACACGTACGATCCCCCTAAAGCGTTGTCGTACCATCACCTGGACCCTAAACCGTCTCCGTCCCCTAACCCTAACCCTAGCGCGAACCCTAACCCTAACCCTTCTCCGAAGCCTGACCCTCACCCATCCCCTAATCCTAACCCTTACGCTAACGCTTACCCACGCCCTCACACGTACGCTCCCCCTAAAGCGTTGTCGTACCGTCACCAGGACCCTAAACCGTCCCCGTCCCCTAACCCTAACCCTAGCCCGAACCCTAACCCTAACCCTTCCCCGAAGCCTGACCCTCACACGTCCCCTAATCCTAAACCGTACGCTAACGCTAACCCGCGCCCTCACACGTACGCTCCCCCTAAAGCATTGTCGTACACTCACCTGGACCCTAAACCGTCCCCGTCCCCTAACCCTAACCCTAGCCCGAACCCTAACCCTAATCCTTCCCCGAAGCCTGACCCTCACCCGTCGCCTAATGCTAACCCGTACGGTAACGCTAACCCGCGCCCTCACACGTACGCTCCCCCTAAAGCGTTGTCCTACCCTCACCTGGACCCTAAACCGTCCCCATCCCCTAACCCTAACCCTAGCCAGAACCCTAACCCTAACCCTTCCCCGAAGCCTGACCCTCACCCGTCCCCTAATCCTAAACCGTACGCTAACGCTAACCCGCGCCCTCACACGTACGCTCCCCCTAAAGCGTTGTCATACCCTCACCTGGACCCTAAATCGTCCCCGTCCCCTAACCCTAACTCTAGCCCGAACCCTAACCCTAACCCTTCCCCGAAGCCTGACCTTCACCCTTCCCCTAATGCTAACCCGTACGCTAATGCTAACCCGCACCCTCACACGTACGCTCCCCCTAAAGCGTCGTCATACCCTCACATGGACCCTAAACTGTCCCCGTCCCCTAACCCTAACCCTAGCCCGAAGCCTAACCCTAAGACTTCTCCGAAGCCTGACACTCACCCGTCCCCTAATCCTAACCCGTACGCTAACACTAATCCGCGCCCTTACACGTACGCTCCCCCTAAAGTGTTGTCGTACCCTCAGCTGGACCCTAAACCGTCCCCGTCCCCTAACCCTAACCCTAGCCCGAACCCTAACCCTAACCCTTCCCCGAAGCCTGACCCTCACACGTCCCCTAATCCTAAACCGTACGCTAACGCTAACCCGCGCCCTCACACGTACGCTCCCCCTAAAGCATTGTCGTACTCTCACCTGGACCCTAAACCGTCCCCGTCCCCTAACCCTAACCCTAGCCCGAACCCTAACCCTAATCCTTCCCCGAAGCCTGACCTTCACCCGTCCCCTAATCCTAACGCGTACGCTAACGCTAACCAGCCCCCTCACACGTACGCTCCCCCTAAAGAATTGTCGTACTCTCACCTGGACCCTAAACCGACCCCATCCCCTAACCCTAACCCTAGCCCGAAGCCTAACCCTAACCCTTGCCCGAAGCCTGACCCTCACCCGTCCCCTAATCCTAACCCGTACGCTAACGCTAACCCGCGCCCTCACACATACGCTCCCCCTAAAGCGTTGTCGTACCCTCACCTGGACCCTAAACCTTCCCCGTCCCCTAACCCTAACCCTAGCTCGAAGCCTAACCCTAACCCTTGCCCGAAGCATGATCCTCACCCGTCCCCTAATCCTAACCCATACGCTAACGCTAACCCGCGCCCTCACACGTATGCTCCCCCTAAAGCGTTGTCGTACCCTCACCTGGACCCTAAACCGTCCCCGTCCCCTAACCCTAACCCTAGCCCGAAGCCTAACCCTAACCCTTCAGCGAAGCCTGACCCTCACCCGTCGTCTAATGCTAAACTGTACGGTAACGCTAACCCGCGCCCTTACACGTACGCTCCCCCTAAAGAGTTGTCGTACCCTCACCTGGACCCTAAACCGTCCCCGTCCCCTAACCCTAACCCTAGCCCGAACCCTAACCCTAACCCTTCCCCGAAGCCTGACCCTCACACGTCCCCTAATCCTAAACCGTACGCTAACGCTAACCCGCGCCCTCACACGTACGCTCCCCTTAAAGCATTGTCGTACACTCACCTGGACCCTAAACCGTCCCCGTCCCCTAACCCTAACCCTAGCCCGAACCCTAACCCTAATCCTTCCCCGAAGCCTGACCCTCACCCGTCGCCTAATGCTAACCCGTACGGTAACGCTAACCCGCGCCCTCACACGTACGCTCCCCCTAAAGCGTTGTCGTACCCTCACCTGGACCCTAAACCGTCCCCATCCCCTAACCCTAACCCTAGCCAGAACCCTAACCCTAACCCTTCCCCGAAGCCTGACCCTCACCCGTCCCCTAATCCTAACCCGTACGCTAACGCTAACCCGCGCCCTCACACGTACGCTCCCCCTAAAGCGTTGTCATACCCTCACCTGGACCCTAAATCGTCCCCGTCCCCTAACCCTAACTCTAGCCCGAACCCTAACCCTAACCCTTCCCCGAAGCCTGACCTTCACCCTTCCCCTAATGCTAACCCGTACGCTAATGCTAACCCGCACCCTCACACGTACGCTCCCCCTAAAGCGTCGTCATACCCTCACATGGACCCTAAACTGTCCCCGTCCCCTAACCCTAACTCTAGCCCGAAGCCTAACCCTAAGACTTCTCCGAAGCCTGACACTCACCCGTCCCCTAATCCTAACCCGTACGCTAACGCTAACCTACGCCCTCACACGTACGCTCCCCCTAAAGCGTTGTCGTACCCTCACCTGGAGCCTAAACCGTCCCCGTCCCCTAACCCTAACCCTAGCCTGAACCCTAACCCTAACCCTTCCCCGAAGCCTGACCCTCACCCGTCCCCTAATCCTAACCCGTACGCTAACGCTAACCCGCGCCCTCACACGTACGCTCCCCTTAAAGCGTTGTCGTACACTCACCTGGACCCTAAACCGTCCCCGTCCCCTAACCCTAACCCTAGCCCGAAGCCTAACACTAACAATTCCCCGAAGCCTGACCCTCACCCGTCCCCTAATCCTAACCCGTACGCTAACGCTAACCCGCGCCCTCACACGTACGATCCCCCTAAAGCGTTGTCGTACCATCACCTGGACCCTAAACCGTCTCCGTCCCCTAACCCTAACCCTAGCGCGAACCCTAACCCTAACCCTTCTCCGAAGCCTGACCCTCACCCATCCCCTAATCCTAACCCTTACGCTAACGCTTACCCACGCCCTCACACGTACGCTCCCCCTAAAGCGTTGTCGTACCGTCACCAGGACCCTAAACCGTCCCCGTCCCCTAACCCTAACCCTAGCCCGAACCCTAACCCTAACCCTTCCCCGAAGCCTGACCCTCACACGTCCCCTAATCCTAAACCGTACGCTAACGCTAACCCGCGCCCTCACACGTACGCTCCCCCTAAAGCATTGTCGTACACTCACCTGGACCCTAAACCGTCCCCGTCCCCTAACCCTAACCCTAGCCCGAACCCTAACCCTAATCCTTCCCCGAAGCCTGACCCTCACCCGTCGCCTAATGCTAACCCGTACGGTAACGCTAACCCGCGCCCTCACACGTACGCTCCCCCTAAAGCGTTGTCCTACCCTCACCTGGACCCTAAACCGTCCCCATCCCCTAACCCTAACCCTAGCCAGAACCCTAACCCTAACCCTTCCCCGAAGCCTGACCCTCACCCGTCCCCTAATCCTAAACCGTACGCTAACGCTAACCCGCGCCCTCACACGTACGCTCCCCCTAAAGCGTTGTCATACCCTCACCTGGACCCTAAATCGTCCCCGTCCCCTAACCCTAACTCTAGCCCGAACCCTAACCCTAACCCTTCCCCGAAGCCTGACCTTCACCCTTCCCCTAATGCTAACCCGTACGCTAATGCTAACCCGCACCCTCACACGTACGCTCCCCCTAAAGCGTCGTCATACCCTCACATGGACCCTAAACTGTCCCCGTCCCCTAACCCTAACCCTAGCCCGAAGCCTAACCCTAAGACTTCTCCGAAGCCTGACACTCACCCGTCCCCTAATCCTAACCCGTACGCTAACACTAATCCGCGCCCTTACACGTACGCTCCCCCTAAAGTGTTGTCGTACCCTCAGCTGGACCCTAAACCGTCCCCGTCCCCTAACCCTAACCCTAGCCCGAACCCTAACCCTAACCCTTCCCCGAAGCCTGACCCTCACACGTCCCCTAATCCTAAACCGTACGCTAACGCTAACCCGCGCCCTCACACGTACGCTCCCCCTAAAGCATTGTCGTACTCTCACCTGGACCCTAAACCGTCCCCGTCCCCTAACCCTAACCCTAGCCCGAACCCTAACCCTAATCCTTCCCCGAAGCCTGACCTTCACCCGTCCCCTAATCCTAACGCGTACGCTAACGCTAACCAGCCCCCTCACACGTACGCTCCCCCTAAAGAATTGTCGTACTCTCACCTGGACCCTAAACCGACCCCATCCCCTAACCCTAACCCTAGCCCGAAGCCTAACCCTAACCCTTGCCCGAAGCCTGACCCTCACCCGTCCCCTAATCCTAACCCGTACGCTAACGCTAACCCGCGCCCTCACACATACGCTCCCCCTAAAGCGTTGTCGTACCCTCACCTGGACCCTAAACCTTCCCCGTCCCCTAACCCTAACCCTAGCTCGAAGCCTAACCCTAACCCTTGCCCGAAGCATGATCCTCACCCGTCCCCTAATCCTAACCCATACGCTAACGCTAACCCGCGCCCTCACACGTATGCTCCCCCTAAAGCGTTGTCGTACCCTCACCTGGACCCTAAACCGTCCCCGTCCCCTAACCCTAACCCTAGCCCGAAGCCTAACCCTAACCCTTCAGCGAAGCCTGACCCTCACCCGTCGTCTAATGCTAAACTGTACGGTAACGCTAACCCGCGCCCTTACACGTACGCTCCCCCTAAAGAGTTGTCGTACCCTCACCTGGACCCTAAACCGTCCCCGTCCCCTAACCCTAACCCTAGACCAAACCCTAACCCTAACCCTTCTCCGAAGCCTGACCCTCACCCATCCCCAATCCTAACCCTTACGCTAACGCTTACCCACGCCCTCACACGTACGCTACCCCTAAAGCGTTGTCGTACCGTCACCAGGACCCTAAACCGTCCCCGTCCCCTAACCCTAACCCTACCCCGAACCCTAACCCTAACCCTTCCCCGAAGCCTGACCCTCACGCGTCCCCTAATCCTAAACCGTACGCTAACGCTAACCCGCGCCCTCACACGTACGCTCCCCCTAAAGCATTGTCGTACTCTCACCTGGACCCTAAACCGTCCCCGTCCCCTAACCCTAACCCTAGCCCGAACCCTAACCCTAACCCTTCCCCAACGCCTGACCCTCACCCGTCGTCTAATGCTAACCCGTACGGTAACGCTAACCCGCGCCCTCACACGTACGCTCCCCCTAAAGCGTTGTCGTACCCTCACCTGAACCCTAAACCATCCCCGTCCCCTAACCCTAACCCTAGCACGAAGCCTAACCCTAAGACTTCTCCGAAGCCTGACACTCACCCGTCCCCTAATCCTAACCCGTAAGCTAACGCTAACCCGCGCCCTCACACGTACGCTCCCCCTAAAGCGTTGTCGTACCCTCACCTGGACCCTAAACCGTCCCCGTCCCCTAAACCTAACCCTAGCCTGAACCCTAACCCTAACACTCCCCCGAAGCCTGACCCTCACCCGTCCCCTAATCCTAACCCGTACGCTAACGCTAAACCGCGCCCTCACACGTACGCTCCCCTTAAAGCGTTGTCGTACCCTCACCTGGACCCTAAACCGTACCCGTCTCCTAACCCTAACCCTAGCCCGAACCCTAACCCTAACCCTTCCCGGAAGCCTGACCCTCACCCGTCTCCTAATCCTAACCCGTACCTTAACGCTAACCTGCGCCCTCACACGTACGCTCCCCCTAAAGCGTTGTCGTACACTCACCTGGACCCTAAACCGTCCCCGTCCCCTAACCCTAACCCTAGCCCGAACCCTAACCCTAACCCTTCCCCGAAGCCTGACCCTCACCCGTCCCCTAATCCTAACCCGTACGCTAACGCTAACCCGCGCCCTCACACGTACGATCCCACTAAAGCGTTGTCGTACCATCACCTGGACCCTAAACCGTCCCCGTCCCCTAACCCTAACCCTAGCGCGAACCCTAACCCTAACCCTTCTCCGAAGCCTGACCCTCACCCATCCCCTAATCCTAACCCTTACGCTAACGCTTACCCACGCCCTCACACGTACGCTCCCCCTAAAGCGTTGTCGTACCGTCACCAGGACCCTAAACCGTCCCCGTCCCCTAACCCTAACCCTAGCCCGAACCCTAACCCTAACCCTTCCCCGAAGCCTGACCCTCACACGTCCCCTAATCCTAAACCGTACGCTAACGCTAACCCGCGCCCTCACACGTACGCTCCCCCTAAAGCATTGTCGTACACTCACCTGGATCCTAAACCGTCCCCGTCCCCTAACCCTAACCCTAGCCCGAACCCTAACCCTAACCCTTCCCCGAAGCCTGACCCTCACCCGTCCCCTAATCCTAACGCGTACGCTAACGCTAACCCGCGCCCTCACACGTACGCTCCCCCTAAAGCATTGTCGTACTCTCACCTGGACCCTAAACCGTCCCCGTCCCCTAACCCTAACCCTAGCCCGAACCCTAACCCTAATCCTTCCCCGAAGCCTGACCCTCACCCGTCGCCTAATGCTAACCCGTACGGTAACGCTAACCCGCGCCCTCACACGTACGCTCCCCCTAAAGCGTTGTCGTACCCTCACCTGGACCCTAAACCGTCCCCATCCCCTAACCCTAACCCTAGCCCGAACCCTAACCCTAACCCTTCCCCGAAGCCTGACCCTCACCCGTCCCCTAATCCTAACCCGTACGCTAACGCTAACCCGCGCCCTCACACGTACGCTACCCCTAAAGCGTTGTCATACCCTCACCTGGACCCTAAACCTTCCCCGTCCCCTAAACCTAACCCTAGCCCGAAGCCTAACCCTAACCCTTCCCCGAAGCCTGACCCTCACCCGTCCCCTAATCCTAACCCGTACGCTAACGCTAACCCGCGCCCTCACACGTATGCTCCCCCTAAAGCGTTGTCGTACCCTCACCTGGACCCTAAACCGTCCCGTCCCCTAACCCTAACCCTAGCCCGAAGCCTAACCCTAACCCTTCCCCGAAGCCTGACCCTCACCCGTCCCCTAATGCTAATCCGTACGCTAACGCTAACCCGCGCCCTCACACGTACGCTCCCCCTAAAGCATTGTCGAACCCTCACCTGTAACCTAAACCGTCACCGTCCCCTAACCCTAACCCTAGCACGAAGGCTAACCGTAACCCTTCCCCGAAGCCTGACCCTCACCCGTCCCCTAATCCTAACCCGTACGCTAACGCTTACCCTCGCCCTCACACGTACGCTCCCTCTAAAGCATTGTCGTACCCTCACCTGGACCCTAAACCTTCCCCGTCCCCTAACCCTAATCCTAGCCCGAACCCTAACCCTAACCATTCCCCGAAGCCTGACCCTCACCCGTCCCCTAATTCTACACCGTACGCTAACGCTAACCCGCGCCGTCACACGTACGCTCCCCCTAATGCGTTGTCGTACCCTTACCTGGACGCTAAACCGTCCCCGTCCCTTAACCCTAACCCTACCCCGAACCCTAACCCTAACCCTTCCCCGAAGCCTGACCCTCACGCGTCCCCTAATCCTAAACCGTACGCTAACGATAACCCGCGCCCTCACACGTACGCTCCCCCTAAAGCATTGTCGTACTCTCACCTGGACCCTAAACCGTCCCCGTCCCCTAACCCTAACCCTAGCCCGAACCCTAACCCTAACCCTTCCCCAACGCCTGACCCTCACCCGTCGTCTAATGCTAACCCGTACGGTAACGCTAACCCGCGCCCTCACACGTACGCTCCCCCTAAAGCGTTGTCGTACCCTCACCTGGACCCTAAACCGTCCCCGTCCCCTAACACTAACCCTAGCCCGAAGCCTAACCCTAACCCTTCCCCGAAGCCTGACCCTCACCCGTCTCCTAATCCTAACCCGTACCTTAACGCTAACCTGCGCCCTCACACGTACGCTCCCCCTAAAGCGTTGTCGTACACTCACCTGGACCCTAAACCGTCCCCGTCCCCTAACCCTAACCCTAGCCCGAACCCTAACCCTAACCCTTCCCCGAAGCCTGACCCTCACCCGTCCCCTAATCCTAACCCGTACGCTAACGCTAACCCGCGCCCTCACACGTACGATCCCCCTAAAGCGTTGTCGTACCATCACCTGGACCCTAAACCGTCCCCGTCCCCTAACCCTAACCCTAGCGCGAACCCTAACCCTAACCCTTCTCCGAAGCCTGACCCTCACCCATCCCCTAATCTTAACCCTTACGCTAACGCTTACCCACGCCCTCACACGTACGCTCCCCCTAAAGCGTTGTCGTACCGTCACCAGGACCCTAAACCGTCCCCGTCCCCTAACCCTAACCCTAGCCCGAACCCTAACCCTAAACCTTCCCCGAAGCCTGACCCTCACACGTCCCCTAATCCTAAACCGTACGCTAACGCTAACCCGCGCCCTCACACGTACGCTCCCCCAAAAGCATTTTCGTACACTCACCTGGACCCTAAACCGTCCCCGTCCCCTAACCCTAACCCTAGCCCGAACCCTAACCCTAACCCTTCCCCGAAGCCTGACCCTCACCCGTCCCCTAATCCTAACGCGTACGCTAACGCTAACCCGCGCCCTCACACGTACGCTCCCCCTAAAGCATTGTCGTACTCTCACCTGGACCCTAAACCGTCCCCGTCCCCTAACCCTAACCCTAGCCCGAACACTAACCCTAATCCTTCCCCGAAGCCTGACCATCACCCGTCGCCTAATGCTAACCCGTACGGTAACGCTAACCCGCGCCCTCACACGTACGCTCCCCCTAAAGCGTTGTCGTACCCTCACCTGGACCCTAAACCGTCCCCATACCCTAACCCTAACCCTAGCCCGAACCCTAACCCTAACCCTTCCCCGAAGCCTGACCCTCACCCGTCCCCTAATCCTAACCCGTACGCTAACGCTAACCCGCGCCCTCACACGTACGCTCCCCCTAAAGCGTTGTCATACCCTCACCTGGACCCTAAACCGTCCCCGTCCCCTAACCCTAACTCTAGCCCGAACCCTAACCCTAACCCTTCCCCGAAGCCTGACCTTCACCCTTCCCCTAATGCTAACCCGTACGCTAATGCTAACCCACACCCTCACACGTACGCTCCCCCTAAAGCGTCGTCATACCCTCACCTGGACCCTAAACTGTCCCCGTCCCCTAACCCTAACCCTAGCCCGAAGCCTAACCCTAAGACTTCTCCAAAGCCTGACACTCACCCGTCCCCTAATCCTAACCCGTACGCTAACGCTAACCCACGCCCTCACACGTACGCTCCCCCTAAAGCGTTGTCGTACCCTCACCTGGACCCTAAACCGTCCCCGTCCCCTAACCCTAACCCTAGCCCGAACCCTAACCCTAACCCTTCCCCGAAGCCTGACCCTCACCCGTCCCCTAATCCTAACCCGTACGCTAACGCTAACCCGCGCCCTCACACGTACGCTCCCCTTAAAGCGTTGTCGTACACTCACCTGGACCCTAAACCGTCCCCGTCCCCTAACCCTAGCCCGAACCCTAACCCTAACACTTCCCCGAAGCCTGACCCTCACCCGTCCCCTAATCCTAACCCGTACGCTAACGCTAACCCGCGCCCTCACACGTACGCTCCCCTTAAAGCGTTGTCGTACCCTCACCTGGACCCTAAACCGTCCCCGTCCCCTAACCCTAACCCTAGCCCGAAGCCTAACACTAACACTTCCCCGAAGCCTGACCCTCACCCGTCCCCTAATCCTAACCCGTACGCTAACGCTAACCCGCGCCCTCACACATACGCTCCCCCTAAAGCGTTGTCGTACCCTCACCTGGACCCTAAACCTTCCCCGTCCCCTAACCCTAACCCTAGCCCGAAGCCTAACCCTAACCCTTGCCCGAAGCCTGATCCTCACCCTTTCCCTAATCCTAACACATACGCTAACGCTAACCCGCGCCCTCACACGTACGCTCCCCCTAAAGCGTTGTCGTACCCTCACCTGGACCCTAAACCGTCCCCGTCCCATAACCCTAACCCTAGCCCGAACCCTAAACCTAACCCTTCCCCGAAGCCTGACCCTCACCCTTCCCCTAATGCTAACCCTTACGCTAACGCTAACCCGCGCCCTCACACGTACGCTACCCCTAAAGCGTCGTCGTACCCTCACCTGGACCCTAAACCGTCCCCGTCCCCTAACCCTAACCCTAGCCCGAACCCTAACCCTAAGCCTTCTGCGAAGCCTGACCCTCACCCGTCCCCTAATCCTAACCCGTACGCTAACACTAACCCGCGCCCTCACACGTACGCTCCCCCTAAAGTGTTGTCGTACCCTCAGCTGGACCCTAAACCGTCCCCGTCCCCTAACCCTAACCCTAGCCCGAACCCTAACCCTAACCCTTCCCCGAAGCCTGACCCTCACCCATCCCCTAATCCTAACGCGTACGCTAACGCTAACCCGCGCCCTCACACGTACGCTCCCCCTAAAGCACTGTCGTACTCTCACCTGGACCCTAAACCGTCCCCGTCCCCTAACCCTAACCCTAGCCCGAACCCTAACCCTAACCCTTCCCCGAAGCCTGACCTTCACCCTTCCCCTAATGCTAACCCGTACGCTAACGCTAACCCGCACCCTCACACGTACGCTCCCCCTAAAGCGTCGTCATACCCTCACCTGGACCCTAAACTGTCCCCGTCCCCTAACCCTAACCCTAGCCCGAAGCCTAACCCTAAGACTTCTCCGAAGCCTGACCCTCACCCGTCCCCTAATCCTAACCCGTAAGCTAACGCTAACCCGCGCCCTCACACGTACGCTCCCCCTAAAGCGTTGTCGTACCCTCACCTGGACCCTAAACCGTCCCCGTCCCCTAACCCTAACCCTAGCCCGAACCCTAACCCTAACCATTCCCCGAAGCCTGACCCTCACCCGTCCCCTAATCCTAACCCATACGCTAACGCTAATCCGCGCCCTCACACGTACGCTCCCCCTAAAGCGTTGTCGTACCCTCACCTGGACCCTAAACCGTCCCCGTCCCCTAACCCTAACCCTAGCCCGAAGCCTAACCCTAACCCTTCCCCGAAGCCTGACCCTCACCCGTCGTCTAATGCTAAACCGTACGGTAACGCTAACCCGCGCCCTTACACGTACGCTCCCCCTAAAGCGTTGTCGTACCCTCACCTAGACCCTAAACCGTCCCCGTCCCCTAACCCTAACCCTAGACCAAACCCTAACCCTAACCCTTCCCCGAAGCCTGACCCTCACCCGTCCCCTAATTCTAAACCGTACGATAACGCTAACCCATGCACTCACACGTACGCTCCCCCTAAAGCGTTGGCGTATCCTCACCTGTACACTAAACCGTCCCCGTCCCCTAACCCTAACACTAGCCCGAACCCTGACCCTAACACTTCCCTGAAGCCTGACCCTCACCCGTCGTCTAATGCTAACCCGTACAGTAACGCTAACCCGCGCCCTCACACGTACGCTCCCCCTAAAGCGTTGTCGTACCCTCACCTGGACCCTAAACCGTCCCCATCCCCTAACCCTAACCCTAGCCCGAACCCTAACCCTAACCCTTCCCCGAAGCCTGACCCTCACCCGTCCCCTAATCCTAACCCGTACGCTAACGCTAACCCGCGCCCTCACACGTACGATCCCCCTAAAGCGTTGTCGTACCATCACCTGGACCCTAAACCGTCCCCGTCCCCTAACCCTAACCCTAGCCCGAACCCTAACCCTAACCCTTCTCCGAAGCCTGACCCTCACCCATCCCCAATCCTAACCCTTACGCTAACGCTTACCCACGCCCTCACACGTACGCTCCCCCTAAAGCGTTGTCGTACCGTCACCAGGACCCTAAACCGTCCCCGTCCCCTAACCCTAACCCTACCCCGAACCCTAACCCTAACCCTTCCCCGAAGCCTGACCCTCACGCGTCCCCTAATCCTAAACCGTACGCTAACGATAACCCGCGCCCTCACACGTACGCTCCCCCTAAAGCATTGTCGTACTCTCACCTGGACCCTAAACCGTCCCCGTCCCCTAACCCTAACCCTAGCCCGAACCCTAACCCTAACCCTTCCCCAACGCCTGAACCTCACCCGTCGTCTAATGCTAACCCGTACGGTAACGCTAACCCGCGCCCTCACACGTACGCTCCCCCTAAAGCGTTGTCGTACCCTCACCTGGACCCTAAACCGTCCCCGTCCCCTAACACTAACCCTAGCCCGAAGCCTAACCCTAACCCTTCCCCGAAGCCTGACCCTCACCCGTCTCCTAATCCTAACCCGTACCTTAACACTAACCTGCGCCCTCACACGTACGCTCCCCCTAAAGCGTTGTCGTACACTCACCTGGACCCTAAACCGTCCCCGTCCCCTAACCCTAACCCTAGCCCGAACCCTAACCCTAACCCTTCCCCGAAGCCTGACCCTCACCCGTCCCCTAATCCTATCCCGTACGCTAACGCTAACCCGCGCCCTCACACGTATGATCCCCCTAAAGCGTTGTCGTACCATCACCTGGACCCTAAACCGTCCCTGTCCCCTAACCCTAACCCTAGCGCGAACCCTAACCCTAACCCTTCTCCGAAGCCTGACCCTCACCCATCCCCTAATCCTAAACCTTACGCTAACGCTTACCCACGCCCTCACACGTACGCTCCCCCTAAAGCGTTGTCGTACCATCACCAGGACCCTAAACCGTCCCCGTCCCCTAACCCTAACCCTAGCCCGAACCCTAACCCTAACCCTTCCCCGAAGCCTGACCCTCACACGTCCCCTAATCCTAAACCGTACGCTAACGCTAACCCGCGCCCTCACACGTACGCTCCCCCTAAAGCATTGTCGTACACTCACCTGGACCCTAAACCTTCCCCGTCCCCTAACCCTAACCCTAGCCCGAACCCTAACCCTAACCCTTCCCCGAAGCCTGACCCTCACCCGTCCCCTAATCCTAACGCGTACGCTAACGCTAACCCGCGCCCTCACACGTACGCTCCCCCTAAAGCATTGTCGTACTCTCACCTGGACCCTAAACCGTCCCCGTCCCCTAACCCTAACCCTAGCCCGAACCCTAACCCTAATCCTTCCCCGAAGCCTGACCCTCACCCGTCGCCTAATGCTAACCCGTACGGTAACGCTAACCCGCGCCCTCACACGTACGCTCCCCCTAAAGCGTTGTCGTACCCTCACCTGGACCCTAAACCGTCCCCGTCCCCTAACCCTAACCCTAGCCCGAACCCTAACCCTAACCCTTCCCCGAAGCCTGACCCTCACCCGTCCCCTACTCCTAACCCGTACGCTAACGCTAACCCGCGCCCTCACACGTACGCTCCCCTTAAAGCGTTGTCGTACACTCACCTGGACCCTAAACCGTCCCCGTCCCCTAACCCTAACCCTAGCCCGAAGCCTAACACTAACACTTCCCCGAAGCCTGACCCTCACCCGTCCCCTAATCCTAACCCGTACGCTAACGCTAACCCGCGCCCTCACACATACGCTCCCCCTAAAGCGTTGTCGTACCCTCATCTGGACCCTAAACCTTCCCCGTCCCCTAACCCTAACCCTAGCCCGAAGCCTAACCCTAACCCTTGCCCGAAGCCTGATCCTCACCCTTCCCCTAATCCTAACACATACGCTAACGCTAACCCGCGCCCTCACACGTACGCTCCCCCTAAAGCGTTGTCGTACCCTCACCTGGACCCTAAACCGTCCCCGTCCCCTAACCCTAACCCTAGCCCGAACCCTAAACCTAACCCTTCCCCGAAGCCTGACCCTCACCCTTCCCCTAATGCTAACCCGTACGCTAACGCTAACCCGCGCCCTCACACGTACGCTACCCCTAAAGCGTCGTCGTACCCTCACCTGGACCCTAAACCGTCCCCGTCCCCTAACCCTAACCCTAGCCCGAACCCTAACCCTAAGCTTTCTCCGAAGCCTGACCCTCACCCTTTCCCTAATCCTAACCCGTACGCTAACACTAACCCGCGCCCTCACACGTACGCTCCCCCTAAAGTGTTGTCGTACCCTCAGCTGGACCCTAAACCGTCCCCGTCCCCTAACCCTAACCCTAGCCCGAACGCTAACCCTAACCCTTCCCCGAAGCCTGACCCTCACCCGTCCCCTAATACTAACGCGTACGCTAACGCTAACCCGCGCCCTCACACGTACGCTCCCCCTAAAGCATTGTCGTACTCTCACCTGGACCCTAAACCGTCCCCGTCCCCTAACCCTAACCCTAGCCCGAACCCTAACCCTAACCCTTCCCCGAAGCCTGACCTTCACCCTTCCCCTAATGCTAACCCGTACGCTAACGCTAACCCGCACCCTCACACGTACGCTCCCCCTAAAGCGTCGTCATACCCTCACCTGGACCCTAAACTGTCCCCGTCCCCTAACCCTAACCCTAGCCCGAAGCCTAACCCTAAGACTTCTCCGAAGCCTGACACTCACCCGTCCCCTAATCCTAACCCGTAAGCTAACGCTAACCCGCGCCCTCACACGTACGCTCCCCCTAAAGCGTTGTCGTATCCTCACCTGGACCCTAAACCGTCCCCGTCCCCTAACCCTAACCCTAGCCCGAACCCTAACCCTAACACTTCCCCGAAGCCTGACCCTCACCCGTCCCCTAATCCTAACCCGTACGCTAACGCTAACCCGCGCCCTCACACGCACGCTCCCCTTAAAGCGTTGTCGTACCCTCACCTGGACCCTAAACCGTACCCGTCCCCTAACCCTAACCCTAGCCCGAAGCCTAACACTAACAATTCCCAGAAGCCTGACCCTCACCCGTCCCCTAATCCTAACCCGTACGCTAACGCTAACCCGCGCCCTCACACATACGCTCCCCCTAAAGCGTTGTCGTACCCTCACCTGGACCCTAAACCTTCCCCGTCCCCTAACCCTAACCCTAGCCCGAAGCCTAACCCTAACCCTTGCCCGAAGCATGATCCTCACCCGTCCCCTAATACTAACCCATACGCTAACGCTAACCCGCGCCCTCACACGTATGCTCCCCCTAAAGCGTTGTCGTACCCTCACCTGGACCCTAAACCGTCCCCGTCCGCTAACCCTAACCCTAGCCCGAAGCCTAACCCTAACCCTTCCCCGAAGCCTGACCCTCACCCGTCGTCTAATGCTAAACCGTACGGAAACGCTAACCCGCGCCCTTACACGTACGCTCCCCCTAAAGCTTTGTCGTACCCTCACCTGGACCCTAAACCGTCCCCGTCCCCTAACCCTAACCCTAGACCAAACCCTAACCCTAACCCTTCCCCGAAGCCTGACCCTCACCCGTCCCCTAATTCTAAACCGTACGATAACGCTAACCCGTGCACTCACACGTACGCTCCCCCTAAAGCGTTGGCGTATCCTCACCTGTACACTAAACCGTCCCCGTCCCCTAACCCTAACACTAGCCCGAACCCTGACCCTAACCCTTCCCCGAAGCCTGACCCTCACCCGTCGTCTAATGCTAACCCGTACAGTAACGCTAACCCGCGCCCTCACACGTACGCTCCCCCTAAAGCATTGTCGTACCCTCACCTGGACCCTAAACCGTCCCCGTCCCCTAACCGTAACCCTAGCCCGAACCCTAACCCTTACCCTTCCCCGAAGCCTGACCCTCACCCGTCCCCTAATCCTAAACCGTACGCTAACGCTAACCCGCTCCCTCACACGTACGCTCTCCCTAAAGCGTTGTCGTACCCTCACCTGGACCCTAAAACTTCCCCGTCCCCTAACCCTAACCCTACCCCGAAGCCTAACCCTAACCCTTCCCCAACGCCTGACCCTCACACGTCGTCTAATGCTAACCCGTACGGTAACGCTAACCCGCGCCCTCACACGTACGCTCCCCCTAAAGCGTTGTCGTACCCTCACCTGGACCCTAAACCGTCCCCGTCCCCTAACCCTAACCCTAGCCCGAAGCCTAACCCTAACCCTTCCCCGAAGCCTGACCCTCACCCGTCGTCTAATGCTAAACCGTACGGTAACGCTAACCCGCGCCCTTACACGTACGCTCCCCCTAAAGCGTTGTCGTACCCTCACCTAGACCCTAAACCGTCCCCGTCCCCTAACCCTAACCCTAGACCAAACCCTAACCCTAACCCTTCCCCGAAGCCTGACCCTCACCCGTCCCCTAATTCTAAACCGTACGATAACGCTAACCCATGCACTCACACGTACGCTCCCCCTAAAGCGTTGGCGTATCCTCACCTGTACACTAAACCGTCCCCGTCCCCTAACCCTAACACTAGCCCGAACCCTGACCCTAACCCTTCCCTGAAGCCTGACCCTCACCCGTCGTCTAATGCTAACCCGTACAGTAACGCTAACCCGCGCCCTCACACGTACGCTCCCCCTAAAGCGTTGTCGTACCCTCACCTGGACCCTAAACCGTCCCCATCCCCTAACCCTAACCCTAGCCCGAACCCTAACCCTAACCCTTCCCCGAAGCCTGACCCTCACCCGTCCCCTAATCCTAACCCGTACGCTAACGCTAACCCGCGCCCTCACACGTACGATCCCCCTAAAGCGTTGTCGTACCATCACCTGGACCCTAAACCGTCCCCGTCCCCTAACCCTAACCCTAGCCCGAACCCTAACCCTAACCCTTCTCCGAAGCCTGACCCTCACCCATCCCCAATCCTAACCCTTACGCTAACGCTTACCCACGCCCTCACACGTACGCTCCCCCTAAAGCGTTGTCGTACCGTCACCAGGACCCTAAACCGTCCCCGTCCCCTAACCCTAACCCTACCCCGAACCCTAACCCTAACCCTTCCCCGAAGCCTGACCCTCACGCGTCCCCTAATCCTAAACCGTACGCTAACGATAACCCGCGCCCTCACACGTACGCTCCCCCTAAAGCATTGTCGTACTCTCACCTGGACCCTAAACCGTCCCCGTCCCCTAACCCTAACCCTAGCCCGAACCCTAACCCTAACCCTTCCCCAACGCCTGAACCTCACCCGTCGTCTAATGCTAACCCGTACGGTAACGCTAACCCGCGCCCTCACACGTACGCTCCCCCTAAAGCGTTGTCGTACCCTCACCTGGACCCTAAACCGTCCCCGTCCCCTAACACTAACCCTAGCCCGAAGCCTAACCCTAACCATTCCCCGAAGCCTGACCCTCACCCGTCTCCTAATCCTAACCCGTACCTTAACACTAACCTGCGCCCTCACACGTACGCTCCCCCTAAAGCGTTGTCGTACACTCACCTGGACCCTAAACCGTCCCCGTCCCCTAACCCTAACCCTAGCCCGAACCCTAACCCTAACCCTTCCCCGAAGCCTGACCCTCACCCGTCCCCTAATCCTATCCCGTACGCTAACGCTAACCCGCGCCCTCACACGTATGATCCCCCTAAAGCGTTGTCGTACCATCACCTGGACCCTAAACCGTCCCTGTCCCCTAACCCTAACCCTAGCGCGAATCCTAACCCTAACCCTTCTCCGAAGCCTGACCCTCACCCATCCCCTAATCCTAAACCTTACGCTAACGCTTACCCACGCCCTCACACGTACGCTCCCCCTAAAGCGTTGTCGTACCATCACCAGGACCCTAAACCGTCCCCGTCCCCTAACCCTAACCCTAGCCCAAACCCTAACCCTAACCCTTCCCCGAAGCCTGACCCTCACACGTCCCCTAATCCTAAACCGTACGCTAACGCTAACCCGCGCCCTCACACGTACGCTCCCCCTAAAGCATTGTCGTACACTCACCTGGACCCTAAACCGTCCCCGTCCCCTAACCCTAACCCTAGCCCGAACCCTAACCCTAACCCTTCCCCGAAGCCTGACCCTCACCCGTCCCCTAATCCTAACGCGTACGCTAACGCTAACCCGCGCCCTCACACGTACGCTCCCCCTAAAGCATTGTCGTACTCTCACCTGGACCCTAAACCGTCCCCGTCCCCTAACCCTAACCCTAGCCCGAACCCTAACCCTAATCCTTCCCCGAAGCCTGACCCTCACCCGTCGCCTAATGCTAACCCGTACGGTAACGCTAACCCGCGCCCTCACACGTACGCTCCCCCTAAAGCGTTGTCGTACCCTCACCTGGACCCTAAACCGTCCCCATCCCCTAACCCTAACCCTAGCCCGAACCCTAACTCTAACACTTCCCCGAAGCCTGACCCTCACCCGTCCCCTAATCCTAACCCGTACGCTAACGCTAACCCGCGCCCTCACACGTACGCTCCCCCTAAAGCGTTGTCATACCCTCACCTGGACCCTAAACCGTCCCCGTCCCCTAACCCTAACTCTAGCCCGAACCCTAACCCTAACCCTTCCCCGAAGCCTGACCTTCACCCTTCCCCTAATGCTAACCCGTACGCTAATGCTAACCCGCACCCTCACACGTACGCTCCCCCTAAAGCGTCGTCATACCCTCACCTGGACCGTAAACTGTCCCCGTCCCCTAACCCTAACCCTAGCCCGAAGCCTAACCCTAAGACTTCTCCGAAGCCTGACACTCACCCGTCCCCTAATCCTAACCCGTACGCTAACGCTAACCCACGCCCTCACACGTACGCTCCCCCTAAAGCATTGTCGTACCCTCACCTGGACCCTAAACCGTCCCAGTCCCCTAACCCTAACCCTAGCCCGAACCCTAACCCTAACCCTTCCCCGAAGCCTGACCCTCACCCGTCCCCTACTCCTAACCCGTACGCTAACGCTAACCCGCGCCCTCACACGTACGCTCCCCTTAAAGCGTTGTCGTACACTCACCTGGACCCTAAACCGTCCCCGTCCCCTAACCCTAACCCTAGCCCGAAGCCTAACACTAACACTTCCCCGAAGCCTGACCCTCACCCGTCCCCTAATCCTAACCCGTACGCTAACGCTAACCCGCGCCCTCACACATACGCTCCCCCTAAAGCGTTGTAGTACCCTCATCTGGACCCTAAACCTTCCCCGTCCCCTAACCCTAACCCTAACCCGAAGCCTAACCCTAACCCTTGCCCGAAGCCTGATCCTCACCATTCCCCTAATCCTAACACATACGCTAACGCTAACCCGCGCCCTCACACGTACGCTCCCCCTAAAGCGTTGTCGTACCCTCACCTGGACCCTAAACCGTCCCCGTCCCCTAACCCTAACCCTAGCCCGAAGCCTAACACTAACACTTCCCCGAAGCCTGACCCTCACCCGTCCCCTAATCCTAACCCGTACGCTAACGCTAACCCGCGCCCTCACACATACGCTCCCCCTAAAGCGTTGTCGTACCCTCATCTGGACCCTAAACCTTCCCCGTCCCCTAACCCTAACCCTAGCCCGAAGCCTAACCCTAACCCTTGCCCGAAGCCTGATCCTCACCCTTCCCCTAATCCTAACACATACGCTAACGCTAACCCGCGCCCTCACACGTACGCTCCCCCTAAAGCGTTGTCGTACCCTCACCTGGACCCTAAACCGTCCCCGTCCCCTAACCCTAACCCTAGCCCGAACCCTAAACCTAACCCTTCCCCGAAGCCTGACCCTCACCCTTCCCCTAATGCTAACCCGTACGCTAACGCTAACCCGCGCCCTCACACGTACGCTACCCCTAAAGCGTCGTCGTACCCTCACCTGGACCCTAAACCGTCCCCGTCCCCTAACCCTAACCCTAGCCCGAACCCTAACCCTAAGCTTTCTCCGAAGCCTGACCCTCACCCTTTCCCTAATCCTAACCCGTACGCTAACACTAACCCGCGCCCTCACACGTACGCTCCCCCTAAAGTGTTGTCGTACCCTCAGCTGGACCCTAAACCGTCCCCGTCCCCTAACCCTAACCCTAGCCCGAACGCTAACCCTAACCCTTCCCCGAAGCCTGACCCTCACCCGTCCCCTAATACTAACGCGTACGCTAACGCTAACCCGCGCCCTCACACGTACGCTCCCCCTAAAGCATTGTCGTACTCTCACCTGGACCCTAAACCGTCCCCGTCCCCTAACCCTAACCCTAGCCCGAACCCTAACCCTAACCCTTCCCCGAAGCCTGACCTTCACCCTTCCCCTAATGCTAACCCGTACGCTAACGCTAACCCGCACCCTCACACGTACGCTCCCCCTAAAGCGTCGTCATACCCTCACCTGGACCCTAAACTGTCCCCGTCCCCTAACCCTAACCCTAGCCCGAAGCCTAACCCTAAGACTTCTCCGAAGCCTGACACTCACCCGTCCCCTAATCCTAACCCGTAAGCTAACGCTAACCCGCGCCCTCACACGTACGCTCCCCCTAAAGCGTTGTCGTATCCTCACCTGGACCCTAAACCGTCCCCGTCCCCTAACCCTAACCCTAGCCCGAACCCTAACCCTAACACTTCCCCGAAGCCTGACCCTCACCCGTCCCCTAATCCTAACCCGTACGCTAACGCTAACCCGCGCCCTCACACGCACGCTCCCCTTAAAGCGTTGTCGTACCCTCACCTGGACCCTAAACCGTACCCGTCCCCTAACCCTAACCCTAGCCCGAAGCCTAACACTAACAATTCCCAGAAGCCTGACCCTCACCCGTCCCCTAATCCTAACCCGTACGCTAACGCTAACCCGCGCCCTCACACATACGCTCCCCCTAAAGCGTTGTCGTACCCTCACCTGGACCCTAAACCTTCCCCGTCCCCTAACCCTAACCCTAGCCCGAAGCCTAACCCTAACCCTTGCCCGAAGCATGATCCTCACCCGTCCCCTAATACTAACCCATACGCTAACGCTAACCCGCGCCCTCACACGTATGCTCCCCCTAAAGCGTTGTCGTACCCTCACCTGGACCCTAAACCGTCCCCGTCCGCTAACCCTAACCCTAGCCCGAAGCCTAACCCTAACCCTTCCCCGAAGCCTGACCCTCACCCGTCGTCTAATGCTAAACCGTACGGAAACGCTAACCCGCGCCCTTACACGTACGCTCCCCCTAAAGCTTTGTCGTACCCTCACCTGGACCCTAAACCGTCCCCGTCCCCTAACCCTAACCCTAGACCAAACCCTAACCCTAACCCTTCCCCGAAGCCTGACCCTCACCCGTCCCCTAATTCTAAACCGTACGATAACGCTAACCCGTGCACTCACACGTACGCTCCCCCTAAAGCGTTGGCGTATCCTCACCTGTACACTAAACCGTCCCCGTCCCCTAACCCTAACACTAGCCCGAACCCTGACCCTAACCCTTCCCCGAAGCCTGACCCTCACCCGTCGTCTAATGCTAACCCGTACAGTAACGCTAACCCGCGCCCTCACACGTACGCTCCCCCTAAAGCATTGTCGTACCCTCACCTGGACCCTAAACCGTCCCCGTCCCCTAACCGTAACCCTAGCCCGAACCCTAACCCTTACCCTTCCCCGAAGCCTGACCCTCACCCGTCCCCTAATCCTAAACCGTACGCTAACGCTAACCCGCTCCCTCACACGTACGCTCTCCCTAAAGCGTTGTCGTACCCTCACCTGGACCCTAAAACTTCCCCGTCCCCTAACCCTAACCCTACCCCGAAGCCTAACCCTAACCCTTCCCCAACGCCTGACCCTCACACGTCGTCTAATGCTAACCCGTACGGTAACGCTAACCCGCGCCCTCACACGTACGCTCCCCCTAAAGCGTTGTCGTACCCTCACCTGGACCCTAAACCGTCCCCGTCCCCTAACCCTAACCCTAGCCCGAAGCCTAACCCTAACCCTTCCCCGAAGCCTGACCCTCACCCGTCGTCTAATGCTAAACCGTACGGTAACGCTAACCCGCGCCCTTACACGTACGCTCCCCCTAAAGCGTTGTCGTACCCTCACCTAGACCCTAAACCGTCCCCGTCCCCTAACCCTAACCCTAGACCAAACCCTAACCCTAACCCTTCCCCGAAGCCTGACCCTCACCCGTCCCCTAATTCTAAACCGTACGATAACGCTAACCCATGCACTCACACGTACGCTCCCCCTAAAGCGTTGGCGTATCCTCACCTGTACACTAAACCGTCCCCGTCCCCTAACCCTAACACTAGCCCGAACCCTGACCCTAACCCTTCCCTGAAGCCTGACCCTCACCCGTCGTCTAATGCTAACCCGTACAGTAACGCTAACCCGCGCCCTCACACGTACGCTCCCCCTAAAGCGTTGTCGTACCCTCACCTGGACCCTAAACCGTCCCCATCCCCTAACCCTAACCCTAGCCCGAACCCTAACCCTAACCCTTCCCCGAAGCCTGACCCTCACCCGTCCCCTAATCCTAACCCGTACGCTAACGCTAACCCGCGCCCTCACACGTACGATCCCCCTAAAGCGTTGTCGTACCATCACCTGGACCCTAAACCGTCCCCGTCCCCTAACCCTAACCCTAGCCCGAACCCTAACCCTAACCCTTCTCCGAAGCCTGACCCTCACCCATCCCCAATCCTAACCCTTACGCTAACGCTTACCCACGCCCTCACACGTACGCTCCCCCTAAAGCGTTGTCGTACCGTCACCAGGACCCTAAACCGTCCCCGTCCCCTAACCCTAACCCTACCCCGAACCCTAACCCTAACCCTTCCCCGAAGCCTGACCCTCACGCGTCCCCTAATCCTAAACCGTACGCTAACGATAACCCGCGCCCTCACACGTACGCTCCCCCTAAAGCATTGTCGTACTCTCACCTGGACCCTAAACCGTCCCCGTCCCCTAACCCTAACCCTAGCCCGAACCCTAACCCTAACCCTTCCCCAACGCCTGAACCTCACCCGTCGTCTAATGCTAACCCGTACGGTAACGCTAACCCGCGCCCTCACACGTACGCTCCCCCTAAAGCGTTGTCGTACCCTCACCTGGACCCTAAACCGTCCCCGTCCCCTAACACTAACCCTAGCCCGAAGCCTAACCCTAACCATTCCCCGAAGCCTGACCCTCACCCGTCTCCTAATCCTAACCCGTACCTTAACACTAACCTGCGCCCTCACACGTACGCTCCCCCTAAAGCGTTGTCGTACACTCACCTGGACCCTAAACCGTCCCCGTCCCCTAACCCTAACCCTAGCCCGAACCCTAACCCTAACCCTTCCCCGAAGCCTGACCCTCACCCGTCCCCTAATCCTATCCCGTACGCTAACGCTAACCCGCGCCCTCACACGTATGATCCCCCTAAAGCGTTGTCGTACCATCACCTGGACCCTAAACCGTCCCTGTCCCCTAACCCTAACCCTAGCGCGAATCCTAACCCTAACCCTTCTCCGAAGCCTGACCCTCACCCATCCCCTAATCCTAAACCTTACGCTAACGCTTACCCACGCCCTCACACGTACGCTCCCCCTAAAGCGTTGTCGTACCATCACCAGGACCCTAAACCGTCCCCGTCCCCTAACCCTAACCCTAGCCCAAACCCTAACCCTAACCCTTCCCCGAAGCCTGACCCTCACACGTCCCCTAATCCTAAACCGTACGCTAACGCTAACCCGCGCCCTCACACGTACGCTCCCCCTAAAGCATTGTCGTACACTCACCTGGACCCTAAACCGTCCCCGTCCCCTAACCCTAACCCTAGCCCGAACCCTAACCCTAACCCTTCCCCGAAGCCTGACCCTCACCCGTCCCCTAATCCTAACGCGTACGCTAACGCTAACCCGCGCCCTCACACGTACGCTCCCCCTAAAGCATTGTCGTACTCTCACCTGGACCCTAAACCGTCCCCGTCCCCTAACCCTAACCCTAGCCCGAACCCTAACCCTAATCCTTCCCCGAAGCCTGACCCTCACCCGTCGCCTAATGCTAACCCGTACGGTAACGCTAACCCGCGCCCTCACACGTACGCTCCCCCTAAAGCGTTGTCGTACCCTCACCTGGACCCTAAACCGTCCCCATCCCCTAACCCTAACCCTAGCCCGAACCCTAACTCTAACACTTCCCCGAAGCCTGACCCTCACCCGTCCCCTAATCCTAACCCGTACGCTAACGCTAACCCGCGCCCTCACACGTACGCTCCCCCTAAAGCGTTGTCATACCCTCACCTGGACCCTAAACCGTCCCCGTCCCCTAACCCTAACTCTAGCCCGAACCCTAACCCTAACCCTTCCCCGAAGCCTGACCTTCACCCTTCCCCTAATGCTAACCCGTACGCTAATGCTAACCCGCACCCTCACACGTACGCTCCCCCTAAAGCGTCGTCATACCCTCACCTGGACCGTAAACTGTCCCCGTCCCCTAACCCTAACCCTAGCCCGAAGCCTAACCCTAAGACTTCTCCGAAGCCTGACACTCACCCGTCCCCTAATCCTAACCCGTACGCTAACGCTAACCCACGCCCTCACACGTACGCTCCCCCTAAAGCATTGTCGTACCCTCACCTGGACCCTAAACCGTCCCAGTCCCCTAACCCTAACCCTAGCCCGAACCCTAACCCTAACCCTTCCCCGAAGCCTGACCCTCACCCGTCCCCTACTCCTAACCCGTACGCTAACGCTAACCCGCGCCCTCACACGTACGCTCCCCTTAAAGCGTTGTCGTACACTCACCTGGACCCTAAACCGTCCCCGTCCCCTAACCCTAACCCTAGCCCGAAGCCTAACACTAACACTTCCCCGAAGCCTGACCCTCACCCGTCCCCTAATCCTAACCCGTACGCTAACGCTAACCCGCGCCCTCACACATACGCTCCCCCTAAAGCGTTGTAGTACCCTCATCTGGACCCTAAACCTTCCCCGTCCCCTAACCCTAACCCTAGCCCGAAGCCTAACCCTAACCCTTGCCCGAAGCCTGATCCTCACCATTCCCCTAATCCTAACACATACGCTAACGCTAACCCGCGCCCTCACACGTACGCTCCCCCTAAAGCGTTGTCGTACCCTCACCTGGACCCTAAACCGTCCCCGTCCCATAACCCTAACCCTAGCCCGAACCCTAACCCTAACCCTTCTCCGAAGCCTGACCCTCACCCATCCCCAATCCTAACCCTTACGCTAACGCTTACCCACGCCCTCACACGTACGCTCCCCCTAAAGCGTTGTCGTACCGTCACCAGGACCCTAAACCGTCCCCGTCCCCTAACCCTAACCCTACCCCGAACCCTAACCCTAACCCTTCCCCGAAGCCTGACCCTCACGCGTCCCCTAATCCTAAACCGTACGCTAACGATAACCCGCGCCCTCACACGTACGCTCCCCCTAAAGCATTGTCGTACTCTCACCTGGACCCTAAACCGTCCCCGTCCCCTAACCCTAACCCTAGCCCGAACCCTAACCCTAACCCTTCCCCAACGCCTGAACCTCACCCGTCGTCTAATGCTAACCCGTACGGTAACGCTAACCCGCGCCCTCACACGTACGCTCCCCCTAAAGCGTTGTCGTACCCTCACCTGGACCCTAAACCGTCCCCGTCCCCTAACACTAACCCTAGCCCGAAGCCTAACCCTAACCATTCCCCGAAGCCTGACCCTCACCCGTCTCCTAATCCTAACCCGTACCTTAACACTAACCTGCGCCCTCACACGTACGCTCCCCCTAAAGCGTTGTCGTACACTCACCTGGACCCTAAACCGTCCCCGTCCCCTAACCCTAACCCTAGCCCGAACCCTAACCCTAACCCTTCCCCGAAGCCTGACCCTCACCCGTCCCCTAATCCTATCCCGTACGCTAACGCTAACCCGCGCCCTCACACGTATGATCCCCCTAAAGCGTTGTCGTACCATCACCTGGACCCTAAACCGTCCCTGTCCCCTAACCCTAACCCTAGCGCGAACCCTAACCCTAACCCTTCTCCGAAGCCTGACCCTCACCCATCCCCTAATCCTAAACCTTACGCTAACGCTTACCCACGCCCTCACACGTACGCTCCCCCTAAAGCGTTGTCGTACCATCACCAGGACCCTAAACCGTCCCCGTCCCCTAACCCTAACCCTAGCCCAAACCCTAACCCTAACCCTTCCCCGAAGCCTGACCCTCACACGTCCCCTAATCCTAAACCGTACGCTAACGCTAACCCGCGCCCTCACACGTACGCTCCCCCTAAAGCATTGTCGTACACTCACCTGGACCCTAAACCGTCCCCGTCCCCTAACCCTAACCCTAGCCCGAACCCTAACCCTAACCCTTCCCCGAAGCCTGACCCTCACCCGTCCCCTAATCCTAACGCGTACGCTAACGCTAACCCGCGCCCTCACACGTACGCTCCCCCTAAAGCATTGTCGTACTCTCACCTGGACCCTAAACCGTCCCCGTCCCCTAACCCTAACCCTAGCCCGAACCCTAACCCTAATCCTTCCCCGAAGCCTGACCCTCACCCGTCGCCTAATGCTAACCCGTACGGTAACGCTAACCCGCGCCCTCACACGTACGCTCCCCCTAAAGCGTTGTCGTACCCTCACCTGGACCCTAAACCGTCCCCATCCCCTAACCCTAACCCTAGCCCGAACCCTAACTCTAACACTTCCCCGAAGCCTGACCCTCACCCGTCCCCTAATCCTAACCCGTACGCTAACGCTAACCCGCGCCCTCACACGTACGCTCCCCCTAAAGCGTTGTCATACCCTCACCTGGACCCTAAACCGTCCCCGTCCCCTAACCCTAACTCTAGCCCGAACCCTAACCCTAACCCTTCCCCGAAGCCTGACCTTCACCCTTCCCCTAATGCTAACCCGTACGCTAATGCTAACCCGCACCCTCACACGTACGCTCCCCCTAAAGCGTCGTCATACCCTAACCTGGACCGTAAACTGTCCCCGTCCCCTAACCCTAACCCTAGCCCGAAGCCTAACCCTAAGACTTCTCCGAAGCCTGACACTCACCCGTCCCCTAATCCTAACCCGTACGCTAACGCTAACCCACGCCCTCACACGTACGCTCCCCCTAAAGCATTGTCGTACCCTCACCTGGACCCTAAACCGTCCCAGTCCCCTAACCCTAACCCTAGCCCGAACCCTAACCCTAACCCTTCCCCGAAGCCTGACCCTCACCCGTCCCCTACTCCTAACCCGTACGCTAACGCTAACCCGCGCCCTCACACGTACGCTCCCCTTAAAGCGTTGTCGTACACTCACCTGGACCCTAAACCGTCCCCGTCCCCTAACCCTAACCCTAGCCCGAAGCCTAACACTAACACTTCCCCGAAGCCTGACCCTCACCCGTCCCCTAATCCTAACCCGTACGCTAACGCTAACCCGCGCCCTCACACATACGCTCCCCCTAAAGCGTTGTAGTACCCTCATCTGGACCCTAAACCTTCCCCGTCCCCTAACCCTAACCCTAGCCCGAAGCCTAACCCTAACCCTTGCCCGAAGCCTGATCCTCACCCTTCCCCTAATCCTAACACATACGCTAACGCTAACCCGCGCCCTCACACGTACGCTCCCCCTAAAGCGTTGTCGTACCCTCACCTGGACCCTAAACCGTCCCCGTCCCATAACCCTAACCCTAGCCCGAACCCTAAACCTAACCCTTCCCCGAAGCCTGACCCTCACCCTTCCCCTAATGCTAACCCGTACGCTAACGCTAACCCGCGCCCTCACACGTACGCTACCCCTAAAGCGTCGTCGTACCCTCACCTGGACCCTAAACCGTCCCCGTCCCCTAACCCTAACCCTAGCCCGAACCCTAACCCTAAGCCTTCTCCGAAGCCTGACCCTCACCCTTTCCCTAATCCTAACCCGTACGCTAACACTAACCCGCGCCCTCACACGTACGCTCCCCCTAAAGTGTTGTCGTACCCTCAGCTGGACCCTAAACCGTCCCCGTCCCCTAACCCTAACCCTAGCCCGAACCCTAACCCTAACCCTTCCCCGAAGCCTGACCCTCACCCGTCCCCTAATCCTAACGCGTACGCTAACGCTAACCCGCGCCCTCACACGTACGCTACCCCTAAAGCGTTGTCGTATCCTCACCTGGACCCTAAACCGTCCCCGTCCCCTAACCCTAACCCTAGCCCGAACCCTAACCCTAACACTTCCCCGAAGCCTGACCCTCACCCGTCCCCTAATCCTAACCCGTACGCTAACGCTAACCCGAGCCCTCACACGCACGCTCCCCTTAAAGCGTTGTCGTACCCTCACCTGGACCCTAAACCGTACCCGTCCCCTAACCCTAACCCTAGCCCGAAGCCTAACACTAACAATTCCCAGAAGCCTGACCCTCACCCGTCCCCTAATCCTAACCCGTACGCTAACGCTAACCCGCGCCCTCACACATACGCTCCCCCTAAAGCGTTGTCGTACCCTCACCTGGACCCTAAACCTTCCCCGTCCCCTAACCCTAACCCTAGCCCGAAGCCTAACCCTAACCCTTGCCCGAAGCATGATCCTCACCCGTCCCCTAATACTAACCCATACGCTAACGCTAACCCGCGCCCTCACACGTATGCTCCCCCTAAAGCGTTGTCGTACCCTCACCTGGACCCTAAACCGTCCCCGTCCCCTAACCCTAACCCTAGCCCGAAGCCTAACCCTAACCCTTCCCCGAAGCCTGACCCTCACCCGTCGTCTAATGCTAAACCGTACGGAAACGCTAACCCGCGCCATTACACGTACGCTCCCCCTAAAGCTTTGTCGTACCCTCACCTGGACCCTAAACCGTCCCCGTCCCCTAACCCTAACCCTAGACCAAACCCTAACCCTAACCCTTCCCCGAAGCCTGACCCTCACCCGTCCCCTAATTCTAAACCGTACGATAACGCTAACCCGTGCACTCACACGTACGCTCCCCCTAAAGCGTTGGCGTATCCTCACCTGTACACTAAACCGTCCCCGTCCCCTAACCCTAACACTAGCCCGAACCCTGACCCTAACCCTTCCCCGAAGCCTGACCCTCACCCGTCGTCTAATGCTAACCCGTACAGTAACGCTAACCCGCGCCCTCACACGTACGCTCCCCCTAAAGCATTGTCGTACCCTCACCTGGACCCTAAACCGTCCCCGTCCCCTAACCCTAACCCTAGCCCGAACCCTAACCCTTACCCTTCCCCGAAGCCTGACCCTCACCCGTCCCCTAATCCTAAACCGTACGCTAACGCTAACCCGCTCCCTCACACGTACGCTCTCCCTAAAGCGTTGTCGTACCCTCACCTGGACCCTAAAACTTCCCCGTCCCCTAACCCTAACCCTACCCCGAAGCCTAACCCTAACCCTTCCCCAACGCCTGACCCTCACACGTCGTCTAATGCTAACCCGTACGGTAACGCTAACCCGCGCCCTCACACGTACGCTCCCCCTAAAGCGTTGTCGTACCCTCACCTGGACCCTAAACCGTCCCCGTCCCCTAACACTAACCCTAGCCCGAAGCCTAACCCTAACCCTTCCCGGAAGCCTGACCCTCACCCGTCTCCTAATCCTAACCCGTACGTTAACGCTAACCCGCGCCCTCACACGTACGCTCCCCCTAAAGCGTTGTCGTACACTCACCTGGACCCTAAACCGTCCCCGTCCCCTAACCCTAACCCTAGCCCGAACCCTAACCCTAACCCTTCCCCGAAGCCTGACCCTCACCCGTCCCCTAATCCTAACCCGTACGCTAACGCTAACCCGCGCCCTCACACGTACGATCCCCCTAAAGCGTTGTCGTACCATCACCTGGACCCTAAACCGTCCCCGTCCCCTAACCCTAACCCTAGCCCGAACCCTAACACTAACCCTTCTCCGAAGCCTGACCCTCACCCATCCCCTAATCCTAACCCTTACGCTAACGCTTACCCACGCCCTCACACGTACGCTCCCCCTAAAGCGTTGTCGTACCGTCACCAGGACCCTAAACCTTCCCCGTCCCCTAACCCTAACCCTAGCCCGAACCCTAACCCTAACCCTTCCCCGAAGCCTGACCCTCACACGTCCCCTAATCCTAAACCGTACGCTAACGCTAACCAGCGCCCTCACATGTACGCTCCCCCTAAAGCGTTGTCGTACCCTCAGGTGGACCCTAAACCGTCCCCGTCCCCTAACCCTAACCCTAGCCCGAACCCTAACCCTAACCCTTCCCCGAAGCCTGACCCCCACCCGTCGCCTAATGCTAACCCGTACGGTAACGCTAACCCGCGCCCTTACACGTACGCTCCCCCTAAAGCGTTGTAGTACTCTCACCTGGACCCTAAACCGTCCCCGTCCCCTAACCCTAACCCTAGCCCGAACCCTAACCCTAACACTTCCCAGAAGCCTGACCCTCACCCGTCCCCTAATCCTAACCCGTACGCTAACGCTAACCCGCGCCCTCACACGTACGCTCCCCTTAAAGCGTTGTCGTACCCTCACCTGGACCCTAAACCGTCCCCGTCCCCTAACCCTAACCCTAGCCCGAAGCCTAACACTAACACTTCCCCGAAGCCTGACCCTCACCCGTCCCCTAATCCTAACTCGTACGCTAACGCTAACCCGCGCCCTCACACATACGCTCCCCCTAAAGCGTTGTCGTACCCTCACCTGGACCCTAAACCTTCCCCGTCCCCTAACCCTAACCCTAGCCCGAAGCCTAACCCTAACCCTTGCCCGAAGCCTGATCCTCACCCTTCCCCTAATCCTAACACATACGCTAACGCTAACCCGCGCCCTCACACGTACGCTCCCCCTAAAGCGTTGTCGTACCCTCACCTGGACCCTAAACCGTCCCCGTCCCATAACCCTAACCCTAGCCCGAACCCTAAACCTAACCCTTCCCCGAAGCCTGACCCTCACCCTTCCCCTAATGCTAACCCGTACGCTAACGCTAACCCGCGCCCTCACACGTACGCTACCCCTAAAGCGTCGTCGTACCCTCACCTGGACCCTAAACCGTCCCCGTCCCCTAACCCTAACCCTAGCCCGAACCCTAACCCTAAGCCTTCTGCGAAGCCTGACCCTCACCCGTCCCCTAATCCTAACCCGTACGCTAACACTAACCCGCGCCCTCACACGTACGCTCCCCCTAAAGTGTTGTCGTACCCTCAGCTGGACCCTAAACCGTCCCCGTCCCCTAACCCTAACCCTAGCCCGAACCCTAACCCTAACCCTTCCCCGAAGCCTGACCCTCACCCGTCCCCTAATCCTAACGCGTACGCTAACGCTAACCCGCGCCCTCACACGTACGCTCCCCCTAAAGCACTGTCGTACTCTCACCTGGACCCTAAACCGTCCCCGTCCCCTAACCCTAACCCTAGCCCGAACCCTAACCCTAACCCTTCCCCGAAGCCTGACCTTCACCCTTCCCCTAATGCTAACCCGTACGCTAACGCTAACCCGCACCCTCACACGTACGCTCCCCCTAAAGCGTCGTCATACCCTCACCTGGACCCTAAACTGTCCCCGTCCCCTAACCCTAACCCTACCCCGAAGCCTAACCCTAAGACTTCTCCGAAGCCTGACACTCACCCGTCCCCTAATCCTAACCCGTAAGCTAACGCTAACCCGCGCCCTCACACGTACGCTCCCCCTAAAGCGTTGTCGTACCCTCACCTGGACCCTAAACCGTCACCGTCCCCTAAACCTAACCCTAGCCCGAAGCCTAACCCTAACACTTCCCCGAAGCCTGACCCTCACCCGTCCCCTAATCCTAACCCGTACGCTAACGCTAAACCGCGCCCTCACACGTACGCTCCCCTTAAAGCGTTGTCGTACCCTCACCTGGACCCTAAACCGTACCCATCCCCTAACCCTAACCCTAGCCCGAAGCCTAACCCTAACCCTTGCCCGAAGCCTGACCCTCACCCGTCCCCTAATCCTAACCCGTACGCTAACGCTAACCCGCGCCCTCACACGTACGCTCCCCCTAAAGCGTTGTCGTACCCTCACCTGGACCCTAAACCTTCCCCGTCCCCTAACCCTAACCCTAGCCCGAAGCCTAACCCTAACCCTTGCCCGAAGCATGATCCTCACCCGTCCCCTAATCCTAACCCATACGCTAACGCTAACCCGCGCCCTCACACGTATGCTCCCCCTAAAGCGTTGTCGTACCCTCACCTGGACCCTAAACCGTCCCCGTCCCCTAACCCTAACCCTAGCCCGAAGCCTAACCCTAACCCTTCCCCGAAGCCTGACCCTCACCCGTCGTCTAATGCTAAACCGTACGGTAACGCTAACCCGCGCCCTTACACGTACGCTCCCCCTAAAGCGTTGTCGTACCCTCACCTAGACCCTAAACCGTCCCCGTCCCCTAACCCTAACCCTAGACCAAACCCTAACCCTAACCCTTCCCCGAAGCCTGACCCTCACCCGTCCCCTAATTCTAAACCGTACGATAACGCTAACCCATGCACTCACACGTACGCTCCCCCTAAAGCGTTGGCGTATCCTCACCTGTACACTAAACCGTCCCCGTCCTCTAACCCTAACACTAGCCCGAACCCTGGCCGTAACCCTTCCCTGAAGCCTGACCCTCACCCGTCGTCTAATGCTAACCCGTACAGTAACGCTAACCCGCGCCCTCACACGTACGCTCCCCCTAAAGCGTTGTCGTACCCTCACCTGGACCCTAAACCGTCCCCATCCCCTAACCCTAACCCTAGCCCGAACCCTAACCCTAACCCTTCCCCGAAGCCTGACCCTCACCCGTCCCCTAATCCTAACCCATACGCTAACGCTAACCCGCGCCCTCACACGTACGATCCCCCTAAAGCGTTGTCGTACCATCACCTGGACCCTAAACCGTCCCCGTCCCCTAACCCTAACCCTAGCCCGAACCCTAACCCTAACCCTTCTCCGAAGCCTGACCCTCACCCATCCCCAATCCTAACCCTTACGCTAACGCTTACCCATGCCCTCACACGTACGCTCCCCCTAAAGCGTTGTCGTACCGTCACCAGGACCCTAAACCGTCCCCGTCCCCTAACCCTAACCCTACCCCGAACCCTAACCCTAACCCTTCCCCGAAGCCTGACCCTCACGCGTCCCATAATCCTAAACCGTACGCTAACGATAACCCGCGCCCTCACACGTACGCTCCCCCTAAAGCATTGTCGTACTCTCACCTGGACCCTAAACCGTCCCCGTCCCCTAACCCTAACCCTAGCCCGAACCCTAACCCTAACCCTTCCCCAACGCCTGAACCTCACCCGTCGTCTAATGCTAACCCGTACGGTAACGCTAACCCGCGCCCTCACACGTACGCTCCCCCTAAAGCGTTGTCGTACCCTCACCTGGACCCTAAACCGTCCCCGTCCCCTAACACTAACCCTAGCCCGAAGCCTAACCCTAACCCTTCCCCGAAGCCTGACCCTCACCCGTCTCCTAATCCTAACCCGTACCTTAACGCTAACCTGCGCCCTCACACGTACGCTCCCCCTAAAGCGTTGTCGTACACTCACCTGGACCCTAAACCGTCCCCGTCCCCTAACCCTAACCTTAGCGCGAACCCTAACCCTAACCCTTCTCCGAAGCCTGACCCTCACCCATCCCCTAATCCTAAACCTTACGCTAACGCTTACCCACGCCCTCACACGTACGCTCCCCCTAAAGCGTTGTCGTACCCTCACCTGGACCCTAAACCGTCCCCATCCCCTAACCCTAACCCTAGCCCGAACCCTAACCCTAACCCTTCCCCGAAGCCTGACCCTCACCCGTCCCCTAATCCTAACCCGTACGCTAACGCTAACCCGCGCCCTCACACGTATGATCCCCCTAAAGCGTTGTCGTACCATCACCTGGACCCTAAACCGTCCCCGTCCCCTAACCCTAACCCTAGCGCGAACCCTAACCCTAACCCTTCTCCGAAGCCTGACCCTCACCCATCCCCTAATCCTAAACCTTACGCTAACGCTTACCCACGCCCTCACACGTACGCTCCCCCTAAAGCGTTGTCGTACCGTCACCAGGACCCTAAACCGTCCCCGTCCCCTAACCCTAAACCTAGCCCGAACCCTAACCGTAACCCTTCCCCGAAGCCTGACCCTCACACGTCCCCTAATCCTAAACCGTACGCTAACGCTAACCCGCGCCCTCACACGTACGCTCCCCCTAAAGCATTGTCGTACACTCACCTGGACCCTAAACCGTCCCCATCCCCTAACCCTAACCCTAGCCCGAACCCTAACCCTAACCCTTCCCCGAAGCCTGACCCTCACCCGTCCCCTAATCCTAACGCGTACGCTAACGCTAACCCGCGCCCTCACACGTACGCTCCCCCTAAAGCATTGTCGTACTCTCACCTGGACCCTAAACCGTCCCCGTCCCCTAACCCTAACCCTAGCCCGAACCCTAACCCTAATCCTTCCCCGAAGCCTGACCCTCACCCGTCGCCTAATGCTAACCCGTACGGTAACGCTAACCCGCGCCCTCACACGTACGCTCCCCCTAAAGCGTTGTCGTACCCTCACCTGGACCCTAAACCGTCCCCATCCCCTAACCCTAACCCTAGCCCGAACCCTAACCCTAACCCTTCCCCGAAGCCTGACCCTCACCCGTCCCCTAATCCTAACCCGTACGCTAACGCTAACCCGCGCCCTCACACGTACGCTCCCCCTAAAGCGTTGTCATACCCTCACCTGGACCCTAAACCGTCCCCGTCCCCTAACCCTAACTCTAGCCCGAACCCTAGCCCTAACCCTTCACCGAAGCCTGACCTTCACCCTTCCCCTAATGCTAACCCGTACGCTAATGCTAACCCGCACCCTCACACGTACGCTCCCCCTAAAGCGTCGTCATACCCTCACCTGGACACTAAACTGTCCCCGTCCCCTAACCCTAACCCTAGCCCGAAGCCTAACCCTAAGACTTCTCCGAAGCCTGACACTCACCCGTCCCCTAATCCTAACCCGTAAGCTAACGCTAACCCGCGCCCTCACACGTACGCTCCCCCTAAAGCGTTGTCGTATCCTCACCTGGACCCTAAACCGTCCCCGTCCCCTAACCCTAACCCTAGCCCGAACCCTAACCCTAACACTTCCCCGAAGCCTGACCCTCACCCGTCCCCTAATCCTAACCCGTACGCTAACGCTAACCCGCGCCCTCACACGCACGCTCCCCTTAAAGCGTTGCCGTACCCTCACCTGGACCCTAAACCGTACCCGTCCCCTAACCCTAACCCTAGCCCGAAGCCTAACACTAACAATTCCCAGAAGCCTGACCCTCACCCGTCCCCTAATCCTAACCCGTACGCTAACGCTAACCCGCGCCCTCACACATACGCTCCCCCTAAAGCGTTGTCGTACCCTCACCTGGACCCTAAACCTTCCCCGTCCCCTAACCCTAACCCTAGCCCGAAGCCTAACCCTAACCCTTGCCCGAAGCATGATCCTCACCCGTCCCCTAATACTAACCCATACGCTAACGCTAACCCGCGCCCTCACACGTATGCTCCCCCTAAAGCGTTGTCGTACCCTCAACTGGACCCTAAACCGTCCCCGTCCCCTAACCCTAACCCTAGCCCGAAGCCTAACCCTAACCCTTCCCCGAAGCCTGACCCTCACCCGTCGTCTAATGCTAAACCGTACGGAAACGCTAACCCGCGCCCTTACACGTACGCTCCCCCTAAAGCGTTGTCGTACCCTCACCTGGACCCTAAACCGTCCTCGTCCCCTAACCCTAACCCTAGACCAAACCCTAACCCTAACCCTTCCCCGAAGCCTGACCCTCACCCGTCCCCTAATTCTAAACCGTACGATAACGCTAACCCGTGCACTCACACGTACGCTCCCCCTAAAGCGTTGGCGTATCCTCACCTGTACACTAAACCGTCCCCGTCCCCTAACCCTAACACTAGCCCGAACCCTGACCCTAACCCTTCCCCGAAGCCTGACCCTCACCCGTCGTCTAATGCTAACCCGTACAGTAACGCTAACCCGCGCCCTCACACGTACGCTCCCCCTAAAGCATTGTCGTACCCTCACCTGGACCCTAAACCGTCCCCGTCCCCTAACCCTAACCCTAGCCCGAACCCTAACCCTTACCCTTCCCCGAAGCCTGACCCTCACCCGTCCCCTAATCCTAAACCGTACGCTAACGCTAACCCGCTCCCTCACACGTACGCTCTCCCTAAAGCGTTGTCGTACCCTCACCTGGACCCTAAAACTTCCTCGTCCCCTAACCCTAACCCTACCCCGAAGCCTAACCCTAACCCTTCCCCAACGCCTGACCCTCACACGTCGTCTAATGCTAACCCGTACGGTAACGCTAACCCGCGCCCTCACACGTACGCTCCCCCTAAAGCGTTGTCGTACCCTCACCTGGACCCTAAACCGTCCCCGTCCCCTAACACTAACCCTAGCCCGAAGCCTAACCCTAACCCTTCCCGGAAGCCTGACCCTCACCCGTCTCCTAATCCTAACCCGTACGTTAACGCTAACCCGCGCCCTCACACGTACGCTCCCCCTAAAGCGTTGTCGTACACTCACCTGGACCCTAAACCGTCCCCGTCCCCTAACCCTAACCCTAGCCCGAACCCTAACCCTAACCCTTCCCCGAAGCCTGACCCTCACCCGTCCCCTAATCCTAACCCGTACGCTAACGCTAACCCGCGCCCTCACACGTACGATCCCCCTAAAGCGTTGTCGTACCATCACCTGGACCCTAAACCGTCCCCGTCCCCTAACCCTAACCCTAGCCCGAACCCTAACCCTAACCCTTCTCCGAAGCCTGACCCTCACCCATCCCCTAATCCTAACCCTTACGCTAACGCTTACCCACGCCCTCACACGTACGCTCCCCCTAAAGCGTTGTCGTACCATCACCAGGACCCTAAACCGTCCCCGTCCCCTAACCCTAACCCTAGCCCGAACCCTAACCCTAACCCTTCCCCGAAGCCTGACCCTCACACGTCCCCTAATCCTAAACCGTACGCTAACGCTAACCCGCGCCCTCACATGTACGCTCCCCCTAAAGCGTTGTCGTACCCTCAGGTGGACCCTAAACCGTCCCCGTCCCCTAACCCTAACCCTAGCCCGAACCCTAACCCTAACCCTTCCCCGAAGCCTGACCCCCACCCGTCGCCTAATGCTAACCCGTACGGTAACGCTAACCGGCGCCCTCACACGTACGCTCCCCCTAAAGCATTGTCATACCCTCATCTGGACCCTAAACCGTCTCCGTCCCCTAACCCTAACCCTAGCCCAAACCCTAACCCTAAACCTTCCCCGAAGCCTGACCCTCACCCGTCCCCTAATCCTAACCCGTACGCTAACGCTAACCCGCGCCCTCACACGTACGCTCCCCCTAAAGCGTTGTCGTACCCTCACCTGGACCCTAAACCGTCCCCGTCCCCTAACCCTAAACCTAGCCCGAAGCCTAACCCTAACCCTTCCCCGAAGCCTGACCCTCACACTTCCCCTAATGCTAACCCGTACGCTAACGCTAACCCGCGCCCTCACACGTACGCTCCCCCTAAAGCGTTGTCGTACCCTCACCTGGACCCTAAACCGTCCCCGTCCCCTAACCCTAACCCTAGCCCGAACCCTAACCCTAACACTTCCCTGAAGCCTGACCCTCACCCGTCCCCTAATCTTAACCCGTACGCTATCGCTAACCCGTGCCCTCACACATACGCTCCCCCTAAAGCATTGTCGTACCCTCACCTGGACCCTAAAGCTTCCCCGTCCCCTGACCATAACCCTAGCCCGAGCCCTAAACCTAACCCTTCCCCGAAGCCTGACCCTCACCTGTCCCTAATCCTAACCCGTACGCTAACGCTAACCCGCGCACTCACACGTACGCTCCCCCTAAAGCATTGTCGTACTCTCAACTGTAACCTAAACCGTCCCCGTCCCCTAACACTAACCCTAGCCTGAAGGCTAACCGTAACCCTTCCCCGAAGCCTGACCCTCACCCGTCCCCTAATCCTAACGCGTACGCTAACGCTAACCCTCGCCCTCACACGTACGCTCCCCCTCAAGCGTTGTCGTACCCTCACCTGGAGTCTAAACCATCCCCGTCCCCTAACCCTAACCCTAGCCCGAACCCTAACCCTAACCCTTCCCCGAAGCCTGACCCTCACCCGACGTCTAATGCTAACCCGTACGGTAACGCTATCCCACGCCCTCACACGTACGCTCCCCCTAAAGCGTTGTCGTACCCTCACCTGGACCCTAAACCGTCCCCGTCCCCTAACCCTAACCCTAGCCTGAACCCTAACCCTAACCCTTCCCCGAAGCCTGACCCTCACCCGTCGTCTAATGCTAAACCGTACGGTAACGCTAACCCGCGCCCTCACACGTACGCTCCCCCTAAAGCGTTGTCGTACCCTCACCTGAACCCTAAACCGTCCCCGTCCCCTAACCCTAACCCTAGACCGATCCCTAACCCTAACCCTTCCCCGAAGCCTGACCCTCACCCGTCCCCTAATCCTAAACCGTACGATAACGCTAACCCGCGCCCTCACACGTACGCTCCCCATAAAGCGTTGGCGTACACTCACCTGGACCCTAAACCGTCCCCGTCCCCTAACCCTAACCCTAGCCCGAACCCTGACCCTAACCCTTCCCCGAAGCCTGACCCTCACCCGTCGTCTAATGCTAACCCGTACAGTAACGCTAACCGGCGCCCTCACATGTACGATCCCCCTAAAGCATTGTCGTACCCTCACCTGGACCCTAAACCGTCTCCGTCCCCTAACCCTAACCCTAGCCCAAACCCTAACCCTAACCCTTCCCCGAAGCCTGACCCTCACCCTTCCCCTAATGCAAACCCGTACGGTAACGCTAACCCGCGCCCTCACACGTACGCTCCCCTTAAAGCGTTGTCGTACCCTCACCTGGACCCAAAACCTTCCCCGTCCCCTAAACCTAACCCTAGACCGAAGCCTAACCCTAACCCTTCCCCGAAGCCTGACCCTCACCCGTCCCCTAATCCTAACCCGTACGCTAACGGTAACACGCGCCCTCACACGTATGCTCCCCCTAAAGCGTTGTCGTACCCTCACCTGGACCCTAAACCGTCCCCGTCCCCTAACCCTAACCCTAGCCCGAAGCCTAACCCTTACCCTTCCACGAAGCCTGACAATCACCCGTCCCCTAATCCTAAACCGTACGCTAACGCTAACCCGCTCCCTCACACGTACGCTCTCCCTAAAGCGTTGTCGTACCCTCACCTGGACCCTAAAACTTCCCCGTCCCCTAACCCTAACCCTAGCCCGAAGCCTAACCCTAACCCTTCCCCGAAGCCTGACCCTCACCCGTCTCCTAATCCTAACCCGTACGTTAACGCTAACCTGCACCCTCACACGTACGCTCCCCCTAAAGCGTTGTCGTACACTCACCTGGACCCTAAACCGTCCCCGTCCCCTAACCCTAACACTAGCCCGAACCCTGACCCTAACCCTTCCCCGAAGCCTGACCCTCACCCGTCGTCTAATGCTAACCCGTACAGTAACGCTAACCCGCGCCCTCACACGTACGATCCCCCTAAAGCGTTGTCGTACCATCACCTGGACCCTAAACCGTCCCCGTCCCCTAACCCTAACCCTAGCCCGAACCCTAACCCTAACCCTTCTCCGAAGCCTGACCCTCACCCATCCCCAATCCTAACCCTTACGCTAACGCTTGCCCACGCCCTCACACGTACGCTCCCCCTAAAGCGTTGTCGTACCGTCACCAGGACCCTAAACCGTCCCCGTCCCCTAACCCTAACCCTACCCCGAACCCTAACCCTAACCCTTCCCCGAAGCCTGACCCTCACGCGTCCCCTAATCCTAAACCGTACGCTAACGATAACCCGCGCCCTCACACGTACGCTCCCCCTAAAGCATTGTCGTACTCTCACCTGGACCCTAAACCGTCCCCGTCCCCTAACCCTAACCCTAGCCCGAACCCTAACCCTAACCCTTCCCCAACGCCTGACCCTCACCCGTCGTTTAATGCTAACCCGTACGGTAACGCTAACCCGCGCCCTCACACGTACGCTCCCCCTAAAGCGTTGTCGTACCCTCACCTGGACCCTAAACCGTCCCCGTCCCCTAACACTAACCCTAGCCCGAAGCCTAACCCTAACCCTTCCCCGAAGCCTGACCCTCACCCGTCTCCTAATCCTAACCCGTATCTTAACGCTAACCTGCGCCCTCACACATACGCTCCCCCTAAAGCGTTGTCGTACACTCACCTGGACCCTAAACTGTCCCCGTCCCCTAACCCTAACCCTAGCCCGAACCCTAACCCTAACCCTTCCCCGAAGCCTGACCCTCACCCGTCCCCTAATCCTAACCCGTACGCTAACGCTAACCCGCGCCCTCACACGTACGATCCCCCTAAAGTGTTGTCGTACCATCACCTGGACCGTAAACCGTCCCCGTCCCCTAACCCTAACCCTAGCCCGAACCCTAACCCTAACCCTTCCCCGAAGCCTGACCCTCACCCGTCGTCTAATGCTAACCCGTACGGTAACGCTAACCCGCGCCCTCACACGTACGCTCCCCCTAAAGCGTTGTCGTACCCTCACCTGGACCCTAAACCGTTCCCATCCCCTAACCCTAACCCTAGCCCGAACCCTAACCCTAACCCTTCCCCGAAGCCTGACCCTCACCCGTCCCCTAATCCTAACCCGTACGCTAACGCTAACCAGCGCCCTCACACGTACGCTCCCCCTAAAGCGTTGTTGTACCCTCACCTGGAACCTAAACCGTCCCCGTCCCCTAACCCTAACCCTAGCCCGAAGCCTAACCCTAACCCTTCCCCGAAGCCTGACCCTCACCCTTCCCCTAATCCTAAACCGTATGCTAACGCTAACCCGCGCCCTCACACGTACGCTCCCCCTAAAGCGTTGTCGTATCCTCACCTGGACCCTAAACCTTCCCCGTCCCCTAAACCTAACCCTAGCCCGAAGCCTAACCCTAACCCTTCCCCGAAGCCTGACCCTCACCCGTCCCCTAATCCTAACCCGTACGCTAACGCTAACCCGCGCCCTCACACGTATGCTCCCCCTAAAGCGTTGTCGTACCCTCACCTGGACCCTAAACCGTCCCGTCCCCTAACCCTAACCCTAGCCCGAACCCTAACCCTAACCCTTCCCCGAAGCCTGACCCTCACACTTCCCCTAATGCTAATCCGTACGCTAACGCTAACCCACGCCCTCACACGTACGCTCCCCCTAAAGTATTGTCGAACCCTCACCTGTAACCTAAACCGTCACCGTCCCCTAACCCTAACCCTAGCACGAAGGCTTACCGTAACCCTTCCCTGAAGCCTGACCCTCACCCGTCCCCTAATCCTAACCCGTACGCTAACGCTAACCCTCGCCCTCACACGTACGCTCCCTCTAAAGCGTTGTCGTACCCTCACCTGGACCCTAAACCTTCCCCGTCCCCTAACCCTAATCCTAGCCCGAACCCTAACCCTAACCATTCCCCGAAGCCTGACCCTCACCCGTCCCCTTAATGCTAACCCGTACGCTAACGCTAACCCGTGCCCTCACACGTACGCTCCCCCTAAAGCGTTGTCGTACCCTCACCTGTTACCTAAACCGTCCCCGTCCCCTAACCCTAACCCTAGCCTGAAGGCTAACCGTAACCCTTCCCCGAAGCCTGACCCTCACCCGTCGTCTAATGCTAACACGTACGGTAACGCTAACCCGCGCCCTCACACGTACGCTCCCCTTAAAGCGTTGTCGTACCCTCACCTGGACCCAAAACCTTCCCCGTCCCCTAAACCTAACCCTAGACCGAAGCCTAACCCTAACCCTTCCCCGAAGCCTGACCCTCACCCGTCCCCTAATCCTAACCCGAACGCTAACGGTAACCCGCGCCCTGACACGTATGCTCCCCCTAAAGCGTTGTCGTACCCTCACCTGGACCCTAAACCGTCCCCGTCCCCTAACCCTAACCCTAGCCCGAAGCCTAACCCTTACCCTTCCCCGAAGCCTGACCATCACCCGTCCCCTAATCCTAAACCGTACGCTAACGCTAACCCGCTCCCTCACACGTACGCTCTCCCTAAAGCGTTGTCGTACCCTCACCTGGACCCTAAAACTTCCCCGTCCCCTAACCCTAACCCTAGCCCGAAGCCTAACCCTAACCCTTCCCCGAAGCCTGACCCTCACCCGTCCCCTAATCCTAACCCGTACGCTAACGCTAACCCGTGCCCTCACACGTACGCTCCCCCTAAAGCGTTGTCGTACACTCACCTGGACCCTAAACCGTTCCCGTCCCCTAACCCTAACCCTAGCCCGAAACCTAACCCTAACCCTTCCCCGAAGCCTGACCCTCACCCGTCCCCTAATCCTAACCCGTACGGTAACGCTAACCCGCGCCCTCACACGTACGCTCCCCCTAAAGCGTTGTCATACCCTCACCTGGACCCTAAACCGTCCCCGTCCCCTAACCCTAACTCTAGCCCGAACCCTAACCCTAACCCTTCCCCGAAGCCTGACCTTCACCCTTCCCCTAATGCTAACCCGTACGCTAACGCTAACCTGCACCCTCACACGTACGCTCCCCCTAAAGCGTAGTCATACCCTCACCTGGACCCTAAACTGTCCCCGTCCCCTAAGCCTAACCCTCGCCCGAAGCCTAACCCTAAGACTTCTCCGAAGCCTCACACTCACCCGTCCCCTAATCCTAACCCGTACGCTAACGCTAACCCGCGCCCTCACACGTACGCTCCCCCTAAAGCGTTGTCGTACCCTCACCTGGACCCTAAACCGTCCCCGTCCCCTAACACTAACCCTAGCCCGAACCCTAACCCTAACCCTTCCCCGAAGCCTGACCCTCACCCGTCCCCTAATCCTAACCTGTACGCTAACGCTAACCCGCGCCCTCACACGTACGCTCCCCTTAAAGCGTTCTCGTACCCTCACCTGGAACCTAAACCGTCCCCGTCCCCGTCCCCTAACCCTAGCCCGAAGCCTAACACTAACACTTCCCCGAAGCCTGACCCTCACCCGTCCCCTAATACTAACCCGTACGCTAACGCTAACCCGCGCCCTCACACATACGCTCCCCCTAAAGCGTTGTCGTACCCTCACCTGGACCCTAAACCTTCCCCGTCCCCTAACCCTAACCCTAGCCCGAAGCCTAACCCTAACCCTTCCCCGAAGCCTGATCCTCACCCGTCCCCTAATCCTAACTCATACGCTAACGCTAACCCGCGCCCTCACACGTACGCTCCCCCTAAAGCGTTGTCGTACCCTCACCTGGAACCTAAACCGTCCCCGTCCCATAACCCTAACCCTAGCCCGAACCCTAAACCTAAATCTTCCCCGAAGCCTGACCCTCACCCTTCCCCTAATGCTAACCCGTACGCTAACGCTAACCCGCGCCCTCACACGTACGCTCCCCCTAAAGCGTTGTCGTACCCTCACCTGGACCCTAAACCTTCCAAGTCCCCTAACCCTAACCCTAGCCCGACGCGTAACCCTAACCCTTCCCTGAAGCCTGACCCTCACCCGTCCCCTAATCCTAACCCGTATGCTAACGCTAACCCGCGCCCTCACACGTATGCTCCCCCTAAAGCGTTGTCGTTCCCTCACCTGGACCCTAAACCGTCCCCGTCCCCTAACCCTAACCCTAGCCCGAAGCCTAACCCTAACCCTTCCCCGAAGCCTGAAACTCACCCTTCCCTTAATGCTAAAACGTACGCTAACGCTAACCCGCGCCCTCACACGTACGCTCCCCCTAAAGCGTTGTCGTACCCTCAACTGTAACCTAAACCGTCCCCGTCCCCTAACACTAACCCTAGCCTGAAGGCTAACCGTAACCCTTCCCCGAAGCCTGACCCTCACCCGTCCCCTAATCCTAACGCGTACGCTAACGCTAACCCTCGCCCTCAGACGTACGCTCCCCCTCAAGCGTTGTCGTACCCTCACCTGGAGTCTAAACCGTCCCCGTCCCCTAACCCTAACCCTAGCCCGAACCCTAACCCTAACCCTTCCCCGAAGCCTGACCCTCACCCGACGTCTAATGCTAACCCGTACGGTAACGCTATCCCGCGCCCTCACACGTACGCTCCCCCTAAAGCGTTGTCGTACCCTCACCTGGACCCTAAACCGTCCCCGTCCCCTAACCCTAACCCTAGCCTGAACCCTAACCCTAACCCTTCCCCGAAGCCTGACCCTCACCCGTCGTCTAATGCTAAACCGTACGGTAACGCTAACCCGCGCCCTCACACGTACGCTCCCCCTAAAGCGTTGTCGTACCCTCACCTGAACCCTAAACCGTCCCCGTCCCCTAACCCTAACCCTAGACCGAACCCTAACCCTAACCCTTCCCCGAAGCCTGACCCTCACCCGTCCCCTAATCCTAAACCGTACGATAACGCTAACCCGCGCCCTCACACGTACGCTCCCCCTAAACCATTGTCGTACTCTCACCTGGACCCTAAACCGTCCGCGTCCCCTAACCCTAACCCTAGCCCGAACCCTAACCCTAACCCTCCCCCGAAGCCTGACCCTCACCCGTCCCCTAATCCTAACGCGTACGCTAACGCTAACCTGCGCCCTCACACGTACGCTCCCCCTAAAGCATTGTCGTACTCTCACCTGGACCCAAAACCGTCCCCGTTCCCTAACCCTAACCCTAGCCCGAACCCTAACCCTAACCCTTCCCCGAAGCCTGACCCTCACCCTTCCCCTAATGCTAATCCGTACGCTAACGCTAACCCACGCCCTCACACGTACTCTCCCCCTAAAGTATTGTCGAACCCTCACCTGTAACCTAAACCGTCACCGTCCCCTAACCCTAACCCTAGCACGAAGGCTAACCGTAACCCTTCCCTGAAGCCTGACCCTCACCCGTCCCCTAATCCTAACCCGTACGCTAACGCTAACCCTCGCCCTCACACGTACGCTCCCTCTAAAGCGTTGTCGTACCCTCACCTGGACCCTAAACCTTCCCCGTCCCCTAACCCTAATCCTAGCCCGAACCCTAACCCTAACCATTCCCCGAAGCCTGACCCTCACCCGTCCCCTTAATGCTAACCCGTACGCTAACGCTAACCCGTGCCCTCACACGTACGCTCCCCCTAAAGCGTTGTCGTACCCTCACCTGTTACCTAAACCGTCCCCGTCCCCTAACCCTAACCCTAGCCTGAAGGCTAACCGTAACCCTTCCCCGAAGCCTGACCCTCACCCGTCGTCTAATGCTAACCCGTACGGTAACGCTAACCCGCACCCTCACACGTACGCTCCCCTTAAAGCGTTGTCGTACCCTCACCTGGACCCAAAACCTTCCCCGTCCCCTAAACCTAACCCTAGACCGAAGCCTAACCCTAACCCTTCCCCGAAGCCTGACCCTCACCCGTCCCCTAATCCTAACCCGTACGCTAACGGTAACCCGCGCCCTCACACGTATGCTCCCCCTAAAGCGTTGTCGTACCCTCACCTGGACCCTAAACCGTCCCCGTCCCCTAACCCTAACCCTAGCCCGAAGCCTAACCCTTACCCTTCCCCGAAGCCTGACAATCACCCGTCCCCTAATCCTAAACCGTACGCTAACGCTAACCCGCTCCCTCACACGTACGCTCTCCCTAAAGCGTTGTCGTACCCTCACCTGGACCCTAAAACTTCCCCGTCCCCTAACCCTAACCCTAGCCCGAAGCCTAACCCTAACCCTTCCCCGAAGCCTGACCCTCACCCGTCCCCTAATCCTAACCCGTACGCTAACGCTAACCCGTGCCCTCACACGTACGCTCCCCCTAAAGCGTTGTCGTACACTCACCTGGACCCTAAACCGTCCCCGTCCCCTAACCCTAACCCTAGCCCGAACCCTAAACCTAACCCTTCCCCGAGGCCTGACCCTCACCCGTCCCTAATCCTAACCCGTACGCTAACGCTAACCCGCGCCCTCACACGTACGCTCCCCCTAAAGCATTGTCGTACTCTCACCTGGACCCTAAACCGTCCCCGTCCCCTAACCCTAACCCTAGCCCGAACCCTAACCCTAACCCTTCCCCGAAGCCTGACCCTCACCCGTCCCCTAATCCTAACGCGTACGCTAACGCTAACCTGCGCCCTCACACGTACGCTCCCCCTAAAGCATTGTCGTACTCTCACCTGGACCCAAAACCGTCCCCGTCCCCTAACCCTAACCCTAGCCCGAACCCTAACCCTAACCCTTCCCCGAAGCCTGACCCTCACCCGTCGTCTAATGCTAACCCGTACGGTAACGCTAACCCGCGCCCTCACACGTACGCTCCCCCTAAAGCGTTGTCGTACCCTCACCTGGACCCTAAACCGTCCCCATCCCCTAACCCTAACCCTAGCCCGAACCCTAACCCTATCCCTTCCCCGAAGCCTGACCCTCACCCGTCCCCTAATCCTAACACGTACGCTAACGCTAACCAGCGCCCTCACACGTACGCTCCCCCTAAATCGTTGTTGTACCCTCACCTGGACCCTAAACCGTCCCCGTCCCCTAACCCTAACCCTAGCCCGAAGCCTAACCCTAACCCTTCCCCGAAGCCTGACCCTCACCCTTCCCCTAATCCTAAACCGTATGCTAACGCTAACCCGCGCCCTCACACGTACGCTCCCCCTAAAGCGTTGTCGTATCCTCACCTGGACCCTAAACCTTCCCCGTCCCCTAAACCTAACCCTAGCCCGAAGCCTAACCCTAACCCTTCCCCGAAGCCTGACCCTCACCCGTCCCCTAATCCTAACCCGTACGCTAACGCTAACCCGCGCCCTCACACGTATGCTCCCCCTAAAGCGTTGTCGTACCCTCACCTGGACCCTAAACCGTCCCGTCCCCTAACCCTAACCCTAGCCCGAAGCCTAACCCTAACCCTTCCCCGAAGCCTGACCCTCACCCTTCCCCTAATGCTAATCCGTACGCTAACGCTAACCCACGCCCTCACACGTACTCTCCCCCTAAAGTATTGTCGAACCCTCACCTGTAACCTAAACCGTCACCGTCCCCTAACCCTAACCCTAGCACGAAGGCTAACCGTAACCCTTCCCTGAAGCCTGACTCTCACCCGTCCCCTAATCCTAACCCGTACGCTAACGCTAACCCGCGCCCTCACACGTACGCTCCCTCTAAAGCGTTGTCGTACCCTCACCTGGACCCTAAACCTTCCCCGTCCCCTAACCCTAATCCTAGCCCGAACCCTAACCCTAACCATTCCCCGAAGCCTGACCCTCACCCGTCCCCTTAATGCTAACCCGTACGCTAACGCTAACCCGTGCCCTCACACGTACGCTCCCCCTAAAGCGTTGTCGTACCCTCACCTGTTACCTAAACCGTCCCCGTCCCCTAACCCTAACCCTAGCATGAAGGCTAACCGTAACCCTTCCCCGAAGCCTGACCCTCACCCGTCGTCTAATGCTAACCCGTACGGTAACGCTAACCCGCGCCCTCACACGTACGCTCCCCTTAAAGCGTTGTCGTACCCTCACCTGGACCCAAAACCTTCCCCGTCCCCTAAACCTAACCCTAGACCGAAGCCTAACCCTAACCCTTCCCCGAAGCCTGACCCTCACCCGTCCCCTAATCCTAACCCGTACGCTAACGGTAACCCGCGCCCTCACACGCATGCTCCCCCTAAAGCGTTGTCGTACCCTCACCTGGACCCTAAACCGTCCCCGTCCCCTAACCCTAACCCTAGCCCGAAGCCTAACCCTTACCCTTCCCCGAAGCCTGACAATCACCCGTCCCCTAATCCTAAACCGTACGCTAACGCTAACCCGCTCCCTCACACGTACGCTCTCCCTAAAGCGTTGTCGTACCCTCACCTGGACCCTAAAACTTCCCCGTCCCCTAACCCTAACCCTAGCCCGAAGCCTAACCCTAACCCTTCCCCGAAGCCTGACCCTCACCCGTCCCCTAATCCTAACCCGTACGCTAACGCTAACCCGTGCCCTCACATGTACGCTCCCCCTAAAGCGTTGTCGTACACTCACCTGGACCCTAAACCGTTCCCGTCCCCTAACCCTAACCCTAGCCCGAAACCTAACCCTAACCCTTCCCCGAAGCCTGACCCTCACCCTTCCCCTAATGCTAACCCGTACGCTAACGCTAACCCGCGCCCTCACACGTACGCTCCCCCTAAAGCGTTGTCGTACCCTCACCTGGAACCTAAACCGTCCCCGTCCCCTAACCCTAACCCTAGCCCGAAGGCTAACGGTAACCATTTCCCGAAACCTGACCCTCACCAGTCCCCTAATCCTAAACCGTACGCTAACGCTAACCCGCGCCCTCACACGTACGCTCCCCCTAAAGCATTGTCGTACTCTCACCTGGACCCTAAACCGTCCCCGTCCCCTAACCCTAACCCTAGCCCGAACCCTAACCCTAACCCTTCCCCAACGCCTGACCCTCACCCGTCGTCTAATGCTAACCCGTACGGTAACGCTAACCCGCGCCCTCACACGTACGCTCCCCCTAAAGCGTTGTCGTACCCTCACCTGGACCCTAAACCGTCCCCGTCCCCTAACACTAACCCTAGCCCGAAGCCTAACCCTAACTCTTCCCGGAAGCCTGACTCTCACCCGTCTCCTAATCCTAACCCGTACCTTAACGCTAACCTGCGCCCTCACACGTACGCTCCCCCTAAAGCGTTGTCGTACACTCACCTGGACCCTAAACCGTCCCCGTCCCCTAACCCTAACCCTAGCCCGAACCCTAACCCTAACCCTTCCCCGAAGCCTGACCCTCACCCGTCCCCTAATCCTAACCCGTACGCTAACGCTAACCCGCGCCCTCACACGTACGATCCCCCTAAAGCGTTGTCGTACCATCACCTGGACCCTAAACCGTCCCCGTCCCCTAACCCTAACCCTAGCGCGAACCCTAACCCTAACCCTTCTCCGAAGCCTGACCCTCACCCATCCCCTAATCCTAACCCTTACGCTAACGCTTACCCACGCCCTCACACGTACGCTCCCCCTAAAGCGTTGTCGTACCGTCACCAGGACCCTAAACCGTCCCCGTCCCCTAACCCTAACCCTAGCCCGAACCCTAACCCTAACCCTTCCCCAAAGCCTGACCCTCACACGTCCCCTAATCCTAAACCGTACGCTAACGCTAACCCGCGCCCTCACACGTACGCTCCCCCTAAAGCATTGTCGTACACTCACCTGGACCCTAAACCGTCCCCGTCCCCTAACCCGAACCCTAGCCCGAACCCTAACCCTAATCCTTCCCCGAAACCTGACCCTCACCCGTCGCCTAATGCTAACCCGTACGGTAACGCTAACCCGCGCCCTCACACGTACGCTCCCCCTAAAGCGTTGTCGTACCCTCACCTGGACCCTAAACCGTCCCCATCCCCTAACCCTAACCCTAGCCCGAACCCTAACCCTAACCCTTCCCCGAAGCCTGACCCTCACCCGTCCCCTAATCCTAACCCGTACGCTAACGCTAACCCGCGCCCTCACACGTACGCTCCCCCTAAAGCGTTGTCATACCCTCACCTGGACCCTAAATCGTCCCCGTCCCCTAACCCTAACTCTAGCCCGAACCCTAACCCTAACCCTTCCCCGAAGCCTGACCTTCACCCTTCCCCTAATGCTAACCCGTACACTAATGCTAACCCGCACCCTCACACGTACGCTCCCCCTAAAGCGTCGTCATACCCTCACATGGACCCTAAACTGTCCCCGTCCCCTAACCCTAACCCTAGCCCGAAGCCTAACCCTAAGACTTCTCCGAAGCCTGACACTCACCCGTCCCCTAATCCTAACCCGTACGCTAACGCTAACCCACGCCCTCACACGTACGCTCCCCCTAAAGCGTTGTCGTACCCTCACCTGGACCCTAAACCGTCCCCGTCCCCTAACCCTAACCCTAGCCCGAACCCTAACCCTAACCCTTCCCCGAAGCCTGACCCTCACCCGTCCCCTAATCCTAACCCGTACGCTAACGCTAACCCGCGCCCTCACACGTACGCTCCCCTTAAAGCGTTGTCGTACACTCACCTGGACCCTAAACCGTCCCCGTCCCCTAACCCTAACCCTAGCCCGAAGCCTAACACTAACACTTCGCCGAAGCCTGACCCTCACCCGTCCCCTAATCCTAACCCGTACGCTAACGCTAACCCGCGCCCTCACACATACGCTCCCCTTAAAGCGTTGTCGTACCCTCACCTGGACCCTAAACCTTCCCCGTCCCCTAACCCTAACCCTAGCCCGAAGCCTAACCCTAACCCTTGCCCGAAGCCTGATCCTCACCCTTCCCCTAATCCTAACACATACGCTAACGCTAACCCGCGCCCTCACACGTATGCTCCCCCTAAAGCGTTGTCGTACCCTCACCTGGACCCTAAACCGTCCCCGTCCCATAACCCTAACCCTAGCCCGAACCCTAAACCTAACCCTTCCCCGAAGCCTGACCCTCACCCTTCCCCTAATGCTAACCCGTACGCTAACGCTAACCCGCGCCCTCACACGTACGCTACCCCTAAAGCGTCGTCGTACCCTCACCTGGACCCTAAACCGTCCCCGTCCCCTAACCCTAACCCTAGCCCGAACCCTAACCCTAAGCCTTCTGCGAAGCCTGACCCTCACCCGTCCCCTAATCCTAACCCTTACGCTAACGCTTACCCACGCCCTCACACGTACGCTCCCCCTAAAGCGTTGTCGTACCGTCACCAGGACCCTAAACCGTCCCCGTCCCCTAACCCTAACCCTAGCCCGAACCCTAACCCTAACCCTTCCCCGAAGCCTGACACTCACACGTCCCCTAATCCTAAACCGTACGCTAACGCTAACCCGCGCCCTCACACGTACGCTCCCCCTAAAGCATTGTCGTACTCTCACCTGGACCCTAAACCGTCCCCGTCCCCTAACCCTAACCCTAGCCCGAACCATAACCCTAACACTTCCCCGAAGCCTGACCTTCACCCGTACCCTATTCCTAACGCGTACGCTAACGCTAACCAGCGCCCTCACACGTACGCTCGCCCTAAAGAATTGTCGTACCCTCACCTGGACCCTAAACCGTCCCCGTCCCCTAACAATAACCCTAGCCCGAAGCCTAACCCTAACCCTTCCCCGAAGCCTGACCCTCACCCGTCTCCTAATCCTAACCCGTACCTTAACGCTAACCTGCGCCCTCACACGTACGCTCCCCCTAAAGCGTTGTACACTCACCTGGACCCTAAACCGTCCCCGTCCCCTAACCCTAACCCTAGCCCGAACCCAAACCCTAACCCTTCCCCGAAGCCTGACCCTCACCCGTCCCCTAATCCTAACCCGTACGCTAACGCTAACCCGCGCCCTCACATGTACGATCCCCCTAAAGCATTGTTGTACCCTCACCTTGAACCTAAACCGTCCCCATCCCCTAACCCTAACCCTAGCCCGAACCCTAACCCTAACCCTTCCCCGAAGCCTGACCCTCACCCGTCCCCTAATCCTAACCCGTACGCTAACGGTAAGCAGCGCCCTCACACGTACGCTCCCCCTAAAGCGTTGTTGTACCCTCACCTGGAACCTAAACCGTCCCCGTCCCCTAACCCTAACCCTAGCCCGAAGCCTAACCCTAACCCTTCCCCGAAGCCTGACCCTCACACATCCCCTAATGCTAATCCGTACGCTAACGCTAACCCACGCCCTCACACGTACGCTCCCCCTAAAGTATTGTCGAACCCTCACCTGTAACCTAAACCGTCACCGTCCCCTAACCCTAACCCTAGCACGAAGGCTTACCGTAACCCTTCCCTGAAGCCTGACCCTCACCCGTCCCCTAATCCTAACCCGTACGCTAACGCTAACCCTCGCCCTCACACGTACGCTCCCTCTAAAGCGTTGTCGTACCCTCACCTGGACCCTAAACCTTCCCCATCCCCTAACCCTAATCCTAGCCCGAACCCTAACCCTAACCATTCCCCGAAGCCTGACCCTCACCCGTCCCCTTAATGCTAACCCGTACGCTAACGCTAAACCGTGCCCTCACACGTACGCTCCCCCTAAAGCGTTGTCGTACCCTCACCTGTTACCTAAACCGTCCCCGTCCCCTAACCCTAACCCTAGCCTGAAGGCTAACCGTAACCCTTCCCCGAAGCCTGACCCTCACCCGTCGTCTAATGCTAACCCGTACGGTAACGCTAACCCGCGCCCTCACACGTACGCTCCCCTTAAAGCGTTGTCGTACCCTCACCTGAACACAAAACCTTCCCCGTCCCCTAAACCTAACCCTAGACCGAAGCCTAACCCTAACCCTTCCCCGAAGCCTGACCCTCACCCGTCCCCTAATCCTAACCCGTACGCTAACGGTAACCCGCGCCCTCACACGTATGCTCCCCCTAAAGCGTTGTCGTACCCTCACCTGGACCCTAAACCGTCCCCGTCCCCTAACCCTAACCCTAGCCCGAAGCCTAACCCTTACCCTTCCCCGAAGCCTGACCATCACCCGTCCCCTAATCCTAAACCGTACGCTAACGCTAACCCGCTCCCTCACACGTACGCTCTCCCTAAAGCGATGTCGTACCCTCACCTGGACCCTAAAACTTCCCCGTCCCCTAACCCTAACCCTAGCCCGAAGCCTAACCCTAACCCTTCCCCGAAGCCTGACCCTCACCCGTCCCCTAATCCTAACCCGTACGCTAACGCTAACCCGTGCCCTCACACGTACGCTCCCCCTAAAGCGTTGTCGTACACTCACCTGGACCCTAAACCGTTCCCGTCCCCTAACCCTAACCCTAGCCCGAAACCTAACCCTAACCCTTCCCCGAAGCCTGACACTCACCCTTCCCCTAATGCTAACCCGTACGCTAACGCTAACCCGCGCCCTCACACGTACGCTCCCCTTAAAGCGTTGTCGTACCCTCACCTGGAACCTAAACCGTCCCCGTCCCCTAACCCTAACCCTAGCCCGAAGGCTAACGGTAACCATTTCCCGAAACCTGACCCTCACCCGTCCCCTAATCCTAACCCGTACGTTAACGCTTACCCACGCCCTCACACGTACGCTCCCCCTAAAGCGTTGTCGTACCCTCACCTGGACCCTAAACCGTACCCGTCCCCTAACCCTAACCCTAGCCCGAACCCTAACCCTAACCCTTCCCCGAAGCCTGACACTCACGCGTCCCCTAATCCTAAACCGTACGCTAACGATAACCCGCGCCCTCACACGTACGCTCCCCCTAAAACATTGTCGTACTCTCACCTGGACCCTAAACCGTCCCCGTCCCCTAACCCTAACCCTAGCCCGAACCCTAACCCTAACCCTTCCCCAACGCCTGACCCTCACCCGTCGTCTAATGCTAACCCGTACGGTAACGCTAAACCGCGCCCTCACACGTACGCTCCCCCTAAAGCGTTGTCGTACCCTCACCTGGACCCTAAACCGTCCCCATCCCCTAACACTAACCCTAGCCCGAAGCCTAACCCTAACCCTTCCCGGAAGCCTGACCCTCACCCGTCTCCTAATCCTAACCCGTATGTTAACGCTAACCTGCGACCTCACACGTACGCTCCCCCTAAAGCGTTGTCGTACACTCACCTTGACCCTAAACCGTCCCCGTCCCCTAACCCTAACCCTAGCCCGAACCCTAACCCTAACCCTTCCCGGAAGCCTGACCCTCACCCGTCCCCTAATCCTAACCCGTACGCTAACGCTAACCCGCGCCCTCACACGTACGATCCCCCTAAAGCGTTGTCGTACCATCACCTGGACCCTAAACCGTCCCCGTCCCCTAACCCTAACCCTAGCCCGAACCCTAACCCTAACCCTTCTCCGAAGCCTGACCCTCACCCATCTCCAATCCTAACCCTTACGCTAACGCTTACCCACGCCCTCACACGTACGCTCCCCCTAAAGCGTTGTCGTACCATCACCAGGACCCTAAACCGTCCCCGTCCCCTAACCCTAACCCTAGCCCGAACCCTAACCCTAACCCTTCCCCAAAGCCTGACCCTCACACGTCCCCTAATCCTAAACCGTACGCTACCGCTAACCCGCGCCCTCACACGTACGCTCCCCCTAAAGCATTGTCGTACACTCACCTGGACCCTAAACCGTCCCCGTCCCCTAACCCTAACCCTAGCCCGAACCCTAACCCTAATCCTTCCCCGAAGCCTGACCCTCACCCGTCGCCTAATGCTAACCCGTACGGTAACGCTAACCCGCGCCCTCACACGTACGCTCCCCCTAAAGCGTTGTCGTACCCTCACCTGGACCCTAAACCGTCCCCATCACCTAACCCTAACCCTAGCCCGAACCCTAACCCTAACCCTTCCCCGAAGCGTGACCCTCACCCGTCCCCTAATCCTAACCCGTACGCTAACGCTAACCCGCGCCCTCACACGTATGCTCCCCCTAAAGCGTTGTCATACCCTCACCTGGACCCTAAATCGTCCCCGTCCCCTAACCCTAACTCTAGCCCGAACCCTAACCCTAACCCTTCCCCGAAGCCTGACCTTCACCCTTCCCCTAATGCTAACCCGTACGCTAATGCTAACCCGCACCCTCACACGTACGCTCCCCCTAAAGCGTCGTCATACCCTCACATGGACCCTAAACTGTCCCCGTCCCCTAACCCTAACCCTAGCCCGAAGCCTAACCCTAAGACTTCCCCGAAGCCTGACACTCACCCGTCCCCTAATCCTAACCCGTAGGCTAACGCTAACCCACGCCCTCACACGTACGCTCCCCCTAAAGCGTTGTCGTACCCTCACCTGGACCCTAAACCGTCCCCGTCCCCTAACCCTAACCCTAACCCGAACCCTAACCCTAACCCTTCCCCGAAGCCTGACCCTCACCCGTCCCCTAATCCTAACCCGTACGCTAACGCTAACCCGCGCCCTCACACGTACGCTCCCCTTAAAGCGTTGTCGTACACTCACCTGGACCCTAAACCGTCCCCGTCCCCTAACCCTAACCCTAGCCCGAAGCCTAACACTAACAATTCCCTGAAGCCTGACCCTCACCCGTCCCCTAATCCTAACCCGTACGCTAACGCTAACCCGCGCCCTCACACATACGCTCCCCCTAAAGCGTTGTCGTACCCTCACCTGGACCCTAAACCTTCCCCGTCCCCTAACCCTAACCCTAGCCCGAAGCCTAACCCTAACCCTTGCCCGAAGCCTGACCCTCACCCGTCCCCTAATCCTAACCCGTACGCTAACGCTAACCCGCGGCCTCACACGTATGCTCCCCCTAAATCGTTGTCGTACCCTCACCTGGACCCTAAACTGTCCCGTCCCCTAACCCTAACCCTAGCCCGAAGCCTAACCCTAACCCTTCCCCGAAGCCTGACCCTCACCCTTCCCCTAATGCTAATCCGTACGCTAACGCTAACCCGCGCCCTCACACGTACGCTCCCCCTAAAGCATTGTCGAACCCTCACCTGTAACCTAAACCGTCACCGTCCCCTAACCCTAACCCTATCATGAAGGCTAACCGTAACCCTTCCCCGAAGCCTGACCCTCACCCGTCCCCTAATCCTAACCCGTACGCTAACGCTAACCCTCGCCCTCACACGTACGCTCCCTCTAAAGCGTTGTCGTAACCTCACCTGGACCCTAAACCGTCCCCGTCCCCTAACCCTAACCCTAGCCCGAAGCCTAACCCTAACCCTTCCCCGAAGCCTGATACTCACCCTTCCCTTAATGCTAACCCGTACGCTAACGCTAACCCGTGCCCTCACACGTACGCTCCCCCTAAAGCGTTGTCGTACCCTCACCTGTTACCTAAACCGTCCCCGTCCCCTAACCCTAACCCTAGCCTGAAGGCTAACCGTAACCCTTCCCCGAAGCCTGACCCTCACCCGTCCCCTAATCCTAACCCGTACGGTAACGCTAACCCGCGCCCTCACACGTACGCTCCCCTTAAAGCGTTGTCGTACCCTCACCTGGACCCAAAACCTTCCCCGTCCCCTAAACCTAACCCTAGACCGAAGCCTAACCCTAACCCTTCCCCGAAGCCTGACCCTCACCCGTCCCCTAATCCTAACCCGTACACTAATGGTAACCCGCGCCCTCACACGTATGCTCCCCCTAAAGCGTTGTCGTACACTCACCTGTACCCTAAACCGTTCCCGTCCCCTAACCCTAACCCTAGCCCGAAGCCTAACCCTAACACTTCCCCGAAGCCTGACCCTCACCCTTCCCCTAATGCTAACCCGTACGCTAACGCTAACCCGCGCTCTCACACGTACGCTCCCCCTAAAGCGTTGTCGTACACTCACCTGGACCCTAAACCGTCCCCGTCCCCTAACCCTAACACTAGCCCGAACCCTGACCCTAACCCTTCCCCGAAGCCTGACCCTCACCCGTCGTCTAATGCTAACCCGTACAGTAACGCTAACCCGTGCCCTCACACGTACGATCTCCCTAAAGCGTTGTCGTACCATCACCTGGACCCTAAACCGTCCCCGTCCCCTAACCCTAACCCTAGCCCGAACCCTAACCCTAACCCTTCTTCGAAGCCTGACCCTCACCCATCCCCAATCCTAACCCTTACGCTAACGCTTGCCCACGCCCTCACACGTACGCTCCCCCTAAAGCGTTGTCGTACCGTCACCAGGACCCTAAACCGTCCCCGTCCCCTAACCCTAACCCTACCCCGAACCCTAACTCTAACCCTTCCCCGAAGCCTGACCCTCACGCGTCCCCTAATCCTAAACCGTACGCTAACGATAACCCGCGCCCTCACACGTACGCTCCCCCTAAAGCATTGTCGTACTCTCACCTGGACCCTAAACCGTCCCCGTCCCCTAACCCTAACCCTAGCCCGAACCCTAACCCTAACCCTTCCCCGAACCCTGACCCTCACACGTCCCCTAATCCTAAACCGTACGCTAACGCTAACCCGCGCCCTCACACGTACGCTCCCCCTAAAGCATTGTCGTACTCTCACCTGGACCCTAAACCGTCCCCGTCCCCTAACCCTAACCCTAGCCCGATCCCTAACCCTAACCCTCCCCGAAGCCTGACCTTCACCCGTCCCCTAATCCTAACGCGTACGCTAACGCTAACCAGCGCCCTCACACGTACGCTCCCCCTAAAGAATTGTCGTACTCTCACCTGGACCCTAAACCGTCCCCATCCCCTAACCCTAACCCTAGCCCGAAGCCTAACCCTAACCCTTGCCCGAAGCCTGACCCTCACCCGTCCTCTAATCCTAACCCGTACGCTAACGCTAACGTGCGCCCTCACACTTATGCTCCCCCTAAAGCGTTGTCGTACCCTCACCTGGACCCTAAACCGTCCCCGTCCCCGAACCCTAACCCTAGCCCGAAGCCTAACCCTAACCCTTCCCCGAAGCCTGACCCTCACCCGTCGTCTAATGCTAAACCGTACCGTAACGCTAACCCGCGCCCTTAAACGTACGCTCCCCCTAAAGCGTTGTCGTACCCTCACCTGGACCCTAAACCGTCCCCGTCCCCTAACCCTAACCCTAGACCAAACCCTAACCCTAACCCTTCCTCGAAGCCTGACCCTCACCCGTCCCCTAATTCTATACCGTACGATAACGCTAACCCGTGCACTCACACGTACGCTCCCCCTAAAGCGTTGGCGTATCCTCACCTGTACACTAAACTGTCCCCGTCCCCTAACCCTAACACTAGCCCGAACCCTGACCCTAACCCTTCCCCGAAGCCTGACCCTCACCCGTCGTCTAATGCTAACCCGTACAGTAACGCTAACCCGCGCCCTCACACGTACGCTCCCCTTAAAGCGTTGTCGTACCCTCACCTGGACCCTAAACCGTCCCCATCCCCTAACCCTAACTCTAGCCCGAACTCTAACCCTAACCCTTCCCCGAAGCCTGACCCTCACCCGTCCCCTAACCCTAACCCGTACGCTAACGCTAACCAGCGCCCTCACACGTACGCTCCCCCTAAAGCGTTGTTGTACCCTCACCTGGAACCTAAACCGTCCCCGTCCCCTAACCCTAACCCTAGCCCGAAGCCTAACCCTAACCCTTCCCGAAGCCTGACCCTCACCCGTCCCCTAATCCTAACCCGTACGCTAACGCTAACCGTCGCCCTCACACGTACGCTCCCTCTAAAGCGTTGTCGTACCCTCACCTGGACCCTAAACCTTCCCCGTCCCCTAACCCTAATCCTAGCCCGAACCCTAACCCTAACCATTCCCCGAAGCCTGACCCTCACCCGTCCCCTAATTCTACACCGTACGCTAACGCTAACCCGCGCCGTCACACGTACGCTCCCCCTAATGCGTTGTCGTACCCTTACCTGGACGCTAAACCGTCCCCGTCCCTTAACCCTAACCCTAACCCGAACCCTAACCCTAACCCTTCCCCGAAGCCTGACCCTCATCCGTCCCCTAATCCTAACCCGTACGCTAACGCTAACCCGCGCCCTCACACGTACGCTCCCCTTAAAGCGTTGTCGTAACCTCACCTGGACCCTAAACCGTCCCCGTCCCCTAACACTAACCCTAGCCCGAAGCCTAACCCTAACCCTTCCCCGAAGCCTAACACTCACCCTTCCCTTAATGCTAACCCGTACGCTAACGCTAACCCGTGCCCTCACACGTACGCTCCCCCTAAAGCGTTGTCGTACCCTCACCTGTTACCTAAACCGTCCCCGTCCCCTAACCCTAACCCTAGCCCGAAGGCTAACCGTAACCCTTCCCCGAAGCCTGACCCTCACCCTTCGTCTAATGCTAACCCGTACGGTAACGCTAACCCGCGCCCTCACACGTACGCTCCCCCTAAAGCGTTGTCGTACTCTCACCTGGACCCTAAACCGTCCCCATCCCCTAACCCTAACCCTAGCCCGAACCCTAACCCTAACCCTTCCCCGAAGCCTGACCCTCACCCGTCCCCTAATCCTAACGCGTACGCTAACGCTAACCCGCGCCCTCACACGTATGCTCCCCCTAAAGCATTGTCGTACTCTCACCTGCACCCTAAACCGTCCCCGTCCCCTAACCCTAACCCTAGCCCGAACCCTAACCCTAACCCTTCCCCGAAGCCTGACCTTCACCCTTCCCCTAATGCTAACCCGTACGCTAACGCTAACCCGCACCCTCTCACGTACGCTCCCCCTAAAGCGTCGTCATACCCTCACCTGGACCCTAAACTGTCCCCGTCCCCTAACCCTAACCCTAGCCCGAAGCCTAACCCTAAGACTTCTCCGAAGCCTGACACTCACCCGTCCCCTAATCCTAACCCGTAAGCTAACGCTAACCCGCGCCCTCACACGTACGCTCCTCCTAAAGCGTTGTCGTACCCTCACCTGGACCCTAAATCGTCCCCGTCCCCTAAACCTAACCCTAGCTCGAACCCTAACCCTAACACTTCCCCGAAGCCTGACCCTCACCCGTCCCCTAATCCTAACCCGTACGCTAACGCTAAACCGCGCCCTCACACGTACGCTCCCCTTAAAGCGTTGTCGTACCCTCACCTGGACCCTAAACCGTACCCGTCCCCTAACCCTAACCCTAGCCCGAAGCCTAACCCTAACCCTTCCCGGAAGCCTGACCCTCACCCGTCTCCTAATCCTAACCCGTACCTTAACGCTAACCTGCGCCCTCACACGTACGCTCCCCCTAAAGCGTTGTCGTACACTCACCTGGACCCTAAACCGTCCCCGTCCCCTAACCCTAACCCTAGCCCGAACCCTAACCCTAACCCTTCCCCGAAGCCTGACCCTCACCCGTCCCCTAATCCTAACCCGTACGCTAACGCTAACCCGCGCCCTCACACGTACGATCCCCCTAAAGCGTTGTCGTACCATCAGCTGGACCCTAAACCGTCCCCGTCCCCTAACCCTAACCCTAGCGCGAACCCTAACCCTAACCCTTCTCCGAAGCCTGACCCTCACCCATCCCCTAATCCTAACCCTTACGCTAACGCTTACCCACGCCCTCACACGTACGCTCCCCCTAAAGCGTTGTCGTACCGTCACCAGGACCCTAAACCGTCCCCGTCCCCTAACCCTAACCCTAGCCCGAACCCTAACCCTAACCCTTCCCCGAAGCCTGACCCTCACACGTCCCCTAATCCTAAACCGTACGCTAACGCTAACCCGCGCCCTCACACGTACTCTCCCCCTAAAGCATTGTCGTACACTCACCTGGATCCTAAACCGTCCCCGTCCCCTAACCCTAACCCTAGCCCGAACCCTAACCCTAACCCTTCCCCGAAGCCTGACCCTTACCCGTCCCCTAATCCTAACGCGTACGCTAACGCTAACCCGCGCCCTCACACGTACGCTCCCCCTAAAGCATTGTCGTACTCTCACCTGGACCCTAAACCGTCCCCGTCCCCTAACCCTAACCCTAGCCCGAACCCTAACCCTAATCCTTCCCCGAAGCCTGACCCTCACCCGTCGCCTAATGCTAACCCGTACGGTAACGCTAACCCGCGCCCTCACACGTACGCTCCCCCTAAAGCGTTGTCGTACCCTCACCTGGACCCTAAACCGTCCCCATCCCCTAACCCTAACCCTAACCCTTCCCCGAAGCCTGACCCTCACCCGTCCCCTAATCCTAACCCGTACGCTAACGCTAACCCGCGCCCTCACACGTATGCTCCCACTAAAGCGTTGTCGTACCCTCACCTGGACCCTAAACCGTCCCATCCCCTAACCCTAACCCTAGCCCGAAGCCTAACCCTAACCCTTCCCCGAAGCCTGACCCTCACCCTTCCCCTAATGCTAATCCGTACGCTAACGCTAACCCGCGCCCTCACACGTACGCTCCCCCTAAAGCATTGTCGAACCCTCAACTGTAACCTAAACCGTCACCGACCCGTAACCCTAACCCTAGCACGAAGGCTAACCGTAACCCTTCCCCGAAGCCTGACCCTCACCCGTCCCCTAATCCTAACCCGTACGCTAACGCTAACCCTCGCCCTCACACGTACGCTCCCTCTAAAGCGTTGTCGTACCCTCACCTGGACCCTAAACCTTCCCCGTCCCCTAACCCTAATCCTAGCCTGAACCCTAACCCTAACCATTCCCCGAAGCCTGACCCTCACCCGTCCCCTAATTCTACACCGTACGCTAACGCTAACCCGCGCCGTCACACGTACGCTCCCCCTAATGCGTTGTCGTACCCTTACCTGGACGCTAAACCGTCCCCGTCCCTTAACCCTAACCCTACCCCGAACCCTAACCCTAACCCTTCCCCGAAGCCAGACCCTCACGCGTCCCCTAATCCTAAACCGTACGCTAACGATAACCCGCGCCCTCACACGTACGCTCCCCCTAAAGCATTGTCGTACTCTCACCTGGACCCTAAACCGTCCCCGTCCCCTAACCCTAACCCTAGCCCGAACCCTAACCCTAACCCTTCCCCAACGCCTGACCCTCACCCGTCGTCTAATGCTAACCCGTACGGTAACGCTAACCCGCGCCCTCACACGTACGCTCCCCCTAAAGCGTTGTCGTACCCTCACCTGGACCCTAAACCGTCCCCGTCCCCTAACACTAACCCTAGCCCGAAGCCTAACCCTAACCCTTCCCCGAAGCCTGACCCTCACCCGTCTCCTAATCCTAACCCGTACCTTAACGCTAACCTGCGCCCTCACACGTACGCTCCCCCTAAAGCGTTGTCGTACACTCACCTGGACCCTAAACCGTCCCCGTCCCCTAACCCTAACCCTAGCCCGAACCCTAACCCTAACCCTTCCCCGAAGCCTGACCCTCACCCGTCCCCTAATCCTAACCCGTACGCTAACGCTAACCCGCGCCCTCCCACATACGATCCCCCTAAAGCGTTGTCGTACCATCACCTGGACCCTAAACCGTCCCCGTCCCCTAACCCTAACCCTAGCGCGAACCCTAACCCTAAACCTTCTCCGAAGCCTGACCCTCACCCATCCCCTAATCCTAACCCTTACGCTAACGCTTACCCACGCCCTCACACGTACGCTCCCCCTAAAGCGTTGTCGTACCGTCACCAGGACCCTAAACCGTCCCCGTCCCCTAACCCTAACCCTAGCCCGAACCCTAACCCTAACCCTTCCCCGAAGCCTGACCCTCACACGTCCCCTAATCCTAAACCGTACGCTAACGCTAACCCGCGCCCTCACACGTACGATCCCCCTAAAGCGTTGTCGTACCATCACCTGGACCCTAAACCGTCCCCGTCCCCTAACCCTAACCCTAGCGCGAACCCTAACCCTAACCCTTCTCCGAAGCCTGACCCTCACCCATCCCCTAATCCTAACCCTTACGCTAACGCTTACCCACGCCCTCACACGTACGCTCCCCCTAAAGCGTTGTCGTACCGTCACCAGGACCCTAAACCGTCCCCGTCCCCTAACCCTAACCCTAGCCCGAACCCTAACCCTAACCCTTCCCCGAAGCCTGACCCTCACACGTCCCCTAATCCTAAACCGTACGCTAACGCTAACCCGCGCCCTCACACGTACGCTCCCCCTAAAGCATTTTCGTACACTCACCTGGACCCTAAACCGTCCCCGTCCCCTAACCCTAACCCTAGCCCGAACCCTAACCCTAACCCTTCCCCGAAGCCTGACCCTCACCCGTCCCCTAATCCTAACGCGTACGCTAACGCTAACCCGCGCCCTCACACGTACGCTCCCCCTAAAGCATTGTCGTACTCTCACCTGGACCCTAAACCGTCCCCGTCCCCTAACCCTAACCCTAGCCCGAACCCTAACCCTAATCCTTCCCCGAAGCCTGACCCTCACCCGTCGCCTAATGCTAACCCGTACGGTAACGCTAACCCGCGCCCTCACACGTACGCTCCCCCTAAAGCGTTGCCGTACCCTCACCTGGACCCTAAACCGTCCCCGTCCCCTAACCCTAACTCTAGCCCGAACCCTAACCCTAACCCTTCCCCGAAGCCTGACCTTCACCCTTCCCCTAATGCTAACCCGTACGCTAATGCTAACCCACACCCTCACACGTACGCTCCCCCTAAAGCGTCGTCATACCCTCACCTGGACCCTAAACTGTCCCCGTCCCCTAACCCTAACCCTAGCCCGAAGCCTAACCCTAAGACTTCTCCGAAGCCTGACACTCACCCGTCCCCTAATCCTAACCCGTACGCTAACGCTAAACCACGCCCTCACACGTACGCTCCCCCTAAAGCGTTTTCGTACCCTCACCTGGACCCTAAACCGTCCCCGTCCCCTTCCCTAACCCTAGCCCGAACACTAACCCTAACCCTTCCCCGAAGCCTGACCCTCACCCGTCCCCTAATCCTAACCCGTACGCTAACGCTAACCCGCGCCCTCACACATACGCTCCCCCTAAAGCGTTGTCGTACCCTCACCTGGACCCTAAACCTTCCCCGTCCCCTAACCCTAACCCTAGCCCGAAGCCTAACCCTAACCCTTGCCCGAAGCATGATCCTCACCCGTCCCCTAATCCTAACCCATACGCTAACGCTAACCCGCGCCCTCACACGTATGCTCCCCCTAAAGCGTTGTCGTACCCTCACCTGGACACTAAACCGTCCCCGTCCCCTAACCCTAACCCTAGCCCGAAGCCTAACCCTAACCCTTCCCCGAAGCCTGACCCTCACCCGTCGTCTAATGCTAAACCGTACGGTAACGCTAACCCGCGCCCTTACACGTACGCTCCCCCTAAAGCGTGGTCGTACCCTCACCTAGACCCTAAACCGTCCCCGTCCCCTAACCCTAACCCTAGACCAAACCCTAACCCTAACCCTTCCGCGAAGCCTGACCCTCACCCGTCCCCTAATTCTAAACCGTACGATAACGCTAACCAGCGCCCTCACACGTACGCTCCCCTGAAAGCGTTGTTGTACCCTCACCTGGAACCTAAACCGTCCCCGTCCCCTAACCCTAACCCTAGCCCGAAGCCTAACCCTAACCCTTCCCCGAAGCCTGACCCTCACCCTTCCCCTAATCCTAAACCGTATGCTAATGCTAACCCGCGCCCTCACACGTACACTCCCCCTAAAGCGTTGTCGTATCCTCACCTGGACCCTAAACCTTCCCCGTCTCCTAAACCTAACCCTAGCCCGAAGCCTAACCCTAACCCTTCCCCGAAGCCTGACCCTCACCCGTCCCCTAATCCTAACCCGTACGCTAACGCTAACCCGCGCCCTCACACGTATGCTCCCCCTAAAGCGTTGTCGTACCCTCACCTGGACCCTAAACCGTCCCGTCCCCTAACCCTAACCCTAGCCCGAAGCCTAACCCTAACCCTTCCCCGAAGCCTGACCCTCACCCTTCCCCTAATGCTAATCCGTACGCTAACGCTCACCCGCGCCCTCACACGTACGCTCCCCCTAAAGCATTGTCGAACCCTCACCTGTAACCTAAACCGTCACCGTCCCCTAACCCTAACCCTAGCACGAAGGCTAACCGTAACCCTTCCCCGAAGCCTGACCCTCACCCGTCCCCTAATCCTAACCCGTACGCTAACGCTAACCCGCGCCGTCACACGTACGCTCCCCCTAATGCGTTGTCGTACCCTTACCTGGACGCTAAACCGTCCCCGTCCCTTAACCCTAACCCTACCCCGAGCCCTAACCCTAACCCTTCCCCGAAGCCTGACCCTCACGCGTCCCCTAATCCTAAACCGTACGCTAACGATAACCCGCGCCCTCACACGTACGCTCCCCCTAAAGCATTGTCGTACTCTCACCTGGACCCTAAACCGTCCCCGTCCCCTAACCCTAACCCTAGCCCGAACCCTAACCCTAAACCTTCCCCAACGCCTGACCCTCACCCGTCGTCTAATGCTAACCCGTACGGTAACGCTAACCCGCGCCCTCACACGTACGCTCCCCCTAAAGCGTTGTCGTACCCTCACCTGGACCCTAAACCGTCCTCGTCCCCTAACACTAACCCTAGCCCGAAGCCTAACCCTAACCCTTCCCCGAAGCCTGACCCTCACCCGTCTCCTAATCCTAACCCGTACCTTAACGCTAACCTGCGCCCTCACACGTACGCTCCCCCTAAAGCGTTGTCGTACACTCACCTGGACCCTAAACCGTCCCCGTCCCCTAACCCTAACCCTAGCCCGAACCCTAACCCTAACCCTTCCCCGAAGCCTGACCCTCACCCGTCCCCTAATCCTAACCCGTACGCTAACGCTAACCCGCGCCCTCACACGTACGATCCCCCTAAAGCGTTGTCGTACCATCACCTGGACCCTAAACCGTCCCTGTCCCCTAACCCTAACCCTAGCGCGAACCCTAACCCTAACCCTTCTCCGAAGCCTGACCCTCACACATCCCCTAATCCTAACCCTTACGCTAACGCTTACCCACGCCCTCACACGTACGCTCCCCCTAAAGCGTTGTCGTACCGTCACCAGGACCCTAAACCGTCCCCGTCCCCTAACCCTAACCCTAGCCCGAAACCTAACCCTAACCCTTCCCCGAAGCCTGACCCTCACACGTCCCCTAATCCTAAACCGTACGCTAACGCTAACCCGCGCCCTCACACGTACGCTCCCCCTAAAGCATTTTCGTACACTCACCTGGACCCTAAACCGTCCCCGTCCCCTAACCCTAACCCTAGCCCGAACCCTAACCCTAACCCTTCCCCGAAGCCTGACCCTCACCCGTCCCCTAATCCTAACGCGTACGCTAACGCTAACCCGCGCCCTCACACGTACGCTCCCCCTAATGCATTGTCGTACTCTCACCTGGACCCTAAACCGTCCCCGTCCCCTAACCCTAACCCTAGCCCGAACCCTAACCCTAATCCTTCCCCGAAGCCTGACCCTCACCCGTCGCCTAATGCTAACCCGTACGGTAACGCTAACCCGCGCCCTCACACGTACGCTCCCCCTAAAGCGTTGTCGTACCCTCACCTGTACACTAAACCGTCCCCATCCCCTAACCCTAACCCTAGCCCGAACCCTAACCCTAACCCTTCCCCGAAGCCTGACCCTCACCCGTCCCCTAATCCTAACCCGTACGCTAACGCTAACCGGCGCCCTCACACGTACGCTCCCCCTAAAGCGTTGTCATACCCTCACCTGGACCCTAAACCTTCCCCGTCCCCTAACCCTAACCCTAGCCCGAAGCCTAACCCTAACCCTTGCCCGAAGCCTGATCCTCACCCGTCCCCTAATCCTAACCCATACGCTAACGCTAACCCGCGCCCTCACACGTACGCTCCCCCTAAAGCGTTCTCGTACCCTCACCTGGACCCTAAACCGTCCCCGTCCCATAACCCTAACCCTAGCCCGAATCCTAAACCTAACCCTTCCCCGAAGCCTGACCCTCACCCTTCCCCTAATGCTAACCCGTACGCTAACGCTAACCCGCGCCCTCACACGTACGCTCCCCCTAAAGCGTTGTCGTACCCTCACCTGGACCCTAAACCGTCCCCGTGCCCTAACCCTAACCCTAGCCCTAACCCTAACCCTAACACTTCCCCGAAACCTGACCCTCACCCGTCCCCTAATCCTAACCCGTACGCTAACGTTAACCCACGCCCTCACACGTACGCTCCCCTTAAAGCGTTGTCGTACCCTCACCTGGACCCTAAACCGTCCCCGTCCCCTAACCCTAACCCTAGCCCGAAGCCTAACACTAACACTTCCCCGAAGCCTGACCCTCACCCGTCCCCTAATCCTAACCCGTACGCTAATGCTAACTCGCGCCCTCACACATACGCTCCCCCTAAAGCGTTGTCGTACCCTGCCCTGGACCCTAAACCTTCCCCGTCCCCTAATCCTAACCCTAGCCCGAAGCCTAACCCTAACACTTGCCCGAAGCCTGATCCTCACCCGTCCCCTAATCCTAACTCATACGCTGACGCTAACCCGCGCCCTCACACGTACGCTCACCCTAAAGCGTTGTCGTACCCTCACCTGGACCCTAAACCGTCCCCATACCCTAACCCTAACCCTAGACCGAACCCTAACCCTAACCCTTCCCCGAAGCCTGACCCTCACCCGTCCCCTAATCCTAACCCGTACGCTAACGCTAACCCGCGCCCTCACACGTACGCTCCCCCTAAAGCGTTGTCGTACCCTCACCTGGAACCTAAACCGTCCCCGTCCCCTAACCCTAACCCTAGCCCGAAGCCTATCCCTAAACCTTCCCCGAAGCCTGACACTCTCCCGTCCCCTAATCCTAAACCGTACGCTAACGCTAACCCGCGCCTTCACACGTACGCTCCCCCTAAAGCGTTGTCGTACCCTCACCTGGACCCTAAACCTTTCACGTCCCCTAACCCTAACCCTAGACCGAAGCGTAACCCTAACCCTTCCCCGAAGCCTGACCCTCACCCGTCCCCTAATCCTAACCCGTACGCTAACGCTAACCCGCGCCCTCACACGTATACTCCCCCTAAAGCGTTGTCGTACCCTCACCTGGACCCTAAACCGTCCCCATCCCCTAACCCTAACCCTAGCCCGAACCCTAACCCTAACCCTTCCCCGAAGCCTGACACTCACCCGTCCCCTAATCCTAACCCGTACGCTAACGCTAACCCGCGCCCTCACACATACGCTCCCCCTAAAGCGTTGTCATACCCTCACCTGGACCCTAAACCGTCCCCGTCCCCTAACCCTAACCCTAGCCCGAAGCCTAACCCTAACCCATGCCCGAAGCCTGATCCTCACCCGTCCCCTAATCCTAACCCATACGCTAACGCTAACCCGCGCCCTCACACGTACGCTCCCCCTAAAGCGTTGTCGTACCCTCACCTGAACCCTAAACCATCCCCGTCCCCTAACCCTAACCCTAGACCGAACCCTAACCCTAACCCTTCCCCGAAGCCTGACCCTCACCCGTCCCCTAATCCTAAACCGTACGATAACGCTAACCCGCGCCCTCACACGTACGCTCCCCCTAAAGCGTTGGCGTACACTCACCTGGACCGTAAACCGTCCCCGTCCCCTAACACTAACCCTAGCCCGAACCCTGACCCTAACCCTTCCCCGAAGCCTGACCCTCACCCGTCGTCTAATGCTAACCCGTACAGTAACGCTAACCGGCGCCCTCACATGTACGCTCCCCCTAAAGCATTGTCGTACCCTCACCTGGACCCTAAACCGTCTCCGTCCCCTAACCCTAACCCTAGCCCAAACCCTAACCCTAACCCTTCCCCGAAGCCTGACACTCACCCTTCCCCTAATGCTAACCCGTACGCTAACGCTAACCCGCGCCCTCACACGTACGCTCCCCCTAAAGCGTTGTCGTACCCTCACCTGGACCCTAAACCGTCCCCGTCCCCTAACCCTAACCCTAGCCCGAACCCTAACCCTAACACTTCCCCGAAGCCTGACCCTCACCCGTCCCCTAATCCTAACCCGTACGCTATTGCTAACCCGCGCCCTCACACGTACGCTCCCCCTAAAGCATTGTCGTACTCTCACCTGGACCCTAAACCGTCCCCGTCCACTAACCCTAACCCTAGCCCGAACCCTAACCCTAACACTTCCCCGAGGCCTGACCCTCAACCGTCCCTAATCCTAACCCGTACGCTAAAGCTAACCCGCGCCCTCACACGTACGCTCCCCCTAAAGCGTTGTCGTACCCTCACCTGGACCCTAAACCGTCCCCGTCCCCTAACACTAACCCTAGCCCGAAGCCTAACCCTAACCCTTCCCGGAAGCCTGACCCTCACCCGTCTCCTAATCCTAACCCGTACGTTAACGCTAACCCACGCCCTCACACGTACGCTCTCTCTAAAGCGTTGTTGTACCCTCACCTGGACCCTAAACCGCCCCGTCCCCTAACCCTAACCCTAGCCCGAACCCTAACCCTAACCCTTCCCCGAAGCCTGACCCTCACCCGTCGTCTAATGCTAACCCGTACGGTAACGCTAACCCGCGCCCTCACACGTACGCTCCCCCTAAAGCGTTGTCGTACCCTCACCTGGACCCTAAACCGTCCCCATCCCCTAACCCTAACCCTAGCCCGAACCCTAACCCTAACCCTTCCCCGAAGCCTGACCCTCACCAGTCCCCTAACCCTAACCCGTACGCTAACGCTAACCAGCGCCCTCACACGTACGCTCCCCCTAAAGCGTTGTTGTACCCTCACCTGGAACCTAAACCGTCCCCGTCCCCTAACCCTAACCCTAGCCCGAAGCCTAACCCTAACCCTTCCCCGAAGCCTGACCCTCACCCTTCCCCTAATCCTAAACCGTATGCTAACGCTAACCCGCGCCCTCACACGTACGCTCCCCCTAAAGCGTTGTCGTATCCTCACCTGGACCCTAAACCTTCCCCGTCCCCTAAACCTAACCCTAGCCCGAAGCCTAACCCTAACCCTTCCCCGAAGCCTGACCCTCACCCGTCCCCTAATCCTAACCCGTACGCTAACGCTAACCCGCGCCCTCACACGTATGCTCCCCCTAAAGCGTTGTCGTACCCTCACCTGGACCCTAAACCGTCCCGTCCCCTAACCCTAACCCTAGCCCGAAGCCTAACCCTAACCCTTCCCCGAAGCCTGACCCTCACGCTTCCCCTAATGCTAATTCGTACGCTAACGCTAACCCACGCCCTCACACGTACGCTCCGCCTAAAGTATTGTCGAACCCTCACCTGTAACCTAAACCGTCACCGTCCCCTAACCCTAACCCTAGCACGAAGGCTAACCGTAACCCTTCCCTGAAGCCTGACCCTCACCTGTCCCCTAATCCTAACCCGTACGCTAACGCTAACCCTCGCCCTCACACGTACGCTCCCTCTAAAGCGTTGTCGTACCCTCACCTGGACCCTAAACCTTCCCCGTCCCCTAACCCTAATCCTAGCCCGAACCCTAACCCTAACCATTCCCCGAAGCCTGACCCTCACCCGTCCCCTTAATGCTAACCCGTACGCTAACGCTAACCCGTGCCCTCACACGTACGCTCCCCCTAAAGCGTTGTCGTACCCTCACCTGTTACCTAAACCGTCCCCGTCCCCTAACCCTAACCCTAGCCTGAAGGCTAACCGTAACCCTTCCCCGAAGCCTGACCCTCACCCGTCGTCTAATGCTAACCCGTACGGTAACGCTAACCCGCGCCCTCACACGTACGCTCCCCTTAAAGCGTTGTCGTACCCTCACCTGGACCCAAAACCTTCCCCGTCCCCTAAACCTAACCCTAGACCGAAGCCTAACCCTAACCCTTCCCCGAAGCCTGACCCTCACCCGTCCCCTAATCCTAACCCGTACGCTAACGGTAACCCGCGCCCTCACACGTATGCTCCCCCTAAAGCGTTGTCGTACCCTCACCTGGACCCTAAACCGTCCCCGTCCCCTAACCCTAACCCTAGCCCGAAGCCTATCCCTAAACCTTCCCCGAAGCCTGACCCTCACCCGTCGTCTAATGCTAAACCGTACGGTAACGCTAACCCGCGCCCTTACACGTACGCTCCCCCTAAAGCGTTGTCGTACCCTCACCTGGACCCTAAACCGTCCCCGTCCCCTAACCCTAACCCTAGCCCGAAGCCTAACCCTTACCCTTCCCCGAAGCCTGACAATCACCCGTCCCCTAATCCTAAACCGTACGCTAACGCTAACCCGCTCCCTCACACGTACGCTCTCCCTAAAGCATTGTCGTACCCTCACCTGGACCCTAAAACTTCCCCGTCCCCTAACCCTAACCCTAGCCCGAAGCCTAACCCTAACCCTTCCCCGAAGCCTGACCCTCACCCGTCCCCTAATCCTAACCCGTACGCTAACGCTAACCCGTGCCCTCACACGTACGCTCCCCCTAAAGCGTTGTCGTACACTCACCTGGACCCTAAACCGTTCCCGTCCCCTAACCCTAACCCTAGCCCGAAACCTAACCCTAACCCTTCCCCGAAGCCTGACCCTCACCCTTCCCCTAATGCTAACCCGTACGCTAACGCTAACCCGCGCCCTCACACGTACGCTCCCTCTAAAGCGTTGTCGTACCCTCACCTGGAACCTAAACCGTCCCCGTCCCCTAACCCTAACCCTAGACCAAACCCTAACCCTCACCCTTCCCCGAAGCCTGACCCTCACCCGTCCCCTAATTCTAAACCGTACGATAACGCTAACCCGTGCACTCACCCGTACGCTCCCCCTAAAGCGTTGGCGTATCCTCACCTGTACACTAAACCGTCCCCGTCCCCTAACCCTAACACTAGCCCGAACCCTGACCCTAACCCTTCCCCGAAGCCTGACCCTCACCCGTCGTCTAATGCTAACCCGTACAGTAACGCTAACCCGCACCCTCACACGTACGCTCCCCCTAAAGCGTTGTCGTACCCTCACCCGGACCCTAAACCATCCCCATCCCCTAACCCTAACCCTAGCCCGAACCCTAACCCTAACCCTTCCCCGAAGCCTGACCCTCACCCGTCCCCTAATCCTAACCCGTACGCTAACGCTAACTAGCGCCCTCACACGTACGCTCCCCCTAAAGCGTTGTTGTACCCTCACCTGGAACCTAAACCGTCCCCGTCCCCTAACCCTAACCCTAGCCCGAAGCCTAACCCTAACCCTTCCCCGAAGCCTGACCCTCACCCTTCCCCTAATCCTAAACCGTATGCTAACGCTAACCCGCGCCCTCACACGTACGCTCCCCCTAAAGCGTTGTTGTACCCTCACCTGTAACCTAAACCGTCACCGTCCCCTAACCCTAACCCTAGCATGAAGGCTAACCGTAACCCTTCCCCGAAGCCTGACCCTCACCCGTCCCCTAATCCTAACCCGTACGGTAACGCTAACCCGCGCCCTCACACGTAAGCTCCCCCTAAAGCGTTGTCGTACCCTCACCTGGACCCTAAACCGTCCCCGTCCCCTAACACTAACCCTAGCCCGAAGCCTAACCCTAACCCTTCCCCGAAGCCTGACCCTCACCCGTCTCCTAATCCTAACCCGTACCTTAACGCTAACCTGCGCCCTCACACGTACGCTCCCCCTAAAGCGTTGTCGTACACTCACCTGGACCCTAAACCGTCCCCGTCCCCTAACCCTAACCCTAGCCCGAACCCTAACCCTAACCCTTCCCCGAAGCCTGACCCTCACCCGTCCCCTAATCCTAACCCGTACGCTAACGCTAAACCGCGCCCTCACACGTACGATCCCCCTAAAGCGTTGTCGTACCATCACCTGGACCGTAAACCGTCCCCGTCCCCGTCCCCTAACCCTAGCCCGAACCCTAACCCTAAGCCTTCCCCGAAGCCTGACCCTCACCCGTCGTCTAATGCTAACCCGTACGGTAACGCTAACCCGCGCCCTCACACGTACGCTCCCCCTAAAGCGTTGTCGTATCCTCACCTGGACCCTAAACCTTCCCCGTCCCCTAAACCTAACCCTAGCCCGAAGCCTAACCCTAACCCTTCCCCGAAGCCTGACCCTCACCCGTCCCCTAATCCTAACCCGTACGCTAACGCTAACCCGCGCCCTCACACGTATGCTCCCCCTAAAGCGTTGTCGTACCCTCACCTGGACCCTAAACCGTCCCGTCCCCTAACCCTAACCCTAGCCCGAAGCCTAACCCTAACCCTTCCCCGAAGCCTGACCCTCACCCTTCCCCTAATGCTAATGCGTACGCTAACGCTAACCCACGCCCTCACACGTACGCTCCCCCTAAAGTATTGTCGAACCCTCACCTGTAACCTAAACCGTCCCCATCCCCTAACCCTAACCCTACCCTGAAGGCTAACCGTAACCCTTCCCCGAAGCCTGACCCTCACCCGTCGTCTAATGCTAACCCGTACGGTAACGCTAACCCGCGCCCTCACACGTACGCTCCCCTTAAAGCGTTGTCGTACCCTCACCTGGACCCAAAACCTTCCCCGTCCCCTAAACCTAACCCTAGACCGAAGCCTAACCCTAACCCTTCCCCGAAGCCTGACCCTCACCCGTCCCCTAATCCTAACCCGTACGCTAACGCTAACCCGTGCCCTCACACGTACGCTCCCCCTAAAGCGTTGTCGTACACTCACCTGGACCCTAAACCGTTCCCGTCCCCTAACCCTAACCCTAGCCCGAAACCTAACCCTAACCCTTCCCCGAAGCCTGACCCTCACCCTTCCCCTAATGCTAACCCGTACGCTAACGCTAACCCGCGCCCTCACACGTACGCTCCCCCTAAAGCGTTGTCGTACCCTCACCTGGAACCTAAACCGTCCCCGTCCCCTAACCCTAACCCTAGCCCGAAGGCTAACGGTAACCATTTCCCGAAACCTGACCCTCACCCGTCCCCTAATCCTAACCCGTACGCTAACGCTTACCCACGCCCTCACACGTACGCTCCCCCTAAAGCGTTGTCGTAACCTCACCTGGACCCTAAACCGTCCCCGTCCCCTAACCCTAACCCTAGCCCGAACCCTAACCCTAACCCTTCCCCGAAGCCTGACCCTCACGCGTCCCCTAATCCTAAACCGTACGCTAACGATAACCCGCGCCCTCACACGTACGCTCCCCCTAAAGCATTGTCGTACTCTCACCTGGACCCTAAACCGTCCCCGTCCCCTAACCCTAACCCTAGCCCGAACCCTAACCCTAACCCTTCCCCAACGCCTGACCCTCACCCGTCGTCTAATGCTAAACCGTACGGTAACGCTAACCCGCGCCCTCACACGTACGCTCCCCCTAAAGCGTTGTCGTACCCTCACCTGGACCCTAAACCGTCCCCGTCCCCTAACACTAACCCTAGCCCGAAGCCTAACCCTAACCCTTCCCGGAAGCCTGACCCTCACCCGTCTCCTAATCCTAACCCGTACGTTAACGCTAACCTGCGCCCTCACACGTACGCTCCCCCTAAAGCGTTGTCGTACACTCACCTGGACCCTAAACCGTCCCCGTCCGCTAACCCTAACCCTAGCCCGAACCCTAACCCTAACCCTTCCCGGAAGCCTGACCCTCACCCGTCCCCTAATCCTAACCCGTACGCTAACGCTAACCTGCGCCCTCACACGTACGATCCCCCTAAAGCGTTGTCGTACCATCACCTGGACCCTAAACCGTCCCCGTCCCCTAACCCTAACCCTAGCCCGAACCCTAACCCTAACCCTTCTCCGAAGCCTGACCCTCACCCATCTCCAATCCTAACCCTTACGCTAACGCTTACCCACGCCCTCACACGTACGCTCCCCCTAAAGCTTTGTCGTACCGTCACCAGGACCCTAAACCGTCCCCGTCCCCTAACCCTAACCCTACCCCGAACCCTAACCCTAATCCTTCCCCGAAGCCTGACCCTCACGCGTCCCCTAATCCTAAACCGTACGCTAACGCTAACCCGCGCCCTCACACGTACGCTCCCCCTAAAGCATTGTCGTACTCTCACCTGGACCCTAAACCGTCCCCGTCCCCTAACCCTAACCCTAGACCGAACCCTAACCCTAACCCTTCCCCAACGCCTGACCCTCACCCGTCGTCTAATGCTAACCCGTACGGTAACGCTAACCCGCGCCCTCACACGTACGCTCCCCCTAAAGCGTTGTCGTACCCTCACCTGGACCCTAAACCGTCCCCGTCCCCTAACACTAACCCTAGCCCGAAGCCTAACCCTAACCCTTCCCGGAAGCCTGACCCTCACCCGTCTCCTAATCCTAACCCGTACCTTAACGCTAACCTGCGCCCTCACACGTACGCTCCCCCTAAAGCGTTGTCGTACACTCACCTGGACCCTAAACCGTCCCCGTCCCCTAACCCTAACCCTAGCCCGAACCCTAACCCTAACCCTTCCCCGAAGCCTGACCCTCACCCGTCCCCTAATCCTAACCTGTACGCTAACGCTAACCCGCGCCCTCACACGTACGATCCCCCTAAAGCGTTGTCGTACCATCACCTGGACCCTAAACCGTCTCCGTCCCCTAACCCTAACCCTAGCGCGAACCCTAACCCTAACCCTTCTCCGAAGCCTGACCCTCACCCATCCCCTAATCCTAACCCTTACGCTAACGCTTACCCACGCCCTCACACGTACGCTCCCCCTAAAGCGTTGTCGTACCGTCACCAGGACCCTAAACCGTCCCCGTCCCCTAACCCTAACCCTAGCCCGAACCCTAACCCTAACCCTTCCCCGAAGCCTGACCCTCACACGTCCCCTAATCCTAAACCGTACGCTAACGCTAACCCGCGCCCTCACACGTACGCTCCCCTTAAAGCATTGTCGTACACTCACCTGGACCCTAAACCGTCCCCGTCCCCTAACCCTAACCCTAGCCCGAACCCTAACCCTAATCCTTCCCCGAAGCCTGACCTTCACCCGTCGCCTAATGCTAACCCGTACGGTAACGCTAACCCGCGCCCTCACACTTACGCTCCCCCTAAAGCGTTGTCGTAACCTCACCTGGACCCTAAACCGTCCCCATCCCCTAACCCTAACCCTAGCCAGAACCCTAACCCTAACCCTTCCCCGAAGCCTGACCCTCACCCGTCCCCTAATCCTAACCCGTACGCTAACGCTAACCCGCGCCCTCACACGTACGCTCCCCCTAAAGCGTTGTTGTACCCTCACCTGGAACCTAAACCGTCCCCGTCCCCTAACCCTAACCCTAGCCCGAAGCCTAACCCTAACCCTTCCCCGAAGCCTGACCCTCACCCTTCCCCTAATCCTAAACCGTATGCTAACGCTAACCCGCGCCCTCACACGTACGCTCCCCCTAAAGCGTTGTTGTACCCTCACCTGTAACCTAAACCGTCACCGTCCCCTAACCCTAACCCTAGCATGAAGGCTAACCGTAACCCTTCCCCGAAGCCTGACCCTCACCCGTCCCCTAATCCTAACCCGTACGGTAACGCTAACCCGCGCCCTCACACGTACGCTCCCCCTAAAGCGTTGTCGTACCCTCACCTGGACCCTAAACCGTCCCCGTCCCCTAACACTAACCCTAGCCCGAAGCCTAACCCTAACCCTTCCCCGAAGCCTGACCCTCACCCGTCTCCTAATCCTAACCCGTACCTTAACGCTAACCTGCGCCCTCACACGTACGCTCCCCCTAAAGCGTTGTCGTACACTCATCTGGACCCTAAACCGTCCCCGTCCCCTAACCCTAACCCTAGCCCGAACCCTAACCCTAACCCTTCCCCGAAGCCTGACCCTCACCCGTCCCCTAATCCTAACCCGTACCCTAACGCTAACCCACGCCCTCACACGTACGATCCCCCTAAAGCGTTGTCGTACCATCACCTGGACCGTAAACCGTCCCCGTCCCCGTCCCCTAACCCTAGCCCGAACCCTAACCCTAACCCTTCCCCGAAGCCTGACCCTCACCCGTCGTCTAATGCTAACCCGTACGGTAACGCTAACCCGCGCCCTCACACGTACACTCCCCCTAAAGCGTTGTCGTATCCTCACCTGGACCCTAAACCTTCCCCGTCCCCTAAACCTAACCCTAGCCCGAAGCCTAACCCTAACCCTTCCCCGAAGCCTGACCCTCACCCGTCCCGTAATCCTAACCCGTACGCTAACGCTAACCCGCGCCCTCACACGTATGCTCCCCCTAAAGCGTTGTCGTACCCTCACCTGGACCCTAAACCGTCCCGTCCCCTAACCCTAACCCTAGCCCGAAGCCTAACCCTAACCCTTCCCCGAAGCCTGACCCTCACCCTTCCCCTAATGCTAATCCGTACGCTAACGCTAACCCACGCCCTCACACGTACGCTCCCCCTAAAGTATTGTCGAACCCTCACCTGTAACCTAAACCGTCCCCGTCCCCTAACCCTAACCCTAGCCTGAAGGCTAACCGTAACCCTTCCCCGAAGCCTGACCCTCACCCGTCGTCTAATGCTAACCCGTACGGTAACGCTAACCCGCGCCCTCACACGTACGCTCCCCTTAAAGCGTTGTCGTACCCTCACCTGGACCCAAAACCTTCCCCGTCCCCTAAACCTAACCCTAGACCGAAGCCTAACCCTAACCCTTCCCCGAAGCCTGACCCTCACCCGTCCCCTAATCCTAACCCGTACGCTAACGGTAACCCGCGCCCTCACACGTATGCTCCCCCTAAAGCGTTTTCGTACCCTCACCTGGACCCTAAACCGTCCCCGTCCCCTAACCCTAACCCTAGCCCGAAGCCTAACCCTTACCCTTCCCCGAAGCCTGACCATCACCCGTCCCCTAATCCTAAACCGTACGCTAACGCTAACCCGCTCCCTCACACGTACGCTCTCCCTAAAGCGTTGTCGTACCCTCACCTGGACCCTAAAACTTCCCCGTCCCCTAACCCTAACCCTAGCCCGAAGCCTAACCCTAACCCTTCCCCGAAGCCTGACCCTCACCCGTCCCCTAATCCTAACCCGTACGCTAACGCTAACCCGTGCCCTCATACGTACGCTCCCCCTAAAGCGTTGTCGTACACTCACCTGGACCCTAAACCGTTCCCGTCCCCTAACCCTAACCCTAGCCCGAAACCTAACCCTAACCCTTCCCCGAAGCCTGACCCTCACCCTTCCCCTAATGCTAACCCGTACGCTAACGCTAACCCGCGCCCTCACACGTACACTCCCCCTAAAGCGTTGTCGTACCCTCACCTGGAACCTAAACCGTCCCCGTCCCCTAACCCTAACCCTAGCCCGAAGGCTAACGGTAACCATTTCCCGAAACCTGACCCTCACCCGTCCCCTAATCCTAACCCGTACGCTAACGCTTACCCACGCCCTCACACGTACGCTCCCCCTAAAGCGTTGTCGTAACCTCACCTGGACCCTAAACCGTCCCCGTCCCCTAACCCTAACCCTAGCCCGAATCCTAACCCTAACCCTTCCCCGAAGCCTGACCCTCACGCGTCCCCTAATCCTAAACCGTACGCTAACGATAACCCGCGCCCTCACACGTACGCTCCCCGTAAAGCATTGTCGTACTCTCACCTGGACCCTAAACCGTCCCCGTCCCCTAACCCTAACCCTAGCCCGAACCCTAACCCTAACCCTTCCCCAACGCCTGACCCTCACCCGTCGTCTAATGCTAAACCGTACGGTAACGCTAACCCGCGCCCTCACACGTACGCTCCCCCTAAAGCGTTGTCGTACCCTCACCTGGACCCTAAACCGTCCCCGTCCCCTAACACTAACCCTAGCCCGAAGCCTAACCCTAACCCTTCCCGGAAGCCTGACCCTCACCCGTCTCCTAATCCTAACCCGTACGTTAACGCTAACCTGCGCCCTCACACGTACGCTCCCCCTAAAGCGTTGTCGTACACTCACCTGGACCCTAAACCGTCCCCGTCCGCTAACCCTAACCCTAGCCCGAACCCTAACCCTAACCCTTCCCGGAAGCCTGACCCTCACCCGTCCCCTAATCCTAACCCGTACGCTAACGCTAACCTGCGCCCTCACACGTACGATCCCCCTAAAGCGTTGTCGTACCATCACCTGGACCCTAAACCGTCCCCGTCCCCTAACCCTAACCCTAGCCCGAACCCTAACCCTAACCCTTCTCCGAAGCCTGACCCTCACCCATCTCCAATCCTAACCCTTACGCTAACGCTTACCCACGCCCTCACACGTACGCTCCCCCTAAAGCGTTGTCGTACCGTCACCAGGACCCTAAACCGTCCCCGTCCCCTAACCCTAACCCTACCCCGAACCCTAACCCTAACCCTTCCCCGAAGCCTGACCCTCACGCGTCCCCTAATCCTAAACCGTACGCTAACGCTAACCCGCGCCTTCACACGTACGCTCCCCCTAAAGCATTGTCGTACTCTCACCTGGACCCTAAACCGTCCCCGTCCCCTAACCCTAACCCTAGACCGAACCCTAACCCTAACCCTTCCCCAACGCCTGACCCTCACCCGTCGTCTAATGCTAACCCGTACAGTAACGCTAACCCGCGCCCTCACACGTACGCTCCCCCTAAAGCGTTGTCGTACCCTCACCTGGACCCTAAACCGTCCCCGTCCCCTAACACTAACCCTAGCCCGAAGCCTAACCCTAACCCTTCCCGGAAGCCTGACCCTCACCCGTCTCCTAATCCTAACCCGTACCTTAACGCTAACCTGCGCCCTCACACGTACGCTCCCCCTAAAGCGTTGTCGTACACTCACCTGTACCCTAAACCGTCCCCGTCCCCTAACCCTAACCCTAGCCCGAACCCTAACCCTAACCCTTCCCCGAAGCCTGACCCTCACCCGTCCCCTAATCCTAACCCGTACGCTAACGCTAACCCGCGCCCTCACACGTACGATCCCCCTAAAGCGTTGTCGTACCATCACCTGGACCCTAAACCGTCTCCGTCCCCTAACCCTAACCCTAGCGCGAACCCTAACCCTAACCCTTCTCCGAAGCCTGACCCTCACCCATCCCCTAATCCTAACCCTTACGCTAACGCTTACCCACGCCCTCACACGTACGCTCCCCCTAAAGCGTTGTCGTACCGTCACCAGGACCCTAAACCGTCCCCGTCCCCTAACCCTAACCCTAGCCCGAACCCTAACCCTAACCCTTCCCCGAAGCCTGACCCTCACACGTCCCCTAATCCTAAACCGTACGCTAACGCTAACCCGCGCCCTCACACGTACGCTCCCCTTAAAGCATTGTCGTACACTCACCTGGACCCTAAACCGTCCCCGTCCTCTAACCCTAACCCTAGCCCGAACCCTAACCCTAATCCTTCCCCGAAGCCTGACCCTCACCCGTCGCCTAATGCTAACCCGTACGGTAACGCTAACCCGCGCCCTCACACGTACGCTCCCCCTAAAGCGTTGTCGTACCCTCACCTGGACCCTAAACCGTCCCCATCCCCTAACCCTAACCCTAGCCAGAACCCTAACCCTAACCCTTCCCCGAAGCCTGACCCTCACCCGTCCCCTAATCCTAACCCGTACGCTAACGCTAACCCGCGCCCTCACACGTACGCTCCCCCTAAAGCGTTGTCATACCCTCACCTGGACCCTAAATCGTCCCCGTCCCCTAACCCTAACTCTAGCCCGAACCCTAACCCTAACCCTTCCCCGAAGCCTGACCTTCACCCTTCCCCTAATGCTAACCCGTACGCTAATGCTAACCCGCACCCTCACACGTACGCTCCCCCTAAAGCGTCGTCATACCCTCACATGGACCCTAAACTGTCCCCGTCCCCTAACCCTAACCCTAGCCCGAAGCCTAACCCTAAGACTTCTCCGAAGCCTGACACTCACCCGTCCCCTAATCCTAACCCGTACGCTAACGCTAACCTACGCCCTCACACGTACGCTCCCCCTAAAGCGTTGTCGTACCCTCACCTGGACCCTAAACCGTCCCCGTCCCCTAACCCTAACCCTAGCCCGAAGCCTAACCCTAACCCTTCCCCGAAGCCTGACCCTCACCCGTCTCCTAATCCTAACCCGTACCTTAACGCTAACCTGCGCCCTCACACGTACGCTCCCCCTAAAGCGTTGTCGTACACTCATCTGGACCCTAAACCGTCCCCGTCCCCTAACCCTAACCCTAGCCCGAACCCTAACCCTAACCCTTCCCCGAAGCCTGACCCTCACCCGTCCCCTAATCCTAACCCGTACCCTAACGCTAACCCACGCCCTCACACGTACGATCCCCCTAAAGCGTTGTCGTACCATCACCTGGACCGTAAACCGTCCCCGTCCCCGTCCCCTAACCCTAGCCCGAACCCTAACCCTAACCCTTCCCCGAAGCCTGACCCTCACCCGTCGTCTAATGCTAACCCGTACGGTAACGCTAACCCGCGCCCTCACACGTACACTCCCCCTAAAGCGTTGTCGTATCCTCACCTGGACCCTAAACCTTCCCCGTCCCCTAAACCTAACCCTAGCCCGAAGCCTAACCCTAACCCTTCCCCGAAGCCTGACCCTCACCCGTCCCGTAATCCTAACCCGTACGCTAACGCTAACCCGCGCCCTCACACGTATGCTCCCCCTAAAGCGTTGTCGTACCCTCACCTGGACCCTAAACCGTCCCGTCCCCTAACCCTAACCCTAGCCCGAAGCCTAACCCTAACCCTTCCCCGAAGCCTGACCCTCACCCTTCCCCTAATGCTAATCCGTACGCTAACGCTAACCCACGCCCTCACACGTACGCTCCCCCTAAAGTATTGTCGAACCCTCACCTGTAACCTAAACCGTCCCCGTCCCCTAACCCTAACCCTAGCCTGAAGGCTAACCGTAACCCTTCCCCGAAGCCTGACCCTCACCCGTCGTCTAATGCTAACCCGTACGGTAACGCTAACCCGCGCCCTCACACGTACGCTCCCCTTAAAGCGTTGTCGTACCCTCACCTGGACCCAAAACCTTCCCCGTCCCCTAAACCTAACCCTAGACCGAAGCCTAACCCTAACCCTTCCCCGAAGCCTGACCCTCACCCGTCCCCTAATCCTAACCCGTACGCTAACGGTAACCCGCGCCCTCACACGTATGCTCCCCCTAAAGCGTTTTCGTACCCTCACCTGGACCCTAAACCGTCCCCGTCCCCTAACCCTAACCCTAGCCCGAAGCCTAACCCTTACCCTTCCCCGAAGCCTGACCATCACCCGTCCCCTAATCCTAAACCGTACGCTAACGCTAACCCGCTCCCTCACACGTACGCTCTCCCTAAAGCGTTGTCGTACCCTCACCTGGACCCTAAAACTTCCCCGTCCCCTAACCCTAACCCTAGCCCGAAGCCTAACCCTAACCCTTCCCCGAAGCCTGACCCTCACCCGTCCCCTAATCCTAACCCGTACGCTAACGCTAACCCGTGCCCTCATACGTACGCTCCCCCTAAAGCGTTGTCGTACACTCACCTGGACCCTAAACCGTTCCCGTCCCCTAACCCTAACCCTAGCCCGAAACCTAACCCTAACCCTTCCCCGAAGCCTGACCCTCACCCTTCCCCTAATGCTAACCCGTACGCTAACGCTAACCCGCGCCCTCACACGTACACTCCCCCTAAAGCGTTGTCGTACCCTCACCTGGAACCTAAACCGTCCCCGTCCCCTAACCCTAACCCTAGCCCGAAGGCTAACGGTAACCATTTCCCGAAACCTGACCCTCACCCGTCCCCTAATCCTAACCCGTACGCTCACGCTTACCCACGCCCTCACACGTACGCTCCCCCTAAAGCGTTGTCGTAACCTCACCTGGACCCTAAACCGTCCCCGTCCCCTAACCCTAACCCTAGCCCGAATCCTAACCCTAACCCTTCCCCGAAGCCTGACCCTCACGCGTCCCCTAATCCTAAACCGTACGCTAACGATAACCCGCGCCCTCACACGTACGCTCCCCGTAAAGCATTGTCGTACTCTCACCTGGACCCTAAACCGTCCCCGTCCCCTAACCCTAACCCTAGCCCGAACCCTAACCCTAACCCTTCCCCAACGCCTGACCCTCACCCGTCGTCTAATGCTAAACCGTACGGTAACGCTAACCCGCGCCCTCACACGTACGCTCCCCCTAAAGCGTTGTCGTACCCTCACCTGGACCCTAAACCGTCCCCGTCCCCTAACACTAACCCTAGCCCGAAGCCTAACCCTAACCCTTCCCGGAAGCCTGACCCTCACCCGTCTCCTAATCCTAACCCGTACGTTAACGCTAACCTGCGCCCTCACACGTACGCTCCCCCTAAAGCGTTGTCGTACACTCACCTGGACCCTAAACCGTCCCCGTCCGCTAACCCTAACCCTAGCCCGAACCCTAACCCTAACCCTTCCCGGAAGCCTGACCCTCACCCGTCCCCTAATCCTAACCCGTACGCTAACGCTAACCTGCGCCCTCACACGTACGATCCCCCTAAAGCGTTGTCGTACCATCACCTGGACCCTAAACCGTCCCCGTCCCCTAACCCTAACCCTAGCCCGAACCCTAACCCTAACCCTTCTCCGAAGCCTGACCCTCACCCATCTCCAATCCTAACCCTTACGCTAACGCTTACCCACGCCCTCACACGTACGCTCCCCCTAAAGCGTTGTCGTACCGTCACCAGGACCCTAAACCGTCCCCGTCCCCTAACCCTAACCCTACCCCGAACCCTAACCCTAACCCTTCCCCGAAGCCTGACCCTCACGCGTCCCCTAATCCTAAACCGTACGCTAACGCTAACCCGCGCCTTCACACGTACGCTCCCCCTAAAGCATTGTCGTACTCTCACCTGGACCCTAAACCGTCCCCGTCCCCTAACCCTAACCCTAGACCGAACCCTAACCCTAACCCTTCCCCAACGCCTGACCCTCACCCGTCGTCTAATGCTAACCCGTACAGTAACGCTAACCCGCGCCCTCACACGTACGCTCCCCCTAAAGCGTTGTCGTACCCTCACCTGGACCCTAAACCGTCCCCGTCCCCTAACACTAACCCTAGCCCGAAGCCTAACCCTAACACTTCCCGGAAGCCTGACCCTCACCCGTCTCCTAATCCTAACCCGTACCTTAACGCTAACCTGCGCCCTCACACGTACGCTCCCCCTAAAGCGTTGTCGTACACTCACCTGTACCCTAAACCGTCCCCGTCCCCTAACCCTAACCCTAGCCCGAACCCTAACCCTAACCCTTCCCCGAAGCCTGACCCTCACCCGTCCCCTAATCCTAACCCGTACGCTAACGCTAACCCGCGCCCTCACACGTACGATCCCCCTAAAGCGTTGTCGTACCATCACCTGGACCCTAAACCGTCTCCGTCCCCTAACCCTAACCCTAGCGCGAACCCTAACCCTAACCCTTCTCCGAAGCCTGACCCTCACCCATCCCCTAATCCTAACCCTTACGCTAACGCTTACCCACGCCCTCACACGTACGCTCCCCCTAAAGCGTTGTCGTACCGTCACCAGGACCCTAAACCGTCCCCGTCCCCTAACCCTAACCCTAGCCCGAACCCTAACCCTAACCCTTCCCCGAAGCCTGACCCTCACACGTCCCCTAATCCTAAACCGTACGCTAACGCTAACCCGCGCCCTCACACGTACGCTCCCCTTAAAGCATTGTCGTACACTCACCTGGACCCTAAACCGTCCCCGTCCTCTAACCCTAACCCTAGCCCGAACCCTAACCCTAATCCTTCCCCGAAGCCTGACCCTCACCCGTCGCCTAATGCTAACCCGTACGGTAACGCTAACCCGCGCCCTCACACGTACGTTCCCCCTAAAGCGTTGTCGTACCCTCACCTGGACCCTAAACCGTCCCCATCCCCTAACCCTAACCCTAGCCAGAACCCTAACCCTAACCCTTCCCCGAAGCCTGACCCTCACCCGTCCCCTAATCCTAACCCGTACGCTAACGCTAACCCGCGCCCTCACACGTACGCTCCCCCTAAAGCGTTGTCATACCCTCACCTGGACCCTAAATCGTCCCCGTCCCCTAACCCTAACTCTAGCCCGAACCCTAACCCTAACCCTTCCCCGAAGCCTGACCTTCACCCTTCCCCTAATGCTAACCCGTACGCTAATGCTAACCCGCACCCTCACACGTACGCTCCCCCTAAAGCGTCGTCATACCCTCACATGGACCCTAAACTGTCCCCGTCCCCTAACCCTAACTCTAGCCCGAAGCCTAACCCTAAGACTTCTCCGAAGCCTGACACTCACCCGTCCCCTAATCCTAACCCGTACGCTAACGCTAACCTACGCCCTCACACGTACGCTCCCCCTAAAGCGTTGTCGTACCCTCACCTGGACCCTAAACCGTCCCCGTCCCCTAACCCTAACCCTAGCCTGAACCCTAACCCTAACCCTTCCCCGAAGCCTGACCCTCACCCGTCCCCTAATCCTAACCCGTACGCTAACGCTAACCCGCGCCCTCACACGTACGCTCCCCTTAAAGCGTTGTCGTACACTCACCTGGACCCTAAACCGTCCCCGTCCCCTAACCCTAACCCTAGCCCGAAGCCTAACACTAACAATTCCCCGAAGCCTGACCCTCACCCGTCCCCTAATCCTAACCCGTACGCTAACGCTAACCCGCGCCCTCACACGTACGATCCCCCTAAAGCGTTGTCGTACCATCACCTGGACCCTAAACCGTCTCCGTCCCCTAACCCTAACCCTAGCGCGAACCCTAACCCTAACCCTTCTCCGAAGCCTGACCCTCACCCATCCCCTAATCCTAACCCTTACGCTAACGCTTACCCACGCCCTCACACGTACGCTCCCCCTAAAGCGTTGTCGTACCGTCACCAGGACCCTAAACCGTCCCCGTCCCCTAAACCTAACCCTAGCCCGAACCCTAACCCTAACCCTTCCCCAAAGCCTGACCCTCACACGTCCCCTAATCCTAAACCGTACGCTAACGCTAACCCGCGCCCTCACACGTACGCTCCCCCTAAAGCGTTGTCCTACCCTCACCTGGACCCTAAACCGTCCCCATCCCCTAACCCTAACCCTAGCCAGAACCCTAACCCTAACCCTTCCCCGAAGCCTGACCCTCACCCGTCCCCTAATCCTAAACCGTACGCTAACGCTAACCCGCGCCCTCACACGTACGCTCCCCCTAAAGCGTTGTCATACCCTCACCTGGACCCTAAATCGTCCCCGTCCCCTAACCCTAACTCTAGCCCGAACCCTAACCCTAACCCTTCCCCGAAGCCTGACCTTCACCCTTCCCCTAATGCTAACCCGTACGCTAATGCTAACCCGCACCCTCACACGTACGCTCCCCCTAAAGCGTCGTCATACCCTCACATGGACCCTAAACTGTCCCCGTCCCCTAACCCTAACCCTAGCCCGAAGCCTAACCCTAAGACTTCTCCGAAGCCTGACACTCACCCGTCCCCTAATCCTAACCCGTACGCTAACACTAATCCGCGCCCTTACACGTACGCTCCCCCTAAAGTGTTGTCGTACCCTCAGCTGGACCCTAAACCGTCCCCGTCCCCTAACCCTAACCCTAGCCCGAACCCTAACCCTAACCCTTCCCCGAAGCCTGACCCTCACACGTCCCCTAATCCTAAACCGTACGCTAACGCTAACCCGCGCCCTCACACGTACGCTCCCCCTAAAGCATTGTCGTACTCTCACCTGGACCCTAAACCGTCCCCGTCCCCTAACCCTAACCCTAGCCCGAACCCTAACCCTAATCCTTCCCCGAAGCCTGACCTTCACCCGTCCCCTAATCCTAACGCGTACGCTAACGCTAACCAGCCCCCTCACACGTACGCTCCCCCTAAAGAATTGTCGTACTCTCACCTGGACCCTAAACCGTCCCCATCCCCTAACCCTAACCCTAGCCCGAAGCCTAACCCTAACCCTTGCCCGAAGCCTGACCCTCACCCGTCCCCTAATCCTAACCCGTACGCTAACGCTAACCCGCGCCCTCACACATACGCTCCCCCTAAAGCGTTGTCGTACCCTCACCTGGACCCTAAACCTTCCCCGTCCCCTAACCCTAACCCTAGCTCGAAGCCTAACCCTAACCCTTGCCCGAAGCATGATCCTCACCCGTCCCCTAATCCTAACCCATACGCTAACGCTAACCCGCGCCCTCACACGTATGCTCCCCCTAAAGCGTTGTCGTACCCTCACCTGGACCCTAAACCGTCCCCGTCCCCTAACCCTAACCCTAGCCCGAAGCCTAACCCTAACCCTTCCCCGAAGCCTGACCCTCACCCGTCGTCTAATGCTAAACTGTACGGTAACGCTAACCCGCGCCCTTACACGTACGCTCCCCCTAAAGCGTTGTCGTACCCTCACCTGGACCCTAAACCGTCCCCGTCCCCTAACCCTAACCCTAGACCAAACCCTAACCCTAACCCTTCCCCGAAGCCTGACCCTCACCCGTCCCCTAATCCTAACCCGTACGCTAACGCTAACCCGCGCCCTCACACGTACGCTACCCCTAAAGCGTTGTCATACCCTCACCTGGACCCTAAACCTTCCCCGTCCCCTAAACCTAACCCTAGCCCGAAGCCTAACCCTAACCCTTCCCCGAAGCCTGACCCTCACCCGTCCCCTAATCCTAACCCGTACGCTAACGCTAACCCGCGCCCTCACACGTATGCTCCCCCTAAAGCGTTGTCGTACCCTCACCTGGACCCTAAACCGTCCCGTCCCCTAACCCTAACCCTAGCCCGAAGCCTAACCCTAACCCTTCCCCGAAGCCTGACCCTCACCCGTCCCCTAATACTAATCCGTACGCTAACGCTAACCCGCGCCCTCACACGTACGCTCCCCCTAAAGCATTGTCGAACCCTCACCTGTAACCTAAACCGTCACCGTCCCCTAACCCTAACCCTAGCACGAAGGCTAACCGTAACCCTTCCCCGAAGCCTGACCCTCACCCGTCCCCTAATCCTAACCCGTACGCTAACGCTTACCCTCGCCCTCACACGTACGCTCCCTCTAAAGCGTTGTCGTACCCTCACCTGGACCCTAAACCTTCCCCGTCCCCTAACCCTAATCCTAGCCCGAACCCTAACCCTAACCATTCCCCGAAGCCTGACCCTCACCCGTCCCCTAATTCTACACCGTACGCTAACGCTAACCCGCGCCGTCACACGTACGCTCCCCCTAATGCGTTGTCGTACCCTTACCTGGACGCTAAACCGTCCCCGTCCCTTAACCCTAACCCTACCCCGAACCCTAACCCTAACCCTTCCCCGAAGCCTGACCCTCACGCGTCCCCTAATCCTAAACCGTACGCTAACGATAACCCGCGCCCTCACACGTACGCTCCCCCTAAAGCATTGTCGTACTCTCACCTGGACCCTAAACCGTCCCCGTCCCCTAACCCTAACCCTAGCCCGAACCCTAACCCTAACCCTTCCCCAACGCCTGACCCTCACCCGTCGTCTAATGCTAACCCGTACGGTAACGCTAACCCGCGCCCTCACACGTACGCTCCCCCTAAAGCGTTGTCGTACCCTCACCTGGACCCTAAACCGTCCCCGTCCCCTAACACTAACCCTAGCCCGAAGCCTAACCCTAACCCTTCCCCGAAGCCTGACCCTCACCCGTCTCCTAATCCTAACCCGTACCTTAACACTAACCTGCGCCCTCACACGTACGCTCCCCCTAAAGCGTTGTCGTACACTCACCTGGACCCTAAACCGTCCCCGTCCCCTAACCCTAACCCTAGCCCGAACCCTAACCCTAACCCTTCCCCGAAGCCTGACCCTCACCCGTCCCCTAATCCTAACCCGTACGCTAACGCTAACCCGCGCCCTCACACGTACGATCCCCCTAAAGCGTTGTCGTACGATCACCTGGAACCTAAACCGTCCCCGTCCCCTAACCCTAACCCTAGCGCGAACCCTAACCCTAACCCTTCTCCGAAGCCTGACCCTCACCCATCCCCTAATCTTAACCCTTACGCTAACGCTTACCCACGCCCTCACACGTACGCTCCCCCTAAAGCGTTGTCGTACCGTCACCAGGACCCTAAACCGTCCCCGTCCCCTAACCCTAACCCTAGCCCGAACCCTAACCCTAAACCTTCCCCGAAGCCTGACCCTCACACGTCCCCTAATCCTAAACCGTACGCTAACGCTAACCCGCGCCCTCACACGTACGCTCCCCCAAAAGCATTTTCGTACACTCACCTGGACCCTAAACCGTCCCCGTCCCCTAACACTAACCCTAGCCCGAACCCTAACCCTAACCCTTCCCCGAAGCCTGACCCTCACCCGTCCCCTAATCCTAACGCGTACGCTAACGCTAACCCGCGCCCTCACACGTACGCCTCCCCTAAAGCATTGTCGTACTCTCACCTGGACCCTAAACCGTCCCCGTCCCCTAACCCTAACCCTAGCCCGAACACTAACCCTAATCCTTCCCCGAAGCCTGACCCTCACCCGTCGCCTAATGCTAACCCGTACGGTAACGCTAACCCGCGCCCTCACACGTACGCTCCCCCTAAAGCGTTGTCGTACCCTCACCTGGACCCTAAACCGTCCCCATCCCCTAACCCTAACCCTAGCCCGAACCCTAACCCTAACCCTTCCCCGAAGCCTGACCCTCACCCGTCCCCTAATCCTAACCCGTACGCTAACGCTAACCCGCGCCCTCACACGTACGCTCCCCCTAAAGCGTTGTCATACCCTCACCTGGACCCTAAACCGTCCCCGTCCCCTAACCCTAACTCTAGCCCGAACCCTAACCCTAACCCTTCCCCGAAGCCTGACCTTCACCCTTCCCCTAATGCTAACCCGTACGCTAATGCTAACCCACACCCTCACACGTACGCTCCCCCTAAAGCGTCGTCATACCCTCACCTGGACCCTAAACTGTCCCCGTCCCCTAACCCTAACCCTAGCCCGAAGCCTAACCCTAAGACTTCTCCAAAGCCTGACACTCACCCGTCCCCTAATCCTAACCCGTACGCTAACGCTAACCCACGCCCTCACACGTACGCTCCCCCTAAAGCGTTGTCGTACCCTCACCTGGACCCTAAACCGTCCCCGTCCCCTAACCCTAACCCTAGCCCGAACCCTAACCCTAACCCTTCCCCGAAGCCTGACCCTCACCCGTCCCCTAATCCTAACCCGTACGCTAACGCTAACCCGCGCCCTCACACGTACGCTCCCCTTAAAGCGTTGTCGTACACTCACCTGGACCCTAAACCGTCCCCGTCCCCTAACCCTAGCCCGAACCCTAACCCTAACACTTCCCCGAAGCCTGACCCTCACCCGTCCCCTAATCCTAACCCGTACGCTAACGCTAACCCGCGCCCTCACACGTACGCTCCCCTTAAAGCGTTGTCGTACCCTCACCTGGACCCTAAACCGTCCCCGTCCCCTAACCCTAACCCTAGCCCGAAGCCTAACACTAACACTTCCCCGAAGCCTGACCCTCACCCGTCCCCTAATCCTAACCCGTACGCTAACGCTAACCCGCGCCCTCACACATACGCTCCCCCTAAAGCGTTGTCGTACCCTCACCTGGACCCTAAACCTTCCCCGTCCCCTAACCCTAACCCTAGCCCGAAGCCTAACCCTAACCCTTGCCCGAAGCCTGATCCTCACCCTTCCCCTAATCCTAACACATACGCTAACGCTAACCCGCGCCCTCACACGTACGCTCCCCCTAAAGCGTTGTCGTACCCTCACCTGGACCCTAAACCGTCCCCGTCCCATAACCCTAACCCTAGCCCGAACCCTAAACCTAACCCTTCCCCGAAGCCTGACCCTCACCCTTCCCCTAATGCTAACCCGTACGCTAACGCTAACCCGCGCCCTCACACGTACGCTACCCCTAAAGCGTCGTCGTACCCTCACCTGGACCCTAAACCGTCCCCGTCCCCTAACCCTAACCCTAGCCCGAACCCTAACCCTAAGCCTTCTGCGAAGCCTGACCCTCACCCGTCCCCTAATCCTAACCCGTACGCTAACACTAACCCGCGCCCTCACACGTACGCTCCCCCTAAAGTGTTGTCGTACCCTCAGCTGGACCCTAAACCGTCCCCGTCCCCTAACCCTAACCCTAGCCCGAACCCTAACCCTAACCCTTCCCCGAAGCCTGACCCTCACCCATCCCCTAATCCTAACGCGTACGCTAACGCTAACCCGCGCCCTCACACGTACGCTCCCCCTAAAGCACTGTCGTACTCTCACCTGGACCCTAAACCGTCCCCGTCCCCTAACCCTAACCCTAGCCTGAACCCTAACCCTAACCCTTCCCCGAAGCCTGACCTTCACCCTTCCCCTAATGCTAACCCGTACGCTAACGCTAACCCGCACCCTCACACGTACGCTCCCCCTAAAGCGTCGTCATACCCTCACCTGGACCCTAAACTGTCCCCGTCCCCTAACCCTAACCCTAGCCCGAAGCCTAACCCTAAGACTTCTCCGAAGCCTGACCCTCACCCGTCCCCTAATCCTAACCCGTAAGCTAACGCTAACCCGCGCCCTCACACGTACGCTCCCCCTAAAGCGTTGTCGTACCCTCACCTGGACCCTAAACCGTCCCCGTCCCCTAACCCTAACCCTAGCCCGAACCCTAACCCTAACCATTCCCCGAAGCCTGACCCTCACCCGTCCCCTAATCCTAACCCATACGCTAACGCTAATCCGCGCCCTCACACGTACGCTCCCCCTAAAGCGTTGTCGTACCCTCACCTGGACCCTAAACCGTCCCCGTCCCCTAACCCTAACCCTAGCCCGAAGCCTAACCCTAACCCTTCCCCGAAGCCTGACCCTCACCCGTCGTCTAATGCTAAACCGTACGGTAACGCTAACCCGCGCCCTTACACGTACGCTCCCCCTAAAGCGTTGTCGTACCCTCACCTAGACCCTAAACCGTCCCCGTCCCCTAACCCTAACCCTAGACCAAACCCTAACCCTAACCCTTCCCCGAAGCCTGACCCTCACCCGTCCCCTAATTCTAAACCGTACGATAACGCTAACCCATGCACTCACACGTACGCTCCCCCTAAAGCGTTGGCGTATCCTCACCTGTACACTAAACCGTCCCCGTCCCCTAACCCTAACACTAGCCCGAACCCTGACCCTAACCCTTCCCTGAAGCCTGACCCTCACCCGTCGTCTAATGCTAACCCGTACAGTAACGCTAACCCGCGCCCTCACACGTACGCTCCCCCTAAAGCGTTGTCGTACCCTCACCTGGACCCTAAACCGTCCCCATCCCCTAACCCTAACCCTAGCCCGAACCCTAACCCTAACCCTTCCCCGAAGCCTGACCCTCACCCGTCCCCTAATCCTAACCCGTACGCTAACGCTAACCCGCGCCCTCACACGTACGATCCCCCTAAAGCGTTGTCGTACCATCACCTGGACCCTAAACCGTCCCCGTCCCCTAACCCTAACCCTAGCCCGAACCCTAACCCTAACCCTTCTCCGAAGCCTGACCCTCACCCATCCCCAATCCTAACCCTTACGCTAACGCTTACCCACGCCCTCACACGTACGCTCCCCCTAAAGCGTTGTCGTACCGTCACCAGGACCCTAAACCGTCCCCGTCCCCTAACCCTAACCCTACCCCGAACCCTAACCCTAACCCTTCCCCGAAGCCTGACCCTCACGCGTCCCCTAATCCTAAACCGTACGCTAACGATAACCCGCGCCCTCACACGTACGCTCCCCCTAAAGCATTGTCGTACTCTCACCTGGACCCTAAACCGTCCCCGTCCCCTAACCCTAACCCTAGCCCGAACCCTAACCCTAACCCTTCCCCAACGCCTGAACCTCACCCGTCGTCTAATGCTAACCCGTACGGTAACGCTAACCCGCGCCCTCACACGTACGCTCCCCCTAAAGCGTTGTCGTACCCTCACCTGGACCCTAAACCGTCCCCGTCCCCTAACACTAACCCTAGCCCGAAGCCTAACCCTAACCCTTCCCCGAAGCCTGACCCTCACCCGTCTCCTAATCCTAACCCGTACCTTAACACTAACCTGCGCCCTCACACGTACGCTCCCCCTAAAGCGTTGTCGTACACTCACCTGGACCCTAAACCGTCCCCGTCCCCTAACCCTAACCCTAGCCCGAACCCTAACCCTAACCCTTCCCCGAAGCCTGACCCTCACCCGTCCCCTAATCCTATCCCGTACGCTAACGCTAACCCGCGCCCTCACACGTATGATCCCCCTAAAGCGTTGTCGTACCATCACCTGGACCCTAAACCGTCCCTGTCCCCTAACCCTAACCCTAGCGCGAACCCTAACCCTAACCCTTCTCCGAAGCCTGACCCTCACCCATCCCCTAATCCTAAACCTTACGCTAACGCTTACCCACGCCCTCACACGTACGCTCCCCCTAAAGCGTTGTCGTACCATCACCAGGACCCTAAACCGTCCCCGTCCCCTAACCCTAACCCTAGCCCAAACCCTAACCCTAACCCTTCCCCGAAGCCTGACCCTCACATGTCCCCTAATCCTAAACCGTACGCTAACGCTAACCCGCGCCCTCACACGTACGCTCCCCCTAAAGCATTGTCGTACACTCACCTGGACCCTAAACCGTCCCCGTCCCCTAACCCTAACCCTAGCCCGAACCCTAACCCTAACCCTTCCCCGAAGCCTGACCCTCACCCGTCCCCTAATCCTAACGCGTACGCTAACGCTAACCCGCGCCCTCACACGTACGCTCCCCCTAAAGCATTGTCGTACTCTCACCTGGACCCTAAACCGTCCCCGTCCCCTAACCCTAACCCTAGCCCGAACCCTAACCCTAATCCTTCCCCGAAGCCTGACCCTCACCCGTCGCCTAATGCTAACCCGTACGGTAACGCTAACCCGCGCCCTCACACGTACGCTCCCCCTAAAGCGTTGTCGTACCCTCACCTGGACCCTAAACCGTCCCCATCCCCTAACCCTAACCCTAGCCCGAACCCTAACTCTAACACTTCCCCGAAGCCTGACCCTCACCCGTCCCCTAATCCTAACCCGTACGCTAACGCTAACCCGCGCCCTCACACGTACGCTCCCCCTAAAGCGTTGTCATACCCTCACCTGGACCCTAAACCGTCCCCGTCCCCTAACCCTAACTCTAGCCCGAACCCTAACCCTAACCCTTCCCCGAAGCCTGACCTTCACCCTTCCCCTAATGCTAACCCGTACGCTAATGCTAACCCGCACCCTCACACGTACGCTCCCCCTAAAGCGTCGTCATACCCTCACCTGGACCGTAAACTGTCCCCGTCCCCTAACCCTAACCCTAGCCCGAAGCCTAACCCTAAGACTTCTCCGAAGCCTGACACTCACCCGTCCCCTAATCCTAACCCGTACGCTAACGCTAACCCACGCCCTCACACGTACGCTCCCCCTAAAGCATTGTCGTACCCTCACCTGGACCCTAAACCGTCCCAGTCCCCTAACCCTAACCCTAGCCCGAACCCTAACCCTAACCCTTCCCCGAAGCCTGACCCTCACCCGTCCCCTACTCCTAACCCGTACGCTAACGCTAACCCGCGCCCTCACACGTACGCTCCCCTTAAAGCGTTGTCGTACACTCACCTGGACCCTAAACCGTCCCCGTCCCCTAACCCTAACCCTAGCCCGAAGCCTAACACTAACACTTCCCCGAAGCCTGACCCTCACCCGTCCCCTAATCCTAACCCGTACGCTAACGCTAACCCGCGCCCTCACACATACGCTCCCCCTAAAGCGTTGTAGTACCCTCATCTGGACCCTAAACCTTCCCCGTCCCCTAACCCTAACCCTAGCCTGAAGCCTAACCCTAACCCTTGCCCGAAGCCTGATCCTCACCCTTCCCCTAATCCTAACACATACGCTAACGCTAACCCGCGCCCTCACACGTACGCTCCCCCTAAAGCGTTGTCGTACCCTCACCTGGACCCTAAACCGTCCCCGTCCCATAACCCTAACCCTAGCCCGAACCCTAAACCTAACCCTTCCCCGAAGCCTGACCCTCACCCTTCCCCTAATGCTAACCCGTACGCTAACGCTAACCCGCGCCCTCACACGTACGCTACCCCTAAAGCGTCGTCGTACCCTCACCTGGACCCTAAACCGTCCCCGTCCCCTAACCCTAACCCTAGCCCGAACCCTAACCCTAAGCCTTCTCCGAAGCCTGACCCTCACCCTTTCCCTAATCCTAACCCGTACGCTAACACTAACCCGCGCCCTCACACGTACGCTCCCCCTAAAGTGTTGTCGTACCCTCAGCTGGACCCTAAACCGTCCCCGTCCCCTAACCCTAACCCTAGCCCGAACCCTAACCCTAACCCTTCCCCGAAGCCTGACCCTCACCCGTCCCCTAATCCTAACGCGTACGCTAACGCTAACCCGCGCCCTCACACGTACGCTCCCCCTAAAGCATTGTCGTACTCTCACCTGGACCCTAAACCGTCCCCGTCCCCTAACCCTAACCCTAGCCCGAACCCTAACCCTAACCCTTCCCCGAAGCCTGACCTTCACCCTTCCCCTAATGCTAACCCGTACGCTAACGCTAACCCGCACCCTCACACGTACGCTCCCCCTAAAGCGTCGTCATACCCTCACCTGGACCCTAAACTGTCCCCGTCCCCTAACCCTAACCCTAGCCCGAAGCCTAACCCTAAGACTTCTCCGAAGCCTGACACTCACCCGTCCCCTAATCCTAACCCGTAAGCTAACGCTAACCCGCGCCCTCACACGTACGCTCCCCCTAAAGCGTTGTCGTATCCTCACATGGACCCTAAACCGTCCCCGTCCCCTAACCCTAACCCTAGCCCGAACCCTAACCCTAACACTTCCCCGAAGCCTGACCCTCACCCGTCCCCTAATCCTAACCCGTACGCTAACGCTAACCCGCGCCCTCACACGCACGCTCCCCTTAAAGCGTTGTCGTACCCTCACCTGGACCCTAAACCGTACCCGTCCCCTAACCCTAACCCTAGCCCGAAGCCTAACACTAACAATTCCCAGAAGCCTGACCCTCACCCGTCCCCTAATCCTAACCCGTACGCTAACGCTAACCCGCGCCCTCACACATACGCTCCCCCTAAAGCGTTGTCGTACCCTCACCTGGACCCTAAACCTTCCCCGTCCCCTAACCCTAACCCTAGCCCGAAGCCTAACCCTAACCCTTGCCCGAAGCATGATCCTCACCCGTCCCCTAATACTAACCCATACGCTAACGCTAACCCGCGCCCTCACACGTATGCTCCCCCTAAAGCGTTGTCGTACCCTCACCTGGACCCTAAACCGTCCCCGTCCCCTAACCCTAACCCTAGCCCGAAGCCTAACCCTAACCCTTCCCCGAAGCCTGACCCTCACCCGTCGTCTAATGCTAAACCGTACGGAAACGCTAACCCGCGCCATTACACGTACGCTCCCCCTAAAGCTTTGTCGTACCCTCACCTGGACCCTAAACCGTCCCCGTCCCCTAACCCTAACCCTAGACCAAACCCTAACCCTAACCCTTCCCCGAAGCCTGACCCTCACCCGTCCCCTAATTCTAAACCGTACGATAACGCTAACCCGTGCACTCACACGTACGCTCCCCCTAAAGCGTTGGCGTATCCTCACCTGTACACTAAACCGTCCCCGTCCCCTAACCCTAACACTAGCCCGAACCCTGACCCTAACCCTTCCCCGAAGCCTGACCCTCACCCGTCGTCTAATGCTAACCCGTACAGTAACGCTAACCCGCGCCCTCACACGTACGCTCCCCCTAAAGCATTGTCGTACCCTCACCTGGACCCTAAACCGTCCCCGTCCCCTAACCCTAACCCTAGCCCGAACCCTAACCCTTACCCTTCCCCGAAGCCTGACCCTCACCCGTCCCCTAATCCTAAACCGTACGCTAACGCTAACCCGCTCCCTCACACGTACGCTCTCCCTAAAGCGTTGTCGTACCCTCACCTGGACCCTAAAACTTCCCCGTCCCCTAACCCTAACCCTACCACGAAGCCTAACCCTAACCCTTCCCCAACGCCTGACCCTCACACGTCGTCTAATGCTAACCCGTACGGTAACGCTAACCCGCGCCCTCACACGTACGCTCCCCCTAAAGCGTTGTCGTACCCTCACCTGGACCCTAAACCGTCCCCGTCCCCTAACACTAACCCTAGCCCGAAGCCTAACCCTAACCCTTCCCGGAAGCCTGACCCTCACCCGTCTCCTAATCCTAACCCGTACGTTAACGCTAACCCGCGCCCTCACACGTACGCTCCCCCTAAAGCGTTGTCGTACACTCACCTGGACCCTAAACCGTCCCCGTCCCCTAACCCTAACCCTAGCCCGAACCCTAACCCTAACCCTTCCCCGAAGCCTGACCCTCACCCGTCCCCTAATCCTAACCCGTACGCTAACGCTAACCCGCGCCCTCACACGTACGATCCCCCTAAAGCGTTGTCGTACCATCACCTGGACCCTAAACCGTCCCCGTCCCCTAACCCTAACCCTAGCCCGAACCCTAACCCTAACCCTTCTCCGAAGCCTGACCCTCACCCATCCCCTAATCCTAACCCTTACGCTAACGCTTACCCACGCCCTCACACGTACGCTCCCCCTAAAGCGTTGTCGTACCGTCACCAGGACCCTAAACCTTCCCCGTCCCCTAACCCTAACCCTAGCCCGAACCCTAACCCTAACCCTTCCCCGAAGCCTGACCCTCACACGTCCCCTAATCCTAAACCGTACGCTAACGCTAACCCGCGCCCTCACATGTACGCTCCCCCTAAAGCGTTGTCGTACCCTCAGGTGGACCCTAAACCGTCCCCGTCCCCTAACCCTAACCCTAGCCCGAACCCTAACCCTAACCCTTCCCCGAAGCCTGACCCCCACCCGTCGCCTAATGCTAACCCGTACGGTAACGCTAACCCGCGCCCTTACACGTACGCTCCCCCTAAAGCGTTGTAGTACTCTCACCTGGACCCTAAACCGTCCCCGTCCCCTAACCCTAACCCTAGCCCGAACCCTAACCCTAACACTTCCCCGAAGCCTGACCCTCACCCGTCCCCTAATCCTAACCCGTACGCTAACGCTAACCCGCGCCCTCACACGTACGCTCCCCTTAAAGCGTTGTCGTACCCTCACCTGGACCCTAAACCGTCCCCGTCCCCTAACCCTAACCCTAGCCCGAAGCCTAACACTAACACTTCCCCGAAGCCTGACCCTCACCCGTCCCCTAATCCTAACCCGTACGCTAACGCTAACCCGCGCCCTCACACATACGCTCCCCCTAAAGCGTTGTCGTACCCTCACCTGGACCCTAAACCTTCCCCGTCCCCTAACCCTAACCCTAGCCCGAAGCCTAACCCTAACCCTTGCCCGAAGCCTGATCCTCACCCTTCCCCTAATCCTAACACATACGCTAACGCTAACCCGCGCCCTCACACGTACGCTCCCCCTAAAGCGTTGTCGTACCCTCACCTGGACCCTAAACCGTCCCCGTCCCATAACCCTAACCCTAGCCCGAACCCTAAACCTAACCCTTCCCCGAAGCCTGACCCTCACCCTTCCCCTAATGCTAACCCGTACGCTAACGCTAACCCGCGCCCTCACACGTACGCTACCCCTAAAGCGTCGTCGTACCCTCACCTGGACCCTAAACCGTCCCCGTCCCCTAACCCTAACCCTAGCCCGAACCCTAACCCTAAGCCTTCTGCGAAGCCTGACCCTCACCCGTCCCCTAATCCTAACCCGTACGCTAACACTAACCCGCGCACTCACACGTACGCTCCCCCTAAAGTGTTGTCGTACCCTCAGCTGGACCCTAAACCGTCCCCGTCCCCTAACCCTAACCCTAGCCCGAACCCTAACCCTAACCCTTCCCCGAAGCCTGACCTTCACCCTTCCCCTAATGCTAACCCGTACGCTAACGCTAACCCGCACCCTCACACGTACGCTCCCCCTAAAGCGTCGTCATACCCTCACCTGGACCCTAAACTGTCCCCGTCCCCTAACCCTAACCCTAGCCCGAAGCCTAACCCTAAGACTTCTCCGAAGCCTGACACTCACCCGTCCCCTAATCCTAACCCGTAAGCTAACGCTAACCCGCGCCCTCACACGTACGCTCCCCCTAAAGCGTTGTCGTACCCTCACCTGGACCCTAAACCGTCACCGTCCCCTAAACCTAACCCTAGCCCGAAGCCTAACCCTAACACTTCCCCGAAGCCTGACCCTCACCCGTCCCCTAATCCTAACCCGTACGCTAACGCTAAACCGCGCCCTCACACGTACGCTCCCCTTAAAGCGTTGTCGTACCCTCACCTGGACCCTAAACCGTACCCATCCCCTAACCCTAACCCTAGCCCGAAGCCTAACCCTAACCCTTGCCCGAAGCCTGACCCTCACCCGTCCCCTAATCCTAACCCGTACGCTAACGCTAACCCGCGCCCTCACACATACGCTCCCCCTAAAGCGTTGTCGTACCCTCACCTGGACCCTAAACCTTCCCCGTCCGCTAACCCTAACCCTAGCCCGAAGCCTAACCCTAACCCTTGCCCGAAGCATGATCCTCACCCGTCCCCTAATCCTAACCCATACGCTAACGCTAACCCGCGCCCTCACACGTATGCTCCCCCTAAAGCGTTGTCGTACCCTCACCTGGACCCTAAACCGTCCCCGTCCCCTAACCCTAACCCTAGCCCGAAGCCTAACCCTAACCCTTCCCCGAAGCCTGACCCTCACCCGTCGTCTAATGCTAAACCGTACGGTAACGCTAACCCGCGCCCTTACACGTACGCTCCCCCTAAAGCGTTGTCGTACCCTCACCTAGACCCTAAACCGTCCCCGTCCCCTAACCCTAACCCTAGACCAAACCCTAACCCTAACCCTTCCCCGAAGCCTGACCCTCACCCGTCCCCTAATTCTAAACCGTACGATAACGCTAACCCATGCACTCACACGTACGCTCCCCCTAAAGCGTTGGCGTATCCTCACCTGTACACTAAACCGTCCCCGTCCTCTAACCCTAACACTAGCCCGAACCCTGACCCTAACCCTTCCCTGAAGCCTGACCCTCACCCGTCGTCTAATGCTAACCCGTACAGTAACGCTAACCCGCGCCCTCACACGTACGCTCCCCCTAAAGCGTTGTTGTACCCTCACCTGGACCCTAAACCGTCCCCATCCCCTAACCCTAACCCTAGCCCGAACCCTAACCCTAACCCTTCCCCGAAGCCTGACCCTCACCCGTCCCCTAATCCTAACCCATACGCTAACGCTAACCCGCGCCCTCACACGTACGATCCCCCTAAAGCGTTGTCGTACCATCACCTGGACCCTAAACCGTCCCCGTCCCCTAACCCTAACCCTAGCCCGAACCCTAACCCTAACCCTTCTCCGAAGCCTGACCCTCACCCATCCCCAATCCTAACCCTTACGCTAACGCTTACCCATGCCCTCACACGTACGCTCCCCCTAAAGCGTTGTCGTACCGTCACCAGGACCCTAAACCGTCCCCGTCCCCTAACCCTAACCCTACCCCGAACCCTAACCCTAACCCTTCCCCGAAGCCTGACCCTCACGCGTCCCCTAATCCTAAACCGTACGCTAACGATAACCCGCGCCCTCACTCGTACGCTCCCCCTAAAGCATTGTCGTACTCTCACCTGGACCCTAAACCGTCCCCGTCCCCTAACCCTAACCCTAGCCCGAACCCTAACCCTAACCCTTCCCCAACGCCTGAACCTCACCCGTCGTCTAATGCTAACCCGTACGGTAACGCTAACCCGCGCCCTCACACGTACGCTCCCCCTAAAGCGTTGTCGTACCCTCACCTGGACCCTAAACCGTCCCCGTCCCCTAACACTAACCCTAGCCCGAAGCCTAACCCTAACCCTTCCCCGAAGCCTGACCCTCACCCGTCTCCTAATCCTAACCCGTACCTTAACGCTAACCTGCGCCCTCACACGTACGCTCCCCCTAAAGCGTTGTCGTACACTCACCTGGACCCTAAACCGTCCCCGTCCCCTAACCCTAACCCTAGCCCGAACCCTAACCCTAACCCTTCCCCGAAGCCTGACCCTCACCCGTCCCCTAATCCTAACCCGTACGCTAACGCTAACCCGCGCCCTCACACGTATGATCCCCCTAAAGCGTTGTCGTACCATCACCTGGACCCTAAACCGTCCCCGTCCCCTAACCCTAACCCTAGCGCGAACCCTAACCCTAACCCTTCTCCGAAGCCTGACCCTCACCCATCCCCTAATCCTAAACCTTACGCTAACGCTTACCCACGCCCTCACACGTACGCTCCCCCTAAAGCGTTGTCGTACCGTCACCAGGACCCTAAACCGTCCCCGTCCCCTAACCCTAAACCTAGCCCGAACCCTAACCCTAACCCTTCCCCGAAGCCTGACCCTCACACGTCCCCTAATCCTAAACCGTACGCTAACGCTAACCCGCGCCCTCACACGTACGCTCCCCCTAAAGCATTGTCGTACACTCACCTGGACCCTAAACCGTCCCCGTCCCCTAACCCTAACCCTAGCCCGAACCCTAACCCTAACCCTTCCCCGAAGCCTGACCCTCACCCGTCCCCTAATCCTAACGCGTACGCTAACGCTAACCCGCGCCCTCACACGTACGCTCCCCCTAAAGCATTGTCGTACTCTCACCTGGACCCTAAACCGTCCCCGTCCCCTAACCCTAACCCTAGCCCGAACCCTAACCCTAATCCTTCCCCGAAGCCTGACCCTCACCCGTCGCCTAATGCTAACCCGTACGGTAACGCTAACCCGCGCCCTCACACGTACGCTCCCCCTAAAGCGTTGTCGTACCCTCACCTGGACCCTAAACCGTCCCCATCCCCTAACCCTAACCCTAGCCCGAACCCTAACCCTAACCCTTCCCCGAAGCCTGACCCTCACCCGTCCCCTAATCCTAACCCGTACGCTAACGCTAACCCGCGCCCTCACACGTACGCTCCCCCTAAAGCGTTGTCATACCCTCACCTGGACCCTAAACCGTCCCCATCCCCTAACCCTAACTCTAGCCCGAACCCTAGCCCTAACCCTTCACCGAAGCCTGACCTTCACCCTTCCCCTAATGCTAACCCGTACGCTAATGCTAACCCGCACCCTCACACGTACGCTCCCCCTAAAGCGTCGTCATACCCTCACCTGGACCCTAAACTGTCCCCGTCCCCTAACCCTAACCCTAGCCCGAAGCCTAACCCTAAGACTTCTCCGAAGCCTGACACTCACCCGTCCCCTAATCCTAACCCGTAAGCTAACGCTAACCCGCGCCCTCACACGTACGCTCCCCCTAAAGCGTTGTCGTATCCTCACCTGGACCCTAAACCGTCCCCGTCCCCTAACCCTAACCCTAGCCCGAACCCTAACCCTAACACTTCCCCGAAGCCTGACCCTCACCCGTCCCCTAATCCTAACCCGTACGCTAACGCTAACCCGCGCCCTCACACGCACGCTCCCCTTAAAGCGTTGCCGTACCCTCACCTGGACCCTAAACCGTACCCGTCCCCTAACCCTAACCCTAGCCCGAAGCCTAACACTAACAATTCCCAGAAGCCTGACCCTCACCCGTCCCCTAATCCTAACCCGTACGCTAACGCTAACCCGCGCCCTCACACATACGCTCCCCCTAAAGCGTTGTCGTACCCTCACCTGGACCCTAAACCTTCCCCGTCCCCTAACCCTAACCCTAGCCCGAAGCCTAACCCTAACCCTTGCCCGAAGCATGATCCTCACCCGTCCCCTAATACTAACCCATACGCTAACGCTAACCCGCGCCCTCACACGTATGCTCCCCCTAAAGCGTTGTCGTACCCTCAACTGGACCCTAAACCGTCCCCGTCCCCTAACCCTAACCCTAGCCCGAAGCCTAACCCTAACCCTTCCCCGAAGCCTGACCCTCACCCGTCGTCTAATGCTAAACCGTACGGAAACGCTAACCCGCGCCCTTACACGTACGCTCCCCCTAAAGCGTTGTCGTACCCTCACCTGGACCCTAAACCGTCCTCGTCCCCTAACCCTAACCCTAGACCAAACCCTAACCCTAACCCTTCCCCGAAGCCTGACCCTCACCCGTCCCCTAATTCTAAACCGTACGATAACGCTAACCCGTGCACTCACACGTACGCTCCCCCTAAAGCGTTGGCGTATCCTCACCTGTACACTAAACCGTCCCCGTCCCCTAACCCTAACACTAGCCCGAACCCTGACCCTAACCCTTCCCCGAAGCCTGACCCTCACCCGTCGTCTAATGCTAACCCGTACAGTAACGCTAACCCGCGCCCTCACACGTACGCTCCCCCTAAAGCATTGTCGTACCCTCACCTGGACCCTAAACCGTCCCCGTCCCCTAACCCTAACCCTAGGCCGAACCCTAACCCTTACCCTTCCCCGAAGCCTGACCCTCACCCGTCCCCTAATCCTAAACCGTACGCTAACACTAACCCGCTCCCTCACACGTACGCTCTCCCTAAAGCGTTGTCGTACCCTCACCTGGACCCTAAAACTTCCTCGTCCCCTAACCCTAACCCTACCCCGAAGCCTAGCCCTAACCCTTCCCCAACGCCTGACCCTCACACGTCGTCTAATGCTAACCCGTACGGTAACGCTAACCCGCGCCCTCACACGTACGCTGCCCCTAAAGCGTTGTCGTACCCTCACCTGGACCCTAAACCGTCCCCGTCCCCTAACACTAACCCTAGCCCGAAGCCTAACCCTAACCCTTCCCGGAAGCCTGACCCTCACCCGTCTCCTAATCCTAACCCGTACGTTAACGCTAACCTGCGCCCTCACACGTACGCTCCCCCTAAAGCGTTGTCGTACACTCACCTGGACCCTAAACCGTCCCCGTCCCCTAACCCTAACCCTAGCCCGAACCCTAACCCTAACCCTTCCCCGAAGCCTGACCCTCACCCGTCCCCTAATCCTAACCCGTACGCTTACGCTAACCCGCGCCCTCACACGTACGATCCCCCTAAAGCGTTGTCGTACCATCACCTGGACCCTAAACCGTCCCCGTCCCCTAACCCTAACCCTAGCCCGAACCCTAACCCTAACCCTTCTCCGAAGCCTGACCCTCACCCATCCCCTAATCCTAACCCTTACGCTAACGCTTACCCACGCCCTCACACGTACGCTCCCCCTAAAGCGTTGTCGTACCGTCACCAGGACCCTAAACCGTCCCCGTCCCCTAACCCTAACCCTAGCCCGAACCCTAACCCTAACCCTTCCCCGAAGCCTGACCCTCACACGTCCCCTAATCCTAAACCGTACGCTAACGCTAACCCGCGCCCTCACATGTACGCTCCCCCTAAAGCGTTGTCGTACCCTCAGGTGGACCCTAAACCGTCCCCGTCCCCTAAACCTAACCCTAGCCCGAACCCTAACCCTAACCCTTCCCCGAAGCCTGACCCCCACCCGTCGCCTAATGCTAACCCGTACGGTAACGCTAACCCGCGCCCTTACACGTACGCTCCCCCTAAAGCGTTGTAGTACTCTCACCTGGACCCTAAACCGTCCCCATCCCCTAACCCTAACCCTAGCACGAACCCTAACCCTAACCCTTCCCCGAAGCCTGACCCTCACCGGTCCCCTAATCCTAACCCGTACGCTAACGCTAACCCGCGCCCTCACACGTACGCTCCCCCTAAAGCGTTGTCATACCCTCACCTGGACCCTAAACCGTCCCCGTCCCCTAACCCTAACTCTAGCCCGAACCCTAACCTTAACCCTTCCCCGAAGCCTGACCTTCACCCTTCCCCTAATGCTAACCCGTACGCTAATGCTAACCCACACCATCACAAGTACGCTCCCCCTAAAGCGTCGTCATACCCTCACCTGGACCCTAAACTGTCCCCGTCCCCTAACCCTAACCCTAGCCCGAAGCCTAACCCTAAGACTTCTCCGAAGCCTGACACTCACCCGTCCGCTAATCCTAACCCGTACGCTAACGCTAACCCACGCCCTCACACGTACGCTCCCCCTAAAGCGTTGTCGTACCCTCACCTGGACCCTAAACCGTCCCCGTCCCCTAACCCTAACCCTAGCCCGAACCCTAACCCTAACCCTTCCCCGAAGCCTGACCCTCACCCGTACCCTAATCCTAACCCGTACGCTAACGCTAACCCGCGCCCTCACACATACGCTCCCCTTAAAGCGTTGTCGTACACTCACCTGGACCCTAAACCGTCCCCGTCCCCTAACCCTAACCCTAGCCCGAACCCTAACCCTAACACTTCCCCGAAGCCTGACCCTCACCCGTCCCCTAATCCTAACCCGTACGCTAACGCTAACCCGCGCCCTCACACGTACGCTCCCCTTAAAGCGTTGTCGTACCCTCACCTGGACCCTAAACCGTCCCCGTCCCCTAACCCTAACCCTAGCCCGAAGCCTAACACTAACACTTCCCCGAAGCCTGACCCTCACCCGTCCCCTAATCCTAACCCGTACGCTAACGCTAACCCGCGCCCTCACACATACGCTCCCCCTAAAGCGTTGTCGTACCCTCACCTGGACCCTAAACCTTCCCCGTCCCCTAACCCTAACCCTAGCCCGAAGCCTAACCCTAACCCTTGCCCGAAGCCTGATCCTCACCCTTCCCCTAATCCTAACACATACGCTAACGCTAACCCGCGCCCTCACACGTACGCTCCCCCTAAAGCGTTGTCGTACCCTCACCTGGACCCTAAACCGTCCCCGTCCCATAACCCTAACCCTAGCCCGAACCCTAAACCTAACCCTTCCCCGAAGCCTGACCCTCACCCTTCCCCTAATGCTAACCCGTACGCTAACGCTAACCCGCGCCCTCACACGTACGCTACCCCTAAAGCGTCGTCGTACCCTCACCTGGACCCTAAACCGTCCCCGTCCCCTAACCCTAACCCTAGCCCGAACCCTAACCCTAAGCCTTCTCCGAAGCCTGACCCTCACCCGTCCCCTAATCCTAACCCGTACGCTAACACTAACCCGCGCCCTCACACGTACGCTCCCCCTAAAGTGTTGTCGTACCCTGAGCTGGACCCTAAACCGTCCCCGTCCCCTAACCCTAACCCTAGCCCGAACCCTAACCCTAACCCTTCCCCGAAGCCTGACCCTCACCCGTCCCCTAATCCTAACGCGTACGCTAACGCTAACCCGCGCCCTCACACGTACGCTCCCCCTAAAGCACTGTCGTACTCTCACCTGGACCCTAAACCGTCCCCGTCCCCTAACCCTAACCCTAGCCCGAACCCTAACCCTAACCCTTCCCCGAAGCCTGACCTTCACCCTTCCCCTAATGCTAACCCGTACGCTAACGCTAACCCGCACCCTCACACGTACGCTCCCCCTAAAGCGTCGTCATACCCTCACCTGGACCCTAAACTGTCCCCGTCCCCTAACCCTAACCCTAGCCCGAAGCCTAACCCTAAGACTTCTCCGAAGCCTGACACTCACCCGTCCCCTAATCCTAACCCGTAAGCTAACGCTAACCCTCGCCCTCACACGTACGCTCCCCCTAAAGCGTTGTCGTACCCTCACCTGGACCCTAAACCGTCCCCGTCCCCTAAACCTAACCCTAGCCCGAAGCCTAACCCTAACACTTCCCCGAAGCCTGACCCTCACCCGTCCCCTAATCCTAACCCGTACGCTAACGCTAAACCGCGCCCTCACACGTACGCTCCCCTTAAAGCGTTGTCGTACCCTCACCTGGACCCTAAACCGTACCCATCCCCTAACCCTAACCCTAGCCCGAAGCCTAACCCTAACCCTTGCCCGAAGCCTGACGCTCACCCGTCCCCTAATCCTAACCCGTACGCTAACGCTAACCCGCGCCCTCACACATACGCTCCCCCTAAAGCGTTGTCGTACCCTCACCTGGACCCTAAACCTTCCCCGTCCCCTAACCCTAACCCTAGCCCGAAGCCTAACCCTAACCCTTGCCCGAAGCATGATCCTCACCCGTCCCCTAATCCTAACCCATACGCTAACGCTAACCCGCGCCCTCACACGTATGCTCCCCCTAAAGCGTTGTCGTACCCTCACCTGGACCCTAAACCGTCCCCGTCCCCTAACCCTAACCCTAGCCCGAAGCCTAACCCTAACCCTTCCCCGAAGCCTGACCCTCACCCGTCGTCTAATGCTAAACCGTACGGTAACGCTAACCCGCGCCCTTACACGTACGCTCCCCCTAAAGCGTTGTCGTACCCTCACCTAGACCCTAAACCGTCCCCGTCCCCTAACCCTAACCCTAGACCAAACCCTAACCCTAACCCTTCCCCGAAGCCTGACCCTCACCCGTCCCCTAATTCTAAACCGTACGATAACGCTAACGCATGCACGCACACGTACGCTCCCCCTAAAGCGTTGGCGTATCCTCACCTGTACACTAAACCGTCCCCGTCCCCTAACCCTAACACTAGCCCGAACCCTGACCCTAACCCTTCCCTGAAGCCTGACCCTCACCCGTCGTCTAATGCTAACCCGTACAGTAACGCTAACCCGCGCCCTCACACGTACGCTCCCCCTAAAGCGTTGTCGTACCCTCACCTGGACCCTAAACCGTCCCCATTCCCTAACCCTAACCCTAGCCCGAACCCTAACCCTAACCCTTCCCCGAAGCCTGACCCTCACCCGTCCCCTAATCCTAACCCGTACGCTAACGCTAACCCGCGCCCTCACACGTACGATCCCCCTAAAGCGTTGTCGTACCATCACCTGGACCCTAAACCGTCCCCGTCCCCTAACCCTAACCCTAGCCCGAACCCTAACGCTAACCCTTCTCCGAAGCCTGACCCTCACCCATCCCCAATCCTAACCCTTACGCTAACGCTTACCCATGCCCTCACACGTACGCTCCCCCTAAAGCGTTGTCGTACCGTCACCAGGACCCTAAACCGTCCCCGTCCCCTAACCGTAACCCTACCCCGAACCCTAACCCTAACCCTTCCCCGAAGCCTGACCCTCACGCGTCCCCTAATCCTAAACCGTACGCTAACGATAACCCGCGCCCTCACACGTACGCTCCCCCTAAAGCATTGTCGTACTCTCACCTGGACCCTAAACCGTCCCCGTCCCCTAACCCTAACCCTAGCCCGAACCCTAACCCTAACCCTTCCCCAACGCCTGAACCTCACCCGTCGTCTAATGCTAACCCGTACGGTAACGCTAACCCGCGCCCTCACACGTACGCTCCCCCTAAAGCGTTGTCGTACCCTCACCTGGACCCTAAACCGTCCCCGTCCCCTAACACTAACCCTAGCCCGAAGCCTAACCCTAACCCTTCCCCGAAGCCTGACCCTCACCCGTCTCCTAATCCTAACCCGTACCTTAACGCTAACCTGCGCCCTCACACGTACGCTCCCCCTAAAGCGTTGTCGTACACTCACCTGGACCCTAAACCGTCCCCGTCCCCTAACCCTAACCCTAGCCCGAACCCTAACCCTAACCCTTCCCCGAAGCCTGACCCTCACCCGTCCCCTAATCCTAACCCGTACGCTAACGCTAACCCGCGCCCTCACACGTATGATCCCCCTAAAGCGTTGTCGTACCATCACCTGGACCCTAAACCGTCCCCGTCCCCTAACCCTAACCCTAGCGCGAACCCTAACCCTAACCCTTCTCCGAAGCCTGACCCTCACCCATCCCCTAATCCTAAACCTTACGCTAACGCTTACCCACGCCCTCACACGTACGCTCCCCCTAAAGCGTTGTCGTACCGTCACCAGGACCCTAAACCGTCCCCGTCCCCTAACCCTAACCCTAGCCCGAACCCTAACCCTAACCCTTCCCCGAAGCCTGACCCTCACACGTCCCCTAATCCTAAACCGTACGCTAACGCTAACCCGCGCCCTCACACGTACGCTCCCCCTAAAGCATTGTCGTACACTCACCTGGACCCTAAACCGTCCCCGTCCCCTAACCCTAACCCTAGCCCGAACCCTAACCCTAACCCTTCCCCGAAGCCTGACCCTCACCCGTCCCCTAATCCTAACGCGTACGCTAACGCTAACCCGCGCCCTCACACGTACGCTCCCCCTAAAGCATTGTCGTACTCTCACCTGGACCCTAAACCGTCCCCGTCCCCTAACCCTAACCCTAGCCCGAACCCTAACCCTAATCCTTCCCCGAAGCCTGACCCTCACCCGTCGCCTAATGCTAACCCGTACGGTAACGCTAAACCGCGCCCTCACACGTACGCTCCCCCTAAAGCGTTGTCGTACCCTCACCTGGACCCTAAACCGTCCCCATCCCCTAACCCTAACCCTAGCCCGAACCCTAACCCTAACCCTTCCCCGAAGCCTGACCCTCACCCGTCCCCTAATCCTAACCCGTACGCTAACGCTAACCCGCGCCCTCACACGTACGCTCCCCCTAAAGCGTTGTCATACCCTCACCTGGACCCTAAACCGTCCCCGTCCCCTAACCCTAACTCTAGCCCGAACCCTAACCCTAACCCTTCACCGAAGCCTGACCTTCACCCTTCCCCTAATGCTAACCCGTACGCTAATGCTAACCCGCACCCTCATACGTACGCTCCCCCTAAAGCGTCGTCATACCCTCACCTGGACCGTAAACTGTCCCCGTCCCCTAACCCTAACCCTAGCCCGAAGCCTAACCCTAAGACTTCTCCGAAGCCTGACACTCACCCGTCCCCTAATCCTAACCCGTACGCTAACGCTAACCCACGCCCTCACACGTACGCTCCCACTAAAGCGTTGTCGTACCCTCACCTGGACCCTAAACCGTCCCCGTCCCCTAACCCTAACCCTAGCCCGAACCCTAACCCTAACCCTTCCCCGAAGCCTGACCCTCACCCGTCCCCTACTCCTAACCCGTACGCTAACGCTAACCCGCGCCCTCACACGTACACTCCCCTTAAAGCGTTGTCGTACACTCACCTGGACCCTAAACCGTCCCCGTCCCCTAACCCTAACCCTAGCCCGAAGCCTAACACTAACACTTCCCCGAAGCCTGACCCTCACCCGTCCCCTAATCCTAACCCGTATGCTAACGCTAACCCGCGCCCTCACACGTACGCTCCCCCTAAAGCGTTGTCGTACCCTCACCTGGACCCTAAACCTTCCCCGTCCCCTAACCCTAACCCTAGCCCGAAGCCTAACCCTAACCCTTGCCCGAAGCCTGATCCTCACCCTTCCCCTAATCCTAACACATACGCTAACGCTAACCCGCGCCCTCACACGTACGCTCCCCCTAAAGCGTTGTCGTACCCTCACCTGGACCCTAAACCGTCCCCGTCCCATAACCCTAACCCTAGCCCGAACCCTAAACCTAACCCTTCTCCGAAGCCTGACCCTCACCCTTCCCCTAATGCTAACCCGTACGCTAACGCTAACCCGCGCCCTCACATGTACGCTACCCCTAAAGCGTCGTCGTACCCTCACCTGGACCCTAAAACGTCCCCGTCCCCTAACCCTAACCCTAGCCCGAACCCTAACCCTAAGCCTTCTCCGAAGCCTGACCCTCACCCGTCCCCTAATCCTAACCCGTACGCTAACACTAACCCGCGCCCTCACACGTACGCTCCCCCTAAAGTGTTGTCGTACCCTCACCTGGACCCTAAACCGTCCCCGTCCCCTAACCCTAACCCTAGCCCGAACCCTAACCCTAACCCTTCCCCGAAGCCTGACCCTCACCCGTCCCCTAATCCTAACGCGTAAGCTAACGCTAACCCGCGCCCTCACACGTACGCTCCCCCTAAAGCATTGTCGTACTCTCACCTGGACCCTAAACCGTCCCCGTCCCCTAACCCTAACCCTAGCCCGAACCCTAACCCTAACCCTTCCCCGAAGCCTGACCTTCACCCTTCCCCTAATGCTAACCCGTACGCTAACGCTAACCCGCACCCTCACACGTACGCTCCCCCTAAAGCGTCGTCATACCCTCACCTGGACCCTAAACTGTCCCCGTCCCCTAACCCTAACCCTAGCCCGAAGCCTAACCCTAAGACTTCTCCGAAGCCTGACACTCACCCGTCCCCTAATCCTAAACCGTAAGCTAACGCTAACCCGCGCCCTCACACGTACGCTCCCCCTAAAGCGTTGTCGTACCCTCACCTGGACCCTAAACCGTCCCCGTCCCCTAACCCTAACCCTAGCCTGAACCCTAACCCTAACACTTCCCCGAAGCCTGACCCTCACCCGTCCCCTAATCCTAACCCGTACGCTAACGCTAACCCGCGCCCTCACACGCACGCTCCCCTTAAAGCGTTGTCGTACCCTCACCTGGACCCTAAACCGTACCCGTCCCCTAACCCTAACCCTAGCCCGAAGCCTAACACTAACAATTCCCAGAAGCCTGACACTCACCCGTCCCCTAATCCTAACCCGTACGCTAACGCTAACCCGCGCCCTCACACATACGCTCCCCCTAAAGCGTTGTCGTACCCTCACCTGGACCCTAAACCTTCCCCATCCCCTAACCCTAACCCTAGCCCGAAGCCTAACCCTAACCCTTGCCCGAAGCATGATCCTCACCCGTCCCCTAATACTAACCCATATGCTAACGCTAACCCGCGCCCTCACACGTATGCTCCCCCTAAAGCGTTGTCGTACCCTCACCTGGACCCTAAACCGTCCCCGTCCCCTAACCCTAACCCTAGCCCGAAGCCTAACCCTAACCCTTCCCCGAAGCCTGACCCTCACCCGTCGTCTAATGCTAAACCGTACGGAAACGCTAACCCGCGCTCTTACACGTACGCTCCCCCTAAAGCGTTGTCGTACCCTCACCTGGACCCTAAACCGTCCCCGTCCCCTAACCCTAACCCTAGCCCGAACCCTAACCCTAACCCTTCCCCGAAGCCTGACCCTCACCCGTCCCCTAATCCTAACCCGTACGCTAACGCTAACCCGCGCCCTCACACGTACGATCCCCCTAAAGCGTTGTCGTACCATCACCTGGACCCTAAACCGTCCCCGTCCCCTAACCCTAACCCTAGCCCGAACCCTAACCCTAACCCTTCCCCGAAGCCTGACCCTCACCCGTCCCCTAATCCTAACGCGTACGCTAACGCTAACCCGCGCCCTCACACGTACGCTCCCCCTAAAGAATTGTCGTACTCTCACCTGGACCCTAAACCGTCCCCGTTCCCTAACCCTAACCCTAACCCTAGCCCGAACCCTAACCCTAACCCTTCCCCGAAGCCTGACCCTCACCCGTCCCCTAATCCTAACCCGTACGCTAACGCTAACCCGCGCCCTCACACGTACGCTCCCCCTAAAGCGTTGTCGTACCCTCACCTGGACCCTAAACCTTCCCCATCCCCTAACACTAAACTTAGCCCGAACCCTAACCCTAACACTTCTCCGAAGCCTGACCCTCACCTGTCCCCTAATCCTAAGGCGTACGCTAACGCTAACCCGCGCCCTCACACCTACGCTCCCCCTAAAGCCTTGTCGTACTCTCACCTGGACCCTAAACCTTCCCCGTCCCATAACCCTAACCCTAGCCCAAAGGCTAACCCTAACCCTTCCCCGAAGCCTGACCCTCACCCGTCTCCTAATCCTAACCTATACGTTAACGCTAACCTGCGCCCTCACACGTACACTCCCCCTAAAGCGTTGTCGTACACTCACCTGGACCCTAAACCGTCCCCGTCCCCTAACCCTAACCCTAGTCCGAACCCTAACCCTAACACTTCCCCGAAGCCTGACCCTCACCCGTCCCCTAATCCTAACCCGTACGCTAACGCTAACCCGCGCCCTCACACGTACGATCCCCCTAAAGCGTTGTCGTACCATCACCTGGACCCTAAACCGTCCCCATCCCCTAACCCTATCCCTAGCCTGAAGCCTAACCCTAACACTTCCCCGAAGCCTGACCCTCACCCGTCCCCTAATCCTAAACCATACGCTAACACTAACCCGCGCCCTCACACGTACGCTCCCCCTAAAGCGTTGTCGTACCCTCACCTGGCCCCTAAACCGTCCCCATCCCCTAACCCTAACCCTAGCCCGAACCCTAACCCTAACACTTCCCCGAAGCCTGACCCTCACCCGTCCCCTAATCCTAACCCGTACGCTATCGCTAACCCGTGCCCTCACACATACGCTCCCCCTAAAGCATTGTCGTACCCTCACCTGGACCCTAAAGCTTCCGCGTCCCCTAACCCTAACCCTAGCCCGAACCCTAAACCGTCCCCGTCCCCTAACCCTAACCCTAGCTCGAGCCCTAACCCTAAAACTTCCCCGAAGCCTGACCCTCACCCGTCCCCTAATCCTAAGGCGTACGCTAACGCTAACCCGCGCCCTCACATGTACGCTCCCCCTAAAGCGTTGTCGTACTCTCACCTGGACCCTAAACCTTCCCCGTCCCCTAACCCTAACCCTAGCCCAAAGGCTAACCATAACCCTTCCCCGAAGCCTGACCCTCACCCGTCTCCTAATCCTAACCCGTACGTTAACGCTAACCCGCGCCCTCACACGTACGCTCCCCCTAAAGCGTTGTCGTACACTCACCTGGACCCTAAACCGTCCCCGTCCCCTAACCCTAACCCTAGCCCGAACCCTAACCCTAACCCTTCCCCGAAGCCTGACCCTCACCCGTCCCCTAATCCTAACCCGTACGCTAACGCTAACCCGCGCCCTCACACGTACGATCCCCCTAAAGCGTTGTCGTACCATCACCTGGACCCTAAACCGTCCCCATCCCCTAACCCTAACCCTAGCCTGAAGCCTAACCCTAACACTTCCCCGAAGCCTGACCCTCACACGTCCCCTAATCCTAAACCGTACGCTAACACTAACCCGCGCCCTCACACGTACGCTCCCCCTAAAGCGTAGTCGTACCCTCACCTGGCCCCTAAACCGTCCCCATCCCCTAACCCTAACCCTAGCCCGAACCCTAACCCTAACACTTCCCTGAAGCCTGACCCTCACCCGTCCCCTAATCCTAACCCGTACGCTATCGCTAACCCGTGCCCTCACACATACGCTCCCCCTAAAGCATTGTCGTACCCTCACCTGGACCCTAAAGCTTCCGCGTCACCTAACCCTAACTCTAGCCCGAACCCTAAACCGTCCCCGTCCCCTAACCCTAACCCTAGCCCGAACCCTAACCCTAACCCTTCCCCGAAGCCTGACCCTCACCCGTCCCCTAATCCTAACGCGTACGCTAACGCTAACCCGCGCCCTCACACGTACGCTCCCCCTAAAGCATTGTCGTACTCTCACCTGGACCCTAAACCGTCCCCGTCCCCTAACCGTAACCCTAGCCCGAACCCTAACCCTAATCCTTCCCCGAAGCCTGACCCTCACCCGTCGCCTAATGCTAACCCGTACGGTAACGCTAACCCGCGCCCTCACACGTACGCTCCCCCTAAAGCATTGTCGAACCCTCACCTGTAACCTAAACCGTCACCGTCCCCTAACCCTAACCCTAGCACGAAGGCTAACCGTAACCCTTCCCCGAAGCCTGACCCTCACCCGTCCCCTAATCCTAACCCGTACGCAAACGCTAACCCTCGCCCTCACACGTACGCTCCCTCTAAAGCGTTGTCGTACCCTCACCTGGACCCTAAACCTTCCCCGTCCCCTAACCCTAATCCTAGCCCGAACCCTAACCCTAACCATTCCCCGAAGCCTGACCCTCACCCGTCCCCTAATTCTACACCGTACGCTAACGCTAACCCGCGCCGTCACACGTACGCTCCCCCTAATGCGTTGTCGTACCCTTACCTGGACGCTAAACCGTCCCCGTCCCTTAACCCTAACCCTAACCCGAACCCTAACCCTAACCCTTCCCCGAAGCCTGACCCTCACGCGTCCCCTAATCCTAAACCGTACGCTAACGATAACCCGCGCCCTCACACGTACGCTCCCCCTAAAGCATTGTCGTACTCTCACCTGGACCCTAAACCGTCCCCGTCCCCTAACCCTAACCCTAGCCCGAACCCTAACCCTAACCCTTCCCCAACGCCTGAACCTCATCCGTCGTCTAATGCTAACCCGTACGGTAACGCTAACCCGCGCCCTCACACGTACGCTCCCCCTAAAGCGTTGTCGTACCCTCACCTGGACCCTAAACCGTCCCCGTCCCCTAACCCTAACCCTAGCCCGAAGCCTAACCCTAACCCTTCCCCGAAGCCTGACCCTCACCCGTCCCCTAATCCTAACCCATACGCTAACGCTAACCCGCGCCCTCACACGTACGCTCCCCCTAAAGCGTTGTTGTACCCTCACCTGAACCCTAAACCGTCCCCGTCCCCTAACCCTAACCCTAGCCCGAACCCTAACCCTAACCCTTCTCCGAAGCCTGACCCTCACCCATCCCCAATCCTAACCCTTACGCTAACGCTTACCCACGCCCTCACACGTACGCTCCACCTAAAGCGTTGTCGTACCGTCACCAGGACCCTAAACCGTCCCCGTCCCCTAACCCTAACCCTACCCCGAACCCTAACCCTAACCCTTCCCCGAAGCCTGACCCTCACGCGTCCCCTAATCCTAAACCGTACGCTAACGCTAACCCGCGCCCTCACACGTACGCTCCCCCTAAAGCATTGTCGTACTCTCACCTGGACCCTAAACCGTCCCCGTCCCCTAACCCTAACCCTAGCCCGAACCCTAACCCTAACCCTTCCCCAACGCCTGACCCTCACCCGACGTCTAATGCTAAGCCGTACGGTAACGCTAACCCGCGCCCTCACACGTACGCTCCCACTAAAGCGTTGTCGTACCCTCACCTGGACCCTAAACCGTCCCCGTCCCGTAACCCTAACCCTAGCCCGAAGCCTAACTCTAACCCTTCCCCGAAGCCTGACCCTCACCCGTCTCCTAATCCTAACCCGTACCTTAACGCTAACCTGCGCCCTCACACGTACGCTCCCCCTAAAGCGTTGTCGTACACTCACCTGGACCCTAAACCGTCCCCGTCCCCTAACCCTAACCCTAGCCCGAACCCTAACCCTAAACCTTCCCCGAAGCCTGACCCTCACCCGTCCCCTAATCCTAACCCGTACGCTAACGCTAACCCGCGCCCTCACACGTACGATCCCCCTAAAGCGTTGTCGTACCATCATCTGGACCCTAAACCGTCCCCGTCCCCTAACCCTAACCCTAGCGCGAACCCTAACTCTAACCCTTCTCCGAAGCCTGACCCTCACCCATCCCCTAATCCTAACCCTTACGCTAACGCTTACCCACGCCCTCACACGTACGCTCCCCCTAAAGTGTTGTCGTACCGTCACCAGGACCCTAAACCGTCCCCGTCCCCTAACCCTAACCCTAGCCCGAACCCTAACCCTAACCCTTCCCCGAAGCCTGACCCTCACACGTCCCCTAATCCTAAACCGTACGCTAACACTTACCCGCGCCCTCACACGTACGCTCCCCCTAAAGCATTGTCGTACACTCACCTGGACCCTAAACCGTCCCCGTCCCCTAACCCTAACCCTAGCCCGAACCCTAACCCTAACCCTTCCCCGAAGCCTGACCCTCACCCGTCCCCTAATCCTAACGCGTACGCTAACGCTAACCCGCGCCCTCACACGTACGCTCCCCCTAAAGCATTGTCGTACTCTCACCTGGACCCTAAACCGTCCCCGTCCCCTAACCGTAACCCTAGCCCGAACCCTAACCCTAATCCTTCCCCGAAGCCTGACCCTCACCCGTCGCCTAATGCTAACCCGTACGGTAACGCTAACCCGCGCCCTCACACGTACGCTCCCCCTAAAGCATTGTCGAACCCTCACCTGTAACCTAAACCGTCACCGTCCCCTAACCCTAACCCTAGCACGAAGGCTAACCGTAACCCTTCCCCGAAGCCTGACCCTCACCCGTCCCCTAATCCTAACCCGTACGCAAACGCTAACCCTCGCCCTCACACGTACGCTCCCTCTAAAGCGTTGTCGTACCCTCACCTGGACCCTAAACCTTCCCCGTCCCCTAACCCTAATCCTAGCCCGAACCCTAACCCTAACCATTCCCCGAAGCCTGACCCTCACCCGTCCCCTAATTCTACACCGTACGCTAACGCTAACCCGCGCCGTCACACGTACGCTCCCCCTAATGCGTTGTCGTACCCTTACCTGGACGCTAAACCGTCCCCGTCCCTTAACCCTAACCCTAACCCGAACCCTAACCCTAACCCTTCCCCGAAGCCTGACCCTCACGCGTCCCCTAATCCTAAACCGTACGCTAACGATAACCCGCGCCCTCACACGTACGCTCCCCCTAAAGCATTGTCGTACTCTCACCTGGACCCTAAACCGTCCCCGTCCCCTAACCCTAACCCTAGCCCGAACCCTAACCCTAACCCTTCCCCAACGCCTGAACCTCATCCGTCGTCTAATGCTAACCCGTACGGTAACGCTAACCCGCGCCCTCACACGTACGCTCCCCCTAAAGCGTTGTCGTACCCTCACCTGGACCCTAAACCGTCCCCGTCCCCTAACCCTAACCCTAGCCCGAAGCCTAACCCTAACCCTTCCCCGAAGCCTGACCCTCACCCGTCCCCTAATCCTAACCCATACGCTAACGCTAACCCGCGCCCTCACACGTACGCTCCCCCTAAAGCGTTGTTGTACCCTCACCTGAACCCTAAACCGTCCCCGTCCCCTAACCCTAACCCTAGCCCGAACCCTAACCCTAACCCTTCTCCGAAGCCTGACCCTCACCCATCCCCAATCCTAACCCTTACGCTAACGCTTACCCACGCCCTCACACGTACGCTCCACCTAAAGCGTTGTCGTACCGTCACCAGGACCCTAAACCGTCCCCGTCCCCTAACCCTAACCCTACCCCGAACCCTAACCCTAACCCTTCCCCGAAGCCTGACCCTCACGCGTCCCCTAATCCTAAACCGTACGCTAACGCTAACCCGCGCCCTCACACGTACGCTCCCCCTAAAGCATTGTCGTACTCTCACCTGGACCCTAAACCGTCCCCGTCCCCTAACCCTAACCCTAGCCCGAACCCTAACCCTAACCCTTCCCCAACGCCTGACCCTCACCCGACGTCTAATGCTAAGCCGTACGGTAACGCTAACCCGCGCCCTCACACGTACGCTCCCACTAAAGCGTTGTCGTACCCTCACCTGGACCCTAAACCGTCCCCGTCCCCTAACCCTAACCCTAGCCCGAACCCTAACCCTAACCCTTCCCCGAAGCCTGACCCTCACCCGTCCCCTAATCCTAACGCGTACGCTAACGCTAACCCGCGCCCTCACACGTACGCTCCCCCTAAAGCGTTGTCGTACACTCACCTGGACCCTAAACCGTCCCCGTCCCCTAACCCTAACCCTAGCCCGAACCCTAACCCTAAACCTTCCCCGAAGCCTGACCCTCACCCGTCCCCTAATCCTAACCCGTACGCTAACGCTAACCCGCGCCCTCACACGTACGATCCCCCTAAAGCGTTGTCGTACCATCATCTGGACCCTAAACCGTCCCCGTCCCCTAACCCTAACCCTAGCGCGAACCCTAACTCTAACCCTTCTCCGAAGCCTGACCCTCACCCATCCCCTAATCCTAACCCTTACGCTAACGCTTACCCACGCCCTCACACGTACGCTCCCCCTAAAGCGTTGTCGTACCCTCACCAGGACCCTAAACCGTCCCCGTCCCCTAACCCTAACCCTAGCCCGAACCCTAACCCTAACCCTTCCCCGAAGCCTGACCCTCACACGTCCCCTAATCCTAAACCGTACGCTAACACTTACCCGCGCCCTCACACGTACGCTCCCCCTAAAGCATTGTCGTACACTCACCTGGACCCTAAACCGTCCCCGTCCCCTAACCCTAACCCTAGCCCGAACCCTAACCCTAACCCTTCCCCGAAGCCTGACCCTCACCCGTCCCCTAATCCTAACGCGTACGCTAACGCTAACCCGCGCCCTCACACGTACGCTCCCCCTAAAGCATTGTCGTACTCTCACCTGGACCCTAAACCGTCCCCGTCCCCTAACCGTAACCCTAGCCCGAACCCTAACCCTAATCCTTCCCCGAAGCCTGACCCTCACCCGTCGCCTAATGCTAACCCGTACGGTAACGCTAACCCGCGCCCTCACACGTACGCTCCCCCTAAAGCATTGTCGAACCCTCACCTGTAACCTAAACCGTCACCGTCCCCTAACCCTAACCCTAGCACGAAGGCTAACCGTAACCCTTCCCCGAAGCCTGACCCTCACCCGTCCCCTAATCCTAACCCGTACGCAAACGCTAACCCTCGCCCTCACACGTACGCTCCCTCTAAAGCGTTGTCGTACCCTCACCTGGACCCTAAACCTTCCCCGTCCCCTAACCCTAATCCTAGCCCGAACCCTAACCCTAACCATTCCCCGAAGCCTGACCCTCACCCGTCCCCTAATTCTACACCGTACGCTAACGCTAACCCGCGCCGTCACACGTACGCTCCCCCTAATGCGTTGTCGTACCCTTACCTGGACGCTAAACCGTCCCCGTCCCTTAACCCTAACCCTAACCCGAACCCTAACCCTAACCCTTCCCCGAAGCCTGACCCTCACGCGTCCCCTAATCCTAAACCGTACGCTAACGATAACCCGCGCCCTCACACGTACGCTCCCCCTAAAGCATTGTCGTACTCTCACCTGGACCCTAAACCGTCCCCGTCCCCTAACCCTAACCCTAGCCCGAACCCTAACCCTAACCCTTCCCCAACGCCTGAACCTCATCCGTCGTCTAATGCTAACCCGTACGGTAACGCTAACCCGCGCCCTCACACGTACGCTCCCCCTAAAGCGTTGTCGTACCCTCACCTGGACCCTAAACCGTCCCCGTCCCCTAACACTAACCCTAGCCAGAAGCCTAACCCTAACACTTCCCCGAAGCCTGACCCTCACCCGTCTCCTAATCCTAACCCGTACCTTAACGCTAACCTGCGCCCTCACACGTACGCTCCCCCTAAAGCGTTGTCGTACACTCACCTGGACCCTAAACCGTCCCCGTCCCCTAACCCTAACCCTAGCGCGAACCCTAACCCTAACCCTTCTCCGAAGCCTGACCCTCACCCGTCCCCTAATCCTAACCCTTACGCTAACGCTTACCCACGCTCTCACACGTACACTCCCCGTAAAGCGTTGTCGTACCGTCACCAGGACCCTAAACCGTCCCCGTCCCCTAACCCTAACCCTAGCCCGAACCCTAACCCTAACCCTTCCCCGATGCCTGACCCTCACACGTCCCCTAATCCTAAACCGTACGCTAACGCTAACCCGCGCCCTCACACGTACGCTCCCCCTAAAGCATTGTCGTACACTCACCTGGACCCTAAACCGTCCCCGTCCCCTAACCCTAACCCTAGCCCGAACCCTAACCCTAACCCTTCCCCGAAGCCTGACCCTCACCCGTCCCCTAATCCTAACGCGTACGCTAACGCTAACCCGCGCCCTCACACGTACGCTCACCCTAAAGCATTGTCGTACTCTCACCTGGACCCTAAACCGTCCCCGTCCCCTAACCCTAACCCTAGCCCGAACCCTAACCCTAATCCGTCCCCGAAGCCTGACCCTCACCAGTCGTCTAATGCTAAACCGTACGGTAACGCTAACCCGCGCCCTCACACATACGCTCCCCCTAAAGCGTTGTCGTACCCTCACCTGGACCCTAAACCGTCCCCGTCCCCTAACCCTAACCCTAGCCCGAACCCTAACCCTAACCCTTCCCCGAAGCCTAACCCTCACCCGTCCCCTAATCCTAACCCGTACGCTAACGCTAACCCGCGCCCTCACACGTACGCTCCCCCTAAAGCGTTGTCATACCCTCACCTGGACCCTAAACCGTCCCCGTCCCCTAACCCTAACTCTAGCCCGAACCCTAACCCTAACTCTTCCCCGAAGCCTGACCTTCACCCTTCCCCTAATGCTAACCCGTACGCTAATGCTAACCCGCACCCTCACACGTACGCTCCCCCTAAAGCGTCGTCATACCCTCACCTGGACCCTAAATGGTCCCCGTCCCCTAACCCTAACCCTAGCCCGAAGCCTAACCCTAAGACTTCTCCGAAGCCTGACACTCACCCGTCCCCTAATCCTAACCCGTACACTAACGCTAACCCACGCCCTCACACGTACGCTCCCCCTAAAGCGTTGTCGTACCCTCACCTGGACCCTAAACCGTCCCCGTCCCCTAACCCTAACCCTAGCCCGAACCCTAACCCTAACCCTTCCCCGAAGCCTGACACTCACCCGTCCCCTAATCCTAACCCGTACGCTAACGCTAACCCGCGCCCTCACACGTACGCTCCCCTTAAAGCGTTGTCGTACACTCACCTGGACCCTAAACCGTCCCCGTCCCCTAACCCTAACCCTAGCCCGAAGCCTAACACTAACACTTCCCCGAAGCCTGACCCTCACCCGTCCCCTAATCCTAACCCGTAAGCTAACGCTAACCCGCGCCCTCACACGTACGCTCCCCCTAAAGCGTTGTCGTACCCTCACCTGGAACCTAAACCGTCCCCGTCCCCTAACCCTAACCCTAGCCCGAAGGCTAACGGTAACCATTTCCCGAAACCTGACCCTCACCCGTCCCCTAATCCTAACCCGTACGCTAACGCTTACCCACGCCCTCACACGTACGCTCCCCCTAAAGCGTTGTCGTACCCTCACCTGGACCCTAAACCGTCCCCGTCCCCTAACCCTAACCCTAGCCAGAACCCTAACCCTAACCCTTCCCCAACGCCTGACCCTCACACGTCATCTAATGCTAACCCGTACGGTAACGCTAACCCGCGCCCTCACACGTACGCTCCCCCTAAAGCGTTGTCGTACCCTCACCTGGACCCTAAACCGTCCCCGTCCCCTAACACTAACCCTAGCCCGAAGCCTAACCCTAACCCTTCCCGGAAGCCTGACCCTCACCCGTCCCCTAATTCTAAACCGTACGATAACGCTAACCCGTGCACTCACACGTACGCTCCCCCTAAAGCGTTGGCGTATCCTCACCTGTACACTAAACCGTCCCCGTCCCCTAACCCTAACACTAGCCCGAACCCTGACCCTAACCCTTCCCCGAAGCCTGACCCTCACCCGTCGTCTAATGCTAACCCGTACAGTAACGCTAACCCGCGCCCTCACACGTACGCTCCCCCTAAAGCATTGTCGTACCCTCACCTGGACCCTAAACCGTCCCCGTCCCCTAACCCTAACCCTAGCCCGAACCCTAACCCTTACCCTTCCCCGAAGCCTGACCCTCACCCGTCCCCTAATCCTAAACCGTACGCTAACGCTAACCCGCTCCCTCACACGTACGCTCTCCCTAAAGCGTTGTCGTACCCTCACCTGGACCCTAAAACTTCCCCGTCCCCTAACCCTAACCCTACCCCGAAGCCTAACCCTAACCCTTCCCCGAAGCCTGACCCTCACCCGTCCCCTAATACTAACCCGTACGCTAACGCTAACCCGTGCTCTCACACGTACGCTCCCCCTAAAGCGTTGTCGTACACTCACCTGGACCCTAAACCGTTCCCGTCCCCTAACCCTAACCCTAGCCCGAAGCCTAACCCTAACCCTTCCCCGAAGCCTGACCCTCACCCTTCCCCTAATGCTAACCCGTACGCTAACGCTAACCCGCGCCCTCACACGTACGCTCCCCCTCAAGCGTTGTCGTACCCTCACCTGGAACCTAAACCGTCCCCGTCCCCTAACCCTAACCCTAGCCCGAAGGCTAACGGTAACCATTTCCCGAAACCTGACCCTCACCCGTCCCCTAATCCTAACCCGTACGCTAACGCTTACCCACGCCCTCACACGTACGCTCCCCCTAAAGCGTTGTCGTACCCTCACCTGGACCCTAAACCGTCCCCGTCCCCTAACCCTAACCCTAGCCAGAACCCTAACCCTAACCCTTCCCCAACGCCTGACCCTCACACGTCGTCTAATGCTAACCCGTACGGTAACGCTAACCCGCGCCCTCACACGTACGCTCCCCCTAAAGCGTTGTCGTACCCTCACCTGGACCCTAAACCGTCCCCGTCCCCTAACACTAACCCTAGCCCGAAGCCTAACCCTAACCCTTCCCGGAAGCCTGACCCTCACCCGTCTCCTAATCCTAACCCGTACGTTAACGCTAACCCGCGCCCTCACACGTACGCTCCCCCTAAAGCGTTGTCGTACACTCACCTGGACCCTAAACCGTCCCCGTCCCCTAACCCTAACCCTAGCCCGAACCCTAACCCTAACCCTTCCCCGAAGCCTGACCCTCACCCGTCCCCTAATCCTAACCCGTACGCTAACGCTAACCCGCGCCCGCACACGTACGATCCCCCTAAAGCGTTGTCGTACCATCACCTGGACCCTAAACCGTCCCCGTCCCCTAACCCTAACCCTAGCCCGAACCCTAACCCTAACCCTTCTCCGAAGCCTGACCCTCACCCATCCCCTAATCCTAACCCTTACGCTAACGCTTACCCACGCCCTTACACGTACGCTCCCCCTAAAGCTTTGTCGTACCGTCACCAGGACCCTAAACCGTCCCCGTCTCCTAACCCTAACCCTAGCCCGAACCCTAACCCTAACCCTTCCCCGAAGCCTGACCCTCACACGTCCGCTAATCCTAAACCGTACGCTAACGCTAACCCGCGCCCTCACACGTACGCTCCCCCTAAAGCATTGTCGTACCCTCACCTGGACCCTAAACCGTCCCCGTCCCCTAACCCTAACCGTAGCCCGAAGCCTAACCCTAACCCTTCCCCGAAGCCAGACCCTCACCCTTCCCCTAATCCTAAACCGTATGCTAACGCTAACCCGCGCCCTCACACGTACGCTCCCCCTAAAGCGTTGTCGTATCCCCACCTGGACCCTAAACCTTCCCCGTCCCCTAACCCTAACCCTAGCACGAAGGCTAACCGTAACCCTTCCCCGAAGCCTGACCCTCACCCGTCCCCTAATCCTAATCCGTACGCTAACGCTAACCCTCGCCCTCACACGTACGCTCCCTCTAAAGCGTTGTCGTACCCTCACCTGGACCCTAAACCTTCCCCGTCCCCTAACCCTAATCCTAGCCCGAACCCTAACCCTAACCATTCCCCGAAGCCTGACCCTCACCCGTCCCCTAATTCTACACCGTACGCTAACGCTAACCCGCGCCGTCACACGTACGCTCCCCCTAATGCGTTGTCGTACCCTTACCTGGACGCTAAACCGTCCCCGTCCCTTAACCATAACCCTAACCCGAACCCTAACCCTAACCCTTCCCCGAAGCCTGACCCTCATCCGTCCCCTAATCCTAACCCGTACGCTAACGCTAACACGCGCCCTCACACGTACGCTCCCCTTAAAGCGTTGTCGTAACCTCACCTGGACCCTAAACCGTCCCCGTCCCCTAACCCTAACCCTAGCACGAAGGCTAACCGTAACCCTTCCCCGAATCCTGACCCTCACCCGTCCCCTAATCCTAATCCGTACGCTAACGCTAACCCTCGCCCTCACACGTACGCTCCCTCTAAAGCGTTGTCGTACCCTCACCTGGACCCTAAACCTTCCCCGTCCCCTAACCCTAATCCTAGCCCGAACCCTAACCCTAACCATTCCCCGAAGCCTGACCCTCACCCGTCCCCTAATTCTACACCGTACGCTAACGCTAACCCGCGCCGTCACACGTACGCTCCCCCTAATGCGTTGTCGTACCCTTACCTGGACGCTAAACCGTCCCCGTCCCTTAACCATAACCCTAACCCGAACCCTAACCCTAACCCTTCCCCGAAGCCTGACCCTCATCCGTCCCCTAATCCTAACCAGTACGCTAACGCTAACACGCGCCCTCACACGTACGCTCCCCTTAAAGCGTTGTCGTAACCTCACCTGGACCCTAAACCGTCCCCGTCCCCTAACCCTAACCCTAGCCCGAAGCCTAACCCTAACCCTTCCCCGAAGCCTAACACTCACCCTTCCCTTAATGCTAACCCGTACGCTAACGCTAACCCGTGCCCTCACACGTACGCTCCCCCTAAAGCGTTGTCGTACCCTCACCTGTTACCTAAACCGTCCCCGTCCCCTAACCCTAACCCTAGCCTGAAGGCTAACCGTAACCCTTCCCCGAAGCCTGACCCTCACCCGTCGTCTAATGCTAACCCGTACGGTAACGCTAACCCGCGCCCTCACACGTACGCTCCCCTTAAAGCGTTGTCGTACCCTCACCTGGACCCAAAACCTTCCCCGTCCCCTAAACCTAACCCTAGACCGAAGCCTAACCCTAACCCTTCCCCGAAGCCTGACCCTCACCCGTCCCCTAATCCTAACCCGTACGCTAACGGTAACCCGCGCCCTCACACGTATGCTCCCCCTAAAGCGTTGTCGTACCCTCACCTGGACCCTAAACCGTCCCCGTCCCCTAACCCTAACCCTAGCCCGAAGCCTAACCCTAACCCTTCCCCGAAGCCTGACCCTCACCCGTCGTCTAATGCTAAACTGTACGGTAACGCTAACCCGCGCCCTTACACGTACGCTCCCCCTAAAGAGTTGTCGTACCCTCACCTGGACCCTAAACCGTCCCCGTCCCCTAACCCTAACCCTAGCCCGAAGCCTAACCCTTACCCTTCCCCGAAGCCTGACCATCACCCGTCCCCTTATCCTAAACCGTACGCTAACGCTAACCCGCTCCCTCACACGTACGCTCTCCCTAAAGCGTTGTCGTACCCTCACCTGGACCCTAAAACTTCCCCGTCCCCTAACCCTAACCCTAGCCCGAACCCTAACCCTAACCCTTCCCCGAAGCCTGACCCTCACCCGTCCCCTAATCCTAACCCGTACGCTAACGCTAACCCGCGCCCTCACACGTACGCTCCCCCTAAAGCGTTGTCGTACACTCACCTGGACCCTAATCCGTTCCCGTCCCCTAACCCTAACCCTAGCCCGAAGCCTAACCCTAACCCTTCCCCGAAGCCTGACCCTCACCCTTCCCCTAATGCTAACCCGTACGCTAACGCTAACCCGCGCCCTCACACGTACGCTCCCCCTAAAGCGTTGTCGTACCCTCACCAGGAACCTAAACCGTCCCCGTCCCCTAACCCTAACCCTAGCCCGAAGGCTAACGGTAACCATTTACCGAAACCTGACCCTCACCCGTCCCCTAATCCTAAACCGTACGCTAACGCTTACCCACGCCCTCACACGTACGCTCCCCCTAAAGCGTTGTCGTACCCTCACCTGGACCCTAAACCGTCCCCGTCCCCTAACCCTAATCCTAGCCCGAACCCTAACCCTAACCCTTCCCCAACGCCTGACCCTCACCCGTCGTCTAATGCTAACCCGTACGGTAACGCTAACCCGCGCCCTCACACGTACGCTCCCCCTAAAGCGTTGTCGTACCCTCACCTGGACCCTAAACCGTCCCCGTCCCCTAACACTAACACTAGCCCGAAGCCTAACCCTAACCCTTCCCGGAAGCCTGACCCTCACCCGTCTCCTAATCCTAACCCGTACGTTAACACTAACCTGCGCCCTCACACGTACGCTCCCCCTAAAGCGTTGTCGTACACTCACCTGGACCCTAAACCGTCCCCGTCCCCTAACCCTAACCCTTCCCCGAAGCCTGACCCTCACCCGTCCCCTAATCCTAACCCGTACGCTAACGCTAACCCGCGCCCTCACACGTACGATCCCCCTAAAGCGTTGTCGTACCATCACCTGGACCCTAAACCGTCCCCGTCCCCTAACCCTAACCCTAGCCCGAACCCTAACCCTAACCCCTCTCCGAAGCCTGACCCTCACCCATCCCCAATCCTAACCCTTACGCTAACGCTTACCCACGCCCTCACACGTACGCTCCCCCTAAAGCGTTGTCGTACCGTCACCAGGACCCTAAACCGTCCCCGTCCCCTAACCCTAACCCTACCCCGAACCCTAACCCTAACCCTTCCCCGAAGCCTGACCCTCACGCGTCCCCTAATCCTAAACCGTACGCTAACGATAACCCGCGCCCTCACACGTACGCTCCCCCTAAAGCATTGTCGTACTCTCACCTGGACCCTAAACCGTCCCCGTCCCCTAACCCTAACCCTAGCCCGAACCCTAACCCTAACCCTTCCCCAACGCCTGAACCTCACCCGTCGTCTAATGCTAACCCGTACGCTAACGCTAACCCGCGCCCTCACACGTACGCTCCCCCTAAAGCATTGTCGTACACTCACCTGGACCCTAAACCGTCCCCGTCCCCTAACCCTAACCCTAGCCCGAAGCCTAACCCTAACCCTTCCCCGAAGCCTGACCCTCACCCGTCGTCTAATGCTAAACCGTACGGTAACGCTAACCCGCGCCCTTACACGTACGCTCCCCCTAAAGCGTTGTCGTACCCTCACCTGGACCCTAAACCGTCCCCGTCCCCTAACCCTAACCCTAGACCAAACCCTAACCCTAATCCTTCCCCGAAGCCTGACCCTCACCCGTCCCCTAATTCTAAACCGTACGATAACGCTAACCCGTGCACTCACACGTGCGCTCCCCCTAAAGCGTTTGCGTATCCTCACCTGTACACTAAACCGTCCCCGTCCCCTAACCCTAACACTAGCCCGAACCCTGACCCTAACCCTTCCCCGAAGCCTGACCCTCACCCGTCGTCTAATGCTAACCCGTACAGTAACGCTAACCCGCGCCCTCACACGTACGCTCCCCATAAAGCGTTGTCGTACCCTCACCTGGACCCTAAACCGTCCCCATCCCCTAACCCTAACCCTAGCCCGAACCCTAACCCTAACCCTTCCCTGAAGCCTGACCCTCACCCGTCCCCTAATCCTAACTCGTACGCTAACGCTAACCAGCGCCCTCACACGTACGCTCCCCCTAAAGCATTGTCGTACCCTCACATGGACCCTAAACCGTCCCCGTCCCCTAACCCTAACCCTAGGCCGAAGCCTAACCCTAACCCTTCCCCGAAGCCAGACCCTCACCCTTCCCCTAATCCTAAACCGTATGCTAACGCTAACCCGCGCCCTCACACGTACGCTCCCCCTAAAGCGTTGTCGTATCCTCACCTGGACCCTAAACCTTCCCCGTCCCCTAAACTTAACCCTAGCCCGAAGCCTAACCCTAACCCTTCCCCGAAGCCTGACCCTCACCCGTCCCCTAATCCTAACCCGTACGCTAACGCTAACCCGCGCCCTCACACGTATGCTCCCCCTAAAGCGTTGTCGTACCCTCACCTGGACCCTAAACCGTCCCGTCCCCTAACCCTAACCCTAGCCCGAAGCCTAACCCTAACCCTTCCCCGAAGCCTGACCCTCACCCTTCCCCTAATGCTAATCCGTACGCTAACGCTAACCCGCGCCCTCACACGTACGCTCCCCCTAAAGCATTGTCGAACACTCACCTGTAACCTAAACCGTCACCGTCCCCTAACCCTAACCCTAGCACGAAGGCTAACCGTAACCCTTCCCCGAAGCCTGACCCTCACCCGTCCCCTAATCCTAACCCGTACGCTAACGCTAACCCTCCCCCTCACACGTACGCTCCCTCTAAAGCGTTGTCGTACCCTCACCTGGACCCTAAACCTTCCCCGTCCCCTAACCCTAATCCTAGCCCGAACCCTAACCCTAACCATTCCCCGAAGCCTGACCCTCACCCGTCCCCTAATTCTACACCGTACGCTAACGCTAACCCGCGCCGTCACACGTACGCTCCCCCTAATGCGTTGTCGTACCCTTACCTGGACGCTAAACCGTCCCCATCCCTTAACCCTAACCCTAACCCGAACCCTAACCCTAACCCTTCCCCGAAGCCTGACCCTCATCCGTCCCCTAATCCTAACCCGTACGCTAACGCTAACCCGCGCCCTCACACGTACGCTCCCCTTAAAGCGTTGTCGTACCCTCACCTGGACCCTAAACCGTCCCCGTCCCCTAACCCTAACCCTAGCCCGAAGCCTAACCCTAACCCTTCCCCGAAGCCTGACCCTCACCCGTCATCTAATGCTAAACTGTACGGTAACGCTAACCCGCGCCCTTACACGTACGCTCCCCCTAAAGCGTTGTCGTACCCTCACCTGGACCCTAAACCGTCCCCGTCCCCTAACCCTAACCCTAGCCCGAAGCCTAACCCTTACCCTTCCCCGAAGCCTGACCATCACCCGTCCCCTAATCCTAAACCGTACGCTAACGCTAACCCGTTCCCTCACACGTACGCTCTCCCTAAAGCGTTGTCGTACCCTCACCTGGACCCTAAAACTTCACCGTCCCCTAACCCTAACCCTAGCCCGAAGCCTAACCCTAACCCTTCCCCGAAGCCTGACCCTCACCCGTCCCCTAATCCTAACCGGTACGCTAACGCTAACCCGCGCCCTCACACGTACGCTCCCCCTAAAGCGTTGTCGTACACTCACCTGGACCCTAAACCGTTCCCGTCCCCTAACCCTAACCCTAGCCCGAAGCCTAACCCTAACCCTTCCCCGAAGCCTGACCCTCACCCTTCCCCTAATGCTAACCCGTACGCTAACGCTAACCCGCGCCCTCACACGTACGCTCCCCCTAAAGCGTTGTCGTACCCTCACCTGGAACCTAAACCGTCCCCGTCCCCTAACCCTAACCCTAGCCCGAAGGCTAACGGTAACCATTTACCGAAACCTGACCCTCACCCGTCCTCTAATCCTAACCCGTACGCTAACGCTTACCCACGCCCTCACACGTACGCTCCCCCTAAAGCGTTGTCGTACCCTCACCTGGACCCTAAACCGTCCCCGTCCCCTAACCCTAACCCTAGCCAGAACCCTAACCCTAACCCTTCCCCAACGCCTGACCCTCACCCGTCGTCTAATGCTAACCCGTACGGCAACGCTAACCCGCGCCCTCACACGTACGCTCCCCCTAAAGCGTTGTCGTACCCTCACCTGGACCCTAAACCGTCCCCGTCCCCTAACACTAACCCTAGCCCGAACCCTAACCCTAACCCTTCCCCGAAGCCTGACCCTCACCCGTCCCCTAATCCTAACCCGTACGCTAACGCTAACCCGCGCCCTCACACGTACGATCCCCCTAAAGCGTTGTCGTACCGTCACCAGGACCCTAAACCGTCCCCGTCCCCTAACCCTAACCCTAGCCCGAACCCTAACCCTAACCCTTCCCCGAAGCCTGACCCTCACACGTCCCCTAATCCTAAACCGTACGCTAACGCTAACCCGCGCCCTCACACGTACGCTCCCCCTAAAGCATTGTCGTACCCTCACCTGGACCCTAAACCTTCCCCGTCCCCTAACCCTAACCCTAGCCCGAAGCCTAACCCTAACCCTTCCCCGAAGCCAGACCCTCACCCTTCCCCTAATCCTAAACCGTATGCTAACGCTAACCCGCGCCCTCACACGTACGCTCCCCCTAAAGCGTTGTCGTATCCTCACCTGGACCCTAAACCTTCCCCGTCCCCTAAACCTAACCCTAGCCCGAAGCCTAACCCTAACCCTTCCCCGAAGCCTGACCCTCACCCGTCCCCTAATCCTAACCCGTACGCTAACGCTAACCCGCGCCCTCACACGTATGCTCCCCCTAAAGCGTTGTCGTACCCTCACCTGGACCCTAAACCGTCCCGTCCCCTAACCCTAACCCTAGCCCGAAGCCTAACCCTAACCCTTCCCCGAAGCCTGACCCTCACCCTTCCCCTAATGCTAATCCGTACGCTAACGCTAACCCGCGCCCTCACACGTACGCTCCCCCTAGAGCATTGTCGAACCCTCACCTGTAACCTAAACCGTCACCGTCCCCTAACCCTAACCCTAGCACGAAGGCTAACCGTAACCCTTCCCCGAAGCCTGACCCTCACCCGTCCCCTAATCCTAACCCGTACGCTAACGCTAACCCTCGCCCTCACACGTACGCTCCCTCTAAAGCGTTGTCGTACCCTCACCTGGACCCTAAACCTTCCCCGTCCCCTAACCCTAATCCTAGCCCGAACCCTAACCCTAACCATTCCCCGAAGCCTGACCCTCACCCGTCCCCTAATTCTACACCGTACGCTAACGCTAACCCGCGCCGTCACACGTACGCTCCCCCTAATGCGTTGTCGTACCCTTACCTGGACGCTAAACCGTCCGCGTCCCTTAACCCTAACCCTAACCCGAACCCTAACCCTAACCCTTCCCCGAAGCCTGACCCTCATCCGTCCCCTAATCCTAACCCGTACGATAACGCTAACCCGCGCCCTCACACGTACGCTCCCCTTAAAGCGTTGTCGTAACCTCACCTGGACCCTAAACCGTCCCCGTCCCCTAACCCTAACCCTAGCCCGAAGCCTAACCCTAACCCTTCCCCGAAGCCTGACACTCACCCTTCCCTTAATGCTAACCCGTACGCTAACGCTAACCCGTGCCCTCACACTTACGCTCCCCCTAAAGCGTTGTCGTACCCTCACCTGTTACCTAAACCGTCCCCGTCCCCTAACCCTAACCCTAGCCTGAAGGCTAACCGTAACCCTTCCCCGAAGCCTGACCCTCATCCGTCCCCTAATCCTAACCCGTACGCTAACGCTAACCCGTGCCCTCACACGTACGCTCCCCCTAAAGCGTTGTCGTACCCTCACCTGGACCCTAAACCGTCCCCGTCCCCTAACACTAACCCTAGCCCGAAGCCTAACCCTAACCCTTCCCGGAAGCCTGATCCTCACCCGTCTCCTAATCCTAACCCGTACGTTAACGCTAACCTGCGCCCTCACACGTACGCTCCCCCTAAAGCGTTGTCGTACACTCACCTGGACCCTAAACCGTCCCCGTCCCCTAACCCTAACCCTAGCCCGAACCCTAACCCTATCCCTTCCCCGAAGCCTGACCCTCACCCGTCCCCTAATCCTAACCCGTACGCTAACGCTAACCCGCGCCCTCACACGTACGATCCCCCTAAAGCGTTGTCGTACCATCACCTGGACCCTAAACCGTCCCCGTCCCCTAACCCTAACCCTAGCCCGAACCCTAACCCTAACCCTTCTCCGAAGCCTGACCCTCACCCATCCCCAATCCTAACCCTTACGCTAACGCTTACCCACGGCCTCAAACGTACGCTCCCCCTAAAGCGTTGTCGTACCGTCACCAGGACCCTAAACCGTCCCCCTCCCCTAACCCTAACCCTACCCCGAACCCTAACCCTAACCCTTCCCTGAAGCCTGACCCTCACGCGTCCCCTAATCCTAAACCGTACGCTAACGATAACCCGCGCCCTCACACGTACGCTTCCCCTAAAGCATTGTCGTACTCTCACCTGGACCCTAAACCTTCCCCGTCCCCTAACCCTAACCCTAGCCCGAAGCCTAACCCTAAACCTTCCCCGAAGCCTGACCCTCACCCTTCCCCTAATGCTAATCCGTACGCTAACGCTAACCCGCGCCCTCACACGTACGCTCCCCTTAAAGCGTTGTCGTAACCTCACCTGGACCCTAAACCGTCCCCGTCCCCTAACCCTAACCCTAGCCCGAAGCCTAACCCTAACCCTTCCCCGAAGCCTGACACTCACCCTTCCCTTAATGCTAACCCGTACGCTAACGCTAACCCGTGCCCTCACACGTACGCTCCCCCTAAAGCGTTGTCGTACCCTCACCTGTTACCTAAACCGTCCCCGTCCCCTAACCCTAACCCTAGCCTGAAGGCTAACCGTAACCCTTCCCCGAAGCCTGACCCTCACCCGTCGTCTAATGCTAACCCGTACGGTAACGCTAACCCGCGCCCTCACACGTACGCTCCCCTTAAAGCGTTGTCGTACCCTCACCTGGACCCAAAACCTTCCTCGTCCCCTAAACCTAACCCTAGACCGAAGCCTAACCCTAACCCTTCCCCGAAGCCTGACCCTCACCCGTCCCCTAATCCTAACCCGTACGCTAACGGTAACCCGCGCCCTCACACGTATGCTCCCCCTAAAGCGTTGTCGTACCCTCACCTGGACCCTAAACAGTCCCCGTCCCCTAACCCTAACCCTAGCCCGAAGCCTAACCCTAACCCTTCCCCGAAGCCTGACCCTCACCCGTCGTCTAATGCTAAACCGTACGGTAACGCTAACCCGCGCCCTTACACGTACGCTCCCCCTAAAGCGTTGTCGTACCCTCACCTGGACCCTAAACCGTCCCCGTCCCCTAACCCTAACGCTAGCCCGAAGCCTAACCCTTCCCCTTCCCCGAAGCCTGACCATCACCCGTCCCCTAATCCTAAACCGTACGCTAACGCTAACCCGCTCCCTCACACATACGCTCTCCCTAAAGCGTTGTCGTACCCTCACCTGGACCCTAAAACTTCCCCGTCCCCTAACCCTAACCCTAGCCCGAAGCCTAATCCTAACCCTTCCCCGAAGCCTGACCCTCACCCGTCCCCTAATCCTAACCCGTACGCTAACGCTAACCCGCGCCCTCACACGTACGCTCCCCCTAAAGCGATGTCGTACACTCACCTGGACCCTAAACCGTTCCCGTCCCCTAACCCTAACCCTAGCCCGAAGCCTAACCCTAACCCTTCCCCGAAGCCTGACCCTCACCCTTCCCCTAATGCTAACCCGTACGCTAACGCTAACCCGCGCCCTCACACGTACGCTCCCCCTAAAGCGTTGTCGTACCCTCACCTGGAACCTAAACCGTCCCCGTCCCCTAACCCTAACCCTAGCCCGAAGGCTAACGGTAACCATTTACCGAAACCTGACCCTCACCCGTCCCCTAATCCTAAACCGTACGCTAACGCTTACCCACGCCCTCACACGTACGCTCCCCCTAAAGCGTTGTCGTACCCTCACCTGGACCCTAAACCGTCCCCGTCCCCTAACCCTAACCCTAGCCCGAACCCTAACCCTAACCCTTCCCCAACGCCTGACCCTCACCCGTCGTCTAATGCTAACCCGTACGGTAACGCTAACCCGCGCCCTCACACGTACGCTCCCCCTAAAGCGTTGTCGTACCCTCACCTGGACCCTAAACCGTCCCCGTCCCCTAACACTAACCCTAGCCCGAAGCCTAACCCTAACCCTTCCCGGAAGCCTGACCCTCACCCGTCTCCTAATCCTAACCCGTACGTTAACACTAACCTGCGCCCTCACACGTACGCTCCCCCTAAAGCGTTGTCGTACACTCACCTGGACCCTAAACCGTCCCCGTCCCCTAACCCTAACCCTAGCCCGAACCCTAACCCTAACCCTTCCCCGAAGCCTGACCCTCACCCGTCCCCTAATCCTAACCCGTACGCTAACGCTAACCCGCACCCTCACACGTACGATCCCCCTAAAGCGTTGTCGTACCATCACCTGGACCCTAAAACGTCCCCGTCCCCTAACACTAACCCTAGCCCGAACCCTAACCCTAACCCTTCTCCGAAGCCTGACCCTCACCCATCCCCAATCCTAACCCTTACGCTAACGCTTACCCACGCCCTCACACGTACGCTCCCCCTAAAGCGTTGTCGTACCGTCACCAGGACCCTAAACCGTCCCCGTCCCCTAACCCTAACCCTACCCCGAACCCTAACCCTAACCCTTCCCCGAAGCCTGACCCTCACGCGTCCCCTAATCCTAAACCGTACGCTAACGATAACCCGCGCCCTCACACGTACGCTCCCCCTAAAGCATTGTCGTACTCTCACCTGGACCCTAAACCGTCCCCGTCCCCTAACCCTAACCCTAGCCCGAACCCTAACCCTAACCCTTCCCCAACGCCTGAACCTCACCCGTCGTCTAATGCTAACCCGTACGCTAACGCTAATCCGCGCCCTCACAGGTACGCTCCCCCTAAAGCATTGTCGTACACTCACCTGGACCCTAAACCGTCCCCGTCCCCTAACCCTAACCCTAGCCCGAAGCCTAACCCTAACCCTTCCCCGAAGCCTGACCCTCACCCGTCGTCTAATGCTAAACCGTACGGTAACGCTAACCCGCGCCCTTACACGTACGCTCCCCCTAAAGCGTTGTCGTACCCTCACCTGGACCCTAAACCGTCCCCGTCCCCTAACCCTAACCCTAGACCAAACCCTAACCCTAATCCTTCCCCGAAGCCTGACCCTCACCCGTCCCCTAATTCTAAACCGTACGATAACGCTAACCCGTGCACTCACACGTGCGCTCCCCCTAAAGCGTTTGCGTATCCTCACCTGTACACTAAACCGTCCCCGTCCCCTAACCCTAACACTAGCCCGAACCCTGACCCTAACCCTTCCCCGAAGCCTGACCCTCACCCGTCGTCTAATGCTAACCCGTACAGTAACGCTAACCCGCGCCCTCACACGTACGCTCCCCATAAAGCCTTGTCGTTCCCTCACCTGGACCCTAAACCGTCCCCATCCCCTAACCCTAACCCTAGCCCGAACCCTAACCCTAACCCTTCCCTGAAGCCTGACCCTCACCCGTCCCCTAATCCTAACCCGTACGCTAACGCTAACCAGCGCCCTCACACGTACGCTCCCCCTAAAGCGTTGTTGTACCCTCACCTGGAACCTAAACAGTCCCCGTCCCCTAACCCTAACCCTAGCCCGAAGCCTAACCCTAACCCTTCCCCGAAGCCAGACCCTCACCCTTCCCCTAATCCTAAACCGTATGCTAACGCTAACCCGCGCCCTCACACGTACGCTCCCCCTAAAGCGTTGTCGTATCCTCACCTGGACCCTAAACCTTCCCCGTCCCCTAAACTTAACCCTAGCCCGAAGCCTAACCCTAACCCTTCCCCGAAGCCTGACCCTCACCCGTCCCCTAATCCTAACCCGTACGCTAACGCTAACCCGCGCCCTCACACGTATGCTCCCCCTAAAGCGTTGTCGTACCCTCACCTGGACCCTAAACCGTCCCGTCCCCTAACCCTAACCCTAGCCCGAAGCCTAACCCTAACCCTTCCCCGAAGCCTGACCCTCACCCTTCCCCTAATGCTAATCCGTACGCTAACGCTAACCCGCGCCCTCACACGTACGCTCCCCCTAAAGCATTGTCGAACACTCACCTGTAACCTAAACCGTCACCGTCCCCTAACCCTAACCCTAGCACGAAGGCTAACCGTAACCCTTCCCCGAAGCCTGACCCTCACCCGTCCCCTAATCCTAACCCGTACGCTAACGCTAACCCTCGCCCTCACACGTACGCTCCCTCTAAAGCGTTGTCGTACCCTCACCTGGACCCTAAACCTTCCCCGTCCCCTAACCCTAATCCTAGCCCGAACCCTAACCCTAACCATTCCCCGAAGCCTGACCCTCACCCGTCCCCTAATTCTACACCGTACGCTAACGCTAACCCGCGCCGTCACACGTACGCTCCCCCTAATGCGTTGTCGTACCCTTACCTGGACGCTAAACCGTCCCCGTCCCTTAACCCTAACCCTAACCCGAACCCTAACCCCAACCCTTCCCCGAAGCCTGACCCTCATCCGTCCCCTAATCCTAACCCGTACGCTAACGCTAACCCGCGCCCTCACACGTACGCTCCCCTTAAAGCGTTGTCGTACCCTCACCCGGACCCTAAACCGTCCCCGTCCCCTAACCCTAACCCTAGCCCGAAGCCTAACCCTAACCCTTCCCCGAAGCCTGACCCTCACCCGTCGTCTAATGCTAAACTGTACGGTAACGCTAACCCGCGCCCTTACACGTACGCTCCCCCTAAAGCGTTGTCGTACCCTCACCTGGACCCTAAACCGTCCCCGTCCCCTAACCCTAACCCTAGCCCGAAGCCTAACCCTTACCCTTCCCCGAAGCCTGACCATCACCCGTCCCCTAATCCTAAACCGTACGCTAACGCTAACCCGTTCCCTCACACGTACGCTCTCCCTAAAGCGTTGTCGTACCCTCACCTGGACCCTAAAACTTCCCCGTCCCCTAACCCTAACCCTAGTCCGAAGCCTAACCCTAACCCTTCCCCGAAGCCTGACCCTCACCCGTCCCCTAATCCTAACCCGTACGCTAACGCTAACCCGCGCCCTCACACGTACGATCCCCCTAAAGCGTTGTCGTACACTCACCTGGACCCTAAACCGTTCCCGTCCCCTAACCCTAACCCTAGCCCGAACCCTAACCCTAACCCTTCTCCGAAGCCTGACCCTCACCCATCCCCAATCCTAACCCTTACACTAACGCTTACCCACGCCCTCACACGTACGCTCCCCCTAAAGCGTTGTCGTACCGTCACCAGGACCCTAAACCGTCCCCGTCCCCTAACACTAACCCTACCCCGAACCCTAACCCTAACCGTTCCCCGAAGCCTGACCCTCACGCGTCCCCTAATCCTAAACCGTACGCTAACGATAACCCGCGCCCTCACACGTACGCTCCCCCTAAAGCATTGTCGTACTCTCACCTGGACCCTAAACCGTCCCAATCCCCTAACCCTAACCCTAGCCCGAACCCTAACCCTAACCCTTCCCCAACGCCTGAACCCCATCCGTCGTCTAATGCTAACCCGTACGGTAACGCTAACCCGCGCCCTCACACGTACGCTCCCCCTAAAGCGTTGTCGTACCCTCACCTGGACCCTAAACCGTCCCCGTCCCCTAACACTAACCCTAGCCCGAAGCCTAACCCTAACCCTTCCCCGAAGCCTGACCCTCACCCGTCTCCTAATCCTAACCCGTACCTTAACGCTAACCTGCGCCCTCACACGTACGCTCCCCCTAAAGCGTTGTCGTACACTCACCTGGACCCTAAACCATCCCCGTCCCCTAACCCTAACCCTAGCGCGAACCCTAACCCTAACCCTTCTCCGAAGCCTGACCCTCACCCATCCCCTAATCCTAACCCTTACGCTAACGCTTACCCACGCCCTCACACGTACGCTCCCCCTAAAGCGTTGTCGTACCGTCACCAGGACCCTAAACCGTCCCCGTCCCCTAACCCTAACCCTAGCCCGAACCCTAACCCTAACCCTTCCCCGAAGCCTGACCCTCACACGTCCCCTAATCCTAAACCGTACGCTAACTCTAACCCGCGCCCTCACACGTACGCTCCCCCTAAAGCATTGTCGTACACTCACCTGGACCCTAAACCGTCCCCGTCCCCTAACCCTAACCCTAGCCCGAACCCTAACCCTAACCCTTCCCCGAAGCCTGACCCTCACCCGTCCCCTAATCCTAACGCGTACGCTAACGCTAACCCGCGCCCTCACACGTACGCTCCCCCTAAAGCATTGTCGTACTCTCACCTGGACCCTAAACCGTCCCCGTCCCCTAACCCTAACCCTAGCCCGAACCCTAACCCTAATGCTTCCCCGAAGCCTGACCCTCACCCCTCGCCTAATGCTAACCCGTACGGTAACGCTAACCCGCGCCCTCACATGTACGTTCCCCCTAAAGCGTTGTCGTACCCTCACCTGGACCCTAAACCGTCCCCATCCCCTAACCCTAACCCTAGCCCGAACCCTAACCCTAACCCTTCCCCGAAGCCTGACCCTCACCCGTCCCCTAATCCTAACCCGTACGCTAACGCTAACCCGCGCCTTCACACGTACGCTCCCCCTAAAGCGTTGTCATACCCTCACCTGGACCCTAAACCGTCCCCGTCCCCTAACCCTAACTCTAGCCCGAACCCTAACCCTAACCCTTCCCCGAAGCCTGACCTTCACCCTTCCCCTAATGCTAACCCGTACGCTAATGCTAACCCGCACCCTCACACGTACGCTCCCCCTAAAGCGTCGTCATACCCTCACCTGGACCCTAAACTGTCCCCGTCCCCTAACCCTAACCCTAGCCCGAAGCCTAACCCTAAGACTTCTCCGAAGCCTGACACTCACCCCTCCCCTAATCCTAACCCGTACACTAACGCTAACCCACGCCCTCACACGTACGCTCCCCCTAAAGCGTTGTCGTACCCTCACCTGGACCCTAAACCGTCCCCGTCCCATAACCCTAACCCTAGCCCGAACCCTAAACCTAACCCTTCCCCGAAGCCTGACCCTCACCCTTCCCCTAATGCTAACCCGTACGCTAACGCTAACCCGCGCCCTCACACGTACGCTACCCCTAAAGCGTCATCGTACCCTCACGTGGATCCTAAACCGTCCCCGTCCCCTAACCCTAACCCTAGCCCGAACCCTAACCCTAAGCCTTCTCCGAAGCCTGACCCTCACCCGTCCCCTAATCCTAACCCGTACGCTAACACTAACCCGCGCCCTCACACGTACGCTCCCCCTAAAGTGTTGTCGTACCCTCAGCTGGACCCTAAACCGTCCCCGTCCCCTAACCCTAACCCTAGCCCGAACCCTAACCCTAACCCTTCCCCGAAGCCTGACCCTCACCCGTCCCCTAATCCTAACGCGTACGCTAACGCTAACCCGCGCCCTCACACGTACGCTCCCCCTAAAGCATTGTCGTACTCTCACCTGGACCCTAAACCGTCCCCGTCCCCTAACCCTAACCCTAGCCCGAAGCCTAACCCTAACCCTTCCCCGAAGCCTGACCTTCACCCTTCCCCTAATGCTAACCCGTACGCTAACGCTAACCCACACCCTCACACGTACGCTCCCCCTAAAGCGTCGTCGTACCCTCACCTGGACCCTAAACTGTCCCCGTCCCCTAACCCTAACCCTAGCCCGAATCCTAACCCTAAGACTTCTCCGAAGCCTGACCCTCACCCGTCCCCTAATCTTAACCCGTACGCTAACACTAACCCGCGCCCTTACACATACGCTCCCCCTAAAGTGTTGTCGTACCCTCAGCTGGACCCTAAACCGTCCCCGTCCCCTAACCCTAACCCTAGCCCGAACCCTAACCCTAACCCTTCTCCGAAGCCTGACACTCACCCATCCCCTAATCCTAACCCTTACGCTAACGCTTACCCACGCCCTCACACGTACGCTCCCCCTAAAGCGTTGTCGTACCGTCACCAGTACCCTAAACCGTCCCCGTCCCCTAACCCTAACCGTAGCCCGAACCCTAACCCTAACCCTTCCCCGAAACCTGACCTTCACCCGTCCCCTAATCCTAACGCGTACGCTAACGCTAACCAGCGCCCTCACACGTACGCTCCCCCTAAAGAATTGTCGTACTCTCACCTGGACCCTAAACCGTCCCCATCCCCTAACCCTAACCCTAGCCCGAAGCCTAACCCTAACCCTTGCCCGAAGCCTGACCCTCACCCGTCCCCTAATCCTAACCCGTACGCTAACGCTAACCAGCGCCCTCACACATACGCTCCCCCTAAAGCGTTGTCGTACCCTCACCTGGACCCTAAACCTTCCCCGTCCCCTAACCCTAACCCTAGCCCGAAGCCTAACCCTAACCCTTGCCCGAAGCATGATCCTCACCCGTCCCCTAATCCTAACCCATACGCTAACGCTAACCCCCGCCCTCACACGTATGCTCCCCCTAAAGCGTTGTCGTACCCTCACCTGGACCCTAAACCGTCCCCGTCCCCTAACCCTAACCCTAGCCCGAAGCCTAACCCTAACCCTTCCCCGAAGCCTGACCCTCACCCGTCGTCTAATGCTAAACCGTACGGTAACGCTAACCCGCGCCCTTACACGTACGATCCCCCTAAAGCGTTGTCGTACCCTCACCTGGACCCTAAACCGTCCCCGTCCCCTAACCCTAACCCTAGACCAAACCCTAACCCTAACCCTTCCCCGAAGCCTGACCCTCACCCGTCCCCTAATTCTAAACCGTACGATAACGCTAACCCGTGCACTCACACGTACGCTCCCCCTAAAGCGTTGGCGTATCCTCACCTGTACACTAAACCGTCCCCGTCCCCTAACCCTAACACTACCCGAACCCTGACCCTAACCCTTCCCCGAAGCCTGACCCTCACCCGTCGTCTAATGCTAACCCGTACAGTAACGCTAACCCGCGCCCTCACATGTACGCTCCCCCTAAAGCATTGTCGTACCCTCACATGGACCCTAAACCGTCCCCGTCCCCTAACCCTAACCCTAGCCCGAACCCTAACCCTTACCCTTCCCCGAAGCCTGACCCTCACCCGTCCCCTAATCCTAAACCGTACGCTAACGCTAACCCGCTCCCTCACACGTACGCTCTCCCTAAAGCGTTGTCGTACCCTCACCTGGACCCTAAAACTTCCCCGTCCCCTAACCCTAACCCTACCCCGAAGCCTAACCCTAACCCTTCCCTGAAGCCTGACCCTCACCCGTCCCCTAATACTAACCCGTACGCTAACGCTAACCCGTGCTCTCACACGTACGCTCCCCCTAAAGCGTTGTCGTACCCTCACCTGGACCCTAAACCGTCCCCGTCCCCTAACACTAACCCTAGCCCGAAGCCTAACCCTAACCCTTCTCGGAAGCCTGACCCTCACCCGTCTCCTAATCCTAACCCGTACGTTAACGCTAACCTGCGCCCTCACACGTACGCTCCCCCTAAAGCGTTGTCGTACACTCACCTGGACCCTAAACCGTCCCCGTCCCCTAACCCTAACCCTAGCCCGAACCCTAACCCTAACCCTTCCCCGAAGCCTGACCCTCACCCGTCCCCTAATCCTAACCCGTACGCTAACGCTAACCCGCGCCCTCACACGTACGATCCCCCTAAAGCGTTGTCGTACCATCACCTGGACCCTAAACCGTCCCCGTCCCCTAAGCCTAACCCTAGCCCGAACCCTAACCCTAACCCTTCTCCGAAGCCTGACCCTCACCCATCCCCTAATCCTAACCCTTACGCTAACGCTTACCCACGCCCTTACACGTACGCTCCCCCTAAAGCGTTGTCGTACCGTCACCAGGACCCTAAACCGTCCCCGTCCCCTAACCCTAACCCTAGCCCGAACCCTAACCCTAACCCTTCCCCGAAGCCTGACCCTCACACGTCCCCTAATGCTAACCCGTACGCTAACGCTAACCCGCGCCCTCACACGTACGCTCCCCCTAAAGCGTTGTCGTACCCTCACCTGGAACCTAAACCGTCCCCGTCCCCTAACCCTAACCCTAGCCTGAAGGCTAACGGTAACCATTTACCGAAACCTGACCCTCACCCGTCCCCTAATCCTAACCCGTACGCTAACGCTTACCCACGCCCTCACACGTACGCTCCCCCTAAAGCGTTATCGTACCCTCACCTGGACCCTAAACCGTCCCCGTCCCCTAACCCTAACCCTAGCCCGAACCCTAACCCTAACCCTTCCCCAACGCCTGACCCTCACCCGTCGTCTAATGCTAACCCGTACGGTAACGCTAACCCGCGCCCTCACACATACGCTCCCCCTAAAGCGTTGTCGTACCCTCACCTGGACCCTAAACCGTCCCCGTCCCCTAACACTAACCCTAGCCCGAAGCCTAACGCTAACCCTTCCCCGAAGCCTGACCCTCACCCGTCCCCTAATCCTAACCCGTACGCTAACGCTAACCCGCGCCCTCACACGTACGATCCCCCTAAAGCGTTGTCGTACCATCACCTGGACCCTAAACCGTCCCCGTCCCCTAACCCTAACCCTAGCCCGAACCCTAACCCTAACCTTTCTCCGAAGCCTGACCCTCACCCATCCCCAATCCTAACCCTTACACTAACGCTAACCCTCGCCCTCACACGTACGATCCCCCTAAAGCGTTGTCGTACCATCACCTGGACCCTAAACCGTCCCCGTCCCCTAACCCTAACCCTAGCCCGAACCCTAACCCTAACCCTTCTCCGAAGCCTGACCCTCACGCGTCCCCTAATCCTAAACCGTACGCTAACGATAACCCGCGCCCTCACACGTACGCTCCCCCTAAAGCGTTGTCGTACCCTCACCTGGACCCTAAACCGTCCCCGTCCCCTAACACTAACCCTAGCCCGAAGCCTAACCCTAACCCTTCCCCAACGCCTGAACCCCATCCGTCGTCTAATGCTAACCCGTACGGTAACGCTAAACCGCGCCCTCACACGTACGCTCCCCCTAAAGCGTTGTCGTACCCTCACCTGGACCCTAAACCGTCCCCGTCCCCTAACCCTAACCCTAGCCCGAACCCTAACCCTAACCCTTCCCCGAAGCCTGACCCTCACCCGTCCCCTAATCCTAACCCGTACGCTAACGCTAACCCGCGCCCTCACACGTACGATCCCCCTAAAGCGTTGTCGTACCATCACCTGGACCCTAAACCGTCCCCGTCCCCTAACCCTAACCCTAGCGCGAACCCTAACCCTAACCCTTCTCCGAAGCCTGACCCTCACCCATCCCCTAATCCTAAACCTTACGCTAACGCTTACCCACGCCCTCACACGTACGCTCCCCCTAAAGCGTTGTCGTACCGTCACCAGGACCCTAAACCGTCCCCGTCCCCTAACCCTAACCCTAGCCCGAACCCTAACCCTAACCCTTCCCCGAAGCCTGACCCTCACACGTCCCCTAATCCTAAACCGTACGCTAACGCTAACCCGCGCCCTCACACGTACGCTCCCCCTAAAGCATTGTCGTACACTCACCTGGACCCTAAACCGTCCCCGTCCCCTAACCCTAACCCTAGCCCGAACCCTAACCCTAACCCTTCCCCGAAGCCTGACCCTCACCCGTCCCCTAATCCTAACGCGTACGCTAACGCTAACCCGCGCCCTCACACGTACGCTCCCCCTAAAGCATTGTCGTACTCTCACCTGGACCCTAAACCGTCCCCGTCCCCTAACCCTAACCCTAGCCCGAACCCTAACCCTAATGCTTCCCCGAAGCCTGACCCTCACCCCTCGCCTAATGCTAACCCGTACGGTAACGCTAACCCGCGCCCTCACACGTACGCTCCCCCTAAAGCGTTGTCGTACCCTCACCTGGACCCTAAACCGTCCCCATCCCCTAACCCTAACCCTAGCCCGAACCCTAACCCTAACCCTTCCCCGAAGCCTGACCCTCACCTGTCCCCTAATCCTAACCCGTACGCTAACGCTAACCCGCGCGTTCACACGTACGCTCCCCCTAAAGCGTTGTCATACCCTCACCTGGACCCTAAACCGTCCCCGTCCCCTAACCCTAACTCTAGCCCGAACCCTAACCCTAACCCTTCCCCGAAGCCTGACCTTCACCCTTCCCCTAATGCTAACCCGTACGCTAATGCTAACCCGCACCCTCACACGTACGCTCCCCCTAAAGCGTCGTCATACCCTCACCTGGACCCTAAACTGTCCCCGTCCCCTAACCCTAACCCTAGCCCGAAGCCTAACCCTAAGACTTCTCCGAAGCCTGACACTCACCCCTCCCCTAATCCTAACCCGTACACTAACGCTAACCCACGCCCTCACACGTACGCTCCCCCTAAAGCGTTGTCGTACCCTCACCTGGACCCTAAACCGTCCCCGTCCCATAACCCTAACCCTAGCCCGAACCCTAAACCTAACCCTTCCCCGAAGCCTGACCCTCACCCTTCCCCTAATGCTAACCCGTACGCTAACGCTAACCCGCGCCCTCACACGTACGCTACCCCTAAAGCGTCGTCGTACCCTCACGTGGATCCTAAACCGTCCCCGTCCCCTAACCCTAACCCTAGCCCGAACCCTAACCCTAAGCCTTCTCCGAAGCCTGACCCTCACCCGTCCCCTAATCCTAACCCGTACGCTAACACTAACCCGCGCCCTCACACGTACGCTCCCCCTAAAGTGTTGTCGTACCCTCAGCTGGACCCTAAACCGTCCCCGTCCCCTAACCCTAACCCTAGCCCGAACCCTAACCCTAACCCTTCCCCGAAGCCTGACCCTCACCCGTCCCCTAATCCTAACGCGTACGCTAACGCTAACCCGCGCCCTCACACGTACGCTCCCCCTAAAGCATTGTCGTACTCTCACCTGGACCCTAAACCGTCCCCGTCCCCTAACCCTAACCCTAGCCCGAAGCCTAACCCTAACCCTTCCCCGAAGCCTGACCTTCACCCTTCCCCTAATGCTAACCCGTACGCTAACGCTAACCCACACCCTCACACGTACGCTCCCCCTAAAGCGTCGTCGTACCCTCACCTGGACCCTAAACTGTCCCCGTCCCCTAACCCTAACCCTAGCCCGAATCCTAACCCTAAGACTTCTCCGAAGCCTGACCCTCACCCGTCCCCTAATCTTAACCCGTACGCTAACACTAACCCGCGCCCTTACACATACGCTCCCCCTAAAGTGTTGTCGTACCCTCAGCTGGACTCTAAACCGTCCCCGTCCCCTAACCCTAACCCTAGCCCGAACCCTAACCCTAACCCTTCTCCGAAGCCTGACACTCACCCATCCCCTAATCCTAACCCTTACGCTAACGCTTACCCACGCCCTCACACGTACGCTCCCCCTAAAGCGTTGTCGTACCGTCACCAGGACCCTAAACCGTCCCCGTCCCCTAACCCTAACCGTAGCCCGAACCCTAACCCTAACCCTTCCCCGAAGCCTGACCTTCACCCGTCCCCTAATCCTAACGCGTACGCTAACGCTAACCAGCGCCCTCACACGTACGCTCCCCCTAAAGAATTGTCGTACTCTCACCTGGACCCTAAACCGTCCCCATCCCCTAACCCTAACCCTAGCCCGAAGCCTAACCCTAACCCTTGCCCGAAGCCTGACCCTCACCCGTCCCCTAATCCTAACCCGTACGCTAACGCTAACCAGCGCCCTCACACATACGCTCCCCTTAAAGCGTTGTCGTACCCTCACCTGGACCCTAAACCTTCCCCGTCCCCTAACCCTAACCCTAGCCCGAAGCCTAACCCTAACCCTTGCCCGAAGCATGATCCTCACCCGTTCCCTAATCCTAACCCATACGCTAACGCTAACCCGCGCCCTCACACGTATGCTCCCCCTAAAGCGTTGTCGTACCCTCACCTGGACCCTAAACCGTCCCCATCCCCTAACCCTAACCCTAGCCCGAAGCCTAACCCTAACCCTTCCCCGAAGCCTGACCCTCACCCGTCGTCTAATGCTAAACCGTACGGTAACGCTAACCCGCACCCTTACACGTACGCTCCCCCTAAAGCGTTGTCGTACCCTCACCTGGACCCTAAACCGTCCCCGTCCCCTAACCCTAACCCTAGACCAAACCCTAACCCTAACCCTTCCCCGAAGCCTGACCCTCACCCGTCCCCTAATTCTAAACCGTACGATAACGCTAACCCGTGCACTCACACGTACGCTCCCCCTAAAGCGTTGGCGTATCCTCACCTGTACACTAAACCGTCCCCGTCCCCTAACCCTAACACTACCCGAACCCTAACCCTAACCCTTCCCCGAAGCCTGACCCTCACCCGTCGTCTAATGCTAACCCGTACAGTAACGCTAACCCGCGCCCTCACATGTACGCTCCCCCTAAAGCATTGTCGTACCCTCACATGGACCCTAAACCGTCCCCGTCCCCTAACCCTAACCCTAGCCCGAACCCTAACCCTTACCCTTCCCCGAAGCCTGACCCTCACCCGTCCCCTAATCCTAAACCGTACGCTAACGCTAACCCGCTCCCTCACACGTACGCTCTCCCTAAAGCGTTGTCGTACCCTCACCTGGACCCTAAAACTTCCCCGTCCCCTAACCCTAACCCTACCCCGAAGCCTGACCCTAACCCTTCCCTGAAGCCTGACCCTCACCCGTCCCCTAATACTAACCCGTACGCTAACGCTAACCCGTGCTCTCACACGTACGCTCCCCCTAAAGCGTTGTCGTACCCTCACCTGGACCCTAAACCGTCCCCGTCCCCTAACACTAACCCTAGCCCGAAGCCTAACCCTAACCCTTCTCGGAAGCCTGACCCTCACCCGTCTCCTAATCCTAACCCGTACGTTAACGCTAACCTGCGCCCTCACACGTACGCTCCCCCTAAAGCGTTGTCGTACACTCACCTGGACCCTAAACCGTCCCCGTCCCCTAACCCTAACCCTAGCCCGAACCCTAACCCTAACCCTTCCCCGAAGCCTGACCCTCACCCGTCCCCTAATCCTAACCCGTACGCTAACGCTAACCCGCGCCCTCACACGTACGATCCCCCTAAAGCGTTGTCGTACCATCACCTGGACCCTAAACCGTCCCCGTCCCCTAACCCTAACCCTAGCCCGAACCCTAACCCTAACCCTTCTCCGAAGCCTGACCCTCACCCATCCCCTAATCCTAACCCTTACGCTAACGCTTACCCACGCCCTTACACGTACGCTCCCCCTAAAGCGTTGTCGTACCGTCACCAGGACCCTAAACCGTCCCCGTCCCCTAACCCTAACCCTAGCCCGAACCCTAACCCTAACCCTTCCCCGAAGCCTGACCCTCACACGTCCCCTAATCCTAAACCGTACGCTAACGCTAACCCGCGCTCTCACACGTACGCTCCCCCTAAAGCATTGTCGTACCCTCACCTGGACCCTAAACCGTCCCCGTCCCCTAACCCTAACCCTAGCCCGAAGCCTAACCCTAACACTTCCCCGAAGCCAGACCCTCACCCTTCCCCTAATCCTAAACCGTATGCTAACGCTAACCCGCACCCTCACACGTACGCTCCCCCTAAAGCGTTGTCGTATCCTCACCTGGACCCTAAACCTTCCCCGTCCCCTAAACCTAACCCTAGCCCGAAGCCTAACCCCAACCCTTCCCCGAAGCCTGACCCTCACCCGTCCCCTAATCCTAACCCGTACGCTAACGCTAACCCGCGCCCTCACACGTATGCTCCCCCTAAAGCGTTGTCGTACCCTCACCTGGACCCTAAACCGTCCCCGTCCCCTAACCCTAACCCTAGCCCGAAGCCTAACCCTAACCCTTCCCCGAAGCCTGACCCTCACCCGTCGTCTAATGCTAAACCGTACGGTAACGCTAACCCGCGCCCTTACATGTACGCTCCCCCTAAAGCGTTGTCGTACCTTCACCTGGACCCTAAACCGTCCCCGTCCCCTAACCCTAACCCTAGCCCGAAGCCTAACCCTTACCCTTCCCCGAAGCCTGACCATCACCCGTCCCCTAATCCTAAACCGTACACTAACGCTAACCCGCTCCCTCACACGTACGCTCTCCCTAAAGCGTTGTCGTACCCTCACCTGGACCCTAAAACTTCCACGTCCCCTAACCCTAACCCTAGCCCGAAGCCTAACCCTAACCCTTCCCCGAAGCCTGACCCTCACCCGTCGCCTAATGCTAACCCGTACGCTAACGCTAACCCGCGCCCTCACACGTACGCTCCCCCTAAAGCGTTGTCGTACACTCACCTGGACCCTAAACCGTTCCCGTCCCCTAACCCTAACCCTAGCCCGAAGCCTAACCCTAACCCTTCCCCGAAGCCTGACCCTCACCCTTCCCCTAATGCTAACCCGTACGCTAACGCTAACCCGCGCCCTCACACGTACGCTCCCCCTAAAGCGTTGTCGTACCCTCACCTGGAACCTAAACCGTCCCCGTCCCCTAACCCTAACCCTAGCCCGAAGGCTAACGGTAACCATTTACCGAAACCTGACCCTCACCCGTCCCCTAATCCTAACCCGTACGCTAACGCTTACCCACGCCCTCACACGTACGCTCCCCCTAAAGCGTTATCGTACCCTCACCTGGACCCTAAACCGTCCCCGTCCCCTAACCCTAACCCTAGCCCGAACCCTAACCCTAACCCTTCCCCAACGCCTGACCCTCACCCGTCGTCTAATGCTAACCCGTACGGTAACGCTAACCCGCGCCCTCACACATACGCTCCCCCTAAAGCGTTGTCGTACCCTCACCTGGACCCTAAACCGTCCCCGTCCCCTAACACTAACCCTAGCCCGAAGCCTAACGCTAACCCTTCCCCGAAGCCTGACCCTCACCCGTCCCCTAATCCTAACCCGTACGCTAACGCTAACCCGCGCCCTCACACGTACGATCCCCCTAAAGCGTTGTCGTACCATCACCTGGACCCTAAACCGTCCCCGTCCCCTAACCCTAACCCTAGCCCGAACCCTAACCCTAACCCTTCTCCGAAGCCTGACCCTCACCCATCCCCAATCCTAACCCTTACACTAACGCTAACCCTCGCCCTCACACGTACGATCCCCCTAAAGCGTTGTCGTACCATCACCTGGACCCTAAACCGTCCCCGTCCCCTAACCCTAACCCTAGCCCGAACCCTAACCCTAACCCTTCTCCGAAGCCTGACCCTCACGCGTCCCCTAATCCTAAACCGTACGCTAACGATAACCCGCGCCCTCACACGTACGCTCCCCCTAAAGCGTTGTCGTACCCTCACCTGGACCCTAAACCGTCCCCGTCCCCTAACACTAACCCTAGCCCGAAGCCTAACCCTAACCCTTCCCCAACGCCTGAACCCCATCCGTCGTCTAATGCTAACCCGTACGGTAACGCTAACCCGCGCCCTCACACGTACGCTCCCCCTAAAGCGTTGTCGTACCCTCACCTGGACCCTAAACCGTCCCCGTCCCCTAACCCTAACCCTAGCCCGAACCCTAACCCTAACCCTTCCCCGAAGCCTGACCCTCACCCGTCCCCTAATCCTAACCCGTACGCTAACGCTAACCCGCGCCCTCACACGTATGATCCCCCTAAAGCGTTGTCGTACCATCACCTGGACCCTAAACCGTCCCCGTCCCCTAACCCTAACCCTAGCGCGAACCCTAACCCTAACCCTTCTCCGAAGCCTGACCCTCACCCATCCCCTAATCCTAAACCTTACGCTAACGCTTACCCACGCCCTCACACGTACGCTCCCCCTAAAGCGTTGTCGTACCGTCACCAGGACCCTAAACCGTCCCCGTCCCCTAACCCTAACCCTAGCCCGAACCCTAACCCTAACCCTTCCCCGAAGCCTGACCCTCACCCGTCCCCTAATCCTAACGCGTAGGCTAACGCTAACCCGCGCCCTCACACGTACGCTCCCCCTAAAGCATTGTCGTACTCTCACCTGGACCCTAAACCGTCCCCGTCCCCTAACCCTAACCCTAGCCCGAACCCTAACCCTAATCCTTCCCCGAAGCCTGACCCTCACCCGTCGCCTAATGCTAACCCGTACGGTAACGCTAACCCGCGCCCTCACACGTACACTCCCCCTAAAGCGTTGTCGTACCCTCACCTGGACCCTAAACCTTCCCCGTCCCCTAACCCTAACCCTAGCCCGAAGCCTAACCCTAACCCTTGCCCGAAGCCTGATCCTCACCCGTCCCCTAATCCTAACCCAGACGCTAACGCTAACCCGCGCCCTCACACGTACGCTACCCCTAAAGCGTCGTCGTACCCTCACCTGGACCCTAAACCGTCCCCGTCCCCTAACCCTAACCCTAGCCCGAACCCTAACCCTAAGCCTTCTCCGAAGCCTGACCCTCACCAGTCCCCTAATCTTAACCCGTACGCTAACACTAACCCGCGCCCTTACACGTACGCTCCCCCTAAAGTGTTGTCGTACCCTCAGCTGGACCCTAAACCGTCCCCGTCCCCTAACCCTAACCCTAGCCCGAACCCTAACCCTAACCCTTCTCCGAAGCCTGACACTCACCCATCCCCTAATCCTAACCCTTACGCTAACGCTTACCCACGCCCTCACACGTACGCTCCCCCTAAAGCGTTGTCGTACCGTCACCAGGACCCTAAACCGTCCCCGTCCCCTAACCCTAACAGTAGCCCGAACCCTAACCCTAACCCTTCCCCGAAGCCTGACCTTCACCCGTCCCCTAATCCTAACGCGTACGCTAACGCTAACCAGCGCCCTCACACGTACGCTCCCCCTAAAGCCTTGTCGTACTCTCACCTGGACCCTAAACCTTCCCCGTCCCATAACCCTAACCCTAGCCCAAAGGCTAACCCTAACCCTTCCCCGAAGCCTGACCCTCACCCGTCTCCTAATCCTAACCTGTACGTTAACGCTAACCTGCGCCCTCACACGTACGATCCCCCTAAAGCGTTGTCGTACACTCACCTGGACCCTAAACCGTCCCCGTCCCCTAACCCTAACCCTAGCCCGAAACCTAACCCTAACCCTTCCCCGAAGCCTGACCCTCACCCGTCCCCTAATCCTAACCCGTACGCTAACGCTAACCCGCGCCCTCACACATACGATCCCCCTAAAGCGTTGTCGTACCATCACCTGGACCCTAAACCGTCCCCATCCCCTAACCCTAACCCTAGCCTGAAGCCTAACCCTAACACTTCCCCGAAGCCTGACCCTCACCCGTCCCCTAATCCTAAACCGTACGCTAACACTAACCCGCGCCCTCACACGTACGCTCCCCCTAAAGCGTTGTCGTACCCTCACCTGGCCCCTAAACCGTCCCCATCCCCTAACCCTAACCCTAGCCCGAACCCTAACCCTAACACTTCCCCGAAGCCTGACCCTCACCCGTCCCCTAATCCTAACCCGTACGCTATCGCTAACCCGTGCCCTCACACATACGCTCCCCCTAAAGCATTGTCGTACCCTCACCTGGACCCTAAAGCTTCCGCGTCCCCTAACCCTAACCCTAGCCCGAACACTAAACCGTCCCCGTCCCCTAACCCTAACCCTAGCTCGAACCCTAACCCTAAAACTTCCCCGAAGCCTGACCCTCACCCGTCCCCTAATCCTAAGGCGTACGCTAACGGTAACCCGCGCCCTCACATGTACGCTCCCCCTAAAGCGTTGTCGTACTCTCACCTGGACCCTAAACCTTCCCCGTCCCCTAACCCTAACCCTAGCCCAAAGGCTAACCCTAACCCTTCCCCGAAGCCTGACCCTCACCCGTCTCCTAATCCTAACCCGTACGTTAACGCTAACCTGCGCCCTCACACGTACGCTCCCCCTAAAGCGTTGTCATACACTCACCTGGACCCTAAACCGTCCCCGTCCCCTAACCCTAACCCTAGCCCGAACCCTAACCCTAACCCTTCCCCGAAGCCTGACCCTCACCCGTCCCCTAATCCTAACCCGTACGCTAACGCTAACCCGCGCCCTCACACGTACGATCCCACTAAAGCGTTGTCGTACCATCACCTGGACCCTAAACCGTCCCCATCCCCTAACCCTAACCCTAGCCTGAAGCCTAACCCTAACACTTCCCCGAAGCCTGACCCTCACACGTCCCCTAATCCTAAACCGTACGCTAACACTAACCCGCGCCCTCACACGTACGCTCCCCCTAAAGCGTTGTCGTACCCTCACCTGGCCCCTAAACCGTCCCGGTCCCCTAACCCTAACCCTAGCCCGAAGGCTAACGGTAACCATTTCCCGAAACCTGACCCTCACCCGTCCCCTAATCCTAACCCGTATGCTAACGCTTACCCACGCCCTCACACGTACGCTCCCCCTAAAGCGTTGTCGTACCCTCACCTGGACCCTAAACCGTCCCCGTCCCCTAACCCTAACCCTAGCCAGAACCCTAACCCTAACCCTTCCCCAACGCCTGACCCTCACACGTCGTCTAATGCTAACCCGTACGGTAACGCTAACCCGCGCCCTCACACGTACGCTCCCCCTAAAGCGTTGTCGTACCCTCACCTGGACCCTAAACCGTCCCCGTCCCCTAACACTAACCCTAGCCCGAAGCCTAACCCTAACCCTTCCCGGAAGCCTGACCCTCACCCGTCTCCTAATCCTAACCCGTACGTTAACGCTAACCTGCGCCCTCACACGTACGCTCCCCCTAAAGCGTTGTCGTACACTCACCTGGACCCTAAACCGTCCCCGTCCCCTAACCCTAACCCTAGCCCGAACCCTAACCCTAACCCTTCCCCGAAGCCTGACCCTCACCCGTCCCCTAATCCTAACCCGTACGCTAACGCTAACCCGCGCCCTCACACGTACGATCCCCCTAAAGCGTTGTCGTACCATCACCTGGACCCTAAACCGTCCCCGTCCCCTAACCCTAACCCTAGCCCGAACCCGAACCCTAACCCTTCCCCGAAGCCTGACCCTCACCCGTCACCTAATCCTAACCCGTACGCTAACGCTAACCCGCGCCCTCACACGTACGCTCCCCCTAAAGCGCTGTCATACCCTCACCTGGACCCTAAACCGTCCCCGTTCCCTAACCCTAACTCTAGCCCGAACCCTAACCCTAACCCTTCCCCGAAGCCTGACCTTCACCCTTCCCCTAATGCTAACCCGTACGCTAATGCTAACCCGCACCCTCACACGTACGCTCCCCCTAAAGCGTCGTCATACCCTCACCTGGACCCTAAACTGTCCCCGTCCCCTAACCCTGACCCTAGCCCGAAGCCTAACCCTAAGACTTCTCCGAAGCCTGACACTCACCCGTCCCCTAATCCTAACCCTTACGCTAACGCTAACCCACGCCCTCACACGTACGCTCCCCCTAAAGCGTTCTCGTACCCTCACCTGGACCCTAAACCGTCCCCGTCCCATAACCCTAACCCTAGCCCGAACCCTAAACCTAACCCTTCCCCGAAGCCTGACCCTCACCCTTCCCCTAATGCTAACCCGTACGCTAACGCTAACCCGCGCCCTCACACGTACGCTACCCCTAAAGCGTCGTCGTACCCTCACTTGGACCCTAAACCGTCCCCGTCCCCTAACCCTAACCCTAGCCCGAACCCTAACCCTAAGCCTTCTCCGAAGCCTGACCCTCACCCGTCCCCTAATCTTAACCCGTACGCTAACACTAACCCGCGCCCTTACACGTACGCTCCCCCTAAAGTGTTGTCGTACCCTCACCTGGACCCTAAACCGTCCCCATCCCCTAACCCTAACCCTAGCCCGAAGCCTAACCCTAACCCTTGCCCGAAGCCTGACCCTCACCCGTCCCCTAATCCTAACCCGTACGCTAACGCTAACCCGCGCCCTCACACATACGCTCCCCCTAAAGCGTTGTCGTACCCTCACCTGGACCCTAAACCTTCCCCGTCCCCTAACCCTAACCCTAGCCCGAAGCCTAACCCTAACCCTTGCCCGAAGCATGATCCTCACCCGTCCCCTAATCCTAACCCATACGCTAACGCTAACCCGCACCCTCACACGTATGCTCCCCCTAAAGCGTTGTCGTACCCTCACCTGGACCCTAAACCGTCCCCGTCCCCTAACCCTAACCCTAGCCCGAAGCCTAACCCTAACCCTTCCCCGAAGCCTGACCCTCACCCGTCGTCTAATGCTAAACCGTACGGTAACGCTAACCCGCGCCCTTACACGTACGCTCCCCCTAAAGCGTTGTCGTACCCTCACCTAGACCCTAAACCGTCCCCGTCCCCTAACCCTAACCCTAGACCAAACCCTAACCCTAACCCTTCCCCGAAGCCTGACCCTCACCCGTCCCCTTATTCTCAACCGTACGATAACGCTAACCCGTGCACTCACACGTACGCTCCCCCTAAAGTGTTGGCGTATCCTCACCTGTACACTAAACCGTCCCCGTCCCCTAACCCTAACACTAGCCCGAACCCTGACCCTAAACCTTCCCCGAAGCCTGACCCTCACCCGTCGTCTAATGCTAAGCAGTACAGTAACGCTAACCCGCGCCCTCACACGTACGCTCCCCCTAAAGCATTGTCGTACTCTCACCTGGACCCTAAACCGTCCCCGTCCCCTAACCCTAACCCTAGCCCGAACCCTAACCCTAACCCTTCCCCGAAGCGTGACCTTCACCCTTCCCCTAATGCTAACCCGTACGCTAATGCTAACCCACACCCTCACACGTACGCTCCCCCTAAAGCGTCGTCATACCCTCACCTGGACCCTAAACTGTCCCCGTCCCCTAACCCTAACCCTAGCCCGAAGCCTAACCCTAAGACTTCTCCGAAGCCTGACACTCACCCGTCCCCTAATCCTAACCCGTACGCTAACGCTAACCCACGCCCTCACACGTACGCGCCCCCTAAAGCGTTGTCGTACCCTCACCTGGACCCTAAACCGTCCCCGTCCCCTAACCCTAACCCTAGCCCGAACCCTAACCCTAACCCTTGCCCGAAGCCTGATCCTCACCCTTCCCCTAATCCTAACACATACGCTAACGCTAACCCGCGCCCTCACACGTACGCTCCCCCTAAAGCGTTGTCGTACCCTCACCTGGACCCTAAACCGTCCCCGTCCCATAACCCTAACCCTAGCCCGAACCCTAAACCTAACCCTTCCCCGAAGCCTGACCCTCACCCTTCCCCTAATGCTAACCCGTACGCTAACGCTAACCCGCGCCCTCACACGTACGCTACCCCTAAAGCGTCGTCGTACCCTCACCTGGACCCTAAACCGTCCCCGTCCCCTAACCCTAACCCTAGCCCGAACCCTAACCCTAAGCCTTCTCCGAAGCCTGACCCTCACCCGTCCCATAATCCTAACCCGTACGCTAACACTAACCCGCGCCCTCACAAGTACGCTCCCCCTAAAGTGTTGTCGTACCCTCAGCTGGACCCTAAACCGTCCCCGTCCCCTAACCCTAACCCTAGCCCGAACCCTAACCCTAACCCTTCCCCGAAGCCTGACCCTCACCCGTCCCCTAATCCTAACGCGTACCCTAACGCTAACCCGCGCCCTCACACGTACGCTCCCCTTAAAGCGTTGTCGTACACTCACCTGGACCCTAAACCGTCCCCGTCCCCTAACCCTAACCCTAGCCCGAAGCCTAACACTAACACTTCCCCGAAGCCTGACCCTCACCCGTCCCCTAATCCTAACCCGTACGCTAACGCTAACCCGCGCCCTCACACATACGCTCCCCCTAAAGCGTTGTCGTACCCTCACCTGGACCCTAAACCTTCCCCGTCCCCTAACCCTAACCCTAGCCCGAAGCCTAACCCTAAGACTTCTCCGAAGCCTGACACTCACCCGTCCCCTAATCCTAACCCGTAAGCTAACGCTAACCCGCGCCCTCACACGTACGCTCCCCCTAAAGCGTTGTCGTACCCTCACCTGGACCCTAAACCGTCCCCGTCCCCTAACCCTAACCCTAGCCCGAACCCTAACCCTAACAGTTCCCCGAAGCCTGACCCTCACCCGTCCCCTAATCCTAACCCGTACGCTAACGCTAACCCGCGCCCTCACACGCACGCTCCCCTTAAAGCTTTGTCGTACCCTCACCTGGACCCTAAACCGTACCCGTCCCCTAACCCTAACCCTAGCCCGAAGCCTAACACTAACAATTCCCAGAAGCCTGACCCTCACCCGTCCCCTAATCCTAACCCGTACGCTAACGCTAACCCGCGCCCTCACACATACACTCCCCCTAAAGCGTTGTCGTACCCTCACCTGGACCCTAAACCTTCCCCGTCCCCTAACCCTAACCCTAGCCCGAAGCCTAACCCTAACCCTTGCCCGAAGCCTGATCCTCACCCGTCCCCTAATCCTAACCCAGACGCTAACGCTAACCCGCGCCCTCACACGTACGCTACCCCTAAAGCGTCGTCGTACCCTCACCTGGACCCTAAACCGTCCCCGTCCCCTAACCCTAACCCTAGCCCGAACCCTAACCCTAAGCCTTCTCCGAAGCCTGACCCTCACCAGTCCCCTAATCTTAACCCGTACGCTAACACTAACCCGCGCCCTTACACGTACGCTCCCCCTAAAGTGTTGTCGTACCCTCAGCTGGACCCTAAACCGTCCCCGTCCCCTAACCCTAACCCTAGCCCGAACCCTAACCCTAACCCTTCTCCGAAGCCTGACACTCACCCATCCCCTAATCCTAACCCTTACGCTAACGCTTACCCACGCCCTCACACGTACGCTCCCCCTAAAGCGTTGTCGTACCGTCACCAGGACCCTAAACCGTCCCCGTCCCCTAACCCTAACAGTAGCCCGAACCCTAACCCTAACCCTTCCCCGAAGCCTGACCTTCACCCGTCCCCTAATCCTAACGCGTACGCTAACGCTAACCAGCGCCCTCACACGTACGCTCCCCCTAAAGCCTTGTCGTACTCTCACCTGGACCCTAAACCTTCCCCGTCCCATAACCCTAACCCTAGCCCAAAGGCTAACCCTAACCCTTCCCCGAAGCCTGACCCTCACCCGTCTCCTAATCCTAACCTGTACGTTAACGCTAACCTGCGCCCTCACACGTACGATCCCCCTAAAGCGTTGTCGTACACTCACCTGGACCCTAAACCATCCCCGTCCCCTAACCCTAACCCTAGCCCGAAACCTAACCCTAACCCTTCCCCGAAGCCTGACCCTCACCCGTGCCCTAATCCTAACCCGTACGCTAACGCTAACCCGCGCCCTCACACGTACGATCCCCCTAAAGCGTTGTCGTACCATCACCTGGACCCTAAACCGTCCCCATCCCCTAACCCTAACCCTAGCCTGAAGCCTAACCCTAACACTTCCCCGAAGCCTGACCCTCACCCGTCCCCTAATCCTAAACCGTACGCTAACACTAACCCGCGCCCTCACACGTACGCTCCCCCTAAAGCGTTGTCGTACCCTCACCTGGCCCCTAAACCGTCCCCATCCACTAACCCTAACCCTAGCCCGAACCCTAACCCTAACACTTCCCAGAAGCCTGACCCTCACCCGTCCCCTAATCCTAACCCGTACGCTATCGCTAACCCGTGCCCTCACACATACGCTCCCCCTAAAGCATTGTCGTACCCTCACCTGGACCCTAAAGCTTCCGCGTCCCCTAACCCTAACCCTAGCCCGAACACTAAACCGTCCCCGTCCCCTAACCCTAACCCTAGCTCGAACCCTAACCCTAAAACTTCCCCGAAGCCTGACCCTCACCCGTCCCCTAATCCTAAGGCGTACGCTAACGGTAACCCGCGCCCTCACATGTACGCTCCCCCTAAAGCGTTGTCGTACTCTCACCTGGACCCTAAACCTTCCCCGTCCCCTAACCCTAACCCTAGCCCAAAGGCTAACCCTAACCCTTCCCCGAAGCCTGACCCTCACCCGTCTCCTAATCCTAACCCGTACGTTAACGCTAACCTGCGCCCTCACACGTACGCTCCCCCTAAAGCGTTGTCATACACTCACCTGGACCCTAAACCGTCCCCGTCCCCTAACCCTAACCCTAGCCCGAACCCTAACCCTAACCCTTCCCCGAAGCCTGACCCTCACCCGTCCCCTAATCCTAACCCGTACGCTAACGCTAACCCGCGCCCTCACACGTACGATCCCACTAAAGCGTTGTCGTACCATCACCTGGACCCTAAACCGTCCCCATCCCCTAACCCTAACCCTAGCCTGAAGCCTAACCCTAACACTTCCCCGAAGCCTGACCCTCACACGTCCCCTAATCCTAAACCGTACGCTAACACTAACCCGCGCCCTCACACGTACGCTCCCCCTAAAGCGTTGTCGTACCCTCACCTGGCCCCTAAACCGTCCCGGTCCCCTAACCCTAACCCTAGCCCGAAGGCTAACGGTAACCATTTCCCGAAACCTGACCCTCACCCGTCCCCTAATCCTAACCCGTATGCTAACGCTTACCCACGCCCTCACACGTACGCTCCCCCTAAAGCGTTGTCGTACCCTCACCTGGACCCTAAACCGTCCCCGTCCCCTAACCCTAACCCTAGCCAGAACCCTAACCCTAACCCTTCCCCAACGCCTGACCCTCACACGTCGTCTAATGCTAACCCGTACGGTAACGCTAACCCGCGCCCTCACACGTACGCTCCCCCTAAAGCGTTGTCGTACCCTCACCTGGACCCTAAACCGTCCCCGTCCCCTAACACTAACCCTAGCCCGAAGCCTAACCCTAACCCTTCCCGGAAGCCTGACCCTCACCCGTCTCCTAATCCTAACCCGTACGTTAACGCTAACCTGCGCCCTCACACGTACGCTCCCCCTAAAGCGTTGTCGTACCGTCACCAGGACCCTAAACCGTCCCCGTCCCCTAACCCTAACAGTAGCCCGAACCCTAACCCTAACCCTTCCCCGAAGCCTGACCTTCACCCGTCCCCTAATCCTAACGCGTACGCTAACGCTAACCAGCGCCCTCACACGTACGCTCCCCCTAAAGCCTTGTCGTACTCTCACCTGGACCCTAAACCTTCCCCGTCCCATAACCCTAACCCTAGCCCAAAGGCTAACCCTAACCCTTCCCCGAAGCCTGACCCTCACCCGTCTCCTAATCCTAACCTGTACGTTAACGCTAACCTGCGCCCTCACACGTACGATCCCCCTAAAGCGTTGTCGTACACTCACCTGGACCCTAAACCATCCCCGTCCCCTAACCCTAACCCTAGCCCGAAACCTAACCCTAACCCTTCCCCGAAGCCTGACCCTCACCCGTGCCCTAATCCTAACCCGTACGCTAACGCTAACCCGCGCCCTCACACGTACGATCCCCCTAAAGCGTTGTCGTACCATCACCTGGACCCTAAACCGTCCCCATCCCCTAACCCTAACCCTAGCCTGAAGCCTAACCCTAACACTTCCCCGAAGCCTGACCCTCACCCGTTCCCTAATCCTAAACCGTACGCTAACACTAACCCGCGCCCTCACACGTACGCTCCCCCTAAAGCGTTGTCGTACCCTCACCTGGCCCCTAAACCGTCCCCATCCACTAACCCTAACCCTAGCCCGAACCCTAACCCTAACACTTCCCAGAAGCCTGACCCTCACCCGTCCCCTAATCCTAACCCGTACGCTATCGCTAACCCGTGCCCTCACACATACGCTCCCCCTAAAGCATTGTCGTACCCTCACCTGGACCCTAAAGCTTCCGCGTCCCCTAACCCTAACCCTAGCCCGAACACTAAACCGTCCCCGTCCCCTAACCCTAACCCTAGCTCGAACCCTAACCCTAAAACTTCCCCGAAGCCTGACCCTCACCCGTCCCCTAATCCTAAGGCGTACGCTAACGGTAACCCGCGCCCTCACATGTACGCTCCCCCTAAAGCGTTGTCGTACTCTCACCTGGACCCTAAACCTTCCCCGTCCCCTAACCCTAACCCTAGCCCAAAGGCTAACCCTAACCCTTCCCCGAAGCCTGACCCTCACCCGTCTCCTAATCCTAACCCGTACGTTAACGCTAACCTGCGCCCTCACACGTACGCTCCCCCTAAAGCGTTGTCATACACTCACCTGGACCCTAAACCGTCCCCGTCCCCTAACCCTAACCCTAGCCCGAACCCTAACCCTAACCCTTCCCCGAAGCCTGACCCTCACCCGTCCCCTAATCCTAACCCGTACGCTAACGCTAACCCGCGCCCTCACACGTACGATCCCACTAAAGCGTTGTCGTACCATCACCTGGACCCTAAACCGTCCCCATCCCCTAACCCTAACCCTAGCCTGAAGCCTAACCCTAACACTTCCCCGAAGCCTGACCCTCACACGTCCCCTAATCCTAAACCGTACGCTAACACTAACCCGCGCCCTCACACGTACGCTCCCCCTAAAGCGTTGTCGTACCCTCACCTGGCCCCTAAACCGTCCCGGTCCCCTAACCCTAACCCTAGCCCGAAGGCTAACGGTAACCATTTCCCGAAACCTGACCCTCACCCGTCCCCTAATCCTAACCCGTATGCTAACGCTTACCCACGCCCTCACACGTACGCTCCCCCTAAAGCGTTGTCGTACCCTCACCTGGACCCTAAACCGTCCCCGTCCCCTAACCCTAACCCTAGCCAGAACCCTAACCCTAACCCTTCCCCAACGCCTGACCCTCACACGTCGTCTAATGCTAACCCGTACGGTAACGCTAACCCGCGCCCTCACACGTACGCTCCCCCTAAAGCGTTGTCGTACCCTCACCTGGACCCTAAACCGTCCCCGTCCCCTAACACTAACCCTAGCCCGAAGCCTAACCCTAACCCTTCCCGGAAGCCTGACCCTCACCCGTCTCCTAATCCTAACCCGTACGTTAACGCTAACCTGCGCCCTCACACGTACGCTCCCCCTAAAGCGTTGTCGTACACTCACCTGGACCCTAAACCGTCCCCGTCCCCTAACCCTAACCCTAGCCCGAACCCTAACCCTAACCCTTCCCCGAAGCCTGACCCTCACCCGTCCCCTAATCCTAACCCGTACGCTAACGCTAACCCGCGCCCTCACACGTACGATCCCCCTAAAGCGTTGTCGTACCATCACCTGGACCCTAAACCGTCCCCGTCCCCTAACCCTAACCCTAGCCCGAACCCGAACCCTAACCCTTCCCCGAAGCCTGACCCTCACCCGTCACCTAATCCTAACCCGTACGCTAACGCTAACCCGCGCCCTCACACGTACGCTCCCCCTAAAGCGCTGTCATACCCTCACCTGGACCCTAAACCGTCCCCGTTCCCTAACCCTAACTCTAGCCCGAACCCTAACCCTAACCCTTCCCCGAAGCCTGACCTTCACCCTTCCCCTAATGCTAACCCGTACGCTAATGCTAACCCGCACCCTCACACGTACGCTCCCCCTAAAGCGTCGTCATACCCTCACCTGGACCCTAAACTGTCCCCGTCCCCTAACCCTGACCCTAGCCCGAAGCCTAACCCTAAGACTTCTCCGAAGCCTGACACTCACCCGTCCCCTAATCCTAACCCTTACGCTAACGCTAACCCACGCCCTCACACATACGCTCCCCCTAAAGCGTTCTCGTACCCTCACCTGGACCCTAAACCGTCCCCGTCCCATAACCCTAACCCTAGCCCGAACCCTAAACCTAACCCTTCCCCGAAGCCTGACCCTCACCCTTCCCCTAATGCTAACCCGTACGCTAACGCTAACCCGCGCCCTCACACGTACGCTACCCCTAAAGCGTCGTCGTACCCTCACTTGGACCCTAAACCGTCCCCGTCCCCTAACCCTAACCCTAGCCCGAACCCTAACCCTAAGCCTTCTCCGAAGCCTGACCCTCACCCGTCCCCTAATCTTAACCCGTACGCTAACACTAACCCGCGCCCTTACACGTACGCTCCCCCTAAAGTGTTGTCGTACCCTCAGCTGGACCCTAAACCGTCCCCATCCCCTAACCCTAACCCTAGCCCGAAGCCTAACCCTAACCCTTGCCCGAAGCCTGACCCTCACCCGTCCCCTAATCCTAACCCGTACGCTAACGCTAACCCGCGCCCTCACACATACGCTCCCCCTAAAGCGTTGTCGTACCCTCACCTGGACCCTAAACCTTCCCCGTCCCCTAACCCTAACCCTAGCCCGAAGCCTAACCCTAACCCTTGCCCGAAGCATGATCCTCACCCGTCCCCTAATCCTAACCCATACGCTAACGCTAACCCGCACCCTCACACGTATGCTCCCCCTAAAGCGTTGTCGTACCCTCACCTGGACCCTAAACCGTCCCCGTCCCCTAACCCTAACCCTAGCCCGAAGCCTAACCCTAACCCTTCCCCGAAGCCTGACCCTCACCCGTCGTCTAATGCTAAACCGTACGGTAACGCTAACCCGCGCCCTTACACGTACGCTCCCCCTAAAGCGTTGTCGTACCCTCACCTAGACCCTAAACCGTCCCCGTCCCCTAACCCTAACCCTAGACCAAACCCTAACCCTAACCCTTCCCCGAAGCCTGACCCTCACCCGTCCCCTTATTCTCAACCGTACGATAACGCTAACCCGTGCACTCACACGTACGCTCCCCCTAAAGTGTTGGCGTATCCTCACCTGTACACTAAACCGTCCCCGTCCCCTAACCCTAACACTAGCCCGAACCCTGACCCTAAACCTTCCCCGAAGCCTGACCCTCACCCGTCGTCTAATGCTAAGCAGTACAGTAACGCTAACCCGCGCCCTCACACGTAAGCTCCCCCTAAAGCATTGTCGTACTCTCACCTGGACCCTAAACCGTCCCCGTCCCCTAACCCTAACCCTAGCCCGAAGGCTAACGGTAACCATTTCCCGAAACCTGACCCTCACCCGTCCCCTAATCCTAACCCGTACGCTAACGCTTACCCACGCCCTCACACGTACGCTCCCCTTAAAGCGTTGTCGTACCCTCACCTGGACTCTAAACCGTCCCCGTCCCCTAACCCTAACCCTAGCCCGAACCCTAACCCTAACCCTTCCCCAAAGCCTGACCCTCACACGTCCCCTAATCCTAACCCGTACGCTAACACTAACCCGCGCCCTCACACGTACGCTCCCCCTAAAGCGTTGTTGTACCCTCACCTGGACCCTAAACCGTCCCCGTCCCCTAACCCTAACCCTAGCCCGAAGCCTAACCCTAACCCTTCCCCGAAGCCTGACCCTCACCCGTCCCCTATTACTAACCCGTACGCTAACGCTAACTCGCGCCCTCACACGTACGCTCCCCCTAAAGCGTTGTTGTACCCTCACCTGGAACCTAAACCGTCCCCGTCCCCTAACCCTAACCCTAGCCCGAACCCTAACCCTAACACTTCTCCGAAGCCTGACCCTCACCCATCCCCTAATCCTAACCCTTACGCTAACGCTTACCCACGCCCTCACACGTACGCTCCCCCTAAAGCATTGTCGTACCCTCAGCTGGACCCTAAACCGTCCCCGTCCCCTAACCCTAACCCTAGCCCGAACCCTAACCCTAACCCTTCTCCGAAGCCTGACCCTCACCCGTCCCCTAATCCTAACGCGTACGCTAACGCTAACCCGCGCCCTCACACGTACGCTACCCCTAAAGCATTGTCGTACTCTCACCTGGACCCTAAACCGTCCCCGTCCCCTAACCCTAACCCTAGCCCGAACCCTAACCCTAACCCTTCCCCGAAGCCTGACCCTCACCCGTCCCCTAATCCTAACCCGTACGCTAACGCTAACCCGCGCCCTCACACGTACGCTCCCCCTAAAGCGTTGTCATACCCTCACCTGGACCCTAAACCGTCCCCGTCCCCTAACCCTAACTCTAGCCCGAACCCTAACCCTAACCCTTCCCCGAAGCCTGACCTTCACCCTTCCCCTAATGCTAACCCGTACGCTAACGCTAACCCGCACCCTCACACGTACGCTCCCCCTAAAGCGTCGTCATACCCTCACCTGGACCCTAAACTGTCCCCGTCCCCTAACCCTAACCCTAGCCCGAAGCCTAACCCTAAGACTTCTCCGAAGCCTGACACTCACCCGTCCCCTAATCCTAACCCGTAAGCTAACGCTAACCCGCACCCTCACACGTACGCTCCCCCTAAAGCGTTGTCGTACCCTTACCTGGACGCTAAACCGTCCCCGTCCCTTAACCCTAACCCTAGCCCGAACCCTAACCCTAACCCTTCCCCGAAGCCTGACCCTCACCCGTCCCCTAATCCTAACCCGTACGCTAACGCTAACCCACGCCCTCACACGTACGCTCCCCATAAAGCATTGTCGAACCCTCACCTGTAACCTAAACCGTCCCCGTCCCCTAACCCTAACCCTAGCCCGAAGGCTAACCGTAACCCTTCCCCGAAGCCTGACCCTCACCCGTCCCCTAATCCTAACCCAAACGCTAACGCTAACCCTCGCCCTCACACGTACGCTCCCCCTAAAGCGTTGTCGTACCCTCACCTGGACCCTAAACCGTCCCCGTTCCCTAACCCTAACCCTAGCCCGAACCCTAACCCTAACCCTTCCCCGAAGCCTGACCCTCACCCTTCCCCTAATGCTAACCCGTACGCTAATGCTAACCCACGCCCTCACACGTACGCTTCCCCTAAAGCGTTGTCGTACCCTCACCTGGAACCTAAACCGTCCCCGTCCCCTAACCCTAACCCTAGCCCGAAGGCTAACCGTAACTCTTCCCCGAAGCCTGACCCTCACCCGTCCCCTAATCCTAACCCGTACGCTAACGCTAACCCGCGCCCTCACACGTACGATCCCACTAAAGCGTTGTCGTACCATCACCTGGACCCTAAACCGTCCCCATCCCCTAACCCTAACCCTAGCCTGAAGCCTAACCCTAACACTTCCCCGAAGCCTGACCCTCACACGTCCCCTAATCCTAAACCGTACGCTAACACTAACCCGCGCCCTCACACGTACGCTCCCCCTAAAGCGTTGTCGTACCCTCACCTGGCCCCTAAACCGTCCCCATCCCCTAACCCTAACCCTAGCCCGAACCCTAACCCTAACACTTCCCTGAAGCCTGACCCTCACCCGTCCCCTAATCCTAACCCGTACGCTATCGCTAACTCGTGCCCTCACACATACGCTCCCCCTAAAGCATTGTCGTACCCTCACCTGGACCCTAAAGCTTCCGCGTCACCTAACCCTAACTCTAGCCCGAACCCTAAACCGTCCCCGTCCCCTAACCCTAACCCTAGCTCGAACCCTAACCCTAAAACTTCCCCGAAGCCTGACCCTCACCGTCACCTAATTCTAACCCGTACGCTAACGCTAACCCGCGCCCTCACACGTACGCTCCCCCTAAAGCGTTGTCGTACACTCACCTGGACCCTAAACCGTTCCCGTCCCCTAACCCTAACCCTAGCCCGAAGCCTAACCCTAACCCTTCCCCGAAGCCTGACCCTCACCCTTCCCCTAATGCTAACCCGTACGCTAACGCTAACCCGCGGCCTCACACGTACGCTCCCCCTAAAGCGTTGTCGTACCCTCACCTGGAACCTAAACCGTCCCCGTCCCCTAACCCTAACCCTAGCCCGAAGGCTAACGGTAACCATTTCCCGAAACCTGACCCTCACCCGTCCCCTAATCCTAACCCGTACGCTAACGCTTACCCACGCCCTCACACGTACGCTCCCCCTAAAGCGTTGTCGTACCCTCACCTGGACCCTAAACCGTCCCCGTCCCCTAACCCTAACCCTAGCCAGAACCCTAACCCTAACCCTTCCCCAACGCCTGACCCTCACACGTCGTCTAATGCTAACCCGTACGGTAACGCTAACCCGCGCCCTCACACGTACGCTCCCCCTAAAGCGTTGTCGTACCCTCACCTGGACCCTAAACCGTCCCCGTCCCCTAACACTAACCCTAGCCCGAAGCCTAACCCTAACCCTTCCCGGAAGCCTGACCCTCACCCGTCTACTAATCCTAACCCGTACGTTAACGCTAACCTGCGCCCTCACACGTACGCTCCCCCTAAAGCGTTGTCGTACACTCACCTGGACCCTAAACCGTCCCCGTCCCCTAACCCTAACCCTAGCCCGAACCCTAACCCTAACCCTTCCCCGAAGCCTGACCCTCACCCGTCCCCTAATCCTAACCCGTACGCTAACGCTAACCCGCGCCCTCACACGTACGATCCCCCTAAAGCGTTGTCGTACCATCACCTGGACCCTAAACCGTCCCCGTCCCCTAACCCTAACCCTAGCCCGAACCCTAACCCTAACCCTTCCCCGAAACCTGACCCTCACCCGTCACCTAATCCTAACCCGTACGCTAACGCTAACCCGCGCCCTCACACGTACGCTCCCCCTAAAGCGCTGTCATACCCTCACCTGGACCCTAAACCGTCCCCGTTCCCTAACCCTAACTCTAGCCCGAACCCTAACCCTAACCCTTCCCCGAAGCCTGACCTTCACCCTTCCCCTAATGCTAACCCGTACGCTAACGCTAACCCGCGCCCTCACACGTACGCTACCCCTAAAGCGTCGTCGTACCCTCACCTGGACCCTAAACCGTCCCCGTCCCATAACCCTAACCCTAGACCGAACCCTAAACCTAACCCTTCCCCGAAGCCTGACCCTCACCCTTCCCCTAATGCTAACCCGTACGCTAACGCTAACCCGCGCCCTCACACGTACGCTACCCCTAAAGCGTCGTCGTACCCTCACCTGGACCCTAAACCGTCCCCGTCCCCTAACCCTAACCCTAGCCCGAACCCTAACCCTAAGCCTTCTCCGAAGCCTGACCCTCACCCGTCCCCTAATCTTAACCCGTACGCTAACACTAACCCGCGCCCTTACACGTACGCTCCCCCTAAAGTGTTGTCGTACCCTCAGCTGGACCCTAAACCGTCCCCATCCCCTAACCCTAACCCTAGCCCGAAGCCTAACCCTAACCCTTGCCCGAAGCCTGACCCTCACCCGTCCCCTAATCCTAACCCGTACGCTAACGCTAACCCGCGCCCTGACACATACGCTCCCCCTAAAGCGTTGTCGTACCCTCACCTGGACCCTAAACCTTCCCCGTCCCCTAACCCTAACCCTAGCCCGAAGCCTAACCCTAACCCTTGCCCGAAGCATGATCCTCACCCGTCCCCTAATCCTAACCCATACGCTAACGCTAACCCGCGCCCTCACACGTATGCTCCCCCTAAAGCGTTGTCGTACCCTCACCTGGACCCTAAACCGTCCCCGTCCCCTAACCCTAACCCTAGCCCGAAGCCTAACCCTAACCCTTCCCCGAAGCCTGACCCTCACCCGTCGTCTAATGCTAAACCGTACGGTAACGCTAACCCGTGCCCTTACACGTACGCTCCCCCTAAAGCGTTGTCGTACCCTCACCTAGACCCTAAACCGTCCCCGTCCCCTAACCCTAACCCTAGACCAAACCCTAACCCTAACCCTTCCCCGAAGCCTGACCCTCACCCGTCCCCTTATTCTCAACCGTACGATAACGCTAACCCGTGCACTCACACGTACGCTCCCCCTAAAGTGTTGGCGTATCCTCACCTGTACACTAAACCGTCCCCGTCCCCTAACCCTAACACTAGCCCGAACCCTGACCCTAAACCTTCCCCGAAGCCTGACCCTCACCCGTCGTCTAATGCTAAGCAGTACAGTAACGCTAACCCGCGCCCTCACACGTACGCTCCCCCTAAAGCATTGTCGTACTCTCACCTGGACCCTAAACCGTCCCCGTCCCCTAACCCTAACCCTAGCCCGAAGGCTAACGGTAACCATTTCCCGAAACCTGACCCTCACCCGTCCCCTAATCCTAACCCGTACGCTAACGCTTACCCACGCCCTCACACGTACGCTCCCCTTAAAGCGTTGTCGTACCCTCACCTGGACCCTAAACCATCCCCGTCCCCTAACCCTAACCCTAGCCAGAACCCTAACCCTAACCCTTCCCCGAAGCCTGACCCTCACCCGTCCCCTAATCCTAACCCGTACGCTAACGCTAACCCGCGCCCTCACACGTACGCTCCCCCTAAAGCGTTGTCGTACCCTCACCTGGACCCTAAACCTTCCCCGTCCCCTAACCCTAACCCTAGCCCGAAGCCTAACCCTAACACCTGCCCGAAGCCTGATCCTCACCCGTCCCCTAATCCTAACCCATACGCTAACGCTAACCCGCGCCCTCACACGTACGCTCCCCCTAAAGCGTTCTCGTACCCTCACCTGGACCCTAAACCGTCCCCGTCCCATAACCCTAACCCTAGCCCGAACCCTAAACCTAACCCTTCCCCGAAGCCTGACCCTCACCCTTCCCCTAATGCTAACCCGTACGCTAATGCTAACCCGCGCCCTCACACGTACGCTACCCCTAAAGCGTCGTCGTACCCTCACCTGGACCCTAAACCGTCCCCGTCCCCTAACCCTAACCCTAGCCCGAACCCTAACCCTAAGCCTTCTCCGAAGCCTGACCCTCACCCGTCCCCTAATCCTAACCTGTACGCTAACACTAACCCGCGCCCTCACACGTACGCTCCCCCTAAAGTGTTGTCGTACCCTCAGCTGGACCCTAAACCGTCCCCGTCCCCTAACCCTAACCCTAGCCCGAACCCTAACCCTAACCCTTCTCCGAAGCCTGACCCTCACCCGTCCCCTAATCCTAACGCGTACGCTAACGCTAACCCGCGCCCTCACACGTACGCTACCCCTAAAGCATTGTCGTACTCTCACCTGGACCCTAAACCGTCCCCGTCCCCTAACCCTAACCCTAGCCCGAACCCTAACCCTAACACTTCCCCGAAGCCTGACCCTATCCCGTCCCCTAATCCTAACCCGTACGCTAACGCTAACCCGCGCCCTCACACGTACGCTCCCCTTAAAGCGTTGTCGTAACCTCACCTGGACCCTAAACCGTCCCCGTCCCCTAACCCTAACCCTAGCCCGAACCCTAACCCTAACCCTTCCTCGAAGCCTGACCCTCACGCGTCCCCTAATCCTAAACCGTACGCTAACGCTAACCCGCGCCCTCACACGTACGCACCCCCTAAAGCGTTGTAGTACCCTCACCAGGACCCTAAACCGTCCCCGTCCCCTAACCCTAACCCTAGCCCGAACCCTAACCCTAACACTTCCCCGAAGCCTGACCCTCACGCGTCCCGTAATCCTAAACCGTACGCTAATGCTAACCCGCGCCCTCACACGTACGCTCCCCCTAAAGCGTTGTCGTACCCTCACCTGGACCCTAAACCTTCCCCATCCCCTAACACTAAACTTAGCCCAAACCCTAACCCTAACACTTCCCCGAAGCCTGACCCTCACCCGTCCCCTAATCCTAAGGCGTACGCTAACGCTAACCCACGCCCTCACACGTACGCTCCCCCTAAAGCGTTGTCGTACTCTCACCTGGACCCTAAACCTTCCCCGTCCCCTAACCCTAACCCTAGCCCAAAGGCTAACCCTAACCCTTCCCCGAAACCTGACCCTCACCCGTCTCCTAATCCTAACCCGTACGTTAACGCTAACCTGCGCCCTCACACGTACGCTTCCCCTAAAGCGTTGTCGTACACTCACCTGGACCCTAAACCGTCCCCGTCCCCTAACCCTAACCCTAGCCCGAACCCTAACCCTAACCCTTCCCCGAAGCCTGACCCTCACCCGTCTCCTAATCCTAACCCGTACGCTAACGCTAACCCACGCCCTAACACGTACGCTCCCCCTAAAGCGTTGTCGTACCCTCACCTGGACCCTAAACCGTCCCCGTCCCCTAACCCTAACCCTAGCCCGAACCCTAACCCTAACCCTTCTCGGAAGCCTGACCCTCACACGTCCCCTAATCCTAACCCGTACGCTAACGCTAACCCGCGCCCTCACACGTACGCTCCCCCTAAAGCGTTGTCGTACCCTCACCTGGACCCTAAACCGTCCCCGTCCCCTAACCCTAACCCTAGCCCGAACCCTAACCCTAACACTTCCCCGAAGCCTGACCTTCACCCGTCCCCTAATCCTAAACCGTACGCTAACGCTAACCCGCGCCCTCACACGTACGCTCCCCCTAAAGCGTTGTTGTACCCTCACCTGGAACCTAAACCGTCCCCGTCCCCTAACCCTAACCCTAGCCCGAAGCCTAACCCTAACCCTTCCCCGAAGCCTGACCCTCACCCGTCCCCTAATCCTAAACCGTACGCTAACGCTAACCCGCGCCCTCACACGTACGCTCCCCCTAAAGCGTTGTCGTACCCTCACCTGGACCCTAAACCTTTCCCGTCCCCTAAACCTAAACCTAGCCCGAAGCCTAACCCTAACCCTACCCCGAAGCCTGACCCTCACCCGTCCCCTAATCCTAACCCGTACGCTAAAGCTAACCCGCGCCCTCACACGTATGCTCCCCCTAAAGCGTTGTCGTACCCTCACCTGGACCCTAAACCGTCCCCGTCCCCTAACCCTAACACTAGCCCGAAGCCTAACCCTAACCCTTCCCCGAAGCCTGACCCTCACCCTTCCCTTAATGCTAACCCGTACGCTAATGCTAACCCACGCCCTCACACGTACGCTTCCCCTAAAGCGTTGTCGTACCCTCACCTGGAACCTAAACCGTCCCCGTCCCCTAACCCTAACCCTAGCCCGAAGGCTAACCGTAACCCTTCCCCGAAGCCTGACCCTCACCCGTCCCCTAATCCTAACCCAAACGCTAACGCTAACCCGCACCCTCACACGTACGCTCCCCTTAAAGCGTTGTCGTACCCTCACCTGGACCCTAAACCGTCCCCGTCCCCTAACCCTAACCCTAGCCCGAAGCCTAACACTAACACTTCCCCGAAGCCTGACCCTCACCCGTCCCCTAATCCTAACCCGTACGCTAACGCTAACCCGCGCCCTCACACATATGCTCCCCCTAAAGCGTTGTCGTACCCTCACCTGGACCCTAAACCTTCCCCGTCCCCTAACCCTAACCCTAGCCCGAACACTAACCCTAACCCTTGCCCGAAGCCTGACCCTCACCCGTCCCATAATCCTAACACATACGCTAACGCTAACCCGCGCCCTCACACGTATGCTCCCCCTAAAGCGTTGTCGTACCCTCACCTGAACCCTAAACCGTCCCCGTCCCATAACCCTAACCCTAGCCCGAACCCTAACCCTAACCCTTCTACGAAGCCTGACCCTCACCCTTCCCCTAATGCTAACCCGTACGCTAACGCTAACCCGCGCCCTCAAACGTACGCTCCCCCTAAAGCGTCGTCGTACCCTCACATGGACCCTAAACCGTACCCGTCCCCTAACCCTAACCCTAGCCCGAACCCTAACCCTAACACTTCCCCGAAGCCTGACCCTCACCCGTCCCCTAATCCTAACCCGTACGCTAACACTAACCCGCGCCATCACACGTACGCTCCCCCTAAAGCGTTGTCGTACCCTCAGCTGGACCCTAAACCGTCCCCGTCCCTTAACCCTAACCCTAGCCCGAACCCTAACCCTAACCCTTCCCCGAAGCCTGACCCTCACCCGTCCCCTAAACCTAACCCAAACGCTAACGCTAACCCGTGCCATCACACGTACGCTCCCCCTAAAGCGTTGTCGTACCCTCACCTGGACCCTAAACCGTCCCCGTCCCCTAACCCTAACCCTACCCCGAACCCTAACCCTAACCCTTCCCCGAAGCCTGACCCTCACCCGTCCCCTAATCCTAACGCGTACTCTAACGCTAACCTGCGCCCTCACACGTACGCTCCCCCTAAAGCGTTCTCGTACCCTCACCTGGACCCTAAACCGTCCCCGTCCCCTAACCCTAACCCTAGCCCGAAGCCTAACCCTAACCCTTCCCCGAAGCCTGACCCTCACCCTTCCCCTAATGCTAACCCGTACGCTAATGCTAAGCCACGCCCTCACACGTACGCTCCCCCTAAAGCGTTGTCGTACCCTCACCTGGAACCTAAACTGTCCCCGTCCCCTATACCTAACCCTAGCCCGAAGGATAACCGTAACACTTCCCCGAAGCCTGACCCTCACCCGTCCCCTAATCCTAACCCGTACGCTAACGCTAACCCGTGCCCTCACACGTACGCTCCCCATAAAGCGTTGTCGAACCCTCACCTGGACCCTAAACCGTCCCCGTCCCATAACCCTAACCCTAGCCCGAACCCTAACCCTAACCATTCCGCGAAGCCTGACCCTCACCCGTCCCCTAATCCTACACCGTACGCTAACGCTAACCCGTGCCCTCACACGTACGCTCCCCCTAAAGCGTCGTCATACCCTCACCTGGACCCTAAACCGTCCCCGTCCCCTAACCCTAACCCTAGCCCGAACCCTAACCCTAAGCCTTCTCCGAACCCTGACCCTCACCCGTCCCCTAATCCTAACCCGTACGCTAAAGCTAACCCGCGCCCTCACACGTACGCTCCCCCTAAAGCGTTGTCGTACCCTCACCTGGACCCTAAACCTTCCCCGTCCCCTAAACCTAACCCTAGCCCGAAGCCTAACCCTAACCCTTCCCCGAAGCCTGACCCTCACCCGTCCCCTAATCCTAACCCGTACGCTAACGCTAACCCGCGCCCTCACACGTATGCTCCCTCTAAAGCGTTGTCGTACCCTCACCTCGACCCTAAACCGTCCCCGTCCCCAACCCTAACCCTAGCCCGAAGCCTAACCCTAACCCTTGCCCGAAGCCTGACCCTCACCCGTCCCCTAATCCTAACCCATACGCTAACGCTAACCCGCGCCCTCACACGTACGCTCCCCCTAAAGCGTTGTCGTACCCTCACCTGAACCCTAAACCGTCCCCGTCCCATAACCCTAACCCTAGCCCGAACACTAACCCTAACCCTTCTCCGAAGCCTGACCCTCACCCTTCCCCTAATGCTAACCCGTACGCTAACGCTAACCCACGACCTCACACGTACGCTCCTCCTAAAGCGTCGTCGTACCCTCACCTGGACCCTAAACCGTCCCCGTCCCCTAACCCTAAACCTAGCCCGAACCCTAACCCTAAGCCTTCTCCGAAGCCTGACCCTCACCCGTCCCCTAATCCTAACCCGTACGCTAACACTAACCCGCGCCCTCACACGTACGCTCCTCCTAAAGCGTTGTCGTACCCTCAGCTGGACCCTAAGCCGTCTCCGTCCCTTAACCCTAACCCTAGCCCGAACCCTAACCCTAACCCTTCCCCGAAGCCTGACACTCACCCGTCCCCTAATCCTAACCCAAACGCTAACGCTAACCCGCGCCCTCACACGTACGCTCCCCCAAAAGCGTTGTCGTACCCTCACCTGGACCCTAAACCGTCCCCATCCCCTAACCCTAACCCTAGCCCGAACCCTAACACTAACTCTTGCCCAAAGCCTGACCCTCACCCGTCCCCTAATTCTAACCCGTACGCTAACGCTAACCGGCGCCCTCACACGTACGCTACCCCTAAAGCGTTGTCGTACCCTCACCTGGACCCTAACCTTCTCGGTCCCCTAACCCTAACCCTAGCCCGAACCCTAACCCTAACCCTTCTCCGAAGCCTGACCCTCACACATACACTAATCCTAACCCGTACGCTAACGCTAACCCGCGCCCTCACACGTACGCTCCCCCTAAAGCGTTGTCGTACCCTCACCTGGACCCTAAACCGTCCCCGTCCCCTAACCCTAACCCTAGCCCGAACCCTAACCCTAAACCTTCCCCGAAGCCTGATCCTCACCCGTCCCCTAATCCTAACCCGTACGCTAACGCTAACCCGCGCCCTCACACGTACGATCCCCCTAAAGCGTTGTCGTACCATCACCTGGACCCTAAACCGTCCCCATCCCCTAAACCTAACCCTAGCCTGAAGCCTAACCCTAACACTTCCCCAAAGCCTGAACCTCACCCGTCCCCTAATCCTAAACCATACGCTAACACTAACCCGCGCCCTCACACGTACGCTCCCCCTAAAGCGTTGTCGTACCCTCACCTGGACCCTAAACCGTCCCCATCCCCTAACCCTAACCCTAGCCCGAACCCTAACCCTAACACTTCCCCGAAGCCTGACCCTCACCCGTCCCCTAATCCTAACCCGTACGCTATCGCTAACCCGTGCCCTCACACATACGCTCCCCCTAAAGCATTGTCGTACCCTCACCTGGACCCTAAAGCTTCCGCGTCCCCTAACCCTAACCCTAGCCCGAACCCTAAACCGTCCCCGTCCCCTAACCCTAACCCTAGCCCGAACCCTAACCATAAAACTTCCCCGAAGCCTGACCCTCACCCGTCCCCTAATGCTAACCCGTACGCTAACGCTAACCCGCGCCCTCACACGTACGCTCCCCCTAAAGCGTTGTCGTACCCTCACCTGGACCCTAAACCGTCCCCGTACCCTAACCCTAACCTTAGCCCGAACCCTAACCCTAAACCTTCCCCGAAGCCTGACCCTCACCCGTCTCCTAATCCTAACCCGTACGCTAACGCTAACCCACGCCCTAACACGTACTCTACCCCTAAAGCGTTGTCGTACCCTCACCTGGACCCTAAACCGTCTCCATCCCCTAACCCTAACCCTAGCCCGAACCCTAACCCTAACCCTTCTCGGAAGCCTGACCCTCACACGTCCCCTAATCCTAACCCGTACGCTAACGCTACACCGCGCCCTCAAACGTACGCTCCCCCTAAAGCGTTGTCGTACCCTCACCTGGACCCTAAACCGTCCCCGTGCCCTAACCCTAACCCTAGCCCGAACCCTAACCCTAACCCTTCCCCGAAGCCTGACCCTCACCCGTCCCCTACTCCTAACCCGTACGCTAACGCTAACCCGCGCCCTCACACGTACGCTCCCCCTAAAGCGTTGTCGTACCCTCACCTGGACCGTAAACCGTCCCCGTGCCCTAACCCTAACCCTAGCCCGAACCCTAACCCTAACCCTTCCCCGAAGCCTGACCCTCACCCGTCCCCTAATCCTACCCCCGTACGATAACGCTAACCCACGCCCTCACACGTACGCTCCCCCTATAGCGTTGTCGTACCCTCACCTGAAAGCTAAACCTTCCCCGTCCCCTAACCCTAACCCTAGCCCGAAGCCTAACCCTAACCTTTCCCCGAAGCCTGACCCTCACCCGTCCCCTAATTCTAAACCGTACGCTAACGCTAACCCGCGCCCTCACACGTACGCTCCCCCTAAAGCGTTGTCGTACCCTCACCTGGACCCTAAACCGTCCCCATCCCCTAACCCTAACCCTAGCCCGAACACTAACCCTAACACTTCCCCGAAGCCTGACCTTCACCCGTCCCCTAATCCTAACCCGTACGCTAACGCTAACCCGCGCCCTCACACGTACGCTCCCCCTAAAGCGTTGTTGTACCCTCACCTGGAACCTAAACCGGCCCTGTCGCCTAACCCTAACCCTAGCCCGAAGCCTAACCCTAACCCTTCCCCGAAGCCTGACCCTCACCCGTCCCCTAATCCTAAACCGTACGCTAACGCTAACCCGCGCCCTCACACGTACGCTCCTCCTAAAGCGTTGTCGTATCCTCACCTGGACCCTAAACCTTTCCCGTCCACTAAATCTAACCCTAGCCAGAAGCCTAACCCTAACCCTTCCCCGAAGCCTGACCCTCACCCGTCCCCTAATTCTAACCCGTACACTAACGCTAACCCGCGCCCTCACACGTATGCTCACCCTAAAGCGTTGTCGTACCCTCACATGGACCCTAAACCGTCCCCGTCCCCTAACCCTAACCCTAGCCCGAAGCCTAACCCTAAACCTTCCCCGAAGCCTGACCCTCACCCTTCCCCTAATGCTAACCCGTACGCTAATGCTAACCCACGCCCTCACACGTACGCTCCCCCTAAAGCGTTGTCGTACCCTCACCTGGAACCTAAACCGTCCCCGTCCCCTAACCCTAACCCTAGCCCGAAGGCTAACCGTAACCCTTCCCCGAAGCCTGACCCTCACCCTTCCCCTAATGCTAGCCTCTACGCTAACGCTAACCCGCGCCCTCACACATACGCTCCCCCTAAAGCGTTGTCGTACCCTCACCTGGACCCTAAACCTTCCCCGTCCCCTAACCCTAACCCTAGCCCGAAGCCTAACCCTAACCCTTGCCCGAAGCCTGATCCTCACCCGTCCCCTAATCCTAACCCATACGCTAACGCTAACCCGCTCCCTCACACGTACGCTCCCCCTAAAGCGTTCTCGTACCCTCACCTGGACCCTAAACCGTCCCCGTCCCATAACCCTAACCCTAGCCCGAACCCTAAACCTAACCCTTCCCCGAAGCCTGACCCTCACCCTTCCCCTAATGCTAACCCGTACGCTAACGCTAACCCGCGCCCTCACACGTACGCTACCCCTAAAGCGTCGTCGTACCCTCACCTGGACCCTAAACCGTCCCCGTCCCCTAACCCTAACCCTAGCCCGAACCCTAACCCTAAGCCTTCTCCGAAGCCTGACCCTCACCCGTCCCCTAATCTTAACCCGTACGCTAACACTAACCCGCGCCCTTACACGTACGCTCCCCCTAAAGTGTTGTCGTACCCTCAGCTGGACCCTAAACCGTCCCCGTCCCCTAACCCTAACCCTAGCTCGAACCCTAACCCTAACCCTTCCCCAACGCCTGAACCTCACCCGTCGTCTAATGCTAACCCGTACGCTAACGCTAACCCGCGCCCTCACACGTACGCTCCCCCTAAAGCATTGTCGTACACTCACCTGGACCCTAAACCGTCCCCGTCCCCTAACCCTAACCCTAGCCCGAAGCCTAACCCTAACCCTTCCCCGAAGCCTGACCCTCACCCGTCGTCTAATGCTAAACCGTACGGTAACGCTAACCCGCGCCCTTACACGTACGCTCCCCCTAAAGCGTTGTCGTACCCTCACCTGGACCCTAAACCGTCCCCGTCCCCTAACCCTAACCCTAGACCAAACCCTAACCCTAATCCTTCCCCGAAGCCTGACCCTCACCCGTCCCCTAATTCTAAACCGTACGATAACGCTAACCCGTGCACTCACACGTGCGCTCCCCCTAAAGCGTTTGCGTATCCTCACCTGTACACTAAACCGTCCCCGTCCCCTAACCCTAACACTAGCCCGAACCCTGACCCTAACCCTTCCCCGAAGCCTGACCCTCACCCGTCGTCTAATGCTAACCCGTACAGTAACGCTAACCCGCGCCCTCACACGTACGCTCCCCATAAAGCGTTGTCGTACCCTCACCTGGACCCTAAACCGTCCCCATCCCCTAACCCTAACCCTAGCCCGAACCCTAACCCTAACCCTTCCCTGAAGCCTGACCCTCACCCGTCCCCTAATCCTAACTCGTACGCTAACGCTAACCAGCGCCCTCACACGTACGCTCCCCCTAAAGCATTGTCGTACCCTCACATGGACCCTAAACCGTCCCCGTCCCCTAACCCTAACCCTAGGCCGAAGCCTAACCCTAACCCTTCCCCGAAGCCAGACCCTCACCCTTCCCCTAATCCTAAACCGTATGCTAACGCTAACCCGCGCCCTCACACGTACGCTCCCCCTAAAGCGTTGTCGTATCCTCACCTGGACCCTAAACCTTCCCCGTCCCCTAAACTTAACCCTAGCCCGAAGCCTAACCCTAACCCTTCCCCGAAGCCTGACCCTCACCCGTCCCCTAATCCTAACCCGTACGCTAACGCTAACCCGCGCCCTCACACGTATGCTCCCCCTAAAGCGTTGTCGTACCCTCACCTGGACCCTAAACCGTCCCGTCCCCTAACCCTAACCCTAGCCCGAAGCCTAACCCTAACCCTTCCCCGAAGCCTGACCCTCACCCTTCCCCTAATGCTAATCCGTACGCTAACGCTAACCCGCGCCCTCACACGTACGCTCCCCCTAAAGCATTGTCGAACACTCACCTGTAACCTAAACCGTCACCGTCCCCTAACCCTAACCCTAGCACGAAGGCTAACCGTAACCCTTCCCCGAAGCCTGACCCTCACCCGTCCCCTAATCCTAACCCGTACGCTAACGCTAACCCTCGCCCTCACACGTACGCTCCCTCTAAAGCGTTGTCGTACCCTCACCTGGACCCTAAACCTTCCCCGTCCCCTAACCCTAATCCTAGCCCGAACCCTAACCCTAACCATTCCCCGAAGCCTGACCCTCACCCGTCCCCTAATTCTACAGCGTACGCTAACGCTAACCCGCGCCGTCACACGTACGCTCCCCCTAATGCGTTGTCGTACCCTTACCTGGACGCTAAACCGTCCCCATCCCTTAACCCTAACCCTAACCCGAACCCTAACCCTAACCCTTCCCCGAAGCCTGACCCTCATCCGTCCCCTAATCCTAACCCGTACGCTAACGCTAACCCGCGCCCTCACACGTACGCTCCCCTTAAAGCGTTGTCGTACCCTCACCTGGACCCTAAACCGTCCCCGTCCCCTAACCCTAACCCTAGCCCGAAGCCTAACCCTAACCCTTCCCCGAAGCCTGACCCTCACCCGTCGTCTAATGCTAAACTGTACGGTAACGCTAACCCGCGCCCTTACACGTACGCTCCCCCTAAAGCGTTGTCGTACCCTCACCTGGACCCTAAACCGTCCCCGTCCCCTAACCCTAACCCTAGCCCGAAGCCTAACCCTTACCCTTCCCCGAAGCCTGACCATCACCCGTCCCCTAATCCTAAACCGTACGCTAACGCTAACCCGTTCCCTCACACGTACGCTCTCCCTAAAGCGTTGTCGTACCCTCACCTGGACCCTAAAACTTCACCGTCCCCTAACCCTAACCCTAGCCCGAAGCCTAACCCTAACCCTTCCCCGAAGCCTGACCCTCACCCGTCCCCTAATCCTAACCGGTACGCTAACGCTAACCCGCGCCCTCACACGTACGCTCCCCCTAAAGCGTTGTCGTACACTCACCTGGACCCTAAACCGTTCCCGTCCCCTAACCCTAACCCTAGCCCGAAGCCTAACCCTAACCCTTCCCCGAAGCCTGACCCTCACCCTTCCCCTAATGCTAACCCGTACGCTAACGCTAACCCGCGCCCTCACACGTACGCTCCCCCTAAAGCGTTGTCGTACCCTCACCTGGAACCTAAACCGTCCCCGTCCCCTAACCCTAACCCTAGCCCGAAGGCTAACGGTAACCATTTACCGAAACCTGACCCTCACCCGTCCCCTAATCCTAACCCGTACGCTAACGCTTACCCACGCCCTCACACGTACGCTCCCCCTAAAGCGTTGTCGTACCCTCACCTGGACCCTAAACCGTCCCCGTCCCCTAACCCTAACCCTAGCCAGAACCCTAACCCTAACCCTTCCCCAACGCCTGACCCTCACCCGTCGTCTAATGCTAACCCGTACGGCAACGCTAACCCGCGCCCTCACACGTACGCTCCCCCTAAAGCGTTGTCGTACCCTCACCTGGACCCTAAACCGTCCCCGTGCCCTAACACTAACCCTAGCCCGAAGCCTAACCCTAACCCTTCCCGGAAGCCTGACCCTCACCCGTCTCCTAATCCTAACCCGTACGTTAACACTAACCTGCGCCCTCACACGTACGCTCCCCCTAAAGCGTTGTCGTACACTCACCTGGACCCTAAACCGTCCCCGTCCCCTAACCCTAACCCTAGCCCGAACCCTAACGCTAACCCTTCCCCGAAGCCTGACCCTCACCCGTCGTCTAATGCTGACCCGTACAGTAACGCTAACCCGCGCCCTCACACGTACGCTCCCCCTAAAGCATTGTCGTACCCTCACATGGACCCTAAACCGTCCCCGTCCCCTAACCCTAACCCTAGCCCGAACCCTAACCCTTACCCTTCCCCGAAGCCTGACCCTCACCCGTCCCCTAATCCTAAACCGTACGCTAACGCTAACCCGCTCCCTCACACGTACGCTCTCCCTAAAGCGTTGTCGTACCCTCACCTGGACCCTAAAACTTCCCCGTCCCCTAACCCTAACCCTACCCCGAAGCCTAACCCTAACCCTTCCCTGAAGCCTGACCCTCACCCGTCCCCTAATACTAACCCGTACGCTAACGCTAACCCGTGCTCTCACACGTACGATCCCCCTAAAGCGTTGTCGTACACTCACCTGGACCCTAAACCGTTCCCGTCCCCTAACCCTAACCCTAGCCCGAAGCCTAACCCTAACCCTTCCCCGAAGCCTGACCCTCACCCTTCCCCTAATGCTAACCCGTACGCTAACGCTAACCCGCGCCCTCACACGTACGCTCCCCCTAAAGCGTTGTCGTACTCTCACCTGGACCCTAAACCGTCCCCGATCCCTAACACTAACCCTAGCCCGAAGCCTAACCCTAACCCTTCCCGGAAGCCTGACCCTCACCCGTCTCCTAATCCTAACCCGTACGTTAACGCTAACCTGTGCCCTCACACGTACGCTCCCCCTAAAGCGTTGTCGTACACTCACCTGGACCCTAAACCGTCCCCGTCCCCTAACCCTAACCCTAGCCCGAACCCTAACCCTAAGCCTTCCCCGAAGCCTGACCCTCACCCGTCCCCTAATCCTAACCCGTACGCTAACGCTAACCCGCGCACTCACACGTACGATCCCCCTAAAGCGTTGTCGTACCGTCACCAGGACCCTAAACCGTCCCCGTCCCCTAACCCTAACCCTAGCCCGAACCCTAACCCTAACCCTTCCCCGAAGCCTGACCCTCACACGTCCCCTAATCCTAAACCGTACGCTAACGCTAACCCGCGCCCTCACACGTACGCTCCCCCTAAAGCATTGTCGTACCCTCACCTGGACCCTAAACCTTCCCCGTCCCCTAACCCTAACCCTAGCCCGAAGCCTAACCCTAACCCTTCCCCGAAGCCAGACCCTCACCCTTCCCCTAATCCTAAACCGTATGCTAACGCTAACCCGCGCCCTCACACGTACGCTCCCCCTAAAGCGTTGTCGTACCCTCACCTGGACCCTAAACCTTCCCCGTCCCCTAAACCTAACCCTAGCCCGAAGCCTAACCCTAACCCTTCCCCGAAGCCTGACCCTCACCCGTCCCCTAATCCTAACCCGTACGCTAACGCTAACCCGCGCCCTCACACGTATGCTCCCCCTAAAGCGTTGTCGTACCCTCACCTGGACCCTAAACCGTCCCGTCCCCTAACCCTAACCCTAGCCCGAAGCCTAACCCTAACCCTTCCCCGAAGCCTGACCCTCACCCTTCCCCTAATGCTAATCCGTACGCTAACGCTAACCCGCGCCCTCACACGTACGCTCCCCCTAGAGCATTGTCGAACCCTCACCTGTAACCTAAACCGTCACCGTCCCCTAACCCTAACCCTAGCACGAAGGCTAACCGTAACCCTTCCCCGAAGCCTGACCCTCACCCGTCCCCTAATCCTAACCCGTACGCTAACGCTAACCCTCGCCCTCACACGTACGCTCCCTCTAAAGCGTTGTCGTACCCTCACCTGGACCCTAAACCTTCCCCGTCCCCTAACCCTAATCCTAGCCCGAACCCTAACCCTAACCATTCCCCGAAGCCTGACCCTCACCCGTCCCCTAATTCTACACCGTACGCTAACGCTAACCCGCGCCGTCACACGTACGCTCCCCCTAATGCGTTGTCGTACCCTTACCTGGACGCTAAACCGTCCGCGTCCCTTAACCCTAACCCTAACCCGAACCCTAACCCTAACCCTTCCCCGAAGCCTGACCCTCATCCGTCCCCTAATCCTAACCCGTACGATAACGCTAACCCGCGCCCTCACACGTACGCTCCCCTTAAAGCGTTGTCGTAACCTCACCTGGACCCTAAACCGTCCCCGTCCCCTAACCCTAACCCTAGCCCGAAGCCTAACCCTAACCCTTCCCCGAAGCCTGACACTCACCCTTCCCTTAATGCTAACCCGTACGCTAACGCTAACCCGTGCCCTCACACTTACGCTCCCCCTAAAGCGTTGTCGTACCCTCACCTGTTACCTAAACCGTCCCCGTCCCCTAACCCTAACCCTAGCCTGAAGGCTAACCGTAACCCTTCCCCGAAGCCTGACCCTCATCCGTCCCCTAATCCTAACCCGTACGCTAACGCTAACCCGTGCCCTCACACGTACGCTCCCCCTAAAGCGTTGTCGTACCCTCACCTGGACCCTAAACCGTCCCCGTCCCCTAACACTAACCCTAGCCCGAAGCCTAACCCTAACCCTTCCCGGAAGCCTGATCCTCACCCGTCTCCTAATCCTAACCCGTACGTTAACGCTAACCTGCGCCCTCACACGTACGCTCCCCCTAAAGCGTTGTCGTACACTCACCTGGACCCTAAACCGTCCCCGTCCCCTAACCCTAACCCTAGCCCGAACCCTAACCCTATCCCTTCCCCGAAGCCTGACCCTCACCCGTCACCTAATCCTAACCCGTACGCTAACGCTAACCCGCGCCCTCACACGTACGATCCCCCTAAAGCGTTGTCGTACCATCACCTGGACCCTAAACCGTCCCCGTCCCCTAACCCTAACCCTAGCCCGAACCCTAACCCTAACCCTTCTCCGAAGCCTGACCCTCACCCATCCCCAATCCTAACCCTTACGCTAACGCTTACCCACGCCCTCAAACGTACGCTCCCCCTAAAGCGTTGTCGTACCGTCACCAGGACCCTAAACCGTCCCCCTCCCCTAACCCTAACCCTACCCCGAACCCTAACCCTAACCCTTCCCCGAAGCCTGACCCTCACGCGTCCCCTAATCCTAAACCGTACGCTAACGATAACCCGCGCCCTCACACGTACGCTCCCCCTAAAGCATTGTCGTACTCTCACCTGGACCCTAAACCTTCCCCGTCCCCTAACCCTAACCCTAGCCCGAAGCCTAACCCTAAACCTTCCCCGAAGCCTGACCCTCACCCTTCCCCTAATGCTAATCCGTACGATAACGCTAACCCGCGCCCTCACACGTACGCTCCCCTTAAAGCGTTGTCGTAACCTCACCTGGACCCTAAACCGTCCCCGTCCCCTAACCCTAACCCTAGCCCGAAGCCTAACCCTAACCCTTCCCCGAAGCCTGACACTCACCCTTCCCTTAATGCTAACCCGTACGCTAACGCTAACCCGTGCCCTCACACGTACGCTCCCCCTAAAGCGTTGTCGTACCCTCACCTGTTACCTAAACCGTCCCCGTCCCCTAACCCTAACCCTAGCCTGAAGGCTAACCGTAACCCTTCCCCGAAGCCTGACCCTCACCCGTCGTCTAATGCTAACCCGTACGGTAACGCTAACCCGCGCCCTCACACGTACGCTCCCCTTAAAGCGTTGTCGTACCCTCACCTGGACCCAAAACCTTCCTCGTCCCCTAAACCTAACCCTAGACCGAAGCCTAACCCTAACCCTTCCCCGAAGCCTGACCCTCACCCGTCCCCTAATCCTAACCCGTACGCTAACGGTAACCCGCGCCCTCACACGTATGCTCCCCCTAAAGCGTTGTCGTACCCTCACCTGGACCCTAAACAGTCCCCGTCCCCTAACCCTAACCCTAGCCCGAAGCCTAACCCTAACCCTTCCCCGAAGCCTGACCCTCACCCGTCGTCTAATGCTAAACCGTACGGTAACGCTAACCCGCGCCCTTACACGTACGCTCCCCCTAAAGCGTTGTCGTACCCTCACCTGGACCCTAAACCGTCCCCGTCCCCTAACCCTAACCCTAGCCCGAAGCCTAACCCTTCCCCTTCCCCGAAGCCTGACCATCACCCGTCCCCTAATCCTAAACCGTACGCTAACGCTAACCCGCTCCCTCACACATACGCTCTCCCTAAAGCGTTGTCGTACCCTCACCTGGACCCTAAAACTTCCCCGTCCCCTAACCCTAACCCTAGCCCGAAGCCTAATCCTAACCCTTCCCCGAAGCCTGACCCTCACCCGTCCCCTAATCCTAACCCGTACGCTAACGCTAACCCGCGCCCTCACACGTACGCTCCCCCTAAAGCGATGTCGTACACTCACCTGGACCCTAAACCGTTCCCGTCCCCTAACCCTAACCCTAGCCCGAAGCCTAACCCTAACCCTTCCCCGAAGCCTGACCCTCACCCTTCCCCTAATGCTAACCCGTACGCTAACGCTAACCCGCGCCCTCACACGTACGCTCCCCCTAAAGCGTTGTCGTACCCTCACCTGGAACCTAAACCGTCCCCGTCCCCTAACCCTAACCCTAGCCCGAAGGCTAACGGTAACCATTTACCGAGACCTGACCCTCACCCGTCCCCTAATCCTAAACCGTACGCTAACGCTTACCCACGCCCTCACACGTACGCTCCCCCTAAAGCGTTGTCGTACCCTCACCTGGACCCTAAACCGTCCCCGTCCCCTAACCCTAACCCTAGCCCGAACCCTAACCCTAACCCTTCCCCAACGCCTGACCCTCACCCGTCGTCTAATGCTAACCCGTACGGTAACGCTAACCCGCGCCCTCACACGTACGCTCCCCCTAAAGCGTTGTCGTACCCTCACCTGGACCCTAAACCGTCCCCGTCCCCTAACACTAACCCTAGCCCGAAGCCTAACCCTAACCCTTCCCGGAAGCCTGACCCTCACCCGTCTCCTAATCCTAACCCGTACGTTAACACTAACCTGCGCCCTCACACGTACGCTCCCCCTAAAGCGTTGTCGTACACTCACCTGGACCCTAAACCGTCCCCGTCCCCTAACCCTAACCCTAGCCCGAACCCTAACCCTAAGCCTTCCCCGAAGCCTGACCCTCACCCGTCCCCTAATCCTAACCCGTACGCTAACGCTAACCCGCACCCTCACACGTACGATCCCCCTAAAGCGTTGTCGTACCATCACCTGGACCCTAAAACGTCCCCGTCCCCTAACACTAACCCTAGCCCGAACCCTAACCCTAACCCTTCTCCGAAGCCTGACCCTCACCCATCCCCAATCCTAACCCTTACGCTAACGCTTACCCACGCCCTCACACGTACGCTCCCCCTAAAGCGTTGTCGTACCGTCACCAGGACCCTAAACCGTCCCCGTCCCCTAACCCTAACCCTACCCCGAACCCTAACCCTAACCCTTCCCCGAAGCCTGACCCTCACGCGTCCCCTAATCCTAAACCGTACGCTAACGATAACCCGCGCCCTCACACGTACGCTCCCCCTAAAGCATTGTCGTACTCTCACCTGGACCCTAAACCGTCCCCGTCCCCTAACCCTAACCCTAGCCCGAACCCTAACCCTAACCCTTCCCCAACGCCTGAACCTCACCCGTCGTCTAATGCTAACCCGTACGCTAACGCTAATCCGCGCCCTCACACGTACGCTCCCCCTAAAGCATTGTCGTACACTCACCTGGACCCTAAACCGTCCCCGTCCCCTAACCCTAACCCTAGCCCGAAGCCTAACCCTAACCCTTCCCCGAAGCCTGACCCTCACCCGTCGTCTAATGCTAAACCGTACGGTAACGCTAACCCGCGCCCTTACACGTACGCTCCCCCTAAAGCGTTGTCGTACCCTCACCTGGACCCTAAACCGTCCCCGTCCCCTAACCCTAACCCTAGACCAAACCCTAACCCTAATCCTTCCCCGAAGCCTGACCCTCACCCGTCCCCTAATTCTAAACCGTACGATAACGCTAACCCGTGCACTCACACGTGCGCTCCCCCTAAAGCGTTTGCGTATCCTCACCTGTACACTAAACCGTCCCCGTCCCCTAACCCTAACACTAGCCCGAACCCTGACCCTAACCCTTCCCCGAAGCCTGACCCTCACCCGTCGTCTAATGCTAACCCGTACAGTAACGCTAACCCGCGCCCTCACACGTACGCTCCCCATAAAGCGTTGTCGTACCCTCACCTGGACCCTAAACCGTCCCCATCCCCTAACCCTAACCCTAGCCCGAACCCTAACCCTAACCCTTCCCTGAAGCCTGACCCTCACCCGTCCCCTAATCCTAACCCGTACGCTAACGCTAACCAGCGCCCTCACACGTACGCTCCCCCTAAAGCGTTGTTGTACCCTCACCTGGAACCTAAACAGTCCCCGTCCCCTAACCCTAACCCTAGCCCGAAGCCTAACCCTAACCCTTCCCCGAAGCCAGACCCTCACCCTTCCCCTAATCCTAAACCGTATGCTAACGCTAACCCGCGCCCTCACACGTACGCTCCCCCTAAAGCGTTGTCGTATCCTCACCTGGACCCTAAACCTTCCCCGTCCCCTAAACTTAACCCTAGCCCGAAGCCTAACCCTAACCCTACCCCGAAGCCTGACCCTCACCCGTCCCCTAATCCTAACCCGTACGCTAACGCTAACCCGCGCCCTCACACGTATGCTCCCCCTAAAGCGTTGTCGTACCCTCACCTGGACCCTAAACCGTCCCGTCCCCTAACCCTAACCCTAGCCCGAAGCCTAACCCTAACCCTTCCCCGAAGCCTGACCCTCACCCTTCCCCTAATGCTAATCCGTACGCTAACGCTAACCCGCGCCCTCACACGTACGCTCCCCCTAAAGCATTGTCGAACACTCACCTGTAACCTAAACCGTCACCGTCCCCTAACCCTAACCCTAGCACGAAGGCTAACCGTAACCCTTCCCCGAAGCCTGACCCTCACCCGTCCCCTAATCCTAACCCGTACGCTAACGCTAACCCTCGCCCTCACACGTACGCTCCCTCTAAAGCGTTGTCGTACCCTCACCTGGACCCTAAACCTTCCCCGTCCCCTAACCCTAATCCTAGCCCGAACCCTAACCCTAACCATTCCCCGAAGCCTGACCCTCACCCGTCCCCTAATTCTACACCGTACGCTAACGCTAACCCGCGCCGTCACACGTACGCTCCCCCTAATGCGTTGTCGTACCCTTACCTGGACGCTAAACCGTCCCCGTCCCTTAACCCTAACCCTAACCCGAACCCTAACCCCAACCCTTCCCCGAAGCCTGACCCTCATCCGTCCCCTAATCCTAACCCGTACGCTAACGCTAACCCGCGCCCTCACACGTACGCTCCCCTTAAAGCGTTGTCGTACCCTCACCCGGACCCTAAACCGTCCCCGTCCCCTAACCCTAACCCTAGCCCGAAGCCTAACCCTAACCCTTCCCCGAAGCCTGACCCTCACCCGTCGTCTAATGCTAAACTGTACGGTAACGCTAACCCGCGCCCTTACACGTACGCTCCCCCTAAAGCGTTGTCGTACCCTCACCTGGACCCTAAACCGTCCCCGTCCCCTAACCCTAACCCTAGCCCGAAGCCTAACCCTTACCCTTCCCCGAAGCCTGACCATCACCCGTCCCCTAATCCTAAACCGTACGCTAACGCTAACCCGTTCCCTCACACGTACGCTCTCCCTAAAGCGTTGTCGTACCCTCACCTGGACCCTAAAACTTCCCCGTCCCCTAACCCTAACCCTAGTCCGAAGCCTAACCCTAACCCTTCCCCGAAGCCTGACCCTCACCCGTCCCCTAATCCTAACCCGTACGCTAACGCTAACCCGCGCCCTCACACGTACGCTCCCCCTAAAGCGTTGTCGTACACTCACCTGGACCCTAAACCGTTCCCGTCCCCTAACCCTAACCCTAGCCCGAACCCTAACCCTAACCCTTCTCCGAAGCCTGACCCTCACCCATCCCCAATCCTAACCCTTACACTAACGCTTACCCACGCCCTCACACGTACGCTCCCCCTAAAGCGTTGTCGTACCGTCACCAGGACCCTAAACCGTCCCCGTCCCCTAACACTAACCCTAGCCCGAACCCTAACCCTAACCCTTCCCCGAAGCCTGACCCTCACGCGTCCCCTAATCCTAAACCGTACGCTAACGATAACCCGCGCCCTCACACGTACGCTCCCCCTAAAGCATTGTCGTACTCTCACCTGGACCCTAAACCGTCCCCATCCCCTAACCCTAACCCTAGCCCGAACCCTAACCCTAACCCTTCCCCAACGCCTGAACCCCATCCGTCGTCTAATGCTAACCCGTACGGTAACGCTAACCCGCGCCCTCACACGTACGCTCCCCCTAAAGCGTTGTCGTACCTTCACCTGGACCCTAAACCGTCCCCGTCCCCTAACACTAACCCTAGCCCGAAGCCTAACCCTAACCCTTCCCCGAAGCCTGACCCTCACCCGTCTCCTAATCCTAACCCGTACCTTAACGCTAACCTGCGCCCTCACACGTACGCTCCCCCTAAAGCGTTGTCGTACACTCACCTGGACCCTAAACCATCCCCGTCCCCTAACCCTAACCCTAGCGCGAACCCTAACCCTAACCCTTCTCCGAAGCCTGACCCTCACCCATCCCCTAATCCTAACCCTTACGCTAACGCTTACCCACGCCCTCACACGTACGCTCCCCCTAAAGCGTTGTCGTACCGTCACCAGGACCCTAAACCGTCCCCGTCCCCTAACCCTAACCCTAGCCCGAACCCTAACCCTAACCCTTCCCCGAAGCCTGACCCTCACACGTCCCCTAATCCTAAACCGTACGGTAACGCTAACCCGCGCCCTCACACGTACGCTCCCCCTAAAGCATTGTCGTACACTCACCTGGACCCTAAACCGTCCCCGTCCCCTAACCCTAACCCTAGCCCGAACCCTAACCCTAACCCTTCCCCGAAGCCTGACCCTCACCCGTCCCCTAATCCTAACGCGTACGCTAACGCTAACCCGCGCCCTCACACGTACGCTCCCCCTAAAGCATTGTCGTACTCTCACCTGGACCCTAAACCGTCCCCGTCCCCTAACCCTAACCCTAGCCCGAACCCTAACCCTAATGCTTCCCCGAAGCCTGACCCTCACCCCTCGCCTAATGCTAACCCGTACGGTAACGCTAACCCGCGCCCTCACACGTACGTTCCCCCTAAAGCGTTGTCGTACCCTCACCTGGACCCTAAACCGTCCCCATCCCCTAACCCTAACCCTAGCCCGAACCCTAACCCTAACCCTTCCCCGAAGCCTGACCCTCACCCGTCCCCTAATCCTAACCCGTACGCTAACGCTAACCCGCGCCTTCACACGTACGCTCCCCCTAAAGCGTTGTCATACCCTCACCTGGACCCTAAACCGTCCCCGTCCCCTAACCCTAACTCTAGCCCGAACCCTAACCCTAACCCTTCCCCGAAGCCTGACCTTCACCCTTCCCCTAATGCTAACCCGTACGCTAACGCTAACCCACACCCTCACACGTACGCTCCCCCTAAAGCGTCGTCGTACCCTCACCTGGACCCTAAACTGTCCCCGTCCCCTAACCCTAACCCTAGCCCGAAGCCTAACTCTAAGACTTCTCCGAAGCCTGACACTCACCCCTCCCCTAATCCTAACCCGTACACTAACGCTAACCCACGCCCTCACACGTACGCTCCCCCTAAAGCGTTGTCGTACCCTCACCTGGACCCTAAACCGTCCCCGTCCCATAACCCTAACCCTAGCCCGAACCCTAAACCTAACCCTTCCCCGAAGCCTGACCCTCACCCTTCCCCTAATGCTAACCCGTACGCTAACGCTAACCCGCGCCCTCACACGTACGCTACCCCTAAAGCGTCATCGTACCCTCACGTGGATCCTAAACCGTCCCCGTCCCCTAACCCTAACCCTAGCCCGAACCCTAACCCTAAGCCTTCTCCGAAGCCTGACCCTCACCCGTCCCCTAATCCTAACCCGTACGCTAACACTAACCCGCGCCCTCACACGTACGCTCCCCCTAAAGTGTTGTCGTACCCTCAGCTGGACCCTAAACCGTCCCCGTCCCCTAACCCTAACCCTAGCCCGAACCCTAACCCTAACCCTTCCCCGAAGCCTGACCCTCACCCGTCCCCTAATCCTAACGCGTACGCTAACGCTAACCCGCGCCCTCACACGTACGCTCCCCCTAAAGCATTGTCGTACTCTCACCTGGACCCTAAACCGTCCCCGTCCCCTAACCCTAACCCTAGCCCGAAGCCTAACCCTAACCCTTCCCCGAAGCCTGACCTTCACCCTTCCCCTAATGCTAACCCGTACGCTAACGCTAACCCACACCCTCACACGTACGCTCCCCCTAAAGCGTCGTCGTACCCTCACCTGGACCCTAAACTGTCCCCGTCCCCTAACCCTAACCCTAGCCCGAATCCTAACCCTAAGACTTCTCCGAAGCCTGACCCTCACCCGTCCCCTAATCTTAACCCGTACGCTAACACTAACCCGCGCCCTTACACATACGCTCCCCCTAAAGTGTTGTCGTACCCTCAGCTGGACCCTAAACCGTCCCCGTCCCCTAACCCTAACCCTAGCCCGAACCCTAACCCTAACCCTTCTCCGAAGCCTGACACTCACCCATCCCCTAATCCTAACCCTTACGCTAACGCTTACCCACGCCCTCACACGTACGCTCCCCCTAAAGCGTTGTCGTACCGTCACCAGTACCCTAAACCGTCCCCGTCCCCTAACCCTAACCGTAGCCCGAACCCTAACCCTAACCCTTCCCCGAAACCTGACCTTCACCCGTCCCCTAATCCTAACGCGTACGCTAACGCTAACCAGCGCCCTCACACGTACGCTCCCCCTAAAGAATTGTCGTACTCTCACCTGGACCCTAAACCGTCCCCATCCCCTAACCCTAACCCTAGCCCGAAGCCTAACCCTAACCCTTGCCCGAAGCCTGACCCTCACCCGTCCCCTAATCCTAACCCGTACGCTAACGCTAACCAGCGCCCTCACACATACGCTCCCCCTAAAGCGTTGTCGTACCCTCACCTGGACCCTAAACCTTCCCCGTCCCCTAACCCTAACCCTAGCCCGAAGCCTAACCCTAACCCTTGCCCGAAGCATGATCCTCACCCGTCCCCTAATCCTAACCCATACGCTAACGCTAACCCCCGCCCTCACACGTATGCTCCCCCTAAAGCGTTGTCGTACCCTCACCTGGACCCTAAACCGTCCCCGTCCCCTAACCCTAACCCTAGCCCGAAGCCTAACCCTAACCCTTCCCCGAAGCCTGACCCTCACCCGTCGTCTAATGCTAAACCGTACGGTAACGCTAACCCGCGCCCTTACACGTACGCTCCCCCTAAAGCGTTGTCGTACCCTCACCTGGACCCTAAACCGTCCCCGTCCCCTAACCCTAACCCTAGACCAAACCCTAACCCTAACCCTTCCCCGAAGCCTGACCCTCACCCGTCCCCTAATTCTAAACCGTACGATAACGCTAACCCGTGCACTCACACGTACGCTCCCCCTAAAGCGTTGGCGTATCCTCACCTGTACACTAAACCGTCCCCGTCCCCTAACCCTAACACTACCCGAACCCTGACCCTAACCCTTCCCCGAAGCCTGACCCTCACCCGTCGTCTAATGCTAACCCGTACAGTAACGCTAACCCGCGCCCTCACATGTACGCTCCCCCTAAAGCATTGTCGTACCCTCACATGGACCCTAAACCGTCCCCGTCCCCTAACCCTAACCCTAGCCCGAACCCTAACCCTTACCCTTCCCCGAAGCCTGACCCTCACCCGTCCCCTAATCCTAAACCGTACGCTAACGCTAACCCGCTCCCTCACACGAACGCTCTCCCTAAAGCGTTGTCGTACCCTCACCTGGACCCTAAAACTTCCCCGTCCCCTAACCCTAACCCTACCCCGAAGCCTAACCCTAACCCTTCCCTGAAGCCTGACCCTCACCCGTCCCCTAATACTAACCCGTACGCTAACGCTAACCCGTGCTCTCACACGTACGCTCCCCCTAAAGCGTTGTCGTACCCTCACCTGGACCCTAAACCGTCCCCGTCCCCTAACACTAACCCTAGCCCGAAGCCTAACCCTAACCCTTCTCGGAAGCCTGACCCTCACCCTTCTCCTAATCCTAACCCGTACGTTAACGCTAACCTGCGCCCTCACACGTACGCTCCCCCTAAAGCGTTGTCGTACACTCACCTGGACCCTAAACCGTCCCCGTCCCCTAACCCTAACCCTAGCCCGAACCCTAACCCTAACCCTTCCCCGAAGCCTGACCCTCACCCGTCCCCTAATCCTAACCCGTACGCTAACGCTAACCCGCGCCCTCACACGTACGATCCCCCTAAAGCGTTGTCGTACCATCACCTGGACCCTAAAACGTCCCCGTCCCCTAAGCCTAACCCTAGCCCGAACCCTAACCCTAACCCTTCTCCGAAGCCTGACCCTCACCCATCCCCTAATCCTAACCCTTACGCTAACGCTTACCCACGCCCTTACACGTACGCTCCCCCTAAAGCGTTGTCGTACCGTCACCAGGACCCTAAACCGTCCCCGTCCCCTAACACTAACCCTAGCCCGAACCCTAACCCTAACCCTTCCCCGAAGCCTGACCCTCACACGTCCCCTAATGCTAACCCGTACGCTAACGCTAACCCGCGCCCTCACACGTACGCTCCCCCTAAAGCGTTGTCGTACCCTCACCTGGAACCTAAACCGTCCCCGTCCCCTAACCCTAACCCTAGCCCGAAGGCTAACGGTAACCATTTACCGAAACCTGACCCTCACCCGTCCCCTAATCCTAACCCGTACGCTAACGCTTACCCACGCCCTCACACGTACGCTCCCCCTAAAGCGTTATCGTACCCTCACCTGGACCCTAAACCGTCCCCGTCCCCTAACCCTAACCCTAGCCCGAACCCTAACCCTAACCCTTCCCCAACGCCTGACCCTCACCCGTCGTCTAATGCTAACCCGTACGGTAACGCTAACCCGCGCCCTCACACATACGCTCCCACTAAAGCGTTGTCGTACCCTCACCTGGACCCTAAACCGTCCCCGTCCCCTAACACTAACCCTAGCCCGAAGCCTAACGCTAACCCTTCCCCGAAGCCTGACCCTCACCCGTCCCCTAATCCTAACCCGTACGCTAACGCTAACCCGTGCCCTCACACGTACGATCCCCCTAAAGCGTTGTCGTACCATCACCTGGACCCTAAACCGTCCCCGTCCCCTAACCCTAACCCTAGCCCGAACCCTAACCCTAACCCTTCTCCGAAGCCTGACCCTCACCCATCCCCAATCCTAACCCTTACACTAACGCTAACCCTCGCCCTCACACGTACGATCCCCCTAAAGCGTTGTCGTACCATCACCTGGACCCTAAACCGTCCCCGTCCCCTAACCCTAACCCTAGCCCGAACCCTAACCCTAACCCTTCTCCGAAGCCTGACCCTCACGCGTCCCCTAATCCTAAACCGTACGCTAACGATAACCCGCGCCCTCACACGTACGCTCCCCCTAAAGCGTTGTCGTACCCTCACCTGGACCCTAAACCGTCCCCGTCCCCTAACACTAACCCTAGCCCGAAGCCTAACCCTAACCCTTCCCCAACGCCTGAACCCCATCCGTCGTCTAATGCTAACCCGTACGGTAACGCTAAACCGCGCCCTCACACGTACGCTCCCCCTAAAGCGTTGTCGTACCCTCACCTGGACCCTAAACCGTCCCCGTCCCCTAACCCTAACCCTAGCCCGAACCCTAACCCTAACCCTTCCCCGAAGCCTGACCCTCACCCGTCCCCTAATCCTAACCCGTACGCTAACGCTAACCCGCGCCCTCACACGTACGATCCCCCTAAAGCGTTGTCGTACCATCACCTGGACCCTAAACCGTCCCCGTCCCCTAACCCTAACCCTAGCGCGAACCCTAACCCTAACCCTTCTCCGAAGCCTGACCCTCACCCATCCCCTAATCCTAAACCTTACGCTAACGCTTACCCACGCCCTCACACGTACGCTCCCCCTAAAGCGTTGTCGTACCGTCACCAGGACCCTAAACCGTCCCCGTCCCCTAACCCTAACCCTAGCCCGAACCCTAACCCTAACCCTTCCCCGAAGCCTGACCCTCACACGTCCCCTAATCCTAAACCGTACGCTAACGCTAACCCGCGCCCTCACACGTACGCTCCCCCTAAAGCATTGTCGTACACTCACCTGGACCCTAAACCGTCCCCGTCCCCTAACCCTAACCCTAGCCCGAACCCTAACCCTAACCCTTCCCCGAAGCCTGACCCTCACCCGTCCCCTAATCCTAACGCGTACGCTAACGCTAACCCGCGCCCTCACACGTACGCTCCCCCTAAAGCATTGTCGTACTCTCACCTGGACCCTAAACCGTCCCCGTCCCCTAACCCTAACCCTAGCCCGAACCCTAACCCTAATGCTTCCCCGAAGCCTGACCCTCACCCCTCGCCTAATGCTAACCCGTACGGTAACGCTAACCCGCGCCCTCACACGTACGCTCCCCCTAAAGCGTTGTCGTACCCTCACCTGGACCCTAAACCGTCCCCATCCCCTAACCCTAACCCTAGCCCGAACCCTAACCCTAACCCTTCCCCGAAGCCTGACCCTCACCTGTCCCCTAATCCTAACCCGTACGCTAACGCTAACCCGCGCCTTCACACGTACTCTCCCCCTAAAGCGTTGTCATACCCTCACCTGGACCCTAAACCGTCCCCGTCCCCTAACCCTAACTCTAGCCCGAACCCTAACCCTAACCCTTCCCCGAAGCCTGACCTTCACCCTTCCCCTAATGCTAACCCGTACGCTAATGCTAACCCGCACCCTCACACGTACGCTCCCCCTAAAGCGTCGTCATAGCCTCACCTGGACCCTAAACTGTCCCCGTCCCCTAACCCTAACCCTAGCCCGAAGCCTAACCCTAAGACTTCTCCGAAGCCTGACACTCACCCCTCCCCTAATCCTAACCCGTACACTAACGCTAACCCACGCCCTCACACGTACGCTCCCCCTAAAGCGTTGTCGTACCCTCACCTGGACCCTAAACCGTCCCCGTCCCATAACCCTAACCCTAGCCCGAACCCTAAACCTAACCCTTCCCCGAAGCCTGACCCTCACCCTTCCCCTAATGCTAACCCGTACGCTAACGCTAACCCGCGCCCTCACACGTACGCTACCCCTAAAGCGTCGTCGTACCCTCACGTGGATCCTAAACCGTCCCCGTCCCCTAACCCTAACCCTAGCCCGAACCCTAACCCTAAGCCTTCTCCGAAGCCTGACCCTCACCCGTCCCCTAATCCTAACCCGTACGCTAACACTAACCCGCGCCCTCACACGTACGCTCCCCCTAAAGTGTTGTCGTACCCTCAGCTGGACCCTAAACCGTCCCCGTCCCCTAACCCTAACCCTAGCCCGAACCCTAACCCTAACCCTTCCCCGAAGCCTGACCCTCACCCGTCCCCTAATCCTAACGCGTACGCTAACGCTAACCCGCGCCCTCACACGTACGCTCCCCCTAAAGCATTGTCGTACTCTCACCTGGACCCTAAACCGTCCCCGTCCCCTAACCCTAACCCTAGCCCGAAGCCTAACCCTAACCCATCCCCGAAGCCTGACCTTCACCCTTCCCCTAATGCTAACCCGTACGCTAACGCTAACCCACACCCTCACACGTACGCTCCCCCTAAAGCGTCGTCGTACCCTCACCTGGACCCTAAACTGTCCCCGTCCCCTAACCCTAACCCTAGCCCGAATCCTAACCCTAAGACTTCTCCGAAGCCTGACCCTCACCCGTCCCCTAATCTTAACCCGTACGCTAACACTAACCCGCGCCCTTACACATACGCTCCCCCTAAAGTGTTGTCGTACCCTCAGCTGGACTCTAAACCGTCCCCGTCCCCTAACCCTAACCCTAGCCCGAACCCTAACCCTAACCCTTCTCCGAAGCCTGACACTCACCCATCCCCTAATCCTAACCCTTACGCTAACGCTTACCCACGCCCTCACACGTACGCTCCCCCTAAAGCGTTGTCGTACCGTCACCAGGACCCTAAACCGTCCCCGTCCCCTAACCCTAACCGTAGCCCGAACCCTAACCCTAACCCTTCCCCGAAGCCTGACCTTCACCCGTCCCCTAATCCTAACGCGTACGCTAACGCTAACCAGCGCCCTCACACGTACGCTCCCCCTAAAGAATGGTCGTACTCTCACCTGGACCCTAAACCGTCCCCATCCCCTAACCCTAACCCTAGCCCGAAGCCTAATCCTAACCCTTGCCCGAAGCCTGACCCTCACCCGTCCCCTAATCCTAACCCGTACGCTAACGCTAACCAGCGCCCTCACACATACGCTCCCCCTAAAGCGTTGTCGTACCCTCACCTGGACCCTAAACCTTCCCCGTCCCCTAACCCTAACCCTAGCCCGAAGCCTAACCCTAACCCTTGCCCGAAGCATGATCCTCACCCGTTCCCTAATCCTAACCCATACGCTAACGCTAACCCGCGCCCTCACACGTATGCTCCCCCTAAAGCGTTGTCGTACCCTCACCTGGACCCTAAACCGTCCCCATCCCCTAACCCTAACCCTAGCCCGAAGCCTAACCCTAACCCTTCCCCGAAGCCTGACCCTCACCCGTCGTCTAATGCTAAACCGTACGGTAACGCTAACCCGCGCCCTTACACGTACGCTCCCCCTAAAGCGTTGTCGTACCCTCACCTGGACCCTAAACCGTCCCCGTCCCCTAACCCTAACCCTAGACCAAACCCTAACCCTAACCCTTCCCCGAAGCCTGACCCTCACCCGTCCCCTAATTCTAAACCGTACGATAACGCTAACCCGTGCACTCACACGTACGCTCCCCCTAAAGCGTTGGCGTATCCTCACCTGTACACTAAACCGTCCCCGTCCCCTAACCCTAACACTACCCGAACCCTAACCCTAACCCTTCCCCGAAGCCTGACCCTCACCCGTCGTCTAATGCTAACCCGTACAGTAACGCTAACCCGCGCCCTCACATGTACGCTCCCCCTAAAGCATTGTCGTACCCTCACATGGACCCTAAACCGTCCCCGTCCCCTAACCCTAACCCTAGCCCGAACCCTAACCCTTACCCTTCCCCGAAGCCTGACCCTCACCCGTCCCCTAATCCTAAACCGTACGCTAACGCTAACCCGCTCCCTCACACGTACGCTCTCCCTAAAGCGTTGTCGTACCCTCACCTGGACCCTAAAACTTCCCCGTCCCCTAACCCTAACCCTACCCCGAAGCCTGACCCTAACCCTTCCCTGAAGCCTGACCCTCACCCGTCCCCTAATACTAACCCGTACGCTAACGCTAACCCGTGCTCTAACACGTACGCTCCCCCTAAAGCGTTGTCGTACCCTCACCTGGACCCTAAACCGTCCCCGTCCCCTAACACTAACCCTAGCCCGAAGCCTAACCCTAACCCTTCTCGGAAGCCTGACCCTCACCCGTCTCCTAATCCTAACCCGTACGTTAACGCTAACCTGCGCCCTCACACGTACGCTCCCCCTAAAGCGTTGTCGTACACTCACCTGGACCCTAAACCGTCCCCGTCCCCTAACCCTAACCCTAGCCCGAACCCTAACCCTAACCCTTCCCCGAAGCCTGACCCTCACCCGTCCCCTAATCCTAACCCGTACGCTAACGCTAACCCGCGCCCTCACACGTACGATCCCCCTAAAGCGTTGTCGTACCATCACCTGGACCCTAAACCGTCCCCGTCCCCTAACCCTAACCCTAGCCCGAACCCTAACCCTAACCCGTCTCCGAAGCCTGACCCTCACCCATCCCCTAATCCTAACCCTTACGCTAACGCTTACCCACGCCCTTACACGTACGCTCCCCCTAAAGCGTTGTCGTACCGTCACCAGGACCCTAAACCGTCCCCGTCCCCTAACCCTAACCCTAGCCCGAACCCTAACCCTAACCCTTCCCCGAAGCCTGACCCTCACACGTCCCCTAATCCTAAACCGTACGCTAACGCTAACCCGCGCTCTCACACGTACGCTCCCCCTAAAGCATTGTCGTACCCTCACCTGGACCCTAAACCGTCCCCGTCCCCTAACCCTAACCCTAGCCCGAAGCCTAACCCTAACACTTCCCCGAAGCCAGACCCTCACCCTTCCCCTAATCCTAAACCGTATGCTAACGCTAACCCGCACCCTCACACGTACGCTCCCCCTAAAGCGTTGTCGTATCCTCACCTGGACCCTAAACCTTCCCCGTCCCCTAAACCTAACCCTAGCCCGAAGCCTAACCCCAACCCTTCCCCGAAGCCTGACCCTCACCCGTCCCCTAATCCTAACCCGTACGCTAACGCTAACCCGCGCCCTCACACGTATGCTCCCCCTAAAGCGTTGTCGTACCCTCACCTGGACCCTAAACCGTCCCCGTCCCCTAACCCTAACCCTAGCCCGAAGCCTAACCCTAACCCTTCCCCGAAGCCTGACCCTCACCCGTCGTCTAATGCTAAACCGTACGGTAACGCTAACCCGCGCCCTTACATGTACGCTCCCCCTAAAGCGTTGTCGTACCTTCACCTGGACCCTAAACCGTCCCCGTCCCCTAACCCTAACCCTAGCCCGAAGCCTAACCCTTACCCTTCCCCGAAGCCTGACCATCACCCGTCCCCTAATCCTAAACCGTACACTAACGCTAACCCGCTCCCTCACACGTACGCTCTCCCTAAAGCGTTGTCGTACCCTCACCTGGACCCTAAAACTTCCACGTCCCCTAACCCTAACCCTAGCCCGAAGCCTAACCCTAACCCTTCCCCGAAGCCTGACCCTCACCCGTCGCCTAATGCTAACCCGTACGCTAACGCTAACCCGCGCCCTCACACGTACGCTCCCCCTAAAGCGTTGTCGTACACTCACCTGGACCCTAAACCGTTCCCGTCCCCTAACCCTAACCCTAGCCCGAAGCCTAACCCTAACCCTTCCCCGAAGCCTGACCCTCACCCTTCCCCTAATGCTAACCCGTACGCTAACGCTAACCCGCGCCCTCACACGTACGCTCCCCCTAAAGCGTTGTCGTACCCTCACCTGGAACCTAAACCGTCCTCGTCCCCTAACCCTAACCCTAGCCCGAAGGCTAACGGTAACCATTTACCGAAACCTGACCCTCACCCGTCCCCTAATCCTAACCCGTACGCTAACGCTTACCCACGCCCTCACACGTACGCTCCCCCTAAAGCGTTATCGTACCCTCACCTGGACCCTAAACCGTCCCTGTCCCCTAACCCTAACCCTAGCCCGAACCCTAACCCTAACCCTTCCCCAACGCCTGACCCTCACCCGTCGTCTAATGCTAACCCGTACGGTAACGCTAACCCGCGCCCTCACACATACGCTCCCCCTAAAGCGTTGTCGTACCCTCACCTGGACCCTAAACCGTCCCCGTCCCCTAAAACTAACCCTAGCCCGAAGCCTAACGCTAACCCTTCCCCGAAGCCTGACCCTCACCCGTCCCCTAATCCTAACCCGTACGCTAACGCTAACCCGCGCCCTCACACGTACGATCCCCCTAAAGCGTTGTCGTACCATCACCTGGACCCTAAACCGTCCCCGTCCCCTAACCCTAACCCTAGCCCGAACCCTAACCCTAACCCTTCTCCGAAGCCTGACCCTCACCCATCCCCAATCCTAACCCTTACACTAACGCTAACCCTCGCCCTCACACGTACGATCCCCCTAAAGCGTTGTCGTACCATCACCTGGACCCTAAACCGTCCCCGTCCCCTAACCCTAACCCTAGCCCGAACCCTAACCCTAACCCTTCTCCGAAGCCTGACCCTCACGCGTCCCCTAATCCTAAACCGTACGCTAACGATAACCCGCGCCCTCACACGTACGCTCCCCCTAAAGCGTTGTCGTACCCTCACCTGGACCCTAAACCGTCCCCGTCCCCTAACACTAACCCTAGCCCGAAGCCTAACCCTAACCCTTCCCCAACGCCTGAACCCCATCCGTCGTCTAATGCTAACCCGTACGGTAACGCTAACCCGCGCCCTCACACGTACGCTCCCCCTAAAGCGTTGTCGTACCCTCACCTGGACCATAAACCGTCCCCGTCCCCTAACCCTAACCCTAGCCCGAACCCTAACCCTAACCCTTCCCCGAAGCCTGACCCTCACCCGTCCCCTAATCCTAACCCGTACGCTAACGCTAACCCGCGCCCTCACACGTATGATCCCCCTAAAGCGTTGTCGTACCATCACCTGGACCCTAAACCGTCCCCGTCCCCTAACCCTAACCCTAGCGCGAACCCTAACCCTAACCCTTCTCCGAAGCCTGACCCTCACCCATCCCCTAATCCTAAACCTTACGCTAACGCTTACCCACGCCCTCACACGTACGCTCCCCCTAAAGCGTTGTCGTACCGTCACCAGGACCCTAAACCGTCCCCGTCCCCTAACCCTAACCCTAGCCCGAACCCTAACCCTAACCCTTCCCCGAAGCCTGACCCTCACACGTCCCCTAATCCTAAACCGTACGCTAACGCTAACCCGCGCCCTCACACGTACGCTCCCCCTAAAGCATTGTCGTACACTCACCTGGACCCTAAACCGTCCCCGTCCCCTAACCCTAACCCTAGCCCGAACCCTAACCCTAACCCTTCCCCGAAGCCTGACCCTCACCCGTCCCCTAATCCTAACGCGTAGGCTAACGCTAACCCGCGCCCTCACACGTACGCTCCCCCTAAAGCATTGTCGTACTCTCACCTGGACCCTAAACCGTCCCCGTCCCCTAACCCTAACCCTAGCCCGAACCCTAACCCTAATCCTTCCCCGAAGCCTGACCCTCACCCGTCGCCTAATGCTAACCCGTACGGTAACGCTAACCCGCGCCCTCACACGTACGCTCCCCCTAAAGCGTTGTCGTACCCTCACCTGGACCCTAAACCGTCCCCATCCCCTAACCCTAACCCTAGCCCGAACCCTAACCCTAACCCTTCCCCGAAGCCTGACCCTCACCCGTCCCCTAATCCTAACCCGTACGCTAACGCTAACCCGCGCCCTCACACGTACGCTCCCCCTAAAGCGTTCTCATACCCTCACCTGGACCCTAAACCGTCCCCGTCCCCTAACCCTAACTCTAGCCCGAACCCTAACCCTAACCCTTCCCCGAAGCCTGACCTTCACCCTTCCCCTAATGCTACCCCGTACGCTAATGCTAACCCACACCCTCACACGTACGCTCCCCCTAAAGCGTCGTCATACCCTCACCTGGACCCTAAACTGTCCCCGTCCCCTAACCCTAACCCTAGCCCGAAGCCTAACCCTAAGACTTCTCCGAAGCCTGACACTCACCCGTCCCCTAATCCTAACCCGTACGCTAACGCTAACCCACGCCCTCACACGTACGCGCCCCCTAAAGCGTTGTCGTACCCTCACCTGGACCCTAAACCGTCCCCGTCCCCTAACCCTAACCCTAGCCCGAACCCTAACCCTAACCCTTACCCGAAGCCTGACCCTCACCCGTCCCCTACTCCTAACCCGTACGCTAACGCTAACCCGCGCCCTCACACGTACGCTCCCCTTAAAGCGTTGTCTTACACTCACCTGGACCCTAAACCGTCCCCGTCCCCTAACCCTAACCCTAGCCCGAAGCCTAACACTAACACTTCCCCGAAGCCTGACCCTCACCCGTCCCCTAATCCTAACCCGTACGCTAACGCTAACCCGCGCCCTCACACATACGCTCCCCCTAAAGCGTTGTCGTACCCTCACCTGGACCCTAAACCTTCCCCGTCCCCTAACCCTAACCCTAGCCCGAAGCCTAACCCTAACCCTTGCCCGAAGCCTGATCCTCACCCTTCCCCTAATCCTAACACATACGCTAACGCTAACCCGCGCCCTCACACGTACGCTCCCCCTAAAGCGTTGTCGTACCCTCACCTGGACCCTAAACCGTCCCCGTCCCATAACCCTAACCCTAGCCCGAACCCTAAACCTAACCCTTCCCCGAAGCCTGACCCTCACCCTTCCCCTAATGCTAACCCGTACGCTAACGCTAACCCGCGCCCTCACACGTACGCTACCCCTAAAGCGTCGTCGTACCCTCACCTGGACCCTAAACCGTCCCCGTCCCCTAACCCTAACCCTAGCCCGAACCCTAACCCTAAGCCTTCTCCGAAGCCTGACCCTCACCCGTCCCATAATCCTAACCCGTACGCTAACACTAACCCGCGCCCTCACAAGTACGCTCCCCCTAAAGTGTTGTCGTACCCTCAGCTGGACCCTAAACCGTCCCCGTCCCCTAACCCTAACCCTAGCCCGAACCCTAACCCTAACCCTTCCCCGAAGCCTGACCCTCACCCGTCCCCTAATCCTAACGCGTACCCTAACGCTAACCCGCGCCCTCACACGTACGCTCCCCTTAAAGCATTGTCGTACCCTCACCTGGACCCTAAAGCTTCCGCGTCCCCTAACCCTAACCCTAGCCCGAACACTAAACCGTCCCCGTCCCCTAACCCTAACCCTAGCTCGAACCCTAACCCTAAAACTTCCCCGAAGCCTGACCCTCACCCGTCCCCTAATCCTAAGGCGTACGCTAACGGTAACCCGCGCCCTCACATGTACGCTCCCCCTAAAGCGTTGTCGTACTCTCACCTGGACCCTAAACCTTCCCCGTCCCCTAACCCTAACCCTAGCCCAAAGGCTAACCCTAACCCTTCCCCGAAGCCTGACCCTCACCCGTCTCCTAATCCTAACCCGTACGTTAACGCTAACCTGCGCCCTCACACGTACGCTCCCCCTAAAGCGTTGTCATACACTCACCTGGACCCTAAACCGTCCCCGTCCCCTAACCCTAACCCTAGCCCGAACCCTAACCCTAACCCTTCCCCGAAGCCTGACCCTCACCCGTCCCCTAATCCTAACCCGTACGCTAACGCTAACCCGCGCCCTCACACGTACGATCCCACTAAAGCGTTGTCGTACCATCACCTGGACCCTAAACCGTCCCCATCCCCTAACCCTAACCCTAGCCTGAAGCCTAACCCTAACACTTCCCCGAAGCCTGACCCTCACACGTCCCCTAATCCTAAACCGTACGCTAACACTAACCCGCGCCCTCACACGTAAGCTCCCCCTAAAGCGTTGTCGTACCCTCACCTGGCCCCTAAACCGTCCCGGTCCCCTAACCCTAACCCTAGCCCGAAGGCTAACGGTAACCATTTCCCGAAACCTGACCCTCACCCGTCCCCTAATCTTAACCCGTATGCTAACGCTTACCCACGCCCTCACACGTACGCTCCCCCTAAAGCGTTGTCGTACCCTCACCTGGACCCTAAACCGTCCCCGTCCCCTAACCCTAACCCTAGCCAGAACCCTAACCCTAACCCTTCCCCAACGCCTGACCCTCACACGTCGTCTAATGCTAACCCGTACGGTAACGCTAACCCGCGCCCTCACACGTACGCTCCGCCTAAAGCGTTGTCGTACCCTCACCTGGACCCTAAACCGTCCCCGTCCCCTAACACTAACCCTAGCCCGAAGCCTAACCCTAACCCTTCCCGGAAGCCTGACCCTCACCCGTCTCCTAATCCTAACCCGTACGTTAACGCTAACCTGCGCCCTCACACGTACGCTCCCCCTAAAGCGTTGTCGTACACTCACCTGGACCCTAAACCGTCCCCGTCCCCTAACCCTAACCCTAGCCCGAACCCTAACCCTAACCCTTCCCCGAAGCCTGACCCTCACCCGTCCCCTAATCCTAACCCGTACGCTAACGCTAACCCGCGCCCTCACACGTACGATCCCCCTAAAGCGTTGTCGTACCATCACCTGGATCCTAAACCGTCCCCGTCCCCTAACCCTAACCCTAGCCCGAACCCGAACCCTAACCCTTCCCCGAAGCCTGACCCTCACCCGTCACCTAATCCTAACCCGTACGCTAACGCTAACCCGCGCCCTCACACGTACGCTCCCCCTAAAGCGCTGTCATACCCTCACCTGGACCCTAAACCGTCCCCGTTCCCTAACCCTAACTCTAGCCCGAACCCTAACCCTAACCCTTCCCCGAAGCCTGACCTTCACCCTTCCCCTAATGCTAACCCGTACGCTAATGCTAACCCGCACCCTCACACGTACGCTCCCCCTAAAGCGTCGTCATACCCTCACCTGGACCCTAAACTGTCCCCGTCCCCTAACCCTGACCCTAGCCCGAAGCCTAACCCTAAGACTTCTCCGAAGCCTGACACTCACCCGTCCCCTAATCCTAACCCTTACGCTAACGCTAACCCACGCCCTCACACGTACGCTCCCCCTAAAGCGTTCTCGTACCCTCACCTGGACCCTAAACCGTCCCCGTCCCATAACCCTAACCCTAGCCCGAACCCTAAACCTAACCCTTCCCCGAAGCCTGACCCTCACCCTTCCCCTAATGCTAACCCGTACGCTAACGCTAACCCGCGCCCTCACACGTACGCTACCCCTAAAGCGTCGTCGTACCCTCACTTGGACCCTAAACCGTCCCCGTCCCCTAACCCTAACCCTAGCCCGAACCCTAACCCTAAGCCTTCTCCGAAGCCTGACCCTCACCCGTCCCCTAATCTTAACCCGTACGCTAACACTAACCCGCGCCCTTACACGTACGCTCCCCCTAAAGTGTTGTCGTACCCTCAGCTGGACCCTAAACCGTCCCCATCCCCTAACCCTAACCCTAGCCCGAAGCCTAACCCTAACCCTTGCCCGAAGCCTGACCCTCACCCGTCCCCTAATCCTAACCCGTACGCTAACGCTAACCCGCGCCCTCACACATACGCTCCCCCTAAAGCGTTGTCGTACCCTCACCTGGACCCTAAACCTTCCCCGTCCCCTAACCCTAACCCTAGCCCGAAGCCTAACCCTAACCCTTGCCCGAAGCATGATCCTCACCCGTCCCCTAATCCTAACCCATACGCTAACGCTAACCCGCACCCTCACACGTATGCTCCCCCTAAAGCGTTGTCGTACCCTCACCTGGACCCTAAACCGTCCCCGTCCCCTAACCCTAACCCTAGCCCGAAGCCTAACCCTAACCCTTCCCCGAAGCCTGACCCTCACCCGTCGTCTAATGCTAAACCGTACGGTAACGCTAACCCGCGCCCTTACACGTACGCTCCCCCTAAAGCGTTGTCGTACCCTCACCTAGACCCTAAACCGTCCCCGTCCCCTAACCCTAACCCTAGCCCGAACCCTAACCCTAACCCTTCCCCGAAGCCTGACCCTCACCCGTCCCCTAATCCTAACGCGTACCCTAACGCTAACCCGCGCCCTCACACGTACGCTCCCCTTAAAGCGTTGTCGTACACTCACCTGGACCCTAAACCGTCCCCGTCCCCTAACCCTAACCCTAGCCCGAAGCCTAACACTAACACTTCCCCGAAGCCTGACCCTCACCCGTCCCCTAATCCTAACCCGTACGCTAACGCTAACCCGCGCCCTCACACATACGCTCCCCCTAAAGCGTTGTCGTACCCTCACCTGGACCCTAAACCTTCCCCGTCCCCTAACCCTAACCCTAGCCCGAAGCCTAACCCTAAGACTTCTCCGAAGCCTGACACTCACCCGTCCCCTAATCCTAACCCGTAAGCTAACGCTAACCCGCGCCCTCACACGTACGCTCCCCCTAAAGCGTTGTCGTACCCTCACCTGGACCCTAAACCGTCCCCGTCCCCTAACCCTAACCCTAGCCCGAACCCTAACCCTAACAGTTCCCCGAAGCCTGACCCTCACCCGTCCCCTAATCCTAACCCGTACGCTAACGCTAACCCGCGCCCTCACACGCACGCTCCCCTTAAAGCTTTGTCGTACCCTCACCTGGACCCTAAACCGTACCCGTCCCCTAACCCTAACCCTAGCCCGAAGCCTAACACTAACAATTCCCAGAAGCCTGACCCTCACCCGTCCCCTAATCCTAACCCGTAAGCTAACGCTAACCCGCGCCCTCACACGTACGCTCCCCTTAAAGCGTTGTCGTACACTCACCTGGACCCTAAACCGTCCCCGTCCCCTAACCCTAACCCTAGCCCGAAGCCTAACACTAACACTTCCCCGAAGCCTGACCCTCACCCGTCCCCTAATCCTAACCCGTACGCTAACGCTAACCCGCGCCCTCACACATACGCTCCCCCTAAAGCGTTGTCGTACCCTCACCTGGACCCTAAACCTTCCCCGTCCCCTAACCCTAACCCTAGCCCGAAGCCTAACCCTAACCCTTGCCCGAAGCCTGATCCTCACCCTTCCCCTAATCCTAACACATACGCTAACGCTAACCCGCGCCCTCACACGTACGCTCCCCCTAAAGCGTTGTCGTACCCTCACCTGGACCCTAAACCGTCCCCGTCCCATAACCCTAACCCTAGCCCGAACCCTAAACCTAACCCTTCCCCGAAGCCTGACCCTCACCCTTCCCCTAATGCTAACCCGTACGCTAACGCTAACCCGCGCCCTCACACGTACGCTACCCCTAAAGCGTCGTCGTACCCTCACCTGGACCCTAAACCGTCCCCGTCCCCTAACCCTAACCCTAGCCCGAACCCTAACCCTAAGCCTTCTCCGAAGCCTGACCCTCACCCGTCCCATAATCCTAACCCGTACGCTAACACTAACCCGCGCCCTCACAAGTACGCTCCCCCTAAAGTGTTGTCGTACCCTCAGCTGGACCCTAAACCGTCCCCGTCCCCTAACCCTAACCCTAGCCCGAACCCTAACCCTAACCCTTCCCCGAAGCCTGACCCTCACCCGTCCCCTAATCCTAACGCGTACCCTAACGCTAACCCGCGCCCTCACACGTACGCTCCCCTTAAAGCATTGTCGTACCCTCACCTGGACCCTAAAGCTTCCGCGTCCCCTAACCCTAACCCTAGCCCGAACACTAAACCGTCCCCGTCCCCTAACCCTAACCCTAGCTCGAACCCTAACCCTAAAACTTCCCCGAAGCCTGACCCTCACCCGTCCCCTAATCCTAAGGCGTACGCTAACGGTAACCCGCGCCCTCACATGTACGCTCCCCCTAAAGCGTTGTCGTACTCTCACCTGGACCCTAAACCTTCCCCGTCCCCTAACCCTAACCCTAGCCCAAAGGCTAACCCTAACCCTTCCCCGAAGCCTGACCCTCACCCGTCTCCTAATCCTAACCCGTACGTTAACGCTAACCTGCGCCCTCACACGTACGCTCCCCCTAAAGCGTTGTCATACACTCACCTGGACCCTAAACCGTCCCCGTCCCCTAACCCTAACCCTAGCCCGAACCCTAACCCTAACCCTTCCCCGAAGCCTGACCCTCACCCGTCCCCTAATCCTAACCCGTACGCTAACGCTAACCCGCGCCCTCACACGTACGATCCCACTAAAGCGTTGTCGTACCATCACCTGGACCCTAAACCGTCCCCATCCCCTAACCCTAACCCTAGCCTGAAGCCTAACCCTAACACTTCCCCGAAGCCTGACCCTCACACGTCCCCTAATCCTAAACCGTACGCTAACACTAACCCGCGCCCTCACACGTAAGCTCCCCCTAAAGCGTTGTCGTACCCTCACCTGGCCCCTAAACCGTCCCGGTCCCCTAACCCTAACCCTAGCCCGAAGGCTAACGGTAACCATTTCCCGAAACCTGACCCTCACCCGTCCCCTAATCTTAACCCGTATGCTAACGCTTACCCACGCCCTCACACGTACGCTCCCCCTAAAGCGTTGTCGTACCCTCACCTGGACCCTAAACCGTCCCCGTCCCCTAACCCTAACCCTAGCCAGAACCCTAACCCTAACCCTTCCCCAACGCCTGACCCTCACACGTCGTCTAATGCTAACCCGTACGGTAACGCTAACCCGCGCCCTCACACGTACGCTCCGCCTAAAGCGTTGTCGTACCCTCACCTGGACCCTAAACCGTCCCCGTCCCCTAACACTAACCCTAGCCCGAAGCCTAACCCTAACCCTTCCCGGAAGCCTGACCCTCACCCGTCTCCTAATCCTAACCCGTACGTTAACGCTAACCTGCGCCCTCACACGTACGCTCCCCCTAAAGCGTTGTCGTACACTCACCTGGACCCTAAACCGTCCCCGTCCCCTAACCCTAACCCTAGCCCGAACCCTAACCCTAACCCTTCCCCGAAGCCTGACCCTCACCCGTCCCCTAATCCTAACCCGTACGCTAACGCTAACCCGCGCCCTCACACGTACGATCCCCCTAAAGCGTTGTCGTACCATCACCTGGATCCTAAACCGTCCCCGTCCCCTAACCCTAACCCTAGCCCGAACCCGAACCCTAACCCTTCCCCGAAGCCTGACCCTCACCCGTCACCTAATCCTAACCCGTACGCTAACGCTAACCCGCGCCCTCACACGTACGCTCCCCCTAAAGCGCTGTCATACCCTCACCTGGACCCTAAACCGTCCCCGTTCCCTAACCCTAACTCTAGCCCGAACCCTAACCCTAACCCTTCCCCGAAGCCTGACCTTCACCCTTCCCCTAATGCTAACCCGTACGCTAATGCTAACCCGCACCCTCACACGTACGCTCCCCCTAAAGCGTCGTCATACCCTCACCTGGACCCTAAACTGTCCCCGTCCCCTAACCCTGACCCTAGCCCGAAGCCTAACCCTAAGACTTCTCCGAAGCCTGACACTCACCCGTCCCCTAATCCTAACCCTTACGCTAACGCTAACCCACGCCCTCACACGTACGCTCCCCCTAAAGCGTTCTCGTACCCTCACCTGGACCCTAAACCGTCCCCGTCCCATAACCCTAACCCTAGCCCGAACCCTAAACCTAACCCTTCCCCGAAGCCTGACCCTCACCCTTCCCCTAATGCTAACCCGTACGCTAACGCTAACCCGCGCCCTCACACGTACGCTACCCCTAAAGCGTCGTCGTACCCTCACTTGGACCCTAAACCGTCCCCGTCCCCTAACCCTAACCCTAGCCCGAACCCTAACCCTAAGCCTTCTCCGAAGCCTGACCCTCACCCGTCCCCTAATCTTAACCCGTACGCTAACACTAACCCGCGCCCTTACACGTACGCTCCCCCTAAAGTGTTGTCGTACCCTCAGCTGGACCCTAAACCGTCCCCATCCCCTAACCCTAACCCTAGCCCGAAGCCTAACCCTAACCCTTGCCCGAAGCCTGACCCTCACCCGTCCCCTAATCCTAACCCGTACGCTAACGCTAACCCGCGCCCTCACACATACGCTCCCCCTAAAGCGTTGTCGTACCCTCACCTGGACCCTAAACCTTCCCCGTCCCCTAACCCTAACCCTAGCCCGAAGCCTAACCCTAACCCTTGCCCGAAGCATGATCCTCACCCGTCCCCTAATCCTAACCCATACGCTAACGCTAACCCGCACCCTCACACGTATGCTCCCCCTAAAGCGTTGTCGTACCCTCACCTGGACCCTAAACCGTCCCCGTCCCCTAACCCTAACCCTAGCCCGAAGCCTAACCCTAACCCTTCCCCGAAGCCTGACCCTCACCCGTCGTCTAATGCTAAACCGTACGGTAACGCTAACCCGCGCCCTTACACGTACGCTCCCCCTAAAGCGTTGTCGTACCCTCACCTAGACCCTAAACCGTCCCCGTCCCCTAACCCTAACCCTAGCCCGAACCCTAACCCTAACCCTTCCCCGAAGCCTGACCCTCACCCGTCCCCTAATCCTAACGCGTACCCTAACGCTAACCCGCGCCCTCACACGTACGCTCCCCTTAAAGCGTTGTCGTACACTCACCTGGACCCTAAACCGTCCCCGTCCCCTAACCCTAACCCTAGCCCGAAGCCTAACACTAACACTTCCCCGAAGCCTGACCCTCACCCGTCCCCTAATCCTAACCCGTACGCTAACGCTAACCCGCGCCCTCACACATACGCTCCCCCTAAAGCGTTGTCGTACCCTCACCTGGACCCTAAACCTTCCCCGTCCCCTAACCCTAACCCTAGCCCGAAGCCTAACCCTAAGACTTCTCCGAAGCCTGACACTCACCCGTCCCCTAATCCTAACCCGTAAGCTAACGCTAACCCGCGCCCTCACACGTACGCTCCCCCTAAAGCGTTGTCGTACCCTCACCTGGACCCTAAACCGTCCCCGTCCCCTAACCCTAACCCTAGCCCGAACCCTAACCCTAACAGTTCCCCGAAGCCTGACCCTCACCCGTCCCCTAATCCTAACCCGTACGCTAACGCTAACCCGCGCCCTCACACGCACGCTCCCCTTAAAGCTTTGTCGTACCCTCACCTGGACCCTAAACCGTACCCGTCCCCTAACCCTAACCCTAGCCCGAAGCCTAACACTAACAATTCCCAGAAGCCTGACCCTCACCCGTCCCCTAATCCTAACCCGTAAGCTAACGCTAACCCGCGCCCTCACACGTACGCTCCCCTTAAAGCGTTGTCGTACACTCACCTGGACCCTAAACCGTCCCCGTCCCCTAACCCTAACCCTAGCCCGAAGCCTAACACTAACACTTCCCCGAAGCCTGACCCTCACCCGTCCCCTAATCCTAACCCGTACGCTAACGCTAACCCGCGCCCTCACACATACGCTCCCCCTAAAGCGTTGTCGTACCCTCACCTGGACCCTAAACCTTCCCCGTCCCCTAACCCTAACCCTAGCCCGAAGCCTAACCCTAACCCTTGCCCGAAGCCTGATCCTCACCCTTCCCCTAATCCTAACACATACGCTAACGCTAACCCGCGCCCTCACACGTACGCTCCCCCTAAAGCGTTGTCGTACCCTCACCTGGACCCTAAACCGTCCCCGTCCCATAACCCTAACCCTAGCCCGAACCCTAAACCTAACCCTTCCCCGAAGCCTGACCCTCACCCTTCCCCTAATGCTAACCCGTACGCTAACGCTAACCCGCGCCCTCACACGTACGCTACCCCTAAAGCGTCGTCGTACCCTCACCTGGACCCTAAACCGTCCCCGTCCCCTAACCCTAACCCTAGCCCGAACCCTAACCCTAAGCCTTCTCCGAAGCCTGACCCTCACCCGTCCCATAATCCTAACCCGTACGCTAACACTAACCCGCGCCCTCACAAGTACGCTCCCCCTAAAGTGTTGTCGTACCCTCAGCTGGACCCTAAACCGTCCCCGTCCCCTAACCCTAACCCTAGCCCGAACCCTAACCCTAACCCTTCCCCGAAGCCTGACCCTCACCCGTCCCCTAATCCTAACGCGTACCCTAACGCTAACCCGCGCCCTCACACGTACGCTCCCCTTAAAGCATTGTCGTACCCTCACCTGGACCCTAAAGCTTCCGCGTCCCCTAACCCTAACCCTAGCCCGAACACTAAACCGTCCCCGTCCCCTAACCCTAACCCTAGCTCGAACCCTAACCCTAAAACTTCCCCGAAGCCTGACCCTCACCCGTCCCCTAATCCTAAGGCGTACGCTAACGGTAACCCGCGCCCTCACATGTACGCTCCCCCTAAAGCGTTGTCGTACTCTCACCTGGACCCTAAACCTTCCCCGTCCCCTAACCCTAACCCTAGCCCAAAGGCTAACCCTAACCCTTCCCCGAAGCCTGACCCTCACCCGTCTCCTAATCCTAACCCGTACGTTAACGCTAACCTGCGCCCTCACACGTACGCTCCCCCTAAAGCGTTGTCATACACTCACCTGGACCCTAAACCGTCCCCGTCCCCTAACCCTAACCCTAGCCCGAACCCTAACCCTAACCCTTCCCCGAAGCCTGACCCTCACCCGTCCCCTAATCCTAACCCGTACGCTAACGCTAACCCGCGCCCTCACACGTACGATCCCACTAAAGCGTTGTCGTACCATCACCTGGACCCTAAACCGTCCCCATCCCCTAACCCTAACCCTAGCCTGAAGCCTAACCCTAACACTTCCCCGAAGCCTGACCCTCACACGTCCCCTAATCCTAAACCGTACGCTAACACTAACCCGCGCCCTCACACGTAAGCTCCCCCTAAAGCGTTGTCGTACCCTCACCTGGCCCCTAAACCGTCCCGGTCCCCTAACCCTAACCCTAGCCCGAAGGCTAACGGTAACCATTTCCCGAAACCTGACCCTCACCCGTCCCCTAATCTTAACCCGTATGCTAACGCTTACCCACGCCCTCACACGTACGCTCCCCCTAAAGCGTTGTCGTACCCTCACCTGGACCCTAAACCGTCCACGTCCCCTAACCCTAACCCTAGCCAGAACCCTAACCCTAACCCTTCCCCAACGCCTGACCCTCACACGTCGTCTAATGCTAACCCGTACGGTAACGCTAACCCGCGCCCTCACACGTACGCTCCGCCTAAAGCGTTGTCGTACCCTCACCTGGACCCTAAACCGTCCCCGTCCCCTAACACTAACCCTAGCCCGAAGCCTAACCCTAACCCTTCCCGGAAGCCTGACCCTCACCCGTCTCCTAATCCTAACCCGTACGTTAACGCTAACCTGCGCCCTCACACGTACGCTCCCCCTAAAGCGTTGTCGTACACTCACCTGGACCCTAAACCGTCCCCGTCCCCTAACCCTAACCCTAGCCCGAACCCTAACCCTAACCCTTCCCCGAAGCCTGACCCTCACCCGTCCCCTAATCCTAACCCGTACGCTAACGCTAACCCGCGCCCTCACACGTACGATCCCCCTAAAGCGTTGTCGTACCATCACCTGGATCCTAAACCGTCCCCGTCCCCTAACCCTAACCCTAGCCCGAACCCGAACCCTAACCCTTCCCCGAAGCCTGACCCTCACCCGTCACCTAATCCTAACCCGTACGCTAACGCTAACCCGCGCCCTCACACGTACGCTCCCCCTAAAGCGCTGTCATACCCTCACCTGGACCCTAAACCGTCCCCGTTCCCTAACCCTAACTCTAGCCCGAACCCTAACCCTAACCCTTCCCCGAAGCCTGACCTTCACCCTTCCCCTAATGCTAACCCGTACGCTAATGCTAACCCGCACCCTCACACGTACGCTCCCCCTAAAGCGTCGTCATACCCTCACCTGGACCCTAAACTGTCCCCGTCCCCTAACCCTGACCCTAGCCCGAAGCCTAACCCTAAGACTTCTCCGAAGCCTGACACTCACCCGTCCCCTAATCCTAACCCTTACGCTAACGCTAACCCACGCCCTCACACGTACGCTCCCCCTAAAGCGTTCTCGTACCCTCACCTGGACCCTAAACCGTCCCCGTCCCATAACCCTAACCCTAGCCCGAACCCTAAACCTAACCCTTCCCCGAAGCCTGACCCTCACCCTTCCCCTAATGCTAACCCGTACGCTAACGCTAACCCGCGCCCTCACACGTACGCTACCCCTAAAGCGTCGTCGTACCCTCACTTGGACCCTAAACCGTCCCCGTCCCCTAACCCTAACCCTAGCCCGAACCCTAACCCTAAGCCTTCTCCGAAGCCTGACCCTCACCCGTCCCCTAATCTTAACCCGTACGCTAACACTAACCCGCGCCCTTACACGTACGCTCCCCCTAAAGTGTTGTCGTACCCTCAGCTGGACCCTAAACCGTCCCCATCCCCTAACCCTAACCCTAGCCCGAAGCCTAACCCTAACCCTTGCCCGAAGCCTGACCCTCACCCGTCCCCTAATCCTAACCCGTACGCTAACGCTAACCCGCGCCCTCACACATACGCTCCCCCTAAAGCGTTGTCGTACCCTCACCTGGACCCTAAACCTTCCCCGTCCCCTAACCCTAACCCTAGCCCGAAGCCTAACCCTAACCCTTGCCCGAAGCATGATCCTCACCCGTCCCCTAATCCTAACCCATACGCTAACGCTAACCCGCACCCTCACACGTATGCTCCCCCTAAAGCGTTGTCGTACCCTCACCTGGACCCTAAACCGTCCCCGTCCCCTAACCCTAACCCTAGCCCGAAGCCTAACCCTAACCCTTCCCCGAAGCCTGACCCTCACCCGTCGTCTAATGCTAAACCGTACGGTAACGCTAACCCGCGCCCTTACACGTACGCTCCCCCTAAAGCGTTGTCGTACCCTCACCTAGACCCTAAACCGTCCCCGTCCCCTAACCCTAACCCTAGCCCGAACCCTAACCCTAACCCTTCCCCGAAGCCTGACCCTCACCCGTCCCCTAATCCTAACGCGTACCCTAACGCTAACCCGCGCCCTCACACGTACGCTCCCCTTAAAGCGTTGTCGTACACTCACCTGGACCCTAAACCGTCCCCGTCCCCTAACCCTAACCCTAGCCCGAAGCCTAACACTAACACTTCCCCGAAGCCTGACCCTCACCCGTCCCCTAATCCTAACCCGTACGCTAACGCTAACCCGCGCCCTCACACATACGCTCCCCCTAAAGCGTTGTCGTACCCTCACCTGGACCCTAAACCTTCCCCGTCCCCTAACCCTAACCCTAGCCCGAAGCCTAACCCTAAGACTTCTCCGAAGCCTGACACTCACCCGTCCCCTAATCCTAACCCGTAAGCTAACGCTAACCCGCGCCCTCACACGTACGCTCCCCCTAAAGCGTTGTCGTACCCTCACCTGGACCCTAAACCGTCCCCGTCCCCTAACCCTAACCCTAGCCCGAACCCTAACCCTAACAGTTCCCCGAAGCCTGACCCTCACCCGTCCCCTAATCCTAACCCGTACGCTAACGCTAACCCGCGCCCTCACACGCACGCTCCCCTTAAAGCTTTGTCGTACCCTCACCTGGACCCTAAACCGTACCCGTCCCCTAACCCTAACCCTAGCCCGAAGCCTAACACTAACAATTCCCAGAAGCCTGACCCTCACCCGTCCCCTAATCCTAACCCGTAAGCTAACGCTAACCCGCGCCCTCACACGTACGCTCCCCTTAAAGCGTTGTCGTACACTCACCTGGACCCTAAACCGTCCCCGTCCCCTAACCCTAACCCTAGCCCGAAGCCTAACACTAACACTTCCCCGAAGCCTGACCCTCACCCGTCCCCTAATCCTAACCCGTACGCTAACGCTAACCCGCGCCCTCACACATACGCTCCCCCTAAAGCGTTGTCGTACCCTCACCTGGACCCTAAACCTTCCCCGTCCCCTAACCCTAACCCTAGCCCGAAGCCTAACCCTAACCCTTGCCCGAAGCCTGATCCTCACCCTTCCCCTAATCCTAACACATACGCTAACGCTAACCCGCGCCCTCACACGTACGCTCCCCCTAAAGCGTTGTCGTACCCTCACCTGGACCCTAAACCGTCCCCGTCCCATAACCCTAACCCTAGCCCGAACCCTAAACCTAACCCTTCCCCGAAGCCTGACCCTCACCCTTCCCCTAATGCTAACCCGTACGCTAACGCTAACCCGCGCCCTCACACGTACGCTACCCCTAAAGCGTCGTCGTACCCTCACCTGGACCCTAAACCGTCCCCGTCCCCTAACCCTAACCCTAGCCCGAACCCTAACCCTAAGCCTTCTCCGAAGCCTGACCCTCACCCGTCCCATAATCCTAACCCGTACGCTAACACTAACCCGCGCCCTCACAAGTACGCTCCCCCTAAAGTGTTGTCGTACCCTCAGCTGGACCCTAAACCGTCCCCGTCCCCTAACCCTAACCCTAGCCCGAACCCTAACCCTAACCCTTCCCCGAAGCCTGACCCTCACCCGTCCCCTAATCCTAACGCGTACCCTAACGCTAACCCGCGCCCTCACACGTACGCTCCCCTTAAAGCGTTGTCGTACACTCACCTGGACCCTAAACCGTCCCCGTCCCCTAACCCTAACCCTAGCCCGAAGCCTAACACTAACACTTCTCCGAAGCCTGACCCTCACCCGTCCCCTAATCCTAACCCGTACGCTAACGCTAACCCGCGCCCTCACACATACGCTCCCCCTAAAGCGTTGTCGTACCCTCACCTGGACCCTAAACCTTCCCCGTCCCCTAACCCTAACCCTAGCCCGAAGCCTAACCCTAAGACTTCTCCGAAGCCTGACACTCACCCGTCCCCTAATCCTAACCCGTAAGCTAACGCTAACCCGCGCCCTCACACGTACGCTCCCCCTAAAGCGTTGTCGTACCCTCACCTGGACCCTAAACCGTCCCCGTCCCCTAACCCTAACCCTAGCCCGAACCCTAACCCTAACAGTTCCCCGAAGCCTGACCCTCACCCGTCCCCTAATCCTAACCCGTACGCTAACGCTAACCCGCGCCCTCACACGCACGCTCCCCTTAAAGCTTTGTCGTACCCTCACCTGGACCCTAAACCGTACCCGTCCCCTAACCCTAACCCTAGCCCGAAGCCTAACACTAACAATTCCCAGAAGCCTGACCCTCACCCGTCCCCTAATCCTAACCCGTACGCTAACGCTAACCCGCGCCCTCACACATACACTCCCCCTAAAGCGTTGTCGTACCCTCACCTGGACCCTAAACCTTCCCCGTCCCCTAACCCTAACCCTAGCCCGAAGCCTAACCCTAACCCTTGCCCGAAGCCTGATCCTCACCCGTCCCCTAATCCTAACCCAGACGCTAACGCTAACCCGCGCCCTCACACGTACGCTACCCCTAAAGCGTCGTCGTACCCTCACCTGGACCCTAAACCGTCCCCGTCCCCTAACCCTAACCCTAGCCCGAACCCTAACCCTAAGCCTTCTCCGAAGCCTGACCCTCACCAGTCCCCTAATCTTAACCCGTACGCTAACACTAACCCGCGCCCTTACACGTACGCTCCCCCTAAAGTGTTGTCGTACCCTCAGCTGGACCCTAAACCGTCCCCGTCCCCTAACCCTAACCCTAGCCCGAACCCTAACCCTAACCCTTCTCCGAAGCCTGACACTCACCCATCCCCTAATCCTAACCCTTACGCTAACGCTTACCCACGCCCTCACACGTACGCTCCCCCTAAAGCGTTGTCGTACCGTCACCAGGACCCTAAACCGTCCCCGTCCCCTAACCCTAACAGTAGCCCGAACCCTAACCCTAACCCTTCCCCGAAGCCTGACCTTCACCCGTCCCCTAATCCTAACGCGTACGCTAACGCTAACCAGCGCCCTCACACGTACGCTCCCCCTAAAGCCTTGTCGTACTCTCACCTGGACCCTAAACCTTCCCCGTCCCATAACCCTAACCCTAGCCCAAAGGCTCACCCTAACCCTTCCCCGAAGCCTGACCCTCACCCGTCTCCTAATCCTAACCTGTACGTTAACGCTAACCTGCGCCCTCACACGTACGATCCCCCTAAAGCGTTGTCGTACACTCACCTGGACCCTAAACCGTCCCCGTCCCCTAACCCTAACCCTAGCCCGAAACCTAACCCTAACCCTTCCCCGAAGCCTGACCCTCACCCGTCCCCTAATCCTAACCCGTACGCTAACGCTAACCCGCGCCCTCACACGTACGATCCCCCTAAAGCGTTGTCGTACCATCACCTGGACCCTAAACCGTCCCCATCCCCTAACCCTAACCCTAGCCTGAAGCCTAACCCTAACACTTCCCCGAAGCCTGACCCTCACCCGTCCCCTAATCCTAAACCGTACGCTAACACTAACCCGCGCCCTCACACGTACGCTCCCCCTAAAGCGTTGTCGTACCCTCACCTGGCCCCTAAACCGTCCCCATCCCCTAACCCTAACCCTAGCCCGAACCCTAACCCTAACACTTCCCCGAAGCCTGACCCTCACCCGTCCCCTAATCCTAACCCGTACGCTATCGCTAACCCGTGCCCTCACACATACGCTCCCCCTAAAGCATTGTCGTACCCTCACCTGGACCCTAAAGCTTCCGCGTCCCCTAACCCTAACCCTAGCCCGAACACTAAACCGTCCCCGTCCCCTAACCCTAACCCTAGCTCGAACCCTAACCCTAAAACTTCCCCGAAGCCTGACCCTCACCCGTCCCCTAATCCTAAGGCGTACGCTAACGGTAACCCGCGCCCTCACATGTACGCTCCCCCTAAAGCGTTGTCGTACTCTCACCTGGACCCTAAACCTTCCCCGTCCCCTAACCCTAACCCTAGCCCAAAGGCTAACCCTAACCCTTCCCCGAAGCCTGACCCTCACCCGTCTCCTAATCCTAACCCGTACGTTAACGCTAACCTGCGCCCTCACACGTACGCTCCCCCTAAAGCGTTGTCATACACTCACCTGGACCCTAAACCGTCCCCGTCCCCTAACCCTAACCCTAGCCCGAACCCTAACCCTAACCCTTCCCCGAAGCCTGACCCTCACCCGTCCCCTAATCCTAACCCGTACGCTAACGCTAACCCGCGCCCTCACACGTACGATCCCACTAAAGCGTTGTCGTACCATCACCTGGACCCTAAACCGTCCCCATCCCCTAACCCTAACCCTAGCCTGAAGCCTAACCCTAACACTTCCCAGAAGCCTGACCCTCACACGTCCCCTAATCCTAAACCGTACGCTAACACTAACCCGCGCCCTCACACGTACGCTCCCCCTAAAGCGTTGTCGTACCCTCACCTGGCCCCTAAACCGTCCCGGTCCCCTAACCCTAACCCTAGCCCGAAGGCTAACGGTAACCATTTCCCGAAACCTGACCCTCACCCGTCCCCTAATCCTAACCCGTATGCTAACGCTTACCCACGCCCTCACACGTACGCTCCCCCTAAAGCGTTGTCGTACCCTCACCTGGACCCTAAACCGTCCCCGTCCCCTAACCCTAACCCTAGCCAGAACCCTAACCCTAACCCTTCCCCAACGCCTGACCCTCACACGTCGTCTAATGCTAACCCGTACGGTAACGCTAACCCGCGCCCTCACACGTACGCTCCCCCTAAAGCGTTGTCGTACCCTCACCTGGACGCTAAACCGTCCCCGTCCCCTAACACTAACCCTAGCCCGAAGCCTAACCCTAACCCTTCCCGGAAGCCTGACCCTCACCCGTCTCCTAATCCTAACCCGTACGTTAACGCTAACCTGCGCCCTCACACGTACGCTCCCCCTAAAGCGTTGTCGTACACTCACCTGGACCCTAAACCGTCCCCGTCCCCTAACCCTAACCCTAGCCCGAACCCTAACCCTAACCCTTCCCCGAAGCCTGACCCTCACCCGTCCCCTAATCCTAACCCGTACGCTAACGCTAACCCGCGCCCTCACACGTACGATCCCCCTAAAGCGTTGTCGTACCATCACCTGGACCCTAAACCGTCCCCGTCCCCTAACCCTAACCCTAGCCCGAACCCGAACCCTAACCCTTCCCCGAAGCCTGACCCTCACCCGTCACCTAATCCTAACCCGTACGCTAACGCTAACCCGCGCCCTCACACGTACGCTCCCCCTAAAGCGCTGTCATACCCTCACCTGGACCCTAAACCGTCCCCGTTCCCTAACCCTAACTCTAGCCCGAACCCTAACCCTAACCCTTCCCCGAAGCCTGACCTTCACCCTTCCCCTAATGCTAACCCGTACGCTAATGCTAACCCGCACCCTCACACGTACGCTCCCCCTAAAGCGTCGTCATACCCTCACCTGGACCCTAAACTGTCCCCGTCCCCTAACCCTGACCCTAGCCCGAAGCCTAACCCTAAGACTTCTCCGAAGCCTGACACTCACCCGTCCCCTAATCCTAACCCTTACGCTAACGCTAACCCACGCCCTCACACGTACGCTCCCCCTAAAGCGTTCTCGTACCCTCACCTGGACCCTAAACCGTCCCCGTCCCATAACCCTAACCCTAGCCCGAACCCTAAACCTAACCCTTCCCCGAAGCCTGACCCTCACCCTTCCCCTAATGCTAACCCGTACGCTAACGCTAACCCGCGCCCTCACACGTACGCTACCCCTAAAGCGTCGTCGTACCCTCACTTGGACCCTAAACCGTCCCCGTCCCCTAACCCTAACCCTAGCCCGAACCCTAAACCTAAGCCTTCTCCGAAGCCTGACCCTCACCCGTCCCCTAATCTTAACCCGTACGCTAACACTAACCCGCGCCCTTACACGTACGCTCCCCCTAAAGTGTTGTCGTACCCTCAGCTGGACCCTAAACCGTCCCCATCCCCTAACCCTAACCCTAGCCCGAAGCCTAACCCTAACCCTTGCCCGAAGCCTGACCCTCACCCGTCCCCTAATCCTAACCCGTACGCTAACGCTAACCCGCGCCCTCACACATACGCTCCCCCTAAAGCGTTGTCGTACCCTCACCTGGACCCTAAACCTTCCCCGTCCCCTAACCCTAACCCTAGCCCGAAGCCTAACCCTAACCCTTGCCCGAAGCATGATCCTCACCCGTCCCCTAATCCTAACCCATACGCTAACGCTAACCCGCACCCTCACACGTATGCTCCCCCTAAAGCGTTGTCGTACCCTCACCTGGACCCTAAACCGTCCCCGTCCCCTAACCCTAACCCTAGCCCGAAGCCTAACCCTAACCCTTCCCCGAAGCCTGACCCTCACCCGTCGTCTAATGCTAAACCGTACGGTAACGCTAACCCGCGCCCTTACACGTACGCTCCCCCTAAAGCGTTGTCGTACCCTCACCTAGACCCTAAACCGTCCCCGTCCCCTAACCCTAACCCTAGACCAAACCCTAACCCTAACCCTTCCCCGAAGCCTGACCCTCACCCGTCCCCTTATTCTCAACCGTACGATAACGCTAACCCGTGCACTCACACGTACGCTCCCCCTAAAGTGTTGGCGTATCCTCACCTGTACACTAAACCGTCACCGTCCCCTAACCCTAACACTAGCCCGAACCCTGACCCTAAACCTTCCCCGAAGCCTGACCCTCACCCGTCGTCTAATGCTAAGCAGTACAGTAACGCTAACCCGCGCCCTCACACGTACGCTCCCCCTAAAGCATTGTCGTACTCTCACCTGGACCCTAAACCGTCCCCGTCCCCTAACCCTAACCCTAGCCCGAAGGCTAACGGTAACCATTTCCCGAAACCTGACCCTCACCCGTCCCCTAATCCTAACCCGTACGCTAACGCTTACCCACGCCCTCACACGTACGCTCCCCTTAAAGCGTTGTCGTACCCTCACCTGGACTCTAAACCGTCCCCGTCCCCTAACCCTAACCCTAGCCCGAACCCTAACCCTAACCCTTCCCCAAAGCCTGACCCTCACACGTCCCCTAATCCTAACCCGTACGCTAACACTAACCCGCGCCCTCACACGTACGCTCCCCCTAAAGCGTTGTTGTACCCTCACCTGGACCCTAAACCGTCCCCGTCCCCTAACCCTAACCCTAGCCCGAAGCCTAACCCTAACCCTTCCCCGAAGCCTGACCCTCACCCGTCCCCTATTACTAACCCGTACGCTAACGCTAACTCGCGCCCTCACACGTACGCTCCCCCTAAAGCGTTGTTGTACCCTCACCTGGAACCTAAACCGTCCCCGTCCCCTAACCCTAACCCTAGCCCGAACCCTAACCCTAACACTTCTCCGAAGCCTGACCCTCACCCATCCCCTAATCCTAACCCTTACGCTAACGCTTACCCACGCCCTCACACGTACGCTCCCCCTAAAGCATTGTCGTACCCTCAGCTGGACCCTAAACCGTCCCCGTCCCCTAACCCTAACCCTAGCCCGAACCCTAACCCTAACCCTTCTCCGAAGCCTGACCCTCACCCGTCCCCTAATCCTAACGCGTACGCTAACGCTAACCCGCGCCCTCACACGTACGCTACCCCTAAAGCATTGTCGTACTCTCACCTGGACCCTAAACCGTCCCCGTCCCCTAACCCTAACCCTAGCCCGAACCCTAACCCTAACCCTTCCCCGAAGCCTGACCCTCACCCGTCCCCTAATCCTAACCCGTACGCTAACGCTAACCCGCGCCCTCACACGTACGCTCCCCCTAAAGCATTGTCATACCCTCACCTGGACCCTAAACCGTCCCCGTCCCCTAACCCTAACTCTAGCCCGAACCCTAACCCTAACCCTTCCCCGAAGCCTGACCTTCACCCTTCCCCTAATGCTAACCCGTACGCTAACGCTAACCCGCACCCTCACACGTACGCTCCCCCTAAAGCGTCGTCATACCCTCACCTGGACCCTAAACTGTCCCCGTCCCCTAACCCTAACCCTAGCCCGAAGCCTAACCCTAAGACTTCTCCGAAGCCTGACACTCACCCGTCCCCTAATCCTAACCCGTAAGCTAACGCTAACCCGCACCCTCACACGTACGCTCCCCCTAAAGCGTTGTCGTACCCTTACCTGGACGCTAAACCGTCCCCGTCCCTTAACCCTAACCCTAGCCCGAACCCTAACCCTAACCCTTCCCCGAAGCCTGACCCTCACCCGTCCCCTAATCCTAACCCGTACGCTAACGCTAACCCACGCCCTCACACGTACGCTCCCCATAAAGCATTGTCGAACCCTCACCTGTAACCTAAACCGTCACCGTCCCCTAACCCTAACCCTAGCACGAAGGATAACCGTAACCCTTCCCCGAAGCCTGACCCTCACCCGTCCCCTAATCCTAACCCGTACGCTAACGCTAACCCTCGCCCTCACACGTACGCTCCCCCTAAAGCGTTGTCGTACCCTCACCTGGACCCTAAACCGTCCCCGGCCCCTAACCCTAATCCTAGCCCGAACCCTAACCCTAACCATTCCCTGAAGCCTGACCCTCACCCGTCCCCTAATCCTACACCGTACGCTAACGCTAACCCGCGCCCTCACACGTACGCTCCCCCTAAAGCATTGTCGTACCCTTACCTGGACGCTAAACCGTCCCCGTCCCTTAACTCTAACCCTAGCCCGAACCCTAACCCTAACACTTCCCCGAAGCCTGACCCTATCCCGTCCCCTAATCCTAACCCGTACGCTAACGCTAACCCGCGCCCTCACACGTACGCTCCCCTTAAAGCGTTGTCGTAACCTCACCTGGACCCTAAACCGTCCCCGTCCCCTAACCCTAACCCTAGCCCGAACCCTAACCCTAACCCTTCCTCGAAGCCTGACCCTCACGCGTCCCCTAATCCTAAACCGTACGCTAACGCTAACCCGCGCCCTCACACGTACGCTCCCCCTAAAGCGTTGTAGTACCCTCACCAGGACCCTAAACCGTCCCCGTCCCCTAACCCTAACCCTAGCCCGAACCCTAACCCTAACCCTTCCCCGAAGCCTGACCATCACCCGTCCCCTAATCCTAAACCGTACGCTAACGATAACCCGCGCCCTCACACGTACGCTCCCCCTAAAGCGTTGTCGTACCCTCACCTGGACCCTAAACCTTTCCCGTCCCCTAAACCTAAACCTAGCCCGAAGCCTAACCCTAACCCTACCCCGAAGCCTGACCCTCACCCGTCCCCTAATCCTAACCCGTACGCTAAAGCTAACCCGCGCCCTCACACGTATGCTCCCCCTAAAGCGTTGTCGTACCCTCACCTGGACCCTAAACCGTCCCCGTCCCCTAACCCTAACACTAGCCCGAAGCCTAACCCTAACCCTTCCCCGAAGCCTGACCCTCACCCTTCCCTTAATGCTAACCCGTACGCTAATGCTAACCCACGCCCTCACACGTACGCTTCCCCTAAAGCGTTGTCGTACCCTCACCTGGAACCTAAACCGTCCCCGTCCCCTAACCCTAACCCTAGCCCGAAGGCTAACCGTAACCCTTCCCCGAAGCCTGACCCTCACCCGTCCCCTAATCCTAACCCAAACGCTAACGCTAACCCTCGCCCTCACACGTACGCTCCCCCTAAAGCGCTGTCGTACCCTCACCTGGACCCTAAACCGTCCCCGTTCCCTAACCCTAACCCTAGCCCGAACCCTAACCCTAACCCTTCCCCGAAGCCTGACCCTCACCCTTCCCCTAATGCTAACCCGTACGCTAATGCTAACCCACGCCCTCACACGTACGCTTCCCCTAAAGCGTTGTCGTACCCTCACCTGGAACCTAAACCGTCCCCGTCCCCTAACCCTAACCCTAGCCCGAAGGCTAACCGTAACTCTTCCCCGAAGCCTGACCCTCACCCGTCCCCTAATCCTAACCCGTACGCTAACGCTAACCCGCGCCCTCACACGTACGATCCCACTAAAGCGTTGTCGTACCATCACCTGGACCCTAAACCGTCCCCATCCCCTAACCCTAACCCTAGCCTGAAGCCTAACCCTAACACTTCCCCGAAGCCTGACCCTCACACGTCCCCTAATCCTAAACCGTACGCTAACACTAACCTGCGCCCTCACACGTACGCTCCCCCTAAAGCGTTGTCGTACCATCACCTGGCCCCTAAACCGTCCCCATCCCCTAACCCTAACCCTAGCCCGAACCCTAACCCTAACACTTCCCTGAAGCCTGACCCTCACCCGTCCCCTAATCCTAACCCGTACGCTATCGCTAACCCGTGCCCTCACACATACGCTCCCCCTAAAGCATTGTCGTACCCTCACCTGGACCCTAAAGCTTCCGCGTCACCTAACCCTAACTCTAGCCCGAACCCTAAACCGTCCCCGTCCCCTAACCCTAACCCTAGCTCGAACCCTAACCCTAAAACTTCCCCGAAGCCTGACCCTCACCGTCACCTAATTCTAACCCGTACGCTAACGCTAACCCGCGCCCTCACACGTACGCTCCCCCTAAAGCGTTGTCGTACACTCACCTGGACCCTAAACCGTTCCCGTCCCCTAACCCTAACCCTAGCCCGAAGCCTAACCCTAACCCTTCCCCGAAGCCTGACCCTCACCCTTCCCCTAATGCTAACCCGTACGCTAACGCTAACCCGCGGCCTCACACGTACGCTCCCCCTAAAGCGTTGTCGTACCCTCACCTGGAACCTAAACCGTCCCCGTCCCCTAACCCTAACCCTAGCCCGAAGGCTAACGGTAACCATTTCCCGAAACCTGACCCTCACCCGTCCCCTAATCCTAACCCGTACGCTAACGCTTACCCACGCCCTCACACGTACGCTCCCCCTAAAGCGTTGTCGTACCCTCACCTGGACCCTAAACCGTCCCCGTCCCCTAACCCTAACCCTAGCCAGAACCCTAACCCTAACCCTTCCCCAACGCCTGACCCTCACACGTCGTCTAATGCTAACCCGTACGGTAACGCTAACCCGCGCCCTCACACGTACGCTCCCCCTAAAGCGTTGTCGTACCCTCACCTGGACCCTAAACCGTCCCCGTCCCCTAACACTAACCCTAGCCCGAAGCCTAACCCTAACCCTTCCCGGAAGCCTGACCCTCACCCGTCTACTAATCCTAACCCGTACGTTAACGCTAACCTGCGCCCTCACACGTACGCTCCCCCTAAAGCGTTGTCGTACACTCACCTGGACCCTAAACCGTCCCCGTCCCCTAACCCTAACCCTAGCCCGAACCCTAACCCTAACCCTTCCCCGAAGCCTGACCCTCACCCGTCCCCTAATCCTAACCCGTACGCTAACGCTAACCCGCGCCCTCACACGTACGATCCCCCTAAAGCGTTGTCGTACCATCACCTGGACCCTAAACCGTCCCCGTCCCCTAACCCTAACCCTAGCCCGAACCCTAACCCTAACCCTTCCCCGAAGCCTGACCCTCACCCGTCACCTAATCCTAACCCGTACGCTAACGCTAACCCGCGCCCTCACACGTACGCTCCCCCTAAAGCGCTGTCATACCCTCACCTGGACCCTAAACCGTCCCCGTTCCCTAACCCTAACTCTAGCCCGAACCCTAACCCTAACCCTTCCCCGAAGCCTGACCTTCACCCTTCCCCTAATGCTAACCCGTACGCTAACGCTAACCCGCGCCCTCACACGTACGCTACCCCTAAAGCGTCGTCGTACCCTCACCTGGACCCTAAACCGTCCCCGTCCCATAACCCTAACCCTAGCCCGAACCCTAAACCTAACCCTTCCCCGAAGCCTGACCCTCACCCTTCCCCTAATGCTAACCCGTACGCTAACGCTAACCCGCGCCCTCACACGTACGCTACCCCTAAAGCGTCGTCGTACCCTCACCTGGACCCTAAACCGTCCCCGTCCCCTAACCCTAACCCTAGCCCGAACCCTAACCCTAAGCCTTCTCCGAAGCCTGACCCTCACCCGTCCCCTAATCTTAACCCGTACGCTAACACTAACCCGCGCCCTTACACGTACGCTCCCCCTAAAGTGTTGTCGTACCCTCAGCTGGACCCTAAACCGTCCCCATCCCCTAACCCTAACCCTAGCCCGAAGCCTAACCCTAACCCTTGCCCGAAGCCTGACCCTCACCCGTCCCCTAATCCTAACCCGTACGCTAACGCTAACCCGCGCCCTGACACATACGCTCCCCCTAAAGCGTTGTCGTACCCTCACCTGGACCCTAAACCTTCCCCGTCCCCTAACCCTAACCCTAGCCCGAAGCCTAACCCTAACCCTTGCCCGAAGCATGATCCTCACCCGTCCCCTAATCCTAACCCATACGCTAACGCTAACCCGCGCCCTCACACGTATGCTCCCCCTAAAGCGTTGTCGTACCCTCACCTGGACCCTAAACCGTCCCCGTCCCCTAACCCTAACCCTAGCCCGAAGCCTAACCCTAACCCTTCCCCGAAGCCTGACCCTCACCCGTCGTCTAATGCTAAACCGTACGGTAACGCTAACCCGTGCCCTTACACGTACGCTCCCCCTAAAGCGTTGTCGTACCCTCACCTAGACCCTAAACCGTCCCCGTCCCCTAACCCTAACCCTAGACCAAACCCTAACCCTAACCCTTCCCCGAAGCCTGACCCTCACCCGTCCCCTTATTCTCAACCGTACGATAACGCTAACCCGTGCACTCACACGTACGCTCCCCCTAAAGTGTTGGCGTATCCTCACCTGTACACTAAACCGTCCCCGTCCCCTAACCCTAACACTAGCCCGAACCCTGACCCTAAACCTTCCCCGAAGCCTGACCCTCACCCGTCGTCTAATGCTAAGCAGTACAGTAACGCTAACCCGCGCCCTCACACGTACGCTCCCCCTAAAGCATTGTCGTACTCTCACCTGGACCCTAAACCGTCCCCGTCCCCTAACCCTAACCCTAGCCCGAAGGCTAACGGTAACCATTTCCCGAAACCTGACCCTCACCCGTCCCCTAATCCTAACCCGTACGCTAACGCTTACCCACGCCCTCACACGTACGCTCCCCTTAAAGCGTTGTCGTACCCTCACCTGGACCCTAAACCATCCCCGTCCCCTAACCCTAACCCTAGCCAGAACCCTAACCCTAACCCTTCCCCGAAGCCTGACCCTCACCCGTCCCCTAATCCTAACCCGTACGCTAACGCTAACCCGCGCCCTCACACGTACGCTCCCCCTAAAGCGTTGTCGTACCCTCACCTGGACCCTAAACCTTCCCCGTCCCCTAACCCTAACCCTAGCCCGAAGCCTAACCCTAACACTTGCCCGAAGCCTGATCCTCACCCGTCCCCTAATCCTAACCCATACGCTAACGCTAACCCGCGCCCTCACACGTACGCTCCCCCTAAAGCGTTCTCGTACCCTCACCTGGACCCTAAACCGTCCTCGTCCCATAACCCTAACCCTAGCCCGAACCCTAAACCTAACCCTTCCCCGAAGCCTGACCCTCACCCTTCCCCTAATGCTAACCCGTACGCTAATGCTAACCCGCGCCCTCACACGTACGCTACCCCTAAAGCGTCGTCGTACCCTCACCTGGACCCTAAACCGTCCCCGTCCCCTAACCCTAACCCTAGCCCGAACCCTAACCCTAAGCCTTCTCCGAAGCCTGACCCTCACCCGTCCCCTAATCCTAACCCGTACGCTAACACTAACCCGCGCCCTCACACGTACGCTCCCCCTAAAGTGTTGTCGTACCCTCAGCTGGACCCTAAACCGTCCCCGTCCCCTAACCCTAACCCTAGCCCGAACCCTAACCCTAACCCTTCTCCGAAGCCTGACCCTCACCCGTCCCCTAATCCTAACGCGTACGCTAACGCTAACCCGCGCCCTCACACGTACGCTACCCCTAAAGCATTGTCGTACTCTCACCTGGACCCTAAACCGTCCCCGTCCCCTAACCCTAACCCTAGCCCGAACCCTAACCCTAACACTTCCCCGAAGCCTGACCCTATCCCGTCCCCTAATCCTAACCCGTACGCTAACGCTAACCCGCGCCCTCACACGTACGCTCCCCTTAAAGCGTTGTCGTAACCTCACCTGGACCCTAAACCGTCCCCGTCCCATAACCCTAACCCTAGCCCGAACCCTAACCCTAACCCTTCCTCGAAGCCTGACCCTCACGCGTCCCCTAATCCTAAACCGTACGCTAACGCTAACCCGCGCCCTCACACGTACGCTCCCCCTAAAGCGTTGTAGTACCCTCACCAGGACCCTAAACCGTCCCCGTCCCCTAACCCTAACCCTAGCCCGAACCCTAACCCTAACACTTCCCCGAAGCCTGACCCTCACGCGTCCCGTAATCCTAAACCGTACGCTAATGCTAACCCGCGCCCTCACACGTACGCTCCCCCTAAAGCGTTGTCGTACCCTCACCTGGACCCTAAACCTTCCCCATCCCCTAACACTAAACTTAGCCCAAACCCTAACCCTAACACTTCCCCGAAGCCTGACCCTCACCCGTCCCCTAATCCTAAGGCGTACGCTAACGCTAACCCACGCCCTCACACGTACGCTCCCCCTAAAGCGTTGTCGTACTCTCACCTGGACCCTAAACCTTCCCCGTCCCCTAACCCTAACCCTAGCCCAAAGGCTAACCCTAACCCTTCCCCGAAACCTGACCCTCACCCGTCTCCTAATCCTAACCCGTACGTTAACGCTAACCTGCGCCCTCACACGTACGCTTCCCCTAAAGCGTTGTCGTACACTCACCTGGACCCTAAACCGTCCCCGTCCCCTAACCCTAACCCTAGCCCGAACCCTAACCCTAACCCTTCCCCGAAGCCTGACCCTCACCCGTCTCCTAATCCTAACCCGTACGCTAACGCTAACCCACGCCCTAACACGTACGCTCCCCCTAAAGCGTTGTCGTACCCTCACCTGGACCCTAAACCGTCCCCGTCCCCTAACCCTAACCCTAGCCCGAACCCTAACCCTAACCCTTCTCGGAAGCCTGACCCTCACACGTCCCCTAATCCTAACCCGTACGCTAACGCTAACCCGCGCCCTCACACGTACGCTCCCCCTAAAGCGTTGTCGTACCCTCACCTGGACCCTAAACCGTCCCCGTCCCCTAACCCTAACCCTAGCCCGAACCCTAACCCTAACACTTCCCCGAAGCCTGACCTTCACCCGTCCCCTAATCCTAAACCGTACGCTAACGCTAACCCGCGCCCTCACACGTACGCTCCCCCTAAAGCGTTGTTGTACCCTCACCTGGAACCTAAACCGTCCCCGTCCCCTAACCCTAACCCTAGCCCGAAGCCTAACCCTAACCCTTCCCCGAAGCCTGACCCTCACCCGTCCCCTAATCCTAAACCGTACGCTAACGCTAACCCGCGCCCTCACACGTACGCTCCCCCTAAAGCGTTGTCGTACCCTCACCTGGACCCTAAACCTTTCCCGTCCCCTAAACCTAAACCTAGCCCGAAGCCTAACCCTAACCCTACCCCGAAGCCTGACCCTCACCCGTCCCCTAATCCTAACCCGTACGCTAAAGCTAACCCGCGCCCTCACACGTATGCTCCCCCTAAAGCGTTGTCGTACCCTCACCTGGACCCTAAACCGTCCCCGTCCCCTAACCCTAACACTAGCCCGAAGCCTAACCCTAACCCTTCCCCGAAGCCTGACCCTCACCCTTCCCTTAATGCTAACCCGTACGCTAATGCTAACCCACGCCCTCACACGTACGCTTCCCCTAAAGCGTTGTCGTACCCTCACCTGGAACCTAAACCGTCCCCGTCCCCTAACCCTAACCCTAGCCCGAAGGCTAACCGTAACCCTTCCCCGAAGCCTGACCCTCACCCGTCCCCTAATCCTAACCCAAACGCTAACGCTAACCCTCGCCCTCACACGTACGCTCCCCCTAAAGCGTTGTCGTACCCTCACCTGGACCCTAAACCGTCCCCGTCCCCTAACCCTAACCCTAGCCCGAACCCTAACCCTAACCCTTCCCCGAAGCCTGACCCTCACCCTTCCCCTAATGCTAACCCGTACGCTAATGCTAACCCACGCCCTCACACGTACGCTTCCCCTAAAGCGTTGTCGTACCCTCACCTGGAACCTAAACCGTCCCCGTCCCCTAACCCTAACCCTAGCCCGAAGGCTAACCGTAACCCTTCCCCGAAGCCTGACCCTCACCCGTCCCCTAATCCTAACCCAAACGCTAACGCTAACCCGCACCCTCACACGTACGCTCCCCTTAAAGCGTTGTCGTACCCTCACCTGGACCCTAAACCGTCCCCGTCCCCTAACCCTAACCCTAGCCCGAAGCCTAACACTAACACTTCCCCGAAGCCTGACCCTCACCCGTCCCCTAATCCTAACCCGTACGCTAACGCTAACCCGCGCCCTCACACATATGCTCCCCCTAAAGCGTTGTCGTACCCTCACCTGGACCCTAAACCTTCCCCGTCCCCTAACCCTAACCCTAGCCCGAACCCTAACCCTAACCCTTGCCCGAAGCCTGACCCTCACCCGTCCCATAATCCTAACACATACGCTAACGCTAACCCGCGCCCTCACACGTATGCTCCCCCTAAAGCGTTGTCGTACCCTCACCTGAACCCTAAACCGTCCCCGTCCCATAACCCTAACCCTAGCCCGAACCCTAACCCTAACCCTTCTCCGAAGCCTGACCCTCACCCTTCCCCTAATGCTAACCCGTACGCTAACGCTAACCCGCGCCCTCAAACGTACGCTCCCCCTAAAGCGTCGTCGTACCCTCACATGGACCCTAAACCGTACCCGTCCCCTAACCCTAACCCTAGCCCGAACCCTAACCCTAACACTTCCCCGAAGCCTGACCCTCACCCGTCCCCTAATCCTAACCCGTACGCTAACACTAACCCGCGCCATCACACGTACGCTCCCCCTAAAGCGTTGTCGTACCCTCAGCTGGACCCTAAACCGTCCCCGTCCCTTAACCCTAACCCTAGCCCGAACCCTAACCCTAACCCTTCCCCGAAGCCTGACCCTCACCCGTCCCCTAAACCTAACCCAAACGCTAACGCTAACCCGTGCCATCACACGTACGCTCCCCCTAAAGCGTTGTCGTACCCTCACCTGGACCCTAAACCGTCCCCGTCCCCTAACCCTAACCCTACCCCGAACCCTAACCCTAACCCTTCCCCGAAGCCTGACCCTCACCCGTCCCCTAATCCTAACGCGTACTCTAACGCTAACCTGCGCCCTCACACGTACGCTCCCCCTAAAGCGTTCTCGTACCCTCACCTGGACCCTAAACCGTCCCCGTCCCCTAACCCTAACCCTAGCCCGAAGCCTAACCCTAACCCTTCCCCGAAGCCTGACCCTCACCCTTCCCCTAATGCTAACCCGTACGCTAATGCTAAGCCACGCCCTCACACGTACGCTCCCCCTAAAGCGTTGTCGTACCCTCACCTGGAACCTAAACTGTCCCCGTCCCCTATACCTAACCCTAGCCCGAAGGATAACCGTAACCCTTCCCCGAAGCCTGACCCTCACCCGTCCCCTAATCCTAACCCGTACGCTAACGCTAACCCGTGCCCTCACACGTACGCTCCCCATAAAGCGTTGTCGAACCCTCACCTGGACCCTAAACCGTCCCCGTCCCATAACCCTAACCCTAGCCCGAACCCTAACCCTAACCATTCCGCGAAGCCTGACCCTCACCCGTCCCCTAATCCTACACCGTACGCTAACGCTAACCCGTGCCCTCACACGTACGCTCCCCCTAAAGCGTCGTCATACCCTCACCTGGACCCTAAACCGTCCCCGTCCCCTAACCCTAACCCTAGCCCGAACCCTAACCCTAAGCCTTCTCCGAACCCTGACCCTCACCCGTCCCCTAATCCTAACCCGTACGCTAAAGCTAACCCGCGCCCTCACACGTACGCTCCCCCTAAAGCGTTGTCGTACCCTCACCTGGACCCTAAACCTTCCCCGTCCCCTAAACCTAACCCTAGCCCGAAGCCTAACCCTAACCCTTCCCCGAAGCCTGACCCTCACCCGTCCCCTAATCCTAACCCGTACGCTAACGCTAACCCGCGCCCTCACACGTATGCTCCCTCTAAAGCGTTGTCGTACCCTCACCTCGACCCTAAACCGTCCCCGTCCCCAACCCTAACCCTAGCCCGAAGCCTAACCCTAACCCTTGCCCGAAGCCTGACCCTCACCCGTCCCCTAATCCTAACCCATACGCTAACGCTAACGCGCGCCCTCACACGTACGCTCCCCCTAAAGCGTTGTCGTACCCTCACCTGAACCCTAAACCGTCCCCGTCCCATAACCCTAACCCTAGCCCGAACACTAACCCTAACCCTTCTCCGAAGCCTGACCCTCACCCGTCCCCTAATCCTAACCCGTACGCTAACACTAACCCGCGCCCTCACACGTACGCTCCTCCTAAAGCGTTGTCGTACCCTCAGCTGGACCCTAAGCCGTCTCCGTCCCTTAACCCTAACCCTAGCCCGAACCCTAACCCTAACCCTTCCCCGAAGCCTGACACTCACCCGTCCCCTAATCCTAACCCAAACGCTAACGCTAACCCGCGCCCTCACACGTACGCTCCCCCAAAAGCGTTGTCGTACCCTCACCTGGACCCTAAACCGTCCCCATCCCCTAACCCTAACCCTAGCCCGAACCCTAACACTAACTCTTGCCCAAAGCCTGACCCTCACCCGTCCCCTAATTCTAACCCGTACGCTAACGCTAACCGGCGCCCTCACACGTACGCTACCCCTAAAGCGTTGTCGTACCCTCACCTGGACCCTAACCTTCTCGGTCCCCTAACCCTAACCCTAGCCCGAACCCTAAACCTAACCCTTCTCCGAAGCCTGACCCTCACACATACACTAATCCTAACCCGTACGCTAACGCTAACCCGCGCCCTCACACGTACGCTCCCCCTAAAGCGTTGTCGTACCCTCACCTGGACCCTAAACCGTCCCCGTCCCCTAACCCTAACCCTAGCCCGAACCCTAACCCTAAACCTTCCCCGAAGCCTGATCCTCACCCGTCCCCTAATCCTAACCCGTACGCTAACGCTAACCCGCGCCCTCACACGTACGATCCCCCTAAAGCGTTGTCGTACCATCACCTGGACCCTAAACCGTCCCCATCCCCTAAACCTAACCATAGCCTGAAGCCTAACCCTAACACTTCCCCAAAGCCTGAACCTCACCCGTCCCCTAATCCTAAACCATACGCTAACACTAACCCGCGCCCTCACACGTACGCTCCCCCTAAAGCGTTGTCGTACCCTCACCTGGACCCTAAACCGTCCCCATCCCCTAACCCTAACCCTAGCCCGAACCCTAACCCTAACACTTCCCCGAAGCCTGACCCTCACCCGTCCCCTAATCCTAACCCGTACGCTATCGCTAACCCGTGCCCTCACACATACGCTCCCCCTAAAGCATTGTCGTACCCTCACCTGGACCCTAAAGCTTCCGCGTCCCCTAACCCTAACCCTAGCCCGAACCCTAAACCGTCCCCGTCCCCTAACCCTAACCCTAGCCCGAACCCTAACCATAAAACTTCCCCGAAGCCTGACCCTCACCCGTCCCCTAATGCTAACCCGTACGCTAACGCTAACCCGCGCCCTCACACGTACGCTCCCCCTAAAGCGTTGTCGTACCCTCACCTGGACCCTAAACCGTCCCCGTACCCTAACCCTAACCTTAGCCCGAACCCTAACCCTAAACCTTCCCCGAAGCCTGACCCTCACCCGTCTCCTAATCCTAACCCGTACGCTAACGCTAACCCACGCCCTAACACGTACTCTCCCCCTAAAGCGTTGTCGTACCCTCACCTGGACCCTAAACCGTCTCCATCCCCTAACCCTAACCCTAGCCCGAACCCTAACCCTAACCCTTCTCGGAAGCCTGACCCTCACACGTCCCCTAATCCTAACCCGTACGCTAACGCTACACCGCGCCCTCAAACGTACGCTCCCCCTAAAGCGTTGTCGTACCCTCACCTGGACCCTAAACCGTCCCCGTGCCCTAACCCTAACCCTAGCCCGAACCCTAACCCTAACCCTTCCCCGAAGCCTGACCCTCACCCGTCCCCTACTCCTAACCCGTACGCTAACGCTAACCCGCGCCCTCACACGTACGCTCCCCCTAAAGCGTTGTCGTACCCTCACCTGGACCGTAAACCGTCCCCGTGCCCTAACCCTAACCCTAGCCCGAACCCTAACCCTAACCCTTCCCCGAAGCCTGACCCTCACCCGTCCCCTAATCCTACCCCCGTACGATAACGCTAACCCACGCCCTCACACGTACGCTCCCCCTATAGCGTTGTCGTACCCTCACCTGAAAGCTAAACCTTCCCCGTCCCCTAACCCTAACCCTAGCCCGAAGCCTAACCCTAACCTTTCCCCGAAGCCTGACCCTCACCCGTCCCCTAATTCTAAACCGTACGCTAACGCTAACCCGCGCCCTCACACGTACGCTCCCCCTAAAGCGTTGTCGTACCCTCACCTGGACCCTAAACCGTCCCCATCCCCTAACCCTAACCCTAGCCCGAACACTAACCCTAACACTTCCCCGAAGCCTGACCTTCACCCGTCCCCTAATCCTAACCCGTACGCTAACGCTAACCCGCGCCCTCACACGTACGCTCCCCCTAAAGCGTTGTTGTACCCTCACCTGGAACCTAAACCGGCCCTGTCCCCTAACCCTAACCCTAGCCCGAAGCCTAACCCTAACCCTTCCCCGAAGCCTGACCCTCACCCGTCCCCTAATCCTAAACCGTACGCTAACGCTAACCCGCGCCCTCACACGTACGCTCCTCCTAAAGCGTTGTCGTATCCTCACCTGGACCCTAAACCTTTCCCGTCCACTGAATCTAACCCTAGCCTGAAGCCTAACCCTAACCCTTCCCCGAAGCCTGACCCTCACCCGTCCCCTAATTCTAACCCATACACTAACGCTAACCCGCGCCCTCACACGTATGCTCACCCTAAAGCGTTGTCGTACCCTCACATGGACCCTAAACCGTCCCCGTCCCCTAACCCTAACCCTAGCCCGAAGCCTAACCCTAAACCTTCCCCGAAGCCTGACCCTCACCCTTCCCCTAATGCTAACCCGTACGCTAATGCTAACCCACGCCCTCACACGTACGCTCCCCCTAAAGCGTTGTCGTACCCTCACCTGGAACCTAAACCGTCCCCGTCCCCTAACCCTAACCCTAGCCCGAAGGCTAACCGTAACCCTTCCCCGAAGCCTGACCCTCACCCTTCCCCTAATGCTAGCCTCTACGCTAACGCTAACCCGCGCCCTCACACATACGCTCCCCCTAAAGCGTTGTCGTACCCTCACCTGGACCCTAAACCTTCCCCGTCCCCTAACCCTAACCCTAGCCCGAAGCCTAACCCTAACCCTTGCCCGAAGCCTGATCCTCACCCGTCCCCTAATCCTAACCCATACGCTAACGCTAACCCGCTCCCTCACACGTACGCTCCCCCTAAAGCGTTCTCGTACCCTCACCTGGACCCTAAACCGTCCCCGTCCCATAACCCTAACCCTAGCCCGAACCCTAAACCTAACCCTTCCCCGAAGCCTGACCCTCACCCTTCCCCTAATGCTAACCCGTACGCTAACGCTAACCCGCGCCCTCACACGTACGCTACCCCTAAAGCGTCGTCGTACCCTCACCTGGACCCTAAACCGTCCCCGTCCCCTAACCCTAACCCTAGCCCGAACCCTAACCCTAAGCCTTCTCCGAAGCCTGACCCTCACCCGTCCCCTAATCTTAACCCGTACGCTAACACTAACCCGCGCCCTTACACGTACGCTCCCCCTAAAGTGTTGTCGTACCCTCAGCTGGACCCTAAACCGTCCCCATCCCCTAACCCTAACCCTAGCCCGAAGCCTAACCCTAACCCTTGCCCGAAGCCTGACCCTCACCCGTCCCCTAATCCTAACCCATACGCTAACGCTAACCCGCGCCCTCACACGTATGCTCCCCCTAAAGCGTGGTCGTACCCTCACCTGGACCCTAAAACGTCCCCGTCCCCTAACCCTAACCCTAGCCCGAAGCCTAACCCTAACCCTTCCCCGAAGCCTGACCCTCACCCGTCGTCTAATGCTAAACCGTACGGTAACGCTAACCCGCGCCCTTACACGTACGCTCCCCCTAAAGCGTTTTCGTACCCTCACCTAGACCCTAAACCGTCCCCGTCCCCTAACCCTAACCCTAGACCAAACCCTAACCCTAACCCTTCCCCGAAGCCTGACCCTCACCCGTCCCCTAATTCTCAACCGTACGATAACGCTAACCCGTGCACTCACACGTACGCTCCCCCTAAAGTGTTGGCGTATCCTCACCTGTACACTAAACCGTCCCCGTCCCCTAACCCTAACACTAGCCCGAACCCTGACCCTAACCCTTCCCCGAAGCCTGACCCTCACCCGTCGTCTAATGCTAAGCAGTACAGTAACGCTAACCCGCGCCCTCACACGTACGCTCCCCCTAAAGCATTGTCGTACCCTCACCTGGACCCTAAACCGTCCCCGTCCCCTAACTCTAACCCTAGCCCGAAGCCTAACCCTTACCCTTCCCCGAAGCCTGACCCTCACCCGTCCCCTAATCCTAAACCGTACGCTAACGCTAACCCGCTCCCTCACACGTACGCTCTCCCTAAAGCGTTGTCGTACCCTCACCTGGACCCTAAAACTTCCCCGTCCCCTAACCCTAACCCTACCCCGAAGCCTAACCCTAACCCTTCCCCGAAGCCTGACCCTCACCCGTCCCCTAATACTAACCCGTACGCTAACGCTAACCCACGCCCTCACACATACGCTCCCACTAAAGCGTTGTCGTACCCTCACCTGGACCCTAAACCTTCCCCGTCCCCTAACCCTAACCCTAGGCCGAAGCCTAACCCTATCCCTTGCCCGAAGCCTGACCCTCACCCGTCCCCTAATCCTAACCCATACGCTAACGCTAACCCGCGCCCTCACACGTACGCTCCCCCTAAAGCGTTGTCGTACCCTCACCTGAACCCTAAACCGTCCCCGTCCCCTAACCCTAACCCTAGCCCGAACCCTAACCCTAACCCTTCTCCGAAGCCTGACCCTCACCCATTCCCAATGCTAACCCTTACGCTAACGCTTACCCACGCCCTCACACGTACGCTCCACCTAAAGCGTTGTCATACCGTCACCAGGACCCTAAACCGTCCCCGTCCCCTAACCCTAACCCTACCCCGAACCCTAACCCTAACCCTTCCCCGAAGCCTGACCCTCACGCGTCCCCTAATCCTAAACCGTACGCTAACGCTAACCCGCGCCCTCACACGTACGCTCCCCCTAAAGCATTGTCGTACTCTCACCTGGACCCTAAACCGTCCCCGTCCCCTAACCCTAACCCTAGCCCGAACCCTAACCCTAACCCTTCCCCAACGCCTGACCCTCACCCGACGTCTAATGCTAAGCCGTACGGTAACGCTAACCCGCGCCCTCACACGTACGCTCCCACTAAAGCGTTGTCGTACCCTCACCTGGACCCTAAACCGTCCCCGTCCCCTAACACTAACACTAGCCCGAAGCCTAACCCTAACTCTTCCCCGAAGCCTGACCCTCACCCGTCTCCTAATCCTAACCCGTACCTTAACGCTAACCTGCGCCCTCACACGTACGCTCCCCCTAAAGCGTTGTCGTACACTCACCTGGACCCTAAACCGTCCCCGTCCCCTAACCCTAACCCTAGCCCGAACCCTAACCCTAACCCTTCCCCGAAGCCTGACCCTCACCCGTCCCCTAATCCTAACCCGTACGCTAACGCTAACCCGCGCCCTCACACGTACGATCCCCCTAAAGCGTTGTCGTACCATCATCTGGACCCTAAACCGTCCCCGTCCCCTAACCCTAACCCTAGCGCGAACCCTAACCCTAACCCTTCTCCGAAGCCTGACCCTCACCCATCCCCTAATCCTAACCCTTACGCTAACGCTTACCCACGCCCTCACACGTACGCTCCCCCTAAAGCGTTGTCGTACCGTCACCAGGACCCTAAACCGTCCCCGTCCCCTAACCCTAACCCTAGCCCGAACCCTAACCCTAACCCTTCCCCGAAGCCTGACCCTCACACGTCCCCTAATCCTAAACCGTACGCTAACGCTAACCCGCGCCCTCACACGTACGCTCCCCCTAAAGCATTGTCGTACACTCACCTGGACCCTAAACCGTCCCCGTCCCCTAACCCTAACCCTAGCCCGAACCCTAACACTAACCCTTCCCCGAAGCCTGACCCTCACCCGTCCCCTAATCCTAACGCGTACGCTAACGCTAACCCGCGCCCTCACACGTACGCTCCCCCTAAAGCATTGTCGTACTCTCACCTGGACCCTAAACCGTCCCCGTCCCCTAACCCTAACCCTAGCCCGAACCCTAACCCTAATCCTTCCCCGAAGCCTGACCCTCACCCGTCGCCTAATGCTAACCCGTACGGTAACGCTAACCCGCGCCCTCACACGTACGCTCCCCCTAAAGCGTTGTCATACCCTCACCTGGACCCTAAACCGTCCCCGTGCCCTAACCCTAACTCTAGCCCGAAGCCTAACCCTAAGACTTCTCCGAAGCCTGACACTCACCCGTCCCCTAATCCTAACCCGTACGCTAACGCTAACCCACGCCCTCACACGTACGCTCCCCCTAAAGCGTTGTCGTACCCTCACCTGGACCCTAAACCGTCCCCGTCCCCTAACCCTAACCCTAGCCCGAACCCTAACCCTAACCCTTCCCCGAAGCCTGACCCTCACCCGTCCCCTAAAGCTAACCCGTACGCTAACGCTAACCCGCGCCCTCACACGTACGCTCCCCTTAAAGCGTTGTCGTACACTCACCTGGACCCTAAACCGTCCCCGTCCCCTAACCCTAACCCTAGCCCGAAGCCTAACACTAACACTTCCCCGAATCCTGACCCTCACCCGTCCCCTAATCCTAACCCGTACGCTAACGCTAACCCGCGCCCTCACACATACGCTCCCCCTAAAGCGTTGTCGTACCCTCACCTGGACCCTAAACCTTCCCCGTCCCCTAACCCTAACCCTAGCCCGAAGCCTAACCCTAACCCTTGCCCGAAGCCTGATCCTCACCCTTCCCCTAATCCTAACACATACGCTAACGCTAACCCGCGCCCTCACACGTACGCTCCCCCTAAAGCGTTGTCGTACCCTCACCTGGACCCTAAACCGTTCCCGTCCCATAACCCTAACCCTAGCCCGAACCCTAACCCTAAGCCTTCTCCGAAGCCTGACCCTCACCCGTCTCCTAATCCTAACCCGTACGCTAACACTAACCCGCGCCCTCACACGTACGCTCCCCCTAAAGTATTGTCGTAACCTCAGCTGGACCCTAAACCGTCCCCGTCCCCTAACCCTAACCCTAGCCCGAACCCTAACCCTAACCCTTCCCCGAAGCCTGACCCTCACCCGTCCCCTAATCCTAACGCGTACGCTAACGCTAACCCGCGCCCTCACACGTACGCTCCCCCTAAAGCATTGTCGTACTCTCACCTGGACCCTAAACCGTCCCCGTCCCCTAACCCTAACCCTAGCCCGAACCCTAACCCTAACCCTTCCCCGAAGCCTGAACTTCACCCTTCCCCTAATGCTAACCCGTACGCTAACGCTAACCCGCACCCTCACACGTACGCTCCCCCTAAAGCGTCGTCATACCCTCACCTGGACCCTAAACTGTCCCCGTCCCCTAACCCTAACCCTAGCCCGAAGCCTAACCCTAAGACTTCTCCGAAGCCTGACACCCGTCCCCTAATCCTAACCCGTAAGCTAACGCTAACCCGCGCCCTCACACGTACGCTCCCCCTAAAGCGTTGTCGTACCCTCACCTGGACCCTAAACCGTCCCCGTCCCCTAACCCTAACCCTAGCCCAAACCCTAACCCTAACACTTCCCCGAAGCCTGACCCTCACCCGTCCCCTAATCCTAACCCGTACGCTAACGCTAACCCGCGCCCTCACACGTACGCTCCCCTTAAAGCGTTGTCGTACCCTCACCTGGACCCTAAACCGTACCCGTCCCCTAACTCTAACCCTAGCCCGAAGCCTAACACTAACAATTCCCCGAAGCCTGACCCTCAACCGTCCCCTAATCCTAACCAGTACGCTAACGCTAACCCGCGCCCTCACACATACGCTCCCCCTAAAGCGTTGTCGTACCCTCACCTGGACCCTAAACCTTCCCCGTCCCCTAACCCTAACCCTAGCCCGAAGCCTAACCCTAACCCTTGCCCGAAGCCTGATCCTCACCCGTCCCCTAATCCTAACCCATACGCTAACGCTAACCCGCTCCCTCACACGTACGCTCCCCCTAAAGCGTTCTCGTACCCTCACCTGGACCCTAAACCGTCCCCGTCCCATAACCCTAACCCTAGCCCGAACCCTAAACCTAACCCTTCCCCGAAGCCTGACCCTCACCCTTCCCCTAATGCTAACCCGTACGCTAACGCTAACCCGCGCCCTCACACGTACGCTACCCCTAAAGCGTCGTCGTACCCTCACCTGGACCCTAAACCGTCCCCGTCCCCTAACCCTAACCCTAGCCCGAACCCTAACCCTAAGCCTTCTCCGAAGCCTGACCCTCACCCGTCCCCTAATCTTAACCCGTACGCTAACACTAACCCGCGCCCTTACACGTACGCTCCCCCTAAAGTGTTGTCGTACCCTCAGCTGGACCCTAAACCGTCCCCATCCCCTAACCCTAACCCTAGCCCGAAGCCTAACCCTAACCCTTGCCCGAAGCCTGACCCTCACCCGTCCCCTAATCCTAACCCTTACGCTAACGCTAACCCGCGCCCTCACACATACGCTCCCCCTAAAGAGTTGTCGTACCCTCACCTGGACCCTAAACCTTCCCCGTCCCCTAACCCTAACCCTAGCCCGAAGCCTAACCCTAACCCTTGCCCGAAGCATGATCCTCACCCGTCCCCTAATCCTAACCCATACGCTAATGCTAACCCGCGACCTCACACGTATGCTCCCCCTAAAGCGTTGTCGTACCCTCACCTGGACCCTAAACCGTCCCCGTCCCCTAACCCTAACCCTAGCCCGAAGCCTAACCCTAACCCTTCCCCGAAGCCTGACCCTCACCCGTCGTCTAATGCTAAACCGTACGGTAACGCTAACCCGCGCCCTTACACGTACGCTGCAACTAAAGCGTTGTCGTACCCTCACCTAGACCCTAAACCGTCCCCGTCCCCTAACCCTAACCCTAGACCAAACCCTAACCCTAACCCTTCCCCGAAGCCTGACCCTCACCCGTCCCCTAATTCTAAACCGTACGATAACGCTAACCCGTGCACTCACACGTACGCTCCCCCTAAAGTGTTGGCGTATCCTCACCTGTACACTAAACCGTCCCCGTCCCCTAACCCTAACACTAGCCCGAACCCTGACCCTAACCCTTCCCCGAAGACTGACCCTCACCTGTCGTCTAATGATAAGCCGTACAGTAACGCTAACCCGCGCCCTCACACGTACGCTCCCCCTAAAGCATTGTCGTACCCTCACCTGGACCCTAAACCGTCCCCGTCCCCTAACCCTAACCCTAGCCCGAAGCCTAACCCTTACCCTTCCCCGAAGCCTGACCCTCACCCGACCCCTAATCCTAAACCGTACGCTAACGCTAACCCGCTCCCTCACACGTACGCTCTCCCTAAAGCGTTGTCGTACCCTCACCTGGACCCTAAAACTTCCCCGTCCCCTAACCCTAACCCTACCCCGAAGCCTAACCCTAACCCTTCCCCGAAGCCTGACCCTCACCCGTCCCCTAATACTAACCCGTACGCTAACGCTAACCCGTGCCCTCACACGTACGCTCCCCCTAAAGCGTTGTCGTACACTCACCTGGACCCTAAACCGTCCCCGTCCCCTAACCCTAACCCTAGCCCGAAGGCTAACGGTAACCATTTCCCGAAACCTGACCCTCACCCGTCCCCTAATCCTAACCCGTACGCTAACGCTTACCCACGCCCTCACACGTACGCTCCCCCTAAAGCGTTGTCGTACCCTCACCTGGACCCTAAACCGTCCCCGTCCCCTAACCCTAACGCTAGCCAGAACCCTAACCCTAACCCTTCCCCGAAGCCTGACCCTCACCCGTCCCCTAATCCTAACCCGTACGCTAACGCTAACCCGCGCCCTCACACGTACGATACCCCTAAAGCGTTGTCGTACCCTCACCTGGACCCTAAACCTTCCCCGTCCCCTAACCCTAACCCTAGCCCGAACCCTAACCCTAACCCTTGCCCGAAGCCTGATCCTCACCCGTCCCCTAATCCTAACCCATACGCTAACGCTAACCCGCGCCCTCACACGTACGCTCCCCCTAAAGCGTTGTTGTACCCTCATCTGGACCCTAAACCGTCCCCGTCCCATAACCCTAACCCTAGCCCGAACCCTAAACCTAACCCTTCCCCGAAGCCTGACCCTCACCCTTCCTCTAATGCTAACCCGTACGCTAACGCTAACCCGCGCCCTCACACGTACGCTACCCCTAAAGCGTCGTCGTACCCTCACCTGGACCCTAAACCGTCCCCGTCCCCTAACCCTAACCCTAGCCCGAACCCTAACCCTAAGCCTTCTCCGAAGCCTGACCCTCACCCGTCGCCTAATCCTAACCCGTACGCTAACACTAACCCGCGCCCTCACACGTACGCTCCCCCTAAAGTGTTGTCGTACCCTCAGCTGGACCCTAAACCGTCCCCGTCCCCTAACCCTAACCCTAGCCCGAACCCTAACCCTAATCCTTCCCCGAAGCCTGACCCTCACCCGTCCCCTAATCCTAACGCGTACGCTAACGCTAACCCGCGCCCTCACACGTACGCTCCCCCTAAAGCATTGTCGTACTCTCACCTGGACCCTAAACCGTCCCCGTCCCCTAACCCTAACCCTAGCCCGAACCCTAACCGTAACCCTTCCCCGAAGCCTGACCCTCACCCGTCGTCTAATGCTAACCCGTACGGTAACGCTAACCCGCGCCCTCACACGTACGCTCCCCCTAAAGCGTTGTCGTACCCTCACCTGGACCCTAAACCGTCCCCATCCCCTAACCCTAACCCTAGCCCGAACCCTAACCCTAACCCTTCCCCAAAGCCTGACCCTCACACGTCCCCTAATCCTAACCCGTACGCTAACACTAACCCGCGCCCTCACACGTACGCTCCCCCTAAAGCGTTGTTGTACCCTCACCTGGACCCTAAACCGTCCCCGTCCCCTAACCCTAACCCTAGCCCGAAGCCTAACCCTAACCCTTCCCCGAAGCCTGACCCTCACCCGTCCCCTATTACTAACCCGTACGCTAACGCTAACTCGCGCCCTCACACGTACGCTCCCCCTAAAGCGTTGTTGTACCCTCACCTGGAACCTAAACCGTCCCCGTCCCCGTCCCCTAACCCTAGCCCGAACCCTAACCCTAACACTTCTCCGAAGCCTGACCCTCACCCATCCCCTAATCCTAACCCTTACGCTAACGCTTACCCACGCCCTCACACGTACGCTCCCCCTAAAGCATTGTCGTACCGTCACCAGGACCCTAAACCGTCCCCGTCCCCTAACCCTAACCCTAGCCCGAACCCTAACCCTAACCCTTCCCCGAAGCCTGACCCTCACACGTCCCCTAATCCTAAACCGTACGCTAACGCTAACCCGCGCCCTCACACGTACGCTCCCCCTAAAGCATTGTCATACTCTCACCTGGACCCTAAACTGTCCCCGTCCCCTAACCCTAACCCTAGCCCGAAGCCTAACCCTAAGACTTCTCCGAAGCCTGACACTCACCCGTCCCCTAATCCTAACCCGTAAGCTAACGCTAACCCGCGCCCTCACACGTACGCTCCCCCTATAGCGTTGTCGTACCCTCACCTGGACACTAAACCGTCCCCGTCCCCTAACCCTAACCCTAGCCCGAACACTAACCCTAACCCTTCCCCGAAGCCTGACCCTCACCCGTCCCCTAATCCTAACCCGTACGCTAACGCTAACCCGCGCCCTCACACGTACGCTCCCCTTAAAGCGTTGTCATACCCTCACCTGGACCCTAAACCGTCCACGTCCCCTAACCCTAACCCTAGCCCGAAGCCTAACAATAACAATTCCCCGAAGCCTGACCCTCACCCGTCCCCTAATCCTAACCCGTACGCTAACGCTAACCCGCGCCCTCACACATACGCTCCCCCTAAAGCGTTGTCGTACCCTCACCTGGACCCTAAACCTTCCCCGTCCCCTAACCCTAACCCTAGCCCGAAGCCTAACCCTAACACTTGCCCGAAGCCTGATCCTCACCCGTCCCCTAATCCTAACCCATACGCTAACGCTAACCCGCGCCCTCACACGTACGCTACCCCTAAAGCGTCGTCGTACCCTCACCTGGACCCTAAACCGTCCCCGTCCCCTAACCCTAACCCTAGCCCGAACCCTAACCCTAAGCCTTCTCCGAAGCCTGACCCTCACCCGTCCCCTAATCCTAACCCGTACGCTAACACTAACCCGCGACCTCACACGTACGCTCCCCCTAAAGTGTTGTCGTACCCTCAGCTGGACCCTAAACCGTCCCCGTCCCCTAACCCTAACCCTAGCCCGAACCCTAACCCTAACCCTTCTCCGAAGCCTGACCCTCACCCGTCCCCTAATCCTAACGCGTACGCTAACGCTAACCCGCGCCCTCACACGTACGCTCCCCCTAAAGCATTGTCGTACTCTCACCTGGACCCTAAACCGTCCCCGTCCCCTAACCCTAACCCTAGCCCGAACCCTAACCCTAACCCTTCCCCGAAGCCTGACCCTCACCCGTCCCCTAATCCTAACCCGTACGCTAACGCTAACCCGCGCCCTCACACGTACGCTCCCCCTAAAGCGTTGTCATACCCTCACCTGGACCCTAAACCGTCCCCGTCCCCTAACCCTAACTCTAGCCCGAACCCTAACCCTAACCCTTTCCCGAAGCCTGACCTTCACCCTTCCCCTAATGCTAACCCGTACGCTAACGCTAACCCGCACTCTCACACGTACGCTCCCCCTAAAGCGTCGTCATACCCTAACCTGGACCCTAAACTGTCCCCGTCCCCTAACCCTAACCCTAGCCCGAAGCCTAACCCTAAGACTTCTCCGAAGCCTGACACTCACCCGTCCCCTAATCCTAACCCGTAAGCTAACGCTAACCCGCGCCCTCACACGTACACTCCCCCTAAAGCGTTGTCGTACCCTTACCTGGACGCTAAACCGTCCCCGTCCCTTGACCCTAACCCTAGCCCGAACCCTAACCCTAACCCTTCCCCGAAGCCTGACCCTAACCCGTCCCCTAATCCTAACCCGTACGCTAACGCTAACCCGCGCCCTCACACGTACGCTCCCCTTAAAGCGTTGTCGTAACCTCACCTGGACCCTAAACCGTCCCCGTCCCCTAACCCTAACCCTAGCCCGAACCCTAACCCTAACGCTTCCCCGAAGCCTGACACTCACCCTTCCCTTAATGCTCACCCGTACGCTAACGCTAACCCGCGCCCTCACACGTACGTTCCCCCTAAAGCGTTGTCGTACCCTCACCTGTTACCTAAACCGTCCCCGTCCCCTAACCCTAACCCTAGCCTGAAGGCTAACCGTAACCCTTCCCCGAAGCCTGACCCTCACCCGTCGTCTAATGCTAACCCGTACGGTAACGCTAACTCACGCCCTCACACGTACGTTCCCCCTAAAGCGTTGTCGTACCCTCACCTGTTACCTAAACCGTCCCCGTCCCCTAACACAAACCCTAGCCCGAAGCCTAACCCTAACCCTTCTCCGAAGCCTGACCCTCACCCGTCCCCTAATCCTAACCCGTACGCTAACACTAACCCACGCCCTCACACGTACGCTCCCCCTAAAGTGTTGTCGTACCCTCAGCTGGACCCTAAACCGTCTCCGTCCCCTAACCCTAACCCTAGCCCGAACCCTAAACCTAACCCTTCCCCGAAGCCTGACCCTCACCCGTCCCCTAATCCTAACGCGTACTCTAACGCTAACCCGCGCCCTCACACGTACGCTCCCCCTAAAGCATTGTCGTACTCTCACCTGGACCCTAAACCGTCCCCGTCCCCTAACCCTAACCCTAGCCCGAACCCTAACCCTAACCCTTCTCCGAAGCCTGACCCTCACCCGTCCCCTAATCCTAACGCGTACGCTAACGCTAACCCGCGCCCTCACACGTACGCTACCCCTAAAGCATTGTCGTACTCTCACCTGGACCCTAAACCGTCCCCGTCCCCTAACCCTAACCCTAGCCCGAACCCTAACCCTAACCCTTCCCCGAAGCCTGACCCTCACCCGTCCCCTAATCCTAACCCGTACGCTAACGCTAACCCGCGCCCTCACACGTACGCTCCCCCTAAAGCGTTGTCATACCCTCACCTGGACCCTAAACCGTCCCCGTCCCCTAACCCTAACTCTAGCCCGAACCCTAACCCTAACCCTTCCCCGAAGCCTGACCTTCACCCTTCCCCTAATGCTAACCTGTACGCTAACGCTAACCCGCACCCTCACACGTACGCTCCCCCTAAAGCGTCGTCATACCCTCACCTGGACCCTAAACTGTCCCCGTCCCCTAACCCTAACCCTAGCCCGAAGCCTAACCCTAAGACTTCTCCGAAGCCTGACACTCACCCGTCCCCTAATCCTAACCCGTAAGCTAACGCTAACCCGCACCCTCACACGTACGCTCCCCCTAAAGCGTTGTCGTACCCTTACCTGGACGCTAAACCGTCCCCGTCCCTTAACCCTAACCCTAGCCCGAACCCTAACCCTAACCCTTCCCCGAAGCCTGACCCTCACCCGTCCCCTAATCCTAACCCGTACGCTAACGCTAACCCACGCCCTCACACGTACGCTCCCCATAAAGCATTGTCGAACCCTCACCTGTAACCTAAACCGTCACCGTCCCCTAACCCTAACCCTAGCACGAAGGATAACCGTAACCCTTCCCCGAAGCCTGACCCTCACCCGTCCCCTAATCCTAACCCGTACGCTAACGCTAACCCTCGCCCTCACACGTACGCTCCCCCTAAAGCGTTGTCGTACCCTCACCTGGACCCTAAACCGTCCCCGGCCCCTAACCCTAATCCTAGCCCGAACCCTAACCCTAACCATTCCCTGAAGCCTGACCCTCACCCGTCCCCTAATCCTACACCGTACGCTAACGCTAACCCGCGCCCTCACACGTACGCTCCCCCTAAAGCATTGTCGTACCCTTACCTGGACGCTAAACCGTCCCCGTCCCTTAACTCTAACCCTAGCCCGAACCCTAACCCTAACACTTCCCCGAAGCCTGACCCTATCCCGTCCCCTAATCCTAACCCGTACGCTAACGCTAACCCGCGCCCTCACACGTACGCTCCCCTTAAAGCGTTGTCGTAACCTCACCTGGACCCTAAACCGTCCCCGTCCCCTAACCCTAACCCTAGCCCGAACCCTAACCCTAACCCTTCCTCGAAGCCTGACCCTCACGCGTCCCCTAATCCTAAACCGTACGCTAACGCTAACCCGCGCCCTCACACGTACGCTCCCCCTAAAGCGTTGTAGTACCCTCACCAGGACCCTAAACCGTCCCCGTCCCCTAACCCTAACCCTAGCCCGAACCCTAACCCTAACCCTTCCCCGAAGCCTGACCATCACCCGTCCCCTAATCCTAAACCGTACGCTAACGCTAACCCGCGCCCTCACACGTACGCTCCCCCTAAAGCGTTGTCGTACCCTCACCTGGACCCTAAACCTTTCCCGTCCCCTAAACCTAAACCTAGCCCGAAGCCTAACCCTAACTCTACCCCGAAGCCTGACCCTCACCCGTCCCCTAATCCTAACCCGTACGCTAAAGCTAACCCGCGCCCTCACACGTATGCTCCCCCTAAAGCGTTGTCGTACCCTCACCTGGACCCTAAACCGTCCCCGTCCCCTAACCCTAACACTAGCCCGAAGCCTAACCCTAACCCTTCCCCGAAGCCTGACCCTCACCCTTCCCTTAATGCTAACCCGTACGCTAATGCTAACCCACGCCCTCACACGTACGCTTCCCCTAAAGCGTTGTCGTACCCTCACCTGGAACCTAAACCGTCCCCGTCCCCTAACCCTAACCCTAGCCCGAAGGCTAACCGTAACCCTTCCCCGAAGCCTGACCCTCACCCGTCCCCTAATCCTAACCCAAACGCTAACGCTAACCCTCGCCCTCACACGTACGCTCCCCCTAAAGCGTTGTCGTACCCTCACCTGGACCCTAAACCGTCCCCGTTCCCTAACCCTAACCCTAGCCCGAACCCTAACCCTAACCCTTCCCCGAAGCCTGACCCTCACCCTTCCCCTAATGCTAACCCGTACGCTAATGCTAACCCACGCCCTCACACGTACGCTTCCCCTAAAGCGTTGTCGTACCCTCACCTGGAACCTAAACCGTCCCCGTCCCCTAACCCTAACCCTAGCCCGAAGGCTAACCGTAACCCTTCCCCGAAGCCTGACCCTCACCCGTCCCCTAATCCTAACCCGTACGCTAACGCTAACCCGCGCCCTCACACGTACGATCCCACTAAAGCGTTGTCGTACCATCACCTGGACCCTAAACCGTCCCCATCCCCTAACCCTAACCCTAGCCTGAAGCCTAACCCTAACACTTCCCCGAAGCCTGACCCTCACACGTCCCCTAATCCTAAACCGTACGCTAACACTAACCCGCGCCCTCACACGTACGCTCCCCCTAAAGCGTTGTCGTACCCTCACCTGGCCCCTAAACCGTCCCCATCCCCTAACCCTAACCCTAGCCCGAACCCTAACACTTCCCTGAAGCCTGACCCTCACCCGTCCCCTAATCCTAACCCGTACGCTATCGCTAACCCGTGCCCTCACACATACGCTCCCCCTAAAGCATTGTCGTACCCTCACCTGGACCCTAAAGCTTCCGCGTCACCTAACCCTAACTCTAGCCCGAACCCTAAACCGTCCCCGTCCCCTAACCCTAACCCTAGCTCGAACCCTAACCCTAAAACTTCCCCGAAGCCTGACCCTCACCGTCACCTAATTCTAACCCGTACGCTAACGCTAACCCGCGCCCTCACACGTACGCTCCCCCTAAAGCGTTGTCGTACACTCACCTGGACCCTAAACCGTTCCCGTCCCCTAACCCTAACCCTAGCCCGAAGCCTAACCCTAACCCTTCCCCGAAGCCTGACCCTCACCCTTCCCCTAATGCTAACCCGTACGCTAACGCTAACCCGCGGCCTCACACGTACGCTCCCCCTAAAGCGTTGTCGTACCCTCACCTGGAACCTAAACCGTCCCCGTCCCCTAACCCTAACCCTAGCCCGAAGGCTAACGGTAACCATTTCCCGAAACCTGACCCTCACCCGTCCCCTAATCCTAACCCGTACGCTAACGCTTACCCACGCCCTCACACGTACGCTCCCCCTAAAGCGTTGTCGTACCCTCACCTGGACCCTAAACCGTCCCCGTCCCCTAACCCTAACCCTAGCCAGAACCCTAACCCTAACCCTTCCCCAACGCCTGACCCTCACACGTCGTCTAATGCTAACCCGTACGGTAACGCTAACCCGCGCCCTCACACGTACGCTCCCCCTAAAGCGTTGTCGTACCCTCACCTGGACCCTAAACCGTCCCCGTCCCCTAACACTAACCCTAGCCCGAAGCCTAACCCTAACCCTTCCCGGAAGCCTGACCCTCACCCGTCTCCTAATCCTAACCCGTACGTTAACGCTAACCTGCGCCCTCACACGTACGCTCCCCCTAAAGCGTTGTCGTACACTCACCTGGACCCTAAACCGTCCCCGTCCCCTAACCCTAACCCTAGCCCGAACCCTAACCCTAACCCTTCCCCGAAGCCTGACCCTCACCCGTCCCCTAATCCTAACCCGTACGCTAACGCTAACCCGCGCCCTCACACGTACGATCCCCCTAAAGCGTTGTCGTACCATCACCTGGACCCTAAACCGTCCCCGTCCCCTAACCCTAACCCTAGCCCGAACCCTAACCCTAACCCTTCCCCGAAGCCTGACCCTCACCCGTCACCTAATCCTAACCCGTACGCTAACGCTAACCCGCGCCCTCACACGTACGCTCCCCCTAAAGCGCTGTCATACCCTCACCTGGACCCTAAACCGTCCCCGTTCCCTAACCCTAACTCTAGCCCGAACCCTAACCCTAACCCTTCCCCGAAGCCTGACCTTCACCCTTCCCCTAATGCTAACCCGTACGCTAATGCTAACCCGCACCCTCACACGTACGCTCCCCCTAAAGCGTCGTCATACCCTCACCTGGACCCTAAACTGTCCCCGTCCCCTAACCCTGACCCTAGTCCGAAGCCTAACCCTAAGACTTCTCCGAAGCCTGACCCTCACCCGTCCCCTAATCCTACCCCCGTACGATAACGCTAACCCACGCCCTCACACGTACGCTCCCCCTATAGCGTTGTCGTACCCTCACGTGAAAGCTAAACCTTCCCCGTCCCCTAACCCTAACCCTAGCCCGAAGCCTAACCCTAACCTTTCCCCGAAGCCTGACCCTCACCCGTCCCCTAATTCTAAACCGTACGCTAACGCTAACCCGCGCCCTCACACGTACGCTCCCCCTAAAGCGTTGTCGTACCCTCACCTGGACCCTAAACCGTCCCCATCCCCTAACCCTAACCCTAGCCCGAACACTAACCCTAACACTTCCCCGAAGCCTGACCTTCACCCGTCCCCTAATCCTAACCCGTACGCTAACGCTAACCCGCGCCCTCACACGTACGCTCCCCCTAAAGCGTTGTTGTACCCTCACCTGGAACCTAAACCGGCCCTGTCCCCTAACCCTAACCCTAGCCCGAAGCCTAACCCTAACCCTTCCCCGAAGCCTGACCCTCACCCGTCCCCTAATCCTAAACCGTACGCTAACGCTAACCCGCGCCCTCACACGTACGCTCCTCCTAAAGCGTTGTCGTATCCTCACCTGGACCCTAAACCTTTCCCGTCCACTGAATCTAACCCTAGCCTGAAGCCTAACCCTAACCCTTCCCCGAAGCCTGACCCTCACCCGTCCCCTAATTCTTACCCGTACACTAACGCTAACCCGCGCCCTCACACGTATGCTCACCCTAAAGCGTTGTCGTACCCTCACATGGACCCTAAACCGTCCCCGTCCCCTAACCCTAACCCTAGCCCGAAGCCTAACCCTAAACCTTCCCCGAAGCCTGACCCTCACCCTTCCCCTAATGCTAACCCGTACGCTAATGCTAACCCACGCCCTCACACGTACGCTCCCCCTAAAGCGTTGTCGTACCCTCACCTGGAACCTAAACCGTCCCCGTCCCCTAACCCTAACCCTAGCCCGAAGGCTAACCGTAACCCTTCCCCGAAGCCTGACCCTCACCCTTCCCCTAATGCTAGCCTCTACGCTAACGCTAACCCGCGCCCTCACACATACGCTCCCCCTAAAGCGTTGTCGTACCCTCACCTGGACCCTAAACCTTCCCCGTCCCCTAACCCTAACCCTAGCCCGAAGCCTAACCCTAACCCTTGCCCGAAGCCTGACCCTCACCCGTCCCCTAATCCTAACCCATACGCTAACGCTAACCCGCGCCCTCACACGTATGCTCCCCCTAAAGCGTGGTCGTACCCTCACCTGGACCCTAAAACGTCCCCGTCCCCTAACCCTAACCCTAGCCCGAAGCCTAACCCTAACCCTTCCCCGAAGCCTGACCCTCACCCGTCGTCTAATGCTAAACCGTACGGTAACGCTAACCCGCGCCCTTACACGTACGCTCCCCCTAAAGCGTTTTCGTACCCTCACCTAGACCCTAAACCGTCCCCGTCCCCTAACCCTAACCCTAGACCAAACCCTAACCCTAACCCTTCCCCGAAGCCTGACCCTCACCCGTCCCCTAATTCTCAACCGTACGATAACGCTAACCCGTGCACTCACACGTACGCTCCCCCTAAAGTGTTGGCGTATCCTCACCTGTACACTAAACCGTCCCCGTCCCCTAACCCTAACACTAGCCCGAACCCTGACCCTAACCCTTCCCCGAAGCCTGACCCTCACCCGTCGTCTAATGCTAAGCAGTACAGTAACGCTAACCCGCGCCCTCACACGTACGCTCCCCCTAAAGCATTGTCGTACCCTCACCTGGACCCTAAACCGTCCCCGTCCCCTAACTCTAACCCTAGCCCGAAGCCTAACCCTTACCCTTCCCCGAAGCCTGACCCTCACCCGTCCCCTAATCCTAAACCGTACGCTAACGCTAACCCGCTCCCTCACACGTACGCTCTCCCTAAAGCGTTGTCGTACCCTCACCTGGACCCTAAAACTTCCCCGTCCCCTAACCCTAACCCTACCCCGAAGCCTAACCCTAACCCTTGCCCGAAGCCTGATCCTCACCCTTCCCCTAATCCTAACACATACGCTAACGCTAACCCGCGCCCTCACACGTACGCTCCCCCTAAAGCGTTGTCGTACCCTCACCTGGACCCTAAACCGTTCCCGTCCCATAACCCTAACCCTAGCCCGAACCCTAACCCTAAGCCTTCTCCGAAGCCTGACCCTCACCCGTCTCCTAATCCTAACCCGTACGCTAACACTAACCCGCGCCCTCACACGTACGCTCCCCCTAAAGTATTGTCGTAACCTCAGCTGGACCCTAAACCGTCCCCGTCCCCTAACCCTAACCCTAGCCCGAACCCTAACCCTAACCCTTCCCCGAAGCCTGACCCTCACCCGTCCCCTAATCCTAACGCGTACGCTAACGCTAACCCGCGCCCTCACACGTACGCTCCCCCTAAAGCATTGTCGTACTCTCACCTGGACCCTAAACCGTCCCCGTCCCCTAACCCTAACCCTAGCCCGAACCCTAACCCTAACCCTTCCCCGAAGCCTGAACTTCACCCTTCCCCTAATGCTAACCCGTACGCTAACGCTAACCCGCACCCTCACACGTACGCTCCCCCTAAAGCGTCGTCATACCCTCACCTGGACCCTAAACTGTCCCCGTCCCCTAACCCTAACCCTAGCCCGAAGCCTAACCCTAAGACTTCTCCGAAGCCTGACACCCGTCCCCTAATCCTAACCCGTAAGCTAACGCTAACCCGCGCCCTCACACGTACGCTCCCCCTAAAGCGTTGTCGTACCCTCACCTGGACCCTAAACCGTCCCCGTCCCCTAACCCTAACCCTAGCCCAAACCCTAACCCTAACACTTCCCCGAAGCCTGACCCTCACCCGTCCCCTAATCCTAACCCGTACGCTAACGCTAACCCGCGCCCTCACACGTACGCTCCCCTTAAAGCGTTGTCGTACCCTCACCTGGACCCTAAACCGTACCCGTCCCCTAACTCTAACCCTAGCCCGAAGCCTAACACTAACAATTCCCCGAAGCCTGACCCTCAACCGTCCCCTAATCCTAACCAGTACGCTAACGCTAACCCGCGCCCTCACACATACGCTCCCCCTAAAGCGTTGTCGTACCCTCACCTGGACCCTAAACCTTCCCCGTCCCCTAACCCTAACCCTAGCCCGAAGCCTAACCCTAACCCTTGCCCGAAGCCTGATCCTCACCCGTCCCCTAATCCTAACCCATACGCTAACGCTAACCCGCTCCCTCACACGTACGCTCCCCCTAAAGCGTTCTCGTACCCTCACCTGGACCCTAAACCGTCCCCGTCCCATAACCCTAACCCTAGCCCGAACCCTAAACCTAACCCTTCCCCGAAGCCTGACCCTCACCCTTCCCCTAATGCTAACCCGTACGCTAACGCTAACCCGCGCCCTCACACGTACGCTACCCCTAAAGCGTCGTCGTACCCTCACCTGGACCCTAAACCGTCCCCGTCCCCTAACCCTAACCCTAGCCCGAACCCTAACCCTAAGCCTTCTCCGAAGCCTGACCCTCACCCGTCCCCTAATCTTAACCCGTACGCTAACACTAACCCGCGCCCTTACACGTACGCTCCCCCTAAAGTGTTGTCGTACCCTCAGCTGGACCCTAAACCGTCCCCATCCCCTAACCCTAACCCTAGCCCGAAGCCTAACCCTAACCCTTGCCCGAAGCCTGACCCTCACCCGTCCCCTAATCCTAACCCTTACGCTAACGCTAACCCGCGCCCTCACACATACGCTCCCCCTAAAGAGTTGTCGTACCCTCACCTGGACCCTAAACCTTCCCCGTCCCCTAACCCTAACCCTAGCCCGAAGCCTAACCGTAACCCTTGCCCGAAGCATGATCCTCACCCGTCCCCTAATCCTAACCCATACGCTAATGCTAACCCGCGACCTCACACGTATGCTCCCCCTAAAGCGTTGTCGTACCCTCACCTGGACCCTAAACCGTCCCCGTCCCCTAACCCTAACCCTAGCCCGAAGCCTAACCCTAACCCTTCCCCGAAGCCTGACCCTCACCCGTCGTCTAATGCTAAACCGTACGGTAACGCTAACCCGCGCCCTTACACGTACGCTGCAACTAAAGCGTTGTCGTACCCTCACCTAGACCCTAAACCGTCCCCGTCCCCTAACCCTAACCCTAGACCAAACCCTAACCCTAACCCTTCCCCGAAGCCTGACCCTCACCCGTCCCCTAATTCTAAACCGTACGATAACGCTAACCCGTGCACTCACACGTACGCTCCCCCTAAAGTGTTGGCGTATCCTCACCTGTACACTAAACCGTCCCCGTCCCCTAACCCTAACACTAGCCCGAACCCTGACCCTAACCCTTCCCCGAAGACTGACCCTCACCTGTCGTCTAATGATAAGCCGTACAGTAACGCTAACCCGCGCCCTCACACGTACGCTCCCCCTAAAGCATTGTCGTACCCTCACCTGGACCCTAAACCGTCCCCGTCCCCTAACCCTAACCCTAGCCCGAAGCCTAACCCTTACCCTTCCCCGAAGCCTGACCCTCACCCGACCCCTAATCCTAAACCGTACGCTAACGCTAACCCGCTCCCTCACACGTACGCTCTCCCTAAAGCGTTGTCGTACCCTCACCTGGACCCTAAAACTTCCCCGTCCCCTAACCCTAACCCTACCCCGAAGCCTAACATTAACCCTTCCCCGAAGCCTGACCCTCACCCGTCCCCTAATACTAACCCGTACGCTAACGCTAACCCGTGCCCTCACACGTACGCTCCCCCTAAAGCGTTGTCGTACACTCACCTGGACCCTAAACCGTCCCCGTCCCCTAACCCTAACCCTAGCCCGAAGGCTAACGGTAACCATTTCCCGAAACCTGACCCTCACCCGTCCCCTAATCCTAACCCGTACGCTAACGCTTACCCACGCCCTCACACGTACGCTCCCCCTAAAGCGTTGTCGTACCCTCACCTGGACCCTAAACCGTCCCCGTCCCCTAACCCTAACGCTAGCCAGAACCCTAACCCTAACCCTTCCCCGAAGCCTGACCCTCACCCGTCCCCTAATCCTAACCCGTACGCTAACGCTAACCCGCGCCCTCACACGTACGATACCCCTAAAGCGTTGTCGTACCCTCACCTGGACCCTAAACCTTCCCCGTCCCCTAACCCTAACCCTAGCCCGAACCCTAACCCTAACCCTTGCCCGAAGCCTGATCCTCACCCGTCCCCTAATCCTAACCCATACGCTAACGCTAACCCGCGCCCTCACACGTACGCTCCCCCTAAAGCGTTGTTGTACCCTCATCTGGACCCTAAACCGTCCCCGTCCCATAACCCTAACCCTAGCCCGAACCCTAAACCTAACCCTTCCCCGAAGCCTGACCCTCACCCTTCCTCTAATGCTAACCCGTACGCTAACGCTAACCCGCGCCCTCACACGTACGCTACCCCTAAAGCGTCGTCGTACCCTCACCTGGACCCTAAACCGTCCCCGTCCCCTAACCCTAACCCTAGCCCGAACCCTAACCCTAAGCCTTCTCCGAAGCCTGACCCTCACCCGTCGCCTAATCCTAACCCGTACGCTAACACTAACCCGCGCCCTCACACGTACGCTCCCCCTAAAGTGTTGTCGTACCCTCAGCTGGACCCTAAACCGTCCCCGTCCCCTAACCCTAACCCTAGCCCGAACCCTAACCCTAATCCTTCCCCGAAGCCTGACCCTCACCCGTCCCCTAATCCTAACGCGTACGCTAACGCTAACCCGCGCCCTCACACGTACGCTCCCCCTAAAGCATTGTCGTACTCTCACCTGGACCCTAAACCGTCCCCGTCCCCTAACCCTAACCCTAGCCCGAACCCTAACCGTAACCCTTCCCCGAAGCCTGACCCTCACCCGTCGTCTAATGCTAACCCGTACGGTAACGCTAACCCGCGCCCTCACACGTACGCTCCCCCTAAAGCGTTGTCGTACCCTCACCTGGACCCTAAACCGTCCCCATCCCCTAACCCTAACCCTAGCCCGAACCCTAACCCTAACCCTTCCCCAAAGCCTGACCCTCACACGTCCCCTAATCCTAACCCGTACGCTAACACTAACCCGCGCCCTCACACGTACGCTCCCCCTAAAGCGTTGTTGTACCCTCACCTGGACCCTAAACCGTCCCCGTCCCCTAACCCTAACCCTAGCCCGAAGCCTAACCCTAACCCTTCCCCGAAGCCTGACCCTCACCCGTCCCCTATTACTAACCCGTACGCTAACGCTAACTCGCGCCCTCACACGTACGCTCCCCCTAAAGCGTTGTTGTACCCTCACCTGGAACCTAAACCGTCCCCGTCCCCGTCCCCTAACCCTAGCCCGAACCCTAACCCTAACACTTCTCCGAAGCCTGACCCTCACCCATCCCCTAATCCTAACCCTTACGCTAACGCTTACCCACGCCCTCACACGTACGCTCCCCCTAAAGCATTGTCGTACCGTCACCAGGACCCTAAACCGTCCCCGTCCCCTAACCCTAACCCTAGCCCGAACCCTAACCCTAACCCTTCCCCGAAGCCTGACCCTCACACGTCCCCTAATCCTAAACCGTACGCTAACGCTAACCCGCGCCCTCACACGTACGCTCCCCCTAAAGCATTGTCATACTCTCACCTGGACCCTAAACTGTCCCCGTCCCCTAACCCTAACCCTAGCCCGAAGCCTAACCCTAAGACTTCTCCGAAGCCTGACACTCACCCGTCCCCTAATCCTAACCCGTAAGCTAACGCTAACCCGCGCCCTCACACGTACGCTCCCCCTATAGCGTTGTCGTACCCTCACCTGGACACTAAACCGTCCCCGTCCCCTAACCCTAACCCTAGCCCGAACACTAACCCTAACCCTTCCCCGAAGCCTGACCCTCACCCGTCCCCTAATCCTAACCCGTACGCTAACGCTAACCCGCGCCCTCACACGTACGCTCCCCTTAAAGCGTTGTCATACCCTCACCTGGACCCTAAACCGTCCACGTCCCCTAACCCTAACCCTAGCCCGAAGCCTAACAATAACAATTCCCCGAAGCCTGACCCTCACCCGTCCCCTAATCCTAACCCGTACGCTAACGCTAACCCGCGCCCTCACACATACGCTCCCCCTAAAGCGTTGTCGTACCCTCACCTGGACCCTAAACCTTCCCCGTCCCCTAACCCTAACCCTAGCCCGAAGCCTAACCCTAACACTTGCCCGAAGCCTGATCCTCACCCGTCACCTAATCCTAACCCATACGCTAACGCTAACCCGCGCCCTCACACGTACGCTACCCCTAAAGCGTCGTCGTACCCTCACCTGGACCCTAAACCGTCCCCGTCCCCTAACCCTAACCCTAGCCCGAACCCTAACCCTAAGCCTTCTCCGAAGCCTGACCCTCACCCGTCCCCTAATCCTAACCCGTACGCTAACACTAACCCGCGACCTCACACGTACGCTCCCCCTAAAGTGTTGTCATACCCTCAGCTGGACCCTAAACCGTCCCCGTCCCCTAACCCTAACCCTAGCCCGAACCCTAACCCTAACCCTTCTCCGAAGCCTGACCCTCACCCGTCCCCTAATCCTAACGCGTACGCTAACGCTAACCCGCGCCCTCACACGTACGCTCCCCCTAAAGCATTGTCGTACTCTCACCTGGACCCTAAACCGTCCCCGTCCCCTAACCCTAACCCTAGCCCGAACCCTAACCCTAACCCTTCCCCGAAGCCTGACCCTCACCCGTCCCCTAATCCTAACCCGTACGCTAACGCTAACCCGCACCCTCACACGTACGCTCCCCCTAAAGCGTTGTCATACCCTCACCTGGACCCTAAACCGTCCCCGTCCCCTAACCCTAACTCTAGCCCGAACCCTAACCCTAACCCTTCCCCGAAGCCTGACCTTCACCCTTCCCCTAATGCTAACCCGTACGCTAACGCTAACCCGCACTCTCACACGTACGCTCCCCCTAAAGCGTCGTCATACCCTAACCTGGACCCTAAACTGTCCCCGTCCCCTAACCCTAACCCTAGCCCGAAGCCTAACCCTAAGACTTCTCCGAAGCCTGACACTCACCCGTCCCCTAATCCTAACCCGTAAGCTAACGCTAACCCGCGCCCTCACACGTACACTCCCCCTAAAGCGTTGTCGTACCCTTACCTGGACGCTAAACCGTCCCCGTCCCTTGACCCTAACCCTAGCCCGAACCCTAACCCTAACCCTTCCCCGAAGCCTGACCCTAACCCGTCCCCTAATCCTAACCCGTACGCTAACGCTAACCCGCGCCCTCACACGTACGCTCCCCTTAAAGCGTTGTCGTAACCTCACCTGGACCCTAAACCGTCCCCGTCCCCTAACCCTAACCCTAGCCCGAACCCTAACCCTAACGCTTCCCCGAAGCCTGACACTCACCCTTCCCTTAATGCTCACCCGTACGCTAACGCTAACCCGCGCCCTCACACGTACGTTCCCCCTAAAGCGTTGTCGTACCCTCACCTGTTACCTAAACCGTCCCCGTCCCCTAACCCTAACCCTAGCCTGAAGGCTAACCGTAACCCTTCCCCGAAGCCTGACCCTCACCCGTCGTCTAATGCTAACCCGTACGGTAACGCTAACTCACGCCCTCACACGTACGTTCCCCCTAAAGCGTTGTCGTACCCTCACCTGTTACCTAAACCGTCCCCGTCCCCTAACACAAACCCTAGCCCGAAGCCTAACCCTAACCCTTCTCCGAAGCCTGACCCTCACCCGTCCCCTAATCCTAACCCGTACGCTAACACTAACCCACGCCCTCACACGTACGCTCCCCCTAAAGTGTTGTCGTACCCTCAGCTGGACCCTAAACCGTCTCCGTCCCCTAACCCTAACCCTAGCCCGAACCCTAAACCTAACCCTTCCCCGAAGCCTGACCCTCACCCGTCCCCTAATCCTAACGCGTACTCTAACGCTAACCCGCGCCCTCACACGTACGCTCCCCCTAAAGCATTGTCGTACTCTCACCTGGACCCTAAACCGTCCCCGTCCCCTAACCCTAACCCTAGCCCGAACCCTAACCCTAACCCTTCTCCGAAGCCTGACCCTCACCCGTCCCCTAATCCTAACGCGTACGCTAACGCTAACCCGCGCCCTCACACGTACGCTACCCCTAAAGCATTGTCGTACTCTCACCTGGACCCTAAACCGTCCCCGTCCCCTAACCCTAACCCTAGCCCGAACCCTAACCCTAACCCTTCCCCGAAGCCTGACCCTCACCCGTCCCCTAATCCTAACCCGTACGCTAACGCTAACCCGCGCCCTCACACGTACGCTCCCCCTAAAGCGTTGTCATACCCTCACCTGGACCCTAAACCGTCCCCGTCCCCTAACCCTAACTCTAGCCCGAACCCTAACCCTAACCCTTCCCCGAAGCCTGACCTTCACCCTTCCCCTAATGCTAACCTGTACGCTAACGCTAACCCGCACCCTCACACGTACGCTCCCCCTAAAGCGTCGTCATACCCTCACCTGGACCCTAAACTGTCCCCGTCCCCTAACCCTAACCCTAGCCCGAAGCCTAACCCTAAGACTTCTCCGAAGCCTGACACTCACCCGTCCCCTAATCCTAACCCGTAAGCTAACGCTAACCCGCACCCTCACACGTACGCTCCCCCTAAAGCGTTGTCGTACCCTTACCTGGACGCTAAACCGTCCCCGTCCCTTAACCCTAACCCTAGCCCGAACCCTAACCCTAACCCTTCCCCGAAGCCTGACCCTCACCCGTCCCCTAATCCTAACCCGTACGCTAACGCTAACCCACGCCCTCACACGTACGCTCCCCATAAAGCATTGTCGAACCCTCACCTGTAACCTAAACCGTCACCGTCCCCTAACCCTAACCCTAGCACGAAGGATAACCGTAACCCTTCCCCGAAGCCTGACCCTCACCCGTCCCCTAATCCTAACCCGTACGCTAACGCTAACCCTCGCCCTCACACGTACGCTCCCCCTAAAGCGTTGTCGTACCCTCACCTGGACCCTAAACCGTCCCCGGCCCCTAACCCTAATCCTAGCCCGAACCCTAACCCTAACCATTCCCTGAAGCCTGACCCTCACCCGTCCCCTAATCCTACACCGTACGCTAACGCTAACCCGCGCCCTCACACGTACGCTCCCCCTAAAGCATTGTCGTACCCTTACCTGGACGCTAAACCGTCCCCGTCCCTTAACTCTAACCCTAGCCCGAACCCTAACCCTAACACTTCCCCGAAGCCTGACCCTATCCCGTCCCCTAATCCTAACCCGTACGCTAACGCTAACCCGCGCCCTCACACGTACGCTCCCCTTAAAGCGTTGTCGTAACCTCACCTGGACCCTAAACCGTCCCCGTCCCCTAACCCTAACCCTAGCCCGAACCCTAACCCTAACCCTTCCTCGAAGCCTGACCCTCACGCGTCCCCTAATCCTAAACCGTACGCTAACGCTAACCCGCGCCCTCACACGTACGCTCCCCCTAAAGCGTTGTAGTACCCTCACCAGGACCCTAAACCGTCCCCGTCCCCTAACCCTAACCCTAGCCCGAACCCTAACCCTAACCCTTCCCCGAAGCCTGACCATCACCCGTCCCCTAATCCTAAACCGTACGCTAACGCTAACCCGCGCCCTCACACGTACGCTCCCCCTAAAGCGTTGTCGTACCCTCACCTGGACCCTAAACCTTTCCCGTCCCCTAAACCTAAACCTAGCCCGAAGCCTAACCCTAACTCTACCCCGAAGCCTGACCCTCACCCGTCCCCTAATCCTAACCCGTACGCTAAAGCTAACCCGCGCCCTCACACGTATGCTCCCCCTAAAGCGTTGTCGTACCCTCACCTGGACCCTAAACCGTCCCCGTCCCCTAACCCTAACACTAGCCCGAAGCCTAACCCTAACCCTTCCCCGAAGCCTGACCCTCACCCTTCCCTTAATGCTAACCCGTACGCTAATGCTAACCCACGCCCTCACACGTACGCTTCCCCTAAAGCGTTGTCGTACCCTCACCTGGAACCTAAACCGTCCCCGTCCCCTAACCCTAACCCTAGCCCGAAGGCTAACCGTAACCCTTCCCCGAAGCCTGACCCTCACCCGTCCCCTAATCCTAACCCAAACGCTAACGCTAACCCTCGCCCTCACACGTACGCTCCCCCTAAAGCGTTGTCGTACCCTCACCTGGACCCTAAACCGTCCCCGTTCCCTAACCCTAACCCTAGCCCGAACCCTAACCCTAACCCTTCCCCGAAGCCTGACCCTCACCCTTCCCCTAATGCTAACCCGTACGCTAATGCTAACCCACGCCCTCACACGTACGCTTCCCCTAAAGCGTTGTCGTACCCTCACCTGGAACCTAAACCGTCCCCGTCCCCTAACCCTAACCCTAGCCCGAAGGCTAACCGTAACCCTTCCCCGAAGCCTGACCCTCACCCGTCCCCTAATCCTAACCCGTACGCTAACGCTAACCCGCGCCCTCACACGTACGATCCCACTAAAGCGTTGTCGTACCATCACCTGGACCCTAAACCGTCCCCATCCCCTAACCCTAACCCTAGCCTGAAGCCTAACCCTAACACTTCCCCGAAGCCTGACCCTCACACGTCCCCTAATCCTAAACCGTACGCTAACACTAACCCGCGCCCTCACACGTACGCTCCCCCTAAAGCGTTGTCGTACCCTCACCTGGCCCCTAAACCGTCCCCATCCCCTAACCCTAACCCTAGCCCGAACCCTAACACTTCCCTGAAGCCTGACCCTCACCCGTCCCCTAATCCTAACCCGTACGCTATCGCTAACCCGTGCCCTCACACATACGCTCCCCCTAAAGCATTGTCGTACCCTCACCTGGACCCTAAAGCTTCCGCGTCACCTAACCCTAACTCTAGCCCGAACCCTAAACCGTCCCCGTCCCCTAACCCTAACCCTAGCTCGAACCCTAACCCTAAAACTTCCCCGAAGCCTGACCCTCACCGTCACCTAATTCTAACCCGTACGCTAACGCTAACCCGCGCCCTCACACGTACGCTCCCCCTAAAGCGTTGTCGTACACTCACCTGGACCCTAAACCGTTCCCGTCCCCTAACCCTAACCCTAGCCCGAAGCCTAACCCTAACCCTTCCCCGAAGCCTGACCCTCACCCTTCCCCTAATGCTAACCCGTACGCTAACGCTAACCCGCGGCCTCACACGTACGCTCCCCCTAAAGCGTTGTCGTACCCTCACCTGGAACCTAAACCGTCCCCGTCCCCTAACCCTAACCCTAGCCCGAAGGCTAACGGTAACCATTTCCCGAAACCTGACCCTCACCCGTCCCCTAATCCTAACCCGTACGCTAACGCTTACCCACGCCCTCACACGTACGCTCCCCCTAAAGCGTTGTCGTACCCTCACCTGGACCCTAAACCGTCCCCGTCCCCTAACCCTAACCCTAGCCAGAACCCTAACCCTAACCCTTCCCCAACGCCTGACCCTCACACGTCGTCTAATGCTAACCCGTACGGTAACGCTAACCCGCGCCCTCACACGTACGCTCCCCCTAAAGCGTTGTCGTACCCTCACCTGGACCCTAAACCGTCCCCGTCCCCTAACACTAACCCTAGCCCGAAGCCTAACCCTAACCCTTCCCGGAAGCCTGACCCTCACCCGTCTCCTAATCCTAACCCGTACGTTAACGCTAACCTGCGCCCTCACACGTACGCTCCCCCTAAAGCGTTGTCGTACACTCACCTGGACCCTAAACCGTCCCCGTCCCCTAACCCTAACCCTAGCCCGAACCCTAACCCTAACCCTTCCCCGAAGCCTGACCCTCACCCGTCCCCTAATCCTAACCCGTACGCTAACGCTAACCCGCGCCCTCACACGTACGATCCCCCTAAAGCGTTGTCGTACCATCACCTGGACCCTAAACCGTCCCCGTCCCCTAACCCTAACCCTAGCCCGAACCCTAACCCTAACCCTTCCCCGAAGCCTGACCCTCACCCGTCACCTAATCCTAACCCGTACGCTAACGCTAACCCGCGCCCTCACACGTACGCTCCCCCTAAAGCGCTGTCATACCCTCACCTGGACCCTAAACCGTCCCCGTTCCCTAACCCTAACTCTAGCCCGAACCCTAACCCTAACCCTTCCCCGAAGCCTGACCTTCACCCTTCCCCTAATGCTAACCCGTACGCTAATGCTAACCCGCACCCTCACACGTACGCTCCCCCTAAAGCGTCGTCATACCCTCACCTGGACCCTAAACTGTCCCCGTCCCCTAACCCTGACCCTAGTCCGAAGCCTAACCCTAAGACTTCTCCGAAGCCTGACACTCACCCGTCCCCTAATCCTAACCTGTACGCTAACGCTAACCCACGCCCTCACACGTACGCTCCCCCTAAAGCGTTCTCGTACCCTCACCTGGACCCTAAACCGTCCCCGTCCCATAACCCTAACCCTAGCCCGAACCCTAAACCTAACCCTTCCCCGAAGCCTGACCCTCACCCTTCCCCTAATGCTAACCCGTACGCTAACGCTAACCCGCGCCCTCACACGTACGCTACCCCTAAAGCGTCGTCGTACCCTCACCTGGACCCTAAACCGTCCCCGTCCCCTAACCCTAACCCTAGCCCGAACCCTAACCCTAAGCCTTCTCCGAAGCCTGACCCTCACCCGTCCCCTAATCTTAACCCGTACGCTAACACTAACCCGCGCCCTTACACGTACGCTCCCCCTAAAGTGTTGTCGTACCCTCAGCTGGACCCTAAACCGTCCCCATCCCCTAACCCTAACCCTAGCCCGAAGCCTAACCCTAACCCTTGCCCGAAGCCTGACCCTCACCCGTCCCCTAATCCTAACCCTTACGCTAACGCTAACCCGCGCCCTCACACATACGCTCCCCCTAAAGAGTTGTCGTACCCTCACCTGGACCCTAAACCTTCCCCGTCCCCTAACCCTAACCCTAGCCCGAAGCCTAACCCTAACCCTTGCCCGAAGCATGATCCTCACCCGTCCCCTAATCCTAACCCATACGCTAATGCTAACCCGCGACCTCACACGTATGCTCCCCCTAAAGCGTTGTCGTACCCTCACCTGGACCCTAAACCGTCCCCGTCCCCTAACCCTAACCCTAGCCCGAAGCCTAACCCTAACCCTTCCCCGAAGCCTGACCCTCACCCGTCGTCTAATGCTAAACCGTACGGTAACGCTAACCCGCGCCCTTACACGTACGCTGCAACTAAAGCGTTGTCGTACCCTCACCTAGACCCTAAACCGTCCCCGTCCCCTAACCCTAACCCTAGACCAAACCCTAACCCTAACCCTTCCCCGAAGCCTGACCCTCACCCGTCCCCTAATTCTAAACCGTACGATAACGCTAACCCGTGCACTCACACGTACGCTCCCCCTAAAGTGTTGGCGTATCCTCACCTGTACACTAAACCGTCCCCGTCCCCTAACCCTAACACTAGCCCGAACCCTGACCCTAACCCTTCCCCGAAGACTGACCCTCACCTGTCGTCTAATGATAAGCCGTACAGTAACGCTAACCCGCGCCCTCACACGTACGCTCCCCCTAAAGCATTGTCGTACCCTCACCTGGACCCTAAACCGTCCCCGTCCCCTAACCCTAACCCTAGCCCGAAGCCTAACCCTTACCCTTCCCCGAAGCCTGACCCTCACCCGTCCCCTAATCCTAAACCGTACGCTAACGCTAACCCGCTCCCTCACACGTACGCTCTCCCTAAAGCGTTGTCGTACCCTCACCTGGACCCTAAAACTTCCCCGTCCCCTAACCCTAACCCTACCCCGAAGCCTAACCCTAACCCTTCCCCGAAGCCTGACCCTCACCCGTCCCCTAATCCTAACCCGTACGCTAACGCTTACCCACGCCCTCACACGTACGCTCCCCCTAAAGCGTTGTCGTACCCTCACCTGGACCCTAAACCGTCCCCGTCCCCTAACCCTAACGCTAGCCAGAACCCTAACCCTAACCCTTCCCCGAAGCCTGACCCTCACCCGTCCCCTAATCCTAACCCGTACGCTAACGCTAACCCGCGCCCTCACACGTACGATACCCCTAAAGCGTTGTCGTACCCTCACCTGGACCCTAAACCTTCCCCGTCCCCTAACCCTAACCCTAGCCCGAACCCTAACCCTAACCCTTGCCCGAAGCCTGATCCTCACCCGTCCCCTAATCCTAACCCATACGCTAACGCTAACCCGGGCCCTCACACGTACGCTCCCCCTAAAGCGTTGTCGTACCCTCATCTGGACCCTAAACCGTCCCCGTCCCATAACCCTAACCCTAGCCCGAACCCTAAACCTAACCCTTCCCCGAAGCCTCACCCTCACCCTTCCTCTAATGCTAACCCGTACGCTAACGCTAACCCGCGCCCTCACACGTACGCTACCCCTAAAGCGTCGTCGTACCCTCACCTGGACCCTAAACCGTCCCCGTCCCCTAACCCTAACCCTAGCCCGAACCCTAACCCTAAGCCTTCTCCGAAGCCTGACCCTCACCCGTCGCCTAATCCTAACCCGTACGCTAACACTAACCCGCGCCCTCACACGTACGCTCCCCCTAAAGTGTTGTCGTACCCTCAGCTGGACCCTAAACCGTCCCCGTCCCCTAACCCTAACCCTAGCCCGAACCCTAACCCTAATCCTTCCCCGAAGCCTGACCCTCACCCGTCCCCTAATCCTAACGCGTACGCTAACGCTAACCCGCGCCCTCACACGTACGCTCCCCCTAAAGCATTGTCGTACTCTCACCTGGACCCTAAACCGTCCCCGTCCCCTAACCCTAACCCTAGCCCGAACCCTAACCGTAACCCTTCCCCGAAGCCTGACCCTCACCCGTCGTCTAATGCTAACCCGTACGGTAACGCTAACCCGCGCCCTCACACGTACGCTCCCCCTAAAGCGTTGTCGTACCCTCACCTGGACCCTAAACCGTCCCCATCCCCTAACCCTAACCCTAGCCCGAACCCTAACCCTAACCCTTCCCCAAAGCCTGACCCTCACACGTCCCCTAATCCTAACCCGTACGCTAACACTAACCCGCGCCCTCACACGTACGCTCCCCCTAAAGCGTTGTTGTACCCTCACCTGGACCCTAAACCGTCCCCGTCCCCTAACCCTAACCCTAGCCCGAAGCCTAACCCTAACCCTTCCCCGAAGCCTGACCCTCACCCGTCCCCTATTACTAACCCGTACGCTAACGCTAACTCGCGCCCTCACACGTACGCTCCCCCTAAAGCGTTGTTGTACCCTCACCTGGAACCTAAACCGTCCCCGTCCCCGTCCCCTAACCCTAGCCCGAACCCTAACCCTAACACTTCTCCGAAGCCTGACCCTCACCCATCCCCTAATCCTAACCCTTACGCTAACGCTTACCCACGCCCTCACACGTACGCTCCCCCTAAAGCATTGTCGTACCGTCACCAGGACCCTAAACCGTCCCCGTCCCCTAACCCTAACCCTAGCCCGAACCCTAACCCTAACCCTTCCCCGAAGCCTGACCCTCACACGTCCCCTAATCCTAAACCGTACGCTAACGCTAACCCGCGCCCTCACACGTACGCTCCCCCTAAAGCATTGTCATACTCTCACCTGGACCCTAAACTGTCCCCGTCCCCTAACCCTAACCCTAGCCCGAAGCCTAACCCTAAGACTTCTCCGAAGCCTGACACTCACCCGTCCCCTAATCCTAACCCGTAAGCTAACGCTAACCCGCGCCCTCACACGTACGCTCCCCCTATAGCGTTGTCGTACCCTCACCTGGACACTAAACCGTCCCCGTCCCCTAACCCTAACCCTAGCCCGAACACTAACCCTAACCCTTCCCCGAAGCCTGACCCTCACCCGTCCCCTAATCCTAACCCGTACGCTAACGCTAAACCGCGCCCTCACACGTACGCTCCCCTTAAAGCGTTGTCATACCCTCACCTGGACCCTAAACCGTCCACGTCCCCTAACCCTAACCCTAGCCCGAAGCCTAACAATAACAATTCCCCGAAGCCTGACCCTCACCCGTCCCCTAATCCTAACCCGTACGCTAACGCTAACCCGCGCCCTCACACATACGCTCCCCCTAAAGCGTTGTCGTACCCTCACCTGGACCCTAAACCTTCCCCGTCCCCTAACCCTAACCCTAGCCCGAAGCCTAACCCTAACACTTGCCCGAAGCCTGATCCTCACCCGTCCCCTAATCCTAACCCATACGCTAACGCTAACCCGCGCCCTCACACGTACGCTCCCCCTAAAGCGTTCTCGTACCCTCACCTGGACCCTAAACCGTCCCCGTCCCATAACCCTAACCCTAGCCCGAACCCTAAACCTAACCCTTCCCCGAAGCCTGACCCTCACCCTTCCCCTAATGCTAACCCGTACGCTAATGCTAACCCGCGCCCTCACACGTACGCTACCCCTAAAGCGTCGTCGTACCCTCACCTGGACCCTAAACCGTCCCCGTCCCCTAACCCTAACCCTAGCCCGAACCCTAACCCTAAGCCTTCTCCGAAGCCTGACCCTCACCCGTCCCCTAATCCTAACCCGTACGCTAACACTAACCCGCGCCCTCACACGTACGCTCCCCCTAAAGTGTTGTCGTACCCTCAGCTGGACCCTAAACCGTCCCCGTCCCCTAACCCTAACCCTAGCCCGAACCCTAACCCTAACCCTTCTCCGAAGCCTGACCCTCACCCGTCCCCTAATCCTAACGCGTACGCTAACGCTAACCCGCGCCCTCACACGTACGCTCCCCCTAAAGCATTGTCGTACTCTCACCTGGACCCTAAACCGTCCCCGTCCCCTAACCCTAACCCTAGCCCGAACCCTAACCCTAACCCTTCCCCGAAGCCTGACCCTCACCCGTCCCCTAATCCTAACCCGTACGCTAACGCTAACCCGCGCCCTCACACGTACGCTCCCCCTAAAGCGTTGTCATACCCTCACCTGGACCCTAAACCGTCCCCGTCCCCTAACCCTAACTCTAGCCCGAACCCTAACCCTAACCCTTCCCCGAAGCCTGACCTTCACCCTTCCCCTAATGCTAACCCGTACGCTAACGCTAACCCGCACTCTCACACGTACGCTCCCCCTAAAGCGTCGTCATACCCTCACCTGGACCCTAAACTGTCCCCGTCCCCTAACCCTAACCCTAGCCCGAAGCCTAACCCTAAGACTTCTCCGAAGCCTGACACTCACCCGTCCCCTAATCCTAACCCGTAAGCTAACGCTAACCCGCGCCCTCACACGTACGCTCCCCCTAAAGCGTTGTCGTACCCTTACCTGGACGCTAAACCGTCCCCGTCCCTTGACCCTAACCCTAGCCCGAACCCTAACCCTAACCCTTCCCCGAAGCCTGACCCTAACACGTCCCCTAATCCTAACCCGTACGCTAACGCTAACCCGCGCCCTCACACGTACGCTCCCCTTAAAGCGTTGTCGTAACCTCACCTGGACCCTAAACCGTCCCCGTCCCCTAACCCTAACCCTAGCCCGAACCCTAACCCTAACGCTTCCCCGAAGCCTGACACTCACCCTTCCCTTAATGCTCACCCGTACGCTAACGCTAACCCGCGCCCTCACACGTACGTTCCCCCTAAAGCGTTGTCGTACCCTCACCTGTTACCTAAACCGTCCCCGTCCCCTAACCCTAACCCTAGCCTGAAGGCTAACCGTAACCCTTCCCCGAAGCCTGACCCTCACCCGTCGTCTAATGCTAACCCGTACGGTAACGCTAACCCACGCCCTCACACGTACGTTCCCCCTAAAGCGTTGTCGTACCCTCACCTGTTACCTAAACCGTCCCCGTCCCCTAACACAAACCCTAGCCCGAAGCCTAACCCTAACCCTTCTCCGAAGCCTGACCCTCACCCGTCCCCTAATCCTAACCCGTACGCTAACACTAACCCACGCCCTCACACGTACGCTCCCCCTAAAGTGTTGTCGTACCCTCAGCTGGACCCTAAACCGTCTCCGTCCCCTAACCCTAACCCTAGCCCGAACCCTAAACCTAACCCTTCCCCGAAGCCTGACCCTCACCCGTCCCCTAATCCTAACGCGTACTCTAACGCTAACCCGCGCCCTCACACGTACGCTCCCCCTAAAGCATTGTCGTACTCTCACCTGGACCCTAAACCGTCCCCGTCCCCTAACCCTAACCCTAGCCCGAACCCTAACCCTAACCCTTCTCCGAAGCCTGACCCTCACCCGTCCCCTAATCCTAACGCGTACGCTAACGCTAACCCGCGCCCTCACACGTACGCTACCCCTAAAGCATTGTCGTACTCTCACCTGGACCCTAAACCGTCCCCGTCCCCTAACCCTAACCCTAGCCCGAACCCTAACCCTAACCCTTCCCCGAAGCCTGACCCTCACCCGTCCCCTAATCCTAACCCGTACGCTAACGCTAACCCGCGCCCTCACACGTACGCTCCCCCTAAAGCGTTGTCATACCCTCACCTGGACCCTAAACCGTCCCCGTCCCCTAACCCTAACTCTAGCCCGAACCCTAACCCTAACCCTTCCCCGAAGCCTGACCTTCACCCTTCCCCTAATGCTAACCCGTACGCTAACGCTAACCCGCACCCTCACACGTACGCTCCCCCTAAAGCGTCGTCATACCCTCACCTGGACCCTAAACTGTCCCCGTCCCCTAACCCTAACCCTAGCCCGAAGCCTAACCCTAAGACTTCTCCGAAGCCTGACACTCACCCGTCCCCTAATCCTAACCCATAAGCTAACGCTAACCCGCACCCTCACACGTACGCTCCCCCTAAAGCGTTGTCGTACCCTTACCTGGACGCTAAACCGTCCCCGTCCCTTAACCCTAACCCTAGCCCGAACCCTAACCCTAACCCTTCCCCGAAGCCTGACCCTCACCCGTCCCCTAATCCTAACCCGTACGCTAACGCTAACCCACGCCCTCACACGTACGCTCCCCATAAAGCATTGTCGAACCCTCACCTGTAACCTAAACCGTCACCGTCCCCTAACCCTAACCCTAGCACGAAGGATAACCGTAACCCTTCCCCGAAGCCTGACCCTCACCCGTCCCCTAATCCTAACCCGTACGCTAACGCTAACCCTCGCCCTCACACGTACGCTCCCCCTAAAGCGTTGTCGTACCCTCACCTGGACCCTAAACCGTCCCCGGCCCCTAACCCTAATCCTAGCCCGAACCCTAACCCTAACCATTCCCTGAAGCCTGACCCTCACCCGTCCCCTAATCCTACACCGTACGCTAACGCTAACCCGCGCCCTCACACGTACGCTCCCCCTAAAGCATTGTCGTACCCTTACCTGGACGCTAAACCGTCCCCGTCCCTTAACTCTAACCCTAGCCCGAACCCTAACCCTAACACTTCCCCGAAGCCTGACCCTATCCCGTCCCCTAATCCTAACCCGTACGCTAACGCTAACCCGCGCCCTCACACGTACGCTCCCCTTAAAGCGTTGTCGTAACCTCACCTGGACCCTAAACCGTCCCCGTCCCCTAACCCTAACCCTAGCCCGAACCCTAACCCTAACCCTTCCTCGAAGCCTGACCCTCACGCGTCCCCTAATCCTAAACTGTACGCTAACGCTAACCCGCGCCCTCACACGTACGCTCCCCCTAAAGCGTTGTAGTACCCTCACCAGGACCCTAAACCGTCCCCGTCCCCTAACCCTAACCCTAGCCCGAACCCTAACCCTAACCCTTCCCCGAAGCCTGACCATCACCCGTCCCCTAATCCTAAACCGTACGCTAACGCTAACCCGCGCCCTCACACGTACGCTCCCCCTAAAGCGTTGTCGTACCCTCACCTGGACCCTAAACCTTTCCCGTCCCCTAAACCTAAACCTAGCCCGAAGCCTAACCCTAACCCTACCCCGAAGCCTGACCCTCACCCGTCCCCTAATCCTAACCCGTACGCTAAAGCTAACCCGCGCCCTCACACGTATGCTCCCCCTAAAGCGTTGTCGTACCCTCACCTGGACCCTAAACCGTCCCCGTCCCCTAACCCTAACACTAGCCCGAAGCCTAACCCTAACCCTTCCCCGAAGCCTGACCCTCACCCTTCCCTTAATGCTAACCCGTACGCTAATGCTAACCCACGCCCTCACACGTACGCTTCCCCTAAAGCGTTGTCGTACCCTCACCTGGAACCTAAACCGTCCCCGTCCCCTAACCCTAACCCTAGCCCGAAGGCTAACCGTAACCCTTCCCCGAAGCCTGACCCTCACCCGTCCCCTAATCCTAACCCAAACGCTAACGCTAACCCTCGCCCTCACACGTACGCTCCCCCTAAAGCGTTGTCGTACCCTCACCTGGACCCTAAACCGTCCCCGTTCCCTAACCCTAACCCTAGCCCGAACCCTAACCCTAACCCTTCCCCGAAGCCTGACCCTCACCCTTCCCCTAATGCTAACCCGTACGCTAATGCTAACCCACGCCCTCACACGTACGCTTCCCCTAAAGCGTTGTCGTACCCTCACCTGGAACCTAAACCGTCCCCGTCCCCTAACCCTAACCCTAGCCCGAAGGCTAACCGTAACCCTTCCCCGAAGCCTGACCCTCACCCGTCCCCTAATCCTAACCCGTACGCTAACGCTAACCCGCGCCCTCACACGTACGATCCCACTAAAGCGTTGTCGTACCATCACCTGGACCCTAAACCGTCCCCATCCCCTAACCCTAACCCTAGCCTGAAGCCTAACCCTAACACTTCCCCGAAGCCTGACCCTCACACGTCCCCTAATCCTAAACCGTACGCTAACACTAACCCGCGCCCTCACACGTACGCTCCCCCTAAAGCGTTGTCGTACCCTCACCTGGCCCCTAAACCGTCCCCATCCCCTAACCCTAACCCTAGCCCGAACCCTAACCCTAACACTTCCCTGAAGCCTGACCCTCACCCGTCCCCTAATCCTAACCCGTACGCTATCGCTAACCCGTGCCCTCACACATACGCTCCCCCTAAAGCATTGTCGTACCCTCACCTGGACCCTAAAGCTTCCGCGTCACCTAACCCTAACTCTAGCCCGAACCCTAAACCGTCCCCGTCCCCTAACCCTAACCCTAGCTCGAACCCTAACCCTAAAACTTCCCCGAAGCCTGACCCTCACCGTCACCTAATTCTAACCCGTACGCTAACGCTAACCCGCGCCCTCACACGTACGCTCCCCCTAAAGCGTTGTCGTACACTCACCTGGACCCTAAACCGTTCCCGTCCCCTAACCCTAACCCTAGCCCGAAGCCTAACCCTAACCCTTCCCCGAAGCCTGACCCTCACCCTTCCCCTAATGCTAACCCGTACGCTAACGCTAACCCGCGGCCTCACACGTACGCTCCCCCTAAAGCGTTGTCGTACCCTCACCTGGAACCTAAACCGTCCCCGTCCCCTAACCCTAACCCTAGCCCGAAGGCTAACGGTAACCATTTCCCGAAACCTGACCCTCACCCGTCCCCTAATCCTAACCCGTACGCTAACGCTTACCCACGCCCTCACACGTACGCTCCCCCTAAAGCGTTGTCGTACCCTCACCTGGACCCTAAACCGTCCCCGTCCCCTAACCCTAACCCTAGCCAGAACCCTAACCCTAACCCTTCCCCAACGCCTGACCCTCACACGTCGTCTAATGCTAACCCGTACGGTAACGCTAACCCGCACCCTCACACGTACGCTCCCCCTAAAGCGTCGTCATACCCTCACCTGGACCCTAAACTGTCCCCGTCCCCTAACCCTGACCCTAGTCCGAAGCCTAACCCTAAGACTTCTCCGAAGCCTGACACTCACCCGTCCCCTAATCCTAACCTGTACGCTAACGCTAACCCACGCCCTCACACGTACGCTCCCCCTAAAGCGTTCTCGTACCCTCACCTGGACCCTAAACCGTCCCCGTCCCATAACCCTAACCCTAGCCCGAACCCTAAACCTAACCCTTCCCCGAAGCCTGACCCTCACCCTTCCCCTAATGCTAACCCGTACGCTAACGCTAACCCGCGCCCTCACACGTACGCTACCCCTAAAGCGTCGTCGTACCCTCACCTGGACCCTAAACCGTCCCCGTCCCCTAACCCTAACCCTAGCCCGAACCCTAACCCTAAGCCTTCTCCGAAGCCTGACCCTCACCCGTCCCCTAATCTTAACCCGTACGCTAACACTAACCCGCGCCCTTACACGTACGCTCCCCCTAAAGTGTTGTCGTACCCTCAGCTGGACCCTAAACCGTCCCCATCCCCTAACCCTAACCCTAGCCCGAAGCCTAACCCTAACCCTTGCCCGAAGCCTGACCCTCACCCGTCCCCTAATCCTAACCCGTACGCTAACGCTAACCCGCGCCCTGACACATACGCTCCCCCTAAAGCGTTGTCGTACCCTCACCTGGACCCTAAACCTTCCCCGTCCCCTAACCCTAACCCTAGCCCGAAGCCTAACCCTAACCCTTGCCCGAAGCATGATCCTCACCCGTCCCCTAATCCTAACCCATACGCTAACGCTAACCCGCGCCCTCACACGTATGCTCCCCCTAAAGCGTTGTCGTACCCTCACCTGGACCCTAAACCGTCCCCGTCCCCTAACCCTAACCCTAGCCCGAAGCCTAACCCTAACCCTTCCCCGAAGCCTGACCCTCACCCGTCGTCTAATGCTAAACCGTACGGTAACGCTAACCCGTGCCCTTACACGTACGCTCCCCCTAAAGCGTTGTCGTACCCTCACCTAGACCCTAAACCGTCCCCGTCCCCTAAACCTAACCCTAGACCAAACCCTAACCCTAAGCCTTCTCCGAAGCCTGACCCTCACCCGTCCCCTTATTCTCAACCGTACGATAACGCTAACCCGCGCCCTCACACGTACGCTCCCCCTAAAGTGTTGTCGTATCCTCACCTGTACACTAAACCGTCCCCGTCCCCTAACCCTAACCCTAGCCCGAACCCTAACCCTAACCCTTCTCCGAAGCCTGACTCTCACCCGTCCCCTAATCCTAACGCGTACGCTAACGCTAACCCGCGCCCTCACACGTACGCTACCCCTAAAGCATTGTCGTACTCTCACCTGGACCCTAAACCGTCCCCGTCCCCTAACCCTAACCCTAGCCCGAACCCTAACCCTAACCCTTCCCCGAAGCCTGACCCTCACCCGTCCCCTAATCCTAACCCGTACGCTAACGCTAACCCGCGCCCTCACACGTACGCTCCCCCTAAAGCGTTGTCATACCCTCACCTGGACCCTAAACCGTCCCCGTCCCCTAACCCTAACTCTAGCCCGAACCCTAACCCTAACCCTTCCCCGAAGCCTGACCTTCACCCTTCCCCTAATGCTAACCCGTACGCTAACGCTAACCCGCACCCTCACACGTACGCTCCCCCTAAAGCGTCGTCATACCCTCACCTGGACCCTAAACTGTCCCCGTCCCCTAACCCTAACCCTAGCCCGAAGCCTAACCCTAAGACTTCTCCGAAGCCTGACACTCACCCGTCCCCTAATCCTAACCTGTAAGCTAACGCTAACCCGCACCCTCACACGTACGCTCCCCCTAAAGCGTTGTCGTACCCTTACCTGGACGCTAAACCGTCCCCGTCCCTTAACCCTAACCCTAGCCCGAACCCTAACCCTAACCCTTCCCCGAAGCCTGACCCTCACCCGTCCCCTAATCCTAACCCGTACGCTAACGCTAACCCACGCCCTCACACGTACGCTCCCCATAAAGCATTGTCGAACCCTCACCTGTAACCTAAACCGTCACCGTCCCCTAACCCTAACCCTAGCACGAATGATAACCGTAACCCTTCCCCGAAGCCTGACCCTCACCCGTCCCCTAATCCTAACCCGTACGCTAACGCTAAACCTCGCCCTCACACGTACGCTCCCCCTAAAGCGTTGTCGTACCCTCACCTGGACCCTAAACCGTCCCCGGCCCCTAACCCTAATCCTAGCCCGAACCCTAACCCTAACCATTCCCTGAAGCCTGACCCTCACCCGTCCCCTAATCCTACACCGTACGCTAACGCTAACCCGCGCCCTCACACGTACGCTCCCCCTAAAGCATTGTCGTACCCTTACCTGGACGCTAAACCGTCCCCGTCCCTTAACTCTAACCCTAGCCCGAACCCTAACCCTAACACTTCCCCGAAGCCTGACCCTATCCCGTCCCCTAATCCTAACCCGTACGCTAACGCTAACCCGCGCCCTCACACGTACGCTCCCCTTAAAGCGTTGTCGTAACCTCACCTGGACCCTAAACCGTCCCCGTCCCCTAACCCTAACCCTAGCCCGAACCCTAACCCTAACCCTTCCTCGAAGCCTGACCCTCACGCGTCCCCTAATCCTAAACCGTACGCTAACGCTAACCCGCGCCCTCACACGTACGCTCCCCCTAAAGCGTTGTAGTACCCTCACCAGGACCCTAAACCGTCCCCGTCCCCTAACCCTAACCCTAGACCGAACCCTAACCCTAACACTTCCCCGAAGCCTGACCCTCACGCGTCCCGTAATCCTAAACCGTACGCTAATGCTAACCCGCGCCCTCACACGTACGCTCCCCCTAAAGCGTTGTCGTACCCTCACCTGGACCCTAAACCTTCCCCATCCCCTAACACTAAACTTAGCCCAAACCCTAACCCTAACACTTCCCCGAAGCCTGACCCTCACCCGTCCCCTAATCCTAAGGCGTACGCTAACGCTAACCCACGCCCTCACACGTACGCTCCCCCTAAAGCGTTGTCGTACTCTCACCTGGACCCTAAACCTTCCCCGTCCCCTAACCCTAACCCTAGCCCAAAGGCTAACCCTAACCCTTCCCCGAAACCTGACCCTCACCCGTCTCCTAATCCTAACCCGTACGTTAACGCTAACCTGCGCCCTCACACGTACGCTTCCCCTAAAGCGTTGTCGTACACTCACCTGGACCCTAAACCGTCCCCGTCCCCTAACCCTAACCCTAGCCCGAACCCTAACCCTAACCCTTCCCCGAAGCCTGACCCTCACCCGTCTCCTAATCCTAACCCGTACGCTAACGCTAACCCACGCCCTAACACGTACGCTCCCCCTAAAGCGTTGTCGTACCCTCACCTGGACCCTAAACCGTCTCCGTCCCCTAACCCTAACCCTAGCCCGAACCCTAACCCTAACCCTTCTCGGAAGCCTGACCCTCACACGTCCCCTAATCCTAACCCGTACGCTAACGCTAACCCGCGCCCTCACACGTACGCTCCCCCTAAAGCGTTGTCGTACCCTCACCTGGACCCTAAACCGTCCCCGTCCCCTAACCCTAACCCTAGCCCGAACCCTAACCCTAACACTTCCCCGAAGCCTGACCTTCACCCGTCCCCTAATCCTAAACCGTACGCTAACGCTAACCCGCGCCCTCACACGTACGCTCCCCCTAAAGCGTTGTTGTACCCTCACCTGGAACCTAAACCGTCCCCGTCCCCTAACCCTAACCCTAGCCCGAAGCCTAACCCTAACCCTTCCCCGAAGCCTGACCCTCACCCGTCCCCTAATCCTAAACCGTACGCTAACGCTAACCCGCGCCCTCACACGTACGCTCCCCCTAAAGCGTTGTCGTACCCTCACCTGGACCCTAAACCTTTCCCGTCCCCTAAACCTAAACCTAGCCCGAAGCCTAACCCTAACCCTACCCCGAAGCCTGACCCTCACCCGTCCCCTAATCCTAACCCGTACGCTAAAGCTAACCCGCGCCCTCACACGTATGCTCCCCCTAAAGCGTTGTCGTACCCTCACCTGGACCCTAAACCGTCCCCGTCCCCTAACCCTAACACTAGCCCGAAGCCTAACCCTAACCCTTCCCCGAAGCCTGACCCTCACCCTTCCCTTAATGCTAACCCGTACGCTAATGCTAACCCACGCCCTCACACGTACGCTTCCCCTAAAGCGTTGTCGTACCCTCACCTGGAACCTAAACCGTCCCCGTCCCCTAACCCTAACCCTAGCCCGAAGGCTAACCGTAACCCTTCCCCGAAGCCTGACCCTCACCCGTCCCCTAATCCTAACCCAAACGCTAACGCTAACCCTCGCCCTCACACGTACGCTCCCCCTAAAGCGTTGTCGTACCCTCACCTGGACCCTAAACCGTCCCCGTCCCCTAACCCTAACCCTAGCCCGAACCCTAACCCTAACCCTTCCCCGAAGCCTGACCCTCACCCTTCCCCTAATGCTAACCCGTACGCTAATGCTAACCCACGCCCTCACACGTACGCTTCCCCTAAAGCGTTGTCGTACCCTCACCTGGAACCTAAACCGTCCCCGTCCCCTAACCCTAACCCTAGCCCGAAGGCTAACCGTAACCCTTCCGCGAAGCCTGACCCTCACTCGTCCCCTAATCCTAACCCAAACGCTAACGCTAACCCGTGCCCTCACACGTACGCTCCCCTTAAAGCGTTGTCGTACCCTCACCTGGACCCTAAACCGTCCCCGTCCCCTAACCCTAACCCTAGCCCGAAGCCTAACACTAACACTTCCCCGAAGCCTGACCCTCACCCGTCCCCTAATCCTAACCCGTACGCTAACGCTAACCCGCGCCCTCACACATATGCTCCCCCTAAAGCGTTGTCGTACCCTCACCTGGACCCTAAACCTTCCCCGTCCCCTAACCCTAACCCTAGCCCGAACCCTAACCCTAACCCTTGCCCGAAGCCTGACCCTCACCCGTCCCATAATCCTAACACATACGCTAACGCTAACCCGCGCCCTCACACGTATGCTCCCCCTAAAGCGTTGTCGTACCCTCACCTGAACCCTAAACCGTCCCCGTCCCATAACCCTAACCCTAGCCCGAACCCTAACCCTAACCCTTCTCCGAAGCCTGACCCTCACCCTTCCCCTAATGCTAACCCGTACGCTAACGCTAACCCGCGCCCTCAAACGTACGCTCCCCCTAAAGCGTCGTCGTACCCTCACATGGACCCTAAACCGTACCCGTCCCCTAACCCTAACCCTAGCCCGAACCCTAACCCTAACACTTCCCCGAAGCCTGACCCTCACCCGTCCCCTAATCCTAACCCGTACGCTAACACTAACCCGCGCCATCACACGTACGCTCCCCCTAAAGCGTTGTCGTACCCTCAGCTGGACCCTAAACCGTCCCCGTCCCTTAACCCTAACCCTAGCCCGAACCCTAACCCTAAGCCTTCCCCGAAGCCTGACCCTCACCCGTCCCCTAAACCTAACCCAAACGCTAACGCTAACCCGTGCCATCACACGTACGCTCCCCCTAAAGCGTTGTCGTACCCTCACCTGGACCCTAAACCGTCCCCGTCCCCTAACCCTAACCCTACCCCGAACCCTAACCCTAACCCTTCCCCGAAGCCTGACCCTCACCCGTCCCCTAATCCTAACGCGTACTCTAACGCTAACCTGCGCCCTCACACGTACGCTCCCCCTAAAGCGTTCTCGTACCCTCACCTGGACCCTAAACCGTCCCCGTCCCCTAACCCTAACCCTAGCCCGAAGCCTAACCCTAACCCTTCCCCGAAGCCTGACCCTCACCCTTCCCCTAATGCTAACCCGTACGCTAATGCTAAGCCACGCCCTCACACGTACGCTCCCCCTAAAGCGTTGTCGTACCCTCACCTGGAACCTAAACTGTCCCCGTCCCCTATACCTAACCCTAGCCCGAAGGATAACCGTAACCCTTCCCCGAAGCCTGACCCTCACCCGTCCCCTAATCCTAACCCGTACGCTAACGCTAACCCGTGCCCTCACACGTACGCTCCCCATAAAGCGTTGTCGAACCCTCACCTGGACCCTAAACCGTCCCCGTCCCATAACCCTAACCCTAGCCCGAACCCTAACCCTAACCCTTGCCCGAAGCCTGACCCTCACCCGTCCCCTAATCCTAACCCATACGCTAACGCTAACCCGCGCCCTCACACGTACGCTCCCCCTAAAGCGTTGTCGTACCCTCACCTGAACCCTAAACCGTCCCCGTCCCATAACCCTAACCCTAGCTCGAACACTAACCCTAACCCTTCTCCGAAGCCTGACCCTCACCCTTCCCCTAATGCTAACCCGTACGCTAACGCTAACCCACGACCTCACACGTACGCTCCTCCTAAAGCGTCGTCGTACCCTCACCTGGACCCTAAACCGTCCCCGTCCCCTAACCCTAAACCTAGCCCGAACCCTAACCCTAAGCCTTCTCCGAAGCCTGACCCTCACCCGTCCCCTAATCCTAACCCGTACGCTAACACTAACCCGCGCCCTCACACGTACGCTCCTCCTAAAGCGTTGTCGTACCCTCAGCTGGACCCTAAGCCGTCTCCGTCCCTTAACCCTAACCCTAGCCCGAACCCTAACCCTAACCCTTCCCCGAAGCCTGACACTCACCCGTCCCCTAATCCTAACCCAAACGCTAACGCTAACCCGCGCCCTCACACGTACGCTCCCCCAAAAGCGTTGTCGTACCCTCACCTGGACCCTAAACCGTCCCCATCCCCTAACCCTAACCCTAGCCCGAACCCTAACACTAACCCTTGCCCAAAGCCTGACCCTCACCCGTCCCCTAATTCTAACCCGTACGCTAACGCTAACCGGCGCCCTCACACGTACGCTACCCCTAAAGGGTTGTCGTACCCTCACCTGGACCCTAACCTTCTCGGTCCCCTAACCCTAACCCTAGCCCGAACCCTAACCCTAACCCTTCTCCGAAGCCTGACCCTCACACATACACTAATCCTAACCCGTACGCTAACGCTAACCCGCGCCCTCACACGTACGCTCCCCCTAAAGCGTTGTCGTACACTCACCTGGACCCTAAACCGTCCCCGTCCCCTAACCCTAACCCTAGCCCGAACCCTAACCCTAACCCTTCTCGGAAGCCTGACCCTCACACGTCCCCTAATCCTAACCCGTACGCTAACGCTACACCGCGCCCTCAAACGTACGCTCCCCCTAAAGCGTTGTCGTACCCTCACCTGGACCCTAAACCGTCCCCGTGCCCTAACCCTAACCCTAGCCCGAACCCTAACCCTAACCCTTCCCCGAAGCCTGACCCTCACCCGTCCCCTACTCCTAACCCGTACGCTAACGCTAACCCGCGCCCTCACACGTACGCTCCCCCTAAAGCGTTGTCGTACCCTCACCTGGACCGTAAACCGTCCCCGTGCCCTAACCCTAACCCTAGCCCGAACCCTAACCCTAACCCTTCCCCGAAGCCTGACCCTCACCCGTCCCCTAATCCTACCCCCGTACGATAACGCTAACCCGCGCCCTCACACGTACGCTCCCCCTATAGCGTTGTCGTACCCTCACCTGAAAGCTAAACCTTCCCCGTCCCCTAACCCTAACCCTAGCCCGAAGCCTAACCCTAACCTTTCCCCGAAGCCTGACCCTCACCCGTCCCCTAATTCTAAACCGTACGCTAACGCTTACCCGCGCCCTCACACGTACGCTCCCCCTAAAGCGTTGTCGTACCCTCACCTGGACCCTAAACCGTCCCCATCCCCTAACCCTAACCCTAGCCCGAACACTAACCCTAACACTTCCCCGAAGCCTGACCTTCACCCGTCCCCTAATCCTAACCCGTACGCTAACGCTAACCCGCGCCCTCACACGTACGCTCCCCCTAAAGCGTTGTTGTACCCTCACCTGGAACCTAAACCGGCCCTGTCCCCTAACCCTAACCCTAGCCCGAAGCCTAACCCTAACCCTTCCCCGAAGCCTGACCCTCACCCGTCCCCTAATCCTAAACCGTACGCTAACGCTAACCCGCGCCCTCACACGTACGCTCCTCCTAAAGCGTTGTCGTATCCTCACCTGGACCCTAAACCTTTCCCGTCCACTAAATCTAACCCTAGCCTGAAGCCTAACCCTAACCCTTCCCCGAAGCCTGACCCTCACCCGTCCCCTAATTCTAACCCGTACACTAACGCTAACCCGCGCCCTCACACGTATGCTCACCCTAAAGCGTTGTCGTACCCTCACATGGACCCTAAACCGTCCCCGTCCCCTAACCCTAACCCTAGCCCGAAGCCTAACCCTAAACCTTCCCCGAAGCCTGACCCTCACCCTTCCCCTAATGCTAACCCGTACGCTAATGCTAACCCACGCCCTCACACGTACGCTCCCCCTAAAGCGTTGTCGTACCCTCACCTGGAACCTAAACCGTCCCCGTCCCCTAACCCTAACCCTAGCCCGAAGGCTAACCGTAACCCTTCCCCGAAGCCTGACCCTCACCCTTCCCCTAATGCTAGCCTCTACGCTAACGCTAACCCGCGCCCTCACACATACGCTCCCCCTAAAGCGTTGTCGTACCCTCACCTGGACCCTAAACCTTCCCCGTCCCCTAACCCTAACCCTAGCCCGAAGCCTAACCCTAACCCTTGCCCGAAGCCTGATCCTCACCCGTCCCCTAATCCTAACCCATACGCTAACGCTAACCCGCTCCCTCACACGTACGCTCCCCCTAAAGCGTTCTCGTACCCTCACCTGGACCCTAAACCGTCCCCGTCCCATAACCCTAACCCTAGCCCGAACCCTAAACCTAACCCTTCCCCGAAGCCTGACCCTCACCCTTCCCCTAATGCTAACCCGTACGCTAACACTAACCCGCGCCCTCACACGTACGCTACCCCTAAAGCGTCGTCGTACCCTCACCTGGACCCTAAACCGTCCCCGTCCCCTAACCCTAACCCTAGCCCGAACCCTAACCCTAAGCCTTCTCCGAAGCCTGACCCTCACCCGTCCCCTAATCTTAACCCGTACGCTAACACTAACCCGCGCCCTTACACGTACGCTCCCCCTAAAGTGTTGTCGTACCCTCAGCTGGACCCTAAACCGTCCCCATCCCCTAACCCTAACCCTAGCCCGAAGCCTAACCCTAACCCTTCCCCGAAGCCTGACCCTCACCCGTCCCCTAATCCTAACCCGTACGCTAACGCTAACCCGCGCCCTCACACATACGCTCCCCCTAAAGCGTTGTCGTACCCTCACCTGGACCCTAAACCTTCCCCGTCCCCTAACCCTAACCCTAGCCCGAAGCCTAACCCTAACCCTTGCCCGAAGCATGATCCTCACCCGTCCCCTAATCCTAACCCATACGCTAACGCTAACCCGCGCCCTCACACGTATGCTCCCCCTAAAGCGTGGTCGTACCCTCACCTGGACCCTAAACCGTCCCCGTCCCCTAACCCTAACCCTAGCCCGAAGCCTAACCCTAACCCTTCCCCGAAGCCTGACCCTCACCCGTCGTCTAATGCTAAACCGTACGGTAACGCTAACCCGCGCCCTTACACGTACGCTCCCCCTAAAGCGTTGTCGTACCCTCACCTAGACCCTAAACCGTCCCCGTCCCCTAACCCTAACCCTAGACCAAACCCTAACCCTAACCCTTCCCCGAAGCCTGACCCTCACCCGTCCCCTAATTCTCAACCGTACGATAACGCTAACCCGTGCACTCACACGTACTCTCCCCCTAAAGTGTTGGCGTATCCTCACCTGTACACTAAACCGTCCCCGTCCCCTAACCCTAACACTAGCCCGAACCCTGACCCTAACCCTTCCCCGAAGCCTGACCCTCACCCGTCGTCTAATGCTAAGCAGTACAGTAACGCTAACCCGCGCCCTCACACGTACGCTCCCCCTAAAGCATTGTCGTACCCTCACCTGGACCCTAAACCGTCCCCGTCCCCTAACTCTAACCCTAGCCCGAAGCCTAACCCTTACCCTTCCCCGAAGCCTGACCCTCACCCGTCCCCTAATCCTAAACCGTACGCTAACGCTAACCCGCTCCCTCACACGTACGCTCTCCCTAAAGCGTTGTCGTACCCTCACCTGGACCCTAAAACTTCCCCGTCCCCTAACCCTAACCCTACCCCGAAGCCTAACCCTAACCCTTCCCCGAAGCCTGACCCTCACCCGTCCCCGAATACTAACCCGTACGCTAACGCTAACCCACGCCCTCACACATACGCTCCCACTAAAGCGTTGTCGTACCCTCACCTGGACCCTAAACCTTCCCCGTCCCCTAACCCTAACCCTAGCCCGAAGCCTAACCCTATCCCTTGCCCGAAGCCTGACCCTCACCCGTCCCCTAATCCTAACCCATACGCTAACGCTAACCCGCGCCCTCACACGTACGCTCCCCCTAAAGCGTTGTCGTACCCTCACCTGAACCCTAAACCGTCCCCGTCCCCTAACCCTAACCCTAGCCCGAACCCTAACCCTAACCCTTCTCCGAAGCCTGACCCTCACCCATTCCCAATGCTAACCCTTACGCTAACGCTTACCCACGCCCTCACACGTACGCTCCCCCTAAAGCGTTGTCGTACACTCACCTGGACCCTAAACCGTCCCCGTCCCCTAACCCTAACCCTAGCCCGAACCCTAACCCTAACCCTTCCCCGAAGCCTGACCCTCACCCGTCCCCTAATCCTAACCCGTACGCTAACGCTAACCCGCGCCCTCACACGTACGATCCCCCTAAAGCGTTGTCGTACCATCATCTGGACCCTAAACCGTCCCCGTCCCCTAACCCTAACCCTAGCGCGAACCCTAACCCTAACCCTTCTCCGAAGCCTGACCCTCACCCATCCCCTAATCCTAACCCTTACGCTAACGCTTACCCACGCCCTCACACGTACGCTCCCCCTAAAGCGTTGTCGTACCGTCACCAGGACCCTAAACCGTCCCCGTCCCCTAACCCTAACCCTAGCCCGAACCCTAACCCTAACCCTTCCCCGAAGCCTGACCCTCACACGTCCCCTAATCCTAAACCGTACGCTAACGCTAACCCGCGCCCTCACACGTACGCTCCCCCTAAAGCATTGTCGTACACTCACCTGGACCCTAAACCGTCCCCGTCCCCTAACCCTAACCCTAGCCCGAACCCTAACACTAACCCTTCCCCGAAGCCTGACCCTCACCCGTCCCCTAATCCTAACGCGTACGCTAACGCTAACCCGCGCCCTCACACGTACGCTCCCCCTAAAGCGTTGTCGTACCCTCACCTGGACCCTAAACCGTCCCCGTCCCCTAACCCTAACCCTAGCCCGAACCCTAACCCTAACACTTCCCCGAAGCCTGACCCTCACCCGTCCCCTAATCCTAACCCGTACGCTAACGCTAACCCGCGCCCTCACACGTACGCTCCCCTTAAAGCGTTGTCGTACCCTCACCTGGACCCTAAACCGTACCCGTCCCCTAACTCTAACCCTAGCCCGAAGCCTAACACTAACAATTCCCCGAAGCCTGACCCTCAACCGTCCCCTAATCCTAACCAGTACGCTAACGCTAACCCGCGCCCTCACACATACGCTCCCCCTAAAGCGTTGTCGTACCCTCACCTGGACCCTAAACCTTCCCCGTCCCCTAACCCTAACCCTAGCCCGAAGCCTAACCCTAACCCTTGCCCGAAGCCTGATCCTCACCCGTCCCCTAATCCTAACCCATACGCTAACGCTAACCCGCTCCCTCACACGTACGCTCCCCCTAAAGCGTTCTCGTACCCTCACCTGGACCCTAAACCGTCCCCGTCCCATAACCCTAACCCTAGCCCGAACCCTAAACCTAACCCTTCCCCGAAGCCTGACCCTCACCCTTCCCCTAATGCTAACCCGTACGCTAACGCTAACCCGCGCCCTCACACGTACGCTACCCCTAAAGCGTCGTCGTACCCTCACCTGGACCCTAAACCGTCCCCGTCCCCTAACCCTAACCCTAGCCCGAACCCTAACCCTAAGCCTTCTCCGAAGCCTGACCCTCACCCGTCCCCTAATCTTAACCCGTACGCTAACACTAACCCGCGCCCTTACACGTACGCTCCCCCTAAAGTGTTGTCGTACCCTCAGCTGGACCCTAAACCGTCCCCATCCCCTAACCCTAACCCTAGCCCGAAGCCTAACCCTAACCCTTGCCCGAAGCCTGACCCTCACCCGTCCCCTAATCCTAACCCTTACGCTAACGCTAACCCGCGCCCTCACACATACGCTCCCCCTAAAGAGTTGTCGTACCCTCACCTGGACCCTAAACCTTCCCCGTCCCCTAACCCTAACCCTAGCCCGAAGCCTAACCCTAACCCTTGCCCGAAGCATGATCCTCACCCGTCCCCTAATCCTAACCCATACGCTAATGCTAACCCGCGACCTCACACGTATGCTCCCCCTAAAGCGTTGTCGTACCCTCACCTGGACCCTAAACCGTCCCCGTCCCCTAACCCTAACCCTAGCCCGAAGCCTAACCCTAACCCTTCCCCGAAGCCTGACCCTCACCCGTCGTCTAATGCTAAACCGTACGGTAACGCTAACCCGCGCCCTTACACGTACGCTGCAACTAAAGCGTTGTCGTACCCTCACCTAGACCCTAAACCGTCCCCGTCCCCTAACCCTAACCCTAGACCAAACCCTAACCCTAACCCTTCCCCGAAGCCTGACCCTCACCCGTCCCCTAATTCTAAACCGTACGATAACGCTAACCCGTGCACTCACACGTACGCTCCCCCTAAAGTGTTGGCGTATCCTCACCTGTACACTAAACCGTCCCCGTCCCCTAACCCTAACACTAGCCCGAACCCTGACCCTAACCCTTCCCCGAAGACTGACCCTCACCTGTCGTCTAATGATAAGCCGTACAGTAACGCTAACCCGCGCCCTCACACGTACGCTCCCCCTAAAGCATTGTCGTACCCTCACCTGGACCCTAAACCGTCCCCGTCCCCTAACCCTAACCCTAGCCCGAAGCCTAACCCTTACCCTTCCCCGAAGCCTGACCCTCACCCGTCCCCTAATCCTAAACCGTACGCTAACGCTAACCCGCTCCCTCACACGTACGCTCTCCCTAAAGCGTTGTCGTACCCTCACCTGGACCCTAAAACTTCCCCGTCCCCTAACCCTAACCCTACCCCGAAGCCTAACCCTAACCCTTCCCCGAAGCCTGACCCTCACCCGTCCCCTAATACTAACCCGTACGCTAACGCTAACCCGTGCCCTCACACGTACGCTCCCCCTAAAGCGTTGTCGTACACTCACCTGGACCCTAAACCGTCCCCGTCCCCTAACCCTAACCCTAGCCCGAAGGCTAACGGTAACCATTTCCCGAAACCTGACCCTCACCCGTCCCCTAATCCTAACCCGTACGCTAACGCTTACCCACGCCCTCACACGTACGCTCCCCCTAAAGCGTTGTCGTACCCTCACCTGGACCCTAAACCGTCCCCGTCCCCTAACCCTAACGCTAGCCAGAACCCTAACCCTAACCCTTCCCCGAAGCCTGACCCTCACCCGTCCCCTAATCCTAACCCGTACGCTAACGCTAACCCGCGCCCTCACACGTACGATACCCCTAAAGCGTTGTCGTACCCTCACCTGGACCCTAAACCTTCCCCGTCCCCTAACCCTAACCCTAGCCCGAACCCTAACCCTAACCCTTGCCCGAAGCCTGATCCTCACCCGTCCCCTAATCCTAACCCATACGCTAACGCTAACCCGCGCCCTCACACGTACGCTCCCCCTAAAGCGTTGTCGTACCCTCATCTGGACCCTAAACCGTCCCCGTCCCATAACCCTAACCCTAGCCCGAACCCTAAACCTAACCCTTCCCCGAAGCCTGACCCTCACCCTTCCTCTAATGCTAACCCGTACGCTAACGCTAACCCGCGCCCTCACACGTACGCTACCCCTAAAGCGTCGTCGTACCCTCACCTGGACCCTAAACCGTCCCCGTCCCCTAACCCTAACCCTAGCCCGAACCCTAACCCTAAGCCTTCTCCGAAGCCTGACCCTCACCCGTCGCCTAATCCTAACCCGTACGCTAACACTAACCCGCGCCCTCACACGTACGCTCCCCCTAAAGTGTTGTCGTACCCTCAGCTGGACCCTAAACCGTCCCCGTCCCCTAACCCTAACCCTAGCCCGAACCCTAACCCTAATCCTTCCCCGAAGCCTGACCCTCACCCGTCCCCTAATCCTAACGCGTACGCTAACGCTAACCCGCGCCCTCACACGTACGCTCCCCCTAAAGCATTGTCGTACTCTCACCTGGACCCTAAACCGTCCCCGTCCCCTAACCCTAACCCTAGCCCGAACCCTAACCGTAACCCTTCCCCGAAGCCTGACCCTCACCCGTCGTCTAATGCTAACCCGTACGGTAACGCTAACCCGCGCCCTCACACGTACGCTCCCCCTAAAGCGTTGTCGTACCCTCACCTGGACCCTAAACCGTCCCCATCCCCTAACCCTAACCCTAGCCCGAACCCTAACCCTAACCCTTCCCCAAAGCCTGACCCTCACACGTCCCCTAATCCTAACCCGTACGCTAACACTAACCCGCGCCCTCACACGTACGCTCCCCCTAAAGCGTTGTTGTACCCTCACCTGGACCCTAAACCGTCCCCGTCCCCTAACCCTAACCCTAGCCCGAAGCCTAACCCTAACCCTTCCCCGAAGCCTGACCCTCACCCGTCCCCTATTACTAACCCGTACGCTAACGCTAACTCGCGCCCTCACACGTACGCTCCCCCTAAAGCGTTGTTGTACCCTCACCTGGAACCTAAACCGTCCCCGTCCCCGTCCCCTAACCCTAGCCCGAACCCTAACCCTAACACTTCTCCGAAGCCTGACCCTCACCCATCCCCTAATCCTAACCCTTACGCTAACGCTTACCCACGCCCTCACACGTACGCTCCCCCTAAAGCATTGTCGTACCGTCACCAGGACCCTAAACCGTCCCCGTCCCCTAACCCTAACCCTAGCCCGAACCCTAACCCTAACCCTTCCCCGAAGCCTGACCCTCACACGTCCCCTAATCCTAAACCGTACGCTAACGCTAACCCGCGCCCTCACACGTACGCTCCCCCTAAAGCATTGTCATACTCTCACCTGGACCCTAAACTGTCCCCGTCCCCTAACCCTAACCCTAGCCCGAAGCCTAACCCTAAGACTTCTCCGAAGCCTGACACTCACCCGTCCCCTAATCCTAACCCGTAAGCTAACGCTAACCCGCGCCCTCACACGTACGCTCCCCCTATAGCGTTGTCGTACCCTCACCTGGACACTAAACCGTCCCCGTCCCCTAACCCTAACCCTAGCCCGAACACTAACCCTAACCCTTCCCCGAAGCCTGACCCTCACCCGTCCCCTAATCCTAACCCGTACGCTAACGCTAACCCGCGCCCTCACACGTACGCTCCCCTTAAAGCGTTGTCATACCCTCACCTGGACCCTAAACCGTCCACGTCCCCTAACCCTAACCCTAGCCCGAAGCCTAACAATAACAATTCCCCGAAGCCTGACCCTCACCCGTCCCCTAATCCTAACCCGTACGCTAACGCTAACCCGCGCCCTCACACATACGCTCCCCCTAAAGCGTTGTCGTACCCTCACCTGGACCCTAAACCTTCCCCGTCCCCTAACCCTAACCCTAGCCCGAAGCCTAACCCTAACACTTGCCCGAAGCCTGATCCTCACCCGTCCCCTAATCCTAACCCATACGCTAACGCTAACCCGCGCCCTCACACGTACGCTCCCCCTAAAGCGTTCTCGTACCCTCACCTGGACCCTAAACCGTCCCCGTCCCATAACCCTAACCCTAGCCCGAACCCTAAACCTAACCCTTCCCCGAAGCCTGACCCTCACCCTTCCCCTAATGCTAACCCGTACGCTAATGCTAACCCGCGCCCTCACACGTACGCTACCCCTTAAGCGTCGTCGTACCCTCACCTGGACCCTAAACCGTCCCCGTCCCCTAACCCTAACCCTAGCCCGAACCCTAACCCTAAGCCTTCTCCGAAGCCTGACCCTCACCCGTCCCCTAATCCTAACCCGTACGCTAACACTAAACCGCGCCCTCACACGTACGCTCCCCCTAAAGTGTTGTCGTACCCTCAGCTGGACCCTAAACCGTCCCCGTCCCCTAACCCTAACCCTAGCCCGAACCCTAACCCTAACCCTTCTCCGAAGCCTGACCCTCACCCGTCCCCTAATCCTAACGCGTACGCTAACGCTAACCCGCGCCCTCACACGTACGCTCCCCCTAAAGCATTGTCGTACTCTCACCTGGACCCTAAACCGTCCCCGTCCCCTAACCCTAACCCTAGCCCGAACCCTAACCCTAACCCTTCCCCGAAGCCTGACCCTCACCCGTCCCCTAATCCTAACCCGTACGCTAACGCTAACCCGCGCCCTCACACGTACGCTCCCCCTAAAGCGTTGTCATACCCTCACCTGGACCCTAAACCGTCCCCGTCCCCTAACCCTAACTCTAGCCCGAACCCTAACCCTAACCCTTCCCCGAAGCCTGATCTTCACCCTTCCCCTAATGCTAACCCGTACGCTAACGCTAACCCGCACCCTCACACGTACGCTCCCCCTAAAGCGTCGTCATACCCTCACCTGGACCCTAAACTGTCCCCGTCCCCTAACCCTAACCCTAGCCCGAAGCCTAACCCTAAGACTTCTCCGAAGCCTGACACTCACCCGTCCCCTAATCCTAACCCGTAAGCTAACGCTAACCCGCGCCCTCACACGTACGCTCCCCCTAAAGCGTTGTCGTACCCTTACCTGGACGCTAAACCGTCCCCGTCCCTTGACCCTAACCCTAGCCCGAACCCTAACCCTAACCCTTCCCCGAAGCCTGACCCTAACCCGTCCCCTAATCCTAACCCGTACGCTAACGCTAACCCGCGCCCTCACACGTACGCTCCCCTTAAAGCGTTGTCGTAACCTCACCTGGACCCTAAACCGTCCCCGTCCCCTAACCCTAACCCTAGCCCGAACCCTAACCCTAACGCTTCCCCGAAGCCTGACACTCACCCTTCCCTTAATGCTCACCCGTACGCTAACGCTAACCCGCGCCCTCACACGTACGTTCCCCCTAAAGCGTTGTCGTACCCTCACCTGTTACCTAAACCGTCCCCGTCCCCTAACCCTAACCCTAGCCTGAAGGCTAACCGTAACCCTTCCCCGAAGCCTGACCCTCACCCGTCGTCTAATGCTAACCCGTACGGTAACGCTAACCCACGCCCTCACACGTACGTTCCCCCTAAAGCGTTGTCGTACCCTCACCTGTTACCTAAACCGTCCCCGTCCCCTAACACAAACCCTAGCCCGAAGCCTAACCCTAACCCTTCCCGGAAGCCTGACCCTCACCCGTCTCCTAATCCTAACCCGTACGTTAACGCTAACCTGCGCCCTCACACGTACGCTTCCCCTAAAGCGTTGTCGTACACTCACCTGGACCCTAAACCGTCCCCGTCCCCGTCCCCTAACCCTAGCCCGAACCCTAACCCTAACCCTTCCCCGAAGCCTGACCCTCACCCGTCTCCTAATCCTAACCCGTACGCTAACGCTAACCCACGCCCTAACACGTACGCTCCCCCTAAAGCGTTGTCGTACCCTCACCTGGACCCTAAACCGTCTCCGTCCCCTAACCCTAACCCTAGCCCGAACCCTAACCCTAACCCTTCTCGGAAGCCTGACCCTCACACGTCCCCTAATCCTAACCCGTACGCTAACGCTAACCCGCGCCCTCACACGTACGCTCCCCTTAAAGCGTTGTCGTAACCTCACCTGGACCCTAAACCGTCCCCGTCCCCTAACCCTAACCCTAGCCCGAACCCTACACCTAACGCTTCCCCGAAGCCTGACACTCACCCTTCCCTTAATGCTCACCCGTACGCTAACGCTAACCCGCGCCCTCACACGTACGTTCCCCCTAAAGCGTTGTCGTACCCTCACCTGTTACCTAAACCGTCCCCGTCCCCTAACCCTAACCCTAGCCTGAAGGCTAACCGTAACCCTTCCCCGAAGCCTGACCCTCACCCGTCGTCTAATGCTAACCCGTACGGTAACGCTAACCCACGCCCTCACACGTACGTTCCCCCTAAAGCGTTGTCGTACCCTCACCTGTTACCTAAACCGTCCCCGTCCCCTAACACAAACCCTAGCCCGAAGCCTAACCCTAACCCTTCCCGGAAGCCTGACCCTCACCCGTCTCCTAATCCTAACCCGTACGTTAACGCTAACCTCCGCCCTCACACGTACGCTTCCCCTAAAGCGTTGTCGTACACTCACCTGGACCCTAAACCGTCCCCGTCCCCGTCCCCTAACCCTAGCCCGAACCCTAACCCTAACCCTTCCCCGAAGCCTGACCCTCACCCGTCTCCTAATCCTAACCCGTACGCTAACGCTAACCCACGCCCTAACACGTACGCTCCCCCTAAAGCGTTGTCGTACCCTCACCTGGACCCTAAACCGTCTCCGTCCCCTAACCCTAACCCTAGCCCGAACCCTAACCCTAACCCTTCTCGGAAGCCTGACCCTAACCCGTCCCATAATCCTAACCCGTACGCTAACGCTAACCCGCGCCCTCACACGTACGCTCCCCTTAAAGCGTTGTCGTAACCTCACCTGGACCCTAAACCGTCCCCGTCCCCTAACCCTAACCCTAGCCCGAACCCTAACCCTAACGCTTCCCCGAAGCCTGACACTCACCCTTCCCTTAATGCTCACCCGTACGCTAACGCTAACCCGCGCCCTCACACGTACGTTCCCCCTAAAGCGTTGTCGTACCCTCACCTGTTACCTAAACCGTCCCCGTCCCCTAACCCTAACCCTAGCCTGAAGGCTAACCGTAACCCTTCCCCGAAGCCTGACCCTCACCCGTCGTCTAATGCTAACCCGTACGGTAACGCTAACCCACGCCCTCACACGTACGTTCCCCCTAAAGCGTTGTCGTACCCTCACCTGTTACCTAAACCGTCCCCGTCCCCTAACACAAACCCTAGCCCGAAGCCTAACCCTAACCCTTCCCGGAAGCCTGACCCTCACCCGTCTCCTAATCCTAACCCGTACGTTAACGCTAACCTGCGCCCTCACACGTACGCTTCCCCTAAAGCGTTGTCGTACACTCACCTGGACCCTAAACCGTCCCCGTCCCCGTCCCCTAACCCTAGCCCGAACCCTAACCCTAACCCTTCCCCGAAGCCTGACCCTCACCCGTCTCCTAATCCTAACCCGTACGCTAACGCTAACCCACGCCCTAACACGTACGCTCCCCCTAAAGCGTTGTCGTACCCTCACCTGGACCCTAAACCGTCTCCGTCCCCTAACCCTAACCCTAGCCCGAACCCTAACCCTAACCCTTCTCGGAAGCCTGACCCTCACACGTCCCCTAATCCTAACCCGTACGCTAACGCTAACCCGCGCTCTCACACGTACGCTCCCCCTAAAGCGTTGTCGTACCCTCACCTGGACCCTAAACCGTCCCCGTCCCCTAACCCTAACCCTAGTCCGAACCCTAACCCTAACACTTCCCCGAAGCCTGACCTTCACCCGTCCCCTAATCCTAAACCGTACGCTAACGCTAACCCGCGCCCTCACACGTACGCTCCCCCTAAAGCGTTGTTGTACCCTCACCTGGAACCTAAACCTTCCCCGTCCCCTAAACCTAACCCTAGCCCGAAGCCTAACCCTAACCCTTCCCCGAAGCCTGACCCTCACCCGTCGTCTAATGCTAAACCGTACGGTAACGCTAACCCGCGCCCTTACACGTACGCTGCAACTAAAGCGTTGTCGTACCCTCACCTAGACCCTAAACCGTCCCCGTCCCCTAACCCTAACCCTAGACCAAACCCTAACCCTAACCCTTCCCCGAAGCCTGACCCTCACCCGTCCCCTAATTCTAAACCGTACGATAACGCTAACCCGTGCACTCACACGTACGCTCCCCCTAAAGTGTTGGCGTATCCTCACCTGTACACTAAACCGTCCCCGTCCCCTAACCCTAACACTAGCCCGAACCCTGACCCTAACCCTTCCCCGAAGACTGACCCTCACCTGTCGTCTAATGATAAGCCGTACAGTAACGCTAACCCGCGCCCTCACACGTACGCTCCCCCTAAAGCATTGTCGTACCCTCACCTGGACCCTAAACCGTCCCCGTCCCCTAACCCTAACCCTAGCCCGAAGCCTAACCCTTACCCTTCCCCGAAGCCTGACCCTCACCCGTCCCCTAATCCTAAACCGTACGCTAACGCTAACCCGCTCCCTCACACGTACGCTCTCCCTAAAGCGTTGTCGTACCCTCACCTGGACCCTAAAACTTCCCCGTCCCCTAACCCTAACCCTACCCCGAAGCCTAACCCTAACCCTTCCCCGAAGCCTGACCCTCACCCGTCCCCTAATACTAACCCGTACGCTAACGCTAACCCGTGCCCTCACACGTACGCTCCCCCTAAAGCGTTGTCGTACACTCACCTGGACCCTAAACCGTCCCCGTCCCCTAACCCTAACCCTAGCCCGAAGGCTAACGGTAACCATTTCCCGAAACCTGACCCTCACCCGTCCCCTAATCCTAACCCGTACGCTAACGCTTACCCACGCCCTCACACGTACGCTCCCCCTAAAGCGTTGTCGTACCCTCACCTGGACCCTAAACCGTCCCCGTCCCCTAACCCTAACGCTAGCCAGAACCCTAACCCTAACCCTTCCCCGAAGCCTGACCCTCACCCGTCCCCTAATCCTAACCCGTACGCTAACGCTAACCCGCGCCCTCACACGTACGATACCCCTAAAGCGTTGTCGTACCCTCACCTGGACCCTAAACCTTCCCCGTCCCCTAACCCTAACCCTAGCCCGAACCCTAACCCTAACCCTTACCCGAAGCCTGATCCTCACCCGTCCCCTAATCCTAACCCATACGCTAACGCTAACCCGCGCCCTCACACGTACGCTCCCCCTAAAGCGTTGTCGTACCCTCATCTGGACCCTAAACCGTCCCCGTCCCATAACCCTAACCCTAGCCCGAACCCTAAACCTAACCCTTCCCCGAAGCCTGACCCTCACCCTTCCTCTAATGCTAACCCGTACGCTAACGCTAACCCGCGCCCTCACACGTACGCTACCCCTAAAGCGTCGTCGTACCCTCACCTGGACCCTAAACCGTCCCCGTCCCCTAACCCTAACCCTAGCCCGAACCCTAACCCTAAGCCTTCTCCGAAGCCTGACCCTCACCCGTCGCCTAATCCTAACCCGTACGCTAACACTAACCCGCGCCCTCACACGTACGCTCCCCCTAAAGTGTTGTCGTACCCTCAGCTGGACCCTAAACCGTCCCCGTCCCCTAACCCTAACCCTAGCCCGAACCCTAACCCTAATCCTTCCCCGAAGCCTGACCCTCACCCGTCCCCTAATCCTAACGCGTACGCTAACGCTAACCCGCGCCCTCACACGTACGCTCCCCCTAAAGCATTGTCGTACTCTCACCTGGACCCTAAACCGTCCCCGTCCCCTAACCCTAACCCTAGCCCGAACCCTAACCGTAACCCTTCCCCGAAGCCTGACCCTCACCCGTCGTCTAATGCTAACCCGTACGGTAACGCTAACCCGCGCCCTCACACGTACGCTCCCCCTAAAGCGTTGTCGTACCCTCACCTGGACCCTAAACCGTCCCCATCCCCTAACCCTAACCCTAGCCCGAACCCTAACCCTAACCCTTCCCCAAAGCCTGACCCTCACACGTCCCCTAATCCTAACCCGTACGCTAACACTAACCCGCGCCCTCACACGTACGCTCCCCCTAAAGCGTTGTTGTACCCTCACCTGGACCCTAAACCGTCCCCGTCCCCTAACCCTAACCCTAGCCCGAAGCCTAACCCTAACCCTTCCCCGAAGCCTGACCCTCACCCGTCCCCTATTACTAACCCGTACGCTAACGCTAACTCGCGCCCTCACACGTACGCTCCCCCTAAAGCGTTGTTGTACCCTCACCTGGAACCTAAACCGTCCCCGTCCCCGTACCCTAACCCTAGCCCGAACCCTAACCCTAACACTTCTCCGAAGCCTGACCCTCACCCATCCCCTAATCCTAACCCTTACGCTAACGCTTACCCACGCCCTCACACGTACGCTCCCCCTAATGCATTGTCGTACCGTCACCAGGACCCTAAACCGTCCCCGTCCCCTAACCCTAACCCTAGCCCGAACCCTAACCCTAACCCTTCCCCGAAGCCTGACCCTCACACGTCCCCTAATCCTAAACCGTACGCTAACGCTAACCCGCGCCCTCACACGTACGCTCCCCCTAAAGCATTGTCATACTCTCACCTGGACCCTAAACTGTCCCCGTCCCCTAACCCGAACCCTAGCCCGAAGCCTAACCCTAAGACTTCTCCGAAGCCTGACACTCACCCGTCCCCTAATCCTAACCCGTAAGCTAACGCTAACCCGCGCCCTCACACGTACGCTCCCCCTATAGCGTTGTCGTACCCTCACCTGGACACTAAACCGTCCCCGTCCCCTAACCCTAACCCTAGCCCGAACACTAACCCTAACCCTTCCCCGAAGCCTGACCCTCACCCGTCCCCTAATCCTAACCCGTACGCTAACGCTAACCCGCGCCCTCACACGTACGCTCCCCTTAAAGCGTTGTCATACCCTCACCTGGACCCTAAACCGTCCACGTCCCCTAACCCTAACCCTAGCCCGAAGCCTAACAATAACAATTCCCCGAAGCCTGACCCTCACCCGTCCCCTAATCCTAACCCGTACGCTAACGCTAACCCGCGCCCTCACACATACGCTCCCCCTAAAGCGTTGTCGTACCCTCACCTGGACCCTAAACCTTCCCCGTCCCCTAACCCTAACCCTAGCCCGAAGCCTAACCCTAACACTTGCCCGAAGCCTGATCCTCACCCGTCCCCTAATCCTAACCCATACGCTAACGCTAACCCGCGCCCTCACACGTACGCTCCCCCTAAAGCGTTCTCATACCCTCACCTGGACCCTAAACCGTCCCCGTCCCATAACCCTAACCCTAGCCCGAACCCTAACCCTAACCCTTCCCCGAAGCCTTACCCTCACCCTTCCCCTAATGCTAACCCGTACGCTAATGCTAACCCGCGCCCTCGCACGTACGCTACCCCTAAAGCGTCGTCGTACCCTCACCTGGACCCTAAACCGTCCCCGTCCCCTAACCCTAACCCTAGCCCGAACCCTAACCCTAAGCCTTCTCCGAAGCCTGACCCTCACCCGTCCCCTAATCCTAACCCGTACGCTAACACTAACCCGCGCCCTCACACGTACGCTCCCCCTAAAGTGTTGTCGTACCCTCAGCTGGACCCTAAACCGTCCCCGTCCCCTAACCCTAACCCTAGCCCGAACCCTAACCCTAACCCTTCTCCGAAGCCTGACCCTCACCCGTCCCCTAATCCTAACGCGTACGCTAACGCTAACCCGCGCCCTCACACGTACGCTCCCCCTAAAGCATTGTCGTACTCTCACCTGGACCCTAAACCGTCCCCGTCCCCTAACCCTAACCCTAGCCCGAACCCTAACCCTAACCCTTCCCCGAAGCCTGACCCTCACCCGTCCCCTAATCCTAACCCGTACGCTAACGCTAACCCGCGCCCTCACACGTACGCTCCCCCTAAAGCGTTGTCATACCCTCACCTGGACCCTAAACCGTCCCCGTCCCCTAACCCTAACTCTAGCCCGAACCCTAACCCTAACCTTTCCCCGAAGCCTGACCTTCACCCTTCCCCTAATGCTAACCCGTACGCTAACGCTAACCCGCACCCTCACACGTACGCTCCCCCTAAAGCGTCGTCATACCCTCACCTGGACCCTAAACTGTCCCCGTCCCCTAACCCTAACCCTAGCCCGAAGCCTAACCCTAAGACTTCTCCGAAGCCTGACACTCACCCGTCCCCTAATCCTAACCCGTAAGCTAACGCTAACCCGCGCCCTCACACGTACGCTCCCCCTAAAGCGTTGTCGTACCCTTACCTGGACGCTAAACCGTCCCCGTCCCTTGACCCTAACCCTAGCCCGAACCCTAACCCTAACCCTTCCCCGAAGCCTGACCCTAACCCGTCCCCTAATCCTAACCCGTACGCTAACGCTAACCCGCGCCCTCACACGTACGCTCCCCCTAAAGAGTTGTCGTACCCTCACCTGGACCCTAAACCTTCCCCGTCCCCTAACCCTAACCCTAGCCCGAAGCCTAACCCTAACCCTTGCCCGAAGCATGATCCTCACCCGTCCCCTAATCCTAACCCATACGCTAATGCTAACCCGCGACCTCACACGTATGCTCCCCCTAAAGCGTTGTCGTACCCTCACCTGGACCCTAAACCGTCCCCGTCCCCTAACCCTAACCCTAGCCCGAAGCCTAACCCTAACCCTTCCCCGAAGCCTGACCCTCACCCGTCGTCTAATGCTAAACCGTACGGTAACGCTAACCCGCGCCCTTACACGTACGCTGCAACTAAAGCGTTGTCGTACCCTCACCTAGACCCTAAACCGTCCCCGTCCCCTAACCCTAACCCTAGACCAAACCCTAACCCTAACCCTTCCCCGAAGCCTGACCCTCACCCGTCCCCTAATTCTAAACCGTACGATAACGCTAACCCGTGCACTCACACGTACGCTCCCCCTAAAGTGTTGGCGTATCCTCACCTGTACACTAAACCGTCCCCGTCCCCTAACCCTAACACTAGCCCGAACCCTGACCCTAACCCTTCCCCGAAGACTGACCCTCACCTGTCGTCTAATGATAAGCCGTACAGTAACGCTAACCCGCGCCCTCACACGTACGCTCCCCCTAAAGCATTGTCGTACCCTCACCTGGACCCTAAACCGTCCCCGTCCCCTAACCCTAACCCTAGCCCGAAGCCTAACCCTTACCCTTCCCCGAAGCCTGACCCTCACCCGTCCCCTAATCCTAAACCGTACGCTAACGCTAACCCGCTCCCTCACACGTACGCTCTCCCTAAAGCGTTGTCGTACCCTCACCTGGACCCTAAAACTTCCCCGTCCCCTAACCCTAACCCTACCCCGAAGCCTAACCCTAACCCTTCCCCGAAGCCTGACCCTCACCCGTCCCCTAATACTAACCCGTACGCTAACGCTAACCCGTGCCCTCACACGTACGCTCCCCCTAAAGCGTTGTCGTACACTCACCTGGACCCTAAACCGTCCCCGTCCCCTAACCCTAACCCTAGCCCGAAGGCTAACGGTAACCATTTCCCGAAACCTGACCCTCACCCGTCCCCTAATCCTAACCCGTACGCTAACGCTTACCCACGCCCTCACACGTACGCTCCCCCTAAAGCGTTGTCGTACCCTCACCTGGACCCTAAACCGTCCCCGTCCCCTAACCCTAACGCTAGCCAGAACCCTAACCCTAACCCTTCCCCGAAGCCTGACCCTCACCCGTCCCCTAATCCTAACCCGTACGCTAACGCTAACCCGCGCCCTCACACGTACGATACCCCTAAAGCGTTGTCGTACCCTCACCTGGACCCTAAACCTTCCCCGTCCCCTAACCCTAACCCTAGCCCGAACCCTAACCCTAACCCTTGCCCGAAGCCTGATCCTCACCCGTTCCCTAATCCTAACCCATACGCTAACGCTAACCCGCGCCCTCACACGTACGCTCCCCCTAAAGCGTTGTCGTACCCTCATCTGGACCCTAAACCGTCCCCGTCCCATAACCCTAACCCTAGCCCGAACCCTAAACCTAACCCTTCCCCGAAGCCTGACCCTCACCCTTCCTCTAATGCTAACCCGTACGCTAACGCTAACCCGCGCCCTCACACGTACGCTACCCCTAAAGCGTCGTCGTACCCTCACCTGGACCCTAAACCGTCCCCGTCCCCTAACCCTAACCCTAGCCCGAACCCTAACCCTAAGCCTTCTCCGAAGCCTGACCCTCACCCGTCGCCTAATCCTAACCCGTACGCTAACACTAACCCGCGCCCTCACACGTACGCTCCCCCTAAAGTGTTGTCGTACCCTCAGCTGGACCCTAAACCGTCCCCGTCCCCTAACCCTAACCCTAGCCCGAACCCTAACCCTAATCCTTCCCCGAAGCCTGACCCTCACCCGTCCCCTAATCCTAACGCGTACGCTAACGCTAACCCGCGCCCTCACACGTACGCTCCCCCTAAAGCATTGTCGTACTCTCACCTGGACCCTAAACCGTCCCCGTCCCCTAACCCTAACCCTAGCCCGAACCCTAACCGTAACCCTTCCCCGAAGCCTGACCCTCACCCTTCGTCTAATGCTAACCCGTACGGTAACGCTAACCCGCGCCCTCACACGTACGCTCCCCCTAAAGCGTTGTCGTACCCTCACCTGGACCCTAAACCGTCCCCATCCCCTAACCCTAACCCTAGCCCGAACCCTAACCCTAACCCTTCCCCAAAGCCTGACCCTCACACGTCCCCTAATCCTAACCCGTACGCTAACACTAACCCGCGCCCTCACACGTACGCTCCCCCTAAAGCGTTGTTGTACCCTCACCTGGACCCTAAACCGTCCCCGTCCCCTAACCCTAACCCTAGCCCGAAGCCTAACCCTAACCCTTCCCCGAAGCCTGACCCTCACCCGTCCCCTATTACTAACCCGTACGCTAACGCTAACTCGCGCCCTCACACGTACGCTCCCCCTAAAGCGTTGTTGTACCCTCACCTGGAACCTAAACCGTCCCCGTCCCCGTCCCCTAACCCTAGCCCGAACCCTAACCCTAACACTTCTCCGAAGCCTGACCCTCACCCATCCCCTAATCCTAACCCTTACGCTAACGCTTACCCACGCCCTCACACGTACGCTCCCCCTAATGAATTGTCGTACCGTCACCAGGACCCTAAACCGTCCCCGTCCCCTAACCCTAACCCTAGCCCGAACCCTAACCCTAACCCTTCCCCGAAGCCTGACCCTCACACGTCCCCTAATCCTAAACCGTACGCTAACGCTAACCCGCGCCCTCACACGTACGCTCCCCCTAAAGCATTGTCATACTCTCACCTGGACCCTAAACTGTCCCCATCCCCTAACCCGAACCCTAGCCCGAAGCCTAACCCTAAGACTTCTCCGAAGCCTGACACTCACCCGTCCCCTAATCCTAACCCGTAAGCTAACGCTAACCCGCGCCCTCACACGTACGCTCCCCCTATAGCGTTGTCGTACCCTCACCTGGACACTAAACCGTCCCCGTCCCCTAACCCTAACCCTAGCCCGAACACTAACCCTAACCCTTCCCCGAAGCCTGACCCTCACCCGTCCCCTAATCCTAACCCGTACGCTAACGCTAACCCGCGCCCTCACACGTACGCTCCCCTTAAAGCGTTGTCATACCCTCACCTGGACCCTAAACCGTCCACGTCCCCTAACCCTAACCCTAGCCCGAAGCCTAACAATAACAATTCCCCGAAGCCTGACCCTCACCCGTCCCCTAATCCTAACCCGTACGCTAACGCTAACCCGCGCCCTCACACATACGCTCCCCCTAAAGCGTTGTCGTACCCTCACCTGGACCCTAAACCTTCCCCGTCCCCTAACCCTAACCCTAGCCCGAAGCCTAACCCTAACACTTGCCCGAAGCCTGATCCTCACCCGTCCCCTAATCCTAACCCATACGCTAACGCTAACCCGCGCCCTCACACGTACGCTCCCCCTAAAGCGTTCTCGTACCCTCACCTGGACCCTAAACCGTCCCCGTCCCATAACCCTAACCCTAGCCCGAACCCTAAACCTAACCCTTCCCCGAAGCCTGACCCTCACCCTTCCCCTAATGCTAACCCGTACGCTAATGCTAACCCGCGCCCTCACACGTACGCTACCCCTAAAGCGTCGTCGTACCCTCACCTGGACCCTAAACCGTCCCCGTCCCCTAACCCTAACCCTAGCCCGAACCCTAACCCTAAGCCTTCTCCGAAGCCTGACCCTCACCCGTCCCCTAATCCTAACCCGTACGCTAACACTAACCCGCGCCCTCACACGTACGCTCCCCCTAAAGTGTTGTCGTACCCTCAGCTGGACCCTAAACCGTCCCCGTCCCCTAACCCTAACCCTAGCCCGAACCCTAACCCTAACCCTTCTCCGAAGCCTGACCCTCACCCGTCCCCTAATCCTAACGCGTACGCTAACGCTAACCCGCGCCCTCACACGTACGCTCCCCCTAAAGCATTGTCGTACTCTCACCTGGACCCTAAACCGTCCCCGTCCCCTAACCCTAACCCTAGCCCGAACCCTAACCCTAACCCTTCCCCGAAGCCTGACCCTCACCCGTCCCCTAATCCTAACCCGTACGCTAACGCTAACCCGCGCCCTCACACGTACGCTCCCCCTAAAGCGTTGTCATACCCTCACCTGGACCCTAAACCGTCCCCGTCCCCTAACCCTAACTCTAGCCCGAACCCTAACCCTAACCCTTCCCCGAAGCCTGACCTTCACCCTTCCCCTAATGCTAACCCGTACGCTAACGCTAACCCGCACCCTCACACGTACGCTCCCCCTAAAGCGTCGTCATACCCTCACCTGGACCCTAAACTGTCCCCGTCCCCTAACCCTAACCCTAGCCCGAAGCCTAACCCTAAGACTTCTCCGAAGCCTGACACTCACCCGTCCCCTAATCCTAACCCGTAAGCTAACGCTAACCCGCGCCCTCACACGTACGCTCCCCCTAAAGCGTTGTCGTACCCTTACCTGGACGCTAAACCGTCCCCGTCCCTTGACCCTAACCCTAGCCCGAACCCTAACCCTAACCCTTCCCCGAAGCCTGACCCTAACCCGTCCCCTAATCCTAACCCGTACGCTAACGCTAACCCGCGCCCTCACACGTACGCTCCCCTTAAAGCGTTGTCGTAACCTCACCTGGACCCTAAACCGTCCCCGTCCCCTAACCCTAACCCTAGCCCGAACCCTAACCCTAACGCTTCCCCGAAGCCTGACACTCACCCTTCCCTTAATGCTCACCCGTACGCTAACGCTAACCCGCGCCCTCACACGTACGTTCCCCCTAAAGCGTTGTCGTACCCTCACTTGTTACCTAAACCGTCCCCGTCCCCTAACCCTAACCCTAGCCTGAAGGCTAACCGTAACCGTTCCCCGAAGCCTGACCCTCACCCGTCGTCTAATGCTAACCCGTACGGTAACGCTAACCCACGCCCTCACACGTACGTTCCCCCTAAAGCGTTGTCGTACCCTCACCTGTTACCTAAACCGTCCCCGTCCCCTAACACAAACCCTAGCCCGAAGCCTAACCCTAACCCTTCCCGGAAGCCTGACCCTCACCCGTCTCCTAATCCTAACCCGTACGTTAACGCTAACCTGCGCCGTCACACGTACTCTCCCCCTAAAGCGTTGTCGTACATTCACCTGGACCCTAAACCGTCCCCGTCCCCTAACCCTAACCCTAGCCCGAACCCTAACCCTAAGCCTTCTCCGAAGCCTGACCCTCACGCGTCCCCTAATCCTAAACCGTACGCTAACGCTAACCCGCGCCCTCACACGTACGCTCCCCCTAAAGCGTTGTCGTACACTCACCTGGACCCTAAACCGTCCCCGTCCCCTAACCTTACCCCTAGACCAAACCCTAACCCTAACCCTTCTCCGAAGCCTGACCCTCACCCGTCCCCTAATCCTAACCCGTACGCTAACACTAACCCACGCCCTCACACGTACGCTCCCCCTAAAGTGTTGTCGTACCCTCAGCTGGACCCTAAACCGTCTCCGTCCCCTAACCCTAACCCTAGCCCGAACCCTAAACCTAACCCTTCCCCGAAGCCTGACCCTCACCCGTCCCCTAATCCTAACGCGTACTCTAACGCTAACCCGCGCCCTCACACGTACGCTCCCCCTAAAGCATTGTCGTACTCTCACCTGGACCCTAAACCGTCCCCGTCCCCTAACCCTAACCCTAGCCCGAAGCCTAACCCTAACCCTTCCCCGAAGCCTGACCCTCACCCTTCCCCTAATCCTAAACCGTATGCTAACGCTAACCCGCGCCCTCACACGTACGCTCCCCCTAAAGCGTTGTCGTATCCTCACCTGGACCCTAAACCTTCCCCGTCCCCTAAACCTAACCCTAGCTCGAAGCCTAACCCTAACCCTTCCCCGAAGCCTGACCCTCACCCGTCCCCTAATCCTAACCCGTACGCTAACGCTAACCCACGCCCTCACACGTACGCTCCCCATAAAGCATTGTCGAACCCTCACCTGTAACCTAAACCGTCACCGTCCCCTAACCCTAACCCTAGCACGAAGGATAACCGTAACCCTTCCCCGAAGCCTGACCCTCACCCGTCCCCTAATCCTAACCCGTACGCTAACGCTAACCCTCGCCCTCACACGTACGCTCCCCCTAAAGCGTTGTCGTACCCTCACCTGGACCCTAAACCGTCCCCGGCCCCTAACCCTAATCCTAGCCCGAACCCTAACCCTAACCATTCCCTGAAGCCTGACCCTCACCCGTCCCCTAATCGTACACCGTACGCTAACGCTAACCAGCGCCCTCACACGTACGCTCCCCCTAAAGCATTGTCGTACCCTTACCTGGACGCTAAACTGTCCCCGTCCCTTAACTCTAACCCTAGCCCGAACCCTAACCCTAACCCTTCCCCGAAGCCTGACCCTATCCCGTCCCCTAATCCTAACCCGTACGCTAACGCTAACCCGCGCCCTCACACGTACGCTCCCCTTAAAGCGTTGTCGTACTCTCACCTGGACCCTAAACCTTCCCCGTCCCCTAACCCTAACCCTAGCCCAAAGGCTAACCCTAACCCTTCCCCGAAACCTGACCCTCACCCGTCTCCTAATCCTAACCCGTACGTTAACGCTAACCTGCGCCCTCACACGTACGCTTCCCCTAAAGCGTTGTCGTACACTCACCTGGACCCTAAACCGTCCCCGTCCCCTAACCCTAACCCTAGCCCGAACCCTAACCCTAACCCTTCCCCGAAGCCTGACCCTCACCCGTCTCCTAATCCTAACCCGTACGCTAACGCTAACCCACGCCCTAACACGTACGCTCCCCCTAAAGCGTTGTCGTACCCTCACCTGGACCCTAAACCGTCTCCGTCCCCTAACCCTAACCCTAGCCCGAACCCTAACCCTAACCCTTCTCGGAAGCCTGACCCTCACACGTCCCCTAATCCTAACCCGTACGCTAACGCTAACCCGCGCCCTCACACGTACGCTCCCCCTAAAGCGTTGTCGTACCCTCACCTGGACCCTAAACCGTCCCCGTCCCCTAACCCTAACCCTAGTCCGAACCCTAACCCTAACACTTCCCCGAAGCCTGACCTTCACCCGTCCCCTAATCCTAAACCGTACGCTAACGCTAACCCGCGCCCTCACACGTACGCTCCCCCTAAAGCGTTGTTGTACCCTCACCTGGAACCTAAACCGTCCCCGTCCCCTAACCCTAACCCTAGCCCGAAGCCTAACCCTAACCCTTCCCCGAAGCCTGACCCTCACCCGTCCCCTAATCCTAAACCGTACGCTAACGCTAACCCGCGCCCTCACACGTACGCTCCCCCTAAAGCGTTGTCGTATCCTCACCTGGACCCTAAACCTTTCCCGTCCCCTAAACCTAAACCTAGCCCGAAGCCTAACCCTAACCCTACCCCGAAGCCTGACCCTCACCCGTCCCCTAATCCTAACCCGTACGCTAAAGCTAACCCGCGCCCTCACACGTATGCTCCCCCTAAAGCGTTGTCGTACCCTCACCTGGACCCTAAACCGTCCCCGTCCCCTAACCCTAACCCTAGCCCGAAGCCTAACCCTAACCCTTCCCCGAAGCCTGACCCTCACCCTTCCCCTAATGCTAACCCGTACGCTAATGCTAACCCACGCCCTCACACGTACGCTTCCCCTAAAGCGTTGTCGTACCCTCACCTGGAACCTAAACCGTCCCCGTCCCCTAACCCTAACCCTAGCCCGAAGGCTAACCGTAACCCTTCCCCGAAGCCTGACCCTCACCCGTCCCCTAATCCTAACCCAAACGCTAACGCTAACCCTCGCCCTCACACGTACGCTCCCCCTAAAGCGTCGTCGTACCCTCACCTGGACCCTAAACCGTCCCCGTCCCCTAACACTAACCCTAGCCCGAACCCTAACCCTAAGCCTTCCCCGAAGCCTGACCCTCACCCGTCCCCTACTCCTAACCCGTACGATAACGCTAACCCGCGCCCTCACACGTACGCTCCCCTTAAAGCGTTGTCGTACCCTCACCTGGACCCTAAACCGTCCCCGTCCCCTAACCCTAACCCTAGCCCGAACCCTAACCCTAACTCTTCTCCGAAGCCTGACCCTCACCCTTCCCCTAATGCTAACCCGTACGCTAACGCTAACCCGCGCCCTCAAACGTACGCTCCCCCTAAAGCGTCGTCGTACCCTCACATGGACCCTAAACCGTCCCCGTCCCCTAACCCTAACCCTAGCCCGAACCCTAACCCTAACACTTCCCCGAAGCCTGACCCTCACCCGTCCCCTAATCCTAACCCGTACGCTAACACTAACCCGCGCCATCACACGTACGCTCCCCCTAAAGCGTTGTCGTACCCTCAGCTGGACCCTAAACCGTCCCCGTCCCTTAACCCTAACCCTAGCCCGAACCCTAACCCTAACCCTTCCCCGAAGCCTGACCCTCACCCGTCCCCTAAACCTAACCCAAACGCTAACGCTAACCCGTGCCATCACACGTACGCTCCCCCTAAAGCGTTGTCGTACCCTCACCTGGACCCTAAACCGTCCCCGTCCCCTAACCCTAACCCTAACCCGAACCCTAACCCTAACCCTTCCCCGAAGCCTGACCCTCACCCGTCCCCTAATCCTAACGCGTACTCTAACGCTAACCCGCGCCCTCACACGTACGCTCCCCCTAAAGCGTTCTCGTACCCTCACCTGGACCCTAAACCGTCCCCGTCCCCTAACACTAACCCTAACCCGAAGCCTAACCCTAACCCTTCCCCGAAGCCTGACCCTCACCCTTCCCCTAATGCTAACCCGTACGCTAATGCTAAGCCACGCCCTCACACGTACGCTCCCCCTAAAGCGTTGTCGTACCCTCACCTGGAACCTAAACTGTCCCCGTCCCCTAAACCTAACCCTAGCCCGAAGGATAACCGTAACCCTTCCCCGAAGCCTGACCCTCACCCGTCCCCTAATCCTAACCCGTACGCTAACGCTAACCCGTGCCCTCACACGTACGCTCCCCATAAAGCGTTGTCGAACCCTCACCTGGACCCTAAACCGTCCCCGTCCCATAACCCTAACCCTAGCCCGAACCCTAACCCTAACCATTCCCCGAAGCCTGACCCTCACCCGTCCCCTAATCCTAAACCGTACGCTAACGCTAACCCGCGCCCTCACACGTACGCTCCTCCTAAAGCGTTGTCGTATCCTCACCTGAACCCTAAACCTTTCCCGTCCCCTAACCCTAACCCTAGCCCGAACCCTAACCCTAACCCTTCTCCGAAGCCTGACACTCACCCATCCCCTAATCCTAACCCTTACGCTAACGCTTACCCACGCCCTCACACGTACGCTCCCCCTAAAGCGTTGTCGTACCGTCACCAGGACCCTAAACCGTCCCCGTCCCCTAACCCTAACCGTAGCCCGAACCCTAACCCTAACCCTTCCCCGAAGCCTGACCTTCACCCGTCCCCTAATCCTAACGCGTACGCTAACGCTAACCAGCGCCCTCACACGTACGCTCCCCCTAAAGCCTTGTCGTACTCTCACCTGGACCCTAAACCTTCCCCGTCCCATAACCCTAACCCTAGCCCAATGCCTAACCCTAACCCTTCCCCGAAGCCTGACCCTCACCGTCTCCTAATCCTAACCTGTACGTTAACGCTAACCTGCGCCCTCACACGTACGATCCCCCTAAAGCGTTGTCGTACACTCACCTGGACCCTAAACCGTCCCCGTCCCCTAACCCTAACCCTAGCCCGAAACCTAACCCTAACCCTTCCCCGAAGCCTGACCCTCACCCGTCCCCTAATCCTAACCCGTACGCTAACGCTAACCCGCGCCCTCACACGTACGATCCCCCTAAAGCGTTGTCGTACCATCACCTGGACCCTAAACCGTCCCCATCCCCTAACCCTAACCCTAGCCTGAAGCCTAACCCTAACACTTCCCCGAAGCCTGACCCTCACCCGTCCCCTAATCCTAAACCGTACGCTAACACTAACCCGCGCCCTCACACGTACGCTCCCCCTAAAGCGTTGTCGTACCCTCACCTGGCCCCTAAACCGTGGCCATCCCCTAACCCTAACCCTAGCCCGAACCCTAACCCTAACACTTCCCCGAAGCCTGACCCTCACCCGTCCCCTAATCCTAACCCGTACGCTATCGCTAACCCGTGCCCTCACACATACGCTCCCCCTAAAGCATTGTCGTACCCTCACCTGGACCCTAAAGCTTCCGCGTCCCCTAACCCTAACCCTAGCCCGAACACTAAACCGTCCCCGTCCCCTAACCCTAACCCTAGCTCGAACCCTAACCCTAAAACTTCCCCGAAGCCTGACCCTCACCCGTCCCCTAATCCTAAGGCGTACGCTAACGGTAACCCGCGCCCTCACATGTACGCTCCCCCTAAAGCGTTGTCGTACTCTCACCTGGACCCTAAACCTTCCCCGTCCCCTAACCCTAACCCTAGCCCAAAGGCTAACCCTAACCCTTCCCCGAAGCCTGACCCTCACCCGTCTCCTAATCCTAACCCGTACGTTAACGCTAACCTGCGCCCTCACACGTACGCTCCCCCTAAAGCGTTGTCGTACACTCACCTGGACCCTAAACCGTCCCCGTCCCCTAACCCTAACCCTAGCCCGAACCCTAACCCTAACCCTTCCCCGAAGCCTGACCCTCACCCGTCCCCTAATCCTAACCCGTACGCTAACGCTAACCCGCGCCCTCACACGTACGATCCCCCTAAAGCGTTGTCGAACCATCACCTGGACCCTAAACCGTCCCCATCCCCTAACCCTAACCCTAGCCTGAAGCCTAACCCTAACACTTCCCCGAAGCCTGACCCTCACACGTCCCCTAATCCTAAACCGTACGCTAACACTAACCCGCGCCCTCACACGTACGCTCCCCCTAAAGCGTTGTCGTACCCTCACCTGGCCCCTAAACCGTCCCCATCCCCTAACCCTAACCCTAGCCCGAACCCTAACCCTAACACTTCCCTGAAGCCTGACCCTCACCCGTCCCCTAATCCTAACCCGTACGCTATCGCTAACCCGTGCCCTCACACATACGCTCCCCCTAAAGCATTGTCGTACCCTCACCTGGACCCTAAAGCTTCCGCGTCACCTAACCCTAACTCTAGCCCGAACCCTAAACCGTCCCCGTCCACTAACCCTAACCCTAGCTCGAACCCTAACCCTAAAACTTCCCCGAAGCCTGACCCTCACCGTCACCTAATTCTAACCCGTACGCTAACGCTAACCCGCGCCCTCACACGTACGCTCCCCCTAAAGCGTTGTCGTACACTCACCTGGACCCTAAACCGTTCCCGTCCCCTAACCCTAACCCTAGCCCGAAGCCTAACCCTAACCCTTCCCCGAAGCCTGACCCTCACCCTTCCCCTAATGCTAACCCGTACGCTAACGCTAACCCGCGCCCTCACACGTACGCTCCCCCTAAAGCGTTGTCGTACCCTCACCTGGAACCTAAACCGTCCCCGTACCCTAACCCTAACCCTAGCCCGAAGGCTAACGGTAACCATTTCCCGAAACCTGACCCTCACCCGTCCCCTAATCCTAACCCGTACGCTAACGCTAACCCACGCCCTCACACGTACGCTCCCCCTAAAGCGTTGTCGTACCCTCACCTGGACCCTAAACCGTCCCCGTCCCCTAACCCTAACCCTAGCCAGAACCCTAACCCTAACCCTTCCCCAACGCCTGACCCTCACACGTCGTCTAATGCTAACCCGTACGGTAACGCTAACCCGCGCCCTCACACGTACGCTCCCCCTAAAGCGTTGTCGTACCCTCACCTGGACCCTAAACCGTCCCCGTCCCCTAACACTAACCCTAGCCCGAAGCCTAACCCTAACCCTTCCCGGAAGCCTGACCCTCACCCGTCTCCTAATCCTAACCCGTACGTTAACGCTAACCTGCGCCCTCACACGTACGTTCCCCCTAAAGCGTTGTCGTACACTCACCTGGACCCTAAACCGTCCCCGTCCCCTAACCCTAACCCTAGCCCGAACCCTAACCCTAACCCTTCCCCGAAGCCTGACCCTCACCCGTCCCCTAATCCTAACCCGTACGGTAACGCTAACCCGCGCCCTCACACGTACGATACCCCTAATGCGTTGTCGTACCATCACCTGGACCCTAAACCGTCCCCGTCCCCTAACCCTAACCCTAGCCCGAACCCTAACCCTAACCCTTCTCCGAAGCCTGACCCTCACCCATCCCCTAATCCTAACCCTTACGCTAACGCTTACCCACGCCCTCACACGTACGCTCCCCCTAAAGCGTTGTCGTACCGTCACCAGGACCCTAAACCGTCCCCGTCCCCTAACCCTAACCCTAGCCCGAAGCCTAACCCTAAACCTTCCCCGAAGCCTGACCCTCACCCTTCCCCTAATGCTAACCCGTACGCTAATGCTAACCCACGCCCTCACACGTACACTCCCCCTAAAGCGTTGTCGTACCCTCACCTGGAACCTAAACCGTCCCCGTCCCCTAACCCTAACCCTAGCCCGAAGGCTAACCGTAACCCTTCCCTGAAGCCTGACCCTCACCCGTCCCCTAATCCTAACCTGTACGCTAACGCTAACCCGCGCCCTCACACATATGCTCCCCCTAAAGCGTTGTCGTACCCTCACCTGGACCCTAAACCTTCCCCGTCCCCTAACCCTAAACCTAGCCCGAAGCCTAACCCTAACCCTTCCCCGAAGCCTGACCCTCACCCGTCCCCTAATCCTAACCCGTACGCTAACGCTAACCCGCGCCCTCACACGTACGCTCCCCCTAAAGCGTTGTCGTACCCTCACCTGGACCCTAAACCGTCCCCATCCCCTAACCCTAACCCTAGCCCGAAGCCTAACCCTAACCCTTCCCCGAAGCCTGACCCTCACCCTTCCCCTAATGCTAGCCTCTACGCTAACGCTAACCCGCGCCCTCACACGTACGCTCCCCCTAAAGCGTTGTCGTACCGTCACCTGGAACCTAAACCGTCCCCGTCCCCTAACCCTAACACTAGCCCGAAGGCTAACCATAACCCTTCCCCGAAGCCTGACCCTCACCCGTCCCCTAATCCTAACCCGTACGCTAACGCTAACCCTCGCCCTCACACGTACGCTCCCCCTAAAGCGTTGTCGTACCCTCACCTGGACCCTAAACTGTCCCCGACCCCTAACCCTAACCCTAGCCCGAACCCTAACCCTAAGCCTTCTCCGAAGCCTGACCCTCACCCGTCCCCTAAAGCTACACCGTACGCTAACGCTAACCCGCGCCCTCACACGTACGCTCCCCCTAAAGCATTGTCGTACCCTCAGCTGGACCCTAAACCGTCCCCGTCCCTTAACCCTAACCCTAGCCCGAACCCTAACCTTAACCCTTCCCCGAAGCCTGACCCTCACCCGTCCCCTAATCCTAACCCAAACGCTAACGCTAACCCGCGCCCTCACACGTACGCTCCCCCAAAAGCGTTGTCGTACCCTCACCTGGACCCTAAACCGTCCCCGTCCCCTAACCCTAACCCTAGCCCGAACACTAACCCTAACCCTTGCCCGAAGCCTGACCCTCACCCGTCACCTAATTCTAACCCGTACGCTAACGCTAACCCGCGCCCTCACACGTACGCTCCCCCTACAGCGTTGTCGTACCCTCACCTGGACCCTAAACCGTCCCCGTGCCCTAACCCTAACCCTAGCCCGAACCCTAACCCTAACCCTTCCCCGAAGCCTGACCCTCACCCGTCCCCTAATCCTACCCCCGTACGATAACGCTAACCCGCGCCCTCACACGTACGCTCCCCCTAAAGCGTTGTCGTACCCTCACCTGAAAGCTAATCCTTCCCCGTCCCCTAACCCTAACCCTAGCCCGAAGCCTAACCCTAACCCTTCCCCGAAGCCTGACCCTCACCCGTCCCCTAATCCTAACGCGTACCCTAACGCTAACCCGCGCCCTCACACGTACGCTCCCCCTAAAGCGTTGTCGTACCGTCACCTGGACCCTAAACCGTCCCCGTCCCCTAACCCTAACCCTAGCCCGAACCCTAACCCTAACACTTCCCCGAAGCCTGACCTTCACCCGTCCCCTAATCCTAACCCGTACGCTAACGCTAACCCGCGCACTCACACGTACGCTCCCCCTAAAGCGTTGTTGTACCCTCACCTGGAACCTAAACCGGCCCCGTCCCCTAACCCTAACCCTAGCCTGAAGCCTAACCCTAACCCTTCCCCGAAGCCTGACCCTCACCCGTCCCCTAATCCTAAACCGTACGCTAACGCTAACCCGCGCCCTCACACGTACGCTCCTCCTAAAGCGTTGTCGTATCCTCACCTGGACCCTAAACCTTTCCCGTCCCCTAACCCTAACCCTAGCCCGAACCCTAACCCTAACCCTTCTCCGAAGCCTGACACTCACCCATCCCCTAATCCTAACCCTTACGCTAACGCTTACCCACGCCCTCACACGTACGCTCCCCCTAAAGCGTTGTCGTACCGTCACCAGGACCCTAAACCGTCCCCGTCCCCTAACCCTAACCGTAGCCCGAACCCTAACCCTAACCCTTCCCCGAAGCCTGACCTTCACCCGTCCCCTAATCCTAACGCGTACGCTAACGCTAACCAGCGCCCTCACACGTACGCTCCCCCTAAAGCCTTGTCGTACTCTCACCTGGACCCTAAACCTTCCCCGTCCCATAACCCTAACCCTAGCCCAATGGCTAACCCTAACACTTCCCCGAAGCCTGACCCTCACCCGTCTCCTAATCCTAACCTGTACGTTAACGCTAACCTGCGCCCTCACACGTACGATCCCCCTAAAGCGTTGTCGTACACTCACCTGGACCCTAAACCGTCCCCGTCCCCTAACCCTAACCCTAGCCCGAAACCTAACCCTAACCCTTCCCCGAAGCCTGACCCTCACCCGTCCCCTAATCCTAACCCGTACGCTAACGCTAACCCGCGCCCTCACACGTACGATCCCCCTAAAGCGTTGTCGTACCATCACCTGGACCCTAAACCGTCCCCATCCCCTAACCCTAACCCTAGCCTGAAGCCTAACCCTAACACTTCCCCGAAGCCTGACCCTCACCCGTCCCCTAATCCTAAACCGTACTCTAACACTAACCCGCGCCCTCACACGTACGCTCCCCCTAAAGCGTTGTCGTACCCTCACCTGGCCCCTAAACCGTGGCCATCCCCTAACCCTAACCCTAGCCCGAACCCTAACCCTAACACTTCCCCGAAGCCTGACCCTCACCCGTCCCCTAATCCTAACCCGTACGCTATCGCTAACCCGTGCCCTCACACATACGCTCCCCCTAAAGCATTGTCGTACCCTCACCTGGACCCTAAAGCTTCCGCGTCCCCTAACCCTAACCCTAGCCCGAACACTAAACCGTCCCCGTCCCCTAACCCTAACCCTAGCTCGAACCCTAACCCTAAAACTTCCCCGAAGCCTGACCCTCACCCGTCCCCTAATCCTAAGGCGTACGCTAACGCTAACCCGCGCCCTCACATGTACGCTCCCCCTAAAGCGTTGTCGTACTCTCACCTGGACCCTAAACCTTCCCCGTCCCCTAACCCTAACCCTAGCCCAAAGGCTAACCCTAACCCTTCCCCGAAGCCTGACCCTCACCCGTCTCCTAATCCTAACCCGTACGTTAACGCTAACCTGCGCCCTCACACGTACGCTCCCCCTAAAGCGTTGTCGTACACTCACCTGGACCCTAAACCGTCCCCGTCCCCTAACCCTAACCCTAGCCCGAACCCTAACCCTAACCCTTCCCCGAAGCCTGACCCTCACCCGTCCCCTAATCCTAACCCGTACGCTAACGCTAACCCGCGCCCTCACACGTACGATCCCCCTAAAGCGTTGTCGTACCATCACCTGGACCCTAAACCGTCCCCATCCCCTAACCCTAACCCTAGCCTGAAGCCTAACCCTAACACTTCCCCGAAGCCTGACCCTCACACGTCCCCTAATGCTAACCCGTACGCTAACGCTAACCCGCGCCCTCACACGTACGCTCCCCCTAAAGCGTTGTCGTACCCTCACCTGGAACCTAAACCGTCCCCGTCCCCTAACCCTAACCCTAGCCCGAAGGCTAACGGTAACCATTTCCCGAAACCTGACCCTCACCCGTCCCCTAATCCTAACCCGTACGCTAACGCTAACCCACGCCCTCACACGTACGCTCCCCCTAAAGCGTTGTCGTACCCTCACCTGGACCCTAAACCGTCCCCGTCCCCTAACCCTAACCCTAGCCAGAACCCTAACCCTAACCCTTCCCCAACGCCTGACCCTCACACGTCGTCTAATGCTAACCCGTACGGTAACGCTAACCCGCGCCCTCACACGTACGCTCCCCCTAAAGCGTTGTCGTACCCTCACCTGGACCCTAAACCGTCCCCGTCCCCTAACACTAACCCTAGCCCGAAGCCTAACCCTAACCCTTCCCGGAAGCCTGACCCTCACCCGTCTCCTAATCCTAACCCGTACGTTAACGCTAACCTGCGCCCTCACACGTACGTTCCCCCTAAAGCGTTGTCGTACACTCACCTGGACCCTAAACCGTCCCCGTCCCCTAACCCTAACCCTAGCCCGAACCCTAACCCTAACCCTTCCCCGAAGCCTGACCCTCACCCGTCCCCTAATCCTAACCCGTACGCTAACGCTAACCCGCGCCCTCACACGTACGATACCCCTAATGCGTTGTCGTACCATCACCTGGACCCTAAACCGTCCCCGTCCCCTAACCCTAACCCTAGCCCGAACCCTAACCCTAACCCTTCTCCGAAGCCTGACCCTCACCCATCCCCTAATCCTAACCCTTACGCTAACGCTTACCCACGCCCTCACACGTACGCTCCCCCTAAAGCGTTGTCGTACCGTCACCAGGACCCTAAACCGTCCCCGTCCCCTAACCCTAACCCTAGGCCGAACCCTAACCCTAACCCTTCCCTGAAGCCTGACCCTCACACGTCCCCTAATCCTAAACCGTACGCTAACGCTAACCCGCGCCCTCACACGTACGCTCCCCCTAAAGCATTGTCGTACTCTCACCTGGACCCTAAACCGTCCCCGTCCCCTAACCCTAATCCTAGCCCGAACCCTAACCCTAACCCTTCCCCGAAGCCTGACCCCCACCCGTCGCCTAATGCTAACCCGTACGGTAACGCTAACCCGCGCCCTTACACGTACGCTCCCCCTAAAGCGTTGTAGTACTCTCACCTGGACCCTAAACCGTCCCCATCCCCTAACCCTAACCCTAGCCCGAACCCTAACCCTAACCCTTCCCCGAAGCCTGACCCTCACCGGTCCCCTAATCCTAACCCGTACGCTAACGCTAACCCGCGCTCTCACACGTACGCTCCCCCTAAAGCGTTGTCATACCCTCACCTGGACCCTAAACCGTCCCCGTCCCCTAACCCTAACTCTAGCCCGAACCGTAACCCTAACCCTTCCCCGAAGCCTGACCTTCACCCTTCCCCAATGCTAACCCGTACGCTAACGCTAACCCGCACCCTCACACGTACGCTCCCCCTAAAGCGTCGTCATACCCTCACCTGGACCCTAAACTGTCCCCGTCCCCTAACCCTAACCCTAGCCCGAAGCCTAACCCTAAGACTTCTCCGAAGCCTGACACTCACCCGTCCCCTAATCCTAACCCGTAAGCTAACGCTAACCCGCGCCCTCACACGTACGCTCCCCCATAGCGTTGTCGTACCCTCACCTGGACTCTAAACCGTCCCCGTCCCCTAACCCTAACCCCAGCCCGAACCCTAACCCTAACCCTTCCCCGAAGCCTGACCCTCAACCGTCCCCTAATCCTAACGCGTACGCTAACGCTAACCCGCGCCCTCACACGTACGCTCCCCCTAAAGCATTGTCGTACTCTCACCTGGACCCTAAACCGTCCCCGTCCCCTAACCCTAACCCTAACCCTAGCCAGAAGCCTAACCCTAACCCTTCCCCGAAGCCTGACCCTCACCCTTCCCCTAATCCTAAACCGTATGCTAACGCTAACCCGCGCCCTCACACGTACGCTCCCCCTAAAGCGTTGTCGTATCCTCACCTGGACCCTAAACCTTCCCCGTCCCCTAAACCTAACCCTAGCTCGAAGCCTAACCCTAACCCTTCCCCGAAGCCTGACCCTCACCCGTCCCCTAATCCTAACCCGTACGCTAACGCTAACCCACGCCCTCACACGTATGCTCCCCCTAAAGCGTTGTCGTACCCTCATCTGGACCCTAAACCGTCCCCGTCCCCTAACCCTAACCCTAGCCCGAAGCCTAACCCTAACCCTTCCCCGAAGCCTGACCCTCACCCTTCCCCTAATGCTAACCCGTACGCTAACGCTAACCCACGCCCTCACACGTACGCTCCCCCTAAAGCATTGTCGAACCCTCACCTGTAACCTAAACCGTCACCGTCCCCTAACCCTAACCCTAGCACGAAGGCTAACCGTAACACTTCCCCGAAGCCTGACCCTCACCCGTCCCCTAATCCTAACCCGTACGCTAACGCTAACCCGCGCCCTCACACGTACGCTCCCCCTAAAGCGTTGTCGTACCCTTACCTGGACGCTAAACCGTCCCCGTCCCTTAACTCTAACCCTAGCCCGAACCCTAACCCTAACCCTTCCCCGAAGCCTGACCCTAACCCGTCCCCTAATCCTAACCCGTACGCTAACGCTAACCCGCGCCCTCACACGTACGCTCCCCTTAAAGCGTTGTCGTAACCTCACCTGGACCCTAAACCGTCCCCGTCCCCTAACCCTAACCCTAGCCCGAACCCTAACCCTAACCCTTCCTCGAAGCCTGACCCTCACGCGTCCCCTAATCCTAAACCGTACGCTAACGCTAACCCGCGCCCTCACACGTACGCTCCCCATAAAGCGTTATCGTACACTCACCTGGACCCTAAACCGTCCCCGTCCCCTAACCCTAACCCTAGACCGAACCCTAACCCTAACCCTTCTCCGAAGCCTGACCCTCACCCGTCCCCTAATCCTAACCCGTACGCTAACGCTTACCCGCGCCGTCACACTTACGCTCCCCCTAAAGCGTTGTAGTACCCTCACCAGGACCCTAAACCGTCCCCGTCCCCTAACCCTAACCCTAGCCCGAACCCTAACCCTAACACTTCCCCGAAGCCTGACCCTCACGCGTCCCGTAATCCTAAACCGTACGCTAATGCTAACCCGCGCCCTCACACGTACGCTCCCCCTAAAGCGTTGTCGTACCCTCACCTGGACCCTAAACCTTCCCCATCCCCTAACACTAAACTTAGCCCGAACCCTAACCCTAACACTTCTCCGAAGCCTGACCCTCACCTGTCCCCTAATCCTAAGGCGTACGCTAACCCTAACCCGCGCCCTCACACGTACGCTCCCCCTAAAGCCTTGTCGTACTCTCACCTGGACCCTAAACCTTCCCCGTCCCATAACCCTAACCCTAGCCCAAAGGCTAACCCTAACCCTTCCCCGAAGCCTGACCCTCACCCGTCTCCTAATCCTAACCTGTACGTTAACGCTAACCTGCGCCCTCACACGTACGATCCCCCTAAAGCGTTGTCGTACACTCACCTGGACCCTAAACCGTCCCCGTCCCCTAACCCTAACCCTAGCCCGAAACCTAACCCTAACCCTTCCCCGAAGCCTGACCCTCACCCGTCCCCTAATCCTAACCCGTACGCTAACGCTAAACCGCGCCCTCACACGTACGATCCCCCTAAAGCGTTGTCGTACCCTCACCTGGACCCTAAAGCTTCCGCGTCCCCTAACCCTAACCCTAGCCCGAACCCTAAACCGTCCCCGTCCCCTAACCCTAACCCTAGCTCGAACCCTAACCCTAAAACTTCCCCGAAGCCTGACCCTCACCCGTCCCCTAATCCTAAGGCGTACGCTAACGCTAACCCGCGCCCTCACATGTACGCTCCCCCTAAAGCGTTGTCGTACTCTCACCTGGACCCTAAACCTTCCCCGTCCCCTAACCCTAACCCTAGCCCAAAGGCTAACCCTAACCCTTCCCCGAAGCCTGACCCTCACCCGTCTCCTAATCCTAACCCGTACGTTAACGCTAACCTGCGCCCTCACACGTACGCTCCCCCTAAAGCGTTGTCGTACACTCACCTGGACCCTAAACCGTCCCCGTCCCCTAACCCTAACCCTAGACCGAACCCTAACCCTAACCCTTCCCCGAAGCCTGACCCTCACCCGTCCCCTAATCCTAAACCGTACGATAACGCTAACCCGCGCCCTCACACGTACGCTCCCCCTAAAGCGTTGGCGTACACTCACCTGGACCCTAAAGCTTCCGCGTCACCTAACCCTAACTCTAGCCCGAACCCTAAACCGTCCCCGTCCCCTAACCCTAACCCTAGCTCGAACCCTAACCCTAAAACTTCCCCGAAGCCTGACCCTCACCCGTCCCCTAATGCTACACCGTACGCTAACGCTAACCCGCGCCCTCACACGTACGCTCCCCCTAAAGCGTTGTCGTACCCTTACCTGGACCCTAAACCGTCCCCGTCCCCTAACCCTAACCCTAGCCCGAACCCTAACCCTAAGCCTTCCCCGAAGCCTGACCCTCACCCGTCCCCTACTCCTAACCCGTACGCTAACGCTAACCCGCGCCCTCACACGTACGCTCCCCTTAAAGCGTTGTCGTACCCTCACCTGGACCCTAAACCGTCCCCGTCCCCTAACCCTAACCCTAGCCCGAAGCCTAACACTAACACTTCCCCGAAGCCTGACCCTCACCCGTCCCCTAATCCTAACCCGTACGCTAACGCTAACCCGCGCCCTCACACATATGCTCCCCCTAAAGCGTTGTCGTACCCTCACCTGGACCCTAAACCTTCCCCGTCCCCTAACCCTAACCCTAGCCCGAACCCTAACCCTAACCCTTGCCCGAAGCCTGACCCTCACCCGTCCCATAATCCTAACACATACGCTAACGCTAACCCGCGCCCTCACACGTATGCTCCCCCTAAAGCGTTGTCGTACCCTCACCTGAACCCTAAACCGTCCCCGTCCCATAACCCTAACCCTAGCCCGAACCCTAACCCTAACCCTTCTCCGAAGCCTGACCCTCACCCTTCCCCTAATGCTAACCCGTACGCTAACGCTAACCCGCGCCCTCACACGTACGCTCCCCCTAAAGCGTCGTCGTACCCTCACCTGGACCCTAAACCGTCCCCGTCCCCTAACCCTAACCCTAGCCCGAACCCTAACCCTAAGCCTTCCCCGAAGCCTGACCCTCACCCGTCCCCTAATCCTAACCCGTACGCTAACACTAACCCGCGCCATCACACGTACGCTCCCCCTAAAGCGTTGTCGTACCCTCAGCTGGACCCTAAACCGTCCCCGTCCCTTAACCCTAACCCTAGCCCGAACCCTAACCCTAACCCTTCCCCGAAGCCTGACCCTCACCATCCCCTAAACCTAACCCAAACGCTAACGCTAACCCGCGCCCTCACACGTACTCTCCCCCAAAAGCGTTGTCGTACGCTCACCTGGACCCTAAACCGTCCCCGTGCCCTAACCCTAACCCTAGCCCGAACACTAACCCTAACCCTTGCCCGAAGCCTGACCCTCACCCGTCCCCTAATTCTAACCCGTATACTAACGCTAACCCGCGCACTCACACGTACGCTCCCCCTAAAGCGTTGTCGTACCCTCACCTGGACCCTAACCTTCTCCGTCCCCTAACCCTAACCCTAGCCCGAACCCTAACCCTTACACTTCTCCGAAGCCTGACCCTCACACATACCCTAATCCTAACCCGTATGCTAACGCTAACCCGCGCCCTCACACGTACGCTGCCCCTAAAGCGTTGTCGTACCCTCACCTTGACCCTAAACCGTCCCCGTCCCCTAACCCTAACACTAGCCCGAAGCCTAACCCTAACCCTTCCCCGAAGCCTGACCCTCACCCTTCCCGTAATGCTAGCCCCTACGCTAACGCTAACCCGCGCCCTCACACGTACGCTCCCCCTAAAGCGTTGTCATACCGTCACCTGGAACCTAAACCGTCCCCGTCCCCTAACCCTAACACTAGCCCGAAGGCTAACCATAACCCTTCCCCGAAGCCTGACACTCACCCGTCCCCTAATCCTAACCCGTAGGCTAACGCTAACCCTCGCCCTCACACGTACGCTCCCCCTAAAGCATTGTCGTACCCTCACCTGGACCCTAAACCGTCCCCGTCCCCTAACCCTAACCCTAGCCCGAAACCTAACCCTAGCCCTTCACCGAAACCTGACCCTCACCCGTCCCCTAATCCTAACCCGTACGCTAACGCCAACCCACGCCCTCACACATACGCTCCCACTAAAGCGTTGTCGTACCCTCACCTGGACCCTAAACCTTCCCCGTCCCCTAACCCTAACCCTAGCCCGAAGCCTAACCCTAACCCTTGCCCGAAGCCTGACCCTCACTCGTCCCCTAATCCTAACCCATACGCTAACGCTAACCCGCGCCCTCACACGTACGCTCCCCCTAAAGCGTTGTCGTACCCTCACCTGAACCCTAAACCGTCCCCGTCCCCTAACCCTAACCCTAGCCCGAACCCTAACCCTAACCCTTCTCCGAAGCCTGACCCTCACCCATCCCCAATCCTAACCCTTACGCTAACGCTTACCCACGCCCTCACACGTACGCTCCACCTAAAGCGTTGTCGTACCGTCACCAGGACCCTAAACTGTCCCCGTCCCCTAACCCTAACCCTACCCCGAACCCTAACCCTAACCCTTCCCCGAAGCCTGACCCTCACGCGTCCCCTAATCCTAAACCGTAGGCTAACGCTAACCCGCGCCCTCACACGTACGCTCCCCCTAAAGCATTGTCGTACTCTCACCTGGACCCTAAACCGTCCCCATCCCCTAACCCTAACCCTAGCCCGAACCCTAAACCTAACCCTTCCCCGAAGCCTGACCCTCACCCGTCCCCTAATGCTAACGCGTACGCTAACGCTAACCCGCGCCCTCACACGTACGCTCCCCCTAAAGCATTGTCGTACTCTCACCTGGACCCTAAACCGTCCCCGTCCCCTAACCCTAACCCTAGCCCGAACCCTAACCCTAATCCTTCCCCGAAGCCTGACCCTCACCCGTCGCCTAATGCTAACCCGTACGGTAACGCTAACCCGCGCCCTCACACGTACGCTCCCCCTAAAGCGTTGTCGTACCCTCACCTGGACCCTAAACCGTCCCCGTCCCATAACCCTAACCCTAGCCCGAACCCTAACCCTAAGCCTTCTCCGAAGCCTGACCCTCACCCGTCCCCTAATCCTAACCCGTACGCTAACACTAACCCGCGCCCTCACACGTACGCTCCCCCTAAAGTGTTGTCGTACCCTCAGCTGGACCCTAAACCGTCCCCGTCCCCTAACCCTAACCCTAGCCCGAACCCTAACCCTAACCCTTCCCCGAAGCCTGACCCTCACCCGTCCCCTAATCCTAACGCGTACGCTAACGCTAACCCGCGCCCTCACACGTACGCTCCCCCTAAAGCATTGTCGTACTCTCACCTGGACCCTAAACCGTCCCCGTCCCCTAACCCTAACCCTAGCCCGAACCTTAACCCTAACCCTTCCCCGAAGCCTGAACTTCACCCTTCCCCTAATGCTAACCCGTACGCTAACGCTAACCCGCACCCTCACACGTACGCTCCCCCTAAAGCGTCGTCATACCCTCACCTGGACCCTAAACTGTCCCCGTCCCCTAACCCTAACCCTAGCCCGAAGCCTAACCCTAAGACTTCTCCGAAGCCTGACACCCGTCCCCTAATCCTAACCCGTAAGCTAACGCTAACCCGCGCCCTCACACGTACGCTCCCCCTAAAGCGTTGTCGTACCCTCACCTGGACCCTAAACCGTCCCCGTACCCTAACCCTAACCCTAGCCCGAACCCTAACCCTAACACTTCCCCGAAGCCTGACCCTCACCCTTCCCCTAATGCTAACCCGTACGCTAACGCTAACCCGCGCCCTCACACGTACGCTACCCCTAAAGCGTCGTCGTACCCTCACCTGGACCCTAAACCGTCCCCGTCCCCTAACCCTAACCCTAGCTCGAACCCTAACCCTAAGCCTTCTCCGAAGCCTGACCCTCACCCGTCCCCTAATCTTAACCCGTACGCTAACACTAACCCGCGCCCTTACACGTACGCTCCCCCTAAAGTGTTGTCGTACCCTCAGCTGGACCCTAAACCGTCCCCATCCCCTAACCCTAACCCTAGCCCGAAGCCTAACCCTAACCCTTGCCCGAAGCCTGACCCTCACCCGTCCCCTAATCCTAACCCTTACGCTAACGCTAACCCGCGCCCTCACACATACGCTCCCCCTAAAGAGTTGTCGTACCCTCACCTGGACCCTAAACCTTCCCCGTCCCCTAACCCTAACCCTAGCCCGAAGCCTAACCCTAACCCTTGCCCGAAGCATGATCCTCACCCGTCCCCTAATCCTAACCCATACGCTAACGCTAACCCGCGCCCTCACACGTATGCTCCCCCTAAAGCGTTGTCGTACCCTCACCTGGACCCTAAACCGTCCCCGTCCCCTAACCCTAACCCTAGCCCGAAGCCTAACCCTAACCCTTCCCCGAAGCCTGACCCTCACCCGTCGTCTAATGCTAAACCGTACGGTAACGCTAACCCGCGCCCTTACACGTACGCTCCAACTAAAGCGTTGTCGTACCCTCACCTAGACCCTAAACCGTCCCCGTCCCCTAACCCTAACCCTAGACCAAACCCTAACCCTAACCCTTCCCCGAAGCCTGACCCTCACCCGTCCCCTAATTCTAAACCGTACGATAACGCTAACCCGTGCACTCACACGTACGCTCCCCCTAAAGTGTTGGCGTATCCTCACCTGTACACTAAACCGTCCCCGTCCCCTAACCCTAACACTAGCCCGAACCCTGACCCTAACCCTTCCCCGAAGACTGACCCTCACCCGTCGTCTAATGATAAGCCGTACAGTAACGCTAACCCGCGCCCTCACACGTACGCTCCCCCTAAAGCATTGTCGTACCCTCACCTGGACCCTAAACCGTCCCCGTCCCCTAACCCTAACCCTAGCCCGAAGCCTAACCCTTACCCTTCCCCGAAGCCTGACCCTCACCCGTCCCCTAATCCTAAACCGTACGCTAACGCTAACCCGCTCCCTCACACGTACGCTCTCCCTAAAGCGTTGTCATACCCTCACCTGGACCCTAAAACTTCCCCGTCCCCTAACCCTAACCCTACCCCGAAGCCTAACCCTAACCCTTCCCCGAAGCCTGACCCTCACCCGTCCCCTAATACTAACCCGTACGCTAACGCTAACCCGTGCCCTCACACGTACGCTCCCCCTAAAGCGTTGTCGTACACTCACCTGGACCCTAAACCGTTCCCGTCCCCTAACCCTAACCCTAGCCCGAAGCCTAACCCTAACACTTGCCCGAAGCCTGATCCTCACCCGTCCCCTAATCCTAACCCATACGCTAACGCTAACCCGCGCCCTCACACGTACGCTCCCCCTAAAGCGTTCTCGTACCCTCACCTGGACCCTAAACCGTCCCCGTCCCATAACCCTAACCCTAGCCCGAACCCTAAACCTAACCCTTCCCCGAAGCCTGACCCTCACCCTTCCCCTAATGCTAACCCGTACGCTAATGCTAACCCGCGCCCTCACACGTACGCTACCCCTAAAGCGTCGTCGTACCCTCACCTGGACCCTAAACCGTCCCCGTCCCCTAACCCTAACCCTAGCCCGAACCCTAACCCTAAGCCTTCTCCGAAGCCTGACCCTCACCCGTCCCCTAATCCTAACCCGTACGCTAACACTAACCCGCGCCCTCACACGTACGCTCCCCCTAAAGTGTTGTCGTACCCTCAGCTGGACCCTAAACCGTCCCCGTCCCCTAACCCTAACCCTAGCCCGAACCCTAACCCTAACCCTTCTCCGAAGCCTGACCCTCACCCGTCCCCTAATCCTAACGCGTACGCTAACGCTAACCCGCGCCCTCACACGTACGCTCCCCCTAAAGCATTGTCGTACTCTCACCTGGACCCTAAACCGTCCCCGTCCCCTAACCCTAACCCTAGCCCGAACCCTAACCCTAACCCTTCCCCGAAGCCTGACACTCACCCGTCCCCTAATCCTAACCCGTACGCTAACGCTAACCCGCACCCTCACACGTACGCTCCCCCTAAAGCGTTGTCATACCCTCACCTGGACCCTAAACCGTCCCCGTCCCCTAACCCTAACTCTAGCCCGAACCCTAACCCTAACCCTTCCCCGAAGCCTGACCTTCACCCTTCCCCTAATGCTAACCCGTACGCTAACGCTAACCCGCACCCTCACACGTACGCTCCCCCTAAAGCGTCGTCATACCCTCACCTGGACCCTAAACTGTCCCCGTCCCCTAACCCTAACCCTAGCCCGAAGCCTAACCCTAAGACTTCTCCGAAGCCTGACACTCACCCGTACCCTAATCCTAACCCGTAAGCTAACGCTAACCCGCGCCCTCACACGTACGCTCCCCCTAAAGCGTTGTCGTACCCTTACCTGGACGCTAAACCGTCCCCGTCCCTTAACCCTAACCCTAGCCCGAACCCTAACCCTAACCCTTCCCCGAAGCCTGACCCTAACCCGTCCCCTAATCCTAACCCGTACGCTAACGCTAACCCGCGCCCTCACACGTACGCTCCCCTTAAAGCGTTGTCGTAACCTCACCTGGACCCTAAACCGTCCCCGTCCCCTAACCCTAACCCTAGCCCGAACCCTAACCCTAACGCTTCCCCGAAGCCTGACACTCACCCTTCCCTTAATGCTCACCCGTACGCTAACGCTAACCCGCGCCCTCACACGTACGTTCCCCCTAAAGCGTTGTCGTACCCTCACCTGTTACCTAAACCGTCCCCGTCCCCTAACCCTAACCCTAGCCTGAAGGCTAACCGTAACCCTTCCCCGAAGCCTGACCCTCACCCGTCGTCTAATGCTAACCCGTACGGTAACGCTAACCCACGCCCTCACACGTACGTTCCCCCTAAAGCGTTGTCGTACCCTCACCTGTTACCTAAACCGTCCCCGTCCCCTAACACAAACCCTAGCCCGAAGCCTAACCCTAACCCTTCCCGGAAGCCTGACCCTCACCCGTCTCCTAATCCTAACCCGTACGTTAACGCTAACCTGCGCCGTCACACGTACTCTCCCCCTAAAGCGTTGTCGTACACTCACCTGGACCCTAAACCGTCCCCGTCCCCTAACCCTAACCCTAGCCCGAACCCTAACCCTAACGCTTCCTCGAAGCCTGACCCTCACGCGTCTCCTAATCCTAAACCGTACGCTAACGCTAACCCGCGCCCTCACACGTACGCTCCCCCTAAAGCGTTGTCGTACACTCACCTGGACCCTAAACCGTCCCCGTCCCCTAACCTTATCCCTAGACCAAACCCTAACCCTAACCCTTCTCCGAAGCCTGACCCTCACCCGTCCCCTAATCCTAACCCGTACGCTAACACTAACCCACGGCCTCACACGTACGCTCCCCCTAAAGTGTTGTCGTACCCTCAGCTGGAACCTAAACCGTCCCCGTCCCCTAACCCTAACCCTAGCCCGAACCCTAACCCTAACCCTTCCCCGAAGCCTGACCCTCACCCGTCCCCTAATCCTAACGCGTACTCTAACGCTAACCCGCGCCCTCACACGTACGCTCCCCCTAAAGCATTGTCGTACTCTCACCTGGACCCTAAACCGTCCCCGTCCCCTAACCCTAACCCTAGCCCGAAGCCTAACCCTAACCCTTCCCCGAAGCCTGACCCTCACCCTTCCCCTAATCCTAAACCGTATGCTAACGCTAACCCGCGCCCTCACACGTACGCTCCCCCTAAAGCGTTGTCGTATCCTCACCTGGACCCTAAACCTTCCCCGTCCCCTAAACCTAACCCTAGCTCGAAGTCTAACCCTAACCCTTCCCCGAAGCCTGACCCTCACCCGTCCCCTAATCCTAACCCGTACGCTAACGCTAACCCACGCCCTCACACGTATGCTCCCCATAAAGCATTGTCGAACCCTCACCTGTAACCTAAACCGTCACCGTCCCCTAACCCTAACCCTAGCACGAAGGATAACCGTAACCCTTCCCCGAAGCCTGACCCTCACCCGTCCCCTAATCCTAACCCGTACGCTAACGCTAACCCTCGCCCTCACACGTACGCTCCCCCTAAAGCGTTGTCGTACCCTCACCTGGACCCTAAACCGTCCCCGGCCCCTAACCCTAATCCTAGCCCGAACCCTAACCCTAACCATTCCCTGAAGCCTGACCCTCACCCGTCCCCTAATCCTACACCGTACGCTAACGCTAACCCGCGCCCTCACACGTACGCTCCCCCTAAAGCATTGTCGTACCCTTACCTGGACGCTAAACCGTCCCCGTTCCTTAACTCTAACCCTAGCCCGAACCCTAACCCTAACCCTTCCCCGAAGCCTGACCCTATCCCGTCCCCTAATCCTAACCCGTACGCTAACGCTAACCCGCGCCCTCACACGTACGCTCCCCTTAAAGCGTTGTCGTAACCTCACCTGGACCCTAAACCGTCCCCGTCCCCTAACCCTAACCCTAGCCCGAACCCTAACCCTAACCCTTCCTCGAAGCCTGACCCTCACGCGTCCCCTAATCCTAAACCGTACGCTAACGCTAACCCGCGCCCTCACACGTACGCTCCCCCTAAAGCGTTGTAGTACCCTCACCAGGACCCTAAACCGTCCCCGTCCCCTAACCCTAACCCTAGCCCGAACCCTAACCCTAACACTTCCCCGAAGCCTGACCCTCACGCGTCCCGTAATCCTAAACCGTACGCTAATGCTAACCCGCGCCCTCACACGTACGCTCCCCCTAAAGCGTTGTCGTACCCTCACCTGGACCCTAAACTTCCCCATCCCCTAACACTAAACTTAGCCCAAACCCTAACCCTAACACTTCCCCGAAGCCTGACCCTCACCCGTCCCCTAATCCTAAGGCGTACGCTAACGCTAACCCGCGCCCTCACACGTACGCTCCCCCTAAAGCGTTGTCGTACTCTCACCTGGACCCTAAACCTTCCCCGTCCCCTAACCCTAACCCTAGCCCAAAGGCTAACCCTAACCCTTCCCCGAAACCTGACCCTCACCCGTCTCCTAATCCTAACCCGTACGTTAACGCTAACCTGCGCCCTCACACGTACGCTTCCCCTAAAGCGTTGTCGTACACTCACCTGGACACTAAACCGTCCCCGTCCCCTAACCCTAACCCTAGCCCGAACCCTAACCCTAACCCTTTCCCGAAGCCTGACCCTCACCCGTCTCCTAATCCTAACCCGTACGCTAACGCTAACCCACGCCCTAACACGTTCGCTCCCCCTAAAGCGTTGTCGTACCCTCACCTGGACCCTAAACCGTCTCCGTCCCCTAACCCTAACCCTAGCCCGAACCCTAACCCTAACCCTTCTCGGAAGCCTGACCCTCACACGTCCCCTAATCCTAACCCGTACGCTAACGCTAACCCGCGCCCTCACACGTACGCTCCCCCTAAAGCGTTGTCGTACCCTCACCTGGACCCTAAACCGTCCCCGTCCCCTAACCCTAACCCTAGCCCGAACCCTAACCCTAACACTTCCCCGAAGCCTGACCTTCACCCGTCCCCTAATCCTAAACCGTACGCTAACGCTAACCCGCGCCCTCACACGTACGCTCCCCCTAAAGCGTTGTTGTACCCTCACCTGGAACCTAAACCGTCCCCGTCCCCTAACCCTAACCCTAGCCCGAAGCCTAACCCTAACCCTTCCCCGAAGCCTGACCCTCACCCGTCCCCTAATCCTAAACCGTACGCTAACGCTAACCCGCGCCCTCACACGTACGCTCCCCCTAAAGCGTTGTCGTATCCTCACCTGGACCCTAAACCTTTCCCGTCCCCTAAACCTAAACCTAGCCCGAAGCCTAACCCTAACCCTACCCCGAAGCCTGACCCTCACCCGTCCCCTAATCCTAACCCGTACGCTAAAGCTAACCCGCGCCCTCACACGTATGCTCCCCCTAAAGCGTTGTCGTACCCTCACCTGGACCCTAAACCGTCCCCGTCCCCTAACCCTAACCCTAGCCCGAAGCCTAACCCTAACCCTTCCCCGAAGCCTGACCCTCACCCTTCCCCTAATGCTAACCCGTACGCTAATGCTAACCCACGCCCTCACACGTACGCTTCCCCTAAAGCGTTGTCGTACCCTCACCTGGAACCTAAACCGTCCCCGTCCCCTAACCCTAACCCTAGCCCGAAGGCTAACCGTAACCCTTCCCCGAAGCCTGACCCTCACCCGTCCCCTAATCCTAACCCAAACGCTAACGCTAACCCTCGCCCTCACACGTACGCTCCCCCTAAAGCGTTGTCGTACCCTCACCTGGACCCTAAACCGTCCCCGTCCCCTAACCCTAACCCTAGCCCGAACCCTAACCCTAAGCCTTCCCCGAAGCCTGACCCTCACCCGTCCCCTACTCCTAACCCGTACGCTAACGCTAACCCGCGCCCTCACACGTACGCTCCCCTTAAAGCGTTGTCGTACCCTCACCTGGACCCTAAACCGTCCCCGTCCCCTAACCCTAACCCTAGCCCGAAGCCTAACACTAACACTTCCCCGAAGCCTGACCCTCACCCGTCCCCTAATCCTAACCCGTACGCTAACGCTAACCCGCGCCCTCACACATATGCTCCCCCTAAACTGTTGTCGTACCCTCACCTGGACCCTAAACCTTCCCCGTCCCCTAACCCTAACCCTAGCCCGAACCCTAACCCTAACCCTTGCCCGAAGCCTGACCCTCACCCGTCCCATAATCCTAACACATACGCTAACGCTAACCCGCGCCCTCACACGTATGCTCCCCCTAAAGCGTTGTCGTACCCTCACCTGAACCCTAAACCGTCCCCGTCCCATAACCCTAACCCTAGCCCGAACCCTAACCCTAACCCTTCTCCGAAGCCTGACCCTCACCCTTCCCCTAATGCTAACCCGTACGCTAACGCTAACCCGCGCCCTCAAACGTACGCTCCCCCTAAAGCGTCGTCGTACCCTCACATGGACCCTAAACCGTCCCCGTCCCCTAACCCTAACCCTAGCCCGAACCCTAACCCTAACACTTCCCCGAAGCCTGACCCTCACCCGTCCCCTAATCCTAACCCGTACGCTAACACTAACCCGCGCCATCACACGTACGCTCCCCCTAAAGCGTTGTCGTACCCTCAGCTGGACCCTAAACCGTCCCCGTCCCTTAACCCTAACCCTAGCCCGAACCCTAACCCTAACCCTTCCCCGAAGCCTGACCCTCACCCGTCCCCTAAACCTAACCCAAACGCTAACGCTAACCCGTGCCATCACACGTACGCTCCCCCTAAAGCGTTGTCGTACCCTCACCTGGACCCTAAACCGTCCCCGTCCCCTAACCCTAACCCTAACCCGAACCCTAACCCTAACCCTTCCCCGAAGCCTGACCCTCACCCGTCCCCTAATCCTAACGCGTACTCTAACGCTAACCCGCGCCATCACACGTACGCTCCCCCTAAAGCGTTCTCGTACCCTCACCTGGACCCTAAACCGTCCCCGTCCCCTAACACTAACCCTAGCCCGAAGCCTAACCCTAACCCTTCCCCGAAGCCTGACCCTCACCCTTCCCCTAATGCTAACCCGTACGCTAATGCTAAGCCACGCCCTCACACGTACGCTCCCCCTAAAGCGTTGTCGTACCCTCACCTGGAACCTAAACTGTCCCCGTCCCCTAAACCTAACCCTAGCCCGAAGGATAACCGTAACCCTTCCCCGAAGCCTGACCCTCACCCGTCCCCTAATCCTAACCCGTACGCTAACGCTAACCCGTGCCCTCACACGTACGCTCCCCATAAAGCGTTGTCGAACCCTCACCTGGACCCTAAACCGTCCCCGTCCCATAACCCTAACCCTAGCCCGAACCCTAACCCTAACCATTCCCCGAAGCCTGACCCTCACCCGTCCCCTAATCCTACACCGTACGCTAACGCTAACCCGTGCCCTCACACGTACGCTCCCCCTAAAGCGTCGTCATACCCTCACCTGGACCCTAAACCGTCCCCGTCCCCTAACCCTAACCCTAGACCGAACCCTAACCCTAAGCCTTCTCCGAACCCTGACCCTCACCCGTCCCCTAATCCTAACCCGTACGCTAAAGCTAACCCGCACCCTCACACGTACGCTCCCCCTAAAGTGTTGTCGTACTCTCACCTGGACCCTAAACCTTCCCCGTCCCCTAAACCTAACCCTAGCCCGAAGCCTAACCCTAACCCTTCCCCGAAGCCTGACCCTCACCCGTCCCCTAATCCTAACCCGTACGCTAACGCTAACCCGCGCCCTCCCACGTATGCTCCCTCTAAAGCGTTGTCGTACCCTCACCTCGACCCTAAACCGTCCCCGTCCCCAACCCTAACCCTAGCCCGAAGCCTAACCCTAACCCTTGCCCGAAGCCTGACCCTCACCCGTCCCCTAATCCTAACCCATACGCTAACGCTAACCCGCGCCCTCACACGTACGCTCCCCCTAAAGCGTTGTCGTACCCTCACCTGAACCCTAAACCGTCCCCGTCCCATAACCCTAACCCTAGCCCGAACACTAACCCTAACCCTTCTCCGAAGCCTGACCCTCACCCTTCCCCTAATGCTAACCCGTACGCTAACGCTAACCCACGACCTCACACGTACGCTCCTCCTAAAGCGTCGTCGTACCCTCACCTGGACCCTAAACCGTCCCCGTCCCCTAACCCTAAACCTAGCCCGAACCCTAACCCTAAGCCTTCTCCGAAGCCTGACCCTCACCCGTCCCCTAATCCTAACCCGTACGCTAACACTAACCCGCGCCCTCACACGTACGCTCCCCCTAAAGCGTTTTCGTACCCTCAGCTGGACCCTAAGCCGTCTCCGTCCCTTAACCCTAACCCTAGCCCGAACCCTAACCCTAACCCTTCCCCGAAGCCTGACACTCACCCGTCCCCTAATCCTAACCCAAACGCTAACGCTAACCCGCGCCCTCACACGTACGCTCCCCCAAAAGCGTTGTCGTACCCTCACCTGGACCCTAAACCGTCCCCATCCCCTAACCCTAACCCTAGCCCGAACCCTAACACTAACCCTTGCCCAAAGCCTGACCCTCACCCGTCCCCTAATTCTAACCCGTACGCTAACGCTAACCGGCGCCCTCACACGTACGCTCCCCCTAAAGCGTTGTCGTACCCTCACCTGGACCCTAACCTTCTCCGTCCCCTAACCCTAACCCTAGCCCAAACCCTAACCCTAACCCTTCTCCGAAGCCTGACCCTCACACATACACTAATCCTAACCCGTACGCTAACGCTAACCCGCGCCCTCACACGTACGCTCCCCCTAAAGCGTTGTCGTACACTCACCTGGACCCTAAACCGTCCCCGTCCCCTAACCCTAACCCTAGCCCGAACCCTAACCCTAAACCTTCCCCGAAGCCTGACCCTCACCCGTCCCCTAATCCTAACCCGTACGCTAACGCTAACCCGCGCCCTCACACGTACGATCCCCCTAAAGCGTTGTCGTACCATCACCTGGACCCTAAACCGTCCCCATCCCCTAAACCTAACCCTAGCCTGAAGCCTAACCCTAACACTTCCCCAAAGCCTGAACCTCACCCGTCCCCTAATCCTAAACCATACGCTAACACTAACCCGCGCCCTCACACGTACGCTCCCCCTAAAGCGTTGTCGTACCCTCACCTGGACCCTAAACCGTCCCCATACCCTAACCCTAACCCTAGCCCGAACCCTAACCCTAACACTTCCCCGAAGCCTGACCCTCACCCGTCTCCTAATCCTAACCCGTACGCTATCGCTAACCCGTGCCCTCACACATACGCTCCCCCTAAAGCATTGTCGTACCCTCACCTGGACCCTAAAGCTTCCGCGTCCCTTAACCCTAACCCTAGCCCGAACCCTAAACCGTCCCCGTCCCCTAACCCTAACCCTAGCCCGAACCCTAAGCCTAAAACTTCCCCGAAGCCTGACCCTCACCCGTCCCGTAATCCTAACCCGTACGCTAACGCTAACCCGCGCCCTCACACGTACGCTCCCCCTAAAGCGTTGTCGTACCCTCACCTGGACCCTAAACCGTCCCCGTACCCTAACCCTAACCTTAGCCCGAACCCTAACCCTAAACCTTCCCCGAAGCCTGACCCTCACCCGTCTCCTAATCCTAACCCGTACGCTAACGCTAACCCACGCCCTAACACGTACTCTCCCCCTAAAGCGTTGTCGTACCCTCACCTGGACCCTAAACCGTCTCCATCCCCTAACCCTAACCCTAGCCCGAACCCTAACCCTAACCCTTCTCGGAAGCCTGACCCTCACACGTCCCCTAATCCTAACCCGTACGCTAACGCTACACCGCGCCCTCAAACGTACGCTCCCCCTAAAGCGTTGTCGTACCCTCACCTGGACCCTAAACCGTCCCCGTGCCCTAACCCTAACCCTAGCCCGAACCCTAACCCTAACCCTTCCCCGAAGTCTGACCCTCACCCGTCCCCTACTCCTAACCCGTACGCTAACGCTAACCCGCGCCCTCACACGTACGCTCCCCCTAAAGCGTTGTCGTACCCTCACCTGGACCGTAAACCGTCCCCGTGCCCTAACCCTAACCCTAGCCCGAACCCTAACCCTAACCCTTCCCCGAAGCCTGACCCTCACCCGTCCCCTAATCCTACCCCCGTACGATAACGCTAACCCGCGCCCTCACACGTACGCTCCCCCTATAGCGTTGTCGTACCCTCACCTGAAAGCTAAACCTTCCCCGTCCCCTAACCCTAACCCTAGCCCGAAGCCTAACCCTAACCTTTCCCCGAAGCCTGACCCTCACCCGTCCCCTAATTCTAAACCGTACGCTAACGCTAACCCGCGCCCTCACACGTACGCTCCCCCTAAAGCGTTGTCGTACACTCACCTGGACCCTAAACCGTCCCCATCCCCTAACCCTAACCCTAGCCCGAACACTAACCCTAACACTTCCCCGAAGCCTGACCTTCACCCGTCCCCTAATCCTAACCCGTACGCTAACGCTAACCCGCGCCCTCACACGTACGCTCCCCCTAAAGCGTTGTTGTACCCTCACCTGGAACCTAAACCGGCCCTGTCCCCTAACCCTAACCCTAGCCCGAACACTAACCCTAACCCTTGCCCGAAGCCTGACCCTCACCCGTCACCTAATTCTAACCCGTACGCTAACGCTAACCCGCGCCCTCACACGTACGCTCCCCCTAAAGCGTTGACGTACCCTCACCTGGACCCTAACCTTCTCCATCCCCTAACCCTAACCCTAGCCCGAACCCTAACCCTAACCCTTCCCCAACGCCTGACCCTCACCCGTCATCTAATGCTAACCCGTACGGTAATGCTAACCCGCGCCCTCACACGTACGCTCCCCCTAAAGCGTTGTCGTACCCTCACCTGGACCCTAAACCGTCCCCGTCCCCTAACACTAACCCTAGCCCGAAGCCTAACCCTAACCCTTCCCGGAAGCCTGACCCTCACCCGTCTCCTAATCCTAACCCGTACGTTAACGCTAACCTGCGCCCTCACACGTAAGCTCCCCCTAAAGCGTTGTCGTACACTCACCTGGACCCTAAACCGTCCCCGTCCCCTAACCCTAACCCTAGCCCGAACCCTAACCCTAACCCTTCCCCGAAGCCTGACCTTCACCCGTCCCCTAATCCTAACCCGTACGCTAACGCTAACCCGCGCCCTCACACGTATGCTCCCCCTAAAGCGTTGTCGTACCCTCACATGGACCCTAAACCGTCCCCGTCCCCTAACCCTAACCCTAGCCCGAAGCCTAACCCTAAACCTTCCCGAAGCCTGACCCTCACCCTTCCCCTAATGCTAACCCGTACGCTAATGCTAACCCACGCCCTCACACGTACGCTCCCCCTAAAGCGTTGTCGTACCCTCACCTGGAACCTAAACCGTCCCCGTCCCCTAACCCTAACCCTAGCCCGAAGGCTAACCGTAACCCTTCCCCGAAGCCTGACCCTCACCCGTCCCCTAATCCTAACCTGTACGCTAACGCTAACCCGCGCCCTCACACATATGCTCCCCCTAAAGCGTTGTCGTACCCTCACCTGGACCCTAAACCTTCCCCGTCCCCTAACCCTAAACCTAGCCCGAAGCCTAACCCTAACCCTTCCCCGAAGCCTGACCCTCACCCGTCCCCTAATCCTAACCCGTACGCTAACGCTAACCCGCGCCCTCACACGTATGCTCCCTCTAAAGCGTTGTCGTACCCTCACCTGGACCCTAAACCGTCCCCATCCCCTAACCCTAACCCTAGCCCGAAGCCTAACCCTAACCCTTCCCCGAAGCCTGACCCTCACCCTTCCCCTAATGCTAGCCCCTACGCTAACGCTAACCCGCACCCTCACACGTACGCTCCCCCTAAAGCGTTGTCGTACCGTCACCTGGAACCTAAACCGTCCCCGTCCCCTAACCCTAACACTAGCCCGAAGGCTAACCATAACCCTTCCCCGAAGCCTGACCCTCACCCGTCCCCTAATCCTAACCCGTACGCTAACGCTAACCCTTGCCCTCACACGTACGCTCCCCCTAAAGCGTTGTCGTACCCTCACCTGGACCCTAAACTGTCCCCGTCCCCTAACCCTAACCCTAGCCCGAAGCCTAACCCTAAGCCTTCTCCGAAGCCTGACCCTCACCCGTCCCCTAAAGCTACACCGTACGCTAACGCTAACCCGCGCCCTCACACGTACGCTCCCCCTAAAGCATTGTCGTACCCTCAGCTGGACCCTAAACCGTCCCCGTCCCTTAACCCTAACCCTAGCCCGAACCCTAACCCTAACCCTTCCCCGAAGCCTGACCCTCACCCGTCCCCTAATCCTAACCCAAACGCTAACGCTAACCCGCGCCCTCACACGTACGCTCCCCCAAAAGCGTTGTCGTACCCGCACCTGCACCCTAAACCGTCCCCGTCCCCTAACCCTAACCCTAGCCCGAACACTAACCCTAACCCTTGCCCGAAGCCTGACCCTCACCCGTCACCTAATTCTAACCCGTACGCTAACGCTAACCCGCGCCCTCACACGTACGCTCCCCCTAAAGCGTTGTCGTACCCTCACCTGGACCCTAAACCGTCCCCGTGCCCTAACCCTAACCCTAGCCCGAACCCTAACCCTAACCCTTCCCCGAAGCCTGACCCTCACCCGTCCCCTAATCCTACCCCCGTACGATAACGCTAACCCGCGCCCTCACACGTACGCTCCCCCTAAAGCGTTGTCGTACCCTCACCTGAAAGCTAAGCCTTCCCCGTCCCCTAACCCTAACCCTAGCCCGAAGCCTAACCCTAACCCTTCCCCGAAGCCTGACCCTCACCCGTCCCCTAATCCTAAACCGTACGCTAACGCTAACCCGCGCCCTCACACGTACGCTCCCCCTAAAGCGTTGTCGTACCGTCACCTGGACCCTAAACCGTCCCCATCCCCTAACCCTAACCCTAGCCCGAACCCTAACCCTAACCCTTCCCCGAAGCCTGACCTTCACCCGTCCCCTAATCCTAACCCGTACGCTAACGCTAACCCGCGCCCTCACACGTATGCTCCCCCTAAAGCGTTGTCGTACCCTCACATGGACCCTAAACCGTCCCCGTCCCCTAACCCTAACCCTAGCCCGAAGCCTAACCCTAAACCTTCCCCGAAGCCTGACCCTCACCCTTCCCCTAATGCTAACCCGTACGCTAATGCTAACCCACGCCCTCACACGTACGCTCCCCCTAAAGCGTTGTCGTACCCTCACCTGGAACCTAAACCGTCCCCGTCCCCTAACCCTAACCCTAGCCCGAAGGCTAACCGTAACCCTTCCCCGAAGCCTGACCCTCACCCGTCCCCTAATCCTAACCCGTACGCTAACGCTAACCCGCGCCCTCACACATATGCTCCCCCTAAAGCGTTGTCGTACCCTCACCTGGACCCTAAACCTTCCCCGTCCCCTAACCCTAAACCTAGCCCGAAGCCTAACCCTAACCCTTCCCCGAAGCCTGACCCTCACCCGTCCCCTAATCCTAACCCGTACGCTAACGCTAACCCGCGCCCTCACACGTATGCTCCCTCTAAAGCGTTGTCGTACCCTCACCTGGACCCTAAACCGTCCCCATCCCCTAACCCTAACCCTAGCCCGAAGCCTAACCCTAACCCTTCCCCGAAGCCTGACCCTCACCCTTCCCCTAATGCTAGCCCCTACGCTAACGCTAACCCGCACCCTCACACGTACGCTCCCCCTAAAGCGTTGTCGTACCGTCACCTGGAACCTAAACCGTCCCCGTCCCCTAACCCTAACACTAGCCCGAAGGCTAACCATAACCCTTCCCCGAAGCCTGACCCTCACCCGTCCCCTAATCCTAACCCGTACGCTAACGCTAACCCTTGCCCTCACACGTACGCTCCCCCTAAAGCGTTGTCGTACCCTCACCTGGACCCTAAACTGTCCCCGTCCCCTAACCCTAACCCTAGCCCGAAGCCTAACCCTAAGCCTTCTCCGAAGCCTGACCCTCACCCGTCCCCTAAAGCTACACCGTACGCTAACGCTAACCCGCGCCCTCACACGTACGCTCCCCCTAAAGCATTGTCGTACCCTCAGCTGGACCCTAAACCGTCCCCGTCCCTTAACCCTAACCCTAGCCCGAACCCTAACCCTAACCCTTCCCCGAAGCCTGACCCTCACCCGTCCCCTAATCCTAACCCAAACGCTAACGCTAACCCGCGCCCTCACACGTACGCTCCCCCTAAAGCGTTGTCGTACCCTCACCTGGACCCTAAACCGTCCCCGTGCCCTAACCCTAACCCTAGCCCGAACCCTAACCCTAACCCTTCCCCGAAGCCTGACCCTCACCCGTCCCCTAATCCTACCCCCGTACGATAACGCTAACCCGCGCCCTCACACGTACGCTCCCCCTAAAGCGTTGTCGTACCCTCACCTGAAAGCTAAGCCTTCCCCGTCCCCTAACCCTAACCCTAGCCCGAAGCCTAACCCTAACCCTTCCCCGAAGCCTGACCCTCACCCGTCCCCTAATCCTAAACCGTACGCTAACGCTAACCCGCGCCCTCACACGTACGCTCCCCCTAAAGCGTTGTCGTACCGTCACCTGGACCCTAAACCGTCCCCATCCCCTAACCCTAACCCTAGCCCGAACCCTAACCCTAACACTTCCCCGAAGCCTGACCTTCACCCGTCCCCTAATCCTAACCCGTACGCTAACGCTAACCCACGCACTCACACGTACGCTCCCCCGAAAGCGTTGTTGTACCCTCACCTGGAACCTAAACCGGCCCCGTCCCCTAACCCTAACCCTAGCCCGAAGCCTAACCCTAACCCTTCCCCGAAGCCTGACCCTCACCCGTCCCCTAATCCTAAACCGTACGCTAACGCTAACCCGCGCCCTCACACGTACGCTCCTCCTAAAGCGTTGTCGTATCCTCACCTGGACCCTAAACCTTTCCCGTCCCCTAAATCTAACCCTAGCCTGAAGCCTAACCCTAACCCTTCCCCGAAGCCTGACCCTCACCCGTCCCCTAATCCTAACCCGTACGCTAACGCTAACCCGCGCCCTCACACGTATGCTCCCCCTAAAGCGTTGTCGTACCCTCACATGGACCCTAAACCGTCCCCGTCCCCTAACCCTAACCCTAGCCCGAAGCCTAACCCTAACCCTTCCCCGAAGCCTGACCCTCACCCTTCCCCTAATGCTAACCCGTACGCTAATGCTAACCCACGCCCTCACACGTACGCTCCCCCTAAAGCGTTGTCGTACCCTCACCTGGAACCTAAACCGTCCCCGTCCCCTAACCCTAACCCTAGCCCGAAGGCTAACCGTAACCCTTCCCCGAAGCCTTACCCTCACCCGTCCCCTAATCCTAACCCGTACGCTAACGCTAACCCGCGCCCTCACACATATGCTCCCCCTAAAGCGTTGTCGTACCCTCACCTGGACCCTAAACCTTCCCCGTCCCCTAACCCTAAACCTAGCCCGAAGCCTAACCCTAAACCTTCCCCGAAGCCTGACCCTCACCCGTCCCCTAATCCTAACCCAAACGCTAACGCTAACCCGCGCCCTCACACGTACGCTCCCCCAAAAGCGTTGTCGTACCCTCACCTGGACCCTAAACCGTCCCGATCCCCTAACCCTAACCCTAGCCCGAACCCTAACCCTAACCCTTCCCCGAAGCCTGACCCTCACCCGTCCCCTAATTCTAACCCGTACGCTAACGCTAACCGGCGCCCTCACACGTACGCTCCCCATAAAGCGTTGTCGTACCCTCACCTGGACCCTAACCTTCTCCGTCCCCTAACCCAAACCCTAGCCCGAACCCTAACCCTAACCCTTCTCCGAAGCCTGACCCTCACACATACACTAATCCTAACCCGTACGCTAACGCTAACCCGCGCCCTCACACGTACGCTCCCCCTAAAGCGTTGTCGTACCCTCACCTGGACCCTAAACCGTCCCCGTCCCCTAACCCTAACCCTAGCCCGAACCCTAACCCTAAACCTTCCCCGAAGCCTGACCCTCACCCGTCCCCTAATCCTAACCCGTACGCTAACGCTAACCCGCGCCCTCACACGTACGATCCCCCTAAAGCGTTGTCGTACCATCACCTGGACCCTAAACCGTCCCCATCCCCTAAACCTAACCCTAGCCTGAAGCCTAACCCTAACACTTCCCCAAAGCCTGAACCTCACCCGTCCCCTAATCCTAAACCGTACGCTAACACTAACCCGCGCCCTCACACGTACGCTCCCCCTAAAGCGTTGTCGTACCCTCACCTGGACCCTAAACCGTCCCCATCCCCTAACCCTAACCCTAGCCCGAACCCTAACCCTAACACTTCCCCGAAGCCTGACCCTCACCAGTCCCCTAATCCTAACCCGTACGCTATCGCTAACCCGTGCCCTCACACATACGCTCCCCCTAAAGCATTGTCGTACCCTCACCTGGACCCTAAACTTCCGCGTCCCCTAACCCTAACCCTAGCCCGAACCCTAAACCGTCCCCGTCCCCTAACCCTAACCCTAGCCCGAACCCTAACCCTAAAACTTCCCCGAAGCCTGACCCTCACCCGTCCCCTAATCCTAACCCGTACGCTAACGCTAACCCGCGCCCTCACACGTACGCTCCCCCTAAAGCGTTGTCGTACCCTCACCTGGACCCTAAACCGTCCCCGTACCCTAACCCTAACCTTAGCCCGAACCCTAACCCTAAAGATTCCCCGAAGCCTGACCCTCACCCGTCTCCTAATCCTAACCCGTACGCTAACGCTAACCCACGCCCTAACACGTACTCTCCCCCTAAAGCGTTGTCGTACCCTCACCTGGACCCTAAACCGTCTCCATCCCCTAACCCTAACCCTAGCCCGAACCCTAACCCTAACCCTTCTCGGAAGCCTGACCCTCACACGTCCCCTAATCCTAACCCGTACGCTAACGCTACACCGCGCCCTCAAACGTACGCTCCCCCTAAAGCATTGTCGTACCCTCACCTGGACCCTAAACCGTCCCCGTGCCCTAACCCTAACCCTAGCCCGAACCCTAACCCTAACCCTTCCCCGAAGCCTGACCCTCACCCGTCCCCTACTCCTAACCCGTACGCTAACGCTAACCCGCGCCCTCACACGTACGCTCCCCCTAAAGCGTTGTCGTACCCTCACCTGGACCCTAAACCGTCCCCGTGCCCTAACCCTAACCCTAGCCCGAACCCTAGCCCTAACCCTTCCCCGAAGCCTGACCCTCACCCGTCCCCTAATCCTACCCCCGTACGATAACGCTAACCTGCGCCCTCGCACGTACGCTCCCCCTATAGCGTTGTCGTACCCTCACCTGAAAGCTAAACCTTCCCCGTCCCCTAACCCTAACCCTAGCCCGAAGCCTAACCCTAACCTTTCCCCGAAGCCTGACCCTCACCCGTCCCCTAATTCTAAACCGTACGCTAACGCTAACCCGCGCCCTCACACGTACGCTCCCCCTAAAGCGTTGTCGTACCCTCACCTGGACCCTAAACCGTCCCCATCCCCTAACCCTAACCCTAGCCCGAACACTAACCCTAACACTTCCCCGAAGCCTGACCTTCACCCGTCCCCTAATCCTAACCCGTACGCTAACGCTAACCCGCGCCCTCACACGTACGCTCCCCCTAAAGCGTTGTTGTACCCTCACCTGGAACCTAAACCGGCCCCGTCCCCTAACCCTAACCCTAGCCCGAAGCCTAACCCTAACCCTTCCCCGAAGCCTGACCCTCACCCGTCCCCTAATCCTAAACCGTACGCTAACACTAACCCGCGCCCTCACACGTACGCCCCTCCTAAAGCGTTGTCGTACCCTCACCTGGAACCTAAACCGTTCCCGTCCCCTAACCCTAACCCTAGCCCGAAGGCTAACCGTAACCCTTCCCCGAAGCCTGACCCTCACCCGTCCCCTAATCCTAACCTGTACGCTAACGCTAACCCGCGCCCTCACACATATGCTCCCCCTAAAGCGTTGTCGTACCCTCACCTGGACCCTAAACCTTCCCCGTCCCCTAACCCTAAACCTAGCCCGAAGCCTAACCCTAACCCTTCCCCGAAGCCTGACCCTCACCCGTCCCCTAATCCTAACCCGTACGCTAACGCTAACCCGCGCCCTCACACGTACGCTCCCTCTAAAGCGTTGTCGTGCCCTCACCTGGACCCTAAACCGTCCCCATCCCCTAACCCTAACCCTAGCCCGAAGCCTAACCCTAACCCTTCCCCGAAGCCTGAACCTCACCCTTCCCCTAATGCTAGCCTCTACGCTAACGCTAACCCGCGCCCTCACACGTACGCTTCCCCTAAAGCGTTGTCGTACCGTCACCTGGAACCTAAACCGTCCCCGTCCCCTAACCTTAACACTAGCCCGAAGGCTAACCATAACCCTTCCCCGAAGCCTGACCCTCACCCGTCCCCTAATCCTAACCCGTACGCTAACGCTAACCCTCGCCCTCACACGTACGCTCCCCCTAAAGCGTTGTCGTACCCTCACCTGGACCCTAAACTGTCCCCGACCCCTAACCCTAACCCTAGCCCGAACCCTAACCCTAAGCCTTCTCCGAAGCCTGACCCTCACCTGTCCCCTAAAGCTACACCGTACGCTAACGCTAACCCGCGCCCTCACACGTACGCTCCCCCTAAAGCATTGTCGTACCCTCAGCTGGACCCTAAACCGTCCCCGTCCCTTAACCCTAACCCTAGCCCGAACCCTAACCCTAACCCTTCCCCGAAGCCTGACGCTCACCCGTCCCCTAATCCTAACCCAAACGCTAACGCTAACCCGCGCCCTCACACGTACGCTCCCCCAAAAGCGTTGTCGTACCCTCACCTGGACCCTAAACCGTCCCCGTCCCATAACCCTAACCCTAGCCCGAACACTAACCCTAACACTTGCCCGAAGCCTGACACTCACCCGTCACCTAATTCTAACCCGTACGCTAACGGTAACCCGCTCCCTCACACGTACGCTCCCCCTAAAGCGTTGACGTACCCTCACCTGGACCTTAACCTTCTCCATCCCCTAACCCTAACCCTAGCCCGAACCCTAACCCTAACCCTTCCCCAACGCCTGACCCTCACCCGTCATCTAATGCTAACCCGTACGGTAATGCTAACCCGCGCCCTCACACGTACGCTCCCCCTAAAGCGTTGTCGTACCCTCACCTGGACCCTAAACCGTCCCCGTCCCCTAACACTAACCCTAGCCCGAAGCCTAACCCTAACCCTTCCCGGAAGCCTGACCCTCACCCGTCTCCTAATCCTAACCCGTACGTTAACGCTAACCTGCGCCCTCACACGTACGCTCCCCCTAAAGCGTTGTCGTACACTCACCTGGACCCTAAACCGTCCCCGTCCCCTAACCCTAACCCTAGCCCGAACCCTAACCCTAACCCTTCCCCGAAGCCTGACCTTCACCCGTCCCCTAATCCTAACCCGTACGCTAACGCTAACCCGCGCCCTCACACGTACGCTCCCCCTAAAGCGTTGTTGTACCCTCACCTGGAACCTAAACCGTCCCCGTCCCCTAACCCTAACCCTAGCCCGAACCCTAACCCTAACCCTTCCCCGAAGCCTGACCTTCACCCGTCCCCTAATCCTAACCCGTACGCTAATGCTAACCCACGCCCTCACACGTACGCTCCCCCTAAAGCGTTGTCGTACCCTCACCTGGAACCTAAACCGTCCCCGTCCCCTAACCCTAACCCTAGCCCGAAGGCTAACCGTAACCCTTCCCCGAAGCCTTACCCTCACCCGTCCCCTAATCCTAACCCGTACGCTAACGCTAACCCGCGCCCTCACACATATGCTCCCCCTAAAGCGTTGTCGTACCCTCACCTGGACCCTAAACCTTCCCCGTCCCCTAACCCTAAACCTAGCCCGAAGCCTAACCCTAAACCTTCCCCGAAGCCTGACCCTCACCCGTCCCCTAATCCTAACCCAAACGCTAACGCTAACCCGCGCCCTCACACGTACGCTCCCCCAAAAGCGTTGTCGTACCCTCACCTGGACCCTAAACCGTCCCGATCCCCTAACCCTAACCCTAGCCCGAACCCTAACCCTAACCCTTCCCCGAAGCCTGACCCTCACCCGTCCCCTAATTCTAACCCGTACGCTAACGCTAACCGGCGCCCTCACACGTACGCTCCCCCTAAAGCGTTGTCGTACCCTCACCTGGACCCTAACCTTCTCCGTCCCCTAACCCAAACCCTAGCCCGAACCCTAACCCTAACCCTTCTCCGAAGCCTGACCCTCACACATACACTAATCCTAACCCGTACGCTAACGCTAACCCGCGCCCTCACACGTACGCTCCCCCTAAAGCGTTGTCGTACCCTCACCTGGACCCTAAACCGTCCCCGTCCCCTAACCCTAACCCTAGCCCGAACCCTAACCCTAAACCTTCCCCGAAGCCTGACCCTCACCCGTCCCCTAATCCTAACCCGTACGCTAACGCTAACCCGCGCCCTCACACGTACGATCCCCCTAAAGCGTTGTCGTACCATCACCTGGACCCTAAACCGTCCCCATCCCCTAAACCTAACCCTAGCCTGAAGCCTAACCCTAACACTTCCCCAAAGCCTGAACCTCACCCGTCCCCTAATCCTAAACCATACGCTAACACTAACCCGCGCCCTCACACGTACGCTCCCCCTAAAGCGTTGTCGTACCCTCACCTGGACCCTAAACCGTCCCCATCCCCTAACCCTAACCCTAGCCCGAACCCTAACCCTAACACTTCCCCGAAGCCTGACCCTCACCAGTCCCCTAATCCTAACCCGTACGCTATCGCTAACCCGTGCCCTCACACATACGCTCCCCCTAAAGCATTGTCGTACCCTCACCTGGACCCTAAACTTCCGCGTCCCCTAACCCTAACCCTAGCCCGAACCCTAAACCGTCCCCGTCCCCTAACCCTAACCCTAGCCCGAACCCTAACCCTAAAACTTCCCCGAAGCCTGACCCTCACCCGTCCCCTAATCCTAACCCGTACGCTAACGCTAACCCGCGCCCTCACACGTACGCTCCCCCTAAAGCGTTGTCGTACCCTCACCTGGACCCTAAACCGTCCCCGTACCCTAACCCTAACCTTAGCCCGAACCCTAACCCTAAAGATTCCCCGAAGCCTGACCCTCACCCGTCTCCTAATCCTAACCCGTACGCTAACGCTAACCCACGCCCTAACACGTACTCTCCCCCTAAAGCGTTGTCGTACCCTCACCTGGACCCTAAACCGTCTCCATCCCCTAACCCTAACCCTAGCCCGAACCCTAACCCTAACCCTTCTCGGAAGCCTGACCCTCACACGTCCCCTAATCCTAACCCGTACGCTAACGCTACACCGCGCCCTCAAACGTACGCTCCCCCTAAAGCATTGTCGTACCCTCACCTGGACCCTAAACCGTCCCCGTGCCCTAACCCTAACCCTAGCCCGAACCCTAACCCTAACCCTTCCCCGAAGCCTGACCCTCACCCGTCCCCTACTCCTAACCCGTACGCTAACGCTAACCCGCGCCCTCACACGTACGCTCCCCCTAAAGCGTTGTCGTACCCTCACCTGGACCCTAAACCGTCCCCGTGCCCTAACCCTAACCCTAGCCCGAACCCTAGCCCTAACCCTTCCCCGAAGCCTGACCCTCACCCGTCCCCTAATCCTACCCCCGTACGATAACGCTAACCTGCGCCCTCGCACGTACGCTCCCCCTATAGCGTTGTCGTACCCTCACCTGAAAGCTAAACCTTCCCCGTCCCCTAACCCTAACCCTAGCCCGAAGCCTAACCCTAACCTTTCCCCGAAGCCTGACCCTCACCCGTCCCCTAATTCTAAACCGTACGCTAACGCTAACCCGCGCCCTCACACGTACGCTCCCCCTAAAGCGTTGTCGTACCCTCACCTGGACCCTAAACCGTCCCCATCCCCTAACCCTAACCCTAGCCCGAACACTAACCCTAACACTTCCCCGAAGCCTGACCTTCACCCGTCCCCTAATCCTAACCCGTACGCTAACGCTAACCCGCGCCCTCACACGTACGCTCCCCCTAAAGCGTTGTTGTACCCTCACCTGGAACCTAAACCGGCCCCGTCCCCTAACCCTAACCCTAGCCCGAAGCCTAACCCTAACCCTTCCCCGAAGCCTGACCCTCACCCGTCCCCTAATCCTAAACCGTACGCTAACACTAACCCGCGCCCTCACACGTACGCCCCTCCTAAAGCGTTGTCGTACCCTCACCTGGAACCTAAACCGTTCCCGTCCCCTAACCCTAACCCTAGCCCGAAGGCTAACCGTAACCCTTCCCCGAAGCCTGACCCTCACCCGTCCCCTAATCCTAACCTGTACGCTAACGCTAACCCGCGCCCTCACACATATGCTCCCCCTAAAGCGTTGTCGTACCCTCACCTGGACCCTAAACCTTCCCCGTCCCCTAACCCTAAACCTAGCCCGAAGCCTAACCCTAACCCTTCCCCGAAGCCTGACCCTCACCCGTCCCCTAATCCTAACCCGTACGCTAACGCTAACCCGCGCCCTCACACGTACGCTCCCTCTAAAGCGTTGTCGTGCCCTCACCTGGACCCTAAACCGTCCCCATCCCCTAACCCTAACCCTAGCCCGAAGCCTAACCCTAACCCTTCCCCGAAGCCTGACCCTCACCCTTCCCCTAATGCTAGCCTCTACGCTAACGCTAACCCGCGCCCTCACACGTACGCTTCCCCTAAAGCGTTGTCGTACCGTCACCTGGAACCTAAACCGTCCCCGTCCCCTAACCTTAACACTAGCCCGAAGGCTAACCATAACCCTTCCCCGAAGCCTGACCCTCACCCGTCCCCTAATCCTAACCCGTACGCTAACGCTAACCCTCGCCCTCACACGTACGCTCCCCCTAAAGCGTTGTCGTACCCTCACCTGGACCCTAAACTGTCCCCGACCCCTAACCCTAACCCTAGCCCGAACCCTAACCCTAAGCCTTCTCCGAAGCCTGACCCTCACCTGTCCCCTAAAGCTACACCGTACGCTAACGCTAACCCGCGCCCTCACACGTACGCTCCCCCTAAAGCATTGTCGTACCCTCAGCTGGACCCTAAACCGTCCCCGTCCCTTAACCCTAACCCTAGCCCGAACCCTAACCCTAACCCTTCCCCGAAGCCTGACGCTCACCCGTCCCCTAATCCTAACCCAAACGCTAACGCTAACCCGCGCCCTCACACGTACGCTCCCCCAAAAGCGTTGTCGTACCCTCACCTGGACCCTAAACCGTCCCCGTCCCATAACCCTAACCCTAGCCCGAACACTAACCCTAACACTTGCCCGAAGCCTGACACTCACCCGTCACCTAATTCTAACCCGTACGCTAACGGTAACCCGCTCCCTCACACGTACGCTCCCCCTAAAGCGTTGACGTACCCTCACCTGGACCTTAACCTTCTCCATCCCCTAACCCTAACCCTAGCCCGAACCCTAACCCTAACCCTTCCCCAACGCCTGACCCTCACCCGTCATCTAATGCTAACCCGTACGGTAATGCTAACCCGCGCCCTCACACGTACGCTCCCCCTAAAGCGTTGTCGTACCCTCACCTGGACCCTAAACCGTCCCCGTCCCCTAACACTAACCCTAGCCCGAAGCCTAACCCTAACCCTTCCCGGAAGCCTGACCCTCACCCGTCTCCTAATCCTAACCCGTACGTTAACGCTAACCTGCGCCCTCACACGTACGCTCCCCCTAAAGCGTTGTCGTACACTCACCTGGACCCTAAACCGTCCCCGTCCCCTAACCCTAACCCTAGCCCGAACCCTAACCCTAACCCTTCCCCGAAGCCTGACCTTCACCCGTCCCCTAATCCTAACCCGTACGCTAACGCTAACCCGCGCCCTCACACGTACGCTCCCCCTAAAGCGTTGTTGTACCCTCACCTGGAACCTAAACCGGCCCCGTCCCCTAACCCTAACCCTAGCCCGAAGCCTAACCCTAACCCTTCCCCGAAGCCTGACCCTCACCCGTCCCCTAATCCTAAACCGTACGCTAACGCTAACCCGCGCCCTCACACGTACGCTCCTCCTAAAGCGTTGTCGTATCCTCACCTGGACCCTAAACCTTTCCCGTCCCCTAAATCTAACCCTAGCCTGAAGCCTAACCCTAACCCTTCCCCGAAGCCTGACCCTCACCCGTCCCCTAATTCTAACCCGTACGCTAACGCTAACCCGCGCCCTCACACGTATGCTCCCCCTAAAGCGTTGTCGTACCCTCACATGTACCCTAAACCGTCCCCGTCCCCTAACCCTAACCCTAGCCCGAAGCCTAACCCTAAACCTTCCCCGAAGCCTGACCCTCTCCCTTCCCCTAATGCTAACCCGTACGCTAATGCTAACCCACGCCCTCACACGTACGCTCCCCCTAAAGCGTTGTCGTACCCTCACCTGGAACCTAAACCGTCCCCGTCCCCTAACCCTAACCCTAGCCCGAAGGCTAACCGTAACCCTTCCCCGAAGCCTGACCCTCACCCGTCCCCTAATCCTAACCTGTACGCTAACGCTAACCCGCGCCCTCACACATATGCTCCCCCTAAAGCGTTGTCGTACCCTCACCTGGACCCTAAACCTTCCCCGTCCCCTAACCCTAAACCTAGCCCGAAGCCTAACCCTAACCCTTCCCCGAAGCCTGACCCTCACCCGTCCCCTAATCCTAATCCGTACGCTAACGCTAACCCGCGCCCTCACACGTATGCTCCCTCTAAAGCGTTGTCGTACCCTCACCTGGACCCTAAACCGTCCCCATCCCCTAACCCTAACCCTAGCCCGAAGCCTAACCCTAACCCTTCCCCGAAGCCTGACCCTCACCCTTCCCCTAATGCTAGCCCCTACGCTAACGCTAACCCGCACCCTCACACGTACGCTCCCCCTAAAGCGTTGTCGTACCGTCACCTGGAACCTAAACCGTCCCCGTCCCCTAACCCTAACACTAGCCCGAAGGCTAACCATAACCCTTCCCCGAAGCCTGACCCTCACCCGTCCCCTAATCCTAACCCGTACGCTAACGCTAACCCTTGCCCTCACACGTACGCTCCCCCTAAAGCGTTGTCGTACCCTCACCTGGACCCTAAACTGTCCCCGTCCCCTAACCCTAACCCTAGCCCGAAGCCTAACCCTAAGCCTTCTCCGAAGCCTGACCCTCACCCGTCCCCTAAAGCTACACCGTACGCTAACGCTAACCCGCGCCCTCACACGTACGCTCCCCCTAAAGCATTGTCGTACCCTCAGCTGGACCCTAAACCGTCCCCGTCCCTTAACCCTAACCCTAGCCCGAACCCTAACCCTAACCCTTCCCCGAAGCCTGACCCTCACCCGTCCCCTAATCCTAACCCAAACGCTAACGCTAACCCGCGCACTCACACGTACGCTCCCCCAAAAGCGTTGTCGTACCCGCACCTGAACCCTAAACCGTCCCCGTCCCCTAACCCTAACCCTAGCCCGAACACTAACCCTAACCCTTGCCCGAAGCCTGACCCTCACCCGTCACCTAATTCTAACCCGTACGCTAACGCTAACCCGCGCCCTCACACGTACGCTCCCCCTAAAGCGTTGTCGTACCCTCACCTGGACCCTAAACCGTCCCCGTGCCCTAACCCTAACCCTAGCCCGAACCCTAACCCTAACCCTTCCCCGAAGCCTGACCCTCACCCGTCCCCTAATCCTACCCCCGTACGATAACGCTAACCCGCGCCCTCACACGTACGCTCCCCCTAAAGCGTTGTCGTACCCTCACCTGAAAGCTAAGCCTTCCCCGTCCCCTAACCCTAACCCTAGCCCGAAGCCTAACCCTAACCCTTCCCCGAAGCCTGACCCTCACCCGTCCCCTAATCCTAAACCGTACGCTAACGCTAACCCGCGCCCTCACACGTACGCTCCCCCTAAAGCGTTGTCGTACCGTCACCTGGACCCTAAACCGTCCCCATCCCCTAACCCTAACCCTAGCCCGAACCCTAACCCTAACACTTCCCCGAAGCCTGACCTTCACCCGTCCCCTAATCCTAACCCGTACGCTAACGCTAACCCACGCACTCACACGTACGCTCCCCCTAAAGCGTTGTTGTACCCTCACCTGGAACCTAAACCGGCCCCGTCCCCTAACCCTAACCCTAGCCCGAAGCCTAACCCTAACCCTTCCCCGAAGCCTGACCCTCACCCGTCCCCTAATCCTAAACCGTACGCTAACGCTAACCCGCGCCCTCACACGTACGCTCCTCCTAAAGCGTTGTCGTATCCTCACCTGGACCCTAAACCTTTCCCGTCCCCTAAATCTAACCCTAGCCTGAAGCCTAACCCTAACCCTTCCCCGAAGCCTGACCCTCACCCGTCCCCTAATCCTAACCCGTACGCTAACGCTAACCCGCGCCCTCACACGTATGCTCCCCCTAAAGCGTTGTCGTACCCTCACATGGACCCTAAACCGTCCCCGTCCCCTAACCCTAACCCTAGCCCGAAGCCTAACCCTAACCCTTCCCCGAAGCCTGACCCTCACCCTTCCCCTAATGCTAACCCGTACGCTAATGCTAACCCACGCCCTCACACGTACGCTCCCCCTAAAGCGTTGTCGTACCCTCACCTGGAACCTAAACCGTCCCCGTCCCCTAACCCTAACCCTAGCCCGAAGGCTAACCGTAACCCTTCCCCGAAGCCTTACCCTCACCCGTCCCCTAATCCTAACCCGTACGCTAACGCTAACCCGCGCCCTCACACATATGCTCCCCCTAAAGCGTTGTCGTACACTCACCTGGACCCTAAACCTTCCCCGTCCCCTAACCCTAAACCTAGCCCGAAGCCTAACCCTAAACCTTCCCCGAAGCCTGACCCTCACCCGTCCCCTAATCCTAACCCAAACGCTAACGCTAACCCGCGCCCTCACACGTACGCTCCCCCAAAAGCGTTGTCGTACCCTCACCTGGACCCTAAACCGTCCCGATCCCCTAACCCTAACCCTAGCCCGAACCCTAACCCTAACCCTTCCCCGAAGCCTGACCCTCACCCGTCCCCTAATTCTAACCCGTACGCTAACGCTAACCGGCGCCCTCACACGTACGATCCCCCTAAAGCGTTGTCGTACCATCACCTGGACCCTAAACCGTCCCCATCCCCTAAACCTAACCCTAGCCTGAAGCCTAACCCTAACACTTCCCCAAAGCCTGAACCTCACCCGTCCCCTAATCCTAATCCATACGCTAACACTAACCCGCGCCCTCACACGTACGCTCCCCCTAAAGCGTTGTCGTACCCTCACCTGGACCCTAAACCGTCCCCATCCCCTAACCCTAACCCTAGCCCGAACCCTAACCCTAACACTTCCCCGAAGCCTGACCCTCACCAGTCCCCTAATCCTAACCCGTACGCTATCGCTAACCCGTGCCCTCACACATACGCTCCCCCTAAAGCATTGTCGTACCCTCACCTGGACCCTAAACTTCCGCGTCCCCTAACCCTAACCCTAGCCCGAACCCTAAACCGTCCCCGTCCCCTAACCCTAACCCTAGCCCGAACCCTAACCCTAAAACTTCCCCGAAGCCTGACCCTCACCCGTCCCCTAATCCTAACCCGTACGCTAACGCTAACCCGCGCCCTCACACGTACGCTCCCCCTAAAGCGTTGTCGTACCCTCACCTGGACCCTAAACCGTCCCCGTACCCTAACCCTAACCTTAGCCCGAACCCTAACCCTAAACCTTCCCCGAAGCCTGACCCTCACCCGTCTCCTAATCCTAACCCGTACGCTAACGCTAACCCACGCCCTAACACGTACTCTCCCCCTAAAGCGTTGTCGTACCCTCACCTGGACCCTAAACCGTCTCCATCCCCTAACCCTAACCCTAGCCCGAACCCTAACCCTAACCCTTCTCGGAAGCCTGACCCTCACACGTCCCCTAATCCTAACCCGTACGCTAACGCTACACCGCGCCCTCAAACGTACGCTCCCCCTAAAGCGTTGTCGTACCCTCACCTGGACCCTAAACCGTCCCCGTCCCCTAACCCTAACCCTAGCCCGAACCCTAACCCTAACCCTTCCCCGAAGCCTGACCCTCACCCGTCCCCTACTCCTAACCCGTACGCTAACGCTAACCCGCGCCCTCACACGTACGCTCCCCCTAAAGCGTTGTCGTACCCTCACCTGGACCCTAAACCGTCCCCGTGCCCTAACCCTAACCCTAGCCCGAACCCTAGCCCTAACCCTTCCCCGAAGCCTGACCCTCACCCGTCCCCTAATCCTACCCCCGTACGATAACGCTAACCCGCGCCCTCGCACGTACGCTCCCCCTATAGCGTTGTCGTACCCTCACCTGAAAGCTAAACCTTCCCCGTCCCCTAACCCTAACCCTAGCCCGAAGCCTAACCCTAACCTTTCCCCGAAGCCTGACCCTCACCCGTCCCCTAATTCTAAACCGTACGCTAACGCTAACCCGCGCCCTCACACGTACGCTCCCCCTAAAGCGTTGTCGTACCCTCACCTGGACCCTAAACCGTCCCCATCCCCTAACCCTAACCCTAGCCCGAACACTAACCCTAACACTTCCCCGAAGCCTGACCTTCACCCGTCCCCTAATCCTAACCCGTACGCTAACGCTAACCCGCGCCCTCACACGTACGCTCCCCCTAAAGCGTTGTTGTACCCTCACCTGGAACCTAAACCGGCCCCGTCCCCTAACCCTAACCCTAGCCCGAAGCCTAACCCTAACCCTTCCCCGAAGCCTGACCCTCACCCGTCCCCTAATCCTAAACCGTACGCTAACACTAACCCGCGCCCTCACACGTACGCCCCTCCTAAAGCGTTGTCGTATCCTCACCTGGACCCTAAACCTTTCCCGTCCACTAAATCTAACCCTAGCCCGAAGCCTAACCCTAAACCTTCCCCGAAGCCTGACCCTCACCCTTCCCCTAATGCTAACCCGTACGCTAATGCTAACCCACGCCCTCACACGTACGCTCCCCCTAAAGCGTTGTCGTACCCTCACGTGGAACCTAAACCGTCCCCGTCCCCTAACCCTAACCCTAGCCCGAAGGCTAACCGTAACCCTTCCCCGAAGCCTGACCCTCACCCGTCCCCTAATCCTAACCTGTACGCTAACGCTAACCCGCGCCCTCACACATATGCTCCCCCTAAAGCGTTGTCGTACCCTCACCTGGACCCTAAACCTTCCCCGTCCCCTAACCCTAAACCTAGCCCGAAGCCTAACCCTAACCCTTCCCCGAAGCTTGACCCTCACCCGTCCCCTAATCCTAACCCGTACGCTAACGCTAACCCGCGCCCTCACACGTACGCTCCCTCTAAAGCGTTGTCGTGCCCTCACCTGGACCCTAAACCGTCCCCATCCCCTAACCCTAACCCTAGCCCGAAGCCTAACCCTAACCCTTCCCCGAAGCCTGACCCTCACCCTTCCCCTAATGCTAGCCTCTACGCTAACGCTAACCCGCGCCCTCACAGGTACGCTTCCCCTAAAGCGTTGTCGTACCGTCACCTGGAACCTAAACCGTCCCCGTCCCCTAACCTTAACACTAGCCCGAAGGCTAACCATAACCCTTCCCCGAAGCCTGACCCTCACCCGTCCCCTAATCCTAACCCGTACGCTAACGCTAACCCTCGCCCTCACACGTACGCTCCCCCTAAAGCGTTGTCGTACCCTCACCTGGACCCTAAACTGTCCCCGACCCCTAACCCTAACCCTAGCCCGAACCCTAACCCTAAGCCTTCTCCGAAGCCTGACCCTCACCTGTCCCCTAAAGCTACACCGTACGCTAACGCTAACCCGCGCCCTCACACGTACGCTCCCCCTAAAGCATTGTCGTACCCTCAGCTGGACCCTAAACCGTCCCCGTCCCTTAACCCTAACCCTAGCCCGAACCCTAACCCTAACCCTTCCCCGAAGCCTGACCCTCACCCGTCCCCTAATCCTAACCCAAACGCTAACGCTAACCCGCGCCCTCACACGTACGCTCCCCCAAAAGCGTTGTCGTACCCTCACCTGGACCCTAAACCGTCCCCGTCCCCTAACCCTAACCCTAGCCCGAACACTAACCCTAACCCTTGCCCGAAGCCTGACACTCACCCGTCACCTAATTCTAACCCGTACGCTAACGGTAACCCGCGCCCTCACACGTACGCTCCCCCTAAAGCGTTGACGTACCCTCACCTGGACCCTAACCTTCTCCATCCCCTAACCCTAACCCTAGCCCGAACCCTAACCCTAACCCTTCCCCAACGCCTGACCCTCACCCGTCATCTAATGCTAACCCGTACGGTAATGCTAACCCGCGCCCTCACACGTACGCTCCCCCTAAAGCGTTGTCGTACCCTCACCTGGACCCTAAACCGTCCCCGTCCCCTAACACTAACCCTAGCCCGAAGCCTAACCCTAACCCTTCCCGGAAGCCTGACCCTCACCCGTCTCCTAATCCTAACCCGTACGTTAACGCTAACCTGCGCCCTCACACGTACGCTCCCCCTAAAGCGTTGTCGTACACTCACCTGGACCCTAAACCGTCCCCGTCCCCTAACCCTAACCCTAGCCCGAACCCTAACCCTAACCCTTCCCCGAAGCCTGACCTTCACCCGTCCCCTAATCCTAACCCGTACGCTAACGCTAACCCGCGCCCTCACACGTACGCTCCCCCTAAAGCGTTGTTGTACCCTCACCTGGAACCTAAACCGGCCCCGTCCCCTAACCCTAACCCTAGCCCGAAGCCTAACCCTAACCCTTCCCCGAAGCCTGACCCTCACCCGTCCCCTAATCCTAAACCGTACGCTAACGCTAACCCGCGCCCTCCCACGTACGCTCCTCCTAAAGCGTTGTCGTATCCTCACCTGGACCCTAAACCTTTCCCGTCCCCTAAATCTAACCCTAGCCTGAAGCCTAACCCTAACCCTTCCCCGAAGCCTGACACTCACCCGTCCCCTAATTCTAACCCGTACGCTAACGCTAACCCGCGCCCTCACACGTATGCTCCCCCTAAAGCGTTGTCGTACCCTCACATGTACCCTAAACCGTCCCCGTCCCCTAACCCTAACCCTAGCCCGAACCCTAACCCTAAACCTTCCCCGAAGCCTGACCCTCACCCTTCCCCTAATGCTAACCCGTACGCTAATGCTAACCCACGCCCTCACACGTACGCTCCCCCTAAAGCGTTGTCGTACCCTCACCTGGAACCTAAACCGTCCCCGTCCCCTAACCCTAACCCTAGCCCGAAGGCTAACCGTAACCCTTCCCCGAAGCCTGACCCTCACCCGTCCCCTAATCCTAACCTGTACGCTAACGCTAACCCGCGCCCTCACACATATGCTCCCCCTAAAGCGTTGTCGTAACCTCACCTGGACCCTAAACCTTCCCCGTCCCCTAACCCTAAACCTAGCCCGAAGCCTAACCCTAACCCTTCCCCGAAGCCTGACCCTCACCCGTCCCCTAATCCTAACCCGTACGCTAACGCTAACCCTTGCCCTCACACGTACGCTCCCCCTAAAGCGTTGTCGTACCCTCACCTGGACCCTAAACTGTCCCCGTGCCCTAACCCTAACCCTAGCCCGAAGCCTAACCCTAAGCCTTCTCCGAAGCCTGACCCTCACCCGTCCCCTAAAGCTACACCGTACGCTAACGCTAACCCGCGCCCTCACACGTACGCTCCCCCTAAAGCATTGTCGTACCCTCAGCTGGACCCTAAACCGTCCCCGTCCCTTAACCCTAACCCTAGCCCGAACCCTAACCCTAACCCTTCCACGAAGCCTGACCCTCACCCGTCCCCTAATCCTAACCCAAACGCTAACGCTAACCCGCGCCCTCACACGTACGCTCCCCCAAAAGCGTTGTCGTACCCTCACCTGGACCCTAAACCGTCCCCGTGCCCTAACCCTAACCCTAGCCCGAACCCTAACCCTAACCCTTCCCCGAAGCCTGACCCTCACCCGTCCCCTAATCCTACCCCCGTACGATAACGCTAACCCGCGCCCTCACACGTATGCTCCCCCTAAAGCGTTGTCGTACCCTCACATGGACCCTAAACCGTCCCCGTCCCCTAACCCTAACCCTAGCCCGAAGCCTAACCCTAACCCTTCCCCGAAGCCTGACCCTCACCCTTCCCCTAATGCTAACCCGTACGCTAATGCTAACACACGCCCTCACACGTACGCTCCCCCTAAAGCGTTGTCGTACCCTCACCTGGAACCTAAACCGTGCCCGTCCCCTAACCCTAACCCTAGCCCGAAGGCTAACCGTAACCCTTCCCCGAAGCCTGACCCTCACCCGTCCCCTAATCCTAACCCGTACGCTAACGCTAACCCGCGCCCTCACACATATGCTCCCCCTAAAGCGTTGTCGTACCCTCACCTGGACCCTAAACCTTCCCCGTCCCCTAACCCTAAACCTAGCCCGAAGCCTAACCCTAAACCTTGCCCGAAGCCTGACCCTCACCCGTCCCCTAATCCTAACCCATACGCTAACGCTAACCCGCGCCCTCACACGTACGCTCCCCCTAAAGCGTTGTCGTACCCTCACCTGAACCCTAAACCGTCCCCGTCCCATAACCCTAACCCTAGCCCGAACCCTAACCCTAACCCTTCTCCGAAGCCTGACCCTCACCCTTCCCCTAATGCTAACCCGTACGCTAACGCTAACCCGCGCCCTCACACGTACGCTCCCCCTAAAGCGTCGTCGTACACTCACCTGGACCCTAAACCGTCCCCGTCCCCTAACCCTAACCCTAGGCCGAACCCTAACCCTAAGCCTTCTCCGAAGCCTGACCCTCACCCGTCCCCTAATCCTAACCCGTATGCTAATGCTAACCCGCGCCCTCACACGTACGCTCCCCCTAAGGCGTTGTCGTACCCTCACCTGGACCCTAAACCGTCCCCGTGCCCTAACCCTAACCCTAACCCGAACCCTAACCCTAACCCTTCCCCGAAGCCTGACGCTCACCCGTCCCCTAATCCTAAACCGTACGCTAACGCTAACCCACGCCCTCACACGTACGCTCCCCCTAAAGCGTTGTCGTACCCTCACCTGGACCCTAAACCGTCACCGTCCCCTAACCCTAACGCTAGCCCGAACCCTAACCCTAACCCTTCCCCGAAGCCTGACTCTGAACCGTCCCCTAAACCTAACCCATACGCTAACGCTAACCCGTGCCATCACACGTACGCTCCCCCTAAAGCGTTGTCGTACCCTCACCTGGAACCTAAACCGTCCCCGTCCCCTAACCCTAACCCTAGCCCGAAGTCTAACCCTAACCCTTCCCCGAAGCCTGACCCTCACCCGTCCCCTAATCCTAACCCGTACGCTAACGCTAACCCGCGCCCTCACACGTACGCTCCCCCTAAAGCGTTGTCGTACCCTCACCTGTACCCTAAACCGTCGCCGTCCCCTAACCTTAACCCTAACCCGAACCCTAACCCTAACCCTTCCCCGAAGCCTGACACTCACCCGTCCCCTAATCCTAAACCGTACGCTAACGCTAACCCGCGCCCTCACATGTACGCTCCCCCTAAAGCGTTGTCGTACCCTCACCTGGACCCTAAACTGTCCCCGTCCCCTAACCCTAACCCTAGCCCGAACCCTAACCCTAACCATTCCCCGAAGCCTGACCCTCACCCGTCCCCTAATGCTACACCGTACGCTAACGCTAACCCGCGCCCTCACACGTACGCTCGCCCTAAAGCGTCGTCGTACCCTCACCTGGACCCTAAACCGTCCCCGTCCCCTAACCCTAACCCTAGCCCGAACCCTAACCCTAAGCCTTCTCCGAAGCCTGACCCTCACCCGTCCCCTAATCCTAACCCGTACGCTAACACTAATCCGCGCCCTCACACGTACGCTCCCCCTAAAGTGTTGTCGTACCCTCAGCTGGACCCTAAACCGTCCCAGTCCCTTAACCCTAACCCTAGCCCGAACCCTAACTCTAACACTTCCCCGAAGCCTGACCCTCACCCGTCCCCTAATCCTAACCCAAACGCTAACGCTAACCCGCGTCCTCACACGTACGCTCTCCCAAAAGCGTTGTCGTACCCTCACCTGGACCCTAAACCGTCCCCGTCCCCTAACCCTAACCCTAGCCCGAACACTAACCCTAACACTTGCCCGAAGCCTGACCCTCACCCGTCCTCTAATACTAACCCGTACGCTAACGCTAACCCGCGCCCTCACACGTAAGCTCCCCCTAAAGCGTTGTCGTACCCTCACCTGGACCCTAACCTTCTCCGTCCCCTATCCCTAACCCTAGCCCGAACCCTAACCCTAACATTTCTCCGAAGCCTGACCCTCACACATACCCTAATCCTAACCCGTATGCTAATGCTAACCCGCGCCCTCACACGTACGCTCCCCCTAAAGCGTTGTCGTACCCTCACCTGGACCCTAAACCGTCCCCATCCCCTAACCCTAACCCTAACCCGAAGCCTAACCCTAACCCTTCCCCGAAGCCTGACCCTCACCCGTCCCCTAATCCTAAACCGTACGCTAACGCTAACCCGCGCCCTCACACGTACGCTCCCCCTAAAGCGTTGTCGTACCCTCACCTGGACCCTAAACCTTCCCCGTCCCCTAAACCTAACCCTAGCCCGAAGCCTAACCCTAACCCTTCCCCGAAGCCTGACCCTCACCCGTCCCCTAATTCTAACCCGTACTCTAACGCTAACCCGCGTCCTCACACGTATGCTCCCTCTAAAGCGTTGTCGTACCCTCACCTGGACCCTAAACCTTCCCCGTCCCCTAAACCTAACCCTAGCCCGAAGCCTAACCCTAACCCTTCCGCGAAGCCTGACCCTCACCCGTCCCCTAATCCTAACCCGTACGCTAACGCTAACCCGCGCCCTCACACGTACGCTCCCCCTAAAGCATTGTCGTACCGTCACCTGGAACCTAAACCGTCCCCGTCCCCTAACCCTAACACTAGCCCGAAGGCTAACCATAACCCTTCCCCGAAGCCTGACCCTCACCCGTCCCCTAATCCTAACCCGTACGCTAACGCTAACCCTCGCCCTCACACGTACGCTCCCCCTAAAGCGTTGTCGTACCCTCACCTGGACCCTAAACCGTCCCCGTCCCCTAACCCTAACGCTAGCCTGAACCCTAACCCTAACCCTTCCCCGAAGCCTGACACTGAACCGTCCCCTAATCCTAACCCGTACGCTAACGCTAACCCACGCCATCACACGAACGCTCCCCCTAAAGTGTTGTCGTACCCTCACCTGGAACCTAAACCGTCCCCGTACCCTAACCCTAACCCTAGCCCGAAGTCTACCCCTAACCCTTCCCCGAAGCCTGACCCTCACCCGTCCACTAATCCTAACACGTACGCTAACGCTAACCCGCGCCCTCACACGTATGCTCCCCCTAAAGCGTTGTCGTACCCTCACCTGGACCCTAAACCGTCCCCGTCCCCTAACCCTAACCCTAGCCCGAAGCCTAACCCTAACCCTTCCCCGAAGCCTGACCCTCACCCTTCCCTTAATGCTAACCCGTACGCTAACGCTAACCCGCGCCCTCACACGTACGCTCCCCCTAAAGCGTTGTCGTACCCTCACCTGTAACCTAAACCGTCCCCGTCCCCTAAACCTAACCCTAGCCCGATCCCTAACACTAACCCTTACCCGAAGCCTGACCCTCAGCCTTCCCCTAATCCTAAACCGTACGCTAACGCTAACCCACGCCCTCACACGTACGCTCCCCCTAAAGCGTTGTCGTACCCTCACCTGGACACTAAACCGTCCCTGTCCCCTAACCCTAACGCTAACCCGAACCCTAACCCTAACAATTCCCCGAAGCCTGACCCTCACCCGTCCCCTAATGCTAACCCATACGCTGACGCTAACCCACGCCCTCACACGTACGCTCTCTCTAAAGCGTTGTCGTACCCTCACCTGGACCCTAAACCGCCCCGTCCCATAACCCTAACCCTAGACCGAACCCTAACCCTAACCCTTCCCCGTTGCCTGACCCTCACCCGTCCCCTAATCCTAACGCGTACGCTAACGCTAACCCGCGCCCTCACACGTACGCTCCCCCTAAAGCGTTGTCGTACCATCACCTGGACCCTAAACCGTCCCCGTCCCCTAACCCTAACCCTAGCCCAAAGGCTAACGGTAACCCTTCCCCGAAGCCTAACCCTCACCCGTCTCCTAATCCTAAACCGTACGCTAACGCTAACCCGCGACCTCACACGTACGCTCCCCCTAAAGCGTTTTCGTACCCTCACCTGGACCCTAAACCGTCCCCGTTCCCTAACACTAACCCTAGCCCGAAGCCTAACCCTAACCCTTCCCCGAAGCCTGACCCTCACCCTTCCCCTAATGCTAGCCCCTACGCTAACGCTAACCCGCGCCCTCACACGTACGCTCCCCCTAAAGCATTGTCGTACCGTCACCTGGAACCTAAACCGTCCCCGTCCCCTAACCCTAACACTAGCCCGAAGGCTAACCATAACCCTTCCCCGAAGCCTGACCCTCACCCGTCTCCTAATCCTAACCCGTACGCTATCGCTAACCCGTGCCCTCACACATACGCTCCCCCTAAAGCATTGTCGTACCCTCACCTGGACCCTAAAGCTTCCGCGTCCCCTAACCCTAACCCTAGCCAGAACCCTAAACCGTCCCCGTCCCCTAACCCTAACCCTAGCCCGAACCCTAACCCTAACACTTCTCCGAAGCCTGACCCTCACACATACCCTAATCCTAACCCGTATGCTAATGCTAACCCGCGCCCTCACACGTACGCTCCCCCTAAAGCGTTGTCGTACCCTCACCTGGACCCTAAACCGTCCCCATCCCCTAACACTAACCCTAACCCGAAGCCTAACCCTAACCCTTCCCCGAAGCCTGACCCTCACCCGTCCCCTAATCCTAAACCGTACGCTAACGCTAACCCGCGCCCTCACACGTACGCTCCCCCTAAAGCGTTGTCGTACCCTCACCTGGACCCTAAACCTTCCCCGTCCCCTAAACCTAACCCTAGCCCGAAGCCTAACCCTAACCCTTCCCCGAAGCCTGACCCTCACCCGTCCCCTAATTCTAACCCGTACTCTAACGCTAACCCGCGCCCTCACACGTATGCTCCCTCTAAAGCGTTGTCGTACCCTCACCTGGACCCTAAACCGTCCCCGTCCCCTAACCCTAACCCTAGCCCGAAGCCTAACCTTAACCCTTCCCCGAAGCCTGACCCTCACCCTTCCCCTAATGCTAGCCCCTACGCTAACGCTAACCCGCGCCCTCACACGTACGCTCCCCCTAAAGCATTGTCGTACCGTCACCTGGAACCTAAACCGTCCCCGTCCCCTAACCCTAACACTAGCCCGAAGGCTAACCATAACCCTTCCCCGAAGCCTGACCCTCACCCGTCCCCTAATCCTAACCCGTACGCTAACGCTAACCATCGCCCTCACACGTACGCTCCCCCTAAAGCGTTGTCGTACCCTCACCTGGACCCTAAACTGTCCCCGTCCCCTAACCCTAACCCTAGCCCGAACCCTAACCCTAACCATTCCCCGAAGCCTGACCCTCACCCGTCCCCTAATGCTACACCGTACGCTAACGCTAACCCGCGCCCTCACACGTACGCTCGCCCTAAAGCGTCGTCGTACCCTCACCTGGACCCTAAACCGTCCCCGTCCCCTAACCCTAACCCTAGCCCGAACCCTAACCCTAAGCCTTCTCCGAAGCCTGACCCTCACCCGTCCCCTAATCCTAACCCGTACGCTAACACTAATCCGCGCCCTCACACGTACGCTCCCCCTAAAGTGTTGTCGTACCCTCAGCTGGACCCTAAACCGTCCCCGTCCCTTAACCCTAACCCTAGCCCGAACCCTAACTCTAACACTTCCCGGAAGCCTGACCCTCACCCGTCCCCTAATCCTAACCCAAACGCTAACGCTAACCCGCGCCCTCACACGTACGCTCCCCCAAAAGCGTTGTCGTACCCTCACCTGGACCCTAAACCGTCCCCGTCCCCTAACCCTAACCCTAACCCGAACACTAACCCTAACCCTTGCCCGAAGCCTGACCCTCACCCGTCCCCTAATTCTAACCCGTACGCTAACGCTAACCCGCACCCTCACACGTACGCTCCCCCAAAAGCGTTGTCGTACCCTCACCTGGACCCTAACCTTCTCCATCCCCTAAACCTAACCCTAGCCCGAACCCTAACCCTAACCCTTCCCCAACGCCTGACCCTCACCCGTCGTCTAATGCTAACCCGTACGGTAACGCTAACCCGCGCCCTCACACGTACGCTCCCCCTAAAGCGTTGTCGTACCCTCACCTGGACCCTAAACCGTCCCCGTCCCCTAACACTAACCCTAGCCCGAAGCCTAACCCTAACCCTTCCCGGAAGCCTGACCCTCACCCGTCTCCTAATCCTAACCCGTACGTTAACGCTAACCCACGCCCTCACACGTACGCTCTCTCTAAAGCGTTGTCGTACCCTCACCTGGACCCTAAACCGCCCCGTCCCCTAACCCTAACCCTAGCCCGAACCCTAACCCTAACACTTCCCCGAAGCCTGACCCTCACCAGTCCCCTAATCCTAACCCGTACGCTATCGCTAACCCGTGCCCTCACACATACGCTCCCCCTAAAGCATTGTCGTACCCTCACCTGGACCCTAAACTTCCGCGTCCCCTAACCCTAACCCTAGCCCGAACCCTAAACCGTCCCCGTCCCCTAACCCTAACCCTAGCCTGAACCCTAACCCTAAAACTTCCCCGAAGCCTGACCCTCACCCGTCCCCTAATCCTAACCCGTACGCTAACGCTAACCCGCGCCCTCACACGTACGCTCCCCCTAAAGCGTTGTCGTACCCTCACCTGGACCCTAAACCGTCCCCGTACCCTAACCCTAACCTTAGCCCGAACCCTAACCCTAAACCTTCCCCGAAGCCTGACCCTCACCCGTCTCCTAATCCTAACCCGTACGCTAACGCTAACCCACGCCCTAACACGTACTCTCCCCCTAAAGCGTTGTCGTACCCTCACCTGGACCCTAAACCGTCTCCATCCCCTAACCCTAACCCTAGCCCGAACCCTAACCCTAACCCTTCTCGGAAGCCTGACCCTCACACGTCCCCTAATCCTAACCCGTACGCTAACGCTACACCGCGCCCTCAAACGTACGCTCCCCCTAAAGCGTTGTCGTACCCTCACCTGGACCCTAAACCGTCCCCGTGCCCTAACCCTAACCCTAGCCCGAACCCTAACCCTAACCCTTCCCCGAAGCCTGACCCTCACCCGTCCCCTACTCCTAACCCGTACGCTAACGCTAACCCGCGCCCTCACACGTACGCTCCCCCTAAAGCGTTGTCGTACCCTCACCTGGACCCTAAACCGTCCCCGTGCCCTAACCCTAACCCTAGCCCGAACCCTAGCCCTAACCCTTCCCCGAAGCCTGACCCTCACCCGTCCCCTAATCCTACCCCTGTACGATAACGCTAACCCGCGCCCTCGCACGTACGCTCCCCCTATAGCGTTGTCGTACCCTCACCTGAAAGCTAAACCTTCCCCGTCCCCTAACCCTAACCCTAGCCCGAAGCCTAACCCTAACCTTTCCCCGAAGCCTGACCCTCACCCGTCCCCTAATTCTAAACCGTACGCTAACACTAACCCGCGCCCTCACACGTACGCTCCCCCTAAAGCGTTGTCGTACCCTCACCTGGACCCTAAACCGTCCCCATCCCCTAACCCTAACCCTAGCCCGAACACTAACCCTAACACTTCCCCGAAGCCTGACCTTCACCCGTCCCCTAATCCTAACCCGTACGCTAACGCTAACCCGCGCCCTCACACGTACGCTCCCCCTAAAGCGTTGTTGTACCCTCACCTGGAACCTAAACCGGCCCCGTCCCCTAACCCTAACCCTAGCCCGAAGCCTAACCCTAACCCTTCCCCGAAGCCTGACCCTCACCCGTCCCCTAATCCTAAACCGTACGCTAACACTAACCCGCGCCCTCACACGTACGCCCCTCCTAAAGCGTTGTCGTATCCTCACCTGGACCCTAAACCTTTCCCGTCCACTAAATCTAACCCTAGCCCGAAGCCTAACCCTAAACCTTCCCCGAAGCCTGACCCTCACCCTTCCCCTAATGCTAACCCGTACGCTAATGCTAACCCACGCCCTCACACGTACGCTCCCCCTAAAGCGTTGTCGTACCCTCACGTGGAACCTAAACCGTCCCCGTCCCCTAACCCTAACCCTAGCCCGAAGGCTAACCGTAACCCTTCCCCGAAGCCTGACCCTCACCCGTCCCCTAATCCTAACCTGTACGCTAACGCTAACCCGCGCCCTCACACATATGCTCCCCCTAAAGCGTTGTCGTACCCTCACCTGGACCCTAAACCTTCCCCGTCCCCTAACCCTAAACCTAGCCCGAAGCCTAACCCTAACCCTTCCCCGAAGCCTGACCCTCACCCGTCCCCTAATCCTAACCCGTACGCTAACGCTAACCCGCGCCCTCACACATACGCTCCCTCTAAAGCGTTGTCGTGCCCTCACCTGGACCCTAAACCGTCCCCATCCCCTAACCCTAACCCTAGCCCGAAGCCTAACCCTAACCCTTCCCCGAAGCCTGACCCTCACCCTTCCCCTAATGCTAGCCTCTACGCTAACGCTAACCCGCGCCCTCACACGTACGCTTCCCCTAAAGCGTTGTCGTACCGTCACCTGGAACCTAAACCGTCCCCGTCCCCTAACCTTAACACTAGCCCGAAGGCTAACCATAACCCTTCCCCGAAGCCTGACCCTCACCCGTCCCCTAATCCTAACCCGTACGCTAACGCTAACCCTCGCCCTCACACGTACGCTCCCCCTAAAGCGTTGTCGTACCCTCACCTGGACCCTAAACTGTCCCCGACCCCTAACCCTAACCCTAGCCCGAACCCTAACCCTAAGCCTTCTCCGAAGCCTGACCCTCACCTGTCCCCTAAAGCTACACCGTACGCTAACGCTAACCCGCGCCCTCACACGTACGCTCCCCCTAAAGCATTGTCGTACCCTCAGCTGGACCCTAAACCGTCCCCGTCCCTTAACCCTAACCCTAGCCCGAACCCTAACCCTAACCCTTCCCCGAAGCCTGACCCTCACCCGTCCCCTAATCCTAACCCAAACGCTAACGCTAACCCGCGCCCTCACACGTACGCTCCCCCAAAAGCGTTGTCGTACCCTCACCTGGACCCTAAACCGTCCCCGTCCCCTAACCCTAACCCTAGCCCGAACACTAACCCTAACCCTTGCCCGAAGCCTGACACTCACCCGTCACCTAATTCTAACCCGTACGCTAACGCTAACCCGCGCCCTCACACGTACGCTCCCCCTAAAGCGTTGACGTACCCTCACCTGGACCCTAACCTTCTCCATCCCCTAACCCTAACCCTAGCCCGAACCCTAACCCTAACCCTTCCCCAACGCCTGACCCTCACCCGTCATCTAATGCTAACCCGTACGGTAATGCTAACCCGCGCCCTCACACGTACGCTCCCCCTAAAGCGTTGTCGTACCCTCACCTGGACCCTAAACCGTCCCCGTCCCCTAACACTAACCCTAGCCCGAAGCCTAACCCTAACCCTTCCCGGAAGCCTGACCCTCACCCGTCTCCTAATCCTAACCCGTACGTTAACGCTAACCTGCGCCCTCACACGTACGCTCCCCCTAAAGCGTTGTCGTACACTCACCTGGACCCTAAACCGTCCCCGTCCCCTAACCCTAACCCTAGCCCGAACCCTAACCCTAACCCTTCCCCGAAGCCTGACCTTCACCCGTCCCCTAATCCTAACCCGTACGCTAACGCTAACCCGCGCCCTCACACGTACGCTCCCCCTAAAGCGTTGTTGTACCCTCACCTGGAACCTAAACCGGCCCCGTCCCCTAACCCTAACCCTAGCCCGAAGTCTAACCCTAACCCTTCCCCGAAGCCTGACCCTCACCCGTCCCCTAATCCTAAACCGTACGCTAACGCTAACCCGCGCCCTCACACGTACGCTCCTCCTAAAGCGTTGTCGTATCCTCACCTGGACCCTAAACCTTTCCCGTCCCCTAAATCTAACCCTAGCCTGAAGCCTAACCCTAACCCTTCCCCGAAGCCTGACCCTCACCCGTCCCCTAATTCTAACCCGTACGCTAACGCTAACCCGCGCCCTCACACGTATGCTCCCCCTAAAGCGTTGTCGTACCCTCACATGGACCCTAAACCGTCCCCGTCCCCTAACCCTAACCCTAGCCCGAAGCCTAACCCTAAACCTTCCCCGAAGCCTGACCCTCACCCTTCCCCTAATGCTAACCTGTACGCTAATGCTAACCCACGCCCTCACACGTACGCTCCCCCTAAAGCGTTGTCGTACCCTCACCTGGAACCTAAACCGTCCCCGTCCCCTAACCCTAACCCTAGCCCGAAGGCTAACCGTAACCCTTCCCCGAAGCCTGACCCTCACCCGTCCCCTAATCCTAACCTGTACGCTAACGCTAACCCGCGCCCTCACACATATGCTCCCCCTAAAGCGTTGTCGTAACCTCACCTGGACCCTAAACCTTCCCCGTCCCCTAACCCTAAACCTAGCCCGAAGCCTAACCCTAACCCTTCCCCGAAGCCTGACCCTCACCCGTCCCCTAATCCTAACCCGTACGCTAACGCTAACCCGCGCCCTCACACGTACGCTCCCTCTAAAGCGTTGTCGTACCCTCACCTGGACCCTAAACCGTCCCCATCCCATAACCCTAACCCTAGCCCGAAGCCTAACCCTAACCCTTCCCCGAAGCCTGACCCTCACCCTTCCCCTAATGCTAGCCCCTACGCTAACGCTAACCCGCGCCCTCACACGTACGCTCCCCCTAAAGCGTTGTCGTACCCTCAGCTGGAACCTAAACCGTCCCCGTCCCCTAACCCTAACACTAGCCCGAAGGCTAACCATAACCCTTCCCCGAAGCCTGACCCTCACCCGTCCCCTAATCCTAACCCGTACGCTAACGCTAACCCTTGCCCTCACACGTACGCTCCCCCTAAAGCGTTGTCGTACCCTCACCTGGACCCTAAACTGTCCCCGTCCCCTAACCCTAACCCTAGCCCGAAGCCTAACCCTAAGCCTTCTCCGAAGCCTGACCCTCACCCGTCCCCTAAAGCTACACCGTACGCTAACGCTAACCCGCGCCCTCACACGTACGCTCCCCCTAAAGCATTGTCGTACTCTCAGCTGGACCCTAAACCGTCCCCGTCCCTTAACCCTAACCCTAGCCCGAACCCTAACCCTAACCCTTCCCCGAAGCCTGACCCTCACCCGTCCCCTAATCCTAACCCAAACGCTAACGCTAACCCGCGCCCTCACACGTACGCTCCCCCAAAAGCGTTGTCGTACCCTCACCTGGACCCTAAACCGTCCCCGTGCCCTAACCCTAACCCTAGCCCGAACACTAACCCTAACCCTTGCCCGAAGTCTGACCCTCACCCGTCACCTAATTCTAACCCGTACGCTAACGCTAACCCGCGCCCTCACACGTACGCTCCCCCTAAAGCGTTGTCGTACCCTCACCTGGACCCTAAACCGTCCCCGTGCCCTAACCCTAACCCTAGCCCGAACCCTAACCCTAACCCTTCCCCGAAGCCTGACCCTCACCCGTCCCCTAATCCTACCCCCGTACGATAACGCTAACCCGCGCCCTCACACGTATGCTCCCCCTAAAGCGTTGTCGTACCCTCACATGGACCCTAAACCGTCCCCGTCCCCTAACCCTAACCCTAGCCCGAAGCCTAACCCTAACCCTTCCCCGAAGCCTGACCCTCACCCTTCCCCTAATGCTAACCCGTACGCTAATGCTAACACACGCCCTCACACGTACGCTCCCCCTAAAGCGTTGTCGTACCCTCACCTGGAACCTAAACCGTCCCCGTCCCCTAACCCTAACCCTAGCCCGAAGGCTAACCGTTACCCTTCCCCGAAGCCTGACCCTCACCCGTCCCCTAATCCTAACCCGTACGCTAACGCTAACCCGCGCCCTCACACATATGCTCCCCCTAAAGCGTTGTCGTACCCTCACCTGGACCCTAAACCTTCCCCGTCCCCTAACCCTAAACCTAGCCCGAAGCCTAACCCTAAACCTTGCCCGAAGCCTGACCCTCACCCGTCCCCTAATCCTAACCCATACGCTAACGCTAACCCGCGCCCTCACACGTACGCTCCCCCTAAAGCGTTGTCGTACCCTCACCTGAACCCTAAACCGTCCCCGTCCCATAACCCTAACCCTAGCCCGAACCCTAACCCTAACCCTTCTCCGAAGCCTGACCCTCACCCTTCCCCTAATACTAACCCGTACGCTAACGCTAACCCGCGCCCTCACACGTACGCTCCCCCTAAAGCGTCGGCGTACCCTCACCTGGACCCTAAACCGTCCCCGTCCCCTAACCCTAACCCTAGGCCGAACCCTAACCCTAAGCCTTCTCCGAAGCCTGACCCTCACCCGTCCCCTAATCCTAACCCGTACGCTAACACTAACCCGCGCCCTCACACGTACGCTCCCCCTAAAGCATTGTCGTACCCTCAGCTGGACCCTAAACCGTCCCCGTCCCTTAACCCTAACCCTAGCCCGAACCGTAACCCTAACCCTTCCCCGAAGCCTGACCCTCACCCGTCCCCTAATTCTAACCCGTACGCTAACGCTAACCCGCGCCCTCACACGTACGCTCACCCTAAAGCGTTGTCGTACCCTCACCTGGACCCTAACCTTCTCCGTCCCCTATCCCTAACCCTAGCCCGAACCCTAACCCTAACACTTCTCCGAAGCCTGACCCTCACACATACCCTAATCCTAACCCGTATGCTAATGCTAACCCGCGCCCTCACACGTACGCTCCCCCTAAGGCGTTGTCGTACCCTCACCTGGACCCTAAACCGTCCCCGTGCCCTAACCCTAACCCTAACCCGAACCCTAACCCTAACCCTTCCCCGAAGCCTGACGCTCACCCGTCCCCTAATCCTAAACCGTACGCTAACGCTAACCCACGCCCTCACACGTACGCTCCCCCTAAAGCGTTGTCGTACCCTCACCTGGACCCTAAACCGTCACCGTCCCCTAACCCTAACGCTAGCCCGAACCCTAACCCTAACCCTTCCCCGAAGCCTGACTCTGAACCGTCCCCTAAACCTAACCCATACGCTAACGCTAACCCGTGCCATCACACGTACGCTCCCCCTAAAGCGTTGTCGTACCCTCACCTGGAACCTAAACCGTCCCCGTCCCCTAACCCTAACCCTAGCCCGAAGTCTAACCCTAACCCTTCCCCGAAGCCTGACTCTCACCCGTCCCCTAATCCTAAACCGTACGCTAATGCTAACCCGCACCCTCACACGTACGCTCCCCCTAAAGCTCGTACCCTCACCTGGACCCTAAACCGTCCCCGTCCCCTAACCCTAACCCTAGCCCGAAGCCTAACCCTAACCCTTCCCCGAAGCCTGACCTTCACCCTTCCCCTAATGCTAACCCGTACGCTAATGCTAACCCACGCCCTCAAACGTACGCTCCCCCTAAAGCGTAGTCGTACCCTCACCTGGAACCTAAACTGTCCCCGTCCCCTAAACCTAACCCTAGCCCGAAGTCTAACCCTAACCCTTCCCCGAAGCCTGACCCTCACCCGTCCCCTAATCCTAACCCGTACGCTAACGCTAACCCGCGCCCTCACACGTACGCTCCCCCTAAAGCGTTGTCGTACCCTCACCTGTACCCTAAACCGTCGCCGTCCCCTAACCCTAACCCTAACCCGAACCCTAACCCTAACACTTCCCCGAAGCCTGACACTCACCCGTCCCCTAATCCTAAACCGTACGCTAACGCTAACCCGCGCCCTCACATGTACGCTCCCCCTAAAGCATTGTCGTACCCTCACCTGGACCCTAAACCGTCCCCGTCCCCTAACCCTAACGCTAGCCTGAACCCTAACCCTAACCCTTCCCCGAAGCCTGACACTGAACCGTCGCCTAATCCTAACCCGTACGCTAACGCTAACCCACGCCATCACACGAACGCTCCCCCTAAAGTGTTGTCGTACCCTCACCTGGAACCTAAACCGTCCCCGTCCCCTAACCCTAACCCTAGCCCGAAGTCTACCCCTAACCCTTCCCCGAAGCCTGACCCTCACCCGTCCACTAATCCTAACACGTACGCTAACGCTAACCCGCGCCCTCACACGTATGCTCCCCCTAAAGCGTTGTCGTACCCTCACCTGGACCCTAAACCGCCCCGTCCCATAACCCTAACCCTAGACCGAACCCTAACCCTAACCCTTCCCCGTTGCCTGATCCTCACCCGTCCCCTAATCCTAACGCGTACGCTAACGCTAACCCGCGCCCTCACACGTACGCTCCCCCTAAAGCGTTGTCGTACCATCACCTGGACCCTAAACCGTCCCCGTCCCCTAACCCTAACCCTAGCCCAAAGGCTAACGGTAACCCTTCCCCGAAGCCTGACCCTCACCCGTCTCCTAATCCTAAACCGTACGCTAACGCTAACCCGCGACCTCACACGTACGCTCCCCCTAAAGCGTTTTCGTACCCTCACCTGGACCCTAAACCGTCCCCATTCCCTAACACTAACCCTAGCCCGAAGCCTAACCCTAACCCTTCCCCGAAGCCTGACCCTCACCCTTCCCCTAATGCTAGCCCCTACGCTAACGCTAACCCGCGCCCTCACACGTACGCTCCCCCTAAAGCATTGTCGTACCGTCACCTGGAACCTAAACCGTCCCCGTCCCCTAACCCTAACACTAGCCCGAAGGCTAACCATAACCCTTCCCCGAAGCCTGACCCTCACCCGTCTCCTAATCCTAACCCGTACGCTATCGCTAACCCGTACCCTCACACATACGCTCCCCCTAAAGCATTGTCGTACCCTCACCTGGACCCTAAAGCTTCCGCGTCCCCTAACCCTAACCCTAGCCAGAACCCTAAACCGTCCCCGTCCCCTAACCCTAACCCTAGCCCGAACCCTAACCCTAAAACTTCCCCGAAGCCTGACCCTCACCCGTCCTCTAATACTAACCCGTACGCTAACGCTAACCCGCGCCCTCACACGTACGCTCCCCCTAAAGCGTTGTCGTACCATCACCTGGACCCTAAACCGTCCACGTCCCATAACCCTAACCCTAGCCCAAAGGCTAACCGTAACACTTCCCCGAAGCCTGACCCTCACCCGTCCCCTAATCCTAAACCGTACGCTAACGCTAACCCGCGACCTCACACGTACGCTCCCCCTAAAGCGTTGTCTTACCCTCACCTGGACCCTAAACCGTCCCCGTCCCCTAACCCTAACCCTAGCCCGAAACCTAACCCTAAAACTTCCCCGAAGCCTGACCCTCACCCGTCCCCTAATCCTAACCCGTACGCTAACGCTAACCCGCGCCCTCACACGTACGCTCCCCCTAAAGCGTTGTCGTACCCTCACCTGGACCCTAAACCATCCCCGTTCCCTAACCCTAACCTTAGCCCGAACCCTAACCCTAAACCTTCCCCGAAGCCTGACCCTCACCCGTCTCCTAATCCTAACCCGTACGCTAACGCTAACCCACGCCCTAACACGTACTCTCCCCCTAAAGCGTTGTCGTACCCTCACCTGGACCCTAAACCGTCCCCATCCCCTAACCCTAACCCTAGCCCGAACCCTAACCCTAACACTTCCCCGAAGCCTGACCCTCACCCGTCCCCTAATCCTAAACCGTACGCTAACGCTAACCCGCGCCCTCACACGTACGCTCCCCCTAAAGCGTTGTCGTACCCTCACCTGGACCCTAAACCTTCCCCGTCCCCTAAACCTAACCCTAGCCCGAAGCCTAACCCTAACCCTTCCGCGAAGCCTGACCCTCACCCGTCCCCTAATCCTAACCCGTACGCTAACGCTAACCCGCGCCCTCACACGTACGCTCCCCCTAAAGCATTGTCGTACCGTCACCTGGAACCTAAACCGTCCCCGTCCCCTAACCCTAACACTAGCCCGAAGGCTAACCATAACCCTTCCCCGAAGCCTGACCCTCACCCGTCCCCTAATCCTAACCCGTACGCTAACGCTAACCCTCGCCCTCACACGTACACTCCCCCTAAAGCGTTGTCGTACCCTCACCTGGACCCTAAACCGTCCCCGTCCCCTAACCCTAATGCTAGCCTGAACCCTAACCCTAACCCTTCCCCGAAGCCTGACACTGAACCGTCCCCTAATCCTAACCCGTACGCTAACGCTAACCCACGCCATCACACGAACGCTCCCCCTAAAGTGTTGTCGTACCCTCACCTGGAACCTAAACCGTCCCCGTCCCCTAACCCTAACCCTAGCCCGAAGCCTAACCCTAACCCTTCCCCGAAGCCTGACCCTCACCCTTCCCTTAATGCTAACCCGTACGCTAACGCTAACCCGCGCCCTCACACGTACGCTCCCCCTAAAGCGTTGTCGTACCCTCACCTGTAACCTAAACCGTCCCCGTCCCCTAACCCTAACCCTAGCCCGAACCCTAACACTAACCCTTACCCGAAGCCTGACCCTCAGACTTCCCCTAATCCTAAACCGTACGCTAACGCTAACCCACGCCCTCACACGTACGCTCCCCCTAAAGCGTTGTCGTACCCTCACCTGGACACTAAACCGTCCCTGTCCCCTAACCCTAACGCTAACCCGAACCCTAACCCTAACAATTCCCCGAAGCCTGACCCTCACCCGTCCCCTAATGCTAACCCGTACGCTGACGCTAACCCACGCCCTCACACGTACGCTCTCTCTAAAGCGTTGTCGTACCCTCACCTGGACCCTAAACCGCCCCGTCCCATAACCCGAACCCTAGACCGAACCCTAACCCTAACCCTTCCCCGTTGCCTGACCCTCACCCGTCCCCTAATCCTAACGCGTACGCTAACGCTAACCCGCGCCCTCACACGTACGCTCCCCCTAAAGCGTTGTCGTACCATCACCTGGACCCTAAACCGTCCCCGTCCCCTAACCCTAACCCTAGCCCAAAGGCTAACGGTAACCCTTCCCCGAAGCCTGACCCTCACCCGTCTCCTAATCCTAAACCGTACGCTAACGCTAACCCGCGACCTCACACGTACGCTCCCCCTAAAGCGTTTTCGTACCCTCACCTGGACCCTAAACCGTCCCCGTTCCCTAACACTAACCCTAGCCCGAAGCCTAACCCTAACCCTTCCCCGAAGCCTGACCCTCACCCTTCCCCTAATGCTAGCCCCTACGCTAACGCTAACCCGCGCCCTCACACGTACGCTCCCCCTAAAGCATTGTCGTACCGTCACCTGGAACCTAAACCGTCCCCGTCCCCTAACCCTAACACTAGCCCGAAGGCTAACCATAACCCTTCCCCGAAGCCTGACCCTCACCCGTCTCCTAATCCTAACCCGTACGCTATCGCTAACCCGTGCCCTCACACATACGCGCCCCCTAAAGCATTGTCGTACCCTCACCTGGACCCTAAAGCTTCCGCGTCCCCTAACCCTAACCCTAGCCAGAACCCTAAACCGTCCCCGTCCCCTAACCCTAACCCTAGCCCGAACCCTAACCCTAACACTTCTCCGAAGCCTGACCCTCACACATACCCTAATCCTAACCCGTATGCTAATGCTAACCCGCGCCCTCACACGTACGCTCCCCCTAAAGCGTTGTCGTACCCTCACCTGGACCCTAAACCGTCCCCATCCCCTAACACTAACCCTAACCCGAAGCCTAACCCTAACCCTTCCCCGAAGCCTGACCCTCACCCGTCCCCTAATCCTAAACCGTACGCTAACGCTAACCCGCGCCCTCACACGTACGCTCCCCCTAAAGCGTTGTCGTACCCTCACCTGGACCCTAAACCTTCCCCGTCCCCTAAACCTAACCCTAGCCCGAAGCCTAACCCTAACCCTTCCCCGAAGCCTGACCCTCACCCGTCCCCTAATTCTAACCCGTACTCTAACGCTAACCCGCGCCCTCACACGTATGCTCCCTCTAAAGCGTTGTCGTACCCTCACCTGGACCCTAAACCGTCCCCGTCCCCTAACCCTAACCCTAGCCCGAAGCCTAACCCTAACCCTTCCCCGAAGCCTGACCCTCACCCTTCCCCTAATGCTAGCCCCAAAGCTAACGCTAACCCGCGCCCTCACACGTACGCTCCCCCTAAAGCATTGTCGTACCGTCACCTGGAACCTAAACCGTCCCCGTCCCCTAACCCTAACACTAGCCCGAAGGCTAACCATAACCCTTCCCCGAAGCCTGACCCTCACCCGTCCCCTAATCCTAACCCGTACGCTAACGCTAACCCTCGCCCTCACACGTACGCTCCCCCTAAAGCGTTGTCGTACCCTCACCTGGACCCTAAACTGTCCCCGTCCCCTAACCCTAACCCTAGCCCGAAACCTAACCCTAACCATTCCCCGAAGCCTGACCCTCACCCGTCCCCTAATGCTACACCGTACGCTAACGCTAACCCGCGCCCTCACACGTACGCTCGCCCTAAAGCGTCGTCGTACCCTCACCTGGACCCTAAACCGTCCCCGTCCCCTAACCCTAACCCTAGCCCGAACCCTAACCCTAAGCCTTCTCCGAAGCCTGACCCTCACCCGTCCCCTAATCCTAACCCGTACGCTAACACTAATCCGCGCCCTCACACGTACGCTCCCCCTAAAGTGTTGTCGTACCCTCAGCTGGACCCTAAACCGTCCCCGTCCCTTAACCCTAACCCTAGCCCGAACCCTAACTCTAACACTTCCCGGAAGCCTGACCCTCACCCGTCCCCTAATCCTAACCCAAACGCTAACGCTAACCCGCGCCCTCACACGTACGCTCCCCCAAAAGCGTTGTCGTACCCTCAACTGGACCCTAAACCGTCCCCGTCCCCTAACCCTAACCCTAACCCGAACGCTAACCCTAACCCTTGCCCGAAGCCTGACCCTCACCCGTCCCCTAATTCTAACCCGTACGCTAACGCTAACCCGCACCCTCACACGTACGCTCCCCCAAAAGCGTTGTCGTACCCTCACCTGGACCCTAACCTTCTCCATCCCCTAAACCTAACCCTAGCCCGAACCCTAACCCTAACCCTTCCCCAACGCCTGACCCTCACCCGTCGTCTAATGCTAACCCGTACGGTAACGCTAACCCGCGCCCTCACACGTACGCTCCCCCTAAAGCGTTGTCGTACCCTCACCTGGACCCTAAACCGTCCCCGTCCCCTAACACTAACCCTAGCCCGAAGCCTAACCCTAACCCTTCCCGGAAGCCTGACCCTCACCCGTCTCCTAATCCTAACCCGTACGTTAACGCTAACCCACGCCCTCACACGTACGCTCTCTCTAAAGCGTTGTCGTACCCTCACCTGGACCCTAAACCGCCCCGTCCCCTAACCCTAACCCTAGACCGAACCCTAACCCTAACCCTTCCCCGTTGCCTGACCCTCACCCGTCCCCTAATCCTAACGCGTACGCTAACGCTAACCCGCGCCCTCACACGTACGCTCCCCCTAAAGCGTTGTCGTACCATCACCTGGACCCTAAACCGTCCCCGTCCCATAACCCTAACCCTAGCCCAAAGGCTAACCGTAACACTTCCCCGAAGCCTGACCCTCACCCGTCCCCTAATCCTAAACCGTACGCTAACGCTAACCCGCGACCTCACACGTACGCTCCCCCTAAAGCGTTGTCTTACCCTCACCTGGACCCTAAACCGTCCCCGTCCCCTAACCCTAACCCTAGCCCGAAACCTAACCCTAAAACTTCCCCGAAGCCTGACCCTCACCCGTCCCCTAATCCTAACCCGTACGCTAACGCTAACCCGCGCCCTCACACGTACGCTCCCCCTAAAGCGTTGTCGTACCCTCACCTGGACCCTAAACCGTCCCCGTTCCCTAACCCTAACCTTAGCCCGAACCCTAACCCTAAACCTTCCCCGAAGCCTGACTCTCACCCGTCTCCTAATCCTAACCCGTACGCTAACGCTAACCCACGCCCTAACACGTACTCTCCCCCTAAAGCGTTGTCGTACCCTCACCTGGACCCTAAACCGTCTGCGTCCCCTAAGCCTAACCCTAGCCCGAACCCTAACCCTAACCCTTCTCGGAAGCCTGACCCTCACACGTCCCCTAATCCTAACCTGTACGCTAACGCTAACCCGCGCCCTCACACGTACGCTCCCCCTAAAGCGTTGTCGTACCCTCACCAGGACCCTAAACCGTCCCCGTGCCCTAACCCTAACCCTAGCCCGAACCCTAACCCTAACCCTTCCCCGAAGCCTGACCCTCACCCGTACCCTAATCCTAAACCGTACGCTAACGCTAACCCGCGCTCTCACACGTACGCTCCCCCTAAAGCGTTTTCGTACCCTCACCTGGACCCTAAACCGTCCCCATCCCCTAACCCTAACCCTAGCCCGAACCCTAACCCTAACACTTCCCCGAAGCCTGACCCTCACCCGTCCCCTAATCCTAACCCGTACGCTAACGCTAACACGCGCCCTCACACGTACGCTCCCCCTAAAGCGTTGTCATACCCTCACCTGGACCCTAAACCGTCCCCGTCCCCTAACCCTAACCCTAGCCCGAACCCTAACCCTATACCTTCCCCGAAGCCTGACCCTCACCCATCCCCTAATCCTAACCCGTACGCTAACGCTAACCCGCGCCCTCACACGTATGATCCCCCTAAAGCCTTGTCGTACCATCACCTGGACCCTAAACCGTCCCCATCCCCTAAAACTAACCCTAGCCTGAAGCCTAACCCTAACACTTCCCCGAAGCCTGACCCTCACCCGTCCCCTAATCCTAAACCGTACGCTAACACTAACCCGCGCCCTCACACGTACGCTCCCCCTAAAGCGTTGTCGTACCCTCACCTGGACCCTAAACCGTCCCCATCCCCTAACCCTAACCCTAGCCCGAACCCTAACCCTAACACTTCCCCGAAGCCTGACCCTCACCCGTCCCCTAATCCTAACCCGTACGCTATTGCTAACCCGTGCCCTCACACATACGCTCCCCCTAAAGCATTGTCGTACCCTCACCTGGACCCTAAAGCTTCCGCGTCCCCTAACCCTAACCCTAGCCAGAACCCTAAACCGTCCCCGTCCCCTAACCCTAACCCTAGCCCGAACCCTAACCCTAAAACTTCCCCGAAGCCTGACCCTCACCCGTCCTCTAATCCTAACCCGTACGCTAACGCTAAACCGCGCCCTCACACGTACGCTCCCCCTAAAGCGTTGTTGTACCCTCACCTGGAACCTAAACCGGCCCCGTCCCCTAACCCTAACCCTAGCCCGAAGCCTAACCCTAACACTTCCCCGAAGCCTGACCCTCACCCGTCCCCTAATCCTAAACCGTACGCTAACGCTAACCCGCGCCCTCACACGTACGCTCCCCCTAAAGCGTTGTCGTATCCTCACCTGGACCCTAAACCTTTCCCGTCCCCTAAACCTAACCCTAGCCCGAAGCCTAACCCTAACCCTTCCCCGAAGCCTGACCCTCACCCGTCCCCTAATCCTAACCCGTACGCTAACGCTAACCCGCGCCCTCACACGTATGCTCCCCTTAAAGCGTTGTCGTACCCTCACCTGGACCCTAAACCGTCCCCGTCCCCTAACCCTAACCCTAGCCCGAAGCCTAACCCTAACCCTTCCCCGAAGCCTGACCCTCACCCTTCCCCTAATGCTAGCCCCTACGCTAACGCTAACCCGCGCTCTCACACGTACGCTCCCCCTAAAGCATTGTCGTACCGTCACCTGGAACCTAAACCGTCACCGTCCCCTAACCCTAACACTAGCCCGAAGGCTAACCATAACCCTTCCCCGAAGCCTGACCCTCACCCGTCCCCTAATCCTAACCCGTACGCTAACGCTAACCCTCGCCCTCACACGTACGCTCCCCCTAAAGCGTTGTCGTACCCACACCTGGACTCTAAACTGTCCCCGTCCCCTAACCCTAACCCTAGCCCGAACCCTAACCCTAACCATTCCCCGAAGCCTGACCCTCACCCGTCCCCTAATGCTACACCGTACGCTAACGCTAACCCGCGCCCTCACACGTACGCTCGCCCTAAAGCGTCGTTGTACCCTCACCTGGACCCTAAACCGTCCCCGTCCCCTAACCCTAACCCTAGCCCGAACCCTAACCCTAAGCCTTCTCCGAAGCCTGACCCTCACCCGTCCCCTAATCCTAACCCGTACGCTAACACTAATCCGCGCCCTCACACGTACGCTCCCCCTAAAGTGTTGTCGTACCCTCAGCTGGACCCTAAACCGTCCCCGTCCCTTAACCCTAACCCTAGCCCGAACCCTAACTCTAACACTTCCCCGAAGCCTGACCCTCACCCGTCCCCTAATCCTAACCCAAACGCTAACGCTAACCCGCGTCCTCACACGTACGCTCCCCCAAAAGCGTTGTCGTACCCTCACCTGGACCCTAAACCGTCCCCGTCCCCTAACCCTAACCCTAGCCCGAACACTAACCCTAACCCTTGCCCGAAGCCTGACCCTCACCCGTCCCCTAATTCTAACCCGTACGCTAACGCTAACCCGCGCCCTCACACGTACGCTCCCCCAAAAGCGTTGTCGTACCCTCACGTGGACCCTAACCTTCTCCATCCCCTAACCCTAACCCTAGCCCGAACCCTAACCCTAACCCTTCCCCAACGCCTGACCCTCACCCGTCGTCTAATGCTAACCCGTACGGTAACGCTAACCCGCGCCCTCACACGTACGCTCCCCCTAAAGCGTTGTCGTACCCTCACCTGGACCCTAAACCGTCCCCGTCCCCTAACACTAACCCTAGCCCGAAGCCTAACCCTAACCCTTCCCGGAAGCCTGACCCTCACCCGTCTCCTAATCCTAACCCGTACGTTAACGCTAACCCACGCCCTCACACGTACGCTCTCTCTAAAGCGTTGTCGTACCCTCACCAGGACCCTAAACCGCCCCGTCCCCTAACCCTAACCCTAGACCGAACCCTAACCCTAACCCTTCCCCGTTGCCTGACCCTCACCCGTCCCCTAATCCTAACGCGTACGCTAACGCTAACCCGCGCCCTCACATGTACGCTCCCCCTAAAGCGTTGTCGTACCATCACCTGGACCCTAAACCGTCCACGTCCCATAACCCTAACCCTAGCCCAAAGGCTAACCGTAACACTTCCCCGAAGCCTGACCCTCACCCGTCCCCTAATCCTAAACCGTACGCTAACGCTAACCCGCGACCTCACACGTACGCTCCCCCTAAAGCGTTGTCTTACCCTCACCTGGACCCTAAACCGTCCCCGTCCCCTAACCCTAACCCTAGCCCGAAACCTAACCCTAAAACTTCCCCGAAGCCTGACCCTCACCCGTCCCCTAATCCTAACCCGTACGCTAACGCTAACCCGCGCCCTCACACGTACGCTCCCCCTAAAGCGTTGTCGAACCCTCACCTGGACCCTAAACCGTCCCCGTTCCCTAACCCTAACCTTAGCCCGAACCCTAACCCTAAACCTTCCCCGAAGCCTGACCCTCACCCGTCTCCTAATCCTAACCCGTACGCTAACGCTAACCCACGCCCTAACACGTACTCTCCCCCTAAAGCGTTGTCGTACCCTCACCTGGACCCTAAACCGTCTGCGTCCCCTAACCCTAACCCTAGCCCGAACCCTAACCCTAACCCTTCTCGGAAGCCTGACCCTCACACGTCCTCTAATCCTAACCTGTACGCTAACGCTAACCCGCGCCCTCACACGTACGCTCCCCCTAAAGCGTTGTCGTACCCTCACCTGGACCCTAAACCGTCCCCGTGCCCTAACCCTAACGCTAGCCCGAACCCTAACCCTAACCCTTCCCCGAAGCCTGACCCTCACCCGTCCCATAATCCTAAACCGTACGCTAACGCTAACCCGCGCTCTCACACGTACGCTCCCCCTAAAGCGTTTTCGTACCCTCACCTGGACCCTAAACCGTCCCCATCCCCTAACCCTAACCCTAGCCCGAACCCTAACCCTAACACTTCCCCGAAGCCTGACCCTCACCCGTCCCCTAATCCTAACCCGTACGCTAACGCTAACACGCGCCCTCACACGTACGCTCCCCCTAAAGCGTTGTCATACCCTCACCTGGAACCTAAACCGTCCCCGTCCCCTAACCCTAACCCTAGCCCGAAGCCTAACCCTAACCCTTCCCCGAAGCCTGACCCTCACCCGTCCCCTAATCCTAAACCGTACGCTAACGCTAACCCGCGCCCTCACACGTACGCTCCCCCTAAAGCGTTGTCGTACCCTCACCTGGACCCTAAACCTTCCCCGTCCCCTAAACCTAACCCTAGCCCGAAGCCTAACCCTAACCCTTCCGCGAAGCCTGACCCTCACCCGTCCCCTAATCCTAACCCGTACGCTAACGCTAACCCGCGCCCTCACACGTACGCTCCCCCTAAAGCATTGTCGTACCGTCACCTGGAACCTAAACCGTCCCCGTCCCCTAACCCTAACACTAGCCCGAAGGCTAACCATAACCCTTCCCCGAAGCCTGACCCTCACCCGTCCCCTAATCCTAACCCGTACGCTAACGCTAACCCTCGCCCTCACACGTACGCTCCCCCTAAAGCGTTGTCGTACCCTCACCTGGACCCTAAACTGTCCCCGTCCCCTAACCCTAACCCTAGCCCGAACCCTAACCCTAACCATTCCCCGAAGCCTGACCCTCACCCGTCCCCTAATGCTACACCGTACGCTAACACTAACCCGCGCCCTCACACGTACGCTCGCCCTAAAGCGTCGTCGTACCCTCACCTGGACCCTAAACCGTCCCCGTCCCCTAACCCTAACCCTAGCCCGAACCCTAACCCTAAGCCTTCTCCGAAGCCTGACTCTCACCCGTCCCCTAATCCTAACCCGTACGCTAACACTAATCCGCGCCCTCACACGTACGCTCCCCCTAAAGTGTTGTCGTACCCTCAGCTGGACCCTAAACCGTCCCCGTCCCTTAACCCTAACCCTAGCCCGAACCCTAACTCTAACACTTCCCCGAAGCCTGACCCTCACCCGTCCCCTAATCCTAACCCAAACGCTAACGCTAACCCGCGCCCTCACACGTACGCTCCCCCAAAAGCGTTGTCGTACCCTCACCTGGACCCTAAACCGTCCCCGTCCCCTAACCCTAACCCTAACCCGAACACTAACCCTAACCCTTGCCCGAAGCCTGACCCTCACCCGTCCCCTAATTCTAACCCGTACGCTAACGCTAACCCGCACCCTCACACGTACGCTCCCCCAAAAGCGTTGTCGTACCCTCACCTGGACCCTAACCTTCTCCATCCCCTAACCCTAACCCTAGCCCGAACCCTAACCGTAACCCTTCCCCAACGCCTGACTCTCACCCGTCGTCTAATGCTAACCCGTACGGTAACGCTAACCCGCGCCCTCACACGTACGCTCCCCCTAAAGCGTTGTCGTACCCTCACCTGGACCCTAAACCGTCCCCGTCCCCTAACACTAACCCTAGCCCGAAGCCTAACCCTAACCCTTCCCGGAAGCCTGACCCTCACCCGTCTCCTAATCCTAACCCGTACGTTAACGCTAACCCACGCCCTCACACGTACGCTCTCTCTAAAGCGTTGTCGTACCCTCACCTGGACCCTAAACCGCCCCGTCCCCTAACCCTAACCCTAGACCGAACCCTAACCCTAACCCTTCCCCGTTGCCTGACCCTCACCCGTCCCCTAATCCTAACGCGTACGCTAACGCTAACCCGCGCCCTCACACGTACGCTCCCCCTAAAGCGTTGTCGTACCATCAGCTGGACCCTAAACCGTCCCCGTCCCATAACCCTAACCCTAGCCCAAAGGCTAACCGTAACACTTCCCCGAAGCCTGACCCTCACCCGTCCCCTAATCCTAAACCGTACGCTAACGCTAACCCGCGACCTCACACGTACGCTCCCCCTAAAGCGTTGTCTTACCCTCACCTGGACCCTAAACCGTCCCCGTCCCCTAACCCTAACCCTAGCCCGAACACTAACCCTAACCCTTGCCCGAAGCCTGACCCTCACCCGCCCCTAATTCTAACCCGTACGCTAAAGCTAACCCGCGCCCTCATACGTACGCTCCCCCTAAAGCGTTGTCGTACCCTCACCTGGACCCTAACCTTCTCCATCCCCTAACCCTAACCCTAGCCCGAACCCTAACCCTAACCCTTCCCCAACGCCTGACCCTCACCCGTCGTCTAATGCTAACCCGTACGGTAACGCTAACCCAAGCACTCACACGTACGCTCCCCCTAAAGCGTTGTCGTACCCTCACCTGGACCCTAAACCGTCCCCGTCCCCTAACCCTAACCCTAGCCCGAAGCCTAACCCTAACCCTTCCCCGAAGCCTGACCCTCACCCTTCCCCTAATGCTAGCCCCTACGCTAACGCTAACCCGCGCCCTCACACGTACGCTCCCCCTAAAGCGTTGTCGTACCGTCACCTGGAACCTAAACCGTCCCCGTCCCCTAACCCTAACACTAGCCCGAAGGCTAACCATAACCCTTCCCCGAAGCCTGACCCTCACCCGTCCCCTAATGCTACACCGTACGCTAACGCTAACCCGCGCCCTCACACGTACGCTCGCCCTAAAGCGTCGTCGTACCCTCACCTGGACCCTAAACCGTCCCCGTCCCCTAACCCTAACCGTAGCCCGAATCCTAACCCTAAGCCTTCTCCGAAGCCTGACCCTCACCCGTCCCCTAATCCTAACCCGTACGCTAACACTAACCCGCGCCCTCACACGTACGCTCCCCCTAAAGTGTTGTCGTACCCTCAGCTGGACCCTAAACCGTCCCCGTCCCTTAACCCTAACCCTAGCCCGAACCCTAACTCTAACACTTCCCCGAAGCCTGACCCTCACCCGTCCCCTAATCCTAACCCAAACGCTAACGCTAACCCGCGCCCTCACACGTACGCTCCCCTAAAAGCGTTGTCGTACCCTCACCTGGACCCTAAACCGTCCCCGTCCCCTAACCCTAACCCTAGCCCGAACACTAACCCTAACCCTTGCCCGAAGCCTGACCCTCACCCGCCCCTAATTCTAACCCGTACGCTAAAGCTAACCCGCGCCCTCACACGTACGCTCCCCCTAAAGCGTTGTCGTACCCTCACCTGGACCCTAACCTTCTCCATCCCCTAACCCTAACCCTAGCCCGAACCCTAACCCTAACCCTTCCCCAACGCCTGACCCTCACCCGTCGTCTAATGCTAACCCGTACGGTAACGCTAACCCGCGCACTCACACGTACGCTCCCCCTAAAGCGTTGTCGTACCCTCACCTGGACCCTAAACCGTCCCCGTCCCCTAACACTAACCCTAGCCCGAAGCCTAACCCTAACCCTTCCCGGAAGCCTGACCCTCACCCGTCTCCTAATCCTAACCCGTACGTTAACGCTAACCCGCGCCCTCACACGTACGCTCCCCCAAAAGCGTTGTCGTACCCTCACCTGGACCCTAACCTTCTCTATCCCCTAACCCTAACCCTAGCCCGAACCCTAACCCTAACCCTTCCCCAACGCCTGACCCTCACCCGTCGTCTAATGCTAACCCGTACGGTAACGCTAACCCGCGCCCTCACACGTACGCTCCCCCTAAAGCGTTGTCGTACCCTCACCTGGACCCTAAACCGTCCCCGTCCCCTAACACTAACCCTAGCCCGAAGCCTAACCCTAACCCTTCCCGGAAGCCTGACCCTCACCCGTCTCCTAATCCTAACCCGTACGTTAACGCTAACCCACGCCCTCACACGTACGCTCTCTCTAAAGCGTTGTCGTACCCTCACCTGGACCCTAAACCGCCCCGTCCCCTAACCCTAACCCTAGACCGAACCCTAACCCTAACCCTTCCCCGTTGCCTGACCCTCACCCGTCCCCTAATCCTAACGCGTATGCTAACGCTAACCCGCGCCCTCACACGTACGCTCCCCCTAAAGCGTTGTCGTACCATCACCTGGACCCTAAACCGTCCCCGTCCCATAACCCTAACCCTAGCCCAAAGGCTAACCGTAACACTTCCCCGAAGCCTGACCCTCACCCGTCCCCTAATCCTAAACCGTACGCTAACGCTAACCCGCGATCTCACACGTACGCTCCCCCTAAAGCGTTGTCTTACCCTCACCTGGACCCTAAACCGTCCCCGTCCCCTAACCCTAACCCTAGCCCGAAATCTAACCCTAAAACTTCCCCGAAGCCTGACCCTCACCCGTCCCCTAATCCTAACCCGTACGCTAACGCTAACCCGCGCCCTCACACGTACGCTCCCCCTAAAGCGTTGTCGTACCCTCACCTGGACCCTAAACCGTCCCGGTTCCCTAACCCTAACCTTAGCCCGAACCCTAACCCTAAACCTTCCCCGAAGCCTGACCCTCACCCGTCTCCTAATCCTAACCCGTACGCTAACGCTAACCCACGCCCTAACACGTACTCTCCCCCTAAAGCGTTGTCGTACCCTCACCTGGACCCTAAACCGTCCCCGTGCCCTAACCCTAACCCTAGCCCGAACCCTAACCCTAACCCTTCCCCGAAGCCTGACCCTCACCCGTCCCCTAATCCTAAACCGTACGCTAACGCTAACCCGCGCTCTCACACGTACGCTCCCCCTAAAGCGTTTTCGTACCCTCACCTGGACCCTAAACCGTCCCCATCCCCTAACCCTAACCCTAGCCCGAACCCTAACCCTAACACTTCCCCGAAGCCTGACCCTCACCCGTCCCCTAATCCTAACCCGAACGCTAACACTAACCCGCGCCCTCACACGTACGCTCCCCCTAAAGTGTTGTCGTACCCTCAGCTGGACCCTAAACCGTCCCCGTCCCTTAACCCTAACCCTAGCCCGAACCCTAACTCTAACACTTCCCCGAAGCCTGACCCTCACCCGTCCCCTATTCCTAACCCAAACGCTAACGCTAACCCGCGCCCTCACACGTACGCTCCCCTAAAAGCGTTGTCGTACCCTCACCTGGACCCTAAACCGTCCCCGTCCCCTAACCCTAACCCTAGCCCGAACACTAACCCTAACCCTTGCCCGAAGCCTGACCCTCACCCGCCCCTAATTCTAACCCGTACGCTAACGCTAACCCGCGCCCTCACACGTACGCTCCCCCTAAAGCGTTGTCGTACCCTCACCTGGACCCTAACCTTCTCCATCCCCTAACCCTAACCCTAGCCCGAACCCTAACCCTAACCCTTCCCCAACGCCTGACCCTCACCCGTCGTCTAATGCTAACCCGTACGGTAACGCTAACCCGCGCACTCACACGTACGCTCCCCCTAAAGCGTTGTCGTACCCTCACCTGGACCCTAAACCGTCCCCGTCCCCTAACACTAACCCTAGCCCGAAGCCTAACCCTAACCCTTCCCGGAAGCCTGACCCTCACCCGTCTCCTAATCCTAACCCGTACGTTAACGCTAACCTGCGCCCTCACACGTACGCTCCCCCTAAAGCGTTGTCGTACACTCACCTGGACCCTAAACCGTCCCCGTCCCCTAACCCTAACCCTAGCCCGAACCCTAACCCTATACCTTCCCCGAAGACTGACCCTCACCCGTCCCCTAATCCTAACCCGTACGCTAACGCTAACCCGCGCCCTCACACGTATGATCCCCCTAAAGCGTTGTCGTACCATCACCTGGACCCTAAACCCTCCCCATCCCCTAACCCTAACCCTAGCCTGAAGCCTAACCCTAACACTTCCCCGAAGCCTGACCCTCACCCGTCCCCTAATCCTAAACCGTACGCTAACACTAACCCGCGCCCTCACACGTACGCTCCCCCTAAAGCGTTGTCGTACCCTCACCTGGACCCTAAACCGTCCCCATCCCCTAACCCTAACCCTAGCCCGAACCCTAACCCTAACACTTCCCCGAAGCCTGACCCTCACCCGTCCCCTAATCCTAACCCGTACGCTATCGCTAACCCGTGCCCTCACACATACGCTCCCCCTAAAGCATTGTCGTACCCTCACCTGGACCCTAAAGCTTCCGCGTCCCCTAACCCTAACCCTAGCCCGAACCCTAAACCGTCCCCGTCCCCTAACCCTAACCCTAGCCCGAACCCTAACCCTAAAACTTCCCCGAAGCCTGACCCTCACCCGTCCCCTAATCCTAACCCGTACGCTAACGCTAACCCGCGCCCTCACACGTACGCTCCCCCTAAAGCGTTGTTGTACCCTCACCTGGAACCTAAACCGTCCCCGTCCCCTAACCCTAAGCCTAGCCCAAAGGCTAACCGTAACCCTTCCCCGAAGCCTGACCCTCACCCTTCCCCTAATCCTAAACCGTACGGTAACGCTAACCCGCGCCCTCACCCGTACGCTCCCCCTAAAGCGTTGTCGTACCCTAACCTGGACCCTAAACCGTCCCCGTCCCCTAACCCTAACCCTAGCCCAAACCCTAACCCTAACACTTCCCCGAAGCCTGAACCTCAACCGTCCCATAATCCTAACCCGTACGCTAACGCTAACCCGTGCCCTCACACGTACGCTCCCCCTAAAGCGTTGTCATTGCCTCACCTGGACCCTAAACCGTCCCCGTCCCCTAACCCTAACCCTAGCCCGAACCCTAACCCTAACCCTTCTCGGAAGCCTGACCCTCACACGTCCCATAATCCTAACCCGTACGCTAACGCTACACCGCGCCCTCAAACGTACGCTCCCCCTAAAGCGTTGTCGTACCCTCACCTGGACCCTAAACCGTCCCCGTCCCCTAACCCTAACCCTAGCCCGAACCCTAACCCTAACCCTTCTCCGAAGCCTGACCCTCACACATCCCCTAATCCTAACGCGTACGCTAACGGTAACCCGCGCCCTCACACGTACGCTCCCCCTAAAGCGTTGTCGTACCCTCACCTGGACCCTAAACCGTCCCCGTGCCCTAACCCTAACCCAAGCCCTAACCCTAACCCTAACACTTCCCCGAAACCTGACCCTCACCCGTCCCCTAATCCTAACCCGTACGCTAACGCTTACTCGCGCCCTCACACATACGCTCCCCCTAAAGCGTTGTCGTACCCTCACCTGGACCCTAAACCTTCCCCGTCCCCTAATCCTAACCCTAGCCCGAAGCCTAACACTAACACTTGCCCGAAGCCTGATCCTCACCCGTCCCCTAATACTAACTAATACGCTAACGCTAACCCGTGCCCTCACACGTACGCTCCCCCTAAAGCGTTGTCGTACCCTCACCTGGACCCTAAACCGTCCCCGTCCCCTAACCCTAACCCTAGCCCGAACCCTAACCCTAACCCTTCCCCAAAGCCTGACCCTCAACCGTCCCCTAATCCTAACCCGTACGCTAACGCTAACCCGCGCCCTCACACGTACGCTCCCCCTAAAGCATTGTCGTACCCTCACGTGGACCCTAAACCGTCCCCGTCCCCTAACCCTAACCCTAGACCGAACCCTAACCCTAACCCTTCGCCGAAGCCTGACCCTCACCCCTCAACTAATCCTAAACCGTACGCTAACGCTAACCCGCGCTCTCACACGTACGCTCCCCCTAAAGCGTTGTCGTACCCTCACCTAGACCCTAAACCGTCCCCGCCCCCTAACCCTAACCCTAGCCCGAACCCTAACACTAACCCTTCCCCGAAGCCTGACACTCACCCGTCCCCTATTCCTAAACCGTACGCTAACGCTAACCCGCGCCCTCACACGTACGCTCCCCCTAAAGCGTTGTCGTACCATCACCTGGACCCTAAACCGTCCCCGTCCCCTAACCCTAACCCTAGCCCGAACCCTAACCCTAACCCTTCTCCGAAGCCTGACCCTCACCCATCCCCAATCCTAACCCTTACGCTAACGCTTACCCACGCCCTCACACGTACGCTCCCCCTAAAGCGTTGTCGTACCGTCACCAGGACCCTAAACCGTCCCCGTCCCCTAACCCTAACACTACCCCGAACCCTAACCCTAACCCTTCCCCGAAGCCTGACCCTCACCCGTCGTCTAATGCTAAACCGTACGGTAACGCTAACCCGCGCCCTTACACGTACGCTCCCCCTAAAGCGTTGTCGTACCCTCACCTGGACCCTAAACCGTCCCCGTCCCCTAACCCTAACCCTAGCCCGAAGCCTAACCCTTACCCTTCCCCGAAGCCTGACCATCACCCGTCCCCTAATCCTAAACCGTACGCTAACGCTAACCCGCTCCCTCACACGTACGCTCTCCCTAAAGCGTTGTCGTACCCTCACCTGGACCCTAAAACTTCCCCGTCCCCTAACCCTAACCCTAGCCCGAAGCCTAACCCTAACCCTTCCCCGAAGGCTGACACTCACCCGTCCCCTAATCCTAACCCGTACGCTAACGCTAACCCGTGCCCTCACACGTACGCTCCCCCTAAAGCGTTGTCGTACACTCACCTGGACCCTAAACCGTTCCCGTCCCCTAACCCTAACCCTAGCCCGAAGCCTAACCCTAACCCTTCCCCGAAGCCTGACCCTCACCCTTCCCCTAATGCTAACCCGTACGCTAACGCTAACCCGCGCCCTCGCACGTACGCTCCCCCTAAAGCGTTGTCGTACCCTCACCTGGAACCTAAACCGTCCCCGTCCCCTAACCCTAACCCTAGCCCGAAGGCTAACGGTAACCATTTACCGAAACCTGACCCTCACCCGTCCCCTAATCCTAACCCGTACGCTAACGCTTACCCACGCCCTCACACGTACGCTTCCCCTAAAGCGTTGTCGTACCCTCACCTGGACCCTAAACCGTCCCCGTCCCCTAACCCTAACCCTAGCCCGAACCCTAACCCTAACCCTTCCCCAACGCCTGACCCTCACCCGTCGTCTAATGCTAACCCATACGGTAACGCTAACCCGCGCCCTCACACGTACCCTCCCCCTAAAGCGTTGTCGTACCCTCACCTGGACCCTAAACCGTCCCCGTCCCCTAACACTAACCCTAGCCCGAAGCCTAACCCTAACCCTTCCCGGAAGCCTGACACTCACCCGTCTCCTAATCCTAACCCGTACGTTAACGCTAACCTGCGCCCTCACACGTACGCTCCCCCTAAAGCGTTGTCGTACCCTCACGTGGACCCTAAACCGTCCCCGTCCCCTAACCCTAACCCTAGCCCGAAGGCTAAAGGTAACACTTTCCCGAAACCTGACCCTCACCCGTCCCCTAATCCTAACCCGTACGCTAACGCTAACCCGCGCCCTCACACGTACGCTCCCCCTAAAGCATTGTCGTACCCTCACGTGGACCCTAAACCGTCCCCGTCCCCTAACCCTAACCCTAGCCCGAACCCTAACCCTAACCATTCCCCAAAGCCTGACCCTCACCCGTCCCCTAATCCTAACCCGTACGCTAACGCTAACCCGCGCTCTCACACGTACGCTCCCCCTAAAGCGTTGTCGTACCCTCACCTAGACCCTAAACCGTCCCCGCCCCCTAACCCTAACCCTAGCCCGAACCCTAACACTAACCCTTCCCCGAAGCCTGACACTCACCCGTCCCCTATTCCTAAACCGTACGCTAACGCTAACCCGCGCCCTCACACGTACGCTCCCCCTAAAGCGTTGTCGTACCCTCACCTGGACCCTAAACCGTCCCTAGTCCCCTAAACTTAACCCTAGCCCGAACCCTAACCCTAACCCTTCTCCGAAGCCTGACCCTCACCCGTCACCTAATCCTAAACCGTACGCTAACGCTAACCCGCGCCCTCTCACGTACGCTCCCCCTAAAGCGTTGTCGTACCCTCACCTGGACCTTAAACCGTCCCCGTCCCCTAACCCTAACCCTAACCCGAACCCTAACCCTAACCCTTCCCCAACGCCTGACCCTCACCCGTCGTCTAATGCTAACCCGTACGGTAACGCTAACCCGCGCCCTCACACGTACGCTCCCCCTAAAGCGTTGTCGTACTCTCACCTGGACACTAAACCGTCCCCGTCCCCTAACCCTAACCCTAGCACGAAACCTAACCCTAACTCTTCCCCATTGCCTGACCCTCACCCGTCCCCTAATCCTAACGCGTACGCTAACCCTAACCCGTGCCCTCACACGTACACTCCCCCTAAAGCGTTGGCGTACCCTCACCTGGACCCTAAACCGTCCCCGTCCCCTAACCCAAACCCTAGCCCGAACCCTGACCCTAACCCTTCCCCGAAGCCTGACACTCACCCGTCGTCTAATGCTAACCCGTACAGTAATGCTAACCCGCGCCCTCACACGTACGCTCCCCGTAAAGCATTGTCGTACCCTCACCTGGACCCTAAACCGTCCCCGTCCCCTAACCCTATCCCTAGCCCAAACCCTAACCCTAACCCTTCCCCGAAGCCTCACCCTCACCCGTCCCCTAATCCTAACGCGTACGCTAACGCTAACCCGCGCCCTCACACGTATGCTCCCCCTAAAGCTTTGTCGTACCCTCACCTGGACCCTAAACCGTCCCCGTCCCCTAACCCTAACCCTAGCCCAAAGGCTAACCGTAACCCTTCCCCGAAGCCTGACCCTCACCCTTCCCCTAATCCTAAACCGTACGCTAACGCTACACCGCGCCCTCAAACGTACGCTCCCCCTAAAGCGTTGTCGTACCCTCACCTGGACCCTAAACCGTCCCCATCCCCTAACCCTAACCCTAGCCCGAACCCTAACCCTAACCCTTCTCCGAAGCCTGACCCTCACCCATCCCCTAATCCTAACCCGTACGCTAACGCTAACCCGCGCCCTCACACGTACGCTCCCCCTAAAGCGTTGTCGTACCCTCACCTGGACCCTAAACCGTCCCCGTGCCCTAACCCTAACCCTAGCCCTAACCCGAACCCTAACACTTCCCCGAAACCTGACCCTCACCCGTCCCCTAATCCTAACCCGTACGCTAACGTTAACCCGCGCCCTCACACGTACGCTCCCCTTAAAGCGTTGTCGTACCCTCACCTGGACCCTAAACCGTCCCCGTCCCCTAACCCTAACCCTAGCCCGAAGCCTAACACTAACACTTCCCCGAAGCCTGACCCTCACCCGTCCCCTAATCCTAACCCGTACGCTAACGCTAACTCGCGCCCTCACACATACGCTCCCCCTAAAGCGTTGTCGTACCCTGCCCTGGACCCTAAACCTTCCCCGTCCCCTAATCCTAACCCTAGCCCGAAGCCTAACCCTAACACTTGCCCGAAGCCTGATCCTCACCCATCCCCTAATCCTAACTCATACGCTGACGCTAACCCGCGCCCTCACACGTACGCTCCCCCTAAAGCGTTGTCGAACCCTCACCTGGACCCTAAACCGTCCCCATACCCTAACCCTAACCCTAGCCCGAAGCCTAACCCTAACCCTTCCCCGAAGCCTGACCCTCACCCTTCCCCTAATGCTAACCCGTACGCTAACGCTAACCCGCGCCCTCACACGTACGCTCCCCCTAAAGCGTTGTCGTACCCTCACCTGGACCCTAAACCGTCCCCGTCCCCTAACCCTAACCCTAGCCCGAACCCTAACCCTAACACTTCCCCGAAGCCTGACCCTCACCCGTCCCCTAATCCTAACCCGTACGCTATCGCTAACCCGTGCTCTCACACATACGCTCCCCCTAAAGCATTGTCGTACCCTCACGTGGACCCTAAAGCTTCCCCGTCCCCTAACCATAACCCTAGCCCAAACCCTAAACCTAACCCTTCCCCGAAGCCTGAACCTCACCCGTCCCTAATCCTAACCCGTACGCTAACGCTAACCCGCGCCCTCACACGTACGCTCCCCTTAAAGCGTTGTCGTACCCTCACCTGGACCCTAAACCGTCCCCGTCCCCTAACCCTAACCCTAGCCCGAAGCCTAACACTAACACTTCCTCGAAGCCTGACCCTCACCCGTCCCCTAATCCTAACCCGTACGCTAACGCTAAGCCGCGCCCTCACACATACGCTCCCCCTAAAGCGTTGTCGTACCCTCACCTGGACCCTAAACCTTCCCCGTCCCCTAACCCTAACCCTAGCCCGAAGCCTAACCCTAACCCTTGCCCGAAGCCTGATCCTCACCCGTCCCCTAATCCTAACCCATACGCTAACGCTAACCCGCGCCCTCACACGTACGCTCCCCCTAAAGCGTTGTCGTACCCTCACCTGGACCCTAAACCGTCCCCGTCCCCTAACCCTAACCCTAGACCGAACTCTAACCCTAACCCTTCCCCGAAGCCTGACCCTCACCCGTCCCCTAATCCTAAACCGTACGATAACGCTAACCCGCGCCCTCACACGTACGCTCCCCCTAAAGCGTTGGCGTACACTCACCTGGACCCTAAACCGTCCCCGTCCCCTAACCCTAACACTAGCCCAAACCCTGACCCCAACCCTTCCCCGAAGCCTGACCCTCACCCGTCGTCTAATGCTAACCCGTACAGTAACGCTAACCGGCGCCCTCACACGTACGCTCCCCCTAAAGCATTGTCGTAGTCTCACCTGGACCCTAAACCGTCTCCGTCCCCTAACCCTAACCCTAGCCCAAACCCTAACCCTAAACCTTCCCCGAAGCCTGACCCTCACCCGTCCCCTAATCCTAACCCGTACGCTAACGCTAACCCGCGCCCTCACACGTACGCTCCCCTTAAAGCGTTGTCGTACCCTCACCTGGACCCTAAACCGTCCCCGTCCCCTAACCCTAAACCTAGCCCGAAGCCTAACCCTAACCCTTCCCCGAAGCCTGACCCTCACCCTTCCCCTAATGCTAACCCGTACGCTAACGCTAACCCGCGCCATCACACGTACGCTCCCCCCAAAGCGTTGTCGTACCCTCACCTGGACCCTAAACCGTCCCCGTCCCCTAACCCTAACCCTAGCCCGAACCCTAACCCTAACACTTCCCCGAAGCCTGACCCTCACCCGTCCCCTAATCCTAACCCGTACGCTATCGCTAACCCGTGCCCTCACACATACGCTCCCCCTAAAGCATTGTCGTACCCTCACCTGGACCCTAAAGCTTCCCCGTCCCCTGACCATAACCCTAGCCCGAGCCCTAAACCTAACACTTCCCCGAAGCCTGACCCTCACCCGTCCCTAATCCTAACCCGTACGCTAACGCTAACCCGCGCACTCACACGTACGCTCCTCCTAAAGCATTGTCGTACTCTCACCTGGACCCTAAACCGTCCCCGTCCCCTAACCCTAACCCTAGCCCGAACCCTAACCCTAACCCTTCCCCGAAGCCTGACCCTCACCCGTCCCCTAATCCTAACACGTACGCTAACGCTAACCCGCGCCCTCACACGTACGCTCCCCCTAAAGCATTGTCGTACTCTCACCTGGACCTGAAACCGTCCCCGTCCCCTAACCCTAACCCTAACCCGAACCCTAACCCTAACCCTTCCCCGAAGCCTGACCCTCACCCGTCGCCTAATGCTAACCCGTACGGTAACGCTAACCCGCGCACTCACACGTACGCTCCCCCTAAAGCGTTGTCGTACCCTCACCTGGACCCTAAACAGTCCCCATCCCCTAACCCTAACCCTAGCCCGAACCCTAACCCTAACCCTTCCTCGAAGCCTGACCCTCACCCGTCCCCTAATCCTAACCCGTACGCTAACGCTAACCCGCGCCCTCACACGTACGCTCCCCCTAAGGCGTTGTCATACTCTCACCTGGACCCTAAACCTTCCCCGTCCCCTAACCCTAACCCTAGCCCGAAGCCTAACCCTAACCCTTCCCCGAAGCCTGACCCTCACCCGTCCCCTAATCCTAACCCATACGCTAACGCTAACCTGCGCCCTCACACGTACGCTCCCCCTAAAGCGTTGTCATACCCTCACCTGGACCCTAAACCGTCCCCGTCCCCTAACCCTAACTCTAGCCCGAACCCTAACCCTAACCCTTCCCCGAAGCCTGACCTTCACCCTTCCCCTAATGCTAACCCGTACGCTAACGCTAACCCGCACCCTCACACGTACGCACCCCCTAAAGCGTCGTCATACCCTCACCTGGACCCTAAACTGTCCCCGTCCCCTAACCCTAACCCTAGCCCGAACCCTAACCCTAAGACTTCTCCGAAGCCTCACACTCACCCGTCCCCTAATCCTAACCCGTACGCTAACGCTAACCCGCGCCCTCACACGTACGCTCCCACTAAAGCGTTGTCGTACCCTCACCTGGACCCTAAACCGTCCCCGTCCCCTAACCCTAACCCTAGCCCGAACCCTAACCCTAACCCTTCCCCGAAGCCTGACCCTCACCCGTCCCGTAATCCTAACCCGTACGCTAACGCTAACCCGCGCCCTCACACGTACGCTCCCCTTAAAGCGTTGTCGTACCCTCACCTGGACCCTAAACCGTCCCCGTCCCCTAACCCTAACCCTAGCCCGAAGCCTAACACTAACACTTCCCCGAAGCCTGACCCTCACCCGTCCCCTAATCCTAACCCGTACGCTAACGCTAACCCGCGCCCTCACACATACGCTCCCCCTAAAGCGTTGTCATACCCTCACCTGGACCCTAAACCGTCCCCGTCCCCTAACCCTAACCCTAGCCCGAAGCCTAACCCTAACCCTTCCCCGAAGCCTGACCCTCACCCGTCCCTAATCCTAACCCGTACGCTAACGCTAACCCGCGCACTCACACGTACGCTCCTCCTAAAGCATTGTCGTACTCTCACCTGGACCCTAAACCGTCCCCGTCCCCTAACCCTAACCCTAGCCCGAACCCTAACCCTAACCCTTCCCCGAAGCCTGACCCTCACCCGTCCCCTAATCCTAACACGTACGCTAACGCTAACCCGCGCCCTCACACGTACGCTCCCCCTAAAGCATTGTCGTACTCTCACCTGGACCTGAAACCGTCCCCGTCCCCTAACCCTAACCCTAACCCGAACCCTAACCCTAACCCTTCCCCGAAGCCTGACCCTCACCCGTCGCCTAATGCTAACCCGTACGGTAACGCTAACCCGCGCACTCACACGTACGCTCCCCCTAAAGCGTTGTCGTACCCTCACCTGGACCCTAAACAGTCCCCATCCCCTAACCCTAACCCTAGCCCGAACCCTAACCCTAACCCTTCCTCGAAGCCTGACCCTCACCCGTCCCCTAATCCTAACCCGTACGCTAACGCTAACCCGCGCCCTCACACGTACGCTCCCCCTAAGGCGTTGTCATACCCTCACCTGGACCCTAAACCTTCCCCGTCCCCTAACCCTAACCCTAGCCCGAAGCCTAACCCTAACCCTTCCCCGAAGCCTGACCCTCACCCGTCCCCTAATCCTAACCCATACGCTAACGCTAACCTGCGCCCTCACACGTACGCTCCCCCTAAAGCGTTGTCATACCCTCACCTGGACCCTAAACCGTCCCCGTCCCCTAACCCTAACTCTAGCCCGAACCCTAACCCTAACCCTTCCCCGAAGCCTGACCTTCACCCTTCCCCTAATGCTAACCCGTACGCTAACGCTAACCCGCACCCTCACACGTACGCACCCCCTAAAGCGTCGTCATACCCTCACCTGGACCCTAAACTGTCCCCGTCCCCTAACCCTAACCCTAGCCCGAACCCTAACCCTAAGACTTCTCCGAAGCCTCACACTCACCCGTCCCCTAATCCTAACCCGTACGCTAACGCTAACCCGCGCCCTCACACGTACGCTCCCACTAAAGCGTTGTCGTACCCTCACCTGGACCCTAAACCGTCCCCGTCCCCTAACCCTAACCCTAGCCCGAACCCTAACCCTAACCCTTCCCCGAAGCCTGACCCTCACCCGTCCCGTAATCCTAACCCGTACGCTAACGCTAACCCGCGCCCTCACACGTACGCTCCCCTTAAAGCGTTGTCGTACCCTCACCTGGACCCTAAACCGTCCCCGTCCCCTAACCCTAACCCTAGCCCGAAGCCTAACACTAACACTTCCCCGAAGCCTGACCCTCACCCGTCCCCTAATCCTAACCCGTACGCTAACGCTAACCCGCGCCCTCACACATACGCTCCCCCTAAAGCGTTGTCATACCCTCACCTGGACCCTAAACCTTCCCCGTCCCCTAACCATAACCCTAGCCCGAAGCCTAACCCTAACCCTTGCCCGAAGCCTGATCCTCACCCGTCCCCTAATCCTAACCCGTACGCTAACGCTAACCCGCGCCCTCACACGTATGCTCCCCCTAAAGCGTTGGCGTACCCTCACCTGGACCCTAAACCGTCCCCGTCCCCTAACCCTAACCCTAGCCCGAAGCCTAACCCTAACACTTCCCCGAAGCCTGAACCTCACCCTTCCCTTAATGCTAAAACGTACGCTAACGCTAACCCGCGCCCTCACACGAACGCTCCCCCTAAAGCGTTGTCGTACCCTCAACTGTAACCTAAACCGTCCCCGTCCCATAACACTAACCCTAGCCTGAAGGCTAACCGTAACCCTTCCCCGAAGCCTGACCCTCACCCGTCCCCTAATCCTAACCCGTACGCTAACGCTAACCCTCTCCCTCACACGTACGCTCCCCCTCAAGCGTTGTCGTACCCTCACCTGGAGTCTAAACCGTCCCCGTCCCCTAACCCTAACCCTAGCCCGAACCCTAACCCTAACCCTTCCCCGAAGCCTGACCCACACCCGACGTCTAATGCTAATCCGTACGGTAACGCTATCCCGCGCCCTCACACGTACGCTCCCCCTAAAGCGTTGTCGTACCCTCACCTGGACCCTAAACCGTCCCCGTCCCCTAACCCTAACCCTAGCCTGAACCCTAACCCTAACCCTTCCCCGAAGCCTGACCCTCACCCGTCGTCTAATGCTAAACCGTACGGTAACGCTAACCCGCGCCCTCACACGTACGCTCCCCCTAAAGCGTTGTCGTACACTCACCTGAACCCTAAACCGTCCCCGTCCCCTCACCCTAACCCTAGACCGAACCCTAACCCTAACCCTTCCCCGAAGCCTGACCCTCCACCCGTCCCCTAATCCTAAACCGTACGATAACGCTAACCCGCGCCCTCACACGTACGCTCCCCCTAAAGCGTTGGCGTACACTCACCTGGACCCTAAACCGTCCCCGTCCCCTAACCCTAACCCTAGCCCGAACCCTGACCCTAACCCTTCCCCGAAGCCTGACCCTCACCCGTCGTCTAATGCTAACCCGTACAGTAACGCTAACCGGCGCCCTCACACGTACGCTCCCCCTAAAGCATTGTCGTACCCTCACCTGGACCCTAAACCGTCTCCGTCCCCTAACCCTAACCCTAGCCCAAACCCTAACCGTAACCCTTCCCCGAAGCCTGACCCTCACCCTTCCCCTAATGCTAACCCGTACGCTAATGCTATCCCGCGCCCTCACACGTACGCTCCCCCTAAAGCGTTGTCGTACCCTCACCTGGACCCTAAACCGTCCCCGTGCCCTAACCCTAACCCTAGCCCGAACCCTAACCCTAACCCTTCCCCGAAGCCTGACCCTCACCCGTCCCCTAATCCTAACGCGTACGCTATCGCTAACCCGTGCCCTCACACGTACGCTCCCCCTAAAGCATTGTCGTAGTCTCACCTGGACCCTAAACCGTCCCCGTCCCCTAACCCTAACCCTAGCCCGAACCCTAACCCTAACCCTTCCCCGAGGCCTGACCCTCACCCGTCCCTAATCCTAACCCGTACGCTAACGCTAACCCGCGCCCTCACACGTACGCTCCCCCTAAAGCATTGTCGTAGTCTCACCTGGACCCTAAACCGTCCCCGTCCCCTAACCCTAACCCTAGCCCGAACCCTAACCCTAACCCTTCCCCGAAGCCTGACCCTCACCCGTCCCCTAATCCTAACGCGTACGCTAACGCTAACCTGCGCCCTCACACGTACGCTCCCCCTAAAGCATTGTCGTACTCTCACCTGGACCCAAAACCGTCCCCGTCCCCTAACCCTAACCCTAGCCCGAACCCTAACCCTAACCCTTCCCCGAAGCCTGACCCTCACCCGTCGTCTAATGCTAACCCGTACGGTAACGCTAACCCGCGCCCTCACACGTACGCTCCCCCTAAAGCGTTGTCGTACCCTCACCTGGACCCTAAACCGTCCCCATCCCCTAACCCTAACCCTAGCCCGAAGCCTAACCCTAACCCTTCCCCGAAGCCTGACCCTCACCCGTCCCCTAATCCTAACCCGTACGCTAACGCTAACAAGCGCCCTCACACGTACGCTCCCCCTAAAGCGTTGTTGTACCCTCACCTGGAACCTAAACCGTCCCCGTCCCCTAACCCTAACCCTAGCCCGAAGCCTAACCCTAACCCTTCCCCGAAGCCTGACCCTCACCCTTCCCTTAATCCTAACCCGTACGCTAACGCTAACCCTCGCCCTCACACGTACGCTCCCTCTAAAGCGTTGTCGTACCGTCACCTGGACCCTAAACCTTCCCCGTCCCCTAACCCTAATCCTAGCCCGAACCCTAACCCTAACCATTCCCCGAAGCCTGACCCTCACCCGTCCCCTTAATGCTAACCCGTACGCTAACGCTAAACCGTGCCCTCACACGTACGCTCCCCCTAAAGCGTTGTCGTACCCTCACCTGTTACCTAAACCGTCCCCGTCCCCTAACCCTAACCCTAGCCTGAAGGCTAACCGTAACCCTTCCCCGAAGCCTGACCCTCACCCGTCGTCTAATGCTAACCCGTACGGTAACGCTAACCCGCGCCCTCACACGTATGCTCCCCTTAAAGCGTTGTCGTACCCTCACCTGGACCCAAAACATTCCCCGTCCCCTAAACCTAACCCTAGACCGAAGCCTAACCCTAACCCTTCCCCGAAGCCTGACCCTCACCCGTCCCCTAATCCTAACCCGTACGCTAACGGTAACCCGCGCCCTCACACGTATGCTCCCCCTAAAGCGTTGTCGTACCCTCACCTGGACCCTAAACCGTCCCCGTCCCCTAACCCTAACCCTAGCCCGAAGCCTAACCCTAACCCTTCCCCGAAGCCTGACCCTCACCCGTCGTCTAATGCTAAACCGTACGGTAACGCTAACCAGCGCCCTTACACGTACGCTCCCCCTAAAGCGTTGTCGTACCCTCACCTGGACCCTAAACCGTCCCCGTCCCCTAACCCTAACCATAGCCTGAAGCCTAACCCTTACCCTTCCCCAAAGCCTGACCATCACCCGTCCCCTAATCCTAAATCGTACGCTAACGCTAACCCGCTCCCTCACACGTACGCTCTCCCTAAAGCGTTGTCGTACCCTCACCTGGACCCTAAAACTTCCCCGTCCCCTAACCCTAACCCTAGCCCGAAGCCTAACCCTAACCCTTCCCCAAAGCCTGACCCTCACCCGTCCCCTAATCCTAACCCGTACGCTAACGCTAACCCGTGCCCTCACACGTACGCTCCCCCTAAAGCGTTGTCGTACACTCACCTGGACCCTAAACCGTTCCCGTCCCGTAACCCTAACCCTAGCCCGAAGCCTAACCCTAACCCTTCCCCGAAGCCTGACCCTCACCCTTCCCCTAATGCTAACCCGTACGCTAACGCTAACCCGCGCCCTCACACGTACGCTCCCTCTAAAGCGTTGTCGTACCCTCACCTGGAACCTAAACCGTCCCCGTCCCCTAACCCTAACCCTAGCCCGAAGGCTAACGGTAACCATTTCCCGAAACCTGACCCTCACCCGTCCCCTAATCCTAACCCGTACGCTAACGCTTACCCACGCCCTCACACGTACGCTCCCCCTACAGCGTTGTCGTACCCTCACCTGGACCCTAAACCGTCCCCGTCCCCTAACCCTAACCCTAGCCCGAAACCTAACCCTAACCCTTCCCCGAAGCCTGACCCTCACGCGTCCCCTAATCCTAAACCGTACGCTAACGATAACCCGCGCCCTCACACGTACGCTCCCCCTAAAGCATTGTCGTACTCTCACCTGGACCCTAAACCGTCCCCGTCCCCTAACCCTAACCCTAGCCCGAACCCTAACCCTAACCCTTCCCCAACGCCTGACCCTCACCCGTCGTCTAATGCTAACCCGTACGGTAACGCTAACCCGCACCCTCACACGTACGCTCCCCCTAAAGCGTTGTCGTACCCTCACCTGGACCCTAAACCGTCCCCGTCCCCTAACACTAACCCTAGCCCGAAGCCTAACCCTAACCCTTCCCAGAAGCCTGACCCTCACCCGTCTCCTAATCCTAACCCGTACGTTAACGCTAACCTGCGCCCTCACACGTACGCTCCCCCTAAAGCGTTGTCGTACACTCACCTGGACCCTAAACCGTCCCCGTCCCCTAACCCTAACCCTAGCCCGAACCCTAACCCTAACCCTTCCCCGAAGCCTGACCCTCACCCGTCCCCTAATCCTAACCCGTACGCTAACGCTAACCCGCGCCCTCACACGTACGATCCCCCTAAAGCGTTGTCGTACCATCACCTGGACCCTAAACCGTCCCCGTCCCCTAACCCTAACCCTAGCCCGAACCCTAACCCTTACCCTTCTCCGAAGCCTGACCCTCACCCATCCCCAATCCTAACCCTTACGCTAACGCTTACCCACGCCCTCACACGTACGCTCCCCCTAAAGCGTTGTCGTACCGTCACCAGGACCCTAAACCGTCCCCGTCCCCTAACCCTAACCCTACCCCGAACCCTAACCCTAACCCTTCCCCGAAGCCTGACCCTCACGCGTCCCCTAATCCTAAACCGTACGCTAACGCTAACCCGCGCCCTCACACGTACGCTCCCCCTAAAGCGTTGTCGTACCCTCACCTGGACCCTAAACCGTCCCCGTCCCCTAACCCTAACCCTAGCCCGAACCCTGACCCTAACCCTTCCCCGAAGCCTGACCCTCACCCGTCGTCTAATGCTAACCCGTACAGTAGCGCTAACCGGCGCCCTCACACGTACGCTCCCCCTAAAGCATTGTCGTACCCTCACCTGGACCCTAAACCGTCCCCGTCCCCTAACCCTAACCCTAGCCCAAACCCTAACCCTAACCCTTCCCCGAAGCCTGACCCTCACCCGTCCCCTAATCCTAACCCGTACGCTAACGCAAACCCGCGCCCTCAAACGTACGCTCCCCCTAAAGCGTTCTCGTACCCTCACCTGGACACTAAACCGTCCCCGTCCCCTAAACCTAACCCTAGCCCGAACCCTAACCCTAACCCTTCTCCGAAGCCTGACACTCACCAATCCCCTAATCCTAACCCTTACGCTAATGCTTACCCACGCCCTCACACGTACGCTCCCCCTAAAGCGTTGTCGTACCGACACCAGGACCCTAAACCGTCCCCGTCCCCTAACCCTAACCCTAGCCCGAACCCTAACCCTAACCCTTCCCCGAAGCCTGACCCTAGCGCGTCCCCTAATCCTAAACCGTACACAAACGCTAACCCACGCCCTCACACGTACGCTCCCCCTAAAGCGTTGTCGTACCCTCACCTGGACCCTAAACCGTCTCCGTCCCCTAACCCTAACCCTAGCCCAAACCCTAACCCTAACCCTTCCCCGAAGCCTGACCCTCACCCGTCCCCTAATCCTAACCCGTACGCTAACGCTAACCCGCGCCCTCAAACGTATGCTCCCCCTAAAGCGTTGTCGTACCCTCACCTGGACCCTAAACCGTCCCCGTCCCCTAACCCTAACCCTAGCCTGAAGCCTAACCCTAACACTTCCCCGAAGCCTGACCCTCACCCGTCCCCTAATCCTAAACCGTACGCTATCGCTAACCCGTGCCCTCACACATACGCTCCCCCTAAAGCATTGTCATACCCTCACCTGGACCCTAAAGCTTCAGCGTCCCCTAACCCTAACCCGAGCCCGAACCCTAACCCTAACCCTTCCCCGAAGCCTGACCCTCACCCGTCCCCTAATCCTAAACCGTACGCTAACGCTAACCCGCGCCCTCACACGTACGATCCCCCTAAAGCATTGTCGTACTCTCACCTGGACCCTAAACCGTCCCCGTCCCCGTCCCCTAACCCTAGCCTGAACCCTAACCCTAACCCTTCCCCGAAGCCTCACCCTCACCCGTCCCCTAATCCTAACGCGTACGCTAACGCTAACCCGCGCCCTCACACGTATGCTCCCCCTAAAGCCTTGTCGTACCCTCACATGGACCCTAAACCGTCCCCGTCCCCTAACCCTAACCCTAGCCAAAGGCTAACCGTAACCCTTCCCCGAAGCCTGACCCTCACCCTTCCCCTAATCCTAAACCGTACGCAAACGCTAACCCACGCCCTCACACGTACGCTCCCCCTAAAGCGTTGTCGTACCCTAACCTGGACCCTAAACCGTCCCCGTCCCCTAACCCTAACCCTAGCCCAAACCCTAACCCTAACACTTCCCGGAAGCCTGACCCTCACCCGTCCCGTAATCCTAACCCGTACGCTAACGCTAACCCGTGCCCTCACACGTACGCTCTCTCTAAAGCGTTGTCGTACCTTCACCTGGACCCTAAACCGCCCCGTCCCCTAACCCTAACCCTAGACCGAACCCTAACCCTAACCCTTCCCCGTTGCCTGACCCTCACCCGTCCCCTAATCCTAACGCGTACGCTAACGCTAAACCGCGCCCTCACACGTACGCTCCCCCTAAAGCGTTGTCGTACCATCACCTGGACCCTTAACCGTCCCCGTCCCCTAACCCTAACCCTAGCCCAAAGGCTAACCGTAACCCTTCCCCGAAGCCTGACCCTCACCCGTCCCCTAATCCTAACCCGTACGCAAACGCTAACCCGCGCCCTCAAACGTATGCTCCCCCTAAAGCGTTGTCGTACCCTCACCTGGACCCTAAACCGTCCCCGTCCCCTAACCCTAACCCTAGCCTGAAGCCTAACCCTAACACTTCCCCGAAGCCTGACCCTCACCCGTCCCCTAATCCTAAACCGTACGCTATCGCTAACCCGTGCCCTCACACATACGCTACACCTAAAGCATTGTCGTACCCTCACCTGGACCCTAAAGCTTCCGCGTCCCCTAACCCTAACCCTAGCCCGAACCCTAACCCTAACCCTTCCCCAAAGCCTGACCCTCAACCGTCCCCTAATCCTAACCCGTACGCTAACGCTAACCCGCGCCCTCACACGTACGCTCCCCCTAAAGCATTGTCGTACCCTCACCTGGACCCTAAACCGTCCCCGTCCCCTAACCCTAACCCTAGACCGAACCCTAACCCTAACCCTTCGCCGAAGCCTGACCCTCACCCGTCCCCTAATCCTAAACCGTACGCTAACGCTAACCCGCGCTCTCACACGTACGCTCCCCCTAAAGCGTTGTCGTACCCTCACCTAGACCCTAAACCGTCCCCGCCCCCTAACCCTAACCCTAGCCCGAACCCTAACACTAACCCTTCCCCGAAGCCTGACACTCACCCGTCCCCTATTCCTAAACCGTACGCTAACGCTAACCCGCGCCCTCACACGTACGCTCCCCCTAAAGCGTTGTCGTACCATCACCTGGACCCTAAACCGTCCCCGTCCCCTAACCCTAACCCTAGCCCGAACCCTAACCCTAACCCTTCTCCGAAGCCTGACCCTCACCCATCCCCAATCCTAACCCTTACGCTAACGCTTACCCACGCCCTCACACGTACACTCCCCCTAAAGCGTTGTCGTACCGTCACCAGGACCCTAAACCGTCCCCGTCCCCTAACCCTAACCCTACCCCGAACCCTAACCCTAACCCTTCCCCGAAGCCTGACCCTCACGCATCCCCTAATCCTAAACCGTACGCTAACGCTAACCCGCGCCCTCACACGTACGCTCCCCCTAAAGCATTGTCGTACTCTCACCTGTACCCTAAACCGTCCCCGTCCCCTAACCCTAACCCTAGCCCGAACCCTAACCCTAACCCTTCCCCAACGCCTGACCCTCACCCGTCGTCTAATGCTAACCCGTACGGTAAGGCTAAACCGCGCCCTCACACGTACGCTCCCCCTAAAGCGTTGTCGTACCCTCACCTGGACCCTAAACCGTCCCCGTCCCCTAACACTAACCCTAGCCCGAAGCCTAACCCTAACCCTTCCCGGAAGCCTGACCCTCACCCGTCTCCTAATCCTAACCCGTACCTTAACCCTAACCTGCGCCCTCACACGTACGCTCCCCCTAAAGCGTTGTCGTACACTCACCTGGACCCTAAACCGTCCCCGTCCCCTAACCCTAACCCTAGCCCGAACCCTAACCCTAACCCTTCCCCGAAGCCTGACCCTCACCCGTCCCCTAATCCTAACCCGTACGCTAACGCTAACCCGCGCCCTCACACGTACGATCCCCCTAAAGCGTTGTCGTACCATCACCTGGACCCTAAACCGTCCCCGTCCCCTAACCCTAACCCTAGCCCGAACCCTAACACTAACCCTTCCCCGAAGCCTGACCCTCACCCGTCCCCTAATCCTAACCCGTACGCTAACGCTAACCCTCTCCCTCACACGTACGCTCCCCCTCAAGCGTTGTCGTACCCTCACCTGGAGTCTAAACCGTCCCCGTCCCCTAACCCTAACCCTAGCCCGAACCCTAACCCTAACCCTTCCCCGAAGCCTGACCCTCACCCGACGTCTAATGCTAATCCGTACGGTAACGCTAACCCGTGCCCTCACACGTACGCTCCCCCTAAAGCATTGTCGTACTCTCACCTGGACCCTAAACCGTCCCCGTCCCCTAACCCTAACCCTAGCCCGAACCCTAACCCTAACCCTTCCCCGAGGCCTGACCCTCACCCGTCCGTAATCCTAACCCGTACGCTAACGCTAACCCGCGCCCTCACACGTACGCTCCCCCTAAAGCATTGTCGTAGTCTCACCTGGACCCTAAACCGTCCCCGTCCCCTAACCCTAACCCTAGCCCGAACCCTAACCCTAACCCTTCCCCGAAGCCTGACCCTCACCCGTCCCCTAATCCTAACGCGTACGCTAACGCTAACCTGCGCCCTCACACGTACGCTCCCCCTAAAGCATTGTCGTACTCTCACCTGGACCCAAAACCGTCCCCGTCCCCTAACCCTAACCCTAGCCCGAACCCTAACCCTAACCCTTCCCCGAAGCCTGACCCTCACCCGTCGTCTAATGCTAACCCGTACGGTAACGCTAACCCGCGCCCTCACACGTACGCTCCCCCTAAAGCGTTGTCGTACCCTCACCTGGACCCTAAACCGTCCCCATCCCCTAACCCTAACCCTAGCCCGAACCCTAACCCTAACCCTTCCCCGAAGCCTGACCCTCACCCGTCCCCTAATCCTAACCCGTACGCTAACGCTAACAAGCGCCCTCACACGTACGCTCCCCCTAAAGCGTTGTTGTACCCTCACCTGGAACCTAAACCGTCCCCGTCCCCTAACCCTAACCCTAGCCCGAAGCCTAACCCTAACCCTTCCCCGAAGCCTGACCCTCACCCTTCCCCTAATCCTAAACCGTATGCTAACGCTAACCCGCGCCCTCACACGTACGCTCCCCCTAAAGCGTTGTCGTATCCTCACCTGGACCCTAAACCTTCCCCGTCCCCTAAACCTAACCCTAGCCCGAAGCCTAACCCTAACCCTTCCCCGAAGCCTGACCCTCACCCGTCCCCTAATCCTAACCCGTACGCTAACGCTAACCCGCGCCCTCACACGTATGCTCCCCCTAAAGCGTTGTCGTACCCTCACCTGGACCCTAAACCGTCCCGTCCCCTAACCCTAACCCTAGCCCGAAGCCTAACCCTAACACTTCCCCGAAGCCTGACCCTCACCCTTCCCCTAATGCTAATCCGTACGCTAACGCTAACCCACGCCCTCACACGTACGCTCCCCCTAAAGTATTGTCGAACCCTCACCTGTAACCTAAACCGTCACCGTCCCCTAACCCTAACCCTAGCACGAAGGCTAACCGTAACACTTCCCTGAAGCCTGACCCTCACCTGTCCCCTAATCCTAACCCGTACGCTAACGCTAACCCTCGCCCTCACACGTACGCTCCCTCTAAAGCGTTGTCGTACCGTCACCTGGACCCTAAACCTTCCCCGTCCCCTAACCCTAATCCTAGCCCGAACCCTAACCCTAACCATTCCCCGAAGCCTGACCCTCACCCGTCCCCTTAATGCTAACCCGTACGCTAACGCTAACCCGTGCCCTCACACGTACGCTCCCCCTAAAGCGTTGTCGTACCCTCACCTGTTACCTAAACCGTCCCCGTCCCCTAACCCTAACCCTAGCCTGAAGGCTAACCGTAACCCTTCCCCGAAGCCTGACACTCACCCGTCGTCTAATGCTAACCCGTACGGTAACGGTAACCCGCGCCCTCACACGTACGCTCCCCTTAAAGCGTTGTCGTACCCTCACCTAGACCCAAAACATTCCCCGTCCCCTAAACCTAACCCTAGACCGAAGCCTAACCCTAACCCTTCCCCGAAGCCTGACCCTCACCCGTCCCCTAATCCTAACCCGTACGCTAACGGTAACCCGCGCCCTCACACGTATGCTCCCCCTAAAGCGTTGTCGTACCCTCACCTGGACCCTAAACCGTCCCCGTCCCCTAACCCTAACCCTAGACCGAAGCCTAACCCTAACCCTTCCCCGAAGCCTGACCCTCACCCGTCGTCTAATGCTAAACCGTACGGTAACGCTAACCCGCGCCCTTACACGTACGCTCCCCCTAAAGCGTTGTCGTACCCTCACCTGGACCCTAAACCGTCCCCTTCCCCTAACCCTAACCCTAGCCAGAAGCCTAACCCTTACCCTTCCCCGAAGCCTGACCCTCACCCGTCCCCTAATCCTAACCCGTACGCTAACGCTAACCCGTGCCCTCACACGTACGCTCCCCCTAAAGCGTTGTCGTACACTCACCTGGACCCTAAACCGTTCCCGTCCCCTAACCCTAACCCTAGCCCGAAGCCTAACCCTAACCCTTCCCCGAAGCCTGACCCTCACCCTTCCCCTAATGCTAACCCGTACGCTAACGCTAACCCGCGCCCTCACACGTACGCTCCCCCTAAAGCGTTGTCGTACCCTCACCTGGAACCTAAACCGTCCCCGTCCCCTAACCCTAACCCTAGCCTGAAGCCTAACCCTAACACTTCCCCGAAGCCTGACCCTCACCCGTCCCCTAATCCTAAACCGTACGCTATCGCTAACCCGTGCCCTCACACATACGCTCCCCCTAAAGCATTGTCATACCCTCACCTGGACCCTAAAGCTTCCGCGTCCCCTAACCCTAACCCTAGCCCGAACCCTAACCCTAACCCTTCCCCGAAGCCTGACCCTCACCCGTCCCCTAATCCTAACCCGTACGCTAACGCTAACCCGCGCCCTCACACGTACGATCCCCCTAAAGCATTGTCGTACTCTCACCTGGACCCTAAACCGTCCCCGTCCCCGTCCCCTAACCCTAGCCTGAACCCTAACCCTAACCCTTCCCCGAAGCCTCACCCTCACCCGTCCCCTAATCCTAACGCGTACGCTAACGCTAACCCGCGCCCTCACACGTATGCTCCCCCTAAAGCCTTGTCGTACCCTCACATGGACCCTAAACCGTCCCCGTCCCCTAACCCTAACCCTAGCCAAAGGCTAACCGTAACCCTTCCCCGAAGCCTGACCCTCACCCTTCCCCTAATCCTAAACCGTACGCAAACGCTAACCCACGCCCTCACACGTACGCTACCCCTAAAGCGTTGTCGTACCCTAACCTGGACCCTAAACCGTCCCCGTCCCCTAACCCTAACCCTAGCCCAAACCCTAACCCTAACACTTCCCCGAAGCCTGACCCTCACCCGTCCCGTAATCCTAACCCGTACGCTAACGCTAACCCGTGCCCTCACACGTACGCTCCCCCTAAAGCGTTGTCGTTCCCTCACCTGGACCCTAAACCGTCCCCGTCCCCTAACCCTAACCCTAGCCCGAACCCTAACACTAACCCTTACCCGAAGCCTGACCCTCACCCTTCCCCTAATCCTAAACTGTACGTTAACGCTAACCCACGCCCTCACACGTACGCTCCCCCTAAAGCGTTGTCGTACCCTCACCTGGACACTAATCCGTCCCTGTCCCCTAACCCTAACGCTAGCCCGAACCCTAACCCTAACACTTCCCCGAAGCCTGACCCTCACCCGTCCCCTAATGCTAACCCGTACGCTGACGCTAACCCACGCCCTCACACGTACGCTCTCTCTAAAGCGTTGTCGTACCCTCACCTGGACCCTAAACCGCCCCGTCCCCTAACCCTAACCCTAGACCGAACCCTAACCCTAACCCTTCCCCGTTGCCTGACCCTCACCCGTTCCCTAATCCTAACGCGTACGCTAACGCTAACCCGCGCCCTCACACGTACGCTCCCCCTAAAGCGTTGTCGTACCATCACCTGGACCCTTAACCGTCCCCGTCCCCTAACCCTAACCCTAGCCCAAAGGCTAACCGTAACCCTTCCCCGAAGCCTGACCCTCACCCGTCCCCTAATCCTAAACCGTACGCTAACGCTAACCCGCGCCCTCACACGTACGCTCCCCGTAAAGCGTTGTCTTACCCTCACCTGAACCCTAAACCGTCCCCGTCCCCTAACCCTAACCCTAGCCCTAACCCTAACCCTAAAACTTCCCCGAAGCCTGACCCTCACCCGTTCCCTAATCCTAACCCGTACGCTAACGCTAACCCGGGCCCTCACAAGTACGCTCCCCCTAAAGCGTTGTACCCTCAACTGGACCCTAAACCGTCTCCGTCCCCTAACCCTAACCCTAGCCCAAACCCTAACCCTAACCCTTCCCCGAAGCCTGACCCTCACCCGTCCCCTAATCCTAACCCGTACGCAAACGCTAACCCGCGCCCTCAAACGTATGCTCCCCCTAAAGCGTTGGCGTACCCTCACCTGGACCCTAAACCGTCCCCGTCCCCTAAACCTAACCCTAGCCTGAAGCCTAACCCTAACACTTCCCCGAAGCCTGACCCTCACCCGTCCCCTAATCCTAAACCGTACGCTATCGCTAACCCGTGCCCTCACACATACGCTACACCTAAAGCATTGTCGTACCCTCACCTGGACCCTAAAGCTTCCGCGTCCCCTAACCCTAACCCTAGCCCGAACCCTAACCCTAACCCTTCCCCGAAGCCTGACCCTCACCCGTCCCTAATCCTAACCCGTACGCTAACGCTAACCCGCGCCCTCACACGTACGCTCCCCCTAAAGCATTGTCGTACTCTCACCTGGACCGTAAACCGTCCCCGTCCCCTAACCCTAACCCTAGCCCAAAGGCTAACCGTAACCCTTCCCCGAAGCCTGACCCTCACACTTCCCCTAATCCTAAACCGTACGCAAACGCTAACCCGCGCCCTCACACGTACGCTCCCCCTAAAGCGTTGTCGTACCCTAACCTGGACCCTAAACCGTCCCCGTCCCCTAACCCTAACCCTAGCCCAAACCCTAACCCTAACACTTCCCCGAAGCCTGACCCTCACCCGTCCCGTAATCCTAACCCGTACGCTAACGCTAACCCATGCCCTCACACGTACGCTCCCCCTAAAGCGTTGTCGTTCCCTCACCTGGACCCTAAACCGTCCCCGTCCTCTAACCCTAACCCTAGCCCGAACCCCAACACTAACCCTTACCCGAAGCCTGACCCTCACCCTTCCCCTAATCCTAAACCGTACGTTAACGCTAACCCACGCCCTCACACGTACGCTCCCCCTAAAGCGTTGTCGTACACTCACCTAGACACTAAACCGTCCCTGTCCCCTAACCCTAACGCTAGCCCGAACCCTAACCCTAACACTTCCCCGAAGCCTGACCCTCACCCGTCCCCTAATGCTAACCCGTACCCTGACGCTAACCCACGCCCTCACACGTACGCTCTGTCTAAACCGTTGTGGTACCCTCACCTGGACCCTAAACCGCCCCGTCCCCTAACACTAACCCTAGACCGAACCCTAACCCTAACCCTTCCCCGTTGCCTGACCCTCACCCGTCCCCTAATCCTAACGCGTACGCTAACGCTAACCCGCGCCCTCACACGTACGCTCCCCCTAAAGCGTTGCCGTACCATCACCTGGACCCTAAACCGTCCCCGTCCCCTAACCCTAACCCTAGCCCAAAGGCTAACCGTAACCCTTCCCCGAAGCCTGACCCTCACCCGTCCCCTAATCCTAAACCGTACGCTAACGCTAACACGCGCCCTCACACGTACGCTCCCCCTAAAGCGTTGTCTTACCCTCACCTGGACCCTAAACCGTCCCCGTCCCCTAACCCTAACCCTAGCCCGAACCCTAACCCTAAAACTTCCCCGAAGCCTGACCCTCACCCGTCCCCTAATCCTAACCCGTACGCTAACGCTAACCCGCGCCCTCACACGTACGCTCCCCCTAAAGCGTTGTCGTACCCTCACCTGGACCCTAAACCGTCTCCGTCCCCTAACCCTAACCCTAGCCCGAACCCTAACCCTAACCCTTCTCGGAAGCCTGACCCTCACATGTCCCCTAATCCTAACCCGTACGCTAACGCTACACCGCGCCCTCAAACGTACACTCCCCCTAAAGCATTGTCGTACCCTCACCTGGACCCTAAACCGTCCCCGTCCCCTAACCCTAACCCTAGCCCGAACCCTAACCCTAACCCTTCTCCGAAGCCTGACCCTCACCCGTCCCCTAATCCTAACCCGTACGCTAACGCTAAGCCGCGCCCTCACACGTACGCTCCCCTTAAAGCGTTGTCGTACCCTCACCTGGACCCTAAACCGTCCCCGTGCCCTAACCCTAACCCTAGCCCGAACCCTAACCCTAACCCTTCCCCGAAGCCTGACCCTCACCCGTCCCTAATCCTAACCCGTACGCTAACGCTAACCCGCGCCCTCACACGTACGCTCCCCCTAAAGCATTGTCGTACTCTCACCTGGACCCTAAACCGTCCCCGTCCCCTAACCCTAACCCTAGCCCAAAGGCTAACCGTAACCCTTCCCCGAAGCCTGACCATCACCCTTCCCCTAATCCTAAACCGTACGCAAACGCTAACCCGCGCCCTCACACGTACGCTCCCCCTAAAGCGTTGTCGTACCCTAACCTGGACCCTAAACCGTCCCCGTCCCCTAACCCTAACCCTAGCCCAAACCCTAACCCTAACACTTCCCCGAAGCCTGACCCTCACCCGTCCCGTAATCCTAACCCGTACGCTGACGCTAACCCGTGCCATCACACGTACGCTCCCCCTAAAGCGTTGTCGTTCCCTCACCTGGACCCTAAACCGTCCCCGTCCCCTAACCCTAACCCTAGCCCGAACCCTAACCCTAAGCCTTCTCCGAAGCCTGACCCTCACCCGTCCCCTAATCCTAACCCGTACGCTAATGCCAACCCGCGCCCTCACACGTACACTCCCCCTAAAGCGTTGTCGTACCCTCACCTGGACCCTAAACCGTCCCCGTCCCCTAACCCTAACCCTAGCCCGAACCCTAACCCTAACCCTTCCCCGAAGCCTGACTCTCACCCGTCCCCTAATCCTAACCCGTACGCTAACGCTAACCCGCGCCCTCATACGTACGCTCCCCCTAAAGCGTTGTCGTACCCTCACTTGGACCCTAAACCGTCCCCGTCCCCTAACCCTAACCCTAGCCTGAAGCCTAACCCTAACACTTCCCCGAAGCCTGACCCTCACCCGTCCCCTAATCCTAAACCGTACGCTATCGCTAACCCGTGCCCTCACACATACGCTCCCCCTAAAGCATTGTCATACCCTCACCTGGACCCTAAAGCTTCCGCGTCCCCTAACCCTAACCCTAGCCCGAACCCTAACCCTAACCCTTCCCCGAAGCCTGACCCTCACCCGTCCCCTAATCCTAACCCGTACGCTAACGCTAACCCGCGCCCTCACACGTACGATCCCCCTAAAGCATTGTCGTACTCTCACCTGGACCCTAAACCGTCCCCGTCCCCGTCCCCTAACCCTAGCCTGAACCCTAACCCTAACCCTTCCCCGAAGCCTCACCCTCACCCGTCCCCTAATCCTAACGCGTACGCTAACGCTAACCCGCGCCCTCACACGTATGCTCCCCCTAAAGCCTTGTCGTACCCTCACATGGACCCTAAACCGTCCCCGTCCCCTAACCCTAACCCTAGCCAAAGGCTAACCGTAACCCTTCCCCGAAGCCTGACCCTCACCCTTCCCCTAATCCTAAACCGTACGCAAACGCTAACCCACGCCCTCACACGTACGCTACCCCTAAAGCGTTGTCGTACCCTAACCTGGACCCTAAACCGTCCCCGTCCCCTAACCCTAACCCTAGCCCAAACCCTAACCCTAACACTTCCCCGAAGCCTGACCCTCACCCGTCCCGTAATCCTAACCCGTACGCTAACGCTAACCCGTGCCCTCACACGTACGCTCCCCCTAAAGCGTTGTCGTTCCCTCACCTGGACCCTAAACCATCCCCGTCCCCTAACCCTAACCCTAGCCCGAACCCTAACACTAACCCTTACCCGAAGCCTGACCCTCACCCTTCCCCTAATCCTAAACTGTACGTTAACGCTAACCCACGCCCTCACACGTACGCTCCCCCTAAAGCGTTGTCGTACCCTCACCTGGACACTAATCCGTCCCTGTCCCCTAACCCTAACGCTAGCCCGAACCCTAACCCTAACACTTCCCCGAAGCCTGACCCTCACCCGTCCCCTAATGCTAACCCGTATGCTGACGCTAACCCACGCCCTCACTCGTACGCTCTCTCTAAAGCGTTGTCGTACCCTCACCTGGACCCTAAACCGCCCCGTCCCCTAACCCTAACCCTAGACCGAACCCTAACCCTAACCCTTCCCCGTTGCCTGACCCTCACCCGTTCCCTAATCCTAACGCGTACGCTAACGCTAACCCGCGCCCTCACACGTACGCTCCCCCTAAAGCGTTGTCGTACCATCACCTGGACCCTTAACCGTCCCCGTCCCCTAACCCTAACCCTAGCCCAAAGGCTAACCGTAACCCTTCCCCGAAGCCTGACCCTCACCCGTCCCCTAATCCTAAACCGTACGCTAACGCTAACCCGCGCCCTCACACGTACGCTCCCCGTAAAGCGTTGTCTTACCCTCACCTGAACCCTAAACCGTCCCCGTCCCCTAACCCTAACCCTAGCCCTAACCCTAACCCTAAAACTTCCCCGAAGCCTGACCCTCACCCGTTCCCTAATCCTAACCCGTACGCTAACGCTAACCCGGGCCCTCACACGTACGCTCCCCCTAAAGCGTTGTACCCTCAACTGGACCCTAAACCGTCTCCGTCCCCTAACCCTAACCCTAGCCCAAACCCTAACCCTAACCCTTCCCCGAAGCCTGACCCTCACCCGTCTCCTAATCCTAAACCGTACGCAAACGCTAACCCGCGCCCTCAAACGTATGCTCCCCCTAAAGCGTTGGCGTACCCTCACCTGGACCCTAAACCATCCCCGTCCCCTAACCCTAACCCTAGCCTGAAGCCTAACCCTAACACTTCCCCGAAGCCTGACCCTCACCCGTCCCCTAATCCTAAACCGTACGCTATCGCTAACCCGTGCCCTCACACATACGCTACACCTAAAGCATTGTCGTACCCTCACCTGGACCCTAAAGCTTCCGCGTCCCCTAACCCTAACCCTAGCCCGAACCCTAACCCTAACCCTTCCCCGAAGCCTGACCCTCACCCGTCCCTAATCCTAACCCGTACGCTAACGCTAACCCGCGCCCTCACACGTACGCTCCCCCTAAAGCATTGTCGTACTCTCACCTGGACCGTAAACCGTCCCCGTCCCCTAACCCTAACCCTAGCCCAAAGGCTAACCGTAACCCTTCCCCGAAGCCTGACCCTCACACTTCCCCTAATCCTAAACCGTACGCAAACGCTAACCCGCGCCCTCACACGTACGCTCCCCCTAAAGCGTTGTCGTACCCTAACCTGGACCCTAAACCGTCCCCGTCCCCTAACCCTAACCCTAGCCCAAACCCTAACCCTAACACTTCCCCGAAGCCTGACCCTCACCCGTCCCGTAATCCTAACCCGTACGCTAACGCTAACCCATGCCCTCACACGTACGCTCCCCCTAAAGCGTTGTCGTTCCCTCACCTGGACCCTAAACCGTCCCCGTCCTCTAACCCTAACCCTAGCCCGAACCCCAACACTAACCCTTACCCGAAGCCTGACCCTCACCCTTCCCCTAATCCTAAACCGTACGTTAACGCTAACCCACGCCCTCACACGTACGCTCCCCCTAAAGCGTTGTCGTACCCTCACCTAGACACTAAACCGTCCCTGTCCCCTAACCCTAACGCTAGCCCGAACCCTAACCCTAACACTTCCCCGAAGCCTGACCCTCACCCGTCCCCTAATGCTAACCCGTACGCTGACGCTAACCCACGCCCTCACACGTACGCTCTTTCTAAACCGTTGTGGTACCCTCACCTGGACCCTAAACCGCCCCGTCCCCTAACACTAACCCTAGACCGAACCCTAACCCTAACCCTTCCCCGTTGCCTGACCCTCACCCGTCCCCTAATCCTAACGCGTACGCTAACGCTAACCCGCGCCCTCACACGTACGCTCCCCCTAAAGCGTTGCCGTACCATCACCTGGACCCTAAACCGTCCCCGTCCCCTAACCCTAACCCTAGCCCAAAGGCTAACCGTAACCCTTCCCCGAAGCCTGACCCTCACCCGTCCCCTAATCCTAAACCGTACGCTAACGCTAACACGCGCCCTCACACGTACGCTCCCCCTAAAGCGTTGTCTTACCCTCACCTGGACCCTAAACCGTCCCCGTCCCCTAACCCTAACCCTAGCCCGAACCCTAACCCTAAAACTTCCCCGAAGCCTGACCCTCACCCGTCCCCTAATCCTAACCCGTACGCTAACGCTAACCCGCGCCCTCACACGTACGCTCCCCCTAAAGCGTTGTCGTACCCTCACCTGGACCCTAAACCGTCTCCGTCCCCTAACCCTAACCCTAGCCCGAACCCTAACCCTAACCCTTCTCGGAAGCCTGACCCTCACATGTCCCGTAATCCTAACCCGTACGCTAACGCTACACCGCGCCCTCATACGTACACTCCCCCTAAAGCATTGTCGTACCCTCACCTGGACCCTAAACCGTCCCCGTCCCCTAACCCTAACCCTAGCCCGAACCCTAACCCTAACCCTTCTCCGAAGCCTGACCCTCACCCGTCCCCTAATCCTAACCCGTACGCTAACGCTAAGCCGCGCCCTCACACGTACGCTCCCCCTAAAGCGTTGTCGTACCCTCACCTGGACCCTAAACCGTCCCCGTGCCCTAACCCTAACCCTAGCCCGAACCCTAACCCTAACCCTTCCCCGAAGCCTGACCCTCACCCGTCCCTAATCCTAACCCGTACGCTAACGCTAACCCGCGCCCTCACACGTACGCTCCCCCTAAAGCATTGTCGTACTCTCACCTGGACCCTAAACCGTCCCCGTCCCCTAACCCTAACCCTAGCCCAAAGGCTAACCGTAACCCTTCCCCGAAGCCTGACCATCACCCTTCCCCTAATCCTAAACCGTACGCAAACGCTAACCCGCGCCCTCACACGTACGCTCCCCCTAAAGCGTTGTCGTACCCTAACCTGGACCCTAAACCGTCCCCGTCCCCTAACCCTAACCCTAGCCCAAACCCTAACCCTAACACTTCCCCGAAGCCTGACCCTCACCCGTCCCGTAATCCTAACCCGTACGCTGACGCTAACCCGTGCCATCACACGTACGCTCCCCCTAAAGCGTTGTCGTTCCCTCACCTGGACCCTAAACCGTCCCCGTCCCCTAACCCTAACCCTAGCCCGAACCCTAACCCTAAGCCTTCTCCGAAGCCTGACCCTCACCCGTCCCCTAATCCTAACCCGTACGCTAATGCCAACCCGCGCCCTCACACGTACACTCCCCCTAAAGCGTTGTCGTACCCTCACCTGGACCCTAAACCGTCCCCGTCCCCTAACCCTAACCCTAGCCCGAACCCTAACCCTAACCCTTCCCCGAAGCCTGACTCTCACCCGTCCCCTAATCCTAACCCGTACGCTAACGCTAACCCGCGCCCTCATACGTACGCTCCCCCTAAAGCGTTGTCGTACCCTCACTTGGACCCTAAACCGTCCCCGTCCCCTAACCCTAACCCTAGCCTGAAGCCTAACCCTAACACTTCCCCGAAGCCTGACCCTCACCCGTCCCCTAATCCTAAACCGTACGCTATCGCTAACCCGTGCCCTCACACATACGCTCCCCCTAAAGCATTGTCATACCCTCACCTGGACCCTAAAGCTTCCGCGTCCCCTAACCCTAACCCTAGCCCGAACCCTAACCCTAACCCTTCCCCGAAGCCTGACCCTCACCCGTCCCCTAATCCTAACCCGTACGCTAACGCTAACCCGCGCCCTCACACGTACGATCCCCCTAAAGCATTGTCGTACTCTCACCTGGACCCTAAACCGTCCCCGTCCCCGTCCCCTAACCCTAGCCTGAACCCTAACCCTAACCCTTCCCCGAAGCCTCACCCTCACCCGTCCCCTAATCCTAACGCGTACGCTAACGCTAACCCGCGCCCTCACACGTATGCTCCCCCTAAAGCCTTGTCGTACCCTCACATGGACCCTAAACCGTCCCCGTCCCCTAACCCTAACCCTAGCCAAAGGCTAACCGTAACCCTTCCCCGAAGCCTGACCCTCACCCTTCCCCTAATCCTAAACCGTACGCAAACGCTAACCCACGCCCTCACACGTACGCTACCCCTAAAGCGTTGTCGTACCCTAACCTGGACCCTAAACCGTCCCCGTCCCCTAACCCTAACCCTAGCCCAAACCCTAACCCTAACACTTCCCCGAAGCCTGACCCTCACCCGTCCCGTAATCCTAACCCGTACGCTAACGCTAACCCGTGCCCTCACACGTACGCTCCCCCTAAAGCGTTGTCGTTCCCTCACCTGGACCCTAAACCGTCCCCGTCCCCTAACCCTAACCCTAGCCCGAACCCTAACACTAACCCTTACCCGAAGCCTGACCCTCACCCTTCCCCTAATCCTAAACTGTACGTTAACGCTAACCCACGCCCTCACACGTACGCTCCCCCTAAAGCGTTGTCGTACCCTCACCTGGACACTAATCCGTCCCTGTCCCCTAACCCTAACGCTAGCCCGAACCCTAACCCTAACACTTCCCCGAAGCCTGACCCTCACCCGTCCCCTAATGCTAACCCGTATGCTGACGCTAACCCACGCCCTCACACGTACGCTCTCTCTAAAGCGTTGTCGTACCCTCACCTGGACCCTAAACCGCCCCGTCCCCTAACCCTAACCCTAGACCGAACCCTAACCCTAACCCTTCCCCGTTGCCTGACCCTCACCCGTTCCCTAATCCTAACGCGTACGCTAACGCTAACCCGCGCCCTCACACGTACGCTCCCCCTAAAGCGTTGTCGTACCCTCACCTGGACCCTAAACCGTCTCCGTCCCCTAACCCTAACCCTAGCCCGAACCCTAACCCTAACCCTTCTCGGAAGCCTGACCCTCACATGTCCCGTAATCCTAACCCGTACGCTAACGCTACACCGCGCCCTCAAACGTACACTCCCCCTAAAGCATTGTCGTACCCTCACCTGGACCCTAAACCGTCCCCGTCCCCTAACCCTAACCCTAGCCCGAACCCTAACCCTAACCCTTCTCCGAAGCCTGACCCTCACCCGTCCCCTAATCCTAACCCGTACGCTAACGCTAAGCCGCGCCCTCACACGTACGCTCCCCCTAAAGCGTTGTCGTACCCTCACCTGGACCCTAAACCGTCCCCGTGCCCTAACCCTAACCCTAGCCCGAACCCTAACCCTAACCCTTCCCCGAAGCCTGACCCTCACCCGTCCCTAATCCTAACCCGTACGCTAACGCTAACCCGCGCCCTCACACGTACGCTCCCCCTAAAGCATTGTCGTACTCTCACCTGGACCCTAAACCGTCCCCGTCCCCTAACCCTAACCCTAGCCCAAAGGCTAACCGTAACCCTTCCCCGAAGCCTGACCATCACCCTTCCCCTAATCCTAAACCGTACGCAAACGCTAACCCGCGCCCTCATACGTACGCTCCCCCTAAAGCGTTGTCGTACCCTAACCTGGACCCTAAACCGTCCCCGTCCCCTAACCCTAACCCTAGCCCAAACCCTAACCCTAACACTTCCCCGAAGCCTGACCCTCACCCGTCCCGTAATCCTAACCCGTACGCTGACGCTAACCCGTGCCATCACACGTACGCTCCCCCTAAAGCGTTGTCGTTCCCTCACCTGGACCCTAAACCGTCCCCGTCCCCTAACCCTAACCCTAGCCCGAACCCTAACCCTAAGCCTTCTCCGAAGCCTGACCCTCACCCGTCCCCTAATCCTAACCCGTACGCTAATGCCAACCCGCGCCCTCACACGTACACTCCCCCTAAAGCGTTGTCGTACCCTCACCTGGACCCTAAACCGTCCCCGTCCCCTAACCCTAACCCTAGCCCGAACCCTAACCCTAACCCTTCCCCGAAGCCTGACTCTCACCCGTCCCCTAATCCTAACCCGTACGCTAACGCTAACCCGCGCCCTCATACGTACGCTCCCCCTAAAGCGTTGTCGTACCCTCACTTGGACCCTAAACCGTCCCCGTCCCCTAACCCTAACCCTAGCCCGAACCCTAACCCTAACCCTTCACCGAAGCCTGACCCTCACCCTTCCCCTAATGCTAACCCGTACGCTAACGCTAACCCGCGCCCTCACACGTACGCTCCCCCGAAAGCATCGTCGTACCCTCACCTAGACCCTAAACCGTGCCCGTCCCCTAACCCTAACCCTAGCCCGAACCCTAACCCTAAGCCTTCTCCGAAGCCTGACCCTCACCCGTCCCCTAATCCTAACCCGTACGCTAATGCCAATCCGCGCCCTCACACGTACGCTCCCCCTAAAGCGTTGTCGTACCCTCACCTGGACCCTAAACCGTCCCCGTCCCCTAACCCTAACCCTAGCCCGAACCCTAACCCTAACCCTTCCCCGAAGCCTGACCCACACCATTCCCCTAATGCTAACCCGAACGGTAACGCTAACCCGCGCCCTCATACGTACGCTCCCCCTAAAGCGTTGTTGTACCCTCACCTGGACCCTAAACCGTCCTCATCCCCTAACCCTAACCCTAGCCCGATCCCTAACCCTAACCCTTCCCCGAAGCCTGACCCTCGCCCGTCCCCTAATCCTAACCCGTACGCTAACGCGAACCCGCACCCTCACACGTACGCTCCCCCTAAAGCGTTGTCGTACCCACACCTGGACCCTAAACCGTCCCCGTCCCCTAACCCTAACCCTCGCACGAACCTTAACCCTAACCCTTCCCCGAAGCCTGACCCTCACCCCTCAACTAATCCTAACCCGTACGCTAACGCTAACCTGCGCCCTCATACGTACGCTCCACCTAAAGCGTTGTCGTACCCTCACCTGGACTCTAAACCGTCCTCGTCCCCTAACCCTAACCCTAGCCCGAAACCTAACCCTAACGTTTCCCTGAAGCTTGACCCTCACCCGTCCCCTAATTCTAACGCGTACGCTAACGCTAACCCGCGCCCTCATACGTACGCTCCCCCTAAAACGTTGTTGTACCCTCAACTGGACCCTAAACCGTCCCCGTCCCCTAACCCTAACCCTAGCCCGAAGCCTAACCCTAACCCTTCCCCGAAGCCTGACCCTCACCCGTCCCGTAATCCTAACCCGTACGCTAACGCTAACCCGCACCCTCACACGTACGCTCCCCCTAAAGCGTTGTCGTACCCTCACCTGGACCCTAACCCTAACCCTCACCCTAACCCTAACCCTAGCCCGAAGCCTAACCCTAACCCTTCCCAGAAGCCTGACCCTCACCCGTCGTCTAATGCTAACCCGTACGGTAACGCTAACCCGCGCCCTCACACGTACGCTCCCCCTAAAGCGTTGTCGTACCCTCACCTGGACCCTAACCCTAACCCTAACCCTAGCCCGAACCCTAACCCTAACTCTTCCCCGAAGCCTGACCCTCACCCGTCCCCTAATCCTAACCCGTACGCTAACGCTAACCCGCGCCCTCACACGTACGCTGCCCCTAAAGCGTTGTCGTACCCTCACCTGGACCCTAAACCGTCCCCGTCCCCTAACCCTAACCCTACCCCGAACCCTAACCCTAACCCTTCCCCGAAGCCTGACCCTCACCCGTCCCCTAATCCTAACCCGTACGCTAAAGCTAACACGCGCCCTCACACGTACGCTCCCCCTAAAGCGTTGTCATACACTCACCTGGACCCTAAACCGTCCCCGTCCCCTAACCCTAACCCTAGCCCGAACCCTAACCCTAACCCTTCCCCGAAGCCTTACCCTCACCCGTCCCCTAATCCTAACCCGTACGCTAACACTAACCCGTGCCCTCACACGTACGCTCACCATAAACCGTTGTCGTACCCTCACCTTGATCCTAAGCCGTCCCCGTCCCCTAACCCTAACCGTAGCCCGAACCCTAACCCTAAGCCTTCCCCGAAGCCTTACCCTCACCCGTCCCCTAATCCTAACCCGTACGCTAACACTAACCCGTGCCCTCACACGTACGCTCACCCTAATCCGTTGTCGTACCCTCACCTGGACCTTAAACCGTCCCCGTCCCCGTCCCCGTCCCCTAACCCTAACCCTAGCCCGAACCTAGCCCACTTCATAGCCTTCATTTCATTTAATTCTCCCAAAGGTTCTATGAAATTGCAATCATCCACCCATTTTGGGGAGTAGGAAACTATAGTTTAAGGAGTAAGGATAACCTCCCCCCAAGCTCATCAGCCAGTCAGTTGTGACGTCTTTGTGATTTGGAACCAGGTCTTTCAGATTCCACTGCTTTGTTTATACTTTACAACCATAGTTGATTGCATTCTGTTTTTATTTACTTTGAGCTTGACTGTCTTTAGGTTGAGTGAAGTTTTTTTCCTCATAAATCTAATTGATGACATAAAGGAAAAAAAATCCTGATGTAATTGAACAAGAAGATGTTTACAACCTTCTTCAAGTCATAGAGCTGCTGGCACACAAAATTTATAACAGCTAGGAGAGGGGAAATGAAAAGAAGGGGAGGAGGCTTCCCTGATGGTGCAGTGGCTGGGAATCTGCCTGCCAATGCAGGGGACACGGGTTCAAGCCCTGGTCTGGAAAGTTCCCACATCCCGCGGAGCAACTAGGCCTGTGAGCCACAAGTACTGAGCCTGCGCGTCTGGAGCCTGTGCTCCGCAACAAGAGAGGCCGCGATAGTGAGAGGCCCACGCACCGCGATGAGGAGTGGCCCCCGCTTGCCGCAACTAGAGAAGGCCCTCGCGAAGAAACGAAGACCCAACACAGCAAAAATAAATAAATTGATAAAAAGAAAATTGGTGAATTAAAAAAAAAAAGAAAACAAGGGGAAGACCAAGACAGAGGCAGCTATGGAAATATCGTGTTAATATAGTGACATCCTAACACTGGCAAACTTAGTTGAGTAACTTTTTGGAGACCATTTAACTACCTAATTAAGATTTACTTAACAAACTCTCAAGCTTGCCAGAGTTAGACTTCTAAAAACAGCTCTATAAATTACAAAGAATGTGGCGTGTTAAAGAGCCATTGCAGTTATTTAAGGATGGAATGGAATTGCAGGAGTTATAAATGCCATTGTCTGGGAGTCTTGCAGCAGTCACTGGAGGGCTCGGAACCTTTCAGAGGAGCAGCATCCATGTTTGTGCCCAATCCAGATAAATGCATACAGATGTTCCTTGAACTTGATCAACTCACTTCTCAGCATGAATACAAAATTGATTGGGCCAAATGAGAGCTCGTGCCAGTGAAGTCTGGCTGCATACAGAAATAAAATCAGCCACCTCCCATTTACTTAGAAGTCTCTGGCTTAAAATACACTGGAGGAAAATGTGCACTTCACTTTAGAGCAAGAGCCAAATTGCACAGCCTCAAAATTATTCCCATCATAATGACAGCCTCAGCCATTCCTTCCCTCTTTTAATATGCTGAAAGGAGACAAGTTGGCATCATTAAAAGTATTTTTTCCCAAAAATACATCATGAAATGTGGAGAAACTAGAAACAGAAGAAGGGGGGCCCACGCTTAAATCTGATTCTGAGACTGGACTCTTCAGTAACATGTGCTCTGGATATGCTCCAAAGGTCCTAAGGAAAGAGGCTGTATTTACTGCCTCCCCCTTCTCTTGGTGGCCCTAGGTTGGCATGGATATGGATGTTTTTCCTCCAATTCAGCTCCTATTTTTCAAGGAGGGTCCCTTTCACTGAATGATTGTCCCCAGTAACCTTTCATCTTTACTCTTGCTTGATGAACTTCAATTGCATCATATCTTTTGATGTGGTCTTTCTTAAGTACTTAGTCTAGGAGACAACAGATGTTGCATCCGTTCATTTCCTCTTCCCAAATTACCCTAATGTTCCCTTCTTCCTTCCCCCATCCTTTATTACCTGATGAAGTTCCAAAAGCCAACCCAAACCTTTCTATTTAGGTGATTTCTATATCAGAACCTCCTGGATTGGCTAGTGCCCATCCAGTCTCATTAAGGCATCCCAGTTCTTGAACTATGATGTGATGCCTCTTTATACCCATCACTGTCCTTTATCTTCTCTCTCTGGAGAAGGATTTTTACTCAGCCTCAGTGAGTCAGCATGCTCCTCACTCAGTTTCAGCAATTCTGATGTCCAGATGTCTTATGCCCTTTTAATATCTGTTTCAGATTATCACCCTCACCACTAAGAAGTGACAGCATGCATTATTTTTTCTGTGCTGAATCGCATTTTTTTTTTTTGAACTTCATCCTTGGAAACTAGATTTTGCTATCTTCAGTTGTTTCTAGTACATGACTAAGATTTTCTTTCCAGCACATTCACTTAATATCCCTTTCCAGAATATTACTTAAGGAGAAAGGGAGTAAATTCTTCATACATACCTGTAAGAATATGTCTGCATTTTGAAAACTTTAGAGGAAAGTGATCACCATTGATTTTAAGGATGAAAGTTGTATAAATACACAAATGAAGGGAAGCTTATTATTCAAATCAAAGCCCAGTTATTCAAAGAAAATAAAAGTTTTCACCATACATGCCAAGTCAAATCAATTGCTAGTGTTGCCTGGCATGCTGTGGTGAGAAAGATTCTGAGGCTGTGTTCAGACTGGATGAGAAAATATGGAGGGATGGATCAATAACATCTTCCATGGGCTTGATATGGAGATATAACAGAACATCTATCCACTTTAAAAAATGCTAACTCTGGCACAAGACAATCCACACTTTTTTCTGATATACCTACCAGATAAATTTACAAAGGAATTTCAAGAAAAAGTAAGAAGTCTAGGGCAAGATATCAAGTGATCTTCCCCCGAAGCTGTCACTTCTGTCAAAAAGTTTTATTACATGTGCCAACTCTGATTAACTAATGATTGCCAGGACTACTGGGTTAAGCTCTAGGATTGATCAGTAATGTCTGCCATGGATGAAGGAATGGACACAGTGCCACATGTACCCTATATTTTGTTCTCCTGGTTTAGTTCAATATGCCATTTACTCTTTCTTGGGATGCCAATAAAGTAGTTAAGTCTTTGAAAGCATCCCACAGTGTCAGGGCATAAGTTAATCTCATATCCTTTAGAGGAGAAGCAGAAATTAGTTGAATACAACAAAATGTTAAGAATCCTATACCCCAGAATTAGAGAATACAGTCTCTCCCAGCCCATATGGAATATTTACAAAAATTGACTATATATTGGTCATAAAACAAATATTGATAGCATTTAGAACACATTCCAAAACCACATAAGAAAACAAAAGTAAAACTGCCAAGCAATTTGACAGCCACATGAAAAACTCACCATACATTTGCAAATTTAAAAACATTCTTGTTAATAATTCAAATGCTACCTGATATAATTTATTTCTGTATATATATTTCTCCTTCCTCATATGAATGCAAGTTCCATGGGGCCAAAGAGCTATGTATACTACTCCTAACACACACATAGAACATTTGTTCGAGTCCTAGTAGGGGCATGCTGAATGAATGGATGAACGAATATTAACACTTATGGGATTCTATTTATAAAATCCTTTAAGGGAAATGAATAGCCTAATACATTTGTTACAAAAGAAGAAAGAATGTGAGCTAAACATTTAGCTTGAATATTAGAAAATAAGCAGTCAATTCAAAGAAATTAGGGAAAAATAGGGTTTTAAATAACCAGAATGTAATGAAACAGAAAAAAAGGAGTGAGAAGAAGAAAATAAACCAAGTATCTGACCCATATGGTTTATTTTAGGCAAAATCTACAATTCTAAGGAATATATAATCCTTTTCATATAGAACATTTTTTGAAAACTAGAAGAAGAGGAGGATGGCACAGTTAATTTATAAGATTAATACAACCCTTAATACCCAAACCAGGCAAGGAAAATTATGTCCATCTCATTCACAGGTTTAGGTATAAAAATCTTTAAAAAATTAGTAAACAAAGTAGTACAAAAAGAAATGAACAGACAGCCATAAACAAGTAGAGTTTGTTCTAGATATGTAATAAGAATGATGTAACATTAGAAAATCTATTAATATACATTACTGCATACCAGATCAAAGGAGGAAAATAATGACCATCTCATGGAGGAAAAAGAAACATTCAATAAAATTCCACATCCATTCATGTATTTTAAAAAATGTTAGCAAACTAGAAATAATAGGGAAATTCCTTGAAGAAACATTTGCATTTGATATGATTATCTACATAAGAAAATTAAGAGACTATCTAGGCAAGCTATTTGTTTTTTTAAAATTATAGACACAAAGTCAAATAAAATTAGTGTATTTGAACACCACCAATAATAAGTTAGGAAATGTAATTTTAATATCTTACTCCAAGTAGCTAACAAAAAATAGCATTCCATAGAATAAATCTAGCAAAAGATCTGCAAATGCTTTATGAGGACAAACTTAATACTTTATTGAAGGATATAAAGGAAGACCAGTTGGAGAGGTATACCAGGTTCATGGATGGGAAAATGCACTATAATGAAGATGGAAATGTTCAAGATTAATCTATACAATCGATATAATTTCAAAGATTTTTTGTTCATAAAACTTAACAAACAGACCCTAATATTCACAAAGAAATGTTGAAGCCCAGAATAGGCCAGACAATTTTGAATAAGAAGAACAGGGATGAAACACTTTTAAGATGTGAAGACTGGTTATAAAACTTAAGTAAATAAAAGAGTGGATTTGGTGAAGAAAGAGATAATTAGGAAAATGTAAAAAATAATTACAAAACCAATCCAGAATATGAGACAATATTCACAATGAATAAAGCAAGAATATATAAAAAGCTCTTAATATTAATAGGAAAAAGACAAAACTGAGTAGAAAAATGGCAACAGCAATTTACACTAGAGGGAATACAAATTAACTATAAATATTTTGAAAATGTGCTTAGGGAACTGCAGGTTTTGTTTTTTTTTAAGCCATATCATCAAACTCTCTAAGTTTTTGTAGGGATGCGGAAATTTTGAATTTTTATATTGCTCGTGGGAGGGAAAGGTTTCACAATCACTTGGCAAAGGAATTTGGAGGTATCTGCTGCACTGCATTGATTCTAAGATGTTTCTCCCTGATCTCCATCCCCTACCCTCCCACACACACATTTTAGCATTTCTGAAATGCAGATCCATCTTACAATTGTTGGTGTCTTAAGAGTTTGAATAATAGCATTTTGGGTACAACTTACATTAAATCACCTCTCAGTTTTAATAAAATATGTAATAAAGTTGAAGATGATCCTGCTCTTTGATCCAGCAATTTGATTCCTAGACATAGCTCTGTAGAAACTCACACCTATCAAAGATATATTTAATGTTGCTCATTGCAACGTATTTTACTTTAAAGAGTTTTATTCTAAGAAGCTAGTGAAGTTGATTTCTTTAATTCTTGTATCAATAAGATATTTAAGCCACCAGTAAAGTGGCTTAAATAGAGAAAAATGTAGTACTTCCCATAAGAAGTCTAGGAGAGCTGCTTAATTTTGTGTCTCAGTGATGACCTCAAGAACCAAGATTCTTTCCATTTCTCTGCTGTGCCATAGTTGGCTTTCTTACCTCTTTTTCTATACTTGTTCGCTTCTTGGTTGCAACATCTCTGCCTTGACAATAATGCTTAGGGGCTTCCAATTTTCTCTTTCTTCCTGCTATTTCTTTTTGTCTCAACTTTTTATTTTGAAATAATTACAGATGCACATGAGGTGGCACAGGTTGTATAAAGACATGCTGTGTACCCCATCACCCAGTTTCTCCCAAAGTTACATCTTATGCTACTTTGATACAATATTAAAATCAAGAAATTGACACTGGTACAATGTGCCTGTGCATTATTCTATATCATTTTGTCATATGTGTAGACATGTGAAACCACCACCACAATCAAGATAGAAAACAATTCCATCACCACAAAGATTTCCCTCATGACACTCTTTCTAGTCACACTCACCTTACTCTTTCCACCCATCTCTAACCCCTGGGAACCACTATTTTGTTCTCTATTCTTAACATTATCTTGAATAGTAAAATACAGCAACTTTTTTTGCAAAGCATCAAAAAATGGATGGATGGACGTAGTGATAAAGCAAGGATAATAAAATATTAATTATAGAATCCATGTGGTGGTATATGGTTGTTCCCTGTAAAACTCTTTAAATTTGTATGTTTGAACGTTTGCATCAATACAATGTTGGAACAAAATCAACCTAAATGTTCACCAATAGGGGAATAGGTAAGTAAATTATACTATATTTCTAAAATGGATTATTCTGTAGCATTTTAAATGAAATAACTAAATCTATATAAAATCTATATAAAATCTATATAAAATATGGATAAATCTCAAAAACAATATACTGAGTAATAAAAAGGCAAGTTGCAGAGTAAAGCATATGATGCAGTTTAAGCTAGTACTCACACAATATCACAAGGATAACCACCATTTTGAAGTTGTTTTTTCCTACTTGTTTTCATAATTGGTTACGTTGTGACATCTGCATATCACTGAATATATGGGTACATCTTATATTCTTTTTATTTTTCATCTTTTTTTTTTTTTTTTTTTTTTTTTTTTGCGGTACACGGGCCTCTCACCATTGTGGCCTCTCCCGTTGCAGAGCACAGGCTCTGGACACGCAGGCTCAGTGGCCATGGCTCACGGGCCTAACCGCTCTGCGGCATGTGGGTTCTTCCTGGACCGGGGCACGAACCTGTGTCCCCTGCATCGGCAGGCGGACTCTCAACCACTGCGCCACCAGGGAAGCCCTATTTTTCATCTTTATAATACCTTATTATTAAAGAAAATTTGAATTTAAAAAATGGCACATAGGTCTGCATACAATGGAAGATATTGGCTTAAAATTATACCTCAGAGAAGCATGAGTCACCTTATACACATGTCAGTTTCAGTTTCTCAAATTATAGGACCCATTTGCCAATTACTACTTTGAAGAACAAGGTATTTCTGGGAGAAAATCCATTATTCTGAAATGACCTCAATCAATGCTAGCTTTGGATGTTTACAGAGGTCCCATGACAGCGTCAGTAAACAAGGAAGCAGGTAAATTTAGCACACATCTAGCAATTACTCCTGGGAGGATGGCTTTACCATTGCAAGTGTTGATTATCATTATAAATAAAACTTGTAAAACCTCTTTAAAGTGAAACAGACTAAGAGCTTGGATTGTGCAGTCAACAGACACACAAGAACAAATATATATACATATATATTTAAAAACTGCCCTTGCTTTTCTTATCACAAAACCTATGACAGTGTTACCTCCCGTGAGGAGAAATGAATTTTGATCTTTTGAGTACCTGGAAATATTCTATTTCTCCATCTGGGTAGCTTTGACAAAGGTGTTTGATTTATAATTATTCACTGAACCATTCACAAGTTTTATGCATATCTCTGGATTTTGCTATGTTTCACAATAAAAGAAGAGGTGTCCTACATTTGTATAAATTAGGACTGATGGGTTGGATTAAAATTTTTAGCTGCAACATCATATATGAACTCAAACACTGATGTCTCTCAAATACTTTGAATGGAGGTGAAACTGACCTGCTCAGGGAAGCTGTGAAATGACTCAACAGCGATGCCAGTCATGCCGGAGGGAATAACGTAGGAAATGCACATGAAAAGTTTGAATGAAATTGTTTCCTGAAATGCAAGAAAAAGGAAGCCTTGTTTCTAAATTATAATTCTATATATAATTTAAAATATATGTATAATTAAATATGAGACAATTTTATCTCTATCCCACAACTGTAAATTGTAAATGTTAAGTTGGCTAAAAATTTTGGAGAGCTGAGAATCTTCTCATAGAGAAAATGGGGTCACCATGTATCGGTCACATTATTTATGGGTGTATAACATTTTTCATAATTAAAAAAGCTTCCTCTCTTAGATGGTATACTCATCTGTATGAGATTTGTAAGAAATTCTATCTGAAAATATCTCTACAAATCATCCATCCAGTCTTCTCACAGACTTGTAAGAAGTTATATTTGGAAACATCTTTACAAATCACCCAGTTTTTTCCCATTCTCTCATGTAGAGCATGGGAAAGAGAGAGAATTTGATCTCTCTAAGGAAAGATTACCCCCACAAAGACTTGGAGATAAAGAAAAATAATAGAGTTGTCAAAAAGATTTCACTCTCCCCATGGTCTTGATAGATATTTGTCAACTCTTGGCAGAATGTCTTGTCATTCTAATGCTTTGCTCTTCCCTGAAAAACAAGAAGCTGCTGGTACTACACCACAAAAGCAATGATTAGATAGAAGCTGCACATTCCTAAACCATCAGGCAACAGGGAGATATGACAGGATAAATCAGGGTTGACCGGGAAAGAGCTACTGTTTGATGAGGAAATATTTATTGTGGGTCACTGTTGAATCATTTCAGGATCCTGATGTGGGGATGAAGAGAGCTGATAAGCAAATTCACTTTACTGAAAAATAAAAGTTTACAAAATACTTATAACTCATGCAGGGACTATAGCCAAAGAATTTAAGTCTTGGTACAGTTACAAACCACCTTATTTCACATAATGCCTTTAAAGACCAGTAAGAACCAAAAAAAAAAAAAAAAAAATGCACTGTTGAGTTTACGAAACAATTTTAAAGAGGTGTTGTTTATTTGATAGTACAAAACAAATATAAATTGGGCACCCAGATGGTATATTTACATAACCTATTCTTAGACTGCCCTTCAGTGATAACCAGAGAAAATTTCCTTCAGGTATTGCTTATATGACATTGGCACCTTCCTATAGGACAACGAGTCACAGGGTATGAAAGTGAGGTGAGGTCTACTTCAGGCACCTGGGAGGTTCACTATGGGTGTTGTGGAAGCACATTGTCAAAACTCAGCTTTACATGTTATCAGTATGCTTAGAACTTTCTGAAGACCTTAGTCACATAAGAGATATAAAGAACCGTGTGTGGGTCCAGAGGTTAGGAGGGTTGCTAGACAGTACGTCGTTTGGTGGTTCAAGAAATTAAGACTAGATGTATAGGGAGCAGTGCCTAATATATATATATATATATATATATATATATATATATATGGTAGGTGGTCAAAAAATATTGAATGAAGGAGGTGGATTAGATGGAGATCGGAGAGTAAACCACCCAAGTTCAGAAATACACACATGAATCCCAGTTTGCAAGGATTCAGTTGGCTTCTGGGAAATGAGAGAATTCAAGGGGTCTGTCTACTTACTCCAGACAAGGGAAGGCAGAAGCCTAGTTCAGTCAAGAAGAATGATGCTAGTACAAAGAGGTGGAGTTTTCAAATCTAAAAATTTCATTCTTGGATTAAACACAGTCAGTGGATTCCCATTTTTCTTAGGAGAAGGTCCCAATCCTTGCTCCTCCCTGACTTCCTTATTTCTCCCTTACTCCTCCTTTTTTGTTCTCTTCAGGCCTCAACAGATTGGATGAGGTCCACCCACATTAGGGAGAACAATCTGCCCTCTTCAGTCTACAGTTTCAAATGTTAATCTCACCCAGAAACATGCTTACAGACACACCTAGAATAATGGTTAGCCAAATATCTGAGCATCCCATAGCTCAGTCAGGTTGACACATAATAGTAACCATCACACTCCCCTGGTCACCACACTCAATATAAATGTATAGATGAAGCTGACCCAAGAGTGAAGAAGGTGATGCTGGCCAGGAGAGGTAAGATGCTGAGCTCTGAAAGTTGTGCTATAGAAAGGCTACAATTACCTCATTCCAAAAAGGAGTTCGTTTATTTTTTTGGTTTTTGGGTTATGTTTTTCCCCGCAATGAATGTTGTCTTTTAAAAGCACCAACTAGCTTTTTATTTTACTGAACTCCAGAAGTCAAAGGAAATGACTGAGGCCTATACTCCACAACATGCTATCTCAAAAAAGACTATATCATCTCCAAGGGGGTGAAAATTGGTTCTTTGGGGGAAGGTGCAAAATGATCTTAATGCTTTTTATGTATAAAGAACAGATATAGGGCTTCCCTGGTGGCGCAGTGGTTGAGAGTCCGCCTGCCGATGCAGGGGACACGGGTTCGTGCCCTGGTCTGGGAAGATCCCACATGCCGTGGAGCGGCTGGGCCCGTGAGCCATGGCCGCTGAGCCTGCGCGTCTGGAGCCTGTGCTCCGCAATGGGAGAGGCCACAGCAGTGAGAGGCCCGCGTACCGCAAAAAAAAAAGAACAGATATACATACAGTACGTAAACAGATATACAGTATATCAATGGTGTTAAAATTTCCTGGGGGAATAATTAAGAAAGAAGTGTCTAAAAAACTTGACTGGGGTGGAAGCAAGAAGAAGAGGACAAAGGGGGAGGGGAAGGGGGAGCTGTGAAACACTGCTCTAAAACCATAGATAGCTAAAGTTGCCAGGACACACCCCTCCACCTAACATCTTACGACAGCACCTGAAGGACCCAGATGTTCAGAACTGCCCAAAGGTTACACAGGGGGTTAGTGAAGGAGACTCACATGGGCCACACTCTTGGATCCTAGACCAATGTATGTTCCACTTTATCACGCAAAAATAAATACACCTGTGAGCAGAGCCCAACTCTCCATATCTCCTTAACACACATTCTCCACTAAGGTGACACTTTGGAAAGAAAATAAATGGCCTATGTGACAAAATTATGCAAACGTGGGATCCTTAGGAGGATGCTGTCTGTGTGATGTGAGCAGGGACAGGCAGAGGAGATAAAAAAAACCCAGAGAGGCTGTAATGTCAGGGCAAATGTGTCAGGGAACAGGAGGAGTACAGCGCTCAGAGGAGTGGGGAGAAGAAATATGGTGTAGGAAACAGTCATCCTTTCTGACTCTTGCCCATCCTTCATGTCTAAAGTTGGACTCCATAGCTACTTAAAATCTGTCCAGAAAGCTGAGAAGACAGGATAGACAAGACGGAAAAAAAAAAAAAAATTGAGTGAATGATACTACAGTTTTATTTATCCTCTGATAATTCAGTGACTTTAGATTCACCTACATGACTGTCAGCTTCACAATTTTCCCTAGGGTGCGTTTCATTCATTCATTCATTCACTCACTCACTCAGTCAATGGTTTATTTAGCACCTACTAAGTGGCAGGCATTTCCCTAGGCATTGGAACTGGCAGTAGGGAAGCACTGACATGGAGCAATAAAAATCAGATTTAGCCCTTAATCCAGGCAAATTTTAAATTTCACAGCGCAGCTAAGTACCTAAGACAGGTGCACAAACCTGCTGTTTAATAAAGTTGCCCTCCACTCCATGGCTCACGTGATGAGCATATTTTCTGACTATATAGGGGAGAGAAGTGCTGTGTCAGACCCACCAGTCCCACTCTCCTCTGGCAGGATTCCTCATCCGTGTTTAAGGGCAGCTGGGACAAAAGGAAATTATGGAAACAATAAAAAAAGGAAAATGCAAAAAATAAATAAATAAAAGTTTTAATTGGCTGATTCTGATTGTATCACTGAGTTGGCAGCTTGTCACTTCCCGTTGCTAGGCAACCCTGTGCAGTAGGGTGGACGTGTCAGCCATGCTTTCCATCTTGTGGTCTGAGTCTCCTGGCGGCTGGGGCTGAAGTCTGGCTCTCCTTCAACCACAACAGGGCACGGGATGCCCCGTGCAGCCCCCAAATAAGCCTATGACCCACTGCTCAAAACTGTCTTGTGGGCCTGTTCTGGATAAAATTTCAGCCCTTATTCAATGACTTAGCACCCTGGCTGTGACTTTGCTGAAAGGACCCCGCGACCCTGGCCAGGTCTTCCGAGCCCCTCAGGTACATCAGCAGAGCAGGTGTGAGAGCAGAGACAGGAGAAGCAGAACGCTGGGATTGTCCTTCCCGGGTGTGCTACGTACTGTGGGAGCCTCACTCTGATGCCATCTTTGATATTCTTGTTCATAGAGCCCACAGCGTGTGGGCTTTGCAGACAGATAGAGCTGGGTCTGACTGTCACAATTAAGCTGTGCAACTTTAGCCACCTTGCTCAGCCCCTTTGTGCCTCTATTTCCTCATCACTAAAGTGGAGATAACACTGCTTCTACCCCAGGGTCTTGTTGAACATTTCCTCAGCCACTACCTGTAGAATGTTTGGTATACAGTTAGTGCTCCACAGGTTCAGCAATTGTCTACAAGCTTCCATGAAGAATTTTGAGGCATTCATAGTCCTGGAGCTGGAATGGAAGTTAGTGATCACTGAATGTCCCTCATTCCTCGAGTAAGGAATAGGAGACTCAAAGAGTCAGAGTGACATGCCCGAAGCCACATAACTGGGACTGAAACTAGGGGCTCAGTTGCCACCACGAAACTTTACTAGAAGGAGATACAAAAAGGGTCCTCCTGTGTTGAAAACATCTTGCAGGCAAGTAAGTACTAGTTATGTGCTTCAGGCAGGGTCAATGTCTTATAGAAGATATTTGCGTATTTCCTCAGTGGCTGATAAAATAACCTTCAGAAGAAAATCCATTCTCCTTACTATGGCATCCAAGACTTTCCTTGGCCTGGCAACTGCTTCCACTTTAGTCCAATTCTTCCCCTCACTCCACTGATCTTCCTGCTGACCCTCAAACACTCCAGGAAGGCACCTGCCACAGGGCCTTTGCATAAGCCACTACCAGTACTTGGAACACAGATATACATGTGGCTCCCTCCTTCACTTTCTTCAGGTCGTTGCTTGAAGAAGAAGGTCACATCCTCATTGAGGCCTTTCTTAATTCACATATTTAATATTGCAACCCCCCTCCACCAAGCACTCTCTATCCCTCTTCCTTGCTTACAGGACTTGTCACCACCTGACACATTACCTATGTGTTTGTTTGTTTGTTGTCTGTGTCCAGCCCCCACCACTACATGGAAAGAAGCTCCATGAGGGCATGGACTTTTGTCTTTGGTTCACTGCTGTATTCCCAGAGCCTAGAACTGTGTCTGGCCCACATTAGGTGCTCAACAGACACTTACTGACTAAATGTTACCTCTGTCCCTTTACATGGGAGGTTTCCTCTGCCCTTCCCTTCCTCACGTTTGCCTTCCTAAATCTTACTCATTTTCATGAGACATCAACAAGCACCACCTCCTTTTAGAAACCAGTCCTCACCTCCTCCAACTAGAACAGGGGCCTTGCCATGTGGGACCACAGAATCCAGCACTTCTGCCTGCATCACAATTACCTGCTTACGTGGAGTCCCACCAGAAGTGTGTCTAGTTCTACAATTAGAGGAGCAATGAAATAAAAAGGGGGCCTCCTTTGACCAGCTGCTCTGCATGGCTTCCAGGGCCCAAGCCCTCTGTTCCACTTTCCAATCCCAAAGCCTTATACTGTCTTCCCCTCCAGACTGAGCCACTTGAGGGCAGGGCCTGCATGTGATTCATCTTTTCATTCCCAGAATATAGTGCAGTTCCCAGCACAGTGTAAGTACACAAAACTGTTGCTGCAATGATAACAGCCAAGCCACGAATCTATCTATCAGGTCTACCAGGGTTTCTCAGCCTTGGCACTCTTGACATTTGGGGCCGGATAATTCCTTGTTGGGGGTGGGAAGCTATCTGTGCATTGTAGAATGTTTAGCAGCATCCCTGGCCTCTACTCATAAGGCCAATAGCACACACCCCAGTTGTGACAACCAGCATGCCTGCAGACATTACCAAATGCCCCCTGGGAGGCAAGCATGACCCCAGTTGAGAACCACTGGTCTAAATGTTTACTGTGAATTAATTAATTCAATCCTCACAGCAATGCCATAAGGAGGTACTATTATTAAATCTACTTACAGGTGAACAAAGTAAGGCTCAGAGAGGCTAGGCGGCTCACTGAAAGTCACACAGCTAGGAATTAGCAGAATCAGGATACAAACTGGGCAGTCTGGCTCCTAAGCCTAGACAATTAACCCCCTATGAGTTAAGGCTGGAGGGGAGGGGGTTGGGGAGTGGGGATGGAGAGGTGAAGCTAATACGTATTGTTTATTATAACCAGGCACTACTCTAAGCCCTTATATGGATTACCTCATTTAATCCTATCTAGCCTTTGACACAGTCATTGTTATTTTTAACACTGTAAAGAGGAGGAAACTGAGGCGCAGAAAGTATCCAGATAACTGGAGGCAAAGCAACAAGAATTCAGACCCAGGCAGTCTGACTCGGAAGCTCGTCGGGTAGAGGGTGAATTCCTACTCTGCTCCAGGTGTGTGCAAAGTCACACCGCCCTTCACCAGCTTTCCCTGCCAAGCAAGCCTTGGCACAGTTCTCACGTTCCCTCGAAAACAATCTCACTGCTCCTCACTCGATGTGCCTGACTCTCTGGGGCACCAAACCCTGAAGCTTTTGGAGAGTGCTTTCATGTTCCAAAGCGATCCGACATACAGAACCAACTGTGTGGGAAGAGGGCCAGAGGTTTCCCCGGGGCTGGGACCAAAACAGGGGGCAGCCTTTGTCTCCAACCAAACCAGGCTTAACAGAAGAGCGTGAGAAGAGCCTGGTGGAGAGATCTCAGAGCTGTTTCAGAATATCAGAATATTATGAGAGTCTCCTCTTACAGAAAAAAAAAAAAAGAAAGAAAGAAGCACTATGAGTCACCTTCTCCAATTCTCTTCCGTAGTTACCAAAGCAGAGATAGTGTGTTTCAGAGGCATCTCCCACTATGATTGCCCTGTTGTTTAAAATAATGATCAGGTCATTTTCCCACAGCCATTTCATCCGATGAGCCAAAATAGGATTATTGAGAAATTGCAAGGTCTTGCAAGAAATCTCTCTTCTGACCTTGGACATTGTTACTCAGGCTGACTCAGAGAAAATCAGATCCCCTTTCATTGTTAGAGACGACAGTTCAGCCTCTTCTCCAAGTAGGGTTACCCCAAGGTGGCGGGGAAGAACCACTCTGAATGGATGATAATTGATCACCTGTGCACCCAGACACAGCTGCCCACTAATGCCCATGGGAAGGGGAAGGCATGTGTGAGGGTGCATGTGTGACTGTTTCTGTGATTCTCCACAGTGAAGCAATGTTAGCTTCCTTTAAGCAATACTCAGCTTCACCAAGATACAGGGGGGAAGATTATAGTAGGCAGAGCACAACTGATTTTTTTTTTCTTAAAAGCCCAGATTGATAAGTAGATGAGAACAGTGAAAACAGACCATGGGAGAAAAGAAGAATGAGGGAAGATGTGCACTGTCAGATACTGAAATGCATGCTAAAGCTAGGATAATTATAATGATAAATATGCATGTGCACAAACTGGCACAAGGATCAATGAATCAAAATACATAGCTCAAAAACAAATAACACACATTCCCTCCTATTCTCTCCCTCCTTCTTTACACACACACACACACACACACACACACACAAGCTCGGCATTGCATATCAGTGGGGAGAGGAAGATTTATCAATCAGTGTACACACAGGAAAACAGAAAGCACTCTAGGTATTTCAAGCAGAGAGGGACTTAATAGAGGGAATTGATTACAAATGTATAGAGAACCCAGAAGGACAAAAGAGAGGTCATTTTGCCCAGAGATGAATACTACCTCTTCTAGGGCTGAAGAATTAAAATAGGGAAGGTGGTGTTATCAAGAGCCTAGGAGTCTGCATTCCTGCTGACAGCGTTGCCACAACCAGAAAAATAGCTCTTACATTTTTCCCACCTGTTAATTCTACCTGACTGCCTCCTATTTGCAGACACCAGCCAGCAAGGAACTCTGGGAAATGTAGTTTTCAGGCTCTTAGCTGAGGTACAATAGAGACACATATGGGGCTGAGAGTCCTCAGACAGTACATGGCACAGTTATTTGATAAAGCTTGGGAAAGGAGTTGGTTAGCAACTGAGCAAAAACAAACATTTCCACTTCATGCTGTACAGCAAAATAAATCCCGAGTGGTGTAAAAAATTAAACATACACCAAATACCAAAATACTCAAAGATGGAAAAGAACAACAAAACAGAAGAACACAATGACAAAAAATTCCATTTAAGGGTGACAGAGAACTTTCTAGATACTGAGCCAATGAAAGGATCACAAAAGAAAACAATTATATACTGGAATAAAAATAATTGTCAGAGAGATGCTACATAAAATTAGGAACCAAATAATTCGAACTGTATAATTAAAACATATATGAAAATGAGCTTAAAACCTAACTTATTACAAAGTAAAGGTGAAGCTTGTACATAACCAGTGACTCACCAATTCCACTATAGAAACATGTGCATATGATGGAATACTATTCAGTAAGGAAAAGGAATGGATTTGAGTGTACACATCAGTGTAGCTGAATATCAGTTAGGAGTAAAATAAGCCACAGAATAATATTTATATCATTTATTCCATTTTTATAAAGTTCAAAAACAGATAAACTTTGTTTTAGGGATGCATGAATATGTAGTAAAACCATAAGGAATATCAAGGAACTAATTACCACAGATGTCAGAATTATGAACATTTGGAAGGAAGGCAGGAGGAAAATACACTTAGGAGGGACACCCAGGAGACTTCTAAGGTATAAAAATGTTCTATTTCATAAGCTGGGTAGTGGATAAATTAGTGTTTATTGTATTATTATGATGATGATTTAAATTATATATACACACACTTGATTTATATCACAATAAAAATTGGCCATACAGACATAAATAAAAATTTTAAAATGAAACAATATGAATAAATATTCAACCACATTTTGGGTCAAAGAATTGTAAATTTAAATAATGAGGTAATATTTTTTAACAATCATATTAACAAGGATTCTAAACCTACAATTCTCACTCTTAGCATGGGTATAGTAAAAAAAAAATTACCTTGGTGGGAGTATAATTTGGTTAAACATTTCTGAAAAGCTATTCGGCAATGTATATCATGATCCTTTAAAAATGCCTTAGGGAAATGACTAGAAATTTGGATAAATTCTGTATGTGAAATTGTGGTCATCTTAGCATTTTGATAATTGTGGAAAATTTAGAAACAGTATGGGAGTAAGTAAATCATGATAGATGAAATGATACATTTAATGATGATAAAAAGAGACTGTCATTATCACAGGAAAATGCGTATGTTATATTATTTAGTTCGAAAAGCAAACGACAAAACTTTATACCCAATATGATTTCATCTACTAAAAAAAAAGCAAGAAGATTGGAAGGAAATACAACAAAATATCGACAGCAGTTGTGTCTGGATGACAAGATTATGGATACTTGTTTTTCTTCATTTTTCCTATAATTTACAATTTCCTAAAATAAGCAGTTATTACTTTTATGATAGGGTGGAAAGGGTAGGGAAATTAATAAAAACTAAAATCCAGTTTGACACGTTTTCCTCCTACTCTGTCGTATTACATTGCACTTTTAGCTTGGCATTATTCCAAGAACATTCTCTTGTGGCAAGGACATAGGAGGTAAGGTCATTATCAATTACCATTCTTCATTTCTACCTTGACTTACCTAGTGATAGACAAAGGGGAGCTAGCAGTTATTGAGTGTTGTCTTGGGCACCATGTTATTCCTATATATTATTCCTGTGAGATAGAAAATATTATCCCCATTTTTTTTTTTTTTTTTGCGGTACGCGGGCCTCTCACTGTTGTGGCCTCTCCCGTCGCGGAGCACAGGCTCCGGACGCGCAGGCTCAGCGGCCATGGTTCACGGGCCCAGCCGCTCCGCGGCACGTGGGATCTTCCCGGACCGGGGCATGAACCCATGTCCCCTGAATCGGCAGGTGGACTCTCAACCACTGCACCACCAGGGAAGCCCTATCCCCATTTTTAATGTTGAAGAAACTGAGACCCAGCGAGTTTAAGGCACTTGCTTGAGACCACACAGCTAGTAAATGGCAAGAAGGTTTGTGTGATTCTTGAGATGTTTCACTAAATTCCTTTCCTTCCCATAAGATGGAGCCACTCATTAAGGCTGTGTGTCCTATCACAGCCTTAATAACTTGCCTCAGGAATCAGTCTGACTGGGTGAGATACTGCCTTCACTATGGGACTTCAGGTAAGTTTTATTTAAGTTTTCTTTGCCTCAGTTTCCTTATCAGACAAACAGGAATATTAATGGTGTCTTCCTCATAAGATTGGTTGTGAGAAATGGACAAGATGATGCACGTAAAGTGCTTCGCACAGTTCCTGGCACTCAGTAAAAGTTAGCTAACATGGTTATCTCTAACGGGGTCTAAGCAATGTCATCAGAGATTATTTGGTCCAAGTTATTCTTTCACAGATGGGGACACTGGGGACCAGAAAGATGGAGTAACCCAGACCCTCCAGGGGTAAGTGATTGAAGGTGCTACGATTAGTCCCATAGCCTTTCCATCATTATACACAGCTTTTCCTTGACTCTGGTCCCCTGCAACCAACAGCAGGGATGGCCACTGTAAAACTTGGGGAAAACAATCACCTATTCACGTACACACTATTCCTTGTGTACATATTATCATTTGATCTCTCAACAATACTTGGAGGTGGGCAAGGCAGGTACAGTGAGTGAGGAAATGATCTCGGACAGTTTAGGTTGGTTCTCCTTGGTCCCAGAGCAGAGCTGAGACAGGGCCCCTGGAGCTCTTTTCATACACTGTGGTGCCTCAAAGAATTCTGTGTCTTTGCTGCAACATACAACCAACCTCAGATCTGTGTCTCTTCTAGGCAGATAAGAAATTGGGCTGGCCCAGGTTCTCACCTTGATTTCTTTCTTAAACTCTGTAGTGCCAGCTATGATTCCCCAGCATTTCATGGTCGGGGAGGCAGCTTCATACAGTTCTTGACCAGTGGGCCTGACCCACAAGTCTCTCTTTCAGAGCCAGGTAGGGAGATTGTGATAGGCTAGGTCAGTGGACAAAAGTGATGTCACCCTTCTTCCCAACCCATCCCCTGCTGCCTGCAGCCTTAGGGTTAAAATACCTGCCTTACTTATGCACTATGTTAACCTTTGATGCCTTAAGAAACCTGACAGCAACCAGAACTCTCAAGAGTTGCTGGTGGGGGTATAAATTGGTATGGGCTCTCTGGAAAAAAGCCAGGCAGCATCTCTTAAAACTAAACATTTACCTACCCTATGACTCAGTAATTCCATTCCTAGGTGTATGCTCAAGAGAAAGAAGTGATTATGTCCATCAAAAGACATCAGTGAAAATGTTTATGACAGCTTTATTAATAAGAAGCAAAATCGCAAACAGCCTAAATATTCATCGATAGGAAAATGGATGTTTTCCAGCAATATTCACTTAATAGAACTTTATATGGCGATAAAAAAGAATGAAATACTACTATGTGTAACACTATGAAAAAATCTCACAAATGTAAAGATGAGATAAATAAGACAGACAACAAAGAAAACACACATTATAATGATTCCATTTATATGAAGTTCAAGAACAGGTAAAACTAATCTATGGTGACAGAAGTTGTATAGCGTTTATCATTGCAGGGATTTCAACTCATTAAACGGCATAAGGGAAACTTCTGGGTGACAGAAATGTTCTGTATCTTGATCTTGAGTTGTGCATGCATGGATGTGAACATATGTAAAAATTCATCAAGCTTTACACCCAGGAAATATGTGCTTTGCACTGTGTATATCACAATAAAATATTTTTTTAAAATCCTGTCCACGGGATCACTAAGGATTCATTAAATAGAAACTCAGAATAATCCCTAAGCAAAAGCCCCTAAAATAAGGTTATCTTTTAAGTTAACCTATGGACCCTGAATACCTAGTAGTTTCTTCTTACTCAAAGACCCAATCCCCAGGCTAGGATAAATATCTCTGAGCTGCCACTGGCATTGTACTCACCACACTGATGGCTGTGTTTATCTGTCTCTCCATCAGACTGCATGGTGCAAGGCCAGGGACTGTTTAACATTTATCTTCTTATCTCAGTACCTAGCAGAGTGTCTGGCTTAGAGCAGACACTCAGTTAACTATTGATGGACAGTTTAAGGACTGAGTGAATGAAAGAATGAATGTAGGTAGCACACACAAATATGATCTATGATCACAATCTAGAAAACTGTTGCTGAGCTGTGAGCTGTAGGAGCATTCTTCAGGCAGCATGATGTAGACCAGTGGTTCTCAGCCTGGGGAGATTTTGTCCCCCAGGGGACATTTAACAATGTCTGGAGACATGTTTGGTTATTACAACTGGGGGCGGGTGTGCTACTGCACCTGAGATGATGCAATATATCCTACAATGCACAGCTCAGCCTCTTCTCCCCAACACACATACACACTCACAATCACCCAAAACAAAACGTCAATAGTGCCAAAGTTGAAAAACACTGGAGCAGAGGAACGGGTTCTAAACACAGGAAGAAAGTCATGAGCTCAAATATCAACGGGCTACTACTCATTAGCAGTATGACTATGGGTAAGCTACAAAATTTCTCAGAGCTTTCTCCCTTGTACAAATAGGGCTGATGCTACCTTAAAGGTAGTGAAGAGGATTACATGAGCTAAGGTATGTGAAGTGTCTGGCTCAAAACAGAAGCCTGGTGGGATTAGTTTCTCTTCCCTTCCTCACTCCCCATTTCTGATCCCCTTCCCCAGAGGCACAGATGGACAATTTTTAAAAAGAGAAACAGCCGTCAAGCATTGCTTATTCTCCCTCTGCTAAAGAAACTACTGAAGAGTGAGGCTGCTTGTGAAGAATGCATTTTATTTGCCAGGTACATCAATAGTCCCTGTTCCTAATGAAATGCATTATTAAAAGATAAAGTCAACATATTCAGAACTCAGGTCCACGTCACATCCGAATGTAATCTGCCATCTCCTGGCATTGCAGGTGTCCTTAAGACTGCCTCTGAAACATGAATTCTGATTTCCCCAACTCTCCCTTGCTTTTCTCTAAGCCCATACAAACATGCTGGGTTCCTGGGAGATAGGGAGCAATGCCTCATACAGTGCCAGAATTATCTGCAAGTGGCAGAGATACCACAAAGAAAGAGTCCAGGCTTGTACTTTGCAAATGCGAAGTGGAATTTCCCGCAGGGCTCAATCTAAGACTTGCTGCGTTTGTCCCCCATTCCCCTTTATGTATTTCTGAGAGGGACTGGGCCCTAGGCAATCCTACGCTGGAATCTTGTGTGTGCAGATTAGTACGAAGTTTGCTGTCCTTGGTGCTGAAAAAGTCTCAAATTGCTAAGGGTTTCTGAGTTACTTTTGCATTTCCAATACTCACATTGACCAGGGAATATGATATGACAGGATGTTAATACATATTTTAACAAATTGTTAATATGGAATACTTTGAAACACATAGAATAAATATAATAATAAAAATGACTAATATTTACTGAGAGCATGCTACTTTCTAGGCATTGTTATTTATTTTATATCATGAGGTATGTACCATATATTCACCATTTTTCAGATGAGGAGAACTGAGGCAATAATTATCCCATTAGCCTGACCTTCTGGTGACAAACACATTGACAATGGACAACCCCTCCACTTGGCTCCAGATCCCATCTTCTCTCACCTCCTCAAAGACTCGTCTCATCTTAGGTATTTTGTTTGAATAGATAGTACACATGTTCAAAAAGCAAACCATATCAAAATATGTATACTGCTGTACTTCACTGGCCCATTTCCACCCCTACCCTTCACAGGTAACCAATTTTTAGATTTTTTTTGAGGTGTCCTTACAGAGTCTTTATCTAAATATAAGAAATATATACCCCCTCCTTGTTTTTACTTGTTAGCACATGATGTACCCTGTTCTGCTCCTCTCACTTCATCATACATTTGGAGATATTTCCATATGGATACTTAGAGAGAGCTTCCTCATTCTTTATTCAGTTGCTTAGTATTCCATGATATGGCTGTAACAGAATTTATTTAACCAGTAACCTATCCTTTGAAAACTGGGTTGTTTCCAGTCTTTTGCTCTCTCAAAAAATACTGCACTAACCTTACATATAGTATTTTCATACATGCAATTACATCCATATGATAAACTATCAGAGATAGGTTTTGCTGAATCGAAGGGAACATGCAAAGCCACTTACTTAGTTTCTCTATTTTCTCTCCTGACCCCTACATTATATTTCTAAAGGCATCTACATGGCTATTTTAAAACTGTAAATCATATTAGGTCAATTCCTAGCTCAAAGCCCTCCAAAGCTTCTCACTGCATATATATGAGATTTAAATGCCTCACTCTGAGAGTGGCCAAGATGGTAAGAGTAGAAGGACTCTGAGCTCACCTCCTCCCACAGGCTTACAAAAATTACAACTATTTACAGAGCAATTATTGATGAGAAAGATCTGAAGACAAGCTGTTGTAGAAAAGATCTTCTACAAATGAAATTATAAAGAAGGAACCACCACAAGATGGGTAGGAGGGGTGGAGATGGTACAGACGAGACCCACACCCCTGGGTAGGCAACCCACAAATGGGAGGATTATTACCATGACAGAGGTTCTCCCCAAGGAGTGAGGGGTCTGAGCCCCATATTGGGCCCCTTGGGGGTCCTGCACTAGGAAGATGAGCCCACAGAACATTTGGCTTTGAAGGAAGCAGGGCTTACTTTTGGGAGACCCAAGGACTATAGAAAACAGAGACTCCACTCTTAAAGGGCACACCAAAAAATCTCATGTGCTCTGAAGTCCAGGACATGAATAATAATTTGAAAGGAGCCTTTGTCAGACCCACTTGCTGATCTTGGAGAAGCTCCCCAAAAGTCAGGAGGCAACTGGGACTCAACCTGGGGACACAGACACTGACTGCAGCAATGTGGGGTTGCTAATTCAACCACGAGGGTACTGCTGCTGGCAAGCACCATTTTGGAGTCTTCCCTCTAGCTTACTGGTACCAGGAACCAGGCTGACCCATCAGCCAGGCAACACCAATCTTGGGACCACCCAGGCCAAGGAGCCAGCCATGCATGGACAGAGCCCTATCCACCAGCAGGCTGGAATTAGCCATAGGCCCCCCTGAGCACCCCAGCTGCCCTGGGAACCAGCCCCACCCACCAGAGGGCCTGGGACCCAGTCCTGCCCACCAGCTGGCTGGCACCAGGACTGGAACTCCCCAGGTCACGCAGCCAGCTGCGTGAGGATCCATACCACCCATCAATGGCTATCAGCCTCTGCAGTAGGCAAAGCATGGCAACCAACCAGGCCAGGAGCCACCCACAGTAGTCAGCCCTGCTAAAACAGAAGGACCCATGCAGCCCACATAGGGGACATGCCCAGAGAACACAGCTCTGGTGAACAGAGGGGAGTGTACTGCTGGGCCCCATAGGACATCTCCTACACAAGGCCACGTCTCCAAGATAGGGAAATGTAAATGTCCTACCTAATACATGGAAATAAAAATGGAGAATCAGGCAAAATGAGGTGACAGAGGAATATGTTCCAAATGAAGAAACAAGACATAACCTCAGAAAAAGAACTAAGCAAAGTGGAGATAAACAATCTACCTGATAAAGAGTTCAAGGTAATGATCATAAAGATGCTCATCAAACACAGGACAAGAATGGATGAACACAGTGAAAAGTTCCTAAAAGAGTTGGAAAATACAAAGAAGAACCAAACAGCAATGAAGAACACAGTAGCTAAAATAAAAACTACACTGGAAGGAATCAACAGTAGATTAGAAGATACAGAGGAACAGATCAATGAACTGAAAGACAGAGTAGTGGAAATCACTCAAGCTGAACAGAGAAAAAGAAAAAAGAACTTTTAAAAATGAGGACAGTTTAAAAGACCTCTGGGACAACATCATTCATGCTAACATTCACATTATGAGGGTCCCAGAAGGAAAAGAGCAAGAGTAAGGGGCAGAGAACATATTTGAAGACATAATAGCTGAACACTTCCCTAACTGGGAGAAAAAAAAGACATCCAGGTCCAGGAAGCACAGACAGTCCCAAAGAGGTTCATACCAAGGCATGTTGTAATTAAAATGGTAAAAATTAAATACAAAGAGAGAATCTTAAAAGCAGCAAGGAAAATATAAAGGAACTCCCACAAGGCTATCAGCTGGTTGGCAGGGAGCTGCAGGTTGGCAGGGAGTGGTATGACATATTTAAAGAGATAAGAATAATCTACCCAGCAAAGCCATCATTCAAATTTGAAGGAGAAATAAAGAGATTTACAGACAAGCAAAAGCCAAAAGAGATCAGCACCATTAAACCTGATTTACAAGAAATGGTTAAGAGACTTCTCTAAGTGGAAAAGACAAGACCCCAACCAGAAATACAAAAATTACAAAAGGAAAAATCTCATTGGTAAAGGCAAATATACAGCAAAAGTACTAGATCAACCACTTATAAAGCTAGTAGAAAGGTTAAAAGTCAAAGTAGTAAAATCATATACATCCACAATAAATATTTAAGGGATATACAAAATCAAAATATGTAAAATATGATATTAAAAACACTAAAATGTGGGGTAGGGGTGTAAATTGCAGGGTTGTAAAATAAAATGTGTTTGAACTTAAGAGATCATCAACTTACATCATTATATATATATATATATATATATATATATATATATATATATATATATCTATCTATCTCATGGTAACCACAAACCAAAAATCTAAAATAGATACACACAAAAAAAGAGAAAGGAATTCAAACATAACACTAAAGATAGTCATCAAATCACAAGGGAAGAGAGCAAAAGAAGAAAGAAACAGAAAAGAATTATAAAAACAAATAGAAAACAATGAACAAAATGGCAATAACTACATACCTATCAATAATTACTTGAACTATAAATAGACTAAATGCTCCAATCAAAAGGCATAGAGTAGCTGAATGGATACAAAAAAAGACCCATATATGTGGCCTAAAAGCGACTAACTTCAAATCTAAAGACACACACAGACTGCAAATGAGGAGACGGAAAAGGGTATTCCATAAAAATAGAAATGAAAAGAAAATCGGGTTGGGAATACTCATATCAGACAAAATAGATTTTAAAATAAAGATTGTAACAGAAGACAAAAGGCAAAGAAGGACATTACATTATCAAAGGATCAATCCAACAAGAAGATATAACAATTATAAATATATATGCACCAACATAGGAGCACCCAAATACATAAAGCAAATATTAACATAAAGGGAGACATTGACAGTAATACAATAAGAGTACGGGATATTAACGCCCTACTTAGATCAGTGGACAGATAAGCCAGACAGAAAATCAATAAGGAAACACTGGCTTTATATGACACATCAGACCAGATGGACTTAATAGATACATAGAGAGAAGATTCCAACCCAAAGCAGCAGAATACACATTCTTTTCAAGTGCACGTCGAACATTCTTCAGGATAGAACCCATGCTAAGCCACAAAACAAGTCTCAATGAACTTAAGAAAACTGAAATCATATCAAGCATCTTTGCCAACTGCAGTGCTATGAGACTAGAAATCAACTACAAAAAAATAAATAAATAAACACTGCAAAAGACACAAACACGTGGAGGCTAAACAATATTCTACTAAACAACCAATGGGTCACTGAAGAAATCGAAGAGGAAATCAAAAAATGCCTCAAGATAAATGAAAATGAAAACACAATGATCCAAAATCTATAGGACACAGCAAAAGCAATTCTAAGAGGAAAGTTTAGGTGATACAAGCCTACCTCAGGAAACAAGAAAAATCTCAAATAAACAACCTAGCCTTACACCTAAACGTACTACATAAAGAAGAACAAACAAAACCCAAAGTGAGTAGAAGGGAAAAAAATCATTAAGATCAGAGCAGAAATAAATGAAATAGAGACTAAAAAATAATAGAAAAGGTCAATGAAACTAAGAGCTGGTTCTTTGAAAAGGTAAATAAAATTGATAAGCCTCTAGTCAGATCCATCAAGAAAAAAAGAGAGATCTCAAATAAATAAATTCAGAAATAAAAGAGAAGTCAAACTGACATCACAGAAATACAAAAGCTCATAAGAGATTATTACAAACAATTATACACCAATAAAATAGACAGCCTAGAGGAAATGAACAAATTCTTAGAAATGTACAATCTCCCAAGATGGAATCAGGAAGAAATAGAAAACATGAACTGACAAATTATCAGTAATAAAATTGAATCAGTAATTAAAAAACTCCCAACAAACAAAAGTCCAGGACTAGATGGCTTCATAGGTGAATTCCACCAAATATTTAACAAAGAGTTAACACCTATCCTTCTTAAACTATTCCAAAAAATTGTAGAGAAAAGGAAAGCTTCAGAACCCCTTCTATTAGGCCAGCATCACTCTAATACCAAAACCAGACAAAGACAACACAAAAAAAGGAAATTACAGGCCAATATCACTAATTAACATAGATGCAAAAGTTCTCAACAAAATATTAGCAAACCAAACTCAACAATTCATTAACAACTCAATACACCATGATCAAGTTGGATTTATCCCAAGGATCCAAGAATAGTTCAATATCTGCAAATCAAACTATGTGATATACCACATTAAAAAACTGAAGAATAAAAATCAAATGATCATTTCAGTAGATGCAGAAAAAGCTTTCGACAAATTTCAACACCTATTCATGATAAAAACTCTCAACCAAGTGGGTATAAGGGAACATACCTCAACATAATGAAGTCCACAGCTAACATCAAGCCCACAGTTAACATCATACTCAGTGGTGAAAAGCTTAAAGCATTTCCTCTAAGATCAGGAACAAGACAAGAATGCCCTCTCTCATCATTTTCATTCAACATAGTATTGGAAGACTTAGCCACAACAATCAAAAAGAAGAAGAAGTAAAAGGAATCCAAATTGGAAAGGAAGAAGTAAAACTGTTGCTGCTTGCAGATGACATAATACTATATATAGAAAATCCTAAAGACACTACCAGAAAAACTATTAGAACTCATCAATAAATCCAGAAAAGTTGCAGGATACTAAATTAATATACAGAAACCTATTGCATTTCTATACAATACAATTAACAATGAACTATCAGAAAGAGAAATTAATAAATTAATAAATCCATTAACTGCATCAAAAAGAATAAAATACCTAGAAATAAATCTAACTGAGGTAAAAGACTTATACTCAGAAAACTGTAACACTGATGAAAGAAACTGAAGATGACATAAACAAATGTAAAGATAAACCATGCTCATGGATTGAAAGAATTAATGTTGTTAAAACAACCGTACCACCCAAGGCAATCTACAGATTCAATGCAATCTCTATCAAAATACCCATGACATTTTCCACGGCACTCGAACAAATCATTCTAAAATTTGTATGGAAACACAAAAGACCCCAAACAGCCAAAGCAATCTTGAGAAAGAAAAATGGAGCTGAAGGAATCAGGCTCCCTGATTTTGAACTATACTACAAAGCTACAATAATCAAAAAGTACAGTACTGGCACAAAAACACATACATAGATTAAGAGAACAGAATAGAGAGCTCAGAAATTAAACCCACACTCATACAGTCGATTAATCTATGACAAAGAAGCCAAGAAAATACAATGTGGAAAAGACCGCCTCTTCAATAAATGGGGCTGGGAAAACTGGACAACTGCAGGCAAAAGAAACTTTCTCATGCCATGTACAAAAATAAATTCAAAATGGAGTAAACACTTAAACATAAGACCTGAAACCATTGCAGTCCTAGAAGAAAACATAGGTAGCATACTCTTTGACATCGGTCTTAGCAATATTAACATTGATTTGGATCTGTCTCCTCAGGCAAAGGAAACAAAAAGAAAAATAAACAAATGGAACAACATCAAACTAAACAGCTTTTGCACAACAAAGCAAACTATCAACAAAATGAAAAGGCAGCCTACTGAATGACAGAAGATATTTGCAAATGATCTACCTGTTAAGGGGTTAATATCCAAAATATACAAAGAACACATACAACTCAATATCCAAAAAAAAGAACCTGATTAAAAAAATGTGCAGAGAACCTGAATAGACATTTTTCTACAGAAGACATACAAATAGCCTACCGGCAGGTGAAAAGTTGCTCAGCATCACTAATCATCAGAGAAATGGAAATCAAAACCACAATGAGATAACATATCACACCAGTCAAATGAGCTGTTATCAAAAAGACTACAAATAACAAGTGTTGTTGAGGATGTGGAGAAAAGGACCCCTAGTTACGTTCCCTGTTGGTGAGAATGTCAACTGGTGTAGCCACTATGGAGAACACAGTACTATCATATGATCCAGTAATTCCACTCATGGGTATTTATCTGAAGATTTTGAAAACACTAATTTGAAAAGATATTTACACTTCTATGTTCATTGTAGCATCATTTACAATAGCAAAGACATGGAAGCAAACTGAGTGCTCATCAACAGATGAATGGATAAAGAAGATATGGTATGTATACAATGGAATATTACTTAGCCATAAAAAAGAATAAAATTGTGCCATTTGCAACAACATGGGTGGCCCTAGAAGGTATTATGGTAAATGAAATAAGTCAGACAGAGAAAGACAAATACCGTATGATTTCACTTACATGTGGAATCTAGAAAATAAAAGAATAAACAAAACAAAACCAAAACTGAGTCATGGATACAGAGTACAACAGGTGGTTGTCAGAGGAGAGGGGGTAGAGGGATGAGATAGGTGAGGGAGATTAAGAGGTTGCAGTTGCAAAATAAATGAGTCAGGGGTATGAGATGTACAATGTGGGGAATATAGTCAATAATTATACAATATCATAATTACATAATAATTATGTGACAGATCATAACCAGACTTAGCCTGGTGATCATTATGAAATGTATAGAAATATTGAATCATTATGTTGTATAACAAGAACCAACATAGTGTTGTAAGTCAATTCTACTTCAAAAACAAACAAACTCATAGAGAAAGAGATCAGATTTTTGGCAGGGGGTGGAGTGAGGGAGAATTAGATGAAGGCAGTCAAAAGGTACAAACTTCCACTTACAAGATAAATGAGAACTAAGGATATAATGTACAACATGACAAATACAATTAATGCTGCTCTATGTTGTATATGAAAGTTATTGAGAGAGTAAATCCTGAGTTCTCATCACAAGTTAAAAAATTGTTTTTCTATTTCTTTAATGTTGTATCTAGATGAGATGATGGATGTTCACTAAACTCGTAATCATTTCATATTGTGGGTAAGTCAAATCATGATGCTGTACACAAACTTATACAGCACTGTATAAAAATCATATCTCAATAAAACTGGAAGAAAGATAAATAAATACCTCACTCTGGCCTCCAAGATCTGCTTGCTTTGGACTGTGACCACTCAGCCCTCACTCAGTAAGCTCCAGCAGTTCTTTATATTTCTAGAACACACCCTTGCCTTTGCATGTGTTCATCACATTTCTCACTCCCTATCAGCTTATCACACCTCAGAGAAGCTTCTCTAACACTCCAACTGAAGCCCTCCACCGTGCCCCCTAATGCTAACTTCATCTAGTATACTGTTGTATTTTATTTCTTTATAACTCGTATCACTACCAGATAGTGCCTTAATTTTTTTGCTTGTCTCCTACTAAAATGTAACCTTCATATGGGGCAGGGACTTACCTGGTTCATCACTGTAATCTCTAGTTCTAGAAGAGTACCCAAAAAAGTAATGCCTGACAAGTGTTTATTGAATGACTGTTAACATCCCTGTATATTAACTTCCAGCATCTTTCCCAAAATGCATTTTTTACACAGGTGAGGTGATATGATGCATATAACTTTATATATTTACTTTGTCATATAACATTACATTTACATATTTTCCCAGGAAATTAAAAGTTCTTTGCAAACCCTCTTTTTATGAATCTGGGGTAATTTATCATAGGGAAATTTATAAGTATTTCAATCATTCACTTTGTTAGATGTTTAGGTTGTTTCCACATTTTTTTGTTATTTGAATTAACACAATGGTAAACATATTTAAGCATAAATATTTGCACATAATTCTGAATGTTCCCTAAAACTGGATTTATTAGGTTAAAAGGGTAAGATCATTTTAAGTCATCAGATACTCTTATGAAATAGCTTGTCAGAAAGATGGCAATAATTTATACACCTCTCAGCAGTAAATCACCCACCTTCCACATCTTTAATATTTTTTCAGTATTTACTAGTTTGATCAATTAAATTGTCTTTTATAATTAAGGAAGTTGAATATTCTTAGAGGACATCTTTTACTGATTAATAACACCACTACATCAACGCCCAATTCTACACGTTGAGGAAGAGTTTGGCTTTACTGAAGCTCAGACCATAATGTAATCTGGCTGTGGATTTTCTGCGATGGAAAAGAAAAGTAAACAACTATGTGGCATTACCACATAAGAACTGTTTGCTTTTCATCCACTTTGGGGAAAGATGAGCTACCTTTATAGTGCAATTTCCAGGAAATGCATTACACTCCCTTGGTTTTCCACATAGGTTGTAATTTCCACCATCATTGCTACATCTTACGAGAGTGAGGCAGTTTTGAAACACTGATGGACATTTTGAAGAGTCCATCATAAGGGTTCCCTGCAGGGGCCTTTGTTTTGCATTTTCTCAGACCATGCTTTTATTCATAATCTGCTATTAATTTTGATAATTTAATTTTAGCCCTTTCCCAGGAACAGAATCCATGCAAGTGCATCAGCAAAGTAACATGACATAGCATCTCTCTTCTTTAACTTGAGCTAAACTTTAAGCTAATCTTAAAATTTTCAATAACTGTCTTCCAAAACTAGGCATCTTACCCAATGATTTCAAATTAGCATGTTATAAGGGGTGCTGCACAAATCGCTTACATTGATTCACAGATGACTTTAAAAATTCAGTGAGCCAAGAATCCCACATTATTGATTCATGCTAACAAAATGATGAAGCCCAGCTAATCTTTCCAACACATGCTGGGCAGAATGACATTTACAAATGCAGACAGACAGAAACCAATTGGACATAATTCTTTAAGGATTAAACTGATGGCTGCAATTAGATGTGAAAAGGTGAACAGTCTCACAGCTGGGAATTGAGACTCAGCCTCCGGGGTCCAGGTCTAATTTGGCCTCGTCCTTGGTTAACCATGTTATCCCACCAACCAACTAGTTGAGTGGAGTTTCCCATGACTACTCAGGTTAATTAAACTGGTTTGTAAAGTACAGCGTGTTGCTGCTTCGACTTGCCTCTTGGACTTTTATCACAACTGCTCTGAGGGAGGCCATGCTTAGGGTCTTCACGGTTGGATGCTATCACTGTGCAATACCAGAGGAGCCCACCAAAGGGCTTGCTGGGTGGGAGAGGCTATGGATATATCCCTTCTCATCTGATTCCTTATTGGAATTAAAACCATGAGTCTGAAAGCTGGGGAACTCTCCAAATCTGATTTTTTTCTTTCGTTCTAAAGAAATACTCAGGCCTGACTCATAGCTCAAGACCTAGAGAACAACTCTGTCTGCCATTTCGGAGTAGTTTCAAGGTTAGCCTGATAAACATCACCCAAAAGGACAGAAAATCTACTTGATAACCTTCAAGATAACTCTGATCATCTTAAAATTCATAACAACTCTTTTTATCAGCAAAGCAGAACAGTGATGGAGTGAGAAGGGCTTTGCAGCTGGGAAGTGTAACAGAAAGCCCCTGTGTTTGGAAATCAAATCCCATTCCCGGCACCTTACTTTCACAGTAAGGGTTTAATATGCATTGTTATTATGTCCTAGTTTCTCCATCCCACCTGTTATCTGGCAGTGTTATTTTCAGACTCTACGGGGATGCCTTAGAGATGTTCCTCTAAAGAGTATGAAACACAGTCCACAAACTGTGGTCCACATTTTATTTTTTCTTGGCTCTCTCTTCCTCATCTTTCCAAAGCATTCTATACCTTCCCTACTCTCTGCTATGCACTTACGTCTGGGGAGTCAGCAAGAATGTACCCAAAGAAAAATTCCAAGAGAGGACAATGTTAGAAACATACATTATCATTTCTATAATAGGTAGGGTTCTTTCTGTTGAAAATGAGGAAAAAACAAGCAAATAAAAACCTTGAATTATCCTGAGAAATAGAGGTAAGTGTTGGGTACACAGAACATAAGCATTGCCCAAAGAGCATAAAGTTTCCTTGACAGTCTCAAACGCAGACTTGCTATTTTTTAAATTCATAATTATTCAGTTTCACAGAGGTAGAGAAGACTGATGGTATGTTTACTAGTTGTGGCAGTGTGGAGAGCAGAAATTCCTTAACTTTTGAAATCTGACTTTCATGGAGTCAAATTCAGCCTCTTCTACTGATGGACTGTGGAATTTGGGACAACTAATCTAACCTCACCTAGCCTTGGTTTCCTCATCTGTGAAATAGAGATAACAATGACCATAATCATGACTAAATTAATAATCTAATTCTGACGTCATCAGAATTCTGTTTCTCTCCATCTTTCAACCCTCCCTTTTTCTGTGCAAGCTTCATTCTTGGGATCTGGGGTGACTCCCAGTTTCTCCAGCCTCCTAGCAGTTTCAAATCTGGGCAAAAGGAGGAATTCTCCTGAAAAGTCCTGATGCTTTCTGATTGCCCTGGAGAACCTGGGTGCTGGCTGAAGTCTAAGAATCCTGTTCCGTCCAGAATCATGGAGTCAATGCCTCCAAAACTGCATGGATAGGAAGACGGAAGTGACGCATTCCCAAACAAAACAGGGGACTGTGGCTGGAAGATGGAGAAATGGATGTGCCAGAGGCAAAACACAAATGCTTGCCATGTTTGCTCAACTGAAGATCAATGGTAACACCCTCTGTGCTAGTTATTCTTAACCTTGGTTGCAGACTGGAATCATCTAGGGAGATTATTTAAAAAAGGAATGTCTAGACTCCAACCCCAGAAAGGTTAAATCAAACACCCTGAGTGAGGACTAGACATTGGTATTTTTTAAAGCACCCCAACCAATTCTAATATTCAGCCAAGGTTAAGACTGTGTCTATGTAGACATCTTCCTACAAACCACACAGCCAGATGGGATGCTTGGTCATGAGACATGTTTTTGAAAGCTATTCTACAGAATCAAAGTCAGAATTCTCATCTAAGAAGTTTAAAAGTCTACAAATTTAGAAGATCTTGTCAATGTCACTGTTTCTCAAGTAATTACATGCCTTCAGAGTTTTGAATGATTTGGGATGTTAATGAGTTGCAGTCTCTGCTCAAAATATGAATCAGCTAGGGCTTCCCTGGTGGCGCAGTGGTTGAGAGTCCGCCTGCCGATGCAGGGGACACGGGTTCGTGCCCCGGTCCGGGAAGATCCCACATGCCGCGGAGCGGCTGGGCCCGTGAGCCATGGCCGCTGAGCCTGCGCATCCGGAGCCTGTGCTCCGCAACGGGAGAGGCCACAGCAGTGAGAGGCCCGCATACCGCAAAAAAAAAAAAAAAAAAAAAATTCTGCCATTCTGTTCCTTGACTGAATTCTAACTGGTGCTTTACATATAGTCTCTCAATACTAAGGAGAAATAATAGAATAAAAACCCACAAATTAATAATGTATAAGATAATGCAATGTAAAATAAGTAATCATATACAAATAAATTTGAAAATCTTAATGATATTGATGGTTTTCTAAGAAAATATAAATTAAAATTAACTCAGTGGGAATCTGAGTATAACACTAACTTTGGTAGAAACTGAATAAGGCCTATAAAAATCATCTCTGAAGAAGATAGTAGGCCTAAATCATTTTAAATTTAGTTATTTCAAAAAATTGAAAAATAATTAATTCCCATGATATGTAACTATTCAGGAGAAAATTAAAAGATAAAATATGCCCTGATTTCTTTAGTGAGGTTGACATGAGTCTGTTGCTAAGATCTAATAACAATAGCCAAAGAAGGAGAAAAATCTTACTTATTGATATAGATATAAACATGCTAAATAAAATACCAGCAAACCTAATTCAGCTATGCTTTGGAAGAGGAATTCACCATGACTAAAGAAATTTTATTCCAGGAAACCAAGGATGATTTAATATAAGGAATCATTTAGTGTTTAGAAATCTGTTAACATAAGTTATCCTATCAGTGGGTCAAAGGAGAAAGACCATAATCAAATACCAAAAGGTTTTTGACAGAAGTCAATATTCATCTCCAACTTATTAGAAAAAGGCAGAAATCTTGGAATAGAGGAATACTTAGCTAACCTTGTAAACAATAGCTCTCACATTTCAACAGCCAACTCTTTATCCAACTATAAAACACCAGAAACAGTCCCATTAAAATCCTGGAAAAAAACAAGGGTCCTTGCTTTTCAATAGTTTAGATACTAAAGAAGACAAGTAGAAAAATAAAGTATTAGTTTAAAAATCAAAACCACAATGAACTATCATTTCTTACCTTTTAGATGGGTATTATCAAAAAGGCAAAAGATAACAAGTGTCAGAGAGAATGTGGAGAAATTGGAACACTTGCACACTGTTGACAGGAATACAAAATGGTGCAGCCACTATGGAAAGCTGTATGGAGGTTCCTCAAAAAATTAAAAATAGAACTACCATGTCATCCAGCAACCCTATTTCTGGACATATACCTACAAGAATTAAAATCAGGATTTCAAAGAGGTATAAGCACTCTCATGTTCATTGCAGCACTATTCACAATAGCCAGGATGTAGAAACTACCTAAGTGTCTATCAACTGATGAGTGGATAAAGAAAATATGGTATGTATATGCGATAGAAAAAGAAAGAAATCCTGCCACATGCAACAACATGGATGAAGTTGAGAACCCTAAGCGAAATAAGCCAGTCAGAGAAGGACAAACACTGCATGATTCCATTTATATGAGGCATCTAAGACAGTCAAACTCATGCAGAGAGTAGAAGGTTTGTTTCCAGGGACTGGGGAGAGGAGGAAAGAGAAGGCAGTTCAATGGGTATAAAGTTTCAGTTTTTCAAGATGAATAAGTTCTAGCGATCTGTGCCTACAGATAACAATATGATATTGTACACTTAAAAATCTGTTAGAAAAAAAAGAATCTGTTAGGAGGGTAGAACTTATGTAAATGTTCTTTCCACAATAAAAAGATAATCCCCAACTTAACAAAAGAAAATAGAAATTCTTTGATGCTTTGACCTTTCAGTACAAGGGTTCAGAATCAAGTGTAAAAAATAAAGTTAGTTTAATGCCAGGTTGGATGCACACACACTGGCTTTAGACCTGGGTTTGGATACTGGCTGCCTCACTCACTAGCAATTGAGCACCATTTTGGCAAATGACTGAGCTGGTCAGTAACTCCTGTGCACTAAGACAGTTAGCCCACCCCATAAAGGACAGAAGGAGTACACAAGCAGACAGTACACAGGCAGAGCCTTTTGCATGGTGCCTGACACACGGCAAAGGCTGAAGTCATGACAGCTCTTATGATTAGCTGCAAACAACATGAGTGTACATCTAGAAAAGCCAGGGAAGTCAACTGAGAAATAATTAGAAGTACAGAGAGTTCAATAAGATGGCCAGAGGCAAGTGAAGACATACAAAGAGCAGTGAAAATCAGTTAGAAGATAGAAGTTACCAAAAAGGAATCCTGCTACCTGTTGCAGGTACTTTGCATATACTGTCATCTTTTTTTTTTCTTTGTGGTACGCAGGCCTCTCACTGTTGTGGCCTCTCCCGTTGTGGAGCACAGGCTCCGGACGCGCAGGCTCAGAGGCCATGGCTCACGGGCCCAGCCGCTCCGCGGCATGTGGGATCTTCCCGGACCAGGGCACGAACCCGTGTACCCTGCATCGGCAGGCGGACTCTCAACCACTGTGCCAGCAGGGAAGCCCATATGCTGTCATCTTTGCTGGAGCACCTGCTCATCCCACCTCTGCCCCATCCCTGCGGGGCAACAATGTGTAATTATCATTTAGATTTCAAATCAGTCATTTCAAAGCTTCTTGTAGAAGCTTTCCCTGACCTTCGGGTCAAATCCCCTACCATGTACTCTTAACTGAAGCATTTCCTTTGCAGCATTTCTCATAGCAGAAATTCCATATTTATTTGGAGTATTATTGAATTAATGTCTATTTTCCCCTCGAGGCCTAAGTTCTCAGACTATGAAGCTACATATTAAAAATTATGTTTATATACAAGGATTTAGTCTCTACATGATATTTATATTATTTTTAAATGCATCCTGTAAATCAGTATATAGCATGATATACATATAAAGGAATTTAAAAAATGCAACAACATATTACAGTGCTACTAGGTTTTTTTATTTTTTAACTTTTTTTGGAATATTCAACAATACTTTGGAATGTTTACTATAAAGTAATATTTTTTTCTCCTTTAGATGACATTCAGGGATTTATTGAATTTCTCAATTTCCAAAAACTTGCAAGAGATACTTTTCTATTTTTTAAGCATGAGCTGACAGATGTTGAGGTGGCCAATCATCGATGCTGACCATGTATAGAGACATATATTATCTCAGAATGTCTTCTTTCAAAAGATTATCTTCCTAGCCAATCAACTATCATTCATAAGGAAGAGAACAAAGGATTGAGTACATAAAGGAAGAATCGACAATGACGATAATAGCTGGAGAAATATTTCAGTCTCTCAAATAAAAGAATAAGCCCATATTTCAGCCCCCACAGAATCACATGCCTAGCATCCCTTCAGTTACACACACACACACAAAATGCAAATTGCCAATAGGTCATCCAGTTCACACGGAGCATCTATATACCACGTAGCTCAGCCCTGCACTACCTGCTGCCAGGGCTTATTCCCTGATCTCCATAAAGTCATTGGCAACCGAGACCAACACATCAGGAAAGGAGAACCAACAGCATGAAATGGGATGAGAATACTGACAAACAAGTGGTAGACAGTAGCTTTGCACATTTTCAGAGCTGGATCTTCCCACCCATCATGGGCTGCCAGCAAGACTCGGCGCTGCTGTGAATCAACTCCCTCGCTCTTTCCCATTGCAGCAGCATAAACAGAAAGAGGGCTAGAGGATCTCCCCATGCTAAGAAACTGCATTCAAACTCCTTAATCAAGTCCCACTCTGTTGCCACCCTCCTACCTGGCACACTGCCCTCTCGTCTCTGGCCACAGAGCTTGTGCCCACACAGTGCACTCCTTGAAACTCACTTCTCCTTCCATGGTTGGCATTTGACTGCTTTCTCCCCCTGCAGGATGTCTTCCTGGCCTCCCACATCTGAGTCAAGAGCCCATCCTTTGTTCTCCCATAGTCTCCAGTGGTTCCTTGGTTATTATCCTTGTCACCCTATATATACTTTCTCCTCAACTTCTCTGATGAGCCCACTTGATAAAACTCTTTGAGGTCATGTTTATGTGTCTTACTCTGCCCAGTTCCTAGCTCCGTGGCCCAGAACATACTCTGTGCTCAGTAAATATGTCACTTTCAATGAAGGAATGAAGGAAAGAATGAATATATGAAATTCAGCTTGGGTCACTTTTACAACCTTGAATTGCCTTTGCTCAAGCTCCTCCATGCACCTGAGATGCCCTTCCCTCAACTGATTCCTACTCACTCTAATCCTCCTCCTTAAAGGTTTAGGACAAATGCCATCTACACGATGAAGTCTCCCCTGGCCTCTCAGTGAGTAATGACTTCTCCTTCTTCCAATTTCTATGGTTCCTTATCAGGATGTCCCACACCATCCTACCCAGATTCAGCGATATTTGTGAACATATTTTATACACCCCCCCTCATTAATTGACGCACTCCGTGATGACAGAGGCTGTGTGTCTTCTCTATCTTGGGGACCTTCCCAGCAACAGCTACACTGTAGACAATAAATAAACAGAGGATGGGTAAATGGATAGATGCAGGATTAGTAGCTTGGAGATGTTAACCCGGTGTTCATTCCCCCATAGTTGGATTTGGCAACTTTGAGTAGAAGGGAAAGTGGTAAAGACAAGTTCTTGGATCTTATTCAGAGCTCAGCTATTCCCATCACTGCCACCTTTTCTGGGATGAGTTCTAACTCAGCCTAGCAGGAAATGTGTATGGTTTCCTGTATCTGAATGAACTTAAGGTGTTAGAAGAAACGTGAGACTGTCATCTGGGGGAATGTCATTGATGAAATTCTTTCTGGAAATCCATCCTTCCAGGAGGGGGATGCAATGCCATCTGTACACTATCTCGTTGAAACACACCTCTGAAGAGAGAAGAGTGGTTGGACCCAGGTGAGGGTATGGCTGTCTTTGTTTTCCTCTAACTTTGGGGCCTCCCCAGAAACACTGTGTATCTCCTCCTGCCTGGGATGGATCTCGGCGACTCCTGCAGCAGTAAGGGGAGTTATTTTAGGGAGACAGTTGATACTTGGCGAGTCCTCCTACAGATCAGCGATAGCTGCTTGAAATGTTAAATGCTTCCCAGATGGAGATACTTAGCATTTGTAGGAGGAATAACTTGGAGGAGAAAAATGCATTTGTCTTTTTGGCATCCTGTGGATTCCATTTGAGAAGACAGAGAACACTTTGAATCCTGCCGTCCACATGTCAGTGTTTTCTTGGGATTTTGCAAGTCCCAGTGATGGTGCTTCTTCTTCTAGGGCTACCAAGTTTGGGATGTGCCAAGGCTCAGGGGAAAAGTGTATGGAACTGAGTCTCAGGGGTTAGAGAGTTGCCAGAGTTCCCGGAAACCATCAGGGTTCAGCCTCCTGTCTGCCAGTGGCAAACTCTTCAGTCATGTAGACCAGATGGTTTTTACTTTGGGTGTGATCTTTTATGTACAGGGAAGGTTGAAAATGCAGACCAGCAGAGAACGCCAGTGGCCTTGCCTCTGCTACTTTCTTTGTGGTCATGGGCAAAAACTCATCTTGCCTCACAAAGCCTTGGTTTCCCCAAGTGAGATAAAGGAATTGGAGTAGATAATCTTTAAAGTCCCCTCTAACTGAAGAAAATGTTATGGCTCTAACTGTCGTGGCTGTGAAGAACAAAGATGACATTACTCTAAGGGAACATGGAGTCGTCCTTTAATGTAGGCTCCCAAGTGCTAGAAAGGGAAGACGGCATCGAATTGTCCATCATGCCCACTCCTCATGGCAGGGACAGAGTGGTCATTCACAAAAAGACTGAATCAATGGCCCTTTTTCACTTATTCACTTTCTGGCACCCATGGCATCTCCATGGCTCACCAATGAGCCTCACCAGTAAGTAATGCCTTTGAGTTAAGCACCTGCCTTTGGCACCAGAATGAATTAAGGGAGACAGAAAGCTCAGCAATAGCACTTAAAACTTATAGCCGGGTTGCAGATGTGCTCATACTACATAGAGGTGTGCAAAGAAATGTGCACCTTACTTACCTTCTATGACTAGCCTTACATTCTTTAGGAATTCTCTCATTTGCTTTGGTGGGTAAATGACAGTTGGGGGGGATGCTAAATTTAATGCAAATACACTAAGCGTAGTCCTGTTTAATAATGTAAACAATAACTATAGGAAAATTCTGCTTTTTTGTTTGTTTGTTTGTTTTGTAATGTGGTCTTTCCAGTTTCCGTCCTCTCCTCCTGATCATTCCCAAGAGATATTCTGGGCATTGGAAGAGGGGAAGAGGAGGACCTTGGGTGCTTATGTACTTCTGGCTCCCCTGTTCTCTGTGGCAATGCACTGTGCCCAACTGGTCACTGGTCAGCATCAGGATCTGGTGGAAAGGCCTGGGGCTGCTGAATTCATGAACTGTGTTCTCATTTTGTCAGGACCCAGATTCTGACTCAACCCCATGCTGGCTGTTGCTAGGGCTGAATACACTTGATTTTAATGTGGCCCCAGCTCTAGGAATCTTATACTGTAGCCCCCAGTAGCAGGATAACTTGCCTCATTCTGGTCAACTCCAGATAATAGACTCAGCTATACCCTTCCTCTCCCATCATCATGCATGGGGAAACTTCTTGGTCCATTCTACAACATGGGACTCTAGGGTCACTTGAGAATGTTTATGTGGTCTCCCCCCTGCCCTCCAATCTTGTTGTGCCACCATCAGTTTGATATGGAAGTCTCCATATTGGTATAGGGGCAGTTTGGAAGGTGTCTAGTCTCCAAATCCCAACCTACCTCCTGGCTTGATCCTGAAAAGAGATGATAAGGATCCATGTGTTTCCCAACATCTTTTTTTCCTTAGCTCAATTCATACTGAGCCAGAAAAAAAGACAGGGGTGGGGGGATTCCACTTTTTCCTATTGTGGGAGGATTTCACCTATATTTAACCAGCTCTTTTCTGAGATTATTTGTTTCTCTTGTTTTCCCTGGGGCTCTAATGATACAATGGCTGTCTCGATTCTTGTGGTAGAAGATAAAAACAAACAAGTAATATTATTTTAAAATATCATTCCCATTACCAAATTACTTCCCTAGTTGCTGAAAGAGATTTCCTAGGCTTGGGAGTGGTTCACTTCTCCTCTGTGAGCCTTCCAACTATCAGTAGAGGTGGTTAGACCCAGTACATTAAAACCCCTTCCAGTTTTTATGTCCTAGTCTCACTGCAGCCATGAGGTTGAAGCTCACAATGGTCTGGAAAGCCAGCCTTTCCATTTCTTTGGCATCTCAGCTATGAAAGAGTTAGCTCATCAACCTTTCACCTACCTAAACCTTACCATGAGTCTTATGCTTTAACAATTTACACTTACTGTTATTTTAGGTGAAGGAGGAGGAGGAGGGGGAGAGGGAGGGGGAGCGGGAGGGGAGAGGGAGGGGGAGGGGGAGGGGAGGGGAGGGGAGGGGGAGGGGGAGGAGGAGGAGGATGGGGAGAAGAAGAAGAGAGAAAAAAGAAGAAGATGGCAGCCAACAAGAGAAATTAAATTTGCTTCTCACCGGCTGAAGCCTGAGGCTGGTGGCTTCCCAAAAGAAGCAAAGGAAGAGGACTGCAGACATACCAGCACAGAGGTCCTGGTACACTCTGCTGTAACAAGGGATCAAGTCAGGCAGGACTTTCCTGACGAACTGTAGTATTTGGAAAGCTGGAAGACTGAATATAGCGATACACAAAATCCACTCAGAAAAAGGGTTCAGTGGCCGTGGTTGAGGGAGTGATGGTTGTTCTACAGGCTGAGATTGCCTCGTTATTCTAACAGATGTGTGTTATCCCCACTTTATGCACAATCCATATACATTGTCTAGGATTGTTTCAACAACAATGGCAACAACAACAAAAGGTTTGTGATGATATCAGTTTTATGTGAAATCAAAATATGACACAAATGAACTTATCTATGAGACAGAAACAGACTCACAGACATGGAGAACGGACTTGTGGTTCCCAAGGGGGAAGGGATTGGAGGAGGCATGGATTGGGAGTTTGGAATTAGCAGATGCAAACTATTATATATAATGGATAAAAAAGGTGCTGCTGTGTAGCACAGGGAACTCCATTCAGTATCCTGTGACACACCATAATAGAAAAGAATATGAAAAAGAATATATATATATATATATATATATATATGTGTGTGTGTGTGTATGTGTATAATTGAGTTACCTTGCCTTATACCAGAAACTAACACAACATTGTAAATCAACTATACTTCAATATAATTTTTTTTTAAAGATTGTGGTGAGCATGAATGTCACATTTCAGCTATTCTAAGTAAGGATGGGAAGGTGGACCCTACCTCTCAGAAAAACAAAGAAACATCTTCTTGGGAGGATGTACTGTTGAGTTATGGCATTACACTCTTGGCCTATCAGGAAATATTTCTTAAGGCTGCTGTGCCAGGTAATCTGCCAGGTGATGAGATACTGTACTGCACAAGTGTAGTCCATAACCTTTCAAGGCTTACTATCAGGTAGGGAAGGTGGAAAACTAAGCCTAACGATTCCACGTAAGCATAGTTAGTGCTAACATAGGGATTGTAGTGGGGGCTTCCATAGGAGCCAAAAGCTGGACACCTAACCTATCCCATGGTGGTAACTGTGGGCAGTCAGAGGAGGCCTCTGAGAGGAAATGGCCTTTGATAAGCAGAACTAGTATTTCAAATTGACCTGGATAAGGGTGCTTTCCTCCAAAAAGAGACAACAAAAGCCTCCCATCTTTGGATTCCTCAATCTCAGCTCCACCTGCCTTTGAGTTGTCAGACCCAAAGAAGTAGGACATAGGATGTCCTCCTCAACCTCTTTCATCCTCCTAATTGATCAGTCTCTATCTATAAACATCTAGATTAAACTTCTAGCAGCCCTGCACTGCTGCCTTTAATGGCAGCACACAAAACAAGAGGTTGGCATTCTTCCGGGCTGCCCAAACTGTGAAAAATCCTGCTAACACTTGAAACAACAACTCTTGCAAAGACTGGGATTTCTGGCATTGAGCCCATTTTATTTATTTATTATTTTTTTTAAGGGAAGGAGATTTTTCAAAATCTCTAAAAGAATGCCTCAAAACTCTCCAGTTCCCAATGCAGTTAGACATCAATAATGTTAAAATGGGCTGCATTTTTTCCATTCCTTGCTGTCTTCCGTTAGTCCTCCGGGGCCGCCATATTGAGTTTCAACAGTCGCAGCCACTGTGGAGATGATGCCTAGAATCACGCAATGATTAGCCAGTTGTACTCAGGGCCCCCAGCCTCATTCCCTTAATGAGGAACTTGAAGAGTTTACTGCACAGCCAACTCACTCTAAATGACCTCATAGGAGGCTCACAAGGGGAATGTTACCTCTGATTTTCTTAACCAATTTTACATAGCAAGCAAGGAATCACTCATGAGGAATAGGAATGCTCTGAGGTTTTAATACAGACACTTGTGGATTCAAATCTGACTCTATGATTTACTTGCTGTGTGATACTGGGCAAGTCACCTAATCTTTCTGAGCCTCAGTTTACTCACCTATTCAATGGGAAGTGTTCCTTCCTTATAAGAATATTGTTTTAAAATTAAATTTTATATTTGCCAGAGTAATACACACAGATTATTTTTTTAATCAAAGACTGCTGAAAGTCTTGTAATGAAAATCAACAGTTTCAAGCCTTCTCACTCCTGAATCCTGATCCCTGGGGCAGTTACTCTCCACCCCATAAGCTGATTCTTCTAATATTTACCTGCACATATTTAAATACTGAAGATTTCTCCTGTTCTCTCCTGGTTCCTTGCTTGTTCACGTCGTTCTCTTTCAGATTGGAGACTCCCTGCCCTGCGTGGTGGTCAGATGGAAGAGTAGAACTCTAGGAAGCCCTCTGTGACTTCCATGTGTGGGGCAGGGTGTTGACTGATGGACTTCCCTGCAGGGTAATGAGGTGGTGAGTCAGCCTATTCACTTGGGATCCATAAATATTTTAGTATCTTGATGTCTTTTCTCATGGATCTGTCAGTTTCTCCAGGTAAAACCCCCCAAGCCTGTGGGTGAGGGGAGAAGGGAGCTGAGCTGCTCCAGTGTTTACCCAACTCTCTTCTCAATTGTCTGCTGTGCCTGTTGACACCTTGAGTCCTGAGGCTTTCTTGTTTATTACCACAGAAATCCCACTTCCCTGTGGTAAGGGTAGAGGGAGGGGAGAGAGGTAGTTGTCTGACTGTGTCAGGCAGGGGGACCCAGAGAGTCAACAGCTCCAGGTAAGTTGTTAAGTGTGACTCATCCCCACCTTCCCTAGCATCCCGTGCCTTAGGATGCCTGTATTACAGCTGTCTCCACTTTGTGATGCCACTCATCACCTCTTCGTCTGCTTCCCACCTTCCGGAATCACCTAAATCTCTCCTGGTCTGCTCTCTCTTCTCCTGTGCTCTGTCTTTGTAAGACAGTACCTCCCTTTCTCCCTCTTTCCCTCCCTTTATCCTTCCCTCCTCCCTTCTTTCTTTCCTTCCTTCTTCTTCTCTCTCTCCATCCCTTCCTTCTTTCCTTTTTGCTACCTCTCCAATGGGGTTTCAGGAGAGAAAAGAGATAAACTCACGTGGCCAATCTGCTTTTTTCCCCTTACTTTACCGACAAGAAGTTCTGTTGGAAGACCTACCTGAGATAAAGAATGTCGAGTCCCTTGTTCAATACCTGGCATATATTTAAATGCTCCAAAGCTGCACCATGCCTTCCAGATTCACCTTGGACAGCCCTTGATATCGCCCTCCAAAAAGGGTCTGTGGCCTGAGAGCTGCAGGATTTTTAGGAGATTCCTGGAATTCATGGTGCATCCCAGGGGACGGTGGGGAGCCTGAAATGCTCTGTTTCTCCAGATCAACTAACTCCATTAACAATTAATTCTCAAGGCAACTTCATTAGGCAGCTCTTACTATTATTATTCCCATTTGATGCCCATGGTCTTAATATCTAGACACTGTAACAGTAGCCTGGAGCAGTCTCTTGTTCGGGAGAAAGGAAAGAAAGAAGAGAAACATCCCTTGACCCCCTGTCAGGGGCCAGACATTAAAGAAATACATCCACCCTGCCCTGTGAAAACCTTTCCACGTCAAAGACAAACACAGCCAGACATTAGTTAAAGCAGTGAAAACAGATTTTATTCAGTAACTACTGACAGCAGGGGAAAAACCTGAACTTTATTCCAATTCGTGCAGAGGTGGTTTGAGCATTTTAAAGGGAGGATGAGGAAGAGGAGGAGCGGGCATTCAGTTGAGTCAGAGGAGAGAAAACACAAAGGGTTGATTAGTGTAAAAGCGATTAAGCCAGCTGTGTCTGCTAGCTGGCAGTTAGGGCACAGCGATTGTGAGACAGAGGCCCTATCTTTTCTGCTGAGTACATTTAAAATGAAAGGCTTTCAGGTCCTTCAGAAAAACACTTGAGATGCATATTCACAATTGTCAGACCTTTTCAGTCAATGGTCTAAGGAAGGGAGGTCATGGGTCTATCATCAGGTATTGGCTAGAACAGCAATTTCCTAGCAGAACTCAGCTTTCTCAGGCAGACATTTTAATTGTGGGGCTGGGGTCATCCTAGGGCTGTGGGCTTTGGCTGCTAGAAGCCATGTTTGGTTGGAGTTGTGTTGTTTTGTGGCCAGAGTTCTGCAGTTCTCACCACCAGGTCCCACGAAGGCCTAGAATTGTCCTAGCACGATCACACACACACACACACACACACACCATAGCGAGTGGTAACTAATAGGCAAAACTGTTGTTCCTGGGTGTCCTAGTGCCTGAGCTCCCCTGTAGGGCCCCCAATTGATATAAGGTTGGCTGTCTGCAGCTCGGCTGAGTTACTAAGATTACAAATGAAAACCAGCCCCCAGAGGGTGTGCCGTTCCTGGAGCACAGAAGGAAAGCATAATTCTTGCTTACACTCAGCTTTGCGATCAGTTTATCCCCTGGTAGCTACTCTTATAACTTCTTTTTAGGGCTGCCAATCGTACAACACACACACACAGAAACACACACACACACACACAGACCAAAAGTCTGAAGATCGGGCCTTTCTCATCTCACTGTGTTGGTCTCTCCCTCAATAATACAGAATATTCCTTCTCTGTGGCTGACTGCTTCAAATGGAATAGCTCTTTTTATAGTTTAAAAATATATTGAATAAATAGTAGTAGCAATAATAATAACCATTATTATTTTTGTGTTGATTGCTATAATTTCCAGTTCCTGTGTCCCAACTCTATGTCAGATATTGTGTTAGGCACTACATAGTCATTATCTCTAACCTCTTCCAAACCACACTGCTCCTATGTGGATATCATTTTCTGATACATAAGGAAACAGGGCTCAGAGAGGGTAAACAACTTACTCAAGGTCACACAGCCAGATAAGAGGGACTGAAACCCACTTCTATCTATGCAAAGACCTCAGGTTCTTCCATGACAATAAGGTGCTGATAGAAATATACTGAAGGGATAGGAAGATCTGGCTTCTTAACTGAGCTTCATCAGCATCAACAGAGGTTCAAAATTCCATCAGATAAGGATGCTATCATCTGGAAACTCCAGATTTATCTCATAAATAAGACAGATAGATAGACAGATAGATAGAAAATGGATAGATATATAGACAGATAGATAATAGGAGGAAGTAATGACACCAAGCTATCTCCAAAGAACAGAGTGTGAGTAACCTCTTAGAATAACAGCACAACTTCAGAGTATCTGGTGGCGAAGGAGCACCCTGATGATTTAACACAATGCCCTTCCTCTGCTGCCCCTCACAGAAGGACATTCAAAGTGGGAATCTCCTCTACAACACCTCTGGCAGATGGTCATCCTTGGATATTTCAATGTCTGAGGTCTAGGTTGACAGTCTGAAAATATTGTTCTATCATCTTTATGAGCTCTAGTCATTTTTTAAAATGTTTTCTGATCTGATAAGCAAAAGTCTGACTTTCTCGTCCTTATACTTGTTAATAATAATAAAAAAAATACAAGCTAAGATTTATTTACAATTTTTCATGTGTCCTAAGTACTTTATGAATTATTTGACTTAATCTTCAAAACAATTCTCTCTTTTTTTTTTTTGCAGTATGCGGGCCTCTCACTGTTGTGGCCTCTCCCGTTGTGGAGCACAGGCTCCGGACGCACAGGCTCAGCGGCCATGGCTCACGGGCCCAGCCGCTCCGCGGCATGTGGGATCTTCCCGGACCGGGGCACGAACCCGTGTCCCCTGCATTGGCAGGCGGACTCTCAACCACTGCACCACCAGGAAGCCCCAAAACAATTCTTGAATGTAAGCATCCTTTTTTTAGGAGTTGAGGAAACAGACTGAGTGCAATGTAATGCTCTGCCAGAATCACATGGATAAAAAGTGGCACAGCTGGGGTGAGATCCTGGCTCTATGAAGCCCATGCCAAGAGGATGGAGCAAACACAGTCCTTGCCTCCACCTACTGCCCTTCAGATTTCTTAAGAAAGAGTTCATGTATTCTTTGTTCCCTCCTCCCTTTCCTCTTGGCTCTTTCAACTCTTCATTTTCTGAGAGGATTGGCAATGAGGATAAATTTGAGGTCCACATGCTAAGATGAGGCATGAGAGTGGAAAAGCCAGGCTTATTTTTGAGATGGCAAATGGAGAATATCTGGGCAGCCCATCTGGTCCCATCCGGAGGAAGAACATTTTGCTTTGAGAGCCCTGGGTTTTTTGGATGCTGGGGAGTTGAACAATGCTGTGGTTGTATCCAGCATCTCATCCTGTGAATCTCAAGGACAGGTGAGAGGTGAAGCTCCATCCTCTACTGTGGCTTGGCAGAGCTAGGTGATGGGGGCTTGGATGAGGGTGAGGTAAGGAGGCAAAACTGAGACTTAGAGCAGAGGGCAAATAAGTAGGTCCAAACAGGTTTGCAAAATCAGACACAGGTGAATTAGGTTAGAGCTTAAGCACCTCCCACCCCCACTCACCGAACCGGGTCTCAGTCCCTCACACACTTCCCCGCACCACAGGACTCAGAACATGCTGTTCCCTCAGCGGGGAATGCTCCTTCCTTCCCTTTGCCTCAGTAAATTCCATTTGTCTTTCAGACTCCAGCTCAAGTGCTCCCTGACTTTTCAGACCAGCGGAAAACCCTACACTTTAAGTTTTCCTACTACCATACACCTCTTCTTTCCATGATCATCATATTTACATTTATTTCTGAGTTTATTTAATATTTATCTTCCACATTAGGCATTAGCTTTATAAGAGCGGGCCAGGTCTGCGTGTTTTTCACCCGTTTTCTCAGTCCCTAGGAAAGCGTCTGGAACAGAGTGAGGGCTCAAAAATATTTTCTTGAATTGAAAGATGAATGAATTAATAGAAATGGGGGGAAAGGGTAGGTGCCAGAGAAGCTGGGACGGGCATGAGAGACAAAGTCACCAGGCACTGCTCATGGGGCTGTCACATATGGTCACCTTATGCAATTGGCGGCCCCTGGCTTTGTATACTGCACAACCCAGATGACTGTAATTGGTGGCCCTGTCAGTGTTTCCAAATGATGCAAAGCTCTTTGCACAGATGTGCCAAATCTATTTAAGAGTCAGTGGTGGAACAGGTGCATTTCATCATTTGCTATCCCTTTAAGGCAATTCGTCTCCAACTACCATATTGGTTCTCACTGGCTTAGATAGTTGTACAACCCTCACTCCCAACACTAAGAAAGGATTGTGATGTGAGCAAGGGGTAAATTACACAAAAACCAGGCTGTCTTCATAGATTAAGGTGATGAATCCACCTCAGAGATGATCATATTTATTTATGCCTGCCTTCCACCATGCTGCTTGGTTTCTGAATCCATCATCCTCAAATAAAAAGCCTAATGCTTTCCCTCTGGGAAATTCGCATCTTTTAAAAGGGTGATAAATGTCTCTACATTTTCCATCCATATGAGACATTATCAGAGTTCTCCTTCATGGGCCCATTCAATGCCCCACTCACCTTGTAGCTCCCGGATATACAATGCCGGGAGGAAGGGAGCCTTGCTTTCTCCTCAAAATTAGATTCATTAAAAGACTCAAAAATAAAACCCTGAGACCAGCTCAGAAGATGACGACCAGGCTACTTTGTTTCTCGCCTCTACCCACCCCAACTGTAGGACACTCACTAGTGATTTACTTTTAAAAATCAGGCAACATGCTCTTCTAAGTGATAGGTCTTACAAGACATGCCTCAGCAAATCCGTGTAATTCATTTGGGGATGCTCTCAGCTACAAGTAATAGAATGGTCAATTATACAGATAGGTCCCTCCTTCACATAACAAGAAGGTTGCTGACATTGGCTCAATGGTCAAGTGTTCTCAGACCAGTATCTCTGCAGTTCTCTAAGCTTTTCCCTCATGGTCTGCTCTATTTCAGGCATCATGTCCAAATGCAGGTAACATCAAGCAGGAAATGTGCATGTATGTGTGTGATCCTGTGTGTGTGTGTGTGTGTTTGTGTGTGTGTGTGTGTGTGTGTGTGTATTTAGTAGTAGTATTAGTGGTAAGAGTGATGGGTTAACATTCAGTTACAAAATAAATGAGTTACAGGTATGAAATGTACAGGGTGGGGAATACAGTCAATAATTATGGAATAGCTTCATATGGTGGTAGATAACCACTAGATTATCACAGTGATCAATTTGAAATGTATAGAAATATCAAATCACTATGTTGGTGTCAGGAACTAATATAGTGTTTTAGGTCCATCACACTTCAAAAACAAACAAACTCATAGAAAAAGAGATCAGATTTGTAGTTATCAGAGGTGGGGGGTAGGGGTGAGGGAACTGGATGAAGGTAGTCAAAAAGTACAAACTTTCAGTTATAAGATAAATAAATACTAGGGATGTAATGTACAACATGATAAATATAATTAACACTGCTGTACAATGTATGTGAAAGTTGTTGAGAGTAAATCCTGAGTTCTCATCACAAAGAAAAACTATATTTTTTCTATTTTTTTAATGTCATATCTATAGGAGATGATGGATATTCACTAAACTTATTGTGGTAATCACTTCATGCTGTACGCAAGTCAAATCATTATGTACACCTTAAACTTATACAGTGCTGTGTGTCAATTATATCTCAATAAAACTGGGAAGAAGAAAGAGAGTGATGGGTTAAGGAACATCTGTCCCCTTTTATCAAGAAAGCAGAAACTTTCCTGACAGCTCCATCCAGCAAACTGTTTTCATCTCTTCAGCTATACTTGTGTCATTTGGCTACTCCTAGCTTCAAAGGAATCTGGGAAATCAAGAGCTTTTAGTTCGCTACAATTCTATCCTGAACAAAATTGGAGTTCTTTTAATAAGGAGGAAGAGTAAATCAATGTCAGGTTGTTATCTTTCTGAATTCTCAAAGAAAAGCAGTTTGGGTACCCTGAATTACAGTACTCTCCGAGCATCTCAGCACTCTGCAAGGACTTCCTCCTATCAAGGAAAATCCCCACATTCTCCTTGGGAATTTTCAAAGAGCAACAATGGTGGAGGCTAGTGAGATATGCATGAATTGTTAACCAAGGTTCTAACTATGACTTTTCTATAGAAATAGATATACAGTGTACTTTTCTTGGTTACTGAAATCTGATTTGTACATCTGATGGTTTAAATAAATAATTCTGCCTTAGGACATATCCATTACTTAGCATGTAAATGGAGTTCAGCCATGTCTTGGTGGGATTAGAATGGGAGAAACCATCACATTTCAAGGAGACTCTCACATATATGTTGATTCTGATTCAGCATCTGCCTTCCTGGGTTTGTCTGCTTGAGCTCTTATAACAAGTCTGCTAGAAATCCTTCATCTCAAAGATTCTACCCATGTTGAGCCCAGAACTCTGGTTAAAACAAACAAAGATGTGGATGAAAATTTTAAAATCAGCTTGGCATTGAACAAGCTGGGGGTGGAATCCTGGCTTTGTTTGCTTCCTTGCTTTGTGACATCAGGCAACTTATTTGGGCCTGTTTCCTCAAATGGCCACCAGGAAAATTAATATTTACTTCAAAGAGTGATTTCTGTAAATTAGGTAACATTTGTAAAATATCCAGCACAGTCCCTGGTACCTGACAGATGTTTGGGAAATGTTACTCTTACTAATAACCCTTTAAGAAAGCAGAATTGAAGGAGATTGACATTAAATTCTAATTTTTATCAAAATCTGGCAGAACCAAGACTCAAGTTTCAGAGAAAAGAATGTGGTCTTTGGAGTCCTCTAGAAATCAAGTTCATATCCCTTCTCTTCCACTTGGTAACTGTGTAAACATGGATAATCTACTTCACCTCTTTGAGTTTCAATTTTTTTATCTGTAAAATGGAAGAAAAGAATGCCCACCTTACTTAGTTGATTATTCATTCAACAAACACATGTGTGTGCTTACTATGTGATAGACAATGGGATTAAAAATATTGACAAGACATAGTTCCTTTCCTTTGGAATTTAAAGTCTAGTGGGTGAATGTGCAAGGTGCTTCCATTTATTGAAAATGTATTAGATGGTGGATGCTTTAATCACATAATCTTATTTGAATTCACACAATTTCCCTAGAAGAGGTAGAATATCATCCCCATTTTACGGGTGGGGAAACTGAGTTCAGAGAATTTAAGGAAACCACCCAAGAGCACACAGTAAATGACCATATGAAAATCTGCACACAGGTCCATGGGACTGTGGCCCTGGGCATGATACTGAGCACATGGCAAATGCATTCTAGTTCACTGCACTCCAGGGAACTGGGGCTGCATTATCACTGGGGTCCCATAAGCAATGGCAGCCGCAGGCGTAGGTGAAGAGCTGCACACAATCGTAAGGACTGCATTCACCTCCACCTGGCTTACAGACAAAAATGAACATGGATTTGCTTTCATCAGCTTTGCAGACGAGTTGCAAAAATGATCATGGAGCAGAGGCAGGCCTTACATGATAGCAGAACAAATACAAATAACCTGTGAGACCAGCAGCCCGGCATAAATTACTGGGTGGGGGGGCTTGGAAAGCACAGCTGTATCTAAAGCATACGATTGCATAGATACACACACAGAGCCTATCAAGAATGCATGATGACTGTCCTTACAGTTCCCTAAATTAGGTACACTAGAAAAATGGGTCTAAATGCCACCAAGAAAATGAAAAATGGTAATGATAACAATTACATTTATTGAGCAATTAATAGATGTCAGGCACATTACTCAGCAATTTACACACATTGTCTTATTTCCCTCGTCAACAGTCCTTTGAGTTGGACACTATAATCATCCAAACTTTACAGTTGGGGGAACTGAGGTTTAGAGAGGTTGAGTCACTTGCCTAAATTGTCCACTTGGTGACTGGCAGAACTGGGATTCAAAATAAGGTCCATGTTAGCGCCACACTCTTTTTTTTTTTTCTTTAACATCTTTATTGGGGTATAATTGCTTTACAGTGGTGTGTTAGTTTCTGCTTTATAACAAAGTGAATCAGTTATACATATACATTTGTTCCCATATCTCTTCCCTCTTGCGTCTCCCTCCCTCCCACCCTCCCTATCCCACCCCTCCAGGCTGTCACAAAGCACCAAGCTGATATCCCTGTGCTATGCGGCTGCTTCCCACTAGCTATCTACCTTACGTTTGGTAGTGTATATATGTCTATGCCTCTCTCTCGCCCTGTCACAGCTCACCCTTCCTCCTCCCCATATCCTCAAGTCCGTTCTCCAGTAGGTCTGTGTCTTTATTCCTGTCTTACCCCTAGGTTCTTCATGACATTTTTTTTTCTTAAATTCCATATATATGTGTTAGCATACGGTATTTGTCTCTCTCTTTCTGACTTCACTCTGTATGACAGACTCTAGGTCTATCCACCTCATTACAAATAGCTCAATTTCGTTTCTTTTTATGGCTGAGTAATATTCCATTGTATATATGTGCCACATCTTCTTTATCCATTCATCTGATGATGGGCACTTAGGTTGTTTCCATCTCTGGGCTATTGTAAATAGAGCTGCAATGAACATTTTGGTACATGACTCTTTTTGAATTTTGGTTTTCTCAGGGTATATGCCCAGTAGTGGGATTGCTGGGTCATATGGTAGTTCTATTTGTAGTTTTTTAAGGAACCTCCATACTGTTCTCCATAGTGGCCAAACCAATTCACATTCCCACCAGCAGTGCAAGAGGGTTCCCTTTTCTCCACACCGTCTCCAGCATTTATTGTTTCTAGATTTTTTGATGATGGACATTCTGACTGGTGTGAGATGATATCTCATTGTAGTCTTGATTTGCATTGCTCTAATGATTAATGATGTTGAGCATTCTTTCATGTGTTTGTTGGCAGTCTGTATATCTTCTTTGGAGAAATGTCTATTTAGGTCTTCTGCCCATTTTTGGATTGGGTTGTTTGTTTTTTTGTTATTGAGCTGCATGTAGCTCCACACTCTTAATGTCACATCATTATATTCGTGACCCCACCCATACCTTCACATATGGAGAGACAGGAGAGCCTCAGTACTCCCCACACCTATCGCCGTCTCCATCCCCATCGGTGTCCCATCCCCATTCACCCACTGTGCATCTTCTCTCCAGTTCATTGCTCCATCCCCATCACCAATGGTCACATCCCAAAAGACAGCGACTTTCCTGCGTTTGACCCCTGGTCATGTGCTCCTAAAACTTGTTGGAAGTGTGCCCAGGTTTTTTCACATCTCTATGTCTTTGCAATCCTTCCCCTCCATAGGAATCGAATCAGAAAATCCTTGGTTCAAATCTAGGCTTCATTCCTCCCTGCTGTGTAAACTTGGGCAAGTCACTTAACCTCTCTGAGCCTCCTTGTCTTCATCTGTAAAATGAAGGCATTAACATCTTTTTCCTAGGGGTCCTCATTAGGAATAATTTAAACGAAAAATTTTATACATGAAAATTGGAAAGACGTGGAAGTGCCTAACACATGAGGCAAAATAATTGTTATTTTTTTTTAATTAATTAATTTACTTATGGCTGCGTTGGGTCTTCGTTGCTGCACGCAGGCTCTCTCTAGTTGCGGTGAGCGGGGGCTACTCTTCGATGCAGTGCGCAGGCTTCTCATTGCGGTGGCTTCTCTGTTGCAGGGCACAGGCTCTAGGCACGTGGGCTTCAGTAGTTGTGTCACGCGGGCTCAGCAGTTGTGGCTCATGGGCTCTAGAGCGCAGGCTCAGTAGTTGTGGTGCACGGGCTTAGTTTCTCCTCAGCATGTGGGATCCTCCCAGACCAGAGCTTGAACCCGTGTCCCCTGCATTAGCAGGCAGATTCTTAACCACTGCACCACCAGGGAAGTCCTAAAATAACTGTTATTCTTTCCTTTACTTCATATGAAGAACATATACTCATCTTTGAAAACCCAAATCAAAGTCTCCTCATTTTGTCACAGGTGGATTTTGTCACTCCATTTCTGTGCTCTTTGTATCTCTAGCATTTTTCACATTTTTAAAAATCTGTTTACTAGACTATCTTTTCTATCAGAAAATGAGTTCCTCCAGGGAAATGCCCTTCTCTTATTTCTGTGTGTACCCACAGGGTCTAACACTGTCCCACCACAGGGTAGCACAGTCCATTACTTGCCAGTTGAATGCATCAAGTTACACTCACTCATCCGCAGGACCAACTGGTAGGAGCACTTCCTGGAGAGCAGACGTGCTGATTTTTTCTTTTGTTTTATGTATTGCCTAACACCCAGCACAGGAGCATCTATACAAATCTAAGAGAAACCAAGAATAGCTGAACAATACAGCTTCCTCCTTCTGAGCCCCTGTCCTACGCCATGCACTAGCTGTTTTACATACATCATCTCTAATTCTCATAGTGTTCTTTCCAAGGTCATTTGGACTAGAACAAGAGAGAGAGATGTTAAATTATGCTTTTAGTCAGTCTCCTCCCCACTCCCTGCCTGTTAAGGGGGGAAAGTCTTGCTCCGGCACATGGGATTTGGTCTATTAGCAGTGTGAGGGTTAATTTTATGTGTCAACTTGACTGAGCCATGGGGTGCCCAGACATTTGGTCAAACATTTGGGTGTGTCTATGAGGGTGTTCTTCAATGAGATTAACATATGAATCCATAGACTGAGTAAAGCAGACTGCACTCCCCAATGTGGGTGGGCCTCATCTAATCAGCTGAAGGCCTAAATAGAAAAAAAAATGCTCATCCTCTCTCAAACAAGAGGGAGTTCCTCCTACCTGACTGTTCTGAGCTGAGACAATGGTCTTTTTTGGGCTTCAACTTGTGAAACATTGTATCTTCTTGGGTCTCCAGCCTGCCAACTTTTGGACTGGAACTTACACCATCGGATTTCTTGGGTCTCAGGCCTTTGGACTCAGACTGGAACTATACCGTGAGCTCTCCCCGGTCTCCCACTTGCCTACTACAGATCTTGGGACATCTCAGCCTCCATAATTGTGTGAACTGATTCCTTACAATCCCTCTCTCTCTCCCTCTCTCTCTCTCTGTCTCTCTCTGTCTCTGTCTCTGTCACTCTCTCTCTCTCTCTCTCTCTCTCTCTCTCTCTCTCTCTATATATATATATATATATATATACACACACACACATACATACCTATATATGTATGTGTGTATTTGCATTATTTGGATTTTTCCAAATAAACAGAATCATTGGTTATGTATCTCTAGAGAAACCTGACCAACACAGGCAGAATCCAAATTATGCTAAAATAAGGAAGAAAACTAAAGAAATGAGAGGCTTATTTGATATACATTAAAATCACTTTAAAAATACTAGAGCAGGGCTTCCTTGGTGACGCAGTGGTTAGGAATCCGCCTGCCATTGCAGGGGACATGGGTTCGAGTCCTGGTCCAGGAAGATCCCACATGCCACGGAGCAACTAAGGCCATGCGCCACAACTATGGAGCCTGTGCTCTAGAGTTCGTGCTCCGCAACAAGAGAAGCCACCGCAATGAGAAGCCTGCACACTGCAATGAAGAGGAGCCCCCGCTCTCCTCAACTAGAGAAAACCCGCGCACAGCAACGAAGACCCAATGCAGCCAAAAATAAATAAATAAAATAAATAAATTAAAAAAAAGAAAAGCATTAAAAAATTTTACTAGAACCGGAAGAGAAGTAGAAAAACAGAAGAGCTTCCTAGGTTACACTGGGGGCAGTAAAGAGAAATGGAAAAGACAGTTTGTAAGGAATCATTCCTAAGTATGAGAGGCTGAGACAGAGAAAAAGAAAAGTTTTAAGAAATAGATAGGAAATTGGAATTTATTCTCTTCCTTGTCATTTTCTCAAGAGTTTGAATGAAGCTCTGATTTGTTTTCAACTATATTTTCTGATGAAAATGAGACATTATGTAAGACAGGGCCACATAGGGCCATGGTTATATGTAGGTTAAAATGTATATTCATATTTCCATGTATAAGTTGAGTACTTGGGGTGGGTTATGGTTTGTGAGACTCTATTTCTCTCTCTCTCTCTCTCTCTCTGTATGTATACGTGTGTGTGTATATATATATATATTTCTAACTCTTTCTCCTCCTTTCCCACTTTTTCTTCCTCCATCCTCCTTGATGTAACTAACTTATTTAGCTAAGGATACAGAAACCTATCAAGGTGGCCACACAGAACAGGGGACATTGTAACTTTAGCTTCCGCTAAAGTCTCACTTTAGCTTCCCTTGGCCCCCAGAGTCTCTGAAACTACACATTACATGCACTAGATTTGGAAAGTTCCATTCTTACTTAAAAATTCTTGATTTTTATATACTTAAAATGCACATCAAAACTGCAAAAATAACTTTCACTGACAGACCATAGATTTCCATTTAAGGGCATTTTTATTAAAAAAAAAAAAGTGGGGCTTCCCTGGTGGCGCAGTGGTTGAGAGTCCACCTGCCGATGCAGGGGACACTGGTTCATGCCCCGGTCCGGGAAAATCCCACGTGCCGCGGAGCGGCTGGGCCTGTGAGCCATGGCCACTGAGCCTGCACGTCCGGAGCCTTGCTCCGCAACGGGAGAGGCCACAACAGTGAGAGGCCCGCGTACCGCAAAAAAAAAAAAAAGTTTCCTCTTGGTTCTCAAACTCAAATCAGCACTGGCAAGGCCATGCCCTCATCAGAGGTAATGGGTGAAAAAGCAAAGTCAGTTATTGGATTTCCCTGAAAAAAAAATCTGCCCCCTAGCATTCCAGAACTCCAGAACACTCATTTCCCTGCCACCAAAGATACATTAACATCATCAAGATAACTCAACTTATAAATAGCAGAGACAGGATTTGAATCCGGGTGTACCTGACCCTAAAACTCATGCACTTATGTGCTCATCTCTGCATACCCAGCGCTCAATAAGTAAGTACCAAATTAGGCCAATGTGACTTATAAGCAGAGACAATCCCGCAAGCCAATTCCACTCTGAGAAGGCACCCAGTCAATGGTTCTTCCTAAAGTAAACAGCCACAGATCTCCCCTGAGGACTCAAAATGGAGCAGCTGAGGCACCAGCACGATCAGTTCCTATAGGTCAGTTCCTAACAGATATGGATCCAACCCAAACCCGCTGTGGGGTCAAATACCCGCTCAAATATTCAGTTGGCAACCAGGAGGCATGATATGACCTACTGACATTTATTACGGAAAAAAGTATCAGGAAATTCAGTCTCTTCCAGGCTTCAGGTCAGAGATTTCCCATCTAAATTTTACTTTATTTTGTTCTCAATAGACATAGGCAATTAAACATCTCTGGTGAAATTTGCTTTTGAGGTAAAAGGGTGCTAAGACTGCATTGGAATGTTCTAAAGCACTCCAAATGTCAGAGAGTAATGGTCATAAAAAGGAAAGTTGAATGTTAAATTGCTGCAATTGAAATGCCATAAAATATGATAGCCTCTTTCAGAATTTTAACATTCATGGAGGATCAAAACTGCACAGAGCCCTTGAGATTCTGGCCAACATCTCCTCATCTCCAAATCCCCAAAACTGGTGAAACTGAGGCACAACCCAGTTCACAAACTGGTGAACTTGAACCCCAATTTCTTGACTCTCAAGTCAGTGAACTCACTCACTAATTTGGAATGCAAGCACTAAATATTTATGATGGATGACTTAGTTTCTACCTTTAGGTCAAGTTTCACTGTAACCATTAAATATTTCAGAAATATGCTCATCAGAACACTCCCCAGGACACTCTACAGGGAAAGAATTTGGGGGGGGGGTCACAGCAGGTGTCTTGGGATATTTTCTAAGTCAATGTTTCACCTAGAATATGTTCCCCAGCTGGACGCATGTGGGTTACATTACATACTATGTTCCTTTCTTGGAGATTCTCAATTCTCTCTAGCTTATTAAAAGTTCTTAGAAGTTCAGCAATAAAGAGCACACGTATTCATTCTGCCTATTAATCTGGTAGTACTTTGCAAATCTATTCAAAGTGACTCCTGAAGATCTCTGAATTCCTAAGCCTAGGTCTGTATCTCTCTTCTGAGAAAAATGGAATTCTTTGGAAACTGGGTTATGACATTATTCCCTCCATCCCAGATAATAGGGTATTTCTGGGGCCAACGGTATAAGTTTAATACAGAAATCTTACAGGAGAACTGATCCTGTAAATGCATGTGAGGTTAGGGAGAGTGTTGCAATGAAAGTGTTTCAACTCTTTCATTGGTCCAAGAGTGCAGAACCACTGAGGGGAAATGAAGAGAAAGCAAATAAAGGAGTTTCTGAACATTTGCTTAACATTCTGAATGATTGACTAGATCTCAAGTATCCACGTGCATCAGAATCTCAGTTTCTGATTCAGAAGGCCTAGACTGAGTCTGAGAAGTTGCATTTCTAACAAGTTCCCAGGTGGTGCTGATGCTGATGACCCAGAGGCCACACTTTAAGAACCACTGGCCCAGACCACTGGTTTGGAATAACTGGCATGAATACTCAGTGGTCTGGGAGCTTTTTAGCAGAAAATTATTTTGTGCATGACTTCTCTGTTGTTGTTGTTGTTCTGGTGTCGTTGGTCCCCACCAGCATCCATGGTCACATCCTTTGGCCACATCATCTCAACCTTCCTTTAATGAGCCACTCCTCCCACACTGTCTTTGTGGGAATGTCAGTCATGGTACTTCCGCTCACACTTGGGCATAGAGTGGTCCATGCCCTGGTCCAAGCCACAGAGAGGCCTTGCTATAATCTAATACCAGCGATGGGGAGTGGCAGGTAAACCTGAAGGGGTGGGATGAGGAGGGGTGGTAGAGATTAAATTGTTTCTTGCCGAGTGATGAGCACAAAAATATGGTGCCATAGTTTGATCACTTTTCATGCATCTTGAGGTATTGTTTCATTTAGCAGCTTTCAATTTAGTCTCATCACTGGTGTCAGTATACAGTATTACCTTAGTTTTTTCAATGCACCATCTTAAGAATGAGCCTACTTACCCAAAACTGTCACACTTCTAATCTAAACCAATCAGACTCTTGCTCCTGGCAATTGAACACAAATTCCAAAACCATCTCCCAACACAAAAACCTGAAACCCCTGGAGACCAACACTGGGGCCCTGAAAAGTGGGTCCATTAGTTGCTATGACCTAGGTCCTGAAACTGCCCCAGGTCCCAGCTTCCTGCAGCCTGCTTGTCCAGCTTCCCTTTTACTTCTTGGTGTCCTCTCACTTCTCTTTACCAAAATTCTTTTTTGCCTAAGTAAGCTGTCTGTTTCCATGTCTTAAAGCCTGACATAAGATTCTTCCAAAATAAGATATCTGAAACTCTATGTTTAACCCATTAAAAAACAAAAAACAGTATATCTCTGGAAAAAGGGGGAGTCGGGATCCAAGATCCAGGATCCACTTGGCACCCATAACACACACTCCCCCTCATCCAGCAACATCCCCAAAGAATTTCTGAAGAATTTTAGACTTTGGGCACAAGTAGAAGACCTTGGTCTATGACACCTGCTTGGGTTTTGGCTCACTTTGGCAACCAGTAAGAGATAGGGGCTGGGATTGATCTGGTCATTTTAAAAGTCAGTGGATAAAAATATTGCCTGCCTTATTGAGAGTTTTAAATATAGACTCCTATATTGTATTATCCCCAGAGAACCCTCCAAAAGGCCTAGGATATTCGTGTATAACACCATCTCTCTGGCCCACCAGGTTGTAGCTCTCATTTCATCAGCAAATGTGGAATCAGATCTTTGGCTCCCCTATTATAACACACATCCTCCCAAGATATACAAAAGGAAATAACAGCAGCAGTTGAGTCCAAACACATTAATTTCCACATAAATCATGAAAGAACAGACATCAGCAGAGATGTAGCCATTGAGGAGGCCTACGTAACAGAACCACCAGAAAACTTTACCACACAGCACCAAACAGAAGTTGCTTCATGGAAGTTTCAAGGGAGAAAAGAAATACACGTGAATCAGCTTTGTCTTAAAATAAGAGTTTTTCATCCTACAATGTCCTCTGCAGGATAGCTCATCGGAAGTAAGTTACTGTCTTCAGAAAACAAGACCTCTTCACCAAATTTAGGGCAACTTTGCCTCTAGAGATAGATGCTTCACTTTAGAGCATATGGCCTCCAGGAAACTTGAATCACACAAGTCGAGAGCTAGACCATTCTATTCAGGAGACTGGAGGTTCAGACTTTTGGAGTGCTAGACAAGTCCATCCTCAGGCATTATTTTGACCGGAACAGTCCACTCAAAGTATGGGAAGGTCTTAGACATTCTGATTACTAAACCAGTGAATCAGGCAGTTGGGGTGTAGACCCTCTGAGGGCTAACTGGTTCATTCGGGGAAGGAGGACTCCAACGTCCATACAAGTCCATCTAGGGGACAGAATCTCAGAGCTAGAGAGCCAGATAAGTCTATTTACAAGATGGGCCCATTCAACAGAGAAAGGAACAGGAAATCCCATGAAGGGAACTCAGATACTCTGAGGGCCACTTAGTCTTTTCAATGAATAGGGGGCTCAGACCCACTGGAGAAGTTCAATCATGTGACAAAGACAAACATTTTCTGCAGAAAATTCCCATCTCAGTACATTAATCTATAAAGGGACATTAAAGCTGAATGGACTTATTAAACAATCCATCTCATACTTACCCTTAGATGGGAAAACCATTCCTAACCCAGGGTAGAGAAAAAAAAAAAGACAATCCTTCAGTAATATTGAGAGAAGAGGTGGAAACATGGGTACCCAGGAGTCTAAACTCTAGAGTCATTGATCCACCAACCCTGTCACCATGATACCAAGGCTTCTTATAACTGTACCCTAGCCTCTGTCCATTTAATTCTCAAATAATCTGCACTCATGTCCTGAGATGCCCCTCACAGTTTCCTACAAACTGCCATTTTGCTTAGACTTGGTTTCTGTTACTTGCAGCCAAAGAACTTTAACAGACGCAATGTCGAGGCCCTAGAAAAGCTGGTCTTCATGATCTCATCCTCCTTCCTGTTGCTGTAAAATGCCTACAACATGAGCTGCTCCATTTGAAGAAACAAAATTCCTCCAATTATGTTTTTGCTCCCAGACATCTGCATGGCATTTCACAGTCCACAAGCATTTCAGAGCTACACTAATTGGGGGTCCTTATACACTTGTGAGGTTAAAAGTAAGGAGGATTGGTCACAGTTTTATAGGTAAGAAACAGAAGGTCTGAGAGATTAATTAGCTCCTCCCAAGACCTCATCGCTCATATGTGGTACAACCAGGTATGTCTGAGTTTATTCCTACAATCATAACCGTACCAATCTCTTACTGTGGTGCCCCAAAACTCTGATTTCCCCCCCAACCCTGTGTATTTAGGAATCCAAAAATTGGATTCTGGCCCATGGACCTGTTGTGTGAGCTTGAGTAAGTTACTTAACTGCTCTGAATCAGATTCTGCATTTGTGGACAAGTCCCACAAAAGAGATTTTTGCGCAGCCTGAATAAAATTATATGCAAGAATGTGTATTGCACAACAAATTAATCCACAAGTGGAAGACCCTGAGGTCATTCATCCATCACCATCCTGAGATTGGACCAAGTGGATTGCATTTTCATAAAGGGACACAACCACTCCTGAAATGTCAACGCTTTGTGTTTTCCCTCCAAAGGTCAAAGTAAAAGGTGTTAATTTTCCTGATGTGCCTGAGATGTCTTAATCTAATTCTCCCACGCAGGTCTGCCATGACCATGCTCCCAGGATCATCTTCCTCCCTGGGTAGGACTGAAACATCAACATTTGGAGTCAACAGGTTTGAGTTATGGGCAAATATCACTATGAAAATGTTACCTAGGGAAGGAAATTAATTCACTGAATCACTGTCAGCCTATCTGCATGAAGTTACCACACCTACCAATTCAAAAAAGACCCCTAAGAGAATGGGACACAGGGTAGATAAGCTTTGATGGAGACAAGGTACAAGAACACTGTCTTACCCCATGTTCAGTACAGAGCAGACAGATAAAGTATTAACATATGACAAAGGAAAGTTATAAAGAGTGATACAGAGACAGTATCAATGGAGTCAGGAATAGAAAAATGTTAGTCATTGAAGTCCAAAATTTTAAATAATGTAAAAAACTTGGAAATCTATATGGCATATACAGTAGGATTTAGAAGGCCTTCCTTATTAAAATTAATTTCAAGTTATTATAAACAACAACAACAACACTGTCTCAGTGTTTTTCTTACTGAGGGAGAATAGAATTCCACACAACAGGAAGGCTGAGCAACCAGGAGGACCCAGAAGGGCATGTAGGGCATGAAAGAAGAGAAGTGGGGAATAAAGAAGGAAACAGGCTCCTGATCTGCAAAGGTGTACTGGGAAGAACACTGGACCATTGATCAGATACACTTGCCTCGTAAATCCTGGCAGTCATTAATTACCAGTGTGGTTATGGGTGGGTTTCTTAGTTTCTTATATTCAAAAAAAGGAGATAAAGATCTTGCCCCACCTGCATCCCAAGGCTTTTGTAGGGACCTAATGAGCTAATGGAAGAAGGAGTGCTTTGAAAGGAATGGTGATGGTTTGGACGTAGGATGCAGGGAACAGGTCACTGGATGACTTCCAGGTCTCTGGTTTGAGAAACCAGGTAGATGAGGCAGGATACAATGGAAGAAAAACACATTTGAGGAGAAAGCATTTGGTGTGGGTTGCACTGAGTTTCCTATGCTTATGAGATATCCAAGTGGAGATGTGCAGTAGGCCATTGGATATACAGAACTACTGAGCCAGATATTCTCAGGATTTGGACCAAAAATCAGACATTTCATCCCCCGTCTCAGCTGGAGTTGCTCTGACTCTGACAGCTGGTCCCCCAGGTACTCCATTTATTATTACTAATCCTCCAGGGCCTGAGACCCCTCCATGGGATCCTCTCTCATTCCCTTCCACATAAATCAGCAGAAGAACCATGCTATGTCCCAGGTGATAAATGAAGCCCTTCCCCAAAGAGTTTGGCTCAAGCCCAAAGCAGCAGCTTTCCCGTCGATTTATTGTCTATTTAAATCATTCTTTCCTCCTATGACAAAATGTTAATGACAAAATATAGGTGATCCTCCAAGAGAAGGAAAAGCTATATTTTTGCAACTGGAAATTAGAAATGTATTATTAACAAAGAACATTAATTATATATTTTAATGCTCACATGGGAGAGGTGAAGGGGGCATAATTCACAGAGAGTCACAATGTTAGGGGGACCCTGGAACCTAGCATGATCATTTTATTAAGCACAGATCCTATTTCCTGTACCCATGAATATTTCATTTGGAATATTTACTCCATCCTATTATTCAGCCATTGCTTCTCAGCTAAGCCACAGTTTTAGACAAGTCTTTTCCCTTCACTTGATCTTGTTCTTGAGAGAATGACACTTACCCAGAAATGATGTATACTTCTGAAAAAGAGTATCCTGAAAACCAAATTAAAATATACTTAGTGCCCAGGAAAATCTGTATCAGCAGTGGAGGCCCCACTACCACTTAAGGCTGGGAACTGCTCTATGAGAAAGGGTATGAGGTGTTTTCAGTGTTGCTGTCACTTACCCCAGAAGCCTTTCCCATAATCTCATTCCTGGGTCCTATATTCTCCCACGGTGCCCTGTCCTGACCCCATCAGAGCCCCCACTAAGGTGTCTGAATTGCCTGTCAATAAGACACATGGTCCCCTACAAATGTGCCATATTCTGAATGGAAGGCTGAGCACAGATTTTGAGAAGCTGCACAGCTTGTCAGAACTGAACATTTTAACAAATATGCAGAAATGTAAACACAAACAACTAATACCCCTGCAAATATGGTAAACTCCATCGGGGCAGATGTGCTTGCCTTTTTTACAGTTGTATCCGTAGCACTCACATAAGTCCTCTCCTTCTACTTTAATGTACTTTATTAAAGGAGATATCTCTCTTCCTTTTACTTACAGAATATAATATCATTCCATCCTCATAACCTCACAGCAAGAAACTTTTCATTACATACACTCTTAATAGAAGTAAACTGACCTTCAGAGAGGCTAAGAAACAAGCTCTCCAGGGCACATGCTGGTACATGCTAGAACTGGCTTTGAACTGAAAGCTGTTCCTAAAGCTTATGTGTTTAATCACTATATATAACACTACTCAAATGTCTCCATCGGGGGTGAACTTGGGAAGGATCATGATGATCCTAATACTAAACAACAGCAACAAGGACCATTTATTGATGGCATATGAAGAGCTTAGCATACATCATCTCATTTAGCTCTCCCAACAATCTTTTAAAGTAGTATAGCTGTCTTCCCTATTTTATTGATGAGAAAAGTGAGGCTCAGTGAGATCAAACAGCTTGTCTAGGCACACACAGTTTGTAAGGGTGGAATCAGAAATAGAGCTCACATCTTTCTGACTCCAAAGCAGGGGACTTTTTGCCTTGGCATCAAAGCAGCAGTCTCTTTATTTAAATATCCAGGAGCAAAATTGCTGGATTCAATCCTTAATATTTTTGAGGAATCTCCATACTGTTTTCCACAGTGGCCGCACCAACTTACATTCCCAGCAACAATGTATGAGGGGTCCCTTTTCTCCACATCCTCACCAGCACTCGTTATTTCTTGTCTTTTTGATAATAGCCTTTCGAAAAGGCATGAAGTGAACATTAATTTGAAAAGATATACACACCACTATGTTCATCAGAGCATTATTTACACTAGCCAAGATCTGGAAACAACCTAAGTGCCCGTCACGGATGAATGGATAAAGATGTGATATATATATATATACAATGGCATACTCCTCAGCCATAAAAACAGATGCAATCCTGCCATTTGCGACAACTTGGATGGGTCTAGAGGGTATTATGCTTAGTGAAATAAGTCAGACGGAGAAAGACAAATAGCTTATGATTTCACTCATATGTGGAATCTAAAAAACACACAAAATAAATGAACAAAACAAAACAAACAGAAACAAACACATCGAAACAGAGAACAGAGTAGCGGTTACCAGAGGGAAAGGGGTGGGGAGGGTGAAACAGGTAGGGGGGGGTCAACTGTATGTGACAGATGGAAACTAAATTTTTGGTGCTGAGCACACTACAGTGTATACGGAGTAGAAATACCATGTTGCTCACATGAAACTTATATAATGTTATAAAACAATGTTACCTCAATCAATCAATCAATGAAGTCTCAAGGATTTTTATTTATTGATTTTCTTACCAGTTGCCCAGGGGCAGCTAACTATCATGCACTGCCTGTCCTAAACTATCTCATTCCTGCTTCTGCCAGGCTGCAGACCCAAAAGGCACAGTCCTGGGTGCTAGTTCTCTGCCTCAGGGTCCCTCTGGGCCTTTGGGTCCAAAGAAGCCACTTCATCTCCAGCCCCCAAACTTCCCTGATTTGGAAATCCAGCTTTGTCTCGGTAAAGAACTCTATTGGAGAAAGGTCTGTTAGAGATTTTGCCCTGGCTGTCTTAAGTGACAAGCTCTTTAATGAATGCTAAAGGTCACCAGTGTGGCTTTTTTTTTTTTTTGCGGTACGCGGGCCTCTCACTGTTGTGGCCTCTCCCGTTGCGGAGCACAGGCTCCAGACGCACAGGCTCAGCGGCCATGGCTCACGGGCCCAGCCACTCCACGGCATGTGGGATCTTCCCGGACCGGGGCACGAACCCGTGTCCCCTGCATCGGCAGGCAGACTCTCAACCACTGCGCCACCAGGGAAGCCCACCAGTGTGGCTTTTAAGCGTTGAGAATTTCCCATAAGTGTATGATAGAAACCCTAAACAAATGATGTTTACTTGTGTGTGCAAATCAAATTATGCAAGACTCCCTAATTAAAGTATGAAGTTAAAAAGATCATTTAGATTTCATGAAGAATTTTTAATGACATGGGAACTTTATCATACAAGCACATGAAGGAAGAAAAGAGGAGGTATGAAACCATACACAGTGTACAATCATAATCTTGTAAGTTATCTAAAAGATGTGTGGGGGTGGAGAGCTTGAAGTAAATACACCAAAACGCTAACAATGGCTGCTGACAGGTGATATTATGGAGAATTTTGATTTTCTTTTTTTTATACTTTGTTGAATTCTCCAAATTCTCCTCAATGAAAATATTTGCCTTGGTCATCAGGGGAAATAAATATTTAAGTAACTACAATCCATTAGGTTATAATATTAAATTTTACATGGAGGTGTCATATAGGTTTGAAAGTGAACTTGAAAGGAGAATAAAGCTTTCAGATTTTGCTCCTGTGTCCATTCACCATTAGAGAACATTTTGTTTGTATATTTTCTCTGTGTTCCTTTCCTTCAGAGATAATGGAGTTCGAATACCTGTGTTAAACAAACATATCTGAAGGTCTGGGAGCCAATTAAAGAACTCCTCCCGACCCCAGGAGAGAGACGAAGAAGAGTCTCTTCTTTCTCTCTGTCTGATGCATGTCCTCAGTCTGGGCAAAGTGGACAGCTCTCTGGAAAGAGGATAATATTGCAATCTCTCCTGATTCTGTTCCTGCACCACCATTCTGTTTGTCACAGAGCTAGTTACTGTAGTTTGCTGGAGAGAGGAGGAGGTGTGAGAAGTTTGGTAACTTGAACTCATAATATCTTCATGAAAGCCTTTCTTCAGAATCAAAACCCCCTCCCCTTCCTCCCACCCAGACATTCTGGATATGGGATATGCCATGGGGCCAGGAAAATGTCCTAAGTTTCGGTGGGGTAGGGTGTCTATCTTATTTTACCTTTCCCTAGAACTTTAGAAGCCATAACTTCAATGAAACATAAATAGGTGATTGTAACAAGGTCCATGTAATTTTCCACTGACTTTTTTTTCTGAAAATGGCAACGAGGAAAGTGCACTTCTTTCAAGCCTATGATAAAGTTTATGCCCATTTTCTGAGCAGTTCAGCTTTTGAGAGCTACTGTTAATTTTGTACTAATGAAAATTTGATTTAAAAAAATCAGAAAGTTATGTCCTGAGGGCTGTCAGTCCATTTTCTAGTGACCCAGGTTCCCTTCTTCAAGGTCAAAGCCATAACTTTAATATGAAAATATCTGTTCACAGTGGTCCTTACCAATGCCTATTAAGCCAGGGATGAGGCAAAGCAGAAAAGACTGACAGTATATTTTCATTTAATCTCTCTTAAAATAATGATGCATGCGACTTCGTGCCATTACCTTTTAATGATCTTAGCCTAGTTAATAGCACAGTAATATTCCAAAAAGAGCAGGGAATTATTTCTGCATTTAATTTTCATTGCAAAAGTGAAAGGCGCTCTCTCTCTCTTTTTCTTTTCCTGCCAGAGAAGCTGTCTGCTGCCTATGACTGCATTAGTTCTGCTACATTACAGCTGAGCTAATGGATCAAAACCAAGTGATTAGTTAGTTTCCTACTCTCTTGAGTATTTCGAAGTACTGACTGACTGGTCCCAGAAACATGGACATGGGTTTTCAATGTCTACATGAAGTCTGCTTGATTTCCCATTAAGTCAGGGCCTTTTGAACTTCCAACAGACTTGATTTGGGATTCATGATATGTGTTCCTCTGGGGGTCTGGGTTGCATGAAATAATTAGGAAAGAGGCCTTCTGGAGAGTATAATAAAGACCATGCATCTATTCTCAATTTTTCAGGCTTAGTCAAAGGCCCAGAAAATCCAAAGTGGCCTGATGCAAGGACTTACCTTTCATTCATTCATTCATTCATTCATTCACCAGGTACTGTGTGCCAGGCACTATCCTGGGACCTTGGCATACTGAACTGAACACCACAAAGATGGTTCCCTGTGTAGGAGCACATAGCAGCAATCTTTGGACAATGGCATTTCCTCAGTAAAAGATGCTCTTGATTGTAACAAGTACAATGGATTTAATGGGACCTGTTGTTTCACGGAGGGAGGAAGAAGAATAAAAAGCAACAAACCAACTTAAATACTGACATAGACTGTAAGATGCATTCCAAATAATAGTAAATGTGGAAAAACTTAAAGTATATCTTTCAGCCACAACAAGATGCCACCATACACCCAACAGAATGGCTAAAGTTAAAAAAGACTGCCAACACCACACATTGGTAAGGATGTAGAGCAACTTAACTCTCATACATCGCTGCTGGGAAGGTAAAATGGGTCCATCATTTTGTAAAAAGTTCTGACAGTTTCTTATAAAATTAAACACACAACTATACTATGACCCAGCAGTTCTACTCCTATGTAGTTATCTAAGAGGAATGTCAGTAGCAACTCTATTCATAATAGTCCTAACCTGGCACAGCTGTTTGTCAACAGGAGAATCAATGAACAAACTGTAGTATCTTCATTCAATGGAGTACTGTTCAATAGCAAAGGAAACAAACTACTGACCCATGCAATACTAGAGATAAATATCACAGACATTAAGTGAAATAAGTCAAGCACAAAGGAGTAGGGATCATTTAATTCCATTTATATGAAACTAGAACAGGCAAAACTAAGCTATGGTGGGAAAAAATCAGAACAGTTATTGCCCCTGGATGAGAAGGGAGTGGGATTGATAGCAGAGATTCCAGGAAACTTTCTGGGATGACAGAAATGTCCTATGTCTTGCTTGATAGGTACTGAGATTACACAGGTGTGTTCATTTTTCAAAACTCATTTAATGCTACACTTAAGAATTGTGGGGCTTCCCTGGTGGCGCAGTGGTTAAGAATCCGCCTGCCAATGCAGGGGACACGGGTTTCGAGCCCTGGTCCGGGAAGATCCCACATGCCGTGGAGCAACTAAGCCCGTGCACCACAACTACTGAGCCTGCGCTCTAGAGTCCACGAGCCACAACTGCTGAGCCTGCGTGCCACAACTACTGAAGCCCGTGCACCCTAGAGCCCGTGCTCTGCAACAACAGAAGTCACTACGATGAGAAGCCCATGCACCGCAACAAAGAGCAGCCCCCGCTCGCCGCAACTAGAGAAAGCCCACACAGCAACGAAGACCCAATGCAGCCCAAAATAAATAAATAAATTTATAAAAAAAAAAGAACTGTGCATTCCATGGTATGTAAATTTTACAAGAAAAAAAGAACTGTAAACAAATATTGAACTCTAATTAATTACATGCATGCTGATGTCTGCAACCTACTTTGAAATGCATCAAAAATACAAGCTGGGTGGATGGATGGATGGGTGGAAGGGAAGAAGGATGGATGTATAAAGCGATGGTAGATGGATATATGATAAAGCAAGCAGAGTTAAATATAATTCTAGAAACTAGGTGGTTGGTATATGGGTTTTCAACGTAAAATTCAACCTTTCAGTATGTTGAAATTATCATAAAAAAGCATTAGGAAAATGTTACTTTGAATGAGTTACTTTGAATCAAGTAACTCAGGTAGATAAAATGTGTCACCAGCATCCTTCCACCTCCCAATTTAGGCCTTTTTAAAGTTTGTTTCCCACTTTGCCTCCCACTTAAAGAACCCATAACCCCCATGTTATGTCTCCTGAAAGCTCTAGGTCCTTCCCTGCATCCTGTCCCATCAAATAAACCAAAAAATCAACACATGTGAGCTTGTTAAGGTTTTAAAATAGGTAAATGTATGTGCCTTCACACTGGGGTATTTATATTTTAACCCAATAATTCATTTAACATTCATTAATGAAGTATCTTTTAAATGCCCCCATTGCCTCATTTATTTCTCATATTTAAATATAGTAACTGCCAAGTTTTGTGAAGCTTCTGGGTGCCAGCTACTATGCTAAGTGCTTTCATAAATTACCATTATTATTGTAAACAACCTTGTGACTTAGAAGTCACTATCACTACTTGACAGATGAGGAAACTAAGGTTCAAGCAGTTGTAGAAATTTTAAGGTTACACAGCCATTACATGGCAAAACCCAGCATTTGAAACCAGGTGCATCTGATATTGAAGCCCATGCATTTTAAAAGGCAATAGAAGATGATCTTTAAGGTTCTTTTCTGTTCTAGAGGGTGAAAAAACACTATACTAGACATTGTTGAGCAGAGTTGTTATTTTAAGGGTCTTACTGAAATTTTAAATAAATAAAAAACTGAAATACCCCTACTTATTTCAATTATTACATCCAGCAACTCCTGCAGCCTACTTTGTTCCCCATTTCCCAAACACACCTCTGTTTTTAAGCATAACACAATGCAAAAGGAGACATCAGGGATAAATCTGGAAAAAGAGCATACCAGCCATCACCAGGAATCTGAGAGCAAGTGATTGCTATACCTGACGGTTGAATTTGTTGTTTCCTGGAAGCCACAGTGAAGGGGGAAATGTCTCGTATTGCATAGAACTTGTTTTCAGATAAAAGCCAGCATACAAATATATCTGCAGGGGTGAATATTTTTTTTTCCTGGACAAGAATGTACCACATTCCTACCATTTCTGGTAGGAATCTACCATATCCTTATTCAAGGAATGTTAACAGTGAACAGTATCTTTGGCTTTTTTTTTTTTTTCAACAGAAAGATAAGAAAGCATTGTTCAAATGGACAAACCTTCGGGAATATTCCTTAAAGCAGAGTATAACTTTAATAGGAACCCTGCGAATGCTTTGCCATGAGTTGAGAATTAGATTCACATACTTTTTCAAGAGAATCTTATAAAATATTGATTTAGAACTTGGAAACACAAGATAAATGACTAAGTTAACTGGTCTTTTGTTTGATATTGGGCTGCAATTGATTCATGACTCATTTCTCTAACAGAAATTCATGGGGCAGAAATATGGAGTTTGGGGTTATAATGCACACATTTCTCCCTTTGCCATTAAAGGTTGCAAATGTTTCTTACCTAAATGATCAATTAAGTTGTAACAATATTCCCTCACAGTATATAGCACTATGTGGTTTTCAAAAGCCTTTATCCTCTCTCTCAATCAACACCTCTCTCTCTCTCTCTCTCTCTCTCTCTCCAATCTCTCCTCATCTTTCTACGACAGACACAACAGACCCTATTATTTCATCTTACAGATGACAAAACAAAAGGAAAAAGGTTTGACAAAGATTACAAATTTGATAGTTGGAGCAGCCAGGATCTGACCTTGCCCTATGGCTCTGAATACTATATTAATAGTAATTGTGATAGTAATTGCAATAGTAACAATTGTAATAGTAGTAATAGTAGCAATAGCAGTAGAAATAGTTAACAGTAATGAAAACATCTCAGCTTCTAGCAAGATGCTTTGCAACCATAGTTCAGCGATTCTCCAGCCCACCAGTCGGATGGAAGACTTCCCAAGCTCAGCAGCTCCCTCTCCTGGAGGATTCAGGAAACCAGAGCCTGTCCCGCGTCTGCTGTCATTTTGACAGTTCCTCACTGCCATCCTGGCAGACCACAGTGAAACAGAAAGACTTCTACCTAGATCAGTTAAATGCTCAGATTTCCTAAAACTTTCCAGAGGTTGGCTGCAATGGGAGACTCCCAGGGGAGGACCTGACCCTATCGTTCTTGGCCAAGTCCTGAGATCAGGTTTATTCAGACTCACCTGCTGTCTGACATCTTTCCCATCCCTCCCAATTCAAGATGCACAGGCGGGGTTTCCAAATGATTTGAGGGACATCCATCATTTATTTACCCTCTTCCTACGCCTTACAACTGAAAGAAGTTTGGAGGGTTGTCAGAGTAAGGTATAAAGTGTATGTTCTATGTTAAGAGTTCATGAGCTGTAGATGTGTTCTCATCCAAAAGCAAATGAGAACTGGCTCCTTGAACTCTCACATCCAGCACAAGATGCCACATCCAGGCTCTGGAACTCAGCTTCAGGGTCCCCCCATGGGCTACAAGCTAATCAAAAATGCAGTGACCTTTTATGTAATTTTTAAAATACAACACATCTTTTGTGGAATGGCGCACAATTCCACAGACTCCTATTTTTCCACATATGATTGAAGGCTAATTACCTACAAGCCACCAAATGAGTTATCAGAGATTATAGACACTGGTATTCAGGAAATAAGATCACTTCCTAAAGTTCTCTGAAGACTTCAATTTAGTGTTCTGGAAAGAGTAATCAGACCAGGCAGACTCCCTTATGCCCCTTCTCACATGCAGTAGAGAGGTTAGTCGTGTTAAGTGGCACAGGAAAAATCATTTGAGCTGCCACAGAAGAGAAAAAAAAGTTTATTGAAATTGACCAGGAGAATTTCTACTTTGGCCACTATCACATGACCTGTTTGTCTCTTCCCAAGCTCTTCATTTTTCCATTATCACCAACTCACCCTCTTAATTACTCAAGGAAAAATAATGCACCTCCAGTGAGGCTGCAGTCCAGTTCTCTGACTACCTGAGCACTAAAGAGCAGAAGTGAAGATGTGGGGTGGAGGAGGGAGGTGGTCTTGCGGCCTGAAGAGAGAGAGAGTAGAAGGAGAGCCTATGGCACATCAATTACCAAACTCAAGGGCTGTTCATTAAGTGAGATGATTTATAGAAAGCACCTAGCACATAATAAATGCTCAATAAACATTAGACCCTTTCACTCCCCCTTCCTGAAGAACACAATCCATTTTCTACCTGCTGATTAATTAGCGAGAGTGCTGCATATCTGATTGATGTGCCATGCAGAGCGTGGACAGTTGATTCATCATGAATAATGCAATGTCACAATCTGGACTATTTATATTCAGATGAATTGTACATAATATGCCACACATGCTAAAAGGAACATTAATATTTAGCATTCTGAGCTAAGCTGGGATGATTAATTTGGTTTTAACTTTGTATCATCTTTGCAGAATTTTCAATCTTCTCTCCTTTTAAAGGGACGTGATAAGAAATGTTTTCTAAAACATAGGCAGGACTTGCTTATACATTGCTAAAAGCCTGTAACAGTCACCAGCCATCATTTATTGAGTACCTATTGTATACCTGTCCTGTGCCACTTACCTATATTATTTCTAATCCTTGCAACAACCTTGTCAGTAAAATGTCCCTATCTGCATAGTTCTGATGTGTAAAGTGAGGCACATGGAGAAAAGGAAGGAATTTGCCCAAGTCCTACAGCTGGTAAGAGTGACTGTGTGACTCCAGTGTTCTTATTCTTTTCTGCCAGTACTTACCTGGCTGTTCGGATTATTCTAGTGCATTCCATAAGCAGAGGCTTTCTCAACACAAAGATAACAAACTTCTAACATTTCAATTTCCCATCGCAGATGTTCCTGAGTGATTACTACTCCTCCTGGCTTAATGCACACAACAAGGGTCTATGTCTATAAAATTAGGCATTTAATGACCCTGGATACTTTTCTCTCACCCACCCTGCTCTCCAGATCCATTCAGATTCCTTCACTGAAGCCCCAGGACTTGGCCTTCCTGAGTCCCTTGGACCCCTGGCAAGGCCAGAGTGGACAGCTGTGCAGTTGGCCGTCTTGGCCACCCTCGCCCACTTCCATAAAGGCAGACACTGATGCTGACTGCAGATTCAGACTGTGATGAACTCTGATGGGCCTTGGGTTTGTTGGTTTTGCAGGTTTAGAATGTGATTACCTTCAAGGAGCCTCCTTTATTCTTTCTGGAAACACTTGTCCTCGCCACTATGCACAGCCTAGTGCTAAGTGCTGGAGTTTAAGAGGGATCCAAACACATGCGATCCATTTCTGTCTGGAGCTCTATCACGGCACATGGCAGTTTAGAATCACACACAGAAGTGCACAGACTGCCACATGCCGTGACAGAGAAGTGCACGGAGGCTATATTAAGAGCATCCTTCCCTGGTCTGAAGGCCACTGAGGAAGTGCCGTTCGTCTGAAACATGAAGGATGGGTAGAGATTAATTCAGCCAAGAGGGCTGGGTAGGGGAAAACAGTGACTACAGGAAACAGGGCACCTTTGAATTATAAAAACAGTCAGAATTTCCCAGAGCCAGAGGAGCTAGTGAGAGAAGAGACCAGAGAAGAAGGTAGAAGCCTGACCCAGGACTTAAGGGCCATGGTAAGGATGTTTGCACTTACCCCAAGAGCAATGGGACATCATTAAAGTACTACAAGAAGGCTCAAATTGTAGGTTTGTTGTGTTTTTTTTTTAATCCCTCTGACTGGTGTGGGAAATGAACTGGAGAGGGCCAAGAGTAGACGCTGCTCCTCCTTTTTCCCCCAGGCACAAAGTAGCATCTCCCAACTCATCAAACACACCTTGGATATCACCCCCATGAAGTCTGCTGTGTACCTGCAGGTCTGTCTTAGGTGCCCGTCATATGCCCTGTTAACACTTCATATGCACTTTCCCCATCTCAGCACATGTCACAATATACTGCAATTTCCCATTTACTTCTCTGTAACATCACCAGTCTGTAAGCTCTATGAAGGCAAGGATCACACTTATCTTGTCCACACTTAGATCCCCAGTGTTCCAACAATGCTGACCCCCAGTAGGCATTCAATAAACATTGACAAGATAGCTAACATTTCATTGAGTACCTACTACATGCCAGGTATCCTTTTAATCCTTTTATATGTATTAACCCTCCAATTCTCCCAATATCCTTATGCACCAGGGTAAATGGAAGCACAGAGAGGCTAGATAACATGTCCAGCATTACGTGGAACCATTGAGTTCCATAGTCTGTGCTCTCAACCACAACTCTATACTGAATAACAAAAGAAAGAAATTCTGATCTGTTACAGCTAGCATTTAATTATCTGTGTTAATGGTTTAAAGCAGTGGCCCGCATAATCCAAAACAGTGAGTAATTGCAAAGTCATCCCCAGTGGACTCCATGATACATATGGGGCTTTTTTTCAGTAGATTGACCTTCGTAAATTACCACTTGAAATAGCCAATGACAAAACCAATTCCTGTTCCCTAAGTAGCAATCAAACTAATGGACAGGAAGTAACTAAGAACTAAACTGGCTAAGCCAAAAAAAAGTACTCAATCAACAAATTTAATTAGCGCTAACTTCATCTGCAAGCTCCCACCATCTTCCTCTGCTCCCCATCATTGCCAGATTTCCCGGAATCATATCCCACACCCATCATCTCTACCTCTTTACCTCCTAGTCACTCAGCCTGAAATCAGGTCTTTGTTCCCACAATTCCACTGAAGCCCAGTCTACAAGAAGTCACCAGTGACCAATGAATTGCCACATGCAATGGTTTTCTGCCATCTCGAGTGTTGTCCATGGCATTTGATCCTATGCAGTATCTTCTTGAAATTCCTGTCCTGGCACTTTGAACACTGCTACCTGCTCTGAAGAGCAGACTAAAGGATAGGAGTCTGAAGGACCACGTTTTATTTCTCATCTCTCTGTGACTGGGAAAATCACATACTCTCCCTCTGCCCCAAGTTTTAACCCATTGTGTGCTGCTATGAGATGAATGAGTACAAGCTGAGACTTTCTCTCTCCTTTTTTCCTCTCCCAATCTTACAGAACAACACAAGGAATTTTGATAAGGCAGTAAGTACTTCAAGTCAATTGGAAAAACATATGACTAAACTAAACCTCCATATAGAGGGTACCATGTTGAATTCTGAGAGTTGCAGTTAGTGTCAGTGCGGTTTAACCTAACCAAGGAAATTAGTTTTGTTTTGTTTATCATTCTAGTGAGGGATTTTCTGTAAGAGAGGTACAGAGTTTCAGAGATGAGGGGCCCCAGTGATGATATAGCCTAGGAGATTCCCATAACTTAAATGTTGTAGTGAGGTGCAAGGGACTTGGGTGTTGACAGACACTTGAGCTAAAAGTTTAGTTCAGCAAATTACTAGTAGTGTAAATTTCTGCCCTCACTTACCTCTCTGAGACTCAAAGTCCTTATGTGAAAAATGAGGATGGAGTAGAGGGGCAGTGAAGAATGAAAGGAATAGTCTATGCACAAAGGTCTGGACATGTAGTAAGTGCTTAATAAGTGCTCCTTTCCTCTCCTTACCCTGTAGCCTCAAAGGGTTCAGATGCTGCCATAGTCCCAATGTCAGAAACACTACTTCCAGCTCACTTCACATTCATGAGCTTCCCCACATTTGCAGCCCCTTGAAGTTGGACAGGGCCATTGACTGGTACCTTCCAGTGAAATGTGAGTGGGTGTCATCTGTGTCACTTCCTGGCTGAAGCATTTAGGGGCCAGGGCAAGATGCTCCCGCAGAGCAGTCTGGTCCCTTGTGGCAGCAACCTGGAAGCCGTGAGCTCAAAGCAGCTTCTATTTCTGAGTCACCACCAGGAAAGCAGCCCTGGAGGGTTGCCTAACCTACTGTGGCATTTGCATGAGTGACACATAAACCATTGTTGTGTTAAACCACCACATTTCTGGGTTGGTCTGTTGTTAGCCCATCCTGATTAAATACATCACTCCCTAGGGGTTCCTTGCATTGTCAGTGATGGAAGCTGGGATGAATCAACCTCATCCCTTTTTTTACCCACATTCCTCACTATTTGCATCTCCCCTTTCCTTCCTCCTTTCTCCTTTACACACCAGAATCCAACCTGTTAATTTGACTTCTGAAGAACCTGAAGTCCAGAGAGGTGCAACGACTTGTCCAAAGCCAAACAGCACATAAGTGGCATAATCAGGCCAAGAAGCCAGGTCCCCTGCCTTCCCTACAGCTCTCTTTCCCTCGACACTACACTACCACCCTAAAGCTTGCAACTTCAGATACTAATAATGTTCTGAGCTTCCACACCTTTCAATCACTGTAAGCGATACAATCCATGCTACATTAATATACTAATTACCAACAGAGCACATTACCATGCCCTAATCACTAACAAGCAGGATTGTCAATCGGCCATCCTGCTCAGCCAGAACATGTGAAATGTTTCCCGACTTGTTCTCAAGGTTTGGCATGAGGGGAAAAGACACAATACAATGAGCAATCGATTCATTTCATGTCGACAACCAGTCAGGTGGCCCTTCCATTATTATGCTTTGTCAGCTAAGCAGAATCTGACAGGGCCCCAGCAGGAAGGTGGCTGGTAGGACAGGCAGTGCAGATGAGTAGTTCTGCAAAGAAAACTTCTGCCTGGTTTAGATTCCCATTTTTCCCATTTTTCCTGCCGTGTGTTTTTCAGAGCCTCAGTTTTCCAGTTATAAAATGGTGCCAACTTCCTGGGGCTTTCCTGGGAATTCAAGAGCAACATGAACATAAAGTCCTGAGGAAAAAGTGCCAAGAACAGAGTGAAGGTGCTCAATTGATGTTGGCTGTGATTATGATTGCTATTTAGGGATAGTTCTCCCTGGGTATTAATAATTAATTTTTCCCAGAAGCTTAAAGGAAAACTGGTAAAGGAAGTGGGGATAAGAGACCTTAATTTATCATTTGTTAGACACTTGCCTATTCAGTGACGTGATTCTTGGTAGATCCTTTATTAACATTCTATCTTCTAATCCTTATCACAACCCTGTGAATGAGGGATGCGTATCCCTATTGCACAGACAAGGAAACTGAGGCTCGAGAGGTTAAGTAACTTGTCCAAGCCCACAGAGCTGGGAAGTAGTAAGTAGTGAAGTCTGGATTTCAATCCAGGGTGACCTGCATTTTTTTTTTTTTTTATACTTCACAACAATGTGCTAATTCAATTTCACTTCTCATAGATTTTCTGTCTCCAAATATCTTTGTGGATATGTACTCTGGGAAATCTGAAGGCAATCCTACTTGAGAGCAGAGGCATGGGCACATTCCCTGGGGCTGTCATTTGGAACATATTCAGTCCTATGCACTCGCTGAGCATTTACTGTGTGCCCAGCACAATGTGTGGTCCTGGGATCACAGAGGTGGGTAAGATGTGGCCCTTGCCTTCAAGACCGTTGGGTGCAATGAGGAAGACTGATGCAAATGTGAGTGAATGACAATAGCCCTAACACAGCAAAATATGAGAGCACAACGAAAACATGAGAATACGGAAGGGAAGGGGTTACTCAAGGGAGAATTCTCAGAGGAAGTAAAACCTAAAGCAAGTTTCGAAAGATCAGTAAATACCTACATGCAGATTTGGGGAGAAAGGGCATTCCAAATGCCAGAACAGCATATGCTGATCAGAGGTGTGAACAGGCGTACAGTTCTCAAAAAGACAGGCAGCCAGTTCTGCTGGAGTAGCTATGTGTGTGAGGGGGAGGGAAGGAATAAGACTCCAGAGCAGGCTAGGGTCCACTCACTCAGCAGGACCCCATACTGGACTCTGAAGGCACTGTTGGGAAGCAGTCTGGGATGCTAAGCAGGGGATGACACGGTCGGGCGGGCCTTATCATAGATGCCTCTGTTTGCTGTGTGAAGCTGGGTAGGTCTAAAGCAGTGGTTCTGAACCCTGGCTACAGAGGAGCCTTTTAAAAGGCCAATGCCAGGACCCCACACCTGATCAATCAAATCAGACACTCTGGAGTTGTAGTCTGGACACTGGTGTATTTGAAAAGCTCAATGGGTAATTCTAATGAATAGCCAGGGCTCCCGCTACTGGTTTAGAGGCAGGAATAGCATTTGGGGGCTCATGCTAGGGAATCAGAGTCTGGATGAGGAGAAAGGACCAGATTCAAAACAACAATATTTTAGGAGCTAAAGTTGACAATTTTGATTGATGAGGTGTGGAAGCTGAGAAGGTGGGTGGGAGGAGACACTCCATTTTATATGTATATTGATTTTATTTCTCTTTACTCGTGTTATTGCTCTTTGCTTTATTGCACTTCACAGATAGTGTATTTTTTACAATTGAAGGTAAAAAAGTCACCGCCATTTTCCCAACAGGATTTGCTCGCTTCGTGTCTCCATGCCACATTTTGGTAATTCTCACAATATTTCAAACTTTTTCACTATTATTATATTTGTTATGGTGATTTGTGATTCGTGACCTTTGATGTTAATATGATAACTCACTGAAGGCTCAGATGATAACATTTTTAGCAATATTTTTTATTGATAATTAAGGTGTGAACATTGTTTTTTAGACCTAATACTATTATATACTTAACAGACTACAGTATAGTGTCAATGTAACTTTTATATGCACTGGGAAACTAAAAAATTCGTGTGACTCGCTTGATTGTTGTGTTTGCTTTGTTGCTGAGGTCTGGAACGAAACCTGAAATATCTCCGAGGTATGCCTGTGTATATGTATGTGTGTGTGTGTGTATATACACATACAAAATATTGCCAGACATTCTAACAAGCTCATCAGCTATTGTAGATGTTTCCCATCCCCGTGGTAGTTATCTATGAGAGTCCAAAAAGATTACAACAATTCAAGAAAGCACACACTGCATGCTGCAAACACCACCTTCAATACTCAGGGGTCCACATTCATTCCAGTCTCCCTGCACGATCAGGAGGGATTTGCACTGAGCCCATCCTTGCCTCTTAAAGGAGAAACGCCTGGGGAATTCCACGGGAGGAATGAAATTGCTGTCTCGTTAGTGCATTATTTACTTTGACGCAGAATTCTAGCAGCTGCAGCTCCGGCCCCATTGTTCACATGGTTGGGTAGGGAGTGTAATGGGAATACCATTAATTTGATGGTTTTAAAGTAGGTGATTTCCAATTTGAATTATTCTCAAGTTGTGAAATGAGTCCGAGACGGTTTGTAAAATGGCAAGGAGTCAATGCACCGTATAACCTTGATTTTTTTTTAAGAGTCCCGATGCCATGCAGAAAATATTCTCCTCCAAACCCATTATAAGGGGGTAAAAAAAAAAAAGCCACCATCCTCCCACCCCCTAGGCAAATTAGCAAGACAAATGTTAGCAAAAAGCTCTGTGGACGCACCATTATTTACAAAGGGGAGAGGAAAGAAGATGCCATGAAATAAATCATGCTGACAGTTCAATCAAAAAAAATCAGAATATATTATTCATGCTGCTTCTCAGGAGCTGGAAAGAAACTGGACAGGGAGAGCCAAAAATGTACTTGAGTGCTTTATTTACCCATAATAACAATTTGAATTCCTAACGTTCCTCCGTTTAATGAAATCTGCATGCTACACTGACATGACAGGCTCATTCAAAACGTTATTTTTTGAATTCCAACCCCAAGCCAGTGCTGTTCTAGGTACTAGGGATACAAAGGTGAGCAAGACAGGTGAGATCTCTGCTCCTGTGAAGGTTAAATCCAGATGTGAGTGGGCGGATGGGCCGGCAATAAACAAGCAAACACGTGGACCAGGGTTGATGGTAAGTGCCCTGAAGAAAATTAGACAGGTGGTGCAGTAAAGACCAGCTGAGGGGTTACTTTATAGTAGAGATTGGATAAGACTCTCTCTGTGGAGGTGACATTTAAGCTGAGTGACAGGCAGGAGCCAATCAGGGAGAATCTAGACAAAGAGTGTTCAAAGGAGGAGTCCTCCCCAGTGCCGGGACCTGGAAGTAAGACAAGGGTGAGCATGTCCAGTGAGCACGAAGCAGGTCCACGGGTCGTGATTCAGTGGGAAAGATGGAGCAGGTGGGAGGTGAGCTCTGGGAGGGAGGCAGGAAGTCCTGCCCAGACAGGATTTGGCAGGCTGTGGGAGGGAGTTTGGCTTTTATTCTGAGTGCAACAGCAAGGCTCCTGGGTGGCTTTAAGTGGAGGGGTGACATGATCTGATTTAAACATTCTAAAGACCCCTGTGGTTAGGTCAATAATTCAGCATTGTGCTAGACTCCGTAAAGGATGAGACAGAGAGATGCAGTAACTGTGGGAGGGGTGATGAACATGCAAGGACTTGGGGGAGAAAGAAGCAAATCCTCCAGAAAGATGAGCTATTATTGAAAGACATAGATGGGGAGAGGATGGAGTGACCCACGGGAATAGCTTCCTGAGTGTCGTTAAATCATCAACATTAACGTATCCGAGGAAAGATGATATTGTGCAGGATGAGGGGTTGTCCTGCCCGGAAGAGCAGGATATGGAAAAACAAATATGGGCAGGTGTATCTCAGGGAGGGATGGGTGCTAAATCCCAGAACCAAGAGAAACCTGTCACTAGAGATGAGAAGGGGTGGGGATGGTACCTTAGCCTCATAGTCTGACCCAGTGGTTCTCAACTGGGGGCGATTCTGTCCCACAGGGGACATAAGGCAGCATCTGGAGACATCCCTGGTTGTCACAGGATGTGGAGGGGAGGGAGGATGCTACTGGCATCTAGTGAGTAGAGGCCAAGAATGCTGCTAAACAACCTACAGCGTATAGGACAGGCCCACAAATGTCCTAAATGTCTGCCCCAAATGTCTGCAGTGCCGAGTGAGAAACACTGCGTGTACACTGGGTAGTGTACACACTGCGTGTACACTGGGTAGCAGAGTCGGACAGTCCTGGATTTCAATCTGCATTGTTCGATCTTGGGAAATCCTTAACCTCACTGTGCCTCAGTGACTCTATCTGTAAAACAGAGGTGACACTAGCCCCCACCTCCACCTGCCATGGGGAGGTGGACACAGAGCTGAAGCCATCGGGGTAATAACCATGCTTGGGGGAGGTGGGGGGGTACTGACGGAAGAAGACAGAGGCTGTGTCACTTGCTTTGGAAAGAGGTCTCAAATACCTGGGTGTGCACAGCAGGTGGAGTAACGCTCTGAATTGGGCATCAGAAGATTGAAGTGTGGACCTGGGTTCCCTCATACACAATGGGTGATTTTGGAAAAGTGGCCCAGCCTTCTTCTGCCCTCCCCATTCTAGTTCACATGTGGATGTAGGAACATAAGAATGTGCCTACATGACCCACACCGGCAGGGACAGTCTTTCCCAGGTTCCATCCTGTAAGGTGGGAAAGGGGAGAGACCAGGGACAATGAACTGTGCACTCAGCCCGGGAGGAGCACCTTTCCTGCACACGGTGGGTCCACTCACCCCAGGCAGCTCTGCTTAGTAGCTCCTGAAGGCATTTTTACTTAACACTAAACAGATGGTAAAAAAGCATTAGCTGAGAATGTCTCAGCTAACGTGGGGCTTCTCAGCCTCAGCACTCCTGACACTGGGAATGGATAATCCTCTGTGGGGGCTGTCCTGTGCCTTGTAGGATATTTAGCAGCATCTCTGGTCTCTGCCCACTAGATTCAAGTAACCCCCCAATTGAGGACCGCTGAACTAGCATGGTGTAATAAAACAAAATAATCTGCATAGTCAGAAAGCAGTTGGGCTCAAATCCCACCTCTCCCTGTTACTAGCTCTGTGGGTTTAAGTAAGCCACTTCCTCTCTTTGGGGCTCTGTTTTCTCAACTGCAATATGGGTGTAGTCCTTTTTTTTTTCTTGCGGTACGCGGTCCTCTCACCGTTGTGGCCTCTCCCGTTACGGAACACAGGCTCCAGACGCACAGGCCCAGTGGCCATGGCTCACGGGCCCAGCCGCTCCGCGGCATGTGGGATCTTCCCGGACCGGGGCACGAACCCGTGTCCCCTGCATCAGCAGGAGGACTCTCAACCACTGCGCCACCAGGAAAGCCCCTGGGTCTAGTTCTTGTCTATAGTGAGGATGAAATAATATGTAAAGTTCTTAGCACAGTGCCTAGCATATCACGGTTCTCGAAAAGTCCTTATTCTTATTTCTTTCACATGGTGGAAAGTTGGAGTCGAGATAGAATTCAGTGGTGGGGTCCCCAGAACCCAGTCCATCCATAATAATCAGAGCCACAAACAGCAAGTTACGGCCCGGTGCCTCTTTAAACCTGTGCTATGAACGTTTGCTCCTTCATCTGTAGTGGTTACTATTGTTTATTAAGGTCACGATTGCCATCACTAGGACAAGAAGAAATGCTTGGGCTTTTCCTGTATCTGGAAGTTGCTTTGACCCCATCCACACTCAGAGGACCCCTGAACTTTCAAGTCTTCCCCTTTAGAGGGAGGGATGCCATGCAAATGAAGTCTTTACAAGGTCAACCAATGCACAAAGAAAACAAGCATTGCAGCAGAGAGGTAGGGCGTGGGTGGTCTCCCTGACAGCTTGTTTTTAAATACTTTCAAATGAAAGGGAGTTCGCCTCCAAGGAACTGTCTGTGTGCTGGCAGCTCCAAAAACGGAAGCGAAGCCCTGGTGGCCGTGCAGGGGCTCGCAGACATGCTGGTGAGGAGTGCTGCTAATTTAAGCCCATTTTGCAAAGGTGCCCACGGCCTCAATGGGAAATCACCACCGTTCCCTGGAGAGGACTGTTAATCACCTTATGTAGTCACAGGAATGGAGGAAACAAAAAAGAGCTGAATGGCCTCTCACAAAGGGAGGTTCCCAAGCGGTGTGTTCACCAGGACATTGTTCTCTAAGCATTTTCTCCCCATCTTGCGTTGAGGTGAACAGAATAGATTATTAAGATGCATTTAAAATGCATTTAAGATGCATTTCGATGCTATTTTGGTGGTAGGGGGCCAATTATGTCCCCAGATCTGAGCCACCTTTTATTCTTTCTCTTGATGGAATTCCTTGCAGGAGATTTAAGCAAGGAACTTTAGCCAAATGACCACTTTGCTATAAATTTTGCTTTGCTATAAGTTGGGCCAGTGCCCAATACTACAAGGCTGGCCTTTCAGAAAAGGCTAGTCCATGCAGCACAGATTTGATAGTCACCTTCTTCTTAACCCAGATCAGAATGTACTGAGGACACTTCTGGGTGTGGGGAGACCAAGGCTGCTGAGAGACCCCCTGCCCACTAATAAGGAGCTCTACTTATATAAGTGATCCTTCCTAGGAATATGAAATAAAAGGTCCTCCCTCCTCTGGTGCCAAATATCAGGAACTGGTATAGAGGAAGGGAGTTCCTGAAGGTACAATGCATGCCTTGGAAAATGTCCTTTATCCATTTGTTTCTTCTTTTATCCAGAGTAGCACAAAATAGCTTCCTCGGCCGCGTGCGTGAGTCAGCTCTTGTCCTGGGACCAGGTACGCGTATGAGCTAAGGTCAGACCTGGGTGGGTAAAATCCATCCCAGCCTCCTTCCTCTCTGCTCTTAGATAATTCTCCAGCCTTTTCTGGGCACACTTCTTCACGTGTTGATCCATCTCCTGTCATCTTCTCCATGCAACTCAGGAAAGCATTCATTCATTCAGCAAATGCTTATTATATTCTGCATCTTAGGTAGGGTCCCTCAAAGCAGAGGCTGAGACAGAGAAGTGGGGGCATTTATTGAGGGAGAACTCTTCAAGAAACATCTCAAAGGGAGCAAGTAAAACAGAATAGGGAAGGAGAAAGACCAGAGCACGACTGTGGCCCCAGGTAGAGTCTAGCCTTTGTCTGACCCATGGGGGTTGGACTCTATAGCAGTGGTTGGCAGACTTTGTCTGTAAAGGGCTAGACTGTAAATATTTGAGGCTTTGCAGGCCATATGATCTCTGCACAACTACCCAATGCTGCTGCTGTAGGAGGAAAGCAGCTGAAAGATACATAAGTGGATAGGCATGGCCATGAGCTCAATGCACCCTGCGCCTGGAACATTGAAGGCAGGAGTAAATGCTGTGCCTGCCCCACCTGCATCCCCTTTACTGTATGGCTGCACCCATGTGCTAGCTGCCAAGAATGCTGGCTGCTAATGGCTTGCCGCTGTCCCCCTTATATGGAAAATTGCCCGAAGCTAATAGAAGCTACCTTGCATTAGCAATTACACTCTCTCACCTCATCTGCCCAGAAGCAGCCCAGCCAATGGCTGATGGATACAGAGGTACAGAAGACCAACCCTCTTGACTCACGGAGGGATAAGTCGGTGGTACCAGAGATGCTCTAAAGTTGGTACCAGCAAATTATAGCTCATGGGCCAAATATGACCTTTGTCCATTCAACTCAATCCCCTGAGCCTAGCACAGAGGACTGGAAAAGAGCAGACAGTGTAAATGTTGATTGAATAAAATGAAATAAAATGAAACCTTGACGGATTGGTAGATTTGGGCAGGGCTGGGAAGGGAAGGCATTCTTTCAGGTCCTCAAACATACCAAAGGCTTTGATACACACTGTTCCGTCTGCTACCAGCATCAGCCTGCCTACCCAACACTGCTTTGCTTAGCTAACCCACCTGTTTTCTCATCCTCTAAGTCTCAGTGTAAGAACGTCTGCCCCCAGCCTGAGTTCTTTGCCCCCATCTGTGCTCTTAAAGTGCCTTTGCTTGCCACCCGGGGAATAATTCTCCCATAGTGTACAAGGTCCTTAAGTCCACCCCGTCTCTCCCACTAGAATGCTGGCTCCATGGGGACAGGGACCTCCCCTGTCAGTCATATCTGTGATCTTAGCATCCAGCACAGTGCCTGGCACATGGCAAGCCCTCAGTACAATATCTGAGGATTGAAAGTCAAGTCCATTCTATTGCTATTTTGACTCTACATTTCTTTTCATCCAACTTTTATTATAAAATTTTCCTAAACATACAGAAAAGTTGAAAGGTTAGTACAATGCATGCCACTTAGATTCAATAACTGTTAATATTTTACCCCCTATGTTTTTAAAATAATAGTAAACATTCTTTGGGCATTTACTATATTCTAAGCCCCTGCTAGGTGCTTGGCAAATATTTCTCTAATCCTGACAAATAGCATAGAAGAGAGGCACTACTGTTCTTCCCATTTCTCTGATGAGGAAACCGAGGCTTAAAGAAGTTGTTACATCACTTTCCAAATTCAGATACCTAGTATTAGATCAAACCTAGAGCTGGTGTAGTGGCCTGCATTCCTGACTACTAGGTTGTACTCTCTTGTGACCAGCTCCACATGCTGAAGAAGCCCAGAAATTATCAGATTCTGTTACTTCTGGCGAGTCCAAGGCAGCTCATGGAGAGATGATGCCAGGGAGGGATACAACTGAAGTCTGGTGGCCAATCATCAAAGAGATTAACTGCAACAGGATCTGCCCCAACCCCTTCCTTCCCTGCCATACATCTCTGACACGACCATCATTAGTGACTGGGCTCAGAAGCTTGCCACCTTGTATGATCTGAATTGATCCGGTAAAGAATTCTCTGAAAAGCACCATTAAGATGATTTATAGTCTAATTTTGGTTGCTATAGATTCCAAGTCAGATTTATGACTGGAGAGAGAAGAAAATCCCCCACTCACTTGGAATTCAGGCAAAGGTTCTGGTGTTGATAGAGAAGCATGGCTGGCTGGGAAAAAGTCATATTTTTTAAGTTTACAGCTACCACTGCTGGTTTGGGATTGCTATAACAACCAAGGGCCTGAGGGGAGGGGGCTCTGCAGATCTCAGGCTACCTAAAGCTGACTGATAGGTCTCCGGAACACTATTAAGACACTTCTGTGCTAGGAGCCAGATAACATTAGCTTATTTATTAAAATACATGTTAAAACACCTGTCGTCTCTCTTGCCCTGGCATTTCACTCTAATCATTGTTGTTAAGGAATTGTAAGAGGCTCCTGATAGGGATGGAAGGCAAGTCCCATTAGGGAGCTAAATGCCATTTTGCTGGGGTGATTTTGCACAGGGCTCACAGCAGGCCCATGCAGGGTACGTAATTACACTAATTTGGCATGATGGATTGCTCCACTCTTCCCCTACTCGGCCCATTCGGGCTTCCAAAGAGTCTGAGGCACAGCTAATCCCGGTAAAGACCTGTTCCTGGCTGTGAGGGGCTCCGGCTGGGCTTGTGTCCAGCTAAGGTCTCTGAATTCCTATCCGCTCTGTTACTAGGCTGACAGCCTGGCCTGGCTGAGTGGCAGTTTGCACCCTGAGCAGAGCAAGTGTCATCAGACACGCAGGACTGATGCGTATGGCCTATCAAAGGTGACGCAGCTCAGGAGACAGTCTATAGCTGCAGTGGAGACAGGCTGGGCATGAATCCCAGTCCTGTACTTGCTACAGCTGTGACTGAGGGAACCTCTTAAGCCTCTGTTTACCTGTCTGGAAATGGCCATGCTGACATCGCTTTCATTTGTGCAGTGCTTATCACACGCGAGACACAGCCCTCTGCATGGACGAGCTCATTCATTCCTCACAAAGCCTGATGAGACAGGTACTTCTTCATTTTGCAGATGAAGAAATTGAGGCTTTGAGAGGCTCAGAAACCGGAGGAGCTGCATAGCTCCTAGGGTTTGGAGAGGATTAAATGAGATGCATGTAGACTGCTGAACACAACACAATGCTTGTACAATACTTGGTACAGAGTTGGTACTCCATTAATATTATTAAATATGTACTATTAATTTTTAAAAAAATTTACAGCTTTACTGAGGTATAATTGACAAAACTGTATGTATTTAAAGCGTGTAATGTGATGATTTGATATACATATACTTTGCAAAATGATTACCACAATCAGGTTAATTAACACATCCATCATCTCACATAGTTACCAATTATTTTTGCAGTGAGAAGGCTTAAGATCTACTCCCCTAGCAAATCTCAAGGATGTTTGCAACAGTATTATTAACTAGAGTGACCATGCTGTGTATTAGACCCCCAGAATTTAATCATCTTATAGCTTAAGGCTTATGCCCTTTGACCAGCATCATCATTATTGTTGGTGGTGATCTTGGTGGTGGCAAGTAGTATGATTTCCCTATCATCCAAAGCTCATCATGGGGACGTTTGTCTAAGAGCGTGAATAATCTACTGGCAGGAGTTTGGTGCTTTCCACTCCTCATGATATCAAGTTAATCCTCACATCAACCCCAGGAGATTAACATCAGCGCAGATTCCCAGACATGAAATCACTGACCTGGGGTCACCCAGCTGGTAAGAGGCGTCATGGGAATTGAATCCTTCTCTTCATGGTTCCTGGCTGTTAGCCCTTATGCTCTACTGTGAGGGTACCCACATAAAACCAAAGACTCAGCATTAGGGCGGGTCTCCCACAGTCTTAAATGTGCACGTGACGCATGAATTCCTCTACAATATCCCTGAGCAAGAAATCCTCCAGGCTTGGCTTGAACACCTTAAGGGAACTCACTGTTCTACAGAGGGCAGCTTCACTGTTAGAAAGTTCTTCCTTACACTAAATCCAAATTGCAGCCATCACTGCCCTACAACATGGGTTCAAATCTCCAGAGCAACATAGATTACAATACCTTTCCTGTCTACGTCCCAGCCCATCCTATTGCATTTTTTGAGGAGAATCATCACGATGCTCACCTTAAATAGATTCCCTGTATGCTCATTTATTCATTTTTTTCACTCACCTATCCATTCACTTACCTAATCTTTCCACAAGTATTTACTGAGATTCTACTGTGTGCTAGGCACTGGGCTAGACACTGGGCTACAGCGCTGAATGGGACAGGCACAGTCCTGCCTCCATGTGGTTTACATATTAGGGAGAAGGGCACTAGAAACTTTTTTTAAAAGTTATTTGATGGTGATTCAAGAATTATAAAGGAGAAACAGAAGGTTCTATGAGGGCACTTAACCAGGACAAATAGGAATTGATTTGACAAAGAAGCTGCTGGAAGGCAAGAGAGGGGAAGTGAGCAGCATGTGCAAAGTTCCCGTGGTAAGAAAGGAAGAAAGCGTGTTTGAGGAACTAACGGAACAGTGTGTCTATAGAAAGTAAAAGGAAAAGAGAGTGAGAGGTTCTACTGGAACATGCTGATGTCAAAAAACACCCATTCCTTGCCTCTCCTCCAGCTTCTTGAAGAGAAGATTAGGAGAGTAGGAACAGGGTCCTAAAGGCTGGAAACAAGTCAGGCTGATTAATATTTCATCTGGACCTGGATCCCTGACTATGTCTGTGACTGAATGTGTTTGTGCCATTGTCTCCTTGTGTAAGTTGACAACTATGTTTCAACCACGTTTCCCAGAATCCCCTACCCTGCAGGGTTCTGGTTTAAAATTGTCCGAAAAAAGAATCTGTGGGATTCTGAGGGCAGGGTTTAAGCAGCAGCCATTACCCTGAGAAGGTCATTGGGTCCGACAAGCTGGGGGACAGTCACAGATGTTCTTGGGAGGCTCAGACTTGTCCTCACTCTCCTCTGTGCCACACTGAGCTTGTCTGCCTGACCGCTGGCCCTGCTGACCAACCGCCTAGCCAGGTGTCTGGTTGCTGACTCACAGAGATGGAGCCATTGAGCCGACTGGTCCCCCCTCTTCCACTGGATGTGCTTAAAGTCTCCTGTTTGGCTAGTACTTCGGGCAGACTGGTTAGTGACTTTTCAACTTTTTCTGATGCTCCAGCTCCCCTTTCCAGGCCTTCATTTGCCAGCTCCTCATGCAGGTCTGTGAAGTCTGATTCCTATAAGAAATCCTTGTTCCTGTTAAACTCATCATGACTGTTTCCTTGTGAAGCCTGACCTACATCAGTCCAAGAGAAGGGACCAGGAGGGAGGGGAATGGAGGAGGAGGGGAGAAGACAAGGGAAAGTGACCTGAGCCTTAGATGTCATCCAGCTGACCTGGCCTCCGGCAGGAAGGGGACCCAGTTAGGGCCTCCTATTGTGGTCGCCTTTTGTGTTCTTTCCTGATTTGAGCAAGTCACTTTTGTTGGTCTTTTGGCCTTCATTTCATAACTGAGGAAAAACTGGATGCCTTTCTGCCCTCAGGAAAGAGGGCAGTGACTTAAAACGAGCATTCCAGTGCAATGAGAGGTGAGAATGGAATCCTAGTTCCTGCCCTTCTCACTTCTGCATTTCCGTTTCACACAAGTCCACCTTGTTGGGACAGCCCATCCCATGGTCCCACTTCATCACTCAAGGATCAAGATCTTGCAAAGTACTTGGAGTCCAACTGCCTGGGCTCAACTACTGGCTCAACCACTTTCTAAATGTGGACCTTGGTCAAGTTACCTCACCTCTCATTTCCTCATCTGAAAAGGGAAATAATAATAGTGGTACTTAGAAGTGTTCAATGATACAGTGGATAGAGAGTCTTCTATCCACTTGGCATTTAGTAGGTACCATTGTCATGATAGTTGTTAGAGCAAAGTCCAAATCCCTCTACGTAGCTTTTCATCTTTGAATGAAGTGAAATATTCAAAATTTACTCATATTTTGTCCAGCAGTTTTTCATAGCAGCATGTTCTTGCCATTTACTATGAAAGTTCTACTGCCCTTTTACTTGTGGTCTCCCCTTGTTCCTTAAACTGCCAGTGAGGTAGGTATGGCAGACTCTCTTGTTTGGCTATCCCCAAAGCCATCCCCAACCCTTGTATCTTCAACTCCCACTATAGAGAGAATGAAAACAAACCAGGTAGCTGCTTTCCCATTCTCCCTGCAGCTCAGGGTGGACACGTGACTCAGTTCTGGTTGGTGAAATGTAACGGGGGAAATTCCTAAAGAGTAGTGTCTGGGAGGGCTTTACGTTCCTGACAAAAGGGACAAGTCCTGTGGACACGTCCCCTCCTCCTTCTAACAGCCTTGAATGTGGATGTGATGACTGATGCTGTGGCAGCCATCTTTTGTTCATGCACAGGAGGATGAGATGCTTACGGCTGAGAATGGTAAATATAGAGAAAGAGCCTGGGTCCTTGATAACTGAGTTGCTGAACAAACCTGGAGATGCATATGTGTCCTTATATTTTACCCAGTTTCTCATTGTGATTGCCATTTTTCATCAATGCTTCCGTTACTTGCATATGAAAGCTTTTTTAACTCATACCAGTTGTTATGCCTATTTTAAGTATAGGTGTGGAGAGGCTCAAAAGGCAAATTCCAAAAATTCTCACAGCTTTTAAGTAGCAGAGTCAGAATGCAGTCCCAGGTTCTGTCCAAAGTCCAAGCTCTTAATCCCATTTTTATTTCAAGTCTGATCCTAGACCCTCATAAGTCTTTCCATGATTAATCCAGTCCACAGAGAACTCTTGCTGCACTGATTCCTGTTTCTCCATTTCAACAGTGTGGCAGTTAATGATTTTCTAATACATCAAATGCGTTGTACTTTTGACCCACCTTCCTCTCATACGTGCTTTTTTTTTTTTTTTGCGGTACACAGGCCTCTCACTGTTGTGGCCTATCCCGTTGCGGAGCACAGACTCCAGATGCGCAGGCCCAGCGGCCACGGCTCACGGGCCCAGCCGCTCCACGGCACGTGGGATCCTCCCGGACCGGGGCACGAACCCGTGTCCCCCGCATCGGCAGGCAGACTCTCAACCACTGCGCCACCAGGGAAGCCCATCTCATACGTTCTTTTTAAGGTCCGAGAAGCCACAGACTGTAGAGTGAAGATCAGGAGATTTGGAGATTGGTTCAAATGGCTGAGTGGCTTTGGAGGAAAGTCAGTTCATCTCTCTGGGTCTCAGTCTGATTTATGAAATCAGAAGGTCATAAGGTTGCCTTAAGGTATTAATAAGAAAACTATTTGTAAAGCAATTAGCAGAGTGCCTGACTCGTAACAGACACTCAAAATGATAGCTACCACTGTTATTACCATGTGTTTATTTCTTGTGTACTGTCTTAGTGTGTGGCAAAGGGATGACCAATAGTATGAGTTCAATAAGCAACCACCGTTAATAGAATAGTCCATTGACTATTTCATTAAGAACTTACTGAGATGTCATTTTATTCCAGACACTGTGCTAAGTATATGACTTGAAAGATTTTTTTAGGTCAAATAAAATACCCCTGTCTTAGACACATGAACAGATAGCTATAATACAATGTGACAAATTCAATAACAAAGAAACTCATAGGGTTTTATGGGGACACAGAGGAAGGGCACTTATCAAATCTAGGAAGGCTTCCAGGAGGAGGATCCAAATTGACTCCTAAAGAATAGAAGAAATTAGACTATGATGTCTGTGATTGTCTTCCAGCCCCCAGAACTTTGTTATCCTTTGTCAGGAGTAAGTTAAAGAAATGGCAGGTGAAAGGGTGGCATTTGCACATCTGTGAATGGGGCCTCAAATTCATGTCTATGGTAATTGCTTTTGCATCTGAACTCCCGTCTAGAGGCTGGGTTAGTTAGAAACAAGCCTCCTTTTCAACTTCACTTTCATTTCAGCCTTTCCTTCTTTGTGGTAAACACACAAGCCATTTTGTAAGCTCTCTCCCATTTCCTTTTAGTCACGATGCATATTCTTAGAAGCAGCCTGCAGAGAAACAAAGGTTAATTCTGCAGGGAATGAATTGCCAAGCCGTGTTCGTATTTGAAATTTTGATTTAGGAAAGCAACGTGAGTTTTTCTTTACTTTGTAAAGTTCCCTCACATCTCCATCTGTGGCAGATCCATAGGCCTGGCTCCATGCATCAGCCAGAGTCCCTGATGAGATTTTGATTCTGCTTTTTAAAAGGTGGGAGACTGGCTTTGCCAGTGCTTACAGGACCTCTGGTAAGGGGTGCTCAGTTAGAAGGCTTCAATCCCCGCAACCTGGCTGCATACAGAACGCTGTAAAGTCAGTGGGCAAGAACAAGGCTGACAGTACTTAGGTAGAGCCCCTGAGGTTGGTGCATTTATGAAATATCAGAAGGTCACAGAGGTCATCCTCAGCTGGTGACAGTGCTATTTAAATACCGCTGTGTTCCAGGTGAGAGCCTCTTATGGGCCCTACCTGATCTGTCAGGGAATCGATCTGGGTCTCAAAAGGCTTCCCTACAAGAATATCGCTGTATAACATGGAGTGTTTGGTAGATCTTGGGGTACTTCATTCATTCACCAAATATTAATGAACACCTACTATTTGCCACAGGTCATCCCAAATGGTAATGGAGAAGCAGAGCTGTCCCCTGTGTTTTAGAAATTCTTGTACTGCACACAGAAGGCAAGTGAGGGGTTGGAATCTACTTGTGGAGGTGTGAACTCGTGTGACTGTGTCTGCCAAGACGGTGTGATGTTTTCTCATCCACCTGTTCAGAGAGGGCAATTTTCTCTGACTCACACAAAAGTGCAATCTATGTTAGCCTCTGCCCTGTGTACAAGACAATCATAGTGCTTGCTTTTATCCTAGCAGGGGATGAGGAGGGGGCCAGAGGATAGGTATCATAAGCAACTTGAGAACTGGGTACACACATTTTTTTCCATACTCAGGTAGTCTAGATATGAGCTACCTTATCATATCCTCTTAAAGGGTCCTGAAAAGAATTTACACTCATAAATGCATCATTGAATAATGTGAAATGTACTGAAGAATCCATGGGGTAAACAGGCAACCCAGTAATATTCAAGATGACTTCAGATTATGCCAAGTGCTAAGAAGGAAATGAAGAGTGTGATGTTAGTGCAGTGATGGGGGAAGGGTGTTACCTTACTTCAGTAAGTGGTCAATAAAGACTTTCTAAGGATCAGCCTTTGAGTGCAGACTAAGGGTGTAAAAGACCTCGCAATTGAAAAGCTGGGGATTCAAGGTACTCAACGAGTCAAAGAGTCTAACTAGAGAATGTTGACATGTATTTTCCAGGGCCTTTATTTGAGAGAAGGAGAGTTCCCCAGTGATAGCAACTGCACTTCCATCTGGGTCCTGACATTGTTCTTATGCTCAGAATCGATCGATTCCTTGCTATTCTTAGTGGGCAGAAACTCTTTGCAAAACTTGACCTTTCCCAAGTGTTATCAATAGCGCTAATAGCTATGCTGTCAGAAATGTCCACTAATCATCACACATCAGGGGGCTTTCTGAGTTCAGTGCTCTTGGTTCAGAATTTCTGCTGCCCTTGGAATGTGTCAATGTTTGTTGAAGAGTCTTCCTTTACAGAAGTTCAATTATGGTATAATGATTCATTTTGTGTCATATTTTTACATGCTCATGTGTCTGTTTTCACCAATAAACTATGAGTCCCTAGGGGGCAAGGGTTTTGTATTTTTCCCCTTTGTGCTCCCAACACGAAAACAGTGTATAGTTCAAAACAGGCAGGCAACACTTTTGTGTTCTGTTGATCTTAGGATGGTCCCATACCCAAGTGGTGTGATGTTTTGATGCTTTGCTAACTTATAAGATTGACAGATAACCAGAAAATCCAAAGTCACTCTCCTAGGCTGATGACATTCATCCCATGCATTGTAAACAACTTGAGAACTGGATCCATGCATTTTTCCATAATTTGGTATTCTAGATATGAGCTGCCCTATTATGTCCTCTTAAAGGACCCTGAAAAGAATTTATTCTCATAAATGCATTAGTGAATAATGTAAAATTTACTGAAGATTCCATTGGGGAAATAAGATTTTACATTGCACTCCAAATTCAGCAACCTAAAATCTCTCTTTTTTTAACCAAAGTCCACTCACCCATATTGTCTGGAGACTGTGTTTCTCTCTCCCTCATTTCCTAAAGAGTCCCCAACTTCATTGACATCTCCTCTTTTCTATTTCCTGGAGCATCTACTGTTGCCCAAATCACTTGTCAAAGTTTTCTTCTAAACAATTACCATATTCTGTTCAAGTGAGGTTTTCATAACAGCTTCTAAGAGAATATGATAGTCTCCATATTGTTCACCCTATAGTCCTTGCAGTGTTTTGAACATAATAGATGCTCAATTAATAACCAACTGAATTCAAAATAGCACAGTGCAATCTATGCTATACTGTGTTATGAACAAAACAAGAGCTTCTAAACAGTCTCAGACTACTTGAGATCTATCCCATTTTTCCACTGCAGGGGGTAGCCATGCTGAGTCCCATCATCAACAAATGGCAAAAAGGAGTTTCCTCAGCCCTGGGCTTGCCAGAATTTGGTCATTCCAAACTGTTACACAGTTAACTTCTAAGTTTGTGCACAAACACGTAGATCAGTATAAACCACTTCTTCCCCGCTAACTTTACGGTTTAGGAGCTAGTCTAATGCTCAAAACCCAGTGGCACAGGGACCCCAGGTAGTGACTGCTCCACCAATTCCTCCTTCCCTACAGTGGCTTTAAAAAAAAATCTACCCTGCCCAAAGCCCATAGTAGCTAACTGATGACCCTGCTCCTGGGCCTCCGCTAACGAGAACAGAGAAGGCACATCACCCTAGTTGAACCAATCACCTCTCTTTCTCCTGGGTATCTGGAATTGAGGCTTGGAGATGCAAGTACAGGCCGAAACAGAAGGTTCTGTAGACCAATATATAAGTAGATGAATGAGAAGAGAAGCTGGACTAAAGACAGAAGAGATGATGTAGTCAGAGAGATAGAATGAGGGTTCATGGTGATTTTACAGTTTCCACGATGCCTCTTGCATCTGTTTCAGTGAGATTCTCTCTGCATCTTTATAATAGCTTCACTTTCCATTTGTCCTCCTTTGAGTGTGTCTCTGGCCCATGAACCAAACTATCCCTATCCAACCACCCCTTTTCACCCAACAAAGACAACCATCACTTCTCTGTGAGCAACCCATGCTCCCTGCACACAGGCTCCTTTTAACACACTGAATTGCAATTCGTCATTTAAAGATTTCTTCGTTACCAGGCGGTGAGCAGACTGAAGTCAAGGTCTATGAGTTCATACCTTATCCCTATTACCTAACTTCATACTAGGGACATAGTAAATGCCCAATTAATGTCTACTGAACCAAATTAAGACAGTGTCATCTGCAGGATAAAATCATGTACATATCTATTTGTTCTAAGCCCTTACTGTTTCCATCGGAGACCAGGACTCCACAATCAGCTTACAGCCATGCCTTAACAATGTGCACCAATCACAAGCCACTTTGGAGACGCTTTTCTAAAACTAAGCCCATTCCCTTAATTATATCACTGCCTCTGCAGAAAACAGAGACTTTTTAGAGATATGGACAGGACTTTATACTTTCCTAATATAAAAAATTTAAATTAAATATTTAATCATTATTCAGTATGGCCATGGTAGAGATAAAGAGAAACGTGTACAATCCAATTGGAATAAAGGATCCATATCCCCAGAAAGAATTTCCAAGTTGAGAGGTACTTTAAAAGTCAAATGATTCAACTGCTATATTTTATGCTTGGAGATCCTGAGGCCCGAAGAGGACTAAAACCAAGGTTCATAATTCTGAAGACCACCACTCTTTCTACCTAATCCTGAAAGTCACTTTCCTTGAAATATCAAGGTCTGACATTTTTAAAACACTATTTCCCCATTCCTCTATGGTGGATTAATAATATTTCAGAAAGAACATGGTGGCAGGAGAAGAAGGGGTTTCCTAGTTGAGTTGGGCAGAGCTAAGATTTCAACACTAGTCCCTCAGACAAGCCAATATCCTAGTCTGAACTGCCACCTTAGAAAACTATTAGTTGAATCATCTTGGAAAAGAAAGTTTACCTCTTTGAGCCTCGGTTTCCTCATAAGCAATGCATATACTGAAAAATCTGTCTGACAGAATAGGGTGGGAAGATAAGATGAGATCATCAGAGGTCAGCAGACATTTTCTTAAAGGGCCTGATAGTAAATATTTTAGTCTTGGTGTGCCACGTGAGGTCTCTGTTGCATATTCTATTTCTTATCTTTTAAAAATGTACAATAATAAAATAAAATAAACATTCTTAGTACATGGGCCATACAAAAGCAAGCCATCAACTGTAATTTGCCATGGCTGATCAAAAACATATGGTCCAAGAACTAGGCATGTCTTAATGCTGCATATTCAGCACCTAGGACAGTACTAGATGCTTTGGGTATTTGCTCAATAAATATCTGCTGGTGAATAACATATGTAAAGGACCTGGACCTAATTAAACTTAAAAGCTTTTGCACAGCAGAGGAAACCATCAACAAAACAAAAAGACAAACCTACAGAATGGTTGCAAACTATATGACCAACAAGGGGTTAATATCCAAAATATATGAACAGCTCCTACAACTCAATATAAAAAAACAACAACAACCCACCCAATCAAAAAATGGACAGAAGACCTGAATAGACAATTTTCCAAAGAAGATATACAGATGGCTAACAGGCATATGAAAAGATGCTCAACATCGCTAATTATTAGAGAAATGCAAATCAAAACAACGAGATATCACCTCACACCTGTCAGAATGGCTATCATCAAAAAGTCTACAAATAATAAATGTTGGAAAGGATATGGAGAAAAGAGAACCTTTGTACACTATTGGTGGGAATGTAAATTGGTACAGCCACTATGGAAAAGAGTATGGAAGTTTCTCAAAAAACTAAAGATAGAACTACCATATGATCCAGCAATTCCACTCCTGAGTATATATCCAGAAAAAAGGAAAACACTAATTCAAAAAGATACATGCACCCCAATGTTGTAGCATCACTATTTATAATAGTCAAGCTATGGAAGCAACTCAAGGGTCCATCAACAAATGAATGGATAAGGTGATGTGATATATATGTACAATGGAAAATTACTCATTAAAAATAATAAAATTCTGCTATTTGAAACAATGTGAATGGATCTAGAAAATATTATGCTTAGTGAGATAAGTCACACAAAGACAAATACTGTATGATATCACTTCTATGTGGAATCTAAATTAAAAAAAACACAAATATATGTAGAAAAACAGAAAGAGACTCACAGATACAGAAACAAACTAGTGGTTACCAGTGGGGAGAGGGAAGTGGAGAAGAGCAAGGTACAGGTATGGGATTAAGAGATACAAAGTACTATGTATAATATAGATAAGCAACACAGATATATTATATAGCACAGTGCTGCATCTTCAACACCTAGGACAGTACTAGATGCTTGGATATTTGCTCAATAAATATCTGTAATGAATAACATACGTAAAAAGCCTGTCCAAAGTCTAACATGTGAAAATAACTGTCCATTTATTTAATGTTGTTTCTATTGTTAGTGTTGCTTGCTTAGCTCCAGCACTATGAAACAATATGAGAGATACAAAGGTATTGTGCACAGGCAGATTAAAATGGGTGAATTAGCTAACTAAAGAATTCAGAGGAAAAACAGGCAACTGTGATCTCAAGGAGCCAGGAAAATTGTCACAGATGAGGTGGCATTGCTCTGAGCTTCAATGCCAAGATCTCAACAGTCATAGGAGCTGATCTGCATACAGATTGTGGCTGAGCCTGGAAACTTCAGGTGTCCCAGCCCTCTGAGCACTATAGTTATAATATTTTGGATTTTTGGCTGCATGTGCACATAAATTGAAGACCTGTAATTAAGAATCCAGCCTTAGGAAAGCGTGGAGCCACTGTGGTTGAGCACCACATTAGGAAGAGACACTTTCTCCTTCTTCCTCCTCCAACTATGTACACCCTCCAATACACGCTCAGAGGAGCTAGTGCCAAGCCAGCATTGGGGTTGAGGTGATGTTAATCTGATCACTAGAGGCAACGTGACTCAATTTATACCTCCAAACTTGTGGATGGTAATGCACCACCAATGTAAACATTATCACAATTAATTAACCCATCCTCTTTAACAGACAAGGAAATAGTTTCAAAGGTGAAAAAACTTGCTCAAGTTCATCCAGCTAAACAGAGTTATGTCTCTCTGCCTTTTCACTACATGGTTTACCTAAAGAATAAATTGCAAATGACTAGCATCAACTCATTTCCCAGGAATGTATTTTGAATGACAGAAGGCTCTAATGTCTGAACAAGGGTTTGACACTCAGACAAGGGAAGCAGAGAGAGTGAAGATAAACTTCAAAGCTGTTTTCCTTGTGTAGAGAAACCCGACTTCATCAATCAAGTAAACGGGTTCTCAGGGTTTTGGTTGAGTACTAGAGCTTCGATGACGATGACACCCAGAGGGTTGTTAGACCATTGCTGCAGTCAAAATGTACACAAAGATCAGGCTCAGGGTTGAAACTCGGGCTTCATAAAGCTGCTGTCATAAGGAGTCAAAAAGAAACAGGCATGGACCAAGGAGACAAAGCATGCCCCACTCCCTCATTCAGAATAATTGGTCATGTCTATAAAATGTAACCTCCAGATTCATCATGCTACACAGGCTGTTTCAAGTGCAGATGCTAGTATTTGGTCTATTTCATTCAACTCTTCAAGATTAATCAATAAAAAGATGTCTACAGTGCCTGTGTACCTGGCAAAAAAAAGCAATGAAGAAAGAAATGACCTCAGTGGATATAAACACTGCTTAGATTTCTTAGAGCACTTAGGAGGCCCTGAGTAAATCAGGCAGGTTCAAGTATGTGATGGATTTCTGCTGTCCGATTTAATATTTAATATTTTAATATTTAATCCTAAAGCTATGTGCTCCATTTCAAGTTACAGCTTATTAAAAAGTCAAGCTATTAAAAACACTAAGTGTTTTAGTTCAGGAAGAGAGCATAGCCTCCCCTAAGTGACAGGTGACTCTGCTGTCTTGCTTTATTTGTTTTTAAAAACATGGATTTATTTCTTAAATATTTGTTATTCATGCAACAATAATGCTATCCAGTATTTATATAGCATCTGTCTTCAGAGGAGCACTCCAGCAGAATAACATCATCTGTCTTTATGAACTTCATTGTCAGGAAGAAGACTGGACTAACTTTTGCCTTCTTACAGATGAGAAAACAGAGGCTCAGGGAGATTAAATGAGTTTTCCCAAGTCACAGAGTAAACCTATTGGATTTACTCACAGGGAAGCTGCCCAAACCAGTGTTGGTTGGCTATAACAGTAAAGTCTCTGCTACAGATTTCCAGAGCAACGTCCTTCCCACAATTTGTTTACTGCTTACTCATAAACCTTTACCTACAGAGGGATGTCTATGGGATAGACACACACTGCATTACAAATGGCTCATTCATTCATTGAAGAAATATTTATTAAGTTCCTACTATGTGTCAGGTATTATCTAAGCCCTAGAGCTGTGTATTAGTTTCCTTTGGCTGCTGTAACAAATTATCTCAAACTTAGTAACTTGAAGCTTACAGTTCGGGAGGTCAGAAGTCCTAAAGTCAAGGTGTCAGAAGGGCTGTGTTTCTCATGCTGGATTTAGGGGAGAGTCCATTGCCTTGCCTTTTCTAGCTTCTAGAGGCCATGGAATCTTCCAACCTCTGCTTTCATCATCATGTCTCCATTTTATGACTCTTGACTCTCCTGCCTTCCTCTTATATGGATGCTGTGATTATATTGGGCCCATCTGGATAATCCAGTAGTCTCTACATTTCAACATTCACAAAATCTCTTTCGCTATGTGAAATAACACACTCACAGGCTGCTGTGATTGGGACACGGACTTCTTTGGGGAAGCGAGATAATATTCAGCCCACCAAGGAACACAACAATGTTTAAGACTTGTTCTAGCTCTTGCAGCAATCTTTGTTTGGTGGGAAAGAGGTACACAAATGAATGATGACAAAATATGATCATAAATGACAAGAGATGATGAGTGAGAAGATGGGCTAATGGGTGTGAAGAAGACCCCCAAGAAGATGATGTCCAAAGCTAGTCTGAAAGGATTAGTGGGAAATAATCAGGCAAAGGATTAAGGTAGTATGCTGGAGGTCAGGAAGTCCAGGGACCAAGGATGCTCTAGGCAAAAGTCACAGCACAAGCAGAGTGCTGTTTCTACTTCATTGACTTTGATGTTTGCTTCCAACTGGTCTGCTTTGTTTCAGAGGTACCCTGAGTGATAGAAAAAGGAATCGACTGTAGAGCATAGCACTGAAAAGCAAGAGGCCTGGTGTCAGGCAATCTGGGCTTCATCCAAGCCCTGACCCTTCCTAAAAGTTTAGCTTCTCTGAGCTTTACTTTTCACATCTGTCAAATGGGAGTACTAACTGTACTTACAGAGTTGCTCCAAACATAAAATGAGATAATGAATATAAAGTTCTTAGCACATAGTTGGTGCTCAATAAAAGCTAGATTTTTTTTAGTTGCCTCACTTTGGACCTCTTCTGCTCCAAGATTCTGTAATGGGGTGCATGTTTTGACCTGTGACAGGAAACCCCTCTAGAAAGAGCAGGTGACTATTTCCCTAGAGACCCTCATTCCCAGGGATGAGGCCACATGTCACTTCAGGAAGATTATGAGGACTTCTCCAGGATGTTATAGAGGGAGAAAGCAAGACTGTGGCTGACATACCGGGACTGCTGGGTCCTGGAAATTTCCTATTGTGGGAATTTCACTTTCTTTTCTTTTTGAAATAGCCAGGTATGGCTATTCTTGGGGAAAAATAAATAGCTGTGATTTCTGTTCACTGGAGGAGTCCTAATTTCCTGACTTTTTCCCACAATGTTGACAGTATCATGTAGATGAAGACAAGTTGTGGAAACTGGGCCAGGTCAGCTGCTAATGACCATGTAAGTGACAGAACTTCAATTTACCCACGGATAAAATGAAATGCTTTGAACAAGATGATTTGTAAGACTCCTTCTAGATTTAAAATTATGTTATTTTATGGTGAGTCTGGAGCATAAATAGGCACCAACTACAAAAAGGCAACCTGGGCTGATGGGAAAAGCATGATTTTGGGGTCAGACAAATGTGTGCTTAACTCTGAGATTTACTCACAGGGTTCATTTCCCTGAGTCTCAGCTCCTGCAAATTGGGGATGAAAGTGCCTACCTGAAAGCGTTGACAGGACGACTACAAGATGTCATATGTAATGGAGAGTCTGGCACAAAATTGGTGTTCAATGAATGTTGAATGTAAAAACGGAATGGGGTGTGTCTCACCAACATTTCACCCTCAAATACCGGCGACCAGATCCTTTTCTCAGAGGTCTTCTTTTTTAAATTTAATGTTTACTGTTACCAAAGTATCATGTGTTTACAGTTCAAAAAGTCAGAGTATTAGAAGGCTTAAATGAAAAATAACAGTCTCCTTCCTCACTCCTTCTTCCCCCCACCCCGGCTAATTACTGCTCCTTAGAGGAAATAACTTTTAATTTTTAGCCATTCCTGGTAGTTTCCTTCCATATTTCTAAAAAAAAAAACATGCTTACACTGTTGTTTCTTAATCTATTAATTTTAACATCCTGTTAATGGTATTGGAAGATGTTTCTCTCTGTCTCTCTCTGTCTCTGTCTCTCTCTCTCTCCCCAGACGCACTCACATCCTGCCAATTCAGTGGTGCCACATTTCTGGGTTAAATCCATAATCAGCACGTGCATCATTGTGGTGGTTCAGCCAAAGAGGTACAATGATTCAATTTCTTCCTCATACTGGTGTAGTTTTTCCCAAAGTTATTGCCTTTAATTCCTCATTTTCTACACACCCAATATGAATTCTTTTCAAAAACATTCACCAGAACTCCAAAAAATTACTGTGATAAATTCATTAGTAAGCTATCCAACATTTATCTAGGAGGTACCCCTTCAGGACACCTGTGCCACCTTCTCCAATATGGACTGGGTGTTCTCCAGATCTGCTACGTAACTGTCACCCTACATCACCTACCCCCTTCCTATCCTTCACCACCTCTTGGGACTGTCTTTAACTTCTCTGCTCTGTTGAACCCCGTTTTCATGCTTCCATATTTTCCTTTTTCTTGATTTTCTTTCTTTTTTCAGAAAGTCACAATCTCCAAAAGCTTTCTCAGGTAAATGTTTGAGTCCTTGCATGTCTGAAAATAGTTTTCACCGTATCCTCACTCTTGAGTAATAGTTTGAGTAGGTAATAAATTCTAGGTTGTAATTCTGAGAGCGTGGATCTTTTGTCTTCTAGCTTCTACTACTTCTGTTGAGAAGTCCAACGTCAATTCCTTATTCTTTTTTTTTTTTTTTTTGCAGTACGCGGGCCTCTCACTACTGTGGCCTCTCCCATTGCGGAGCACGGGCTCCGGATGTGCAGGCTCAGCGGCCACGGCTCACGGACCCAGCTGCTCCGCGGCATGTGGGATCTTCCCGGACCAGGGCACGAACCCGTGTCCCCTGCATCAGCAGGCGGACTCTCAACCACTGCGCCACCAGGGAAGCCCCAATTCCGTATTCTTAATCCTTTTCATATGACCCTTTATTATTTCCTTGGAGTCTGCAGGATTATCTCTGCATCCTCAGCATTCTGTGATTTAAAAATGATGTGCTTTATAATGAGTTTTAAATTTTATTTTATTGAGTACTCAGTAAATCTCTATAGCCCAGAGCTTCATATCTTTCACTTCTGGGCAATTTTATAGCATTCATTCTCTGATAATCGCCCCCCTGCCATTTTCTCTTTCCTCTCCCTGCAATTTCTGGTAGTTATATATACAGCTTCTGAACTTCCTTTAGTTTTCTAAAATCTGCTCTAATTTACATCTCTTTGACTTTTGTTTCTACTTTCTTAGAAATTTCCTGATCTTTCTCTATCAATTATGCTATTTAAAGTTTGTCTCAGCTTTAATATTTTTAATTTCTAAGAGTTGTTTCTTGTTCTCTTATAGCTCATTTCTCATAGCATCCTTCTCTTGTTGCATTGATGATATATTTTCTCTACGTTCTGTGAGGATCTTAACTATCATTTATTTGAAGTTTTCTTCTGCTTCCTGTATTACTTCTGTTTTTCTCAAGTTCCATTTTACTGTGTGCTTTTTCATTTTTTTCCCATGTTGAAGACTTTTCTCAAGGGGCTGACTACCCTTTACATGCATTAATATTTGAGTGAAAGCGCACACACACACACACACTGATTGGAAGATCTGTGCATGGGATTCATCAACTGAAATTTATGAAAGAATTTCACTCTCATGGATCAAGCTATTCTCTTGGGATAATCCTAAATTTAGTATCTGTCATTATTTTTTCCTGGTCCCTCCTGTTTGTTTCTGGAAGATTCTCCTAATCTTCTTCTATCTGGAGGTATAATCCTGGCTGCCAGCATTCCAGGAGCCCAGAGAAAGAGGGCTGGACAATCTCTCCATTCAGTATACTGACTTTCACTTAATCCCTCTCTTTTCATGACTCACATGCCCACCATTCTCTGAGCTCGACATTTCCTGATTCAATTTTTCCAAATCTTCATCTCCCCTTCTCTGCCTGGCTCCACAGGATGGGGTTGGTTATCTGGGAGTCTGCACATCCTTTGCCCATGCTTTCTGAGGTAGCTGGTACCTCCAATTCCTGACACTTTCTGAGGTTCTGTGACTCACATCACCTTGATTTGTATTCATATTCCTCCTTGACGAATCCTTAGATTTTACTTTTCTTCACTCTGTTACTTCAGTTACATTCATCGATCCACATTCCACTGCTCAAAACTTGGTTGACATACCATATCGTTATTGTCTCCTCTCTCATTCTAGTTTCTCACTCTATTTTATATTGTTTTATCCCCTTAGTGTCATTTAAGTGGGAGTCTCCAGGGAGGAATGTAGATAAACGGATGCGCTCAATCTGTGATGTTTAACTGGAGTCTATTGGGGGTTTCTTTCAGTGAAAGATTCTGCATGTGGGTGAAACATGAAAAAATACAGAGAATGTGCTTCCCTGATAGTCTCTTTCTGATTTTCTAAATTACAATGGCCTGATATTCTAGAGTAAAAGAAATTATCTAGAGTCACTCTGCCCTACCTAAAGATCTATCTTGAATGCCACCCTCACATCCTGTCCCTCCTAAGATTCCCAACACTCCCAAAGCTTATACTTTTGCTAGGCACTTCTTCTCTGCTCAGATGGACTGGAAATGTTTTTTTCTGTTTTTTTATCTCTCCAGTATCACCTCAAATCTAGGACACAAGACTTTTTGTGTAATTTCAGTGCACCATCTCCTTTCCTCCCATATACAAAGGAAATTTCTTTCTGAAAAGCATCTACATAGAGTAGACTTTTACTGAAGATTGAAAAGTAATAGTCCCCTCTCTAGAATGACATCTGATACCAGATGTTAAGATTTTAATTTCCCTCGCCCTGCTACGCCATGATCTATGTGTAAATTTATTTCTAAAATGAACACAAAAGTTCAAATTGCATGGAACTTCTATGTATCCTGATAGAAAAGATGAAGAAATCATAGTTTCTAATCCAGGAAGAAGTTTTGCTATTATCAGCCAAGAATCCTCATAAATAATTTTTAACAACACACCCTATATCTGTTTTTCATTTCTATATCCCAAGAAATAAATATTTAGAACAAGGCCAAGAGGTGACAAAGGACATCAGTGTACATTATTTCATTTAATCTTCTTAACAGCCTTGCAAGATATCATTTTACAGACGAGGCAACAGAGACTAAATGACTTTCCTAAGCCACATAGCTAGAAGTTGGCAAAGCCAGGAATTGTAATAATAACTTCAACTGACACCACTGTGCTTTCTATCCACAGAATTTAGATAAAGAGATTCACAGGTAAATGAAAAGAGAGAGATACAGATATATGTGTATACACATATAGGGATTTATGTATATATGCATGTATACGTATAATTTTTCACTCTCATGATTACAAACAGATATTGTTATCCCTCTTTCTAAGATTTAGAAACTAAGACTCAGAAAGAGGGGGACAAATGAGGGGTATTGGATTAACAGATACAAACTACAATTTATAAAATAGGTAAGCACCAAGGATATATTGTATAACAAGGAATTATAGCCATTATCTTGTAATAACCTATGATGGAGTATAATCTGCAAAAATACTGAATCACTATGCTGTACACATTAAACTAAAATATTTTAAATCAACTATACTTCATTTTTTTAAAAAAAGAAACTTAGACTCAGAGAGGTTAAGTAACATGTCCAAAGTAACACAGCAGTGACTCAATCAAGATTGAAATCCAGAGTCATCTAACTCTGAAGTTTGTTTTCATCCCATTTCTTCCTGCTGCCCTTGTTAACTAGTCTCCAGAGACAGCCCCCAACAATCCCTCTCCACCCTGAACATAGCTATCACTCCTCACATGAAGAGGGGAAGTGTGTTTCCCCAATCCTTGAATCTTGGCTGGTTTTGTGGCTTTGACCAAGAGAATGCACAGAAGTGACATTCTGGGGTTCCAAACTCAAGCCTTAAAATAACTGGCAGCTTCTATTTCCTGCTTCATGGAACTCAGACACCACATTGTGGAAACCCGTTAATGGGGAACTGAGACACTCCCAGCTGAGCTCCCAGCTGAAGGTCAGCAGCAGCCACCAGCTACACGACTGAGCCGTCCCCATCGTGCCAGCCCAGTCAAGCCCTCAGATGATTTCAGTCTTAATCAGCGCTACGTGCAGCAGAAGAGCCACTCAACCAATCTCAGCCAACCCACAGAACCACAAGATATACTAGAATGGTTATTGTTTTAAGCCACTAAGCTTTGGGCTGTTGTGTTATGAAGCAAGAGATTACAAAACACTGCCTTTCTTGGAAGAGATGAGCCCAAGCCCTGTGACTTCAAAGCCGTTTCTCTTTTTATTAGAGTGATCACAATGACATCATTTTTTCCACCAGGGATAGAAATGACATGAATTCTTTGGTACCTAAGAATGATAGTATCTGAAAACAAGATACTCAAGGAGAACTTAGAAATGGCAAATTAAAAATATATATAGTTTTGGTAAGAGTATATAGAAACAAGAAATACTATTCATCTACTGTTAGTGGGAGTATAAAATGCTAAAACATACCTGAGGGCAATTTGGTGACATGTATTAGACGTCTTATGATGCTCATGTTCCTTGATTTAGAGATATTACTTCTAGGCATTTATCCTTGGGAACCATAGTAGGCATGTGCAAAGAATTTTTTTCTATAAGAATGTTCAGCCTAGCACACTTGCAAAAACGAAATAGAGAGAGGAAGAGAGGGAGAGAGGAAGCGAGAGAGATCCTAAATATCCACCAACAGGGGACTTGGATAAATAAATGATGGTATATTCACATAATGGAAAATTATTGCATTGCTACTAAAAGCAATGCAATGACAATCTTTTTCATGGCATGGAAATGCATTCCATGTTAAGAGGGATAAAGTCATATATGAAACAATGTAGTTTCCACTGGTTTTTGTAAGCAACACGAATGAAAACTAACACTGATATAGGGGGGCTTCCTCTATTCCAAGCACTTTTCAAGGACATATCATCAAAATAAATAATGACCTTATCTCAGTGGTATGATTATTTCTTTATACCTTTTAATATTTACTATGTATTTTTAATAAACATATAAGAATATTAATACCAACCCATATTATAAACATATGTATAATTTTTAAATAGGTTGGTAACTTTGGGATTTCTGAGATGATTAATGAAACAGTTCTGCCATTCTGAGATTGTCATGGACACAACCAACACATTCCCATGATGCGCTTTTTGAGGTGGTAGCTTGAGCCAAAATCCTGGGCTTAAGGAGCCCCTGGTCTCATGCATCTATTTAGTGCAAAATCTTAGGCCAGTTCCGGGCTACCTCCTGGCCAGTTTCCAATTTTGTTTCTGCCATACACATTAGGCAAGGGATTCCAGTGTGTTCTCTATAGGGGGTGGGCCAAGTGAATGTTTGGTTTTATTGCATCCTGGATGTTATAAGCTCTCTGCGGATTCAGAACACATTGCTTCCTTATGCTCTATAAGCTTGGGAAGCAGGGGTCTTTCTGCATCCTAAACTGACCCTCCTGCAATTAGAAATGAGGTTTCCAGCAGGAGCACTATCTCCATGTGAACAGCAGACAATAGCCTTTGGCTCTGTTTAACAAGATCAGCGAGCTACGCTCTTCAATTGGCTAAATTTATATTGCCCACTAGACCCTGTGAATAAATAACAAGGAAATTCTTTTGTTGGCTGGAAAATAATCTAGACAAATTCTATCTTAATAATAGTCTCTCAACAGGCCATACAAGTGCCAGCAGGCACGAGCCAGATCAGAGATGGGAACAGGATCTCAGAGTCTGGAGGGTCTGTAACGAAACGCTACACCTGCTGCCTCTCAAAGTAGAATTGATTGGATAAAAATTTAGTAAACAAGAATCATCCTGTGCTTGTTTCCCAGCCTTTCAGCATCTAGAGATTAAGGACCTATTTCCCTGGAGCCTGGAAAATGCTTTGAATTTCTAGTGAGATAAGCACTGGCCTGGAACATGGGAGGTGCTCTGTGTTTAAAAATAAACAAACTGGGTGGAACAATAACCATTGGTCACTCTCACTTAATATTCATTTGGTGTGACACTGCCCAAAGGGAATTTATCCACTCACATAACTGAATATTTCAGGGGCTGGACCAACTGCAGGCACGGCTTGATCAGGGCTTAAAATGCTGTCACAGGATCTAATTCCTCTCTCTTTAAATTACAGTTTAATTCACCTCATGGTGGATTCTTTTTTTTGACAAGTTCTTCCATCATGGTCAAAGACAACTGTGAGATGTTTTCAGCACTAACATCCGATCTCTTTCAAATTCCTTGTGGAAAGAGTGAGAATCTCTTTCCCTAGAGGACCAGCAAAAAACTCATTATGCTTCACTGGCTCTGTTTAGGTCACATACTCATCCCTGAACTAGCCACTGCATAGTTCAAATGAGTAGATCTTAGTATGAACCAACTTGCCCTTGTTTACATCTTTTCCCCTGTAGTTATGGAAGATGGGAGGGGGATATCATCCCCAACCAAAAACATGAATTGAAATGTGTGAGAACTAATTGATCCAGAACTAGTTTAGAGTGTACTTAAAAAGAGGAGTGTGCCTGGATCGGGTGACAAAGACCTCAAATCTAACATAGATATTAAAGAAGATGTTAATTGCACCCTTGTTCCTTCCTTACAGAGTGTCATGAGCTATATTCTATTTCTTGAAGCACAATCTGTGGGGTGAAAACCATTTCCCACCTCATCTTGCAACCCCTGCTCTTCATGGCAGGATCCATTCCAGCCTCCTACCATCATTCCTTGCCCTACCTCTATTCTAAGGCATGCCCTGTTGAAGGTAAGGAGTTCCCTCTATATCATAGTAGTAGCTATCACCTACTATTCACTTAGCATACACCACGAATGGTGCAAAATCCTTTATGCAAAAATCTCATTTAATCTTCACAGAAACTCTAGGAAGTCACATCAATTACTTGTAATATGAGGAAAATGAGGTTCAGGAAGATGATAAAGCTTGGGCAAAATCATATAGCTACTAAGTGAAAGAAAGGCAATCTTCTATTATATGATTTCTGAGCCAGTGCTCTTGACTATACAGTGACTCAGTCATCTCCTTCCTCCACCATACAGAATGATTTCTACCTGGCAAGACTTCTGCTTGCTCCCTTCTTAGATCTGATGGTTTCCCTGTTTAGCTTCCACTGCCACACTTCCTGCCTTATCACTCTAAATATGCTTTAAGCTCCAGACCAGTGGCTGAAAGCCAATGACTTCTTTCATTCCAAGCTTGCCTTATAGATATGATTATGTTTTCTGCTTGAAGATTGCCACTTGCTTGGCACCAGGGATCCTTCCCACTGCTTGTGTTCTTCATTCCTCTGCCTCCTTATTGGGAACACCCACTCTGACAGCCTTTTACTTCTTACCTTCCCTGCCAATAAGAAGTTCCTGCCCATAAGATATGTGAACCAAAAATTACAGAAAAAGAAATACAAGTGCCCCATAGCAATATGCAAAGATGTTCATTATCACTGACAATAAGAGAGATGCAAATTAAGATTACATTGAAATAACCATTTAAAGATTGACAAATACCCAAAAGATGGACAACATATTCTGCTGGTGAGGTTGCAGGGAAAAAGACTCTTTCATTTATTCTCGTAGTAATGCAGAATGGTACAACACTTAAGGAGAGGAAACTGTCCATGCTTTAAAAAACTGTGTATGCATGTATCATTTGACTAGCAATCCCACTTCAAGAACTCCATTCCAAAAAGAAGTTGTCAAAAATTTAAATGCACAAATACACAATATTCATTGTGGCATTATTTATAATAGAAAAGACTGGAAAGTACAAATGTTCATCAACAGAGAACCAGTTTAAAAAACTATGGTACACATCCACACAGTGGAATACTATGCAACCGTGAAAAAGAAATGAGGACTACAATCACTCCTCATCATTTGTGATTCTGTAGTTGCAAACTAATGTACTCGCTAAAATTTATTTGTAACCCCAAAGTCAATATTGGTGGAACTTTTGTGGTCACTCCCAGTCATGCATATGCAAAAAGCTGAGTTATGATGTGCACAATCCCAGTTGAGGTCAAGCAAGGCAACTCTGCTTTCTTCTTTCAGTTCTCATAGTGTAAACATTAAGTGTGTACATAGTATTTAGTGCCATCATTTTTGCATTTCTGTGCCTTTTGATGGTGATTTCACTGTTTAAAATGGCCCCAAGCATAATACTGAAGTGCTACCAAGAGGTCCTAAGAAAAGGAAAGTTGTGATGTTCTTGACAGAGAAAATATGTGTGTACATATTTACATATATTCTTATGGAAAAAAGTAAGGGGCAGAAGAATGGTTATAGAATGCTACTTTTTAACCTGAGAAAGAGAGCAGGTATGAACAGACATGTATGCACTTATATATTAGAAAAGCAATGGGAGAATAAACAAAAACTTTTTTTAAAGAAAGTTACCTAATAGAAATGGTAAAAAGCCTGATGTAGAGGGGAGAGGAATGGAAACTAGACCTCTCTGAATGTAATCTGTTCTAAGTATTTTACTTTTAAAGTATATAAATATTTTACAAAATTATAAAATAAAGTTAAATCAAAATTTTAAAAAACAATCCCTCAAAATCTAAAACAAAATGAAATAAATGAGCTAAACTGTGCATCAAGTTGGTGACTTAGTGAGGAATTCAGTAAAATACAGTAATTTGCCTGCATATCCCTACTGGGATAGAGCCTAAGGTTAAAAACAACTGCAAAGAAATTGCAAGTTGTTTTCAGAAATTATATTTTTAGCTGTAATATTGATTTTGCTATTTTGGAACTGTTGTAAGAATGCTGTAAGATAAGCAAGTGAGTAATTCTACTGCTGTAACTAGGGTGTGAATTTTGTCATGGAGAAGCAATACCCAAGTACAGAATCAGAAAACTTGGGTATAAACCTTCTGACCTTAAATGTCAGTTGGTGATATAAATAGGAACACATGATGTATTTTCTCTTTTAAAAATATTCACTTCCTAGCTCTGTCTACATAAAAATCCTAGAAACAATGACACAGCCCAGACTGCGGTTTCTAAGTACCATTTCCCCCTTAAAGGAACTTGAGTTCTTTGGGTAAGTGGTCAATTCGTCACATAGGTTAGGAAATATTAAAAGTGAGCCCAGAACATTTTATTATACCAGAAGGCAGGAAAGATGTCAAAGTCCACTGGGGTCAGGTCAAAAAGATTCAAGAGGGGTCCCAAGATGCTCTTCCTACTGGCAAAAGGTGGTTCAATTTTAACTTCAAAAAGAATATACAGGGCTTCCTTGGTGGCGCAGTGGTTGAGAGTCCGCCTGCCGATGCAGGGGACACAGGTTTGTGCCCCAGTCCGGGAAGATCCCACATGCCGCGGAACGGCTAGGCCCGTGAGCCATGGCCGCTGAGCCTGTGCGTCTGGAGCCTGTGCTCCGCAACGGGAGAGGCCACAACAGTGAGAGGCCCATGTACCGCAAAAGAAAAAGAAAAAAAGAAACAAAACCCCATTTTCTAGTTTCTGTATTTGATGCTTTGACATCTCAGGGCTCTGCTGACCCTGGAGAGGGTTAGCCAGTTCTTACAGATAGTAAATGACTCACATGAGACCATGCCTTTCATGTTCAAACCAACCAATCCAAAGCCCATGTCCCTAACTGCCTCTCCACTCTGGGTCACTATCCACCTGCTCTAAGAACCCCAGGGCCAAGTACCAAATAGCTAGGGACAACCCCTACACCCTACAGCCTGCTGAAATGATTAAAACTAGCTAAGCCTGCTTACCCTGATTCACCCATTCCTTCCCAGAGAAATCACAATAAAGGCTCTTGCCCACATTTTCCTCCTATTCCCTCTGCCTCCTGCTCAACCCTGGTGCTTCCCCATGTGGCCCTGCATGGCACCCTGTGCCTCCTGTTTCTAGGGAAGCATGAGTAAAAACTTCTTCCTTCATGACAGTCATTTCCATATCTTTGTGTCTTACCATACAGGATTAAAACAAACCCCAGGTACCCTTAAAACAAACAGAAACCAGCTCTGACCTAATTAAGTAGAAAACGACAGTGGAAAGTTCACACATATTAAGGATCAAGCTGGCAACCAGACTCAGAAAATAAGCAAAACCCAGAGGGGCTTAGCAGCCCAAAGCCTAACTGAGGTCACTCCACAGGAACAGGCTTTTAAGGACGCTGCTGCTGATGCATCCACTGCATGCACAGTGGAGTGCCTGCTGGATACCTGATGCTTTCATTATAAGACCCTCAAGATTCAAGGTCGTAGACCTGAACTTCTGATTGACCAAGGCTGCATGATTTAACTATACTCCAGGTGCCAGGAGGTGGGGAAGAGGGAATAGCTGGTCTCTTTGGTTTCTATCATTCCACACAGTATCTCCTACTGGATGCACAGGGAATATTCTAGTAAAAGTAAGAAGAATGTTTACACCCTAAGTAACAAAAAGGTCAAAAGACCATGAGAGAAGCCAAAAGAGACTTGCTAAGGAGATGAGTAAGCTTCACCTTGTCATTGCTGAGCACGTGCTAACTTAGCCAAATATCTTGGCGTAATAAATCATGGAATTTTCAAAGCCAGGAGAGATTGGTGTTAATTGATTCATGGCCCATGAAGGACTAATCAGGGGCTGCACACCTATTTATCACAAAACTTCCAAAGACTTTTCAGAGAAGCTCTTTAACTTCTTCAGTATAGGATTCATTGAAAGGATTACAAGTTTGACTGAATAGAAACTGTAGATGAAAACCCAATATTCTTCAGTTTGACTCAGAATTACATTAGCAATCCTGAGAACATGAAAGAGGTCAAGTAGCATGAGTCACGATAGAAGAGCAGCCCATCAGAAGCACTCTGTGGGAATGTCTGCAGGCCAAAGTCATTCCGAAGAGACTTAGGATTCAGCATGTGAAGAGGTTTGACTCAAAATTGATTGTGATTTTGAAAGAAAAAGAAATCAGATTTTAAAGACAAATTTAAGCTATTTTTGATGAGTAAAATAAAATTGTCTATAATGTAATAGTATTTCTCCTTCCACCCCATACCTCTCCCCTAAGAGTCGTCATTAAATCAGTGGTAAATTTTAGAATCAATAAGATACTGTAATAAATGTCAAATAAATTTTAGTTTAAAGATACGGCCTTGTGGTGGAATCACCCTGACCCAGCTATATAGCCTTTCTTCTCCTTTGCCTTTCTTTACCATGCTCTTTGCCTGGACCTTCTCATTTCTGTGGAATCTACAGCTCCAGATCTGAGCTGTGTCGGAGCTGAGTGAAGCATACAAACCAGGGGACATCAAGTCTTTGATTTCTCCTCCATGGGCACTGCAAGGAAGCAGTCTTTGCTGTGACATGAAAGACCACTGGAAAGAAGGGCAGGAAGGTGGTCCTGTGCCTGTGGATTGACTTCTTGGCCTCAGCCCTTGAGCCAGTGACCAGGGCCCCACAGTGCTTGGGAAATTTGTTCTTCCTTCTTGGTAGGCCTATTATGGCTTTGACTGCAGACAAGCACAGAGAAATAGGAGCTGGGCACCAGCAGGAGAATGCAGCTGCTCCCTTGGCCCTGTCACCTGTAACACAGTCAAGGCCAGGAGCCATGTATCACCCAAAACACTCAGCTCTTCAAATCTCATTTCTGAAAATGGTGAGCCTTCCTTTATCTGCCTACATTCAAAATCCTGCTTTGCCTTATTTTTGGAATCCAATATTTTAGTCACTTGTTATATTCCAGGAATTATATACACACTACCTTATTGAATCCTCATGAATGCTGTATCAATATTGATATTATTTCTCTTGCTTCTCATTTTATAGATGATGTAATTGAGTTTTGGAAGTGGAGACAGGATTTGACCCCAAGCTCTGTCTGCAAATCTCATTTGAACGAATCAGCATTGGACTGAACTAGTCAGATTCTCCTCCAAACACTTTTTCAATTTAATTTTTATTTTATATTGGAGTATAGTTGATTTACAATGGTGTGTCAGTTTCAGGTGTACAGAAAAGTGGTTCAGTTATACATATACATATATCCATTCTTTTTCAGATTCTTTTCCCATATGGGTTATTACAGAGTATTGAGTAGAGTTCCCTGTGCTATACAGTAGGTCTTTGCTGATTATCTATTTTATATTTAGTCAAACACTCTTCTTTAAAATAACAGCTTTATTGAGATATAATTCACATACCATATGACTAACCTTTTTTTTAACACATCTTTATTGAAGTATAATTGCTTCATAATACTGTGTTAGTTTCTCTTGCACAACAAAGCGAATCAGCCACATGCATACACATATCCCCATATACCCTCCCTCTTGTGTCTCCCTCCCATCCTCTCTATCCCACCCCTCTAGGTCATCACAAAGCACCAAGCCGATCTCCCTGTGCTATGCTGCTACTTCCCATCACCCAACTATTTTACATTCGGTAGTGCATATATGTCAATGCTACTCTCACTTCGCCTCAGCTTCGCCCTCCCACCCCAGGTCATCAAGTCCATTCTCTATGTCTACCTCTTTATACCTGCCGTGCAACTAGGTGATTCACCTTTTTTAAGTGTAAAATTCAATAGGTTTTAGTGTATTCACAGAGTTGTGCAACCATCTCAATACCTAATTCAAGAATATTTTCATCACCCCCAAAAGAAATTCTATGTCTATAGAATAGAAATTTCTATTTCTATAGAATAGTCACTTCTCATTCCCCCCACCCCAACCACTGATACCACTAATCTATTTTCTGTCTCTACCAATTTTCCTATTCTGGATATTTCATATAAATGGAATCGTGCAACATGTGGCCTTTTGTGTCTCCCTTCTTACACTTATGCATAATCTTTTCAAGATTCACCTATTTTGCAGCACAAATCAGTACTTTATTTGTTTTTATGACTGAATAATATTCCATTGTATGGATACACCACATTTTGTTTATTCGTTCATCATCAATGGAGGGACATTGGATTGTTTCCACTTCTTTTTTTTTTTTTTTTTTGCAGTATGCGGGCCTCTCACTGCTGTGGCCTCTCCCGTTGTGGAACACAGACTCCGGATGTGCAGGCTCAGCGGCCATGGCTCACGGGCCCAGCCGCTCTGCGGCACGTGGGATCCTCCCGGACCGAGGCATGAACCCATGTGCCCTGCACCAGCAGGCGGACTCTCAACCACTGCGCCACCAGGGAAGCCCTGTTTCCACTTCTTTGATGTCATAAATAATATACCATGCACATTCTTGTATAAGTTTTTGTGCAGACATATGTTTTCAACTTTTGTGGGTATATACCTAGGAGTGAAATTTCTGGGTCATATGGTAAATCTATGTTTAACATTTGAGGAACTGTCAAACTGCTTTCTACAATGAGTATACCATTTTACATTTCCATCAGAAATGTATGAGGGTTCCAATTTCCCTACATCCTAGCCAAAACATTATTCTTGCCTTTTTTATTATAGTCATCCCAACAAGTATGAAATGGTATCTCATTGTAGTTTTGATTTACATTTCTTCAGTGACTAATGATGTTGAGCATCTTTTCATGCGTTTATTGACTATTTGTATATTTTCTTTGGAGAAGTATCTATTCAAATTCTTTGCCCACTTTTAAATTGGTATATTTGTCTTTTTGTTGTTGAGTTGTAAGAGTTCTTTATAAATTTTGGATACAAATCCCTTAGCAGATATATTATTTGCAAATATGCTATCCCATTTTATGAGCTTTCTTTTCACTTTCTTGATAATGTCCTTTGAAGCACCAAAGTTTTTAACTTTGATGAAGTCCAATCGATTTTTTCTTTTGTTACTTGTGCTCTGGTGTCATAGCTAAGAAACTGCTGCCAAATATAAGGTCATGAAATTTTATTCTTATATTTCTTTCTGAGTTTTATAGTTTTAGCTCTTAGATCTATGATCTATTTTCAGTCAATTTTTGTATATGATGTGAGGTAGGAGTCCAAATTTCTTTTTTGGTATGGGGATATCCAGTTGTCCCAGCACCATGCATTGAAAGACTATTCTTTCCCCCCATTGAATTATAGAAAATTTAAGGATTTATTTCTAGACTCTCAGTTATCTTCCATTGATCTATATGTTTATCCTTATCCTTATGCCATTGTCTTGATTACCATATCCTCGAAGTAAATGAGAAATAAGGGAAGCCTGAGTCTTCCAACTTTATTTTTTTTTCCCAAGAACCTTTTGGGCTATTCCAGGTCCCTTGCATTTCCATACGAATTTTCAGAGCAGCTTGTCAAATTATGCAAAAAACCCAGCTGGGATGCTGATAGGGACTGCACTGAAGCTGTAAGTTAATTTGGGGAATACTGACATATTACAATATTAAGTCTTCCAATTCATGACCATGAGATCTATTTCCATTTATTTAATCTTCTTCAGTTTCTTTCATGATGTTTCTCAGTTTCAATTGTATATCTTATACATCCTCGGTTAAATTTATTCCTAAGTATTTTATTCTTTTTGATGCTTTTGTAAATGGAAATGTTTCCTAATATTTTTTAGATTGTTCACTGATGGCATATATGAATATGATTAATTTTTTTGTATATTGTTCTTATATCCTGCAACCTTGATGAACTCTCTTGTTAGTTCTAATACATTTTTGCATATGAATTCTTTAGGATTTCTAATCTACATTGTCCAAACACTGCTGAATGAAGTCCTCAATCTTTGGATGGTCTCTTCAGATCCAAATTCCACACTGTTTATAATCATAACCCTCTAATGCTCTCTTGGTTCTAACGGACTTTTTGTTTTTGTTGTTTTATTTTTACCACCTAGTGTCTATTCCCTCCTCTTCTGGTATAGTTTCCAGGGGTACACTCCCTCTCCCACTCTCAGTCCATAACCTTTGGGGAGCTCCAATTCCAGGCATGTGATACAAGCCTGATTACCACATCCATTGGACCATCATCATTGATTTGAGCTGGGCATATGGCACAATCAGAATCAATGAGTTGCATTCTCAGGACTTTGAAAAGTCTGCCACAAGATCACACATTTTTCTTTTCTGCCGGTCTTGAGGTCAACACAAAGAAGAGAGATAGAGATTGGTTCTGATTATATTACTTAAACCCAAGATCACATTAAACTGGAGGTCCAGTCAAGCCCTTGACTATTCAGGTTTGTGATCCAATGAATTATCTTTATGGATTAGCAAGTTCAGGGTGACTTGTCTACCACTTATACTGATGCTACCTCAGATCATGTGTGAGGATAAAAGACCACGGTAGTTTTGCATTTCAACTTCTAAGAGTTTTATTTTAAATAAGTGGTTTAGTGATTAAAGGTGTAACAGACACTTTTTAAAAAATACCCTCATGTTTTGCCTTTCCATTCTATGAAGGAGACTCAAATAAAGAAACGTGATTTCCATCGGGGCACACATATTCAAATTATTTAGTTTTACCTTTGGCAATACACTTTGCTTGAACTCCATGTGCAGCCCCTCTGGTGGTTAATTTAATAGGTAATAATCCAGGCTTCCTTCTCTCCCAGCAGTTTTGCTCATGGTGACTTTGCTCTCAGAGGGTCTGAGGCCATTTGGATTCGTCGCTATAGTATGTTTTAAACTAATCCCATTAGATGGAAACAGTTTATTTTATTAGGAAGATCTAGAAGGAGTTTTGCATAATATCCAACAGTGTTAAGCAAGAAAAAAAGAAACTCCTTTAAATAACCAATTCCACGAGAGACGCTGTTTGCTTTTACTCCTTTGTACAGCTCATTCCAGAGAAAGAAAGCTATCCTCAACTTATGATTTAACATTTACCAGGAACGGCAGAGGTTTTCAGCTCTGGGCCCTAAAACCTATCCTTGTGGCTCAATTCTTTTATTTGATCGGGAACAGGAAATTATTCCAGGGAAAGGGGTTCTTTTATCTCCCAGCTATAGATTTATTTAGAAAGAGGAGTTTAAGGAGGTCAGAGACTGGTCCTCCCCTGACTAAATGGAGTTAATTTATTATTTACCACCTTTATAAAGTAAAGGCATACAGTAGTGCTTAAGAGCTTAGACTTGGAATTTGTCAAACATGGATCAAAAATTTGCCTCTACTGCTCACTAGAATGTGCCCACTGGAAAGTTACTGAACCACTCTGAGCTTTAGACTCCTCTTTTGTAAAGTGGGGTTATTCATAAAACCTACTTGATAGAGTTTTTTGAGGACTGAATGGGATGACACAAAAGGCACTTGGTTCCTGGTGCCTACTAAATGCTCAATAAATATTATTATGTCATTATTGTTACTTTTTAACCTCAGCAGGCATGGTAAATATTGGACAGCCCTGCCTCCCTCTAAGAAGGCATGTTCACAATCCAGTCTCAAAATCCAGGTGGCCAAGATGAGCAAAGTTGCCAGATTTGACCCATGCTGAAAAAGCTGGCATTATCTGCACCCAGTGCTCTCCTGGAAGAATGCCAGAACACCATGGCGTCACAACCATCTAAGTATCAGGAATTTCAGGTATGAAATCAAGTATTGGTTTCTGCATCTAGATTTTTTTTTTTCTGGTTGCTATTTTTTTCCTTATGCCTCCCTTTCCTATTCCTACGCTTTCCAAGTGTTAGGGGATACTGCCATTAAACTTCTTAGATCTGTCTTTGTTTTTATCCCATCCAATCTACTTAAAGCATCTCAACAGAAATAGCAAAGAATCACAAGTTAATTCCACTGAGAATCCACTCAGAATGATGACTCCCAAGCTAAAGGCATTTCTCAATCAGTGGAGTGAATGGTGTGGACATTAGTGCCGCTACTTACAGTCATTGATGAATCTGCTCTTAACCCCCGGAGCCCCCAAGTGTGACTGCAGCAATGGGGCAGGGGAAGGCTTTACAGGGCGGAATAAATGAGCTCATTGAGCCTATATATTTTGGAAGCCAAAACTATCGCCAGATGATTCAAGAAATGGGATGCAAAAAAAATGACTTTTATCACTGAAAAGGAGGAAAGGATTCAACAAAGGCAAACTCTGGGAAGAAGGAACAGCCAATGTTGCCCTATTTCTAGCTCTTCCAATTATGGCATTGGTCTATTCCATTACACTAGTCAAGGAAAAATGCCTCCTTTATAGGTTTGTTCTGCTGGAGACGATGATTATTAAAGCAATTTGTTAGAGGCAGCTTGCGTGCATAATAAAGCAAGATAATCGTATTGGAGAAGCTGGTCTGAAGCAGAGATTCAGCTGGAAAGGCCACTACCCATAACTTGGTTTTTTAGACCTGGGTAATGATGGTCACCCTTAGTGACCAAGCTGCACGGCATGCTTTAATTGGATTTTCCCCAAAATATCTGGTAATGAGATTAAGCCTGCTTAAAAAGTAGACACTTCTGGAATCCTGCTTTCACTTAAGACAGGAAAGCTTATCGATCAGATCACAGCCCCTTTTGGTGGAGAAAAAAATCAGTCTGCCCCTCCAGTCTATTTATTCACTCAACAAATATTCATCCAAGACCTACTCTGCAAAGGGATGGGAATATATGCAGTGAAGAATTTAAAAAGCATAATGGCTGTCTTTGTCGGATTTCTATCCTTGTGGAAGAGATCAAACAAGGCACTATGCAATTAGATATTCAATCATAATCATGACAAATGCTTCAAAGGAGAACTATGGGGCACTTTACATACAAATATCAGAAACTCTACCTAAACTGAGTGATCAGAGAAAATTTTCTTGAGGAGGCAGCATTTTGCTGAACACTAACAATGAGAATTAGTTAAGAAGTGGGGTGGGAAGTAGAAATGTGTTCTAGGCATCTGTCAAGGCTCCGAGGATTGGAGCTGGGAGAGTAACAGAGGAGAGGCACAGGAAGGTTCTGGGAAAGTTGCAAGGGCCCTTTGCATATGCTGCCCTCCTTGCCTGGAGCAGAGTGGGCTGCCTCAGCGTGTATGCAGGGCCATGGGTAGGATCAGGCTCCACTCTAAGAGCACTGGGGAGTCATTGGAGGATCCTAGGCAGGGGGCATGACAGTAATTTAGCATTTTTGAAAGATCACTCTGGCTTTGATGTGAAGAATGACTTGGAGAGGGCAAGAAGGACTCGAGAGGTATTCAGGAGGAAAAAACAACAATACTTGGAAATTGACTGGATATAGAATGGACAGATGAACCTCTATGAAATATTACTAGGAGGAAAATCTCATATTAGAAAGAATCGTTGACATTGGGGAAATCTCCAATGATTATCCACAACTACCCTCTCTGAGCTTCATTTAGTAAAACAAATAAAACCAGGATAAGAAACACTGAATGAGACAGTATTACTAGGTGCAGTTGTAGTAATACTGGAAAAATAAATGTGGACATACACAGGGTACTTAAGATGTGCTCAAAGTTTTTCAAGGTTTCAACTACCATAAGGAGTATGGGGAGTATGACTTCCCAGAGGCCTGGGAGTCTACTTTGCTGGGAGTGCCTAAAATTGTGTTTTAATAGTGAGCATCACAAAGAGGCAAAATTATGGACTTGTGAAGTCAGGTGTGTGTGAGTTCAGAGTCTCACTTTGTCCTTTATTTCGGGTGGTTCTGACTTTGAAGTAGTTATTTGACTCCTCCAAGCTTCACTTTCCTTACCTGAAAAATTGAACTGAAAGAGGTAGGGACTCACAGTGTTTAGTGTAAAATATTAGTTCCTGTCACCTTTCTCAAATAATAATTATAAAGATCTAGCTAATAATCATATTTGTAATAAAACAGAAATAGTTAGTAGTCATTGAATGCCTACAGTGTGCCAGCAACTATGCAAGGCACTTATATTTATTAATTCATCTAGTCCTATAACAACCCTCTAAAATAGGTACTGTCATCATACCCATTTAACAGATAAGAAAACTGAGACCATAGACTCAGGGCCCCCCAAGTGAGTGGCAGAGTCAGGATTCAAAGACAACTAGTTTGAGTGGGTATTAAAAAAAAAATGTTTCCATACAACTTATGAGGCAACAACAGGCAGAAATAGAGGTTGAAATTTATGTTAATCACCATCTGAAATTCTATACTCTCAATAAGTTCAGATGGAAAACCTCAACTTGATGGCACAGAGGCATAGTGCTCTGAAAAATTTAACGCTGTGCCACGCTTATGAAGAATGAAACCCGCTGGATGTCTATTTCGCAGCATTCCAAATGTTCTCCCACCCTTCGCCTTACGACCAAGGAACAACTTCAATTTATATGCCAACTCATCACACTGCAGCATGCCAAGTAATTTGCTGGTGATGAAGTGCAGTGGTTTAAGGGGACAGTATGTCACAGCGGGTTAATGACAGAAAGTAGACAGCACCAGCGAGGCCCCCAGCTTGGATTTAAGAGAGGGGGCTCAGTTGGGGACCTGGGCATAGTCCAGCCCAGACTGGGAAAGGCTGAATGTCTGAACCCACCTCCCCTTCTGCTCTACTCTGATGAGGGGCAAAGAAATCCTGCAAACCTGAAAGCTTTAAAGACCTGTGGAAACAAACTAACACAGGATGCTTTCATCACAGCCACTGCAAGGATAACCATGGGACTGTATAAGGTGGCACTTTGAGAACTCAACTTTTCGTTCCATATTTTGATACAGAGATCATTGAATACTGATGTGCAATGACGCTGTGTGCTGTTATCTAATGCCCGCTTTTCCAGAGAACTCCATGAGGGCAAAAGTTAGTCTGATTCTCTCCTATATCATAGCACTTAGCATGATGCCTGGAAAAATGATAATAATAATGAGGAGGAGAATGAAGGAAACTAACAGTTTACATGTACTGCATATTTACAATAGGCCCATCATGGTCTAAATACTTTCCATGAACTATTGTTTAATCCTGACAATAATCGTATGTGATAGGTTTTATTACTATCACGTTTTACAAAGAGGAAACTGAGGTGTAGTCAACTGCAGTAACAGACTGACTCAGCGAGGAAATGGTAGAGACGGGACTCAAATCCAGGCCCTGCTTCAGGTTCTGTGCTCCCAACCACTATACCAGGATGCCTCTAGTAAAGAGAGGAGATTAGGGAGTCCTTGTGAAATAAATAAGTGTTCCAGAAACTCTCGCAGTAGTGAGGGATGTGAACCGGGAGTGAGTGCCTTCTTAAGAGGCATACTGAAATCCCTGGGGAATTTTTTCAAACTACCCATCCCTTTCTTAGTCACTTCCCACCTACTTCGGAGTGAAAATCCTCAGTGTGGTCAGTCACTTTTAGTGGTACAAAATGTGTTTTCTCCCTCAAGCATATTCGGAGGAAAAATGAGACTTTAGAAATTATTGCTCTAAAACAGTGGTCCTCAAGCCTGGCTGCACATTCAACTAAACCTGGAAGCTTTTAAGAATACTGATGCTAAAAAAAATAAAAAATAAAAATACTGATTCTGTGCCCACCTTCAATGGACTGAATGATAATTGCTAGGGGTGGAGCCTGGGCATTGGTATTTCTTAAGAGCCACCCAGGCAACTCCAATATGGTGAAGATTGAGAGGCACTGGTCTACTCTCCTCAGCAAAAAGCAACCAAGGGACTCTCCAGGCCCACCTCATTCCCTTTCCTTAGGTACTAACATAGAGGTACAGTTCCCTGAACAGATATCAAGGGTGTTAGCTATTTAAAAATTTAATTTAATTCAACAAATATTTCATGAGCATCTCCTATGTAGAAAAGGCAGAGAAGCACAAAACACAATTTTTGTCATTTATGGCCTTAAACCTTAAAGGGATAATATAAGCACAGAGGTGAGTATATAACATAGCTATAACATCTAAGAAAATACCATAGAAATAGGAAGGAGTAGGAAGACTGATAGGAAGAGAGGCCCTGATGGAAAGTAGAAGTGACTCTCTATAGACAGCTAAGGAAAATGCCATAGAAGCACAGAGGAAATGGATGAGGAAGAGCAGAGAAAGCAAAGATGGTATCTCTTTTCTTTTTTTAACTTTTTATTTTGAGGTAATTATAGATTCACACGCAGTTATAAGAAATAATACAGAGAAATCCCATATACTGTTGTCAATTTTCCCCAATGGTAACATCTTGCATAACTATAGTATTCCACACCTCTTCTTTTTTTGACGGAAGGCTCTGAGAATAAGCAGTAGATTTAAAAAAAAAGTTTATAATAACCTATCAGATAATATAACTATGAGGATAGATCAATATTTTATTACAAACTTGTGGCAAAAAGAGAGACCTTGCTTGACCATGGAAGGCACATTTGATGTGAAGAGGAAGGTTAGATACATGTAAAAAGAACATCTGGTTAAGAAGATCATTAGAACCTAGACTGACAGTCAGCCAAGTAGGTGGGTAGGTAGTTTCCCAGAAGAAGTCTTAATCTCATTAAAGTTTAATGTAAAACTGCTTAAGCAGTTTATCACAAATCTTAATTTCCTTCCTAGTAGGAGGTTATGAATTACATCATGAGAAAACATCTGTCTCAAACCAGGTTTGGGACAGTTTTTCATAAACAAAGGAATTAAGTGCAGTGTTGAGGACCCACCCTGAGATTTGGAAAGACTGAACATGATACCTGGACCTGAGTCCCTGGGAAGATGACCCAAGAAGAGACCCAAAGGTAACAGACCAGCAACATGGAAACTTCAGCTTCTGTGTGACATAAATGATTTGATGTTTGCAATATATTATTTCCATGTTAGACTATGATTCCTCTATAATACAACCTATAGAAGGACAGGGATTTTTGTCTGTTATTTACACTGATTTTTTCCTTTGAATATTATTAAGTACCTATTATTAACATGCAATAAATATTGATTGAATAAGTAAATTCCTAAATATTGAGATAACCAGTAGTCTTTCTGGCCCTATATTTGAATCATGTTGGGGGTAGGGATTGTTAATTTAGGATGATGTTTCATGAATTAATATTTGGGGAGCACACGTATGAGTGTACTGATATACACCAGTGCCTCAACTGTGAGAAAAATTTCAGCCTCATCTTGTATAAGGACCTCTACTGGGACACATTGTTGGGAATCCAGCAATCACTCAAGAAAGCCTTTGTTTTAATTATAATAATAAAGAACAAATCAGTGGTTGCTGGGAACTGGGGTTGGGGCCGTGATTACAATGGGATAGTATGCGAGAGTTTTGGATGCCATTCTATATACTGATTAGAATGTATACATCTAAAAAAAAAAAAGAATGTATACATCTAATAAATCTGTACATCTATTAAAATTCATAGAATACTGCAAAACAATTCAACTATTTTAAAAATAAAATATTTACCACTAAATGACTACTGAATGGATATCTTGTAGGGTCAGCCAATGAATCAGTACTCTTGTCTCTTGGACCATCCTCTGCCTCCATACATGGTTAGAGTTCCAGGAATGCTACTTATATTGTAATATTCCATCCCCATCCCACCCTTCATGAAGACTGACAATGACTAGGCACTGAGCTGAACCAATCAAGTCTCTCAGATATTTGAGACTGGGACTGTTGCCACAAGTCAATCTCCAAAAGTGGATTGAAAGGTAACAACAAAATCTATGGTTGTGAGGCAGCCATATTCTATTAAACAGATGCAGAAGTTGAGAAAGCTGGTTTGCAGAGCAAAACAGAGAAGGAAGCAAACCCACAAAAGAAGTAGATATGAAGGAAATGAGAAAGAGAAAGAGAATCAGACATGCTGACTGATTGATTTAATGGTTCTTCTTCTGGTTCCTCTTTTTAAAGTTCATCTACTTTCTTATTCTTGATTTCTATGAGCTATTCTATGCTTTTAACATATATTCCTTTTTATGTTTATATTTAATCAAACTCAAGTAATCCTGTTTCTAAGACCACAGACTCTAAATTAATTTATGTGCCATTAAATACTAGCTCTACTGCCTTCAATCCATGAGAATTTGGGCAATTCAACCTCTCAGGGCCTAAGTTTTCTATCTTTAACAGAGCATAATAGTACCTTCCAAAAAATCTGTGAGGAAGCTAGCCGGGAGGGAGTGGGGGAAAAAGTCTGGAGCTGCCGAAGAGGCAAGAGACTTTTTCGTCCCTCTTTGTTTCCTGGTGCACGAGGAGAGGAGATTAACAGTGCCAGTTAAAGGAGCTCCAGAGACAGGCGCGAGCCGTGGCTATCAGCATGGACCCCAGAGATGGGCATGGGATGCTAAGGCTGCTGCTGCCGCCACCAAGAAGCCTGTGTGCAGGCACAAGTCACTCTCCACACCTCCCCTCCCGGGAGCCTGTGCAGCCCGCCACTGCCAGGGTCCTGTGATCCAGGGACAACTTCCCCAGGAGAACACACGGCGCGCCTCAGGCTGTTGCAACGTCACGCTGGCCTCTGCTGCTGCAGGCTCACCCCGCATCCATAGCCCTCCCTCCCCCCAGACTGAGTGAGCCAGAGGCCCCTAACCAGCTGCTCCTTTAACCCCGTCCTGTCTGAGTGAAGAACAGATGCCCTCAGGTGACCTACATGCAGAGATGGGTCCAAATCCAAAGCTGAACCCCGGGAGCTGTGCGAACAAAGAAGAGAAAGGGAAATCTCTCCCAGCAGCCTCAGGAGCAGAGGATTAAATCTCCACAATCAACTTGATGTGCCCTGCATCTGTGGAATACCTGAATAGACAAAGAATCATCCCAAATTGAAGAGGTAGACTTTGGCAGCAAAGATATATATATATTTTTTTCCCTTTTTCTGAGTGTGTATGTGTATGCTTCTGTGTGTGATTTTGTCTGTATAGCTTTGCTTTTACCATTTGTCCTAGGGTTCTGTCTGTACATTTTTGGGTTTTTTTTATTACTTAAAAAATTTTTTTTCTTAATAATTATTTTTTATTTTAATAACTATTTTATTTTATTTTATATCTTCTTTCTTTCTTTCTTTTCTCCCTTTTATTCTGAGCCATGTAAAGGAAAGGCTCTTGGTGTTCCAGCCAGGCATTCAGGACACTGGTCCACAAGAGATCTCCCAGCTCCAAGTAATATCAAATGGCAAAAATCTCCCAGAGATCCCCATCTCAACGCCAAGACCTAGCTCCACACAACAACCAGCAAGCTACAGTGCTGGACACCCTATGCCAAACAACTAGCAAGACAGGAACACAACCCCATCCATTAGCAGAGACGCTGCCTAAAATCATAATAAGGCCACAGATACCCCCAAAACACACCAACAGACGTGGACCTGCCCACCAGAAAGACAAGATCCAGCCTAATACACCATAACACAGGCACTACTCCCCTCCAGCAGAAAGCCTACACAACCCACTGAACCAACCTTAGGCACTGGGGAGAGACACCAAAAACAATGGGAACGATGAACCTGCAGCCTGTGAAAAGGAGACACCAAACACAGTAAGTTAAGCAAAATGAGAAGACAGAAAAACACACAGCAGATGAAGGAGCAAGGCAAAAACCCATCAGACCTAACAAATGAAGAGGAAATAGGCAGTCTACCTGAAAAAGAATTCAGAGTAATGACAGTAAAGATGATCCAAAATCTTGGAAATAGAATAGAGAAAATACAAGAAACGTTTAACAAGGACCTAGAAGAACTAAAGAGCAAACAAACAGTGATGAACACCACAATAAATGAAATTAAAAATTCTCTAGAAGGGATCAATAGCAGAATAACTGAGGCAGAAGAACGGATAAGTGACCTGGAAGATAAAATAGTAGAAATAGCTACTACAGAGCAGAATAAAGAAAAAAGAATGAAAAGAATTGAGGACAGTGTCAGAGACCTCTGGGACAACAACACTGAACGCACCAACATTCGAATTATAAGGGTCCCAGAAGAAGAAGAGAAAAAGAAAGTCTCTGAGAAAATATTTGAAGACATTATAGTTGAAAACTTCCCTAATATGGGAAAGGAAATAGTTAATCAAGTCCAGGAAGCACAGAGCGTCCCATACAGGATAAACCCAAGGAGAAACACACCAAGACATATATTAACCAAACAATCAAAAATTAAATACAAAGAAAAAACATTAAAAGCAGCAAAGGAAAAACAACAAATAACACACAAGGGTATCCCCATAAGGTTAACAGCTGATCTTTCAGCAAAAACTCTGCAAGCCAGAAGGGAGTGGCAGGACATATTTAAAGTGATGAAGGAGAAAAACTACAACCAAGATTACTCTACCCAGCAAGGATCTCATTCAGATTCCATGGAGAAATCAAAAGTTTTACAGACAAGCAAAAGCTAAGAGAATTCAGCACCACCAAACCAGCTCTACAACAAATGCTAAAGGAACTTCTCTAAGTGGAAAACACAAGAGAAGAAAAGGACCTACAAAAACAAACAATTAAGAAAATGGTCATAGGAACATACATATCAATAATTACCTTAAACCTGAATGCATTAAATGCTCCAACCAAAAGACAAAGGCTTGCTGAATGGATACAAAAATAAGACCCATCTATATGCTATCTACAAGAGACCCCTTTCAGACCTAGGGACACATACAGAGTGAAAGTGAGGGGATGGAAAAAGATAGTCCATGCAAGTGGAAATCAAAAGAAAGCTGGAGTAGCAATTCTCATATCAGACAAAACAGACTTTAAAATAAAGACTATTACAAGAGACAAAGAAGGACACTACATAATGATCAAGGGATAGATCCAAGAGGAAGCTATAACAATTGTAAACATTTATGCACCCAACATAGGAGCACCTCAATACATAAGGCAAATACTAACAGCTATAAAATGGGAAATCGACATTAACACAATCATTGTAGGGGACATTAACACCTCATTGCACCAATGGACAGATAATCCAAAATGAAAATAAATAAGGAAACACAAGCGTTAAATGATACATTAAACAAGATGGACTTAATTGATATTTAGAGGACATTCCATCTAAAAACAACAGAATACACATTCTTCTCAAGTTCTCATGGAACATTCTCCAGGATAGATCATATCTTGGGTCACAAATCAAGCCTTGGTAAATTTAAGAAAACTGAAATCGTATCAAGTATCTTTTCCGACCATAACACTATGAGACTAGATATCAATTAGAGGAAAAAATCTGTAAAACATACAAACACATGGAGGCTAAACAATACACTACTTAATAACCAAGAGATCACTGAAGAAATCAAAGAGGAAATCAAAAAATACCTAGAAACAAATGACAATGAAAGCATGACAACCCAAAACCTAGGGGATGCAGCAAAAGCAGTTCTAAGACGGAAGTTTATAGCAATACAATCCTACCTTAAGAAACAACAAAAAGCTCAAATAAATAACCTAACCATACACCTAAAGCAATTAGAGAAAGAAGAACAAAAAAACCCCAAAGTTAGCAGAAGGAAAGATATCATAAAGATCAGATCAGAAATAAATGAAAAAGAAATGAAGGAAACGATAGCAAAGATCAATAAAACTAAAAGCTGGTTCTTTGAGAAGATAAACAAAATTGATACACCATTAGCCAGACTCATTGAGAAAAAAAGGGAGAAGACTCAAATAAATAGAATATGAAATGAAAAAGGAGAAGTAACAACTGACACTGCAGAAATACAAAGGATCATGAGAGATTACTACAAGCAGCTCTATGCCAATAAAATGGACAACCTGGAAGAAATGGACAAATTCTTGGAAATGCACAACCTTCCAAAACTGAACCAGGAAGAAACAGAAAATATAAACAGACCAATTACAAGCACTGAAATTGAGACTGTGATTAAAAATCTTCCAACAAACAAAAGCCCAGGACCAGATGGCCACACAGGCTAATTCTATCAAACATTTACAGAAGAGATAACACCTATCCTTCTCAAACTCTTCCAAAACATAGCAGAGGGAGGAACATTCCCAAACTCATTCTACGAGGCCACCATCACCCTGATACCAAAACCAGACAAAGATGTCACAAAGAAAGAAAACTACAGGCCAATATCACTGATGAACATAGATGCAAAAATCCTCCACAAAATACTAGGAAACAGAATCCAACAAAACATTGAAAGGACCATACACCATTATCAAGTGGGATTTATCTCAGGAATGCAAGGATTCTTCAATATAAGCAAATCAATCAATGTGATACACCATATTAACAGACTGAAGGAGAAAAACCATATGATCATCTCAATAGATGCAGAGAAAGCTTTCGACAAAATTCAACACCCATTTATGATAAAAACCCTTCAGAAAGTAGGCATAGAGGGAACTTACCTCAACATAATAAAGGCCATATATGACAAACCCACAGCCAACATCGTTCTCAATGGTGAAAAACTGAAACCATTTCCACTAAGAGCAGGAATAAGACAAGGTTGCCCACTCTCACCACTAGTATTCAACATAGTTTTGGAAGTTTTAGCCAGAGAAGAAAAGGAAATAAAAGGAATCCAAATCGGAAAAGAAGAAGTAAAGCTGTCACTGTTTGCAGATGACATGATACTATACACAGAGAATCCTAAAGATGCTACCGGAAAACTACTAGAGCTAATCAATGAATTTGGTAAAGTAGCAGGATACAAAATTAATGCACAGAAATCTCTTGCATTCCTATACACTAATGATGAAAACTCTGAAAGTGAAATTAAGAAAACACTCCCATTTACCACTGCAACAAAAAGAATAAAATATCTAGGAATAAACCTACCTAAGGAGACAAAAGACCTGTATGCAGAAAATTATAAGACACTGATGAAAGAAATTAAAGATGATACAAACAGATGGAGAGATATACCATGTTCTTGGATTGGAAGAATCAACACTGTGAAAACGACTCTACTACCCAAAGCAATCTACAGATTCAATGCAATCCCTATCAAACTACCACTGGCATTTTTCACAGAACTAGAAAAAAAAATTTCACAATTTGTATGTAAACACAAAAGACCCTGAATAGCCAAAGCAACCTTGAGAAAGAAAAACAGAGCTGGAGGAATCACACTCCCTGCTTTCAGACTATACTACAAAGCTACAGTAATCAAGACAGTATGGTACTGGCACAAAAACAGAAATATAGATCCATGGAACAGGATAGAAAGCCCAGAGATAAACCCACGTACTTATGGTCACCTTATCTTTGATAAAGGAGGCAAGAATATACAGTGGAGAAAAGATAGCCTCTTCAATAAGTGGTGCTGGGAAAACTGGACAGGTACATGTAAAAGTATTAAATCAGAACACTCCCTAACACCATACACAAAAAAAAAACCTCAAAATGCATTAAAGACCTAAATGTAAGGCCAGACACTATAAAACTCTAAAGAGGAAAACATAGGCAGAACACTCTGTGACATAAATCACAGCAAGATCCTTTTTGACCCACCTCCTAGAGAAATGGAAGTAAAAACAAAAGTAAACAAATGGGACCTAATGAAACTTAAAACCTTTTGCACAGCGAAGGAAACCATAAACAAGACGAAAAGACAACCCTCAGAATGGGAGAAAATATTTGCAAATGAAGCAACTGACAAAGGATTAATCTCCAAAATTTACAAGCAGCTCATGCAGCTCAATATCAAAAAAAAAGCAAACAACCCAATTCAAAAATGGGCAGAATACCTAACAGACATTTCTCCAAAGATGATATACAGATTGCCAGGAAACACATGAAAGAATGCTCAGTAATCATTAGAGAAATGCAAATCAAAACTGCAATGAGATATCATCTTACACTGGTCACAATGGCCATCATCAAAAAATCTACAAACAATAAATGCTGGATAGGGTGTGGAGAAAAGGGAACCCTCTTGCACTGTTGGTGGGAATGTAAATTGATACAGCCACTATGGAGAACAGTATGGAGGTTCCTTAAAAAACTAAAAATAGAACTACCATATGACCCAGCAATCCCACTACTGGGCATATACCCTGAGAAAACCATAATTCAATAAGAGTCATGTACCAAAATGTTCATTGCAGCTCTATTTACAATAGCCAGGACATGGAAGCAACCTGAGTGTCCATCAACAGATGAATGGATAAAGAAGATGTGGCACATACATACAATGGAATATTACTCAGCCATAAAAAGAAATGAAACTGAGTTATTTGTAGTGAGGTGGATGGACCTAGAGTCTGTCATACAGAGTGAAGTAAGTCAGAAAGAGAAAAACAAATACCATATGCTAACACATATATATGGAATCTAAAAAAAGATAAAAAAATGGTCTGAAGAACCTCAGGGCAGGACAGGAATAAAGACGCAGACGTAGAGAATGGACTTGAGGACACGGGGAGGGGTAATAGTAAGCTGAGACAAGGTAAGAGAGTGGCATGGACTTATACGTACTACCGAATGTAAAATAGATAGCTAGTGGGAAGCAGCCACATAGCACAGGGAGATCAGCTTGGTGCTTTGTGACCACCTAGAGGGGTGGGATAGGGAGGGTGGGAGAGAGACACAAAAGGGAGGAGATATGGGAATATATGTATATGTATAGCTGATTCACTCTGTCATAAAGCAGAAACTAACACACCATTGTAAAGCAATTATACTCCAATAAAGATGTTAAAAAAAAAAAGACCTAAAGTAAATAAATAAATAAAAATACAGTAACTCATATTGGTAATTCAGTAGTGATTTTAACAGAAGATAAAACAGAGCAAGGAAGAGTAATGAAATGAAAGGTAAATAATTAGAATATACCCAAGTTGAGAGGCACAGACAGGGAAAATATGGAAAACAGATAAATGACCCACGGGATATGGTGAAATTGGTTAACAAATGTGTAATTACAGTCTCAGAAGGAGAGAATAGAAAAGATATAAAATAAATATTTGAAGAGATAAGGATTAGGAATTTTCCAAAATGATGGAAGATCATTGTACAGATTCCAGAAGCTCTACAAACAGTGAAAGGAAATGAATACAAAACAAAATATCTAGACACATAGTTGCAAATCAAAGACAAAGGCCTGCAAAAAGCAGCTACAGTAGAGAAAAGCCACTATTACTTTCCAAGGAGTATCAATAAGACTAACAGATTTCTCAATTGAAGTGACAGAAACTAAAAGATAATGATGTGGCATCTTTAAAACAACTGCCAACCTACAGTTCTATACTCAACCAAAAACAATCCCTTTAAAGTAAATGTAGAAAAAAATACATTTTCAGACATACACACACAGACACACATACACGCACACGCACACACACACACACACACATATACACACACACAAAAGAACTGAGAGATTAAATTACAGCAGACTGGTACTAAAGGAAGTACTAAAGGGAGTTTTTCAGGTAGAAAAAATGACTGTGGAGGAACTTATGGCAACAGGAAGTAATAAACATTGCTGGAAAAGACATACATGTGAGTAAATCTAAATGAATATTGACCGCTAAAACATTTATAGTATGTCATGTAGTATAAGATATTTTTAGAATTAAAATACATGGCAACAATGGAATGGGAGGTAGGAGAGGTAAATAGAAGTAAAAACATAAATTCAAAAGAAAACAAGAAATCATAAACAAATGAAACAAAAATATGATGGTATATTTAAATGTAAATATTTCAGTAATTAATATTAAAAGTAAATGGATATATACATATACCACATCTTCCTTACCCATCTGTCTGGTGATGGACATTTGGATTGCTTCCATATCTTGGCTATTGTAAATAATGTCATGCTATGAACACTGGGGTGCATGGATCTTTTCGAATTAGTGTTTTCATCTTTTTCGGATATATACCCAGGAGTGGAATTGCTGAATCATATGGTAGCTCTCTTTTTAGTTTTTCTAGGAACCTCCATACTGTTTTCCATGGTGGCTGCACCAACTTACATTCCCACCTACAGTGCAGGAGGGTTCCCTTTTCTCTACAACCCCTCCAACATTTGTTATTTGTAGACTTTTTTGATAATGGCCATTTTGACTGGAGTGAGGTGATATCTCACTGAACCACCTTCAGGATCGTTCTTCTTGCCACCCTTTAATTCCTGAACCTGTGAATCCTAGCTATGGGGAAAACAGCATCATATATTGGATACTGATTCAAGCATATACAGCCTTCTGGAGAACCTTGCCCAAACCCTGCAAGATAATGCCATCTAGCTGGCACTGTAAATGAGTCTTCAAAAGGCCATTCCACTGCTCTATCAAGCCATCTGCTTCAAGATGGTAAGGAACACGGTAACACCAGTGAATTCCATGAGCATGGGTCCACTGCTACACTTCCTTTACTGTGAAGTGACTGCCTTCATCAGAGCAATGCTGTGTGCAATATCATGATGAATAAGACATTCTGTAAGTTCACAGATGGAAGTTTTAGCAGAAGTATTGTGTGCAGGTAGGGCAAGTCCATATCCAGAGTTAAGGTCTATTCCAGTAAGAACAAAATGACCTTTGATGGAAGGGGTCCAATGTAATCAACCCGCCACCAGGTAGCTAGCTGATCATCCTAGAGAATGGTGTCATATTGGGGGCTCAGTGTTGGTCTCTGTTGTTGGCAGATTGGGCAGTGGCTGTAGTCAGCTCAGCCTTGGTGAGTAGAAAGCCATGTTGCTGAGCCCATGCATAATCTCTGTCCCTGCCATTTAGTTCATGAGCCCTCTGGGAAATGGCTGAGGAAAGAGGTTGACTGGTATCCATAGAACAGGTCATCCTATCCACTTGATAATTAAAATGCTGCTTCTGCTGAGGTCATCCGTTGGTTAGCATTCACGTAGGACACAAATATCTTCACATTTTTTACCCACTCAGAGAGGTCTGTCCACATAGACCAAATTTCCTTGTCACCAAATTTCCAAACATGTTCCTTCCAGGTCCCTGACCATCCAGCCAAACAATTGGCCATACAAACAGAATTGGTAAATAATCTCGTCTGGCCAATTCTCCTTTCAAGCAAAATGAACAACCAGGTGCACTGCTCTGAGTTCTTCCCACTGGGAGGACTTCCCTTTACTACTGACTTCAGGGATGTCTCAGAAAGGGATATGACAGGGGTAAAGCACCACTTAGAGTGACATTTATAGTTTTAAGTACATATACTGCAAAGAAGAAAGGGTAAAAATCAAATATCTAAGCATTTATCTCAAGAAGCTACAAAAAGAACAGGAAATGAAATTTCCCCCCAAAATAATGATGATAACAACAATAATAGAAGAAATAATGAAATAGAAAATAACCATGTGAAAGAAAAAATCAACAAAGCCAAAAACTGATTCTTTAGAAGGGCAAATGAAATTAATAAATGCCCAGCATGACTGATCAAAGAAAAAAGGAAAGAGAATCAAATTACCAATATTAGGCATAAGAAAGGGAAAATTACTCATGATTCTATAAACATTAAAAGGATCCTAAGAGAACATATTTAATAACTTTAAGCCAGTAAATTTGAAAATTGTTATGAAATGAAGGAATTCCATGAAAAATACAATTTACCAAGCTAACATAAGGATTAACAAACATGAATCATCTTATATCTGTTAAAAACTTGAATCCATAATTTAAAAGCTTTCACACACATGTGCGCACATATGCACACGCACACACACCCTCCAGACCCAGATAGCTACACTTGTTAATTCTTCCAAATATTTAAGGAAAAAATAACACCCATCTTATACAAATCTTTCAGAGAACAGAGCAAGAGGATGCACTTACCAACTCATGCTATGATGACAGAATAATCTTGATATAAATACCTGATAAAAGACATTACAAGAAAAAATTTTCAGGCCAATCACTCTCATGAGCACAGGTGTAAAAATACTAAATTAGTTATGAGCTTAACAAATTCAGCAAGACACAATTTATTCCAGGAAATCAATGTTTGTTTATAATTCAAAACTATATCAATGTAATTAAGCAACTTAATATGTTAAAGAAAAAATCAGTATCTCAATAAATACAGAAAATGTTTCTGATACAACCGAAGAGCCATTCATAATTAAAAAAAAAAAAAACTTTTAGCAAATTAAGAATTGAAAGGAACATTTTTACATTGATAAAGTGTGTCTACGAACATCCTAAAGGAAACATATTTACTGGCAAAATATCAAAAGCTTTCTCTCTGAGGTTGGGAATAAGACAAGGAAGTTGGCTGTCACTACTTCTATTTAACACTGTATGCAAGGTCTCCTCCAGTGCAATAAGGCTAAAACAAAGTATAAGGCTTGTAAAGGAAGAAACAAAGCTATCATTATTCTCAGACACCATGATTGTATACATATTTGAAAAGAATTTTCAAATAAATATTAGAATTAATAAGTAATTGTAGTAACAACACTAGATACCAAGTTATATAAAACAAAATAGTATTTCTATATACTAGTGATGATTAGAAAATGAAAATTTTTTAATGATACCATTAACTTCAGATGATACCAGAAAACATCAAATATCCAGGAATCAATCTAAGGAAAAACGTGTAAGACCTCTACATGGAAAATTACTAAATATTACTGAGAGAAATTCAAGAAGATCTAAATACATAGAGGGATATATAATATTCATGAATTGGAAAACCCAATGTTTTAAAGATGTCAATTGCCCCCAAAATTATCTATAGATTCAAATGCAATTCCAATTAAATTGCTAGCAGAACTTTTGGGTAGATCAGTAAGCTGGTTCTAAAATATGAAAATGAAAAGGATCTAGAATAGCAAAGAACAAATGTGGAGGACTTACATTGTTAAATATCAAGATTCACTTTAAAGCTACAGTTATTAACAAGACAGAGTTTTGTTAATCTTAAATAAATAGTCCAATGGAATAAAATAGAGTTCAGAAACATACCCACATATACGGTAACCTAATTTATTGGAACAATCAACATTATAAAAAACAATTAATGCTAAATCAATTTGACATCTCTATGGGGAAAACAAGCTTTTACTACTACTTCACACCATACACAAAACTAATTCCAATAGATTATAGACCTAAGCATGAAAAGAAAACAAGAAATGTATAGAAAATAATACAGGAGAATGTTTTTATGACCCTAAGAGAGGCAAAATTTTCTTAAACAGAACCAAACAACAACACCACTAACCATAAAGGAAGAAGGAGGAGATGGATAAATTATATTTAATTAAAATTAAGAAATTCAGCTCAAAAAATATCATTTTACAAGGTAAGCTACAGAGCAGAAGAAGATACAAATATGTTACAAAGGACTCATAATCAGATATATAAAGAACTATAAATCAATATTAAAAAGAGACAGATAATTTGGGGGGCAGGGTAGAGGTGTGGCATGCATCAGGATCCCCTTGCTTCCTCAATCAGAAAACCCCCAGGGGTAGGTAGTCACCTACTCCAAGAAACAAATGTCAAGGGTGGGGCTAAGGAAGTTAGACATTTTTTACCCCAGGGCTCCTGCTCTGATCTCACACCCAGGCTTCAGACCTCTATAACCAGGTTCTTCAATGACTAAACCTCTTTAAAAGGTGCCCGAAGGAGGCTTACCTTTCATCCACCCCTCTCCAGAGTGACTAACTAGCACTATACCAAGGCTTCAATTGTGTCTGTTATGAGAAGCTTGTGTGATACTCAAGTGGACAGGGGGGAAATTTTCTAACCATAAAAATATTAAAATCATGTGATGTTGCTAAAAACATTCTGAAAAATAATTCTTTGTAAATTCCTATTTTTCAAATCTTAGTATGGGAGAGATAATAGAGAACAATGATAAAAGAGAACAGTTTGCACAGGCTTTATCAATTAAGAATGATAAGTTAAGAATTTATCACTATCTCCAACCAGAAAAGAAACAAATATATGTTGTGTGTGTGTGTGTGTGTTTAACATGTACTTAAAACCAAAAAATAGTCTTTGAGTGTTAAGTTAAAGCAGAAAAAACAGGAGGGTGTCTCCCTATGCCTTATCCAGTTACATTAATGAGAAGTAGGGCGTGAAGGTGAAAAGTTCCTTTGGAGCAATCTTCTCCGGAAGGTTTGCTTATTCCTAGCATCTTGTGCCTATCAACTTGGCAATCACCTAAAAGGTCTGTTTTCTTAATATCTAAAATGATATCCACACCATCCTGTTATCAGCTTCCCTGAATCACCCATTCTTTGAAATTCAAATGAAATTAGCTCAAGCCACATGCCATGTGCTGTGGAAAAGCTCAATGCTGATCCCCATCTCTGTGGAGATTCTTGAGATATTGAGACAGGGTTGTCATAATCACTTAATCATTTCTAGCTCAGAGTCCCCCAATTCAGGTGAGACCATTCAGTTTGTTGATAAACACACTGCCTGCCCATTTCTGCACTGTTACCAGACACTGATCTCCATCCCGGAACCCCAGGCTATAAGTGTGGCAGACTTTTACGGAAAGTTTGGGACAATGAAGAAGATTTTACACCACAGCCAAAACTGTAGCAGTAAATCACCTCACTGTCTTAAAATTCCTTCAGTCTCCCTATCTGCCAACAGGATTCCCATGGACCACCCACCTCAGCCCCATTTTCTCTCTCCTTCCTCCTCCTACCAAGCCTTTCCTTTGCTCCATACAAGCCAGTAACTCCCAAGTTACTGTTAATCTCTTATGAAAGTCAGTTTTCACAATCTCTTTATTTCACTGTCTCTTTTCTAACTATGCCTTCTAAACCCAAGTCATCTATATGAAGCTATTTTCCTAAATAGCAGTAGGTCTCTCCCTAAAAGAAACTCAACTGCCAGATTTAAAATTATTAATTTTTACTCTTTCAATCAAATGATATAAGTTCCCTTCTACTTATAAATTCAACCGGTAGATGGTACTCCATCTGTGCCAGGCACTAATGTACTTGTGATATAGTGGGTGAACGGAACAAATTCCTAATTTTATCAAGCTCCCAAGAGGGGCTCAATAAATCCTTATTTGTTTGGAAAAATACAGTAAAGTCTTCTGCATTAATGAATGAAGGAGGGGCATCATTTCCACATCTGTGATTCAGAACTCAGACTTTTATATATAATAATGATTCCTTCTCTTCTTAGATATCCATCTAGGCCCTCTCTTTCCATAAATAGGGGAGCCACAAGCTACAGAAAGTATGTTCCTAACCAACCTCCACTAAATCTACTTTATCAAAATAAGCAACATTCTCTATTTCCTCTATAAAACATACTGACTGCTCCCCACAGAAAGCTGAAAGCTCATGACTAATAGGCAATTCTAATTCTTCTGCTAGATCAACCAGCCAACTACCAGTTCTAATTGTCAGATAAGAAGGCTTCTACCGTATTTTTGCAAATAAAAACAATTTCTTCCCAAGTGGAACTCTCAGGCAGGCTGTTGAAAAAAGTAATTCTGTTTTCTTCCTATCCCATGCAGATGACTGGATCCTTCAGCAAGACTGCCAGGACTACACAGAATTCACCTCCTTATTGCAGAGTATATTACAATCTTCACTTGAATGAAGGAAATTTAAGTAGCTGTATCACCTGTATTGATGGTTTAAAACAGCAAGCATTTATTATTGCTGACGAGTCTGTTGATAAACAGGGAAGTTTTATTGATTTGAGCAATGTTTCGGTGATTTGACCTTGTGTCTGCAGTCAGCTGGCAAAGTCACCAGGAGTTACCTGGTCAAGGATAGCATTATATGGCTTATGGTTGGTTGGCTGCTGGCAGGAGGGGAGGGAGTGACTGAGTCCTGTGAATCTCTACATCCATCAGGCTAGCCCATGGCAGCTAGACGGAGTTCCAAGGGAAGAAGTAGAAGGTACAAAGCCTACTGAGGTCTACTCTCAGTACTGACATACTGTCACTTCTATCACTTTCTATAGGCCAAAGTAAGTTACAAGGTGAGCGCAGATTTAAGGGGAAGGGAAACAAGTTCCACCTATTTATGAAAGGAGCTACAATGTCATATTGCAAAGGTTGTAGACATAGGGAGGGATGGAGAATCAAAGACATTATTGTAGTCAAGGTACTGCATTAGTTGAGGCAGCATTATCAACATTTGTTGTACTGTATCTCAAGTTTATCTGGAAATTTTAGTACTCAGAATAAAGTCAGTGGGTCCCTTCCATTTCAGACATAGAAAGTCATGAGTGACAGTTGCTCTCACCCAAAGAATCAAAACAAGTCGCTCAAGCTATACCAAAGAAAATATCGTAATACTCAATCATATTAATAATTACATTAAATTACAAAACCATCCAGTTAGAAGGCAGAGATTGTCAGACTGCTGAGGGGAAAATATCTAATAACTAACTGTTACAAACAACTACAACAATACACTTTAATTATAAAGAAAAATACAGGTTGATGTACAATGGGTACCATATAAATACTAAGCATAAGGAAGCTGGTATGTCAATATTAATACCAAACAAAGTAAAATTAAATAAAATAGTACTACTATAGATAAGAAGGAACATTTCATAATGATAAAAGTATGACGTCATCAAATAGACATAACAATCCTAACTGTTACAGGGCCTAACAACAGAGCTTCAAACATATAAAGTAAATTGACATGGAACATTCTCCAAAAACTTAATAAATATAAAAAATGTTAAATCAAACAGAAGATATTCTCTAACCACAACAGCATTAAATTATAATTCAATAAAAAATAAAATATCTAGAAAATCCCCAATTTGTAAATTAAAAAACATATTTATAAGTAACTCGTTAATCAAAGGAGAAATGATGAGGGAAATTAGAAAATATTCTGGACTGAATAATAATGAAAATAGAGCATATAGAAATTTATGAGATGTAGCCAAAGAAGTGCTTAGAGGAAAATTTAGGGTGGGTATCAAATGCTTATTATTTGAAAGGGATACAGTTTTAAAATCAATAATCTAAGGCAGGAGTCAGTAAACTATAGCCATGGGCTAAATCCAGTTTGCTGCCTGTTTTTATAAATAACCTTTTTTGGAACAACAGGTACACCCACTGATTTACATTTTGTCTATGGCTGCTTTCATGCAGCAGTGGAAAAGTAGGATAGTTGTAACTGAGACTGCATGGCCCACAAAATATTTACTTCCATCTACTCTTCTATTTTCCAATCCTTTATGTAAGGTTTTACCTTAACAAACTAGAAAAATAACAAAGTCTGCAGAAAGAAGAGAGCATAAAGAGCAAAAATTAGGAAAGTAAAAAACAGGGAAACAATAGAGAAAATAAATAAAGTCACAAGCTGGTTCTTAAACAGACTAATGAAATTCATAAATGCCTACCAAGACTGAAATAAAAAGAGGTAAAAATAAAAAATTATCCAGAAGAGGAATAAAAAGAGGAACATGATTACAGATAACACAAACATTAAAAGGATGGTCAGGGAGTATTTTGAACAATTTTATGTCAAATTCAAAAACTTTAATGAAATGGACAGATTCGTGAAAAAAACAAATTATTAAAACTGACATAAGAAAAAATCTAAATATCCTCATATGTATTAAAGAAATTGAGTTCACAGTTAAAAAGAAAGAAAGCTTTAGCCTAGATGGTGTCAGCAGGAAATTCTACAAAACTTTTAAAGAAGAAATTATATCAATTCTACTCAACCCTCTTGGAAAATAGAAGAGGAAACACTTTCTAAGTCATCTTAGCAGGCCCACATAACCCTGATATTAACAGTTGACAAAGATTACTACAGAGAAGAAAATTGCAGACCAAAATACCTCATGAAGAAATGCAAAAATCGTTATGAAAATCTTAGCAAAAAGAATTCCGCAATATTTTTTAAAGTTAATACATCATGACCAGGTAAGATTTATCCTAGGAATATAAGATTGATTTAACATTCAAAAAAATCAATCAATGTAATATATAACATTAGTGAAAGAAAAGAGAAAAATCATATAATCATCCCAAGAGATACAGAAATTCAATACCTTTTTGTAATTTAAAAAAACTCAGTAAACTAGGAATAAGAAAAAAAAAACATTTTCTCAAGCTAAAAAGCAAATCTGTGAAAAACTTAGACAGCTACCACCGTATCTCTTACCATACTTAATGTTAATCCTTTCCCCCAGATAAAAGCAAAGCAATAATGTTGCTCTCATCACTTGTATTCAGCATTATCCTGGAAATCATATGTAGTACAATAAAAAATAAAAGAAAAATAAATAAATGTATAAGATTAGAAAAAAGATAGAATTCTAATTATTTGCAAACTACATTATTGCGTATGTAGAATGTCCAAAGAAATCTTCCAACCTCTAAAACTAATTAGTAAATTTAACAAAGTGATAGGACATAAGCTTGATATAAAAAATTAATTGTATAACCACATATAAGCAATAAACAATTTAAAACTGAAATTTAAAAACATACTAGCTCTTTCCTCTTCCTTTCCCCTTTCCTTCCTGGATAATTCAGTCCAAAAGTCACTAGGTGGGGCTGAACATGATTAGGCATCCCTTCAGGGAAGTGGGGCAAAGCTGCAATGGGACAGTACATAGTGCTGAAGCCCAAGCATAATGAAGAGGACATTTACATGACAGTCTGGCCCACTGCAAGGTGTCCGAACCTAAGCAGAGTGAAAGGGTTATCTGCACGTGGGAGAGTGGCCAGGTGTCAGGCACCAAAGCCAATGCAGGTTGAATAAGGCATCGATGTGGGAGGGGAGCCTAGCACAAGGTGTTGGAGTCTGAGTAGGGTGTGCAGGGGTGGCAGCAATGATGGGTATTGGTACTTATAGGTGGATGGGTCAAATAAGTAAATACATTGAGGGTAACAGAAGTTAAGTTTCCCACTGTCAGTAAAGGGATTTACAACTATGGAAAGGGAGAAAATTAGAATGAACTCTGTGTTGCTGGATGGAATTGAATGTATTGGTGTAAACCAGTGATTTTCAGTAAATATAGACAGATACCCATACAAGCAATATATGCAGTAATGAGCATATCTAAGGCCCAGATGTTGGTTTCTAAACACCATTCTGAAATAAAAGGATTAAGAGCTTCTTGGATAAATGGCTGATTCCAGGTCTAAAGCAAGAAAAGTAAAAGATGAGCCTGGAACATTTTTTGTCAGAAAGTAAGGATGTAGTCAAAGAACAACATGGGTATGTCAAAAAGACATGAGCACTAGCTTGAAGGTGCTCCTATCAGCTAAATCTGGGGCAATTTGAGCATCAAAATGAAGAATGATATTAATGGATTCAAGCTTATTAAATAAAATAAGAATGCATGCACCTATACTGATAGAAATGAATAAATTCAATGTTTGATGAAGATTAAGACAGTCTCAAAATACCAGCTACACAAAATACTTATTGCAAAGGGATAAAAATTTACAGTGGAGAAGTCTAATAGACACCGTTTTAGTGAAATCATCAGTAATAGAACAAATGAAAGCTATGTAACCCTTGTAGGATGCAATAAGAATAGAGCCTTACTTCTGTGATATTTATGCCAAAGATGAATAACCTGAATCTAAGCAAAAGGAAAGACCAGACCAACTCAAGCTCTTTAAAATAAAATTTGTTAAGGTCATGAAAATGGAAGAAAGACTGAGGAACTGTTTCAGAATAGTACAGCTAAATACTGAAAGGATCAGACCATTTTCCTATAAAGAGCATTTGGGGAACAACTGACAAAACTTGAACAGAGTCTGACGATTATATGTTAATAAAGTATTCATGTTTATTTCCTTATTTTGATGATTGTGTTGTGGTTATTTAGGGTAACATCCTTGTTTTTAGGAAATATATATAAAGTATTAGGGGTTAATAGAATATAGTGTTGGCAATTTATTCTCAAATGCTCCTGAAGAAAAGTTTCTTTGTTCTGTACCTTTAACTTTTTGAAAAGTTTGAAGTTGTCTCAAAATACAAAGAAACAATATAATCTTCAATAACATCAAAAGTATAAACATATAGGAAAAACATCTAATGAAATATGTGCAAGAAGCCTACTAAAAAACACAAAATACTTTGTTGTACAGCAGAAACTAACACAACATTGTAAAGCAGTTATATTCCAATAAAGATGTATAAAAAAACCCCACAAAATATTGCTGAGAAAAAGTAAAACCCTGAATAAGTGGAGAGTTAGTTATACAATGTTCATAGATTGGAAGATTCAATATTGTTAAGATACTCACTGTCCCTAAACCGGTACACAAATCCAACATGATTCCTATCAAAATTCCAGCAGGCTACTCATTATAAATACACAAGATAATTCTAAAATTTATATGGCAATACTACAGATATAGAATAACCAAAACAATATTGAAAAGACGAACAAAGCTGGAGAACTAACACTATCTCATTTCAAGTCTTATTCTAAAGCTACAGTAATAAAGACAGGTTGATAATAGGATAGTAGTACAGAAATCTAGATCAATGGAAAAGAACACAGTATGTAGAAGCAGACCGACACTTATATGGTCAGTTGATATTTTCATAAAAATGCCAAGTCAGTTCTATGGGGTAAAGTGCATCTTTGTAACAAATGTTGCTAAAACAACTGAATTCTATATAGAAAGAAAAAACCTTGACCTCTTTGTCCACATAAACAAAAATTAGTTCAAGATTAATTATGAATTTAGACATAAAACTCAGGACCTTAACACTTATAGAAAAAAAAAAAGAAAAAATGCTCATGACCTTGGTTGGACAAAGGTTTTATTGAACAGGGCACAAAAACACAACCCTAAAAAGTAAATTTTGAAAAATTAGACTTCATCAAAATTAAAATTTTCTGCCCACCAAAAGACATTATTAAGACAATGAATAAACAAGGCACAGATTAGGAAATATATTTACAACATCACTATGGGACAATGGACTTGTATCCAGGATATACAAAAAACCATAAATCAACAATTTAAAAAACAAGCAACAAAACGTCTTAAAATTCACAAAATACTTGAATAGATGCTTCACAAAAGAAGATACACAAATACCCACCAAGTGTTTCTAAAAGGACTCAACGTCATTAGGTCCTCAGAGAATGTAAATTAAAGACCATAATCAGATAACACTTGCCACCCACTAGAATGGCTAAAGTAAAAGACTGACAACCCCAAATGTTGACAAAGATGTGGAACAACTGGAACTCTCATACGTCGCTGGTGTGAGTGTACAAATGTTAGTGCCACTTTTAGAGATACATGGTAGTTTCTTGCAAAAGTTAAGCAGATTATGCAACAGATATGTACAGGTTTGTACTTCTATTCTTCTAGATATTTACCTAGAAGAAATGAAAAAATGATTTCCCAAAATCTTGTACAAGAATGTTCTTAGCCATATTGATAATTGCCAAAAAGTGGAAACAATGTAAATCCCCATCAACAAGAGAATGTTGAATTCAAAGCCCAAACCATGAGAATAACTACATACATGGAATCCATATACAGATGAAGCAAATCTATGGTGACAAAAATCAGGCAGTGGGAGAAAAGGAAGAAATTCACTAAAGTGGAGCCAAAGGGATTCTGGGATGGTGCAGATCTATTTGAATGGTGGTTACGCTGGTGTATACAGTTGTCAAAATTCATTGAACTGAACACTCTAGATGGGTGCATTTTCTTGTATGTTAATTGTATCTCAGTGAATACAAGAAGGTCTTTTACTTCAAATGTCTACTTCAGGACTTATTTCAGATTAATAAAATGTTCATTGTTTAGATTTCTTCCTTCCAGAAGAGCGCAGTGCTTTAAAAATTAAAAATTGAGGACATATATATGTATGCACACTCACAATGCAATTCTTAGAAATAGTTGCTACTCCACAAAACAAAGCATCGAGAGAGTGTCATCACAATTCATGTGTAACTGGCCGTCTGTCATCACAATTCATGTGTAACTGACCATGACAACAATGATGTCATGGGTCGCATCCAACCAGCACCACTCCACCCGTGATTTGGTGACCAAGCAGTCACAACTACATCATTGAGGTTGACAATGCCAGCTTGGAGGTCAGAATTCTGTCCTACTATAACGTCACACTCTTCTTTTAATAGTTCTGTGAACCATAAGTCTAGTGGTAAACAGGGAGACAGTTCTTCTGATTTCAACCTATTGAATGGCCCTACTTGGAACCTCCTCATTTTAGGTCTATCCTAATGGTCACAAGATTTAGCATCATTTCCAGTGGCACAGGCCACCCCAAAATTATAAATGGATACTTTACTCGGTTCCTCACACCTTCAGCCATCCCCTTCCTCTCTTTGGGAAACAGAAAACAACTAACAAGATGCCACACTAAGTGGTGTGGATATTGGAAAGTGCAGCCAGAATGTAAAACGCTTTTCTTGAACACGACTGTAAATGGGCAAATAGACATTTACTTATTTGGGGGTTATGCATGGTTGAGGATGCCACTCAGCAGATCCAGATTCTCATTTAATGCCCCTCAGGCATGCAATTGTTCGACAGGCTTAAAACACATGAATCTGCTTCCAGAGGTGGAGACATATAGCAAGGCCCTCCTGTCCAAATGTGTGGAAGAAAGAGCAAACAGCACAAGAAGCTAGCCATGGAGGATGAGCACATTGCCAGATGCTGCTCCATTGGTTTCAGAGTGGAAGCGAGGGAAATGCTCCTTTGACATTTGAAAACTTTCTATCTTTTCCCCAGTAACTGCCAAGCTACCCCAGACTCCCTCACCAAAGCCCCAGATGTCCATATCTTTCCTTATTTCTGGATATAAATATGACCCTCTTCTCTTATTATAAGGCAAGGAAAGACCTCCAGATTTAGTCACCGGTGCTACTAGGACCCCCAGATGGTTTGCTGCACCAGGGAGAATGCCAAGCAGTGGCAGGGTGGCAAGAAGTTCCTTCAGATGGAGACACATGCTCATAATTCATTCACACACTTTCCTCTGAGCAAGGCAACAATTTAAAATCATCCAATATGGGTTTTCCTGGAGGTATAAAAATAGGAGTGCATCCAGAATTGAGGATTGGTTGCCCCCTGTTCCCCAGTGCCACCCCAGCTGGAAGACAGCCAGGAACTGGGTTACACAGTTTCTCTGACAGAAATGGAGATTAGCAGGTGTTAAAGACAGATTAGCTACTAAATGAGTTTCTCACTGGCATAATCGGTATTCCAAAAGGAAGGGTTTTAGAGAGAAGTTGGGCAGCTGCTGGGAAGCTTCTCTGACAAGAAGAAATTTTCCTGCATTTACCAGTCCTGTACAAACTCAAGAAACCAAAGTGGAAATGTAGTCCATAATTGAAATCTGTAGCAGGCAGGCACTCAGATAGAATGTGCAACCGAGGTAAGATGGGGTCACAGCAGGTTTTGTTTTTATTTTCAGGACACTTCCTGGGGATTGGAGGGAGGAAGTTCCATTTTTGTACTTCCCTTTTTCTCTGGACCAAGGTTCTGACTCTAATTCCAATATTCCTGTGGTTGGTGTGGTACCTTTTTCCTGCACCCTAAGGTTTGGCCTCTGGGCTGGAGGGCAAAGGGAAGAGTTTGAACAGTCTCAGATGAAACAAAACCATCTTAGTTAGAGTGGGCTGCTATAACAAAAATACCATAGACTGGGTGGCTTCAACATCAAGCATTTATTTACTAACAGTTCTGAAGCCTGGGATATCAAAAATCAAAGCACCAGTAGATCTGGTGCCTGGTGGAACCCCTTTTCCTGGTTTGCAGGTGCTATCTTTCCTTGTTTCCTCACGTGGCTGAGAGAGAGATAGGTCATCTCTCTCATGTCTCATCTTAAAAGGGCACTAATCTCATCCATGCGGGCTCCACCCTTATGACCTAATTACCTCCCAAGAACCCTACATCCTAATACCATCACATTGCGGGTTAGCCTTCAACATACGATTTTTTTTGGAGGGGGTGGGTTGGAACAAACATTCAATCCATAGCAAACACCAAATACATAGTCAACTTGGTTTTTAGAGAGAAAGGAAGGAAAAACTATTTATTAAGCACCTACTATGCACCATGTATTTTACTAGGCCCTTTCATCATTTTATAACAACCCAAAGGACAGATTAACCCAGAAGAACTGGTCCACATTAGAAGATCTGGCATAAGGGAAACTAAAGACAGATTGAGTCCCCCATTTCTTTCCTTCCCATGTTTTTGTGTTTCCTTCCTAATGTTATTTTGAATTTGTTTGGGCTCAAATTATATTATACCCTTGTCATCTCCATTAGCTAAAATGTATTTATGGCTGATTATGCATGCAGAAAATAAATTAAATATCTGAATAACATTACCAGTAATTGGTGAAATTGCCTTATGTTTTCAAATCCTTACAACAAAAAAGGCATCAACAAATGACCAGGAAAACAAGAGGATAATCCATTATAACTGTCCATATTACCACAGAGATAGGACAGACACAATTATGGGCAATTACAGTGTCTAAAAATCAAGTATGATGAAAATTATATTGAATTTAACCAAAAAGAAAATCTTTAACTGTGGTTCTAAAACAACTGCTAGTCAGGATCAAAGGAAATAGCCCCTGCTCTGAAAAATCAGCCGCTGACTTGGAAGTTCACACCGAATCTCTTGAGTTTCTACAAAATAAAAAGCCACCGCTGAAGTACTCATTTAGATCTGCTTGAGTGATTCTCCATGATACGGTTTCTCTTCAGAAACCTCTGGTTTATTGGTGAAATATTTATGCTGATTAGAGAGAGAGTCTAGAATGTTTTAGTTTCTAAACACATAAGTACCACCTCCAGCATAACCTGACATATATATACTGGATCAGGTTGGCATAATCTTTCCTTAGATTACACATTTGGGTTTTCTGAAGATGATAAAAATTTTAAATATTTAATAACCATAGTAACTATTATGGTATAGGAACTGATCAACTGGGAAGGAAGCCAACTGTTGCAATAGCACAGGGTCCTGGGACCCCTTTTGTGCAGGCAGGGGGGCCAAGTTACTGGGGTGCAGAGAAGCTGCTGTATACCAACAAATATGGAAGTCTTTTAACATTTTAACAATGGAGCAACTGTACTGGTATGTCCTGCTAAACATCAGCACTGCACAGACACACAGATAGAAGACCAAGGTCTGGCCTCTCACTTTGCTTCTATTTATCCAGGTGGCTTCTCTCAGCGTCTTGCCAAATGGACACCCCAGGAAATTACATCCCTGCAGGGCTCTGGCAGGTAACACGGCAGCCCAAGCCAAAGGCCATTTTTATAAGGACACACCTTCCCTTTCAGCACTGACACCTTGAAAAACACAGTCCTACCCACAGGGCACAGCCACTGGGGCCCAAACACAGTTGGCACATTTTGACTTTTAAAGCCAAAGATGTATGGTATTTAAGACAGAGAGGAAGGCTCCAAATACACCCAAGGGAATCTAAAGAAGAAGGTAAATCAACAGAGAGATATGTGGCAGAGCCCGTATCTCAAGAGAACGTTTTCATTTACACTGTCAGACTGAACTTTATAAAGTGCAGATCCACGCACGCCATTCCTCAACATTCTTCTATCACCAACCACTTAGTATGGCACACGGGGACTTGCCCCATCTTGTTTCTTGCTGCCTGCACCCTATATCCAGGTGGTATTGAACCAACTGTGGTATCAGAGCACATCATGTTGTTTCATAACCCCAATTCCACTCCATTACAACCCATGTATTGAGTCTTGGAATTGTTTGCTAGAAAATGACGTAGTTGCCTGCATCTAAGTATCCTGAATAACCTAAGGCTTGGTACATATCAGATCACAATAATTTTTGTTGAACAGGTAATTCAATATAGTCAGACAGTTTAAAACCATATAAAATGGTGGCCAGCCTGTCACAGCTCTTTGGGGAAGTAAAATTCTGTCCAGTGTATTCTAGGATCACAGGATGAAAATGAGCAGAGCTTAAAAATAAAAAGGCTAACCATATCCAGGTGGAGTAGTGAAGATGAGGAGGAACTGGAACTCTCATACATTGCTAATGGGAATGTAAAATGGTACAACTGCTTGGAAAACAATTGGACAGCTTCTTACAAAGTTAAACATAAACCTACTGTATGACCCAGTCATTCTAGTCCTTGGTATTTATCCAAGAGAAATGAAAGCATATGTTCATACAGACTTTTTACACAAACGTTCATAGAAGCTTTATTTGTAACAGCCAACAACTGGAAACAACCAGATGTCCTTAAACAAGTGAATGGATAAACAAGTTGTGGTACATCTGTTCATTAGAATATTACTCAGCAATAAAAAGTGATGAACTACTGATTAACACAAAAACATGGATGAGTCTCAAAGAAATGATGTTCAGTGAAAGTAACCAGGCAAGAAAAGAGTACATACTGTATAATTCCATCTTTATAAAATTATAGAAAATACAAGTCATCTATAGTAACAAAAAGTAGATTAAGGCTTCCTTTGGGGATGCAGAGGGGAGGGGTAGAGAGGAGACACTATAAAGAGGCAAGAGGAAATTGGGGGCGGGTGATGGATATATTCCTTACTTTTAATGTGATGATAGTTTCACAGGTGTATAAATAGGTCAAGACTCATCAAATTCTACACTTTAAATATGTACTGTTTATTGTATGTCAATTATACCTCGACAAAGCTATAAAAAATGTAAAACTGAGCAAAGGCCTTATGGGAAAACAGTCATTGTGGTTTTAGAAAATTACAATTAGATATTAAAAAGTAAAATGGCAATACTCTGATTTTAGAAGCACAAGTTAGAGGTTGAGAAGAGTGACCCTTTAGAAGAAGGCAAAATATAAGAAAAAAGTCTAATAATCAAGACTGTCTGATGATAAAATAAAATGGTCTCAGAGGTAGTAAGTTCCCAGTCCCAGAAGTATTAATCTGATGACCATTTGAACAATCCTAAAAATAGATGCTTGCCTTGGTCAGGCAATTATCTTATACGACTCCTCAGATTCTTTTAAACTCTAAAGTCACACATTCACTGAGACAACACTGGCAGGATATACTTGCTGGTAGCAAACCCCCTGTTACTGATGCTCATGAAAACAACCATGAGGAATTTTCCAGGAGAATAAAAGAAGTGAAAATAATTCAAAGCACTAGGACTTCAAAGAAGTAAAGTTGAAAGGAAATCAGTTCTTCAGATATAGAAATCAAAAGTGAGTACAAAGAGAACAGTGAGTGATGGACTTTGGGGAGGGAGTGGTTGGGTGGCAGATAGTCTGGGTGTGAGAATATGTGGGAGGAGGGGGTCAGCAGTGGGGGGGTCTAGAAAACCTAAGGTGTTGGTATAAGAAACTGAGAACCGGTGGTCTCAGCAGGGATTGGAAGACTGGGGTCTAGGGATGTTTTATCACAGGTGCTGTTGGACTTAATCTGGAATAATCTTCTGAAGAACAAAATATACCACCATGTTCAAAAACTTCCAATAGCTTCCTTTTGTGCTTAGAATACCATTAAAATTCTTTAGCAGGGTTACATAGGTACTGCTAAGTGAAAACAGCAAAATGCAGGGAAATGTACAACAAAAACGGAATAACATTAAAAACAAAAACAATATAAACTTCTTGTATGTACGTGTATTCTATATAAGCCTTTTACACAAGGGCATCACTCTCAATGATGGCACTAAATTAAAACTTCTCCTAAAGCCTGTCCCCGGTCCCCGACAAGCCCCACTCTGGCATATGGTGCTGCTACGAGGGGAGACAGGGATAATTGCTGGAAGCAGAGGGGGTCCAGTGAGGAGCAGTTGTGATCCCCACCAGCCACCTGGATGAAGCAATTAAATGATCCAGTGAATGAATAGTAACAAGATGCTGAAGGGATGAAAATTGACTTGGGTAAAGGGAAAATGAGGTCAATTTCCTCACTCCTGAAAACCAAGGTGAATGTTCAGGGCAGACCCTTCTCCTTACCCCACATTTCCTCCTTGGCTCATAGCAGAGAGGACAACTCTCTGCTCTTGTGGGAGGGAAACTGTCAAACTCTCTCCACTCCTCAGTTCTCCCCAAGAAAGGAGGAAAGGACTAACACAACTGATCAGAGCGCAACACCCACTGGATCATGATTTACGGAAGGGCAGGGCCTCAGAGGTAGGACCCACCGTTCACCACTTCCTCTTTGAACACACCCCAGACATGCCTCTCCTTCTGTCTTCTGTGTCCCATAGACCTATGGGCCTCATCCCTGCAGCTGAATGGGTAACTCAACTATCTTCAGTTCCAAGGAGGAAGAGTAGGAGGCTCTGCTCAGCCTAGGGCATGTTCTTATTCGAGGTTTAACTGGACACTCTGCTTTGGATGTGTTTAGGGGAATATGAATAAAATGGAATCATGTGCTTTGTCAGGGAGCCCATCAGTCAGAATCCTGGAAGGGAAGAGAAGGGATTGGTAGGATTTGGCCACCATCAGAGTCTTACATAGTGAGGAAAACCAATGGGTTACACAAAGCAAGTAGCAAAGTAGTCTATGTACACACGTGAGCCTTAGGCACCCCTCTATTCCCTGCCAATACCACCAGCAGCACTGTGAGGCACTTACTTTTATCCCCATTTCATATATGATTAGTGCATACCCAGACAGCTATGGACTGAATGTTTGTCTCCTCAAAAATCTTACGTTAAAACCTAATCCCCAATGTGATGGTATTAGGAGGTGGGGCCTTTGGAGGTGAATAGGTCATGGTGGTGGAGCCTTCACAAATGTGGTTAGTGCCTTTATAAAAGAGACCCCACAGAGCTCCCTAGCCCCTTCCACCATGTGAAGACACAGTGAGAAGATGGAAGTTTATGAATCAGGAAGGGGGATATCACCAAACACCAAATCTGCCAGCACCGTGAGCTTGGACTTCCCAGACTCCAGAACTGTGAGAAATAAATTTCTGTTGTTAATAAGCCACTCAGTCTATGACACTTTGTTATAGCAGCCCAGACAGACAGAAACATAGAGAGTCAAAATAACAGGGAACTGTATTCAATATCTTGTGATAAACCATAATGGAAAAGAATATTAAAAAAAGAATGTATATATGTGTATAACTGAGTCACTTTGCTATCACACAACATTGTAAATCAACTATACTTCAATAAAAAAAATTTTTTTCAAATAACTATTAGTGGCGCCTGGCTGGCTCCAGAGGGCTCTTATTCACTGAATTATTCCACCTCTATAAATGTATGAAGAAATACTGTAATTATTATCTTATTAATATAATCTGAAAGAGAAAATCACCAAACCAAGAATGCCCAGCAGCTCCTCTAAGCCAAAGATAGGCAGGAAATCATAGAGAAGGCAGTGTGTGGGAGTGGGCAGAGTTCAGCGCTTAATCCCAGAAGACCTGGGTTCAAGTCCCAATTCTACCATGAAACTGCATCCCCTTCATCTTGGGGAAACTCTGTGTCCTGGCAAGGCTCAGACAGATCATACACATGAGAGCATTTTGTACATACAACACTATGTTGGAACAAGCATTTACTTTATATGGTGGTAGTTTCAGTTGTCACAAGTCACCAACTTTGAGTTGACCCGGTGATTCTCCACCCAGGGTGATTCTGTCTCCCAGCAGACACTGGCCAATGTCTGGAGACATTTTTGGTTGTCACGCCTTGGGGGAGGGGATTCTACTGACATCTAATGGGTAAAGGCCAGGGATGCTAATGATAAATATCCTACAACACACAAGACAGCCCCCTAAACAAAGCCCAAAATGTCAATAGTGCCAAGGCTGAGAAACACTGGTTTGGAATGAATTCATGTGTCATAGAAATTCAGGAACAGAGTTGATGCTCAATATACATTTGTTGAATATATGTATAGAGAAACAAAGGATAATCAAGCCCTACAATGTGGTTAATCTGAGCAAGCAATGTCAGGATAAGTAAACAGGATATAAATAAGCCAGGAAGACTGAGGGATAAGCTACCTCCTTGGGACTCAAAGTGTGGTTCATGGACCAACCTCACCCTCACCTGGGCACCTGTTAGAAAGACAGAATCCCAGCCTCTACCTAAATCTACTGAATCAAACTCCGCATTTTAACAAGATCCCCAGGTGATCCAAAGGCATGTTAAAATTTGAAAAATGCTCTCCTAGAGTCTACACTTAATGACAGGTTAATTTCCAATAGCAGTCCTAGGTTCCAACTGACATGTGCAGAAACTAAGGTGTCTTTAAGATGAGCCCAGCTGAAGCATCCCACTTGACTATAACCCAGCTCTATCCACAGGTGGCCTTTCTACCTGGATACTCTCCATTTGGATAACAGACAGCGCGTCCCCCAGGCGCATTAACAGAGCCTTCTCTCTCTTTGTTCACAAAGTACAGTGCTGAATATAATGAAATGTGGCACATCATCAATACCCCCTATGCAGAAACTGCACAGAATGCCACAGCTGAAAGATTCTTTGAAGAGGAAAAGAAAATTCTATTGCAACTTTTATTTGGAGTTTGTTTCATTGCTCCTTGCCCTCCAGGTGAAGGGGCAGCCACGAAAAAAGCATTCTGTGTGACACTGTGAGCTTGGGTAGTGTTCTGAATGCTGCTCTGTCTGTGACCTGTTACACCGAGAAGGGAAAAGAAGGCTCTGCATCAGCTCCAAAGCCAAGCATTTCCTGCAATCAGAATTATCATATCCCTTCTTCAAAGAACAACAGGTTGTAAGAACTCAGTATTTATCCAGCACTGACTAAGTATCATGGCACTATTCTAAGTATTTTACCTATATTAACTCATTTAATACTTACATATCCTTTTAGGGAGGAACTATCAATATCCCTATTTCATAGATGAGAAAAATTAAGCCCTGAGAAGTTAAGTAACTTTCCCAAGTTAAGATATCTAGGAAGTGGTGAAGCCAAGATTTGAACCTACAATGTATGGCTTCTAAGCCACTGCTCTTAACCCCTCCACCATATTGTTTACACTTGACTGTATATTAAGGACTCTGAGAGGATTTTATAAGAATCAATAAGATGACATTTCTGCCCTGATGGAATATCCAGTCTGGTGAAGGGAGATAGCTAAACAGGTAAAACACACCATATTAGGCCCTTAGAGCAAAAATGTTCTGTTTTTCCTGTTTAGCACCATCACATCCCTCCTTATTTTCTGTCCTTATTCTAATTTGACTCAATGTTTTGGAATCACAAAACAGGTTGCAACATATCAGTCACCTTCTAGATGGTGATTAAATAATGGTTGAATGAATGAATGAATAAAGTAATTCACAAGTGAATGTGGTCCTATAGTGAGATTTTGAGAAAGTAAGGCACTGAATGTTACTATGCTCTTAGAGCCAATATCTGTGGGTTTATTTTTCCTTTCCAGCACTATCCCCTAAGCCCCATCCTTACTCGTGGAATCGCCCCTCCCCCCCACTCCATCCATATGGTTTCCACTGGAGCTGCCACGACCTTGCATTTCAGGACCCCTGGCCTTAGTTGACAGGCCAGTGGTGAGCTCCTATAATGAGCTGAGCCAACGGGTTCCCTTCCTTGGAAACTTTGAAATCAGGAGAAAGGAAATCAGAATGCCCTCTCTAGGTAGTTAAAACTGTGTGAGGAAAAAAAAAGAGGGATCTGTTGGCATCTACATTTTCAACACCAAGGAGAAGGCTTGTCTGCAATTCGAGAGCTGCATAAAGCTTTATGCTAATATGCAGCCCAGAGCCAACGATGAGAGATGGACAGAAATTACTTCTGACATCGTTCAAGTCTCTGTTCCCAGACACTTAACCTTTCTGAGCTTTCATTTTCTCTTTTGTAAAATAAGGAGAGGGAAATTACATTCTAACAGGCTACAGTCCCACCACTGTTCAAAGAAAAAGGGGTTCCAACCAGACCATGTCCGAGCAGTGCTGACCCTCCTTCATATAATCATACTCACCGCCCTGACCACCAGAAAGCAATGCCAGTTGAGAGAATCCAATTCCTTTAGTTCCTGAGTTCTACCAAACACCTTCTGATTATTGACCACAGGTAATACACAGAAAGCATTGCCCTGATGGGCAGCATGAACAGGTAGGTGTCTGTTTCAGGTGAGTCTCATGTTTCTCATGAATAAAATGGTGTTTTAAATGTGCCCAACTGGTCTCCTGTGTCTTTGGATGCCATAAACCATGTCTCAGGGTCTGCTCACCTGGATGAGCTCAGCATTCAAACTCTGCTCCTGTAGGGCTGAAAGACCATGCCCCCTTGGCTCTCACCAAACATCTGGCCTAAACAAGGTGGTTTTCCACCCCCATGACTAGGTTATAATGCTCTTCAACGAAACAGCACAGTAGGATCACTGAGTTCCAACCACAGTACTGTGGATAGAAACAGCCCCTAAAATTCCCTAGACCCATGGTTTTCACATTTTTCTCTGAGGATCCTCAAAGGTCACCTGGGGAGAAGGGGGGAAGTTAAATGGGATGATCCTTGTACTGTTGCAGCTCTACTCTTATGTGCTATAAATATGTGGGTTTTGCATATATTAGGGTTCTCTAGAGAAACAGAACCAATAGGAGATGATAGATAGATAGATTAGATAGACAGATAGATAATAAGGAGATTTATTATAAGAATTGACTCAAGTGGTTGTGGAGATCAAGAAGTCCTACAATGTGCCATCTGGAAGCTGGAAAACCAGGAAATCCAGTGGTGTATTTCAGTCCAAATCCAAAGGTTTGCGAATCAGAGGAGCTGATGGTATAAATGCCTGTCTAAGCCTGAACGTCTGAGAACCGGAAGGGCCAATGTCTGAGGGCAGGGGAAGATAGCTGCCTTAGCTGAAACAGAGAGAGCGAATTTGCCCTTCCTCTGCCTTTTCGTTCTCTTTGGGCCCACAGTGGATTGAATGATGTCCACCATGCTGCTGAGGATGATCTTCTTTATTCTGCCCACTGATTCAGATGCTAATCTCTTCCAGAGAAATCCTCACAGACACACCCAGAAATAATGTTTTACCAGCTCTCTGGGCATCCCTTAGCCCAGTCAAGTTGACAACATAAAACTAACCATCAACATAACATGCGATACATTCTGACACTTTCTACTTTATTTAAAATTAAAAAGGCAACCATGCCTCACTAAATTAATGTCATGATCTCCTAATGGGTCCTGAACTGAAGTTTGAAAACATTACTCTGACACGTCCACAAAGCACCTTCTAATTTGGATTTGCCTGAGTTCACTACTACATTGAAGTTCTCAAACGGGTTCCTACCAGTTGGCAAGGGACAAGTTTAATTTGATCTCCATGTGGTTGGCTAGCATAAAACGAAAACTAGGGCTTCCCTGGTGACGCAGTGGTTGAGAGTCCGCCTGCCGATGCAGGGGACACAGGTTCACGTCCTGGTCCGGGAAGATCCCACATGCCAAGGAGCGGCTGGGCCCGTGAGCCATAGCCGCTGAGCCTGCGCGTCCGGAGCCTATGCTCCACAACAGGAGAGGCCACAACAGTGAGAGGCCTGCGTACCGCAAAAAAAAAAAAAAAAAAAAACGGAAACTAATTTCCAGAAGTTTCAAATGGAGACATGTACACGCTACGATCCTAGGCTTTCATTGGGTGGAGGGTGGAGGGGGACTGGGAATAAACAGAAGGTTGTGCAACATGGTGTCTATATGCCCTCATAGCTACAATTGGCTGGAGCTGAGTGGCAGCCACTAAGTTAAATGGAACATTCCCCTTCCTGTTGACCAAGGTTCTTTTTGTTTATGACAACTCCACTAATATGGAAAAAGATGTCTGAGTTTGCTCCCTCCACAACAGGCCTTTCCCAAAATATAAGTCTGAACAGGAAGCCATTCCAAGAGCTCACCCCAAGGTCACCAAACCCTTCCACATGTCAAACCTCCTGCTGTAAATACCTTCTCACCATGGATTCTGAAAGACAGTCGGCTCTCCTTTTGATAAATACCCTTTGCTAAGATGCGGGTCAGTGTAATTTTCCAAAAGGTTAGGCGGAGTGACTGCTCAGAGAGGGCTCGCTTATGATTTCAAATGCCACCCATCCCATTCTCTAACATTTACTGAGTTATTTACAGCTTGGCTCCTGCCACATCTGCCAGAGTGTCTGACTTGTCCCCTCTTCCCCCTCCCACCATTGTCTCTCCAGCCCTGAAATGGAAGCTGGTGGCTACAGGGCAGTACCACCAGGATCCAGGGTGGCCTCTAACCTAAGATAGAGAGGCCCACTATAATGGGTAATTTTTTCACCAAGTTGTGCTTAGAAGTCATAAGTAAAATTCTCCTACTTTGAGGCATGTGGGGCTGTCGACTGTATCCGTGTGGTTGCAAATGTTTACTTCATTTTCAGTTTGCTCAGCCAGATTAAAAACTCAGAACTAATGTTCTAAACTAACAAGGCTCAAAAAACAATTTATTCTTTAGATATGCGGGGTATTTGTCTGGGTCAGTAATTTCAGTTAAAGAAACTTTGAGGGGACAAATATTCATCCCATAAGCCTGCTGAAGTTATAATAAAAATGAAAATAAGGGTAACATTAAGATCTATCATTTCTTCATTATCTATATGCCAAGCAGATCCAAGGTGTTTAGCTCTTTGCTAAGTACATAGACAGATAGATAGATAGAGTTGTCTAACTCATAACATCTCTGCAAGTTAGATATCAAAGAGCTATTTCTTTTTTACAAATAAGGAAGCCAAGGCTCAGAGAGCCTCAGTGATTTCCCCATGACCACTCAGTCCTTCTCGGAGCCAGGAATGGATTTCAGGACTGTCTGAACTTTCTACCCCACCCAGTGCTTCTCATCATAATTATACCAAGAAGCATCTCCTTGCAGCCAGCCTCTGTGCCCATATATACATCAAAGCCCCATGATTACTCAGTAAGAGAACTGTGAAAATTCTGTCTCATCATGGACTTTCTTCTGGTCTGGAGTGAGAATTTCTGGAGCTAGAGTGGACAAAGCCTCGTTTCTCCCACAGGGGATCTTGGTCTCACAGCCTAGAGTGGTTGAACACTTTGACACTGGGGTCAGACTAACGGAGACTGAAATCTTGCCTCCCTCATGTACTAGCTATTGGACCTTGGGCAAGTCATTTAATCTCTCTGAGCCTCAGTTTCCTCATCTTAAAAGAAAGGGGACACTAATAAAATACACACCTCATAGGGTTATGGTGGAAGAAAAACGTGGTTTGTATATAAAGCACATAACCCTGTGGCTCGAGCTGTGATAAATAAACATTAGATACTGTCATAATTAGCCATCTAAAGGCTGCTTCCTGAGCAGCTATTAGAACGATGAACAAGAATCTATCAGAACAGAACATCACACTTTACTATTGGGACAAAATGACCAACCTTCATTCCATCCCATATACTCTCTTACCCATCCACCACCCACAATACCTCTACCACCTCTTCCTCCTCTGCAAAGAGAAGAAATCAGCCAGGTTTTGAAAAGCAGGCAACTGAAAGGCAGCCCAAGGCAGCCCCAGGCTGTGTGTGCCCCAGGCTTGTTCTCAGACATGCCACCTTCTCCACTGGGCATCAACTCTGGGCCCCTCTGTTTCTCAGTCTATATGACTAAGCACCTCCAACCTGTACTAGACTTACTCTTGGGTCTTAAGGATAGGTTGACTGATCTTCTATCTCTTCTTCCTTCCCACTTCCTCTTTCTGCTCCTACCTCTACCCCTTCCCTTTATGCCCCTCCCTCACTTTTTTTCTCCAGGATAATTAGGCTGCATTTTGACCTATGAGCTCTCAGATCTGTCCACTGTAACCTGCTTTTCCATCCTGGTTCAGTACCCACTGAAGGCTGGAAGAAAGCGCTTGAACTCTCCCATCCCATTAAACATCTTCTTGTCATAACGCTCCTTGTGCTTAAGGTCTGTGTTAGTTTCCTAGGGCTGCCATAACAAATGACCACAAGCTTGGAGGTTAAAATAACAGAAATGCATTCTCACACAGTTCTGGAGGCCAGAAGTCCAAAATCAAGATGTCCCCAGGCCACACTCCTTCTAAAGTTTCTAAGGAAAAATGCTTCCTTGCCTCTTCCAGCTTCTGGTGAGTCCAAGCATTCTTTGGCTTGTGGCAGCATAACTGCCTCAATCTTTGCCTCCATCTTCTCTTCTTTCTGTGTCCTTTTCTCTTCTATCTCTTAAAAGGACACAAGTCATTGGATTTAGAGACTGTCTTAATTCAGGATGATCCCATCTCAAGATCCTTAACATGATTACACTGCAAAGACTCTTTTTCCAAATAAAGTCATATTCACAGGTTCCAGGTGGACATATTTGGGGGAGGACCACCAGTTTAAGCCATTCCCTGATACTAATGAGCCCAATGAAAGCTGTGACATACTTTCCTTTCATCATCCAGCTCACCTCACTCCTTTACCAAAACACCACCAAGACCTGGAGAAAACCTTCCATTTTATTACACAAGCCAGATCTTTCCACTCCCTTCCCCTAAGGGCACACTGCACAGAACTCTAACCCTGGTGGAGGAGGTTGTGTGGGTGTTGTAAGGAAATGAGACAGAACTCCAGGAAGATAAAGGGGGTCCTGGTCTCCTCCCTGGGTTGGTCAGCTCCCTGCAGGACAAGGATCACTGTACGGATGACACTGGTCAGCCCACTGTCCACTCTCTCCAATGAGACAGAGTCTGAGGAATGGGCAGACATTAGCACTTCCCAAAACCTATTTCCACCATGGTTTCAAAATTTCTGTTTTCAAACAAACCTAGGAAGTGGCAAGTTCAATAAATTCAGACAGGTTTCTCCATTACAGAACTTGCCAGAGCTCTCAGTACAGTAAACTATGAATAGAGGTAGAAATAATTTGTGGTATTCCCAAACTTATGGCCCAGAGAACCCGTTTACTTGTGAGGCATCTCATAGCCCTGGTGTTCTTCCAAATATGCAGTGGGAGATACTGGTATAAATCATTCTATTCAATTAAGTTGTTATCAAGTCATTAGGGAAATGCAAATTCAAACCACAGTAAGATACCACTTCATACCCACTTGGATGACTATGACCAAAAGAAAGACAATAACAAGTGTTGGTGAGAACCTGGAGCAGTGGGAACCCTCATACTTTTCTGATGGGAATGTAAAATGGTGCAGCTACTCTGGGAAAAGGTTTAGCAGTTTGTTTAAAAGGTCAAATTTACCATAAACCCAATAATTTCACCTTTAGAAAACATACAGCCACATGTGAATGTTCATAGCAGCATTATTCATAATAGCCGAAACCTGGAAACAACCCAAAAAGTCATCAACAAATGAATGGATAAATAAAATGTTGTATAGCTATACAATGAATTATTGTCCAGCAATTTTAAAAAACGAAATACTGATACATGCTACAACACGGATGAACACATTTTGCTCAGTGAAAGAAACCAGACACAAAAGACCACACACTGTATAACTCCACTTATAAGAAATGACATATATAAATATATAGGGACAGAGAGTAGATTTAGTGGTTGCCAGGATTTGGGGTGAGGATTAGGGGTTAACTGTAAATGGGTATGAGAGTTTTTCCTGAAGTGATGAAGATGTTCTAAAATTGAATTGTAGTGATGGTTGCACACAACTCAGTAAATTTGCTAAAAAATCATTAAATTGTGCACTTAATATATTAAGTGCACCATATATACTGTGCACCATATATATTTATGGTATGTAAATTATGCCTCAATAAAGTTGTTTTTAAAAGTGCTGTCACTGATTAATGAAATAAAATTTTATTAAGCTAAAAAAAATGCCTGTCAAGCTATATGCACAGCCCTATGCTTGCTCAAACGAAGGTGCTGAGCAAAAGTTTTTACAGTAAAGAAGGGTAAAGTTTCAGGTGTAAAGTTTGTCATCGCACTTGGGAAAGTTGAGCAATTTGCGTATGGTACCTACCTTTTGGGTTGTGTTTGGAAGGATGCACTGAAGTCTTTTTTATCGAAGGATGTGCCCCATATATAAGTACTTGCAAACTGGAAACACTTGTGATGAATCCCTACCTGCAAACTGTACACTCAACAAAATAAGACCCAGCCCACAGAATTTATTAAAATGGTAGAACTGATTAGAATTCCAGGACCAGTGTGATAGAAGTTCTAAGAGAGAGGGACTGGCTCTTTGATCTGCCTGGTTCCACCCCGACTTCTTTCTAATTAGCAAAGCTTTTGAGGCTGACTGATAAGCATTCTGGGCACTGCACACGTCTGGCCACTGACTAATTAATTAATTTTTGACTTTGAGCAGTGACACTTAATTTGAAAACTTTCTACCATCCACAGATGAATGTGGAAAAGTAGGGCAAAAGATTTAAAAATATGCTAAAGGTGCCATTTCAAATCCAGTTGATTTACAAAAGGGCAGAATGGGTCAGTGAGTTAAATAAAGAGATGGATTCTGGGAGGAAGGGCTGGGGGAGGGTGTGCTAGGCCAGCTCTGCATCCACTTTGCTGTGGAGGCTTAGCAATTTATCCTCTCTGTTTATTTGAAAATTAGGGGTCTCCTCTGCATCCTCATTTATTAAGTGACTGTGTGTACTGTCCATAGAGAGATAAGGGACAGAGAACAAAAATGACTCACCAAAAGGGGAACAGGAGAGTGGACAAAGCTTAAGAATCAAAACAGAGGCTTTGAGATGAACACTGCCCAGGTCAAGGGTCTGCAAACTATAGCCCAAGGGCCAAATCCAGCCCATCACTTGTTTTGTAAATAAAGTTTGACTGGGACACAGCCACACCCATTTGTGTATGCACAGTCTTTGGTTGTCTTCCTGTTACCACGGCAGAGCTGAGTGGGTTCAACAGAGACTGTGTGACCAGCAAAGAAGAAAATATCAATATTTACTCTTTGATTCTTTACAGAAAAAGCTGTCCAATCCCTGGTCTAGGTGGAGTCAGCATTATGCCTTTTCAGTGTGACTGAAGAAATACTGGGAACTCTTCCTTTTTTTCTTAAAAGACCTCTTTTTTCTTACAAGAAGGGAGCTAATATTTTTTTGAGCACCTCTGTGTGCCTGACACTAGGCTCCCTTCTTAAAGATTAGACTCACCCCAAACCTTTGAGGTGGGGATTAACATGGTCATGTTTCAGGGGAGGAAATTTGAGGCTCAGAAAGTTAATCATTTGCCTATAAGTTACAGAACTGGTGTTTGAAACCAGACCAACTTGTCTCCAACATCATAGCATGATGTCTCTCTAGTATATTAACATTAAAGCGAACATTTTGGCAAGAGGCTCCCTCAGTCATTCCCTTTGTAAAGGGTCAAAGAGCTTTGGGAACACATTTTAGAGGAATGCATTTGATCGGATTTATTCAATCATCTCTGTGCCAACTTTATTTTCCAACCTTGAAGAGAAGCCCCTCTGTTAATGCCCCCCATCCAAGCAGAACCAAGACTAGGTCATAAAATTTTAATAAATCTTTACTAAATTGTTGGGGACTTCAAAATTTTTCACAGAGAGGAACTCACTGCTGCCACTAGAATCACTGCCTCTCCAGTGAGAACCCTACAGATGTAGGTCCCTACTCTTCCCAGCCCCAGACGCAAAAGAGCCCCCTTCCCAACCCGAGGCTACCTCAATTTCCATGCCAGGATGTTGACTGTCGAACAGACCCTTCCTTCAGGAGAAATCCCCACTCCAACCACACAGCGGGCTCCACCCTGAAAGGCCCCAACAAGGCATTAAAAATCTTTACAGTGCACTTCTAAAAGTCTGGGGTGTTCACTATGCTGGAAGGGGTATATATACCAAGGTCAGTCTAGCTTATGTTCAAAGTCCTTTCTCCAGCTTGAGGGAAAGAGATCAGGCCTGACCAAATTGCCCTCCAGGAAGGATTCTGCAGCCCTGATCACCTGTAAACAAATGTCTAGGAAAAGAAACACATATTTCCCAGGAGCAAATAAAAAGTTTTTAGGGGGCTTCCCTGGTGGCACCAGTGGTGATGAATCCGCCTGCCAATGCAGGGGTCACGGGTTCGAGCCCTGGCCCGGGAAGATCCCACGCGCCGCGGAGCAACTAAGCCCGTGCTCCACAACTACTGAGCCTGTGCTCAAGAGCCCGCGAGCCACAACTACTGAGCCCACGTGCCACAACTACTGAAGCCCGCGCGCCTAGAGCCCGTGCTCTGCAACAGGAGAAGCCACTGCAATGAGAAGCCTGCGCACTGCAACAAAGAGTAGCACCCGCTCACCGCAACTAGAGAAAGCCCACACACAGCAACCAAGACCCAACACAGCCAAAAGTAAATAAAAACAAACAAATAAATTTATTTTAAAAAAAGTTTTTAGTATCATTCAACCTAAATCCATTTTTAGAGAGGAGCAAGTCTCCTCTAACCCTACAAAGGCAGAGCCCTGATGAACATAATCTTAATTTCCATCACTAAATAGAAGTCTGAGCATTTTGGGCCGTAGCCTCAGCATTTAATAATGACCAAGGTCACTAAGCGCTCATATGGCATCTTTGTGCAAATTAGAAAATGGCAGCCTCCTCCCTGCAGATAAAGTGGCGTACCACTTGACAGGTGCACCGTGTCTAAGTGGGTTAGAGCCGAGCTGTGCCCTCTTCTGGGTGGACATACCTCACCTTAGCGCTCAAGGCTGGATAAGGAGATCATGGGCTGGACTTCAATGTTACCATTGTGCAGTAAGCAACCTGCACAGACATCCATGACTCTACTTGGGTTTTCTTGAGGAATACTTGGCCATTTTCCTTTATATCTGTTTCACTACTGAGCCCATTCATAAAAAATCATTTATGAATGATTTTTTCATAAACAGAGGTCATCTGCAAAAAGTTAAATTGATAGCCACCCCTAGAAAAAAAAATGGTGGGATTTTCAATAAAATAATTCAGAAGATCTGAGTTGAGTTCAAAACTCAGCCAATTGCCAGCTATGTGATCTTAAACAAGTCCCTTGGCCTCCCTGAGGTTTTCCTCTTTAAAATGGAGGCATTAATAACAGCACTACCGGGCTTCCCTGGTGGTGCAGTGGTTGAGAGTCCGCCTGCCGATGCAGGGGACACGGGTTCGTGTCCCGGTCCGGGAAGATCCCACATGACGCAGAGCGGCTGGGCCCGTGAGCCATGGCTGCTGAGCCTCTGTGTCCGGAGCCTGTGCTCCGCAACGGGAGAGGCCACAACAGTGAGAGGCCCGCGTACCGCAAAAAAATAAAAAATAAAAAAATAACAGCACTACCAAGATCTCAAAGACATTAGAAAATGTAGAATGACTCAGTAAACATAAAATGATCTATGGATATTAAGTAGCAACTGCATAAAAAGACAGAAACAACAAATGAAATCATTCCTGTTTCCATCCAAAGCCATTTTTCCTGTTCCTGCTGTTTCTGGCTATAGTATTCTTCCAGCAAGATCTGAAAGGGCCATTAGCTGACCCTGGTTTTCCAGAAAGGTCATCCAAGCAATAAAGTGTTTCCAATGTGGAAGGTAATTAGCTCTCAAAGCCTTTCCATCCCACCTGATCAATTAGACTAAGCACTAAACACTCCCATCCCTAAAATGCATAAAATTGAATTGTATGTATGCCTTACTATTATGGAATGGTAATGTGCTGCTTTCAGAAATGGTCACACAAGCTGGGGGGTAATCAAAGTTTTTAAAATCACTACCCTGAAAATGAGAAGATGTTTGACTAGGATTTTTAATTTCTTGAGAAAATAACAGAAAATAAAAGTCTGATACAGGCTTTTGCATGGCCCATCAGGGTTAAAGTCTTCCGCAGAATCCAGCCCCAATGGCAACTGGGCTGCTTTAACCATGCCTTTCCACGGCTGTAATCTGCAGTCCAGCCTCAGTGACTGGGCCAGATATAAGTCCCAAATGCAAGCCCGTTTTTCTTTGTCAGAGGCTGCCTGTGCTGGGAGATGTTAGGCATCTCAGCCACCCACCCAAGCAAAGACGTGCACCCCTTTGCTCTTCTGGAAGACAAGTGATTAAAAAGATGTATTTTTGAAAGCAGCCTTCTCTGCATGTAATGTCAACGTCAACAAATAAAGGGGGAGGGATGAAAAGGCGATTGTAGGACCGTCCAAGGAGAGGGGGAGATGCCTCCCAGAACACAGTTTAAGGAATGATCGATGCCTGTGTCAGAGGCAGCGATAAGACACGCTGAGCTTATCAAAACCTGAAGCTCTGATGACAGAGTTCACATGTGGCAGGAAGATAAGAGAGGCTGCGTTCATCTCTCCCTCTTTTCTCTCCCCAAAGACCCTGTTTTAATTTCCCACTCGGCATGTTACGGTTTCCGTCCCAATGGAGACCATTGAGCCTAGTTCAATTCCTTTTCTAATCTCACTGTGAATGTTTTCAGGAGACTGTGATTAGCAGACTTCGACCTCAATGCTATTTGCGGAAGTATTGTGCAAGTGGTGTTGGAGATCCGAAATGTGGCTGAAGGTTCTGGAAACACTCTGAGCACCAGAGAAAGGAGGGGAAAGGGCTTTGAGCTGGATGCTGAGAACCCGTATATTTCTGGGCTCTCCCACAAACATGCTTTGTGACCTTGCACAGGTCATGTCATCTCCCCAGAAAGGCATTTCTTCTTCTATTAAAATGGGAGGAGGTGGACTGTGTTCTCAAGAATCTTTTCATCTAGAACAATCCCATCTTCACCCCTGCTCTCTGGGAACAAGACTCGGAGGCCACAAAGCAGCAAACTTGAGGCCACAGTCTTCACCCCTCTGCTCTATCACTAATGGTACTGTGTTAGCTCATAACAAAATGCTATAGCCTGGGTGGCTTTAACAAAAGAGATTTAATTCTCACAGTTCTGGAGGTTGGGAAGTCCAAGATCAAAGTGCCAGCAGATTCAATCCTTGGTGAGGGTCCAATCCCTGGCTTGCAGACATCCCCACCTTTCTCTCTGTGTCCTCACATGGTAGAGAGAGAGAGGAAGCTCTGGTGACTCTTCTTTTTCTTCTAAGGGCACTAATCTTATCATGGGGGCTCCACCCTCATGACCTCATGTAAGCCTCATTACCTCCCAAAGGCTCCACCTCCTAATACCATCCCATTTTGGGTGAGGGCTTCAACATATGAATTCGGGGAGGACACAACATTCAGTCCATAACTGGTATGAAAGTTCTTGCAAGAGGACCAGAAGCTATATGAAAGCAGAAGGTCATTTGTGTATCTCTACCTCTCCTCCCTCCAGTTCAGCAGGTACTTTCACAGCTACCTACCCACCCCCAGCAAGGCTGTGCTGGCCTACTTTGGTCATCTCCAAGCCATGAAGATGTCCTTGGACCCTTATCCTAACTTCAGTCTGTTTTATTTTTCCTTGACCCACAACCAAAACCCATTTCTGTCTCCTTTCTCCAAAACTGAGATGAAACTAAACCATTCCAAGAGAATGGATTTCTCTCAGTTTCCCTACTGAAGGCTCCCTGGCATTCTGCCCTGATTAACTGGAAGTGGCTGCCTGGCATTGAGAAGGATCCAGAGGCTGTGTTTGGGCTGAGATGAAGAGAACTGTGATTGATTAATGATGTCTGCCCTGGATGCCATGTGGGAGAGCGATGATAGACACATCACAGGCTTGTCATCCCTGATGCCCAGAGGCTAAAGCAGTAGTTTCCAACAGGATAATCTAGAGTGCTGATTTAAGTACAGGTTCCCAGACTCACCACCAGAAATTGTGATGTAGTGAGTCTATGGGGAAGCCTGTGAACCTAGCTGATGTTGGTGTACACCGAAGTGTGCATGGCAAAGACTGGGAACTAGGTGAAGAGATAGAAACATGAATTAGCTTCACTACAGTAATCATGTCACTTATGTGTATGTGTACATATACAAAACATCATGCTGTACACCTTAAATATATACAATTGTATTAAATAATTAAATAGAGTTCATTCAGGCATGAACTTTGTGAAGGAACATAACAATGTCAATGTTAGAAGCATAGCGGAAATAAGTTTTCTTTAAACTCCCTTCCCTCAAAACGCGCAGCTCCAACCCTTTCTCCCATCCTATTCCACGTTCTGCTCATAACACGCATGATTCTGCGTATCTGTAGAGCAGCTTTAACTTTTCAAAGCATTTATGCATTTAGACATCCTTTTGGAATTTACAAGAGATCTACCAGGGAGGAGAGAGAGGCGATAGCACTCTTCTCTTTTGGTAAACGAGATCAGCACCTTGAAGACATAAGCCCAGAGAAGCGAGTCAAATCGCACCAGGGTACAGTCGGACTGTCCTCCAGCCTGCCACCAGCATTGCTTCGTCTCCAGGACGGCATCACCTGTTGTGGATTATACAGCCCCAGGAGCAGGGGCCGCCAGCGCTGATGACTGTGTGCAGCTCAGGGCACTGCAGCCCACCAGAATAGGGGCTTGCTATGAGAACACCTTGTGATAACAGTGCAGGGGAGCAAAATTTGCCACACCAAATTGTATCTGTTTGGACTGAGGATTAATTTAGGCTGATTATTTTTAAAGCCCAAAAGACTCAGGAAGAACCTTTGACCTTCCCCTGACTGTCTAAAAGAATTTAGATAGAGGATCTGTTCCAGGAAGGGATCTATCACCATATGAACCAAGTGTGTGGGCAGGGAAGAACCTAGCAAAGTCTGTTTGTTAAAATTCCTCTCCGTGTCCCACTGTCTCTGCACAGCCCAGCAAACATTTGTTTACCAAAATTTGCCTTTCCATCCCCGTATAAATTGCCTTCCTCCCCTCCGAAGTCGAAAACTATTACCCCAACATCCTCTTTTTTTTTTTTAACATCCTTATTGGAGTATAATTGCTTTACAATGGTGTGTTAGTTTCTGCTTTATAACGATGTGAATCAGTTATACATATACATATGTCCTCACATCTCTTCCCTCTTGCATCTCCCTCCCTCCCACCCTCCCTATCCCACCCCTCTAGGTGGTCACAAAGCACCGAGCTGATCTCCCTGTGCTATGCAGCTGCTTCCCACTAGCTATCTATTTTACGTTTGGTAGTGTATATATGTCCATGCCACTCTCTCACTTTTTCAGAGCTTACCCTTCCCCCTCCCCATATCCTCAAGTCCATTCTCAAAGACACAGACCAACACCCTCTTTTGTCTTTAGCTAAACATGGTATTTAAGGTGATGATTTCGGCCCCTTTGGCAAGTTACCCAGTTCTCCTGGGTCTCTCCCATGTATACATGTTACTAAACTTTTGTTTGGTTTTCTCCTGTTAATCTGTCTCATGTCAATTTAATCCTTAGACCATCCAGAAGAACCTGGAAGGGCAGAAGAAATGTCTACTTCCCCGAAAGCAGTCATTGTCTGTTTTCACCCTGGAGCAAGGAGATTTCTCTGAGAAAACTGCTGTTTGGATACTATCCTTGACGGAAAAGACAAACTAATTGAGTTTGCTGGGCTACAGCCCGTCAATGCTACTCAATTCTCATCTCCTATTCATGGAGTCCCAACACTTTCAGGTGCAGATGGGTATGAGCTTTTTGATACAGTAATTCAAAGGTCAGGCCAGTGGATTCACAGGTAAAAATGTCTGACACAGCCTAGCACACCTAAAGAGAAATCAGCTTAAAAAAAAAAACAAAACTCTAATTCAACGGTTCTCAGATTTGAGTGTGCGCCAGAATCCCCTGGAGGGCTTGTTAAAATCCAGATTGCTGGCCCTACTCCAGAGTTTCTGATTCAATAGGCCTGAGAATTTGCATTTCTAACAACTCCCTGGGTGAAAACAAAGATGCAACTCTGGCTCTGAGGACCACTACTTCAAGAGAGTGCTTTTCAAGTGTAATGTGCCTTCGAGTAACCCAGAGCTGTAGTTAAAATGCAGATCTGGTCTCCGGAGTTCCCAGTTGTCTTTCTTTCTTTCCCTTTTCTTTTTTTTTTTTAATATCTTTATTGGAGTCTCTTGAAAACAGCAAGTTGCAGAAACCCTCTTTAAAGGGAGAAAGAAAGAGCCAGCAAACCTATTTGACTTGGGAGGGACGCAGTCTGCGTGCTGGAGAAGAGCTGCAACCCCTAGCTGAGCCAGAGGACTGTTGAATCATCATCAGCTGGACAACATCCCCGAGGATATCAAGACAGTCCCTCTCACCTCCAGCGAAAAGAAAAAGAAGGAGGGAGGGAAGGAAGGACAGGGGGAGACAAAAAGAGGAAATCGTGCTCTCATTACAAGATGGCATTTGGAATAAGGTAGAAATTCAAAACAAATATTGAACAACTTGCAAATTGCATTTTCCTGGGACTTTTCTCTTGGCTTTTTTCGTTTGTTTGCTTTAATTGAAAGCCGTGTGTGTCAACGCGCTCACGTGACAGGCCATGATCAGTTATTCCAAATGACTGGAGCCACATGATGCTCTATTTCTCATCGGTTGCAGAACAATTTATGTTTCAGAAACTAAAGTACAATCACTTCCTAACTACCATATTGCACAGAAATGGCTTTGGCACTCAGGTGCAATGGCACTTCCTGAGTGATGGGGGGGTCGTCCCTGGGTCAAAGAAGAGCAGAGATCATGAAAGGCAGATGGTTCCCTGTGTACCTCCTGGGAAAGGGCAGAAAACTGCAGTGGGAAAAACAGCTACAGAAAAATGGAACACGGCACCTGGGCACCCCCGACCCTAGAGTCAGAAAAGCATAAAAAAGCCCAAGAATGTGGCTGGAGAATTGGAGGAATTGGGACAAGGTTGTCGGGTGTGGGGGCGGCAGGGGGGCGGTGGGGACATGAACTCATCCGCTTTGTTTCCAGAGAGATTTCAACCAGCCCAACACGTTTTACGTTCTCAAGACTGGAAGCTTGTACCAAATCACTCCCCCTAACGGGGCAAGTTGTACTAATTTATTGAATCCAAATATTAACTTTTTTTTTTCTACTTTACCACAGGTAAAATAATTTTTCAAAACCAACCAACCAACCAACACACAGAAGATTTACTCCTAGTGATAAGAGCTAATACAAAAATTGCTATATGATAGACACTGGGCCAGTAGTCTAATTTAGTCCTCTCAACCACCATACAAAGCAGGGATTATGATTTCCATTTTAAAAGCAGAAAACTGAGGCTGAAATAGCTTATTCAAAGCCATGCAAGTCATAAATAGTAGAGCAGAGCCTGGATCAGGGTACCATGAAACCAGAGTTGGGTTTTTTCACTACTGTTCTACCTTTGGTAATAAGATGCAATCAGAAATGGAAACCCCCATACACTGCTGTATGTGAAATGTATAATGATGCAGCTGCTTTAGAAAACAGTAGCAGCTTCTTAAAATGTTAAACAGAAATTTACCATATGTAGAAGGGACCCGGCAATATCACTCCTAAGTATCTACCCAAGAAAAATGAAAACATATGCCCACAAAAGACTTTTAGATGAATGCTCATAGCAGCATTATTCAAAATAGCCAAAAACTGGAAACCACCCCAAATGTCCATCAAACGGTGAAGAAATAAACAAAATGTGGTGTGCCCAAATGATGGAATACAATGAAGCAATAAAAAGGAATGAGAGGGGCTTCCCTGGTGGCGCAGTGGTTGAGAGTCCGCCTGCCGATTCAGGGGACATGGGTTCGTGCGCCAGTCCGGGAAGATCCCACATGCCGCGGAGCGGCTAGGCCCGTGAGCCATGGCCGCTGAGCCTGCGCATCCAGAGCCTGTGCTCCGCAATGGGAGAGGCCACAACAGTGAGAGGCCCGCATACCGCAAAAAAAAAAAAAAAAGGAATGAGACACTAAAATATGCCACAACATGAATGAACCTCAAAAACATTATGCTAAGTGAAAGATGCTAGATGCAGAAGAGCACATGTTGTATAATTTCCTATGAAATATCAGAAAAGCTAAATCCACGAGACAGAACAAAGATTATGGTTACTTGGAGCTGGGGATAGGAATGGTAGTGACCACAAAAGAGCAGAAGGGATCTCTTTAGGGAGATAAAAATGTTCTAAAGTTGGGTTATAGTGATGGTTGCACAACTCTATAAATTTACAATTTATTAAATTGTGCACTTAAAATAGGATAATTTTATGATGTGTAAATTATACCTTTAAAAAGCTTTTTTAAAAATTTAAAAATCTAAAAAAAAAAATTAGAAAAAAGAAGTGGCCATTGAGTGATCTGGCAAATGATGACATGATAAGCATGTGCTAAGCACTGACCAAGGTGACCTCATTTAATCCTTGCAACAAGGCCTCCCTCCCTCACCCCTGGTGGTACTACGTCACTTCAAGCACAGGAATTCTCATGTTCCTCATCCCTAACAGAGGGCCTGACATGCAGAAGCCTCTCAGTAAATGCTTGCAAAATAGATCAATATTGTGTCATGATCAAAAGGTCAGGCTCTGGGCAATAGACAGACAGAGAGTCAAAGCCTGACTTACTAGTATATGCTGTCTTGCCACTTTCTACTATCACAGCAGAGAAAAGTTAAATACTCAACTTTCCTGGATCCCCTTGCACCTTGGTGAGACCCTAGTAATGAGGGAAGAGACAGGTTCTGAGAAATGTTTTTGTTCTCCTGATAAAAGCAACAGTTGAGCTGGTGCCATCCCTGCCTCCTCCTTCCTGACTTGAACATAGATGAGACGTTATGAGCACAGCAGCTATTTTGTGGCCATGGGGTGGAGGGAATCACAAAATTCTGGCCTCTTATTGTTGAACCACTGAAACAACGCTAGTGGCCACATGCCACTAGACTTTCTGACACATGAACAGAAACCTCATTTAAGTCTTGTTTGAATTTTTCTATTACTTATACCTAAGAGCATTTCTAATTAGTATTATTAGAAGCAGAACTATAGTAGTAGTTTTTTACTTAACAGAATGCCTGCTTAGGTTTCTCTCTGTTTCCATCTATCTCTTCCAAACCATACCTAAGTGCTTTGTTGTCTGACTAGAAGACTGAGAGGCACGTCTGGCTGTCCCTACTTTAGCTCTAGTTTTAAATATGCATTTGGAATTCCTCTTTCCTGATGCTGGATTTATTGGAAATGTCCCAAAGCAGCAGCCCAATGGAAATAAATGAGTCTAATTTCAGAAAAGACAAGCCCATCTTCTCTTCTCACTAGCAGTCTCATAATACAATGGTAATTACCAGTAATGATAATAGGTAGTTAATATACATTCTCCATAATCGATGCCTCTCACACGAGCATCCTTCATTTTCCCCATCTCCAATCTTTGTGGAAGAGGGAAATTTCACTGTAGCATGTTCCAGAAACATGCAACGGCCCTTCGACTGGCCACCTTGATGTCAATTCCCTCAGTTTTTTCAGAATAGGAAGTCAGAATACCGAGTGATCACCAATAGCACCACACTACCCTGCCCCTCTCTGCAGTGGGACATACACTATTCTGATCTCTAGCAGGTTTGATTTAAACTGACAGAAGGAGACAGCTTCTCTTTAGGCTCCAGGGAGGATCATGATGGAGAAGCTCCTGAAATCTGACAATAATATTCAATGAGTGATCAGATGCAGTGGTATCTAGGTGCAGTAAGATGTATTCTCAGAAGACAGCTGGGATTAAGGGATGGGACACAGGAGAAAACATTAGGGGACTGCAGTGGGAAGCTTCAAAACAGCCCCCTAATGATCTCCTCCCCTTATGTGTGAGCCAGACCAGGAGATTCACTTCTAACCAATAGAATATGGCAAAAGTGATGGGATGCACTTCTGTTGTTAGGTTACAAAAGACTGCGATTTCCCTCTTGCTCGTATTCTCACCAGCTCTTCTCACATACTTGCTCTGGTGGAGGGAGCCACACTGCCGAGAAGGGAAGATGGCCTCTGGCAAAAAGCCAGCAAAGAACTTACACTCTCCGCCTGACAGCCCATGAGGAGCCAAATCCTACCAAAAAACACCAAGTGGCCTTGGGAGCAGATTCTGCTCCAGTTAAACTTGAGATGTTAAGGCTCCAGCCAACACTTTGACTGCAGCCTGTGAGAGACCCTGAAGCATAGGATTCAGCTAAGCCATTCTTGGATTCCTTGCCCACAGAAACTGTGTTGTTTATAACTGCTAATTTGGGGGTCATTTGTTATGCAGCAATACAGGGAGAGAATCATTATGATAGTTTTAAAGGGAAAACACACACAGTGTTTAGAATTCAAAGCCTTTCTCTGCTCCACGTTATAAGGGTTTTTGGTTGTTGCTGTTCTGTTTGAGGATTTCTCTTCTGTTTTTTTGTTTGATTTTGTTTTGGAGGTTTTGCTGTTTGTTTCTTTTTTGCTCAAGCAGCTGCTGATTGAATCTGGGCATTTCTTGTGTTAATCAGGACAGTACTGATCATTATTATAACTGCTACTATTTAATCTGCGTTTGTAATATGTCAAGCACTGTGGTGAACTTTATAAGTATTATCTCACTTAATCCTTACAACACAGTGAAAGAGGTACTAGGATTAATTGCCCCCTTTCCACATGTGAGGACACAGACATTTAGAGAGTTACAGTTCCTGCCCGAGTCACGTAACTAGTTAGCTGTGGAGCCAGGATGCAGACCCAGGGGTTCTGACTCTCAGCCTATTCTCCTAATCACTCAGCAAAACTGAAGAGAAAGGAGGCTAGAATGACTCATATGGGAAAGGGCACAAATCCAGAATGTTGGGGGCTAGGGGACATGGAGGAGGAGAAGAGCTGAGAAAGACTACGTTTTGGAAGAGAAAGACTGGGGAGGATTGGAAGGAATGATGAGGAATTGGGGTCACTGCCATGCAAGCTGATAAGAGTGAGGAAGGAAGAGGGGAATTAAAAGAAAAAGGGGGAAAGGAAGGAGGGGGAGAAGAAGAGAGATTGACTGATGATTTTGTTGTATAATATATACCTAATTCCTTTTCAGCGTTTTCCAGAGATGCAGTAAAGATAGATTTAAACTACTTTCAACGTAAGAGATGGACAATACACAAGATCATAAAAGAGATGGGCACTGCAACCAGATTACTCTGTCTCTTCTCATTCTATTCGCTTTTCCATTTACAATTTCTGTGATGCCTACTGTTTCTTCGACCCCTTCTTTGTCTTACATGGATCTGAGCTTATTCCTACTATCTCCCAAATCTCTCCCCTCTTTGTTAATGCCACTGTCACTACCCCAGTTCCCACCCTCACCTTCTCTCTCCTGGATTATGCCAACAGCCTCCTAAAAGACCTTCCAGACTCCAGTTTCCGCAGGCCAACCTCATTTCTCGATTAGTGACTAGGCAACCTGTTTAATTATACAATCCTTACCAGGACACTGCTCGGCTCACACCTTCACATATAGAATCAATTCCAAGCTTCAAACCATGGTATAAAAGACTACCACCACCTCTTGTTCGGACTACAGTGATCATTTCTAAGTGGAATAAAAAAGAAGTAAACAATAAGTACTCTCTCACCTCCTGACCCGCAGGATCCACTTCCTGGAGACAAGCGTATTTCTTACTTATACTTCCAGAAGTGTGGGATGTGTATATAAGCATTTTATGTAGGAGAATCAAACTTCATCCACTATAACTCACAAGTGAAAAAACACAGCAAATATAGTCAATGGATCTTTGACAAAACAGGAGCTAAGACAAAACAGTGGCAAAAAGGCAGTTCTTCAATAATTGGTTCTGGAACAACTGGACAGGCAAAAAAATTAATCTAGACACGGACTTCACACCCTTCACAAAAATTAACTCAAAACGGATCATAGATCTAAATGGAAAATGCAAAACTATAAAACTCCTGGAAAATAACATAGGAGAAAACCTAAATGACCTTGGGTATGATGATGCCTTTTTAGATGCAACACCAAAGACACAATCCATGAAAGAAATAATTGATAAGCTGAACCTCATTAAAATTAAAAACTTCAGCTCTGTGAAAAGACAAGAGAATTAGAAAACAAGCTACAGACTGGGGGAAAATATTTATAAAAGACACATCTGGTTAAGCACTGTAATCCAAAATATACAAAGAACTCCTAATACTCAACAGTAAGAAAGCAAACAACCCGATTTTAAAAATGGGCCAAAGACCTTAACAGACACCTCACCAAAGAAGATATACAGGTGGCAAATAAGCATATGAAACGATCCACATCCTATGTCATCAGGGAACTGCAAACTAAAGCAGCAATGAGACACTGTTACATACCTGTTAGAATGACCAAAATCTAGAACACTGACAACACCAAATGTTGGTGAGGATGTAGAGCAACAGGAACTCTAATTCACTGTTGGTGGGAATGCAAAATGGTACAATTCTTTGCAAGACAGTTTGGCAGTTTTTTATAAAAATAAATATACTCTTACTATATGATCCAGCAATATCACTCCTTGGTACTTACCCAAAGGAGCTGAAAACTTACGTTTGCACAGAAACCTGCACACGGATGTTTATGGCACCTTTATTCATAATTGCCAAAACTTAGAAGCAACCAGCATGCCTGCATAGGTGAATAAATCAATAACCTGTAGTACATCCACACAATGAAATATTATCCAGCACTAAAAAGAAATGAACTATTGAATATTAAGCCATGAAAAGACACGGAGGAATCTTAAATGCATACTACAGAATGAAAGAAGCCAATCTGAAAAGGCTTCATACTGTGTGCTTCCAACTATACGACATTCTGGAAAAGGCAAAGTATGGAAATGACAAAAAGATCTGTGGCTGCCAGGGGTCGAGTTGGTGGGTGAGATGAATAGGCAGAGCACAGAGGATTTTTAGGGCAGTGATAATTCTCTGTATGATACTATAAAGGTGGATACATGTAGTTATACTTTTGTCAAAACCCACAGAACATACAACACCAAGAGCGAACCCTAATGTAAACTACGAGCTTTGGGGGACTTTCATGTCAGTATAGGTTCAACCTTAGTTAAAAATGTACCACTCTGGTGAGTGGTGCTGATGGTGGGGGAGGCTGTGCGTTGGGGGTGTAGGAGGTGTACAGGAAATCTCTGTATCTGCCTCTCAACTTTGCTGTGAACCTAAACGGCTTCATAGAATAAAATAAAGTCTTTTGGGTTTTTTTTAACATCTTTATTGGAGTATAATTGCTTTACAATGGTGTGTTAGTTTCTGCTTTATAAAAAAGTGAATCAGCTATACATACACATATATCCCCATATCCCCTCCCTCTTGCGTATCCCTCCCACCCTCCCTAACCCACCCCTCTAGATGGACACAAAGCACCGAGCTGATCTCCCTGTGCTATGCGGCTGCTTCCCACTAGATATCTATTTTACATTTGGTAGTGTATATAAGTCCATGCCACTCTCTCACTTCGTCCTAGCTTACCCTTCCCCCCTCCCCATGTCCTCAAGTCCATTCTCTACATCTGCGTCTTTATTCCTGTTCTGCCCCAGGTTCTTCATAACCATTTTTTTAAAAAATCTTTTTTTAGATTCCATATATATGTGTTAGCATATGGTATTTGTTTTTCTCTTTCTGACTTACTTCACTCTGTATGACAGACTCTAGGTCCATCCACCTCACTACAAATAACTCAATTTCGTTTCTTTAAAAATAAAGCCTGTTTTTAAATTAGCAAACTTTATATTCCCTGATTTCATCTTTATCAGAGACCCATTCCACTAGGTAGTATGAAAAACAGTAAATGTGCCAGTTTTTTACATCCTCATCTCAGGAAGTTTAATACAGTCTTGAGTTGGTTCAGACTCTTTAGGATAAATATTCAATCAAATCTGAGTTTCAAACTCCATACCAAGACTGTTGCTCTCTTCCACAAGACATTACATGGGTGCAGAAGACTGTAGGTGTCCTCACAGCAGTAGAAGGAAGCCTCAGGTCCACCAGACATCCTTCAGGACTTTTCTGGCACCTGCAACAGTATGGCTGGGGCTGGTCTGTCTCTGGTGTCTCTAGAAGGGATGGCAGGTCTCTTGATGTTTGGACTATCATACTGGGACCAATTTCTGGTTCTGGCCAATTGCCTCTTGTTGCAAATTCCGTGTCCTCTGAGCCCTCCTGGCTCTGATCCCAGGTGATCCTTAGGTTCTCCCGGCATCTCCACATCCCCCTGAAGGGACTTGTGGGGACCTCTGGACACAGGCTGCAGGGAATCCATTCCCCCACATTCCTCTCTGGCATTTTCTCTACCAAACTAAAAGTGGAACTTCTAAATGCCATGGGTGTGAAAATATTTACTCTGCACTACAGGAAATCAGGAATGTGCCCCATCAAGCTCTGAAAGGCCCCCACATTTATCTTCCTGATTCTTATGCTACTTCTGGTGTATCCACCAGGGAGAAGGCATTTGACACACATGTCTTTCTCCTTCCCACCTGGTCTACTGCTCCTTCCAGGGCCAGAGAGGCTTCCTCCAGCACCTCCACCAAGCAGGACACAATGGCTTGTCACGAAACTCTATGGTCTAAGTTGGCCAGGCTTGCACCTTGGTGTGTAAAAAGGCTTTTGGAATTTAGAAAGAAAGAGCAAACAAAAAATGCACAAAATTTCATCTCAATGAAGTTTGGCTTCAAAGGTTATTTTCTTGCCCTTTATTAGGGAAAAAAGAAATAAGTCATCTGAGACTCAAGACTGAACCTCTGCTCTACTCCATGTGGCTCTCTCCTTCTCTGGGACAATAGCCTCGTGGCTTAGCTTTCATAACCCAAGGGGTGCCATGAAGAAAGAAACTGGCTTCTGAGGGAATAATTAATCACCAAGAGGTATTTCAATCTCTATTTTATTTATTTCCTCTCTGATATTTATTATTTCTTTCCTACTGCTGACTTTAGGTTTGTTTATTCTTCTTTTTTTAATTCTTTTAGGTGGTATGTTAGGTTGTGTATTTGAGATTTTTCTTGTTTTTTTGAGGAAGGCCTGTGTCACTATGAAATTCCCTCTAAGGACTGATTTGCTGCATCCCATAGATTTTGTATGGTTGTGTTTTCATTGTCATTTGTCTCAAGGTATTTTTAAATTTCCTCTTTGATTTCATCACTGACCCATTGGTATTTTAGTAGCATGTTGTTTAGTCTCCATGTAATCATTTTTTCTCATTTCTCTCTCTTTGCTTGATTTCTAGTTTCATGCCATTGTGGTCAGAAAAGATGCTTGAAATAACTTCTATCCTCTTAAATTTGTTGAGGTTTGTTCAAGAGGTATTTCAAAAATATTACATCTATCATATTTGCTGTGTGTAGGTATAAATGTGTTTGTGGTGTGTGAGTGTATTTATACACAAGTGACGACCAGGGGTCTGCAAACTATGGTTTGGGGTCAAATCCAGCCTGCCTCCTGTTTTTGATATGGCCAGCAAGCCCAGAATAATTTTTATAATTTTTAACGACTGGGGGAAAAAAGAGCAATATTTTGTGATGTATGAAAAATTTTTGAAATTCAAATTTTAGTAAGCATAAAGTTTTATTGAAACACATGCCTAGCCCTTTATATACTGTCTATTGGTTTTCACATGAGGAGGGCAGAGACCATAACAGAGCATAAAGTAGTTACTATCTGGCCTTTTAAGAAAAAGTTTGCCAATCCCTTTTTAATACTGTTTAGTTACTTTGCTTTTTCATGTTAAATGTATCTGGGAGAACATTGCATATCATACATTGAAACTACGTCATTCTTTTTTTTTTTTAATCAAGCTGTCACGAGTTTTTTTCTTAGCAATTTGACTTATGTTTAGCAGCTATTCCCCAAGATAGCATATTCCTCCGTGACAAGACTTAATTAAACTTCCAGCAAAATAATTAGCAAGGCTATCTCAAAAGACTATTTTAAAATACAAGACTGATACCAAGGAGCAAATAGAGTTAACACTGTCATGAGAGATCAAAGCCATCCGAAGACGTGACTAAAACTTTAACCTCCAGCAGCCGACTAATGAAGAAGTATACACAGGAACACTTGTGATATCTTCCCTCTCAGGCCCCATCAACAAATTCATTTGACATGGAAAATTTCCCAGAGGAAGCTTAAAAATAGTAAATTTCCATTAATTACAGAGCAAAGAATGTTCTCTTCCTAATTTATTATCTATTAGGAAACTTTTGGGGATGCTGTAACCACCTCTTATTGCATAGACTCTTCTTTATTCGGGGAGGATGATGGGATTAACAAACAGCCTCTCAACTGACGTGAGAGCTCATTTGGTAAAAATACCTTGACTGTGATGGTGGTGGTGGCAGTCTTGGCAATGGGTTCTGTGGTGATGGGGATGATGGGGATGGGGATAGAACAGTGACAATTCCAAGTCCAGCTCCCAATTTAGGACCCACTTCCCTCCCCCAGGATTCTTGGGAAGAATGGGAAAAGTTCAGGAGATCCAAAGTGAGAAGACTTTAGGTTTGAGCCTCTACCCTTTGGTCACTCTGTGGTCATAAGAAAGTCCTTTGTCCTCTTTAAGCCTCATTGTTCACCTATACAATGGATATCATACTCTTTACCTATTTTGCACAGTTGTGGGGATGATGGGAGATGCTGTCAACACTTCGAGTGATGGAAAGACTGATTCTGCACAGCAACCCCATTCTTACTTGTCTTTTTCACTGTCTTCCATGAACAAATCTATCCCCAGGCATCCCCAAGAGATCTAAAAGTGGAAGAATATTTTGTAATTATTTTGTAATTAACACTGGGATATGGTGACTCTCATTCCTTTCTTGTGGGCCCGTGGTTGACTGTTATGTCAATTTTTTTTCCTGTTCTGGGAATATATTTATAAAGGTTTATTTACTCTTTGAAGATGTAGGTTAATCAACTTTCCAAATGGTAGTGAACAATTACTGCGCTTTCACATTTCCTAAGTATTCAGAAAATCCCAATTATTATCCCCTATGAGCAATATTAATACCCAATATTTAAGCACTTATGTGTCAAGCACGGCGCTAAGTACCTTTGAAGCTGGTGCAATTATCAACCCCATTTTATGAATGAGGATGCTAAGGGCTATGGGTATTTTTCTAGGTCTACAACTTTTTTACATTTTCTCTGCCTCTCCCACCCAATATGCCTTCCCACTCTCATTTAAATCACCAACACCCTTCTCAGCAACACCAACTTCACCACTAATCAGATATCCACAGATCTTGCTCCTCTGTTCCTTGCCTTCCAAATTGTAGCGACACACATCTTAACAAACATTTCAACGGTTAAATGTACCGGTGCATGTAATGGACCCAAAACACAGTGACTGTTAAGTAAGTGGTGGCTGTAATATAGCCTGGTGGTCCAAGGCAGGAGCTCAGGGTTCTAAGGTCTTGGTTCAAATTATGGCTCATCCACTTGTAAAAAGAGAGACTTTAGCCAACATGCTTCAATTCTCCAAGACTCAACTTCTTCATGGGGATAATAATACCTCCCCTCATTGCATTCTCGTGAGGATTAAATGAATTGGATACACGCAACGTGCTTAGGACCCTGTCTAGCACTGTCAACAGTTATACGTGCAACTCCCACTACTATTGTTATCTCCCAACAATGCAAAGCTTCTACTAAGTAAGTTATTTTTCCCAATGCTGTGCTCATGCCAGATAAAACAAATTAACCTTAGGAAGCTCATTACCTTTAAATCTTGATTGCAAACGTGCCCTCCTCCTCCCAGCAAGACTCTCATCCTCTCAATTCCTCTGTTAATACTTCTGCTGATTATTTTTCTTAAAAGAGGGTTAGCTTGTTTTCACCCCAACAAGCTCAGTAGAGAAAATAGAGATGAGGGGAATATCTGCTTTAGCCATTAGCTATGTCTCTCATGCTGCTAGTGACCTCACCGGGGCCCTGGCCAACCCTCCTCACTTCCCATCTGCATTCAGGTTTCCTTTAATTTTAACAGAAACTGCAGTAGGTCACCCCACCATAGCCTGTGACCCCGCCAGCAAAACAGGTCCCCCAACACAGGACTCACAGTTCAGGGAGGTTCCAAGTGCAATTTAAAATAAATATTCACGTAGGTGCTACGGTCAGCCTTCAGAATTTGTCTCAAAGTGACTTGCATATTCAGGACTATATTCTCGAGTGCTTTGGCCCATTGGGGAGTGATTTGCATTCAGGGAGGAAAGACGAATATTCCAGTCTTAGCAATTATTGAAATATATCCAGTCAGTACTCTAATAAATTATCTTAACCCAATTACTAAAAACATTGCAAAACATTACTATGCATCGAAGACCGTTCTGCCCAGGAATCTTTATTGGCAGGGTAATTAAAAACGTACTAGCTATGGCTTCTACTCAAATATTTGGGGATGTTTTGCGCCATTTGAATTGGTTCTCTTGGACTCTGGAGAGACATCTGCCTGGATCTTCTCCATCCTTCCCCTCCCCAACTCCTAGTTTTTGGGGACACTTGTCACTGGGGTCTCCTTCCCCCATCAATGCTGCCCACAAGTTCCTTCCCACCCTAATCCTTCTTACAGAAAGAAATACTTATACAGGCTCAGTCCCCTCTCCTTCATCCCTTCCCTCTCTGTTCAAAGTAAAAGACTTTTGTTAACCATCATGTATTAGGTGCCTACTATGTGCCAGAAACTTCCATATTATCAGAATAAATCCTCCAGTAACATTTCAAGGAATGATACTCCCATTCCAAGGATGAGAAAATTTAAGGATTACAAAGGTTAAGTGAACTGCTAAAGTTCACAGAGCTGATGAGTGACAAAACCAGGATCAAACTTAGGTCTGGTGGTTCCAAGGCTTTTCTTTCATTCTTCAACAAGTTTTTATCAACTGCTTATATGTGCCAGGAACTATGCTAGGCCCTGAGATGAGGACAGTGAACAAAATCTGGCAGAGTCCCCCGTCTTGTGGGTCTTGTACACATCCATCAAGTGTGTTAGTCAGGGTACATCAGTAATGCTGGAGTAACAAGCAAATGCCAAATGTCAGTGGGATATAACAAACACTGATTTCTTATTCGTGCCATCCGTTCATGGAGGTTTACTGGGACCACAGCAGGTCTCATGTCCACATCTAACTTTAAAGCAGCTGATGAAATATAATCCTAGCCGAAGACTGAAAACTATGAACATGTCCTGCCAGAGGGGAGGGAGCGAGGGAAGTCATTTTCAGAACAGCAACTAGGAGCTCTGCAGTGAATTTACAATCAGGCTGTAATACTGGCCAAGGTCCCCGGCACTCTCCTCACAAACCCGATATCCATCTCCAAATACCACCATCAGACCACAGCGATCCCAGGCATCAAACCCTGCTCTGATCACAGGGACATGTGACACTCACTCCTTCACTATTAGGCTCATCTTCACAGCCTGCACTGTGCACCAGATAGCTGGGCTCAAGAGCCAAGATCCAAGGGTGCAAATGGATCCAGCCTGGAGCCATCGAATGGAAATGCCCAGGGCAGCTCTGCCTGTTGAATTAACTTTTTAGAATCATTAAAAAGTCCTGAGTATTTTCATCTACCAGCCTCAAGGATGGTGTTCTTCCTTGAGATCATTAATGACATCATTAGGCATTGGTTCTCCTTTCACTGTTCAGATCCTGGACTGAACTGCATTATCTAGTTTAATCTGTACAACAATGTTGAGAAGAACATAATGGTTCCATTTTACAGATGAAGACAGAGGATCCGAAAGATTAAGTGAACAGCTCACAAAGTGAAAGAGCAAGGCTTTGACCCAAGTCTTTCTGACACCTGAGTACACAGCGGCCTGCAGTGGCCAGAGCCTTGATCAGAAGCACCACAGCAGAGACCTTGATTCCAGGGCTCCAAAATCTAAGGGGCCCAAAGCTGTGGCTAACTGAGACCAAAGATCAGCAAAATGTTCCACAGTCCAAGACAGAAGTGGCTGAACTCACTCCAAATCCAAATCCACCAGCATTAATGTGAGAAGAGAAACCAATTGTTAAGCATCTACAATGTGCCAGAACACCAGACAAGCCCAGGCCGTGCATTTCCACAGTGCATGTGACCTAGGCTCAGGCATCATCTCGTTTAATCTTCACAACATCACTGCTAGTTGGGTATTTTATGGATAAGAAATCTGTGTCTCAGAGAGGACAAGTAACTTCAGAGTACCCACAGGAATCCTGTGCTGCCTGACTTTGTATTTTCTCTCCACCATGGTGCCTGTTGAGGGGTCACAGGGGAAGACCAGGGATCCCCCAACAAATACAAACGTGGATTTTTTACTGAGATATAGTTGATTTACAATATTATGTAAGTTTCAGGTGTACAATATAGTGATTCACAATTTTTAAAGACTATACTCCATTTATAGTTATTATAATATATTGCCTATATTTCCTGTGCTGTACAATATACCCTTGTAGCTTATTTTACACATAGTAGTTTGTACTCCTTAATCCTCTACACTTATCTTGCCCCTCCCCACTTCCCTCTACTCACTGGTAACCACTAGTTTGTTCTCTATATCTGTGAGTCTGTTTCTTTTCGTTATATTTACTAGTTTATTTTTTAGTCTCTACATATAAGTGATAATATACAGTATTTGTCTTTCTCTGTCTGAATTATTTCACTAAGCATAATACCCTCCAAGTCCAACCATGTTTGCCAACCATGTTTGCCATGTTTGCCATAATACCCTCCAAGTCCAACCATGTTTGTTAAAATTTCATTCTTTTTTATGGCTAAGTAGTATTCCATTCTATATATATATACCACATCTTCTTTATACACTCATCTGTTGATGGGCACTTAGGTTGCTTCCATACCTTGGCTATTATAAATAATGCTGCTATGAGCACTGGTGTGCATGTACCTTTTCAAATTAGTGTTTTCATTTTCTTCGGATATATACTAAGTAGTGGAATTGCTGGATCGTATGGTAGTTTTTTTTTTGAAGAACCTCCATACTGTTTTCCACAGTGGCTGCACCAATTTACATTCCCACCAACAATGCATGAGGGTTCCCTTTTCTCCACGTCCTCACCAACATTTGTTATTTGTGTTGTTTTTGATGATAGCCATTCTGACAGGTATGAGGTGATATCTCATTGTGGTTTTGATCTGCATTTCTCTGATGATTAGCAATGTTGAGCATCTTTTCATGTGCCTCTTGGCAAATGTAAATTTTTATGATTATCTCAGAAATATCACAGCATCACCTGGGAATGAGTCTTGGTTCCTTCCCTAAATTGAACTGTGCCTCACTCCAAACCAAGCCCATTACCTTGCCAGGGGAGGGCAACACCACGACCTCTGCCAACAACAACAGCAATAATAGTAGAAAGAAGGAGAGACAGGAAGAGGGAAGAGGAAGAGAAGGAAGGACCACCAGCATTAACTAAGAATTTCCTAAGTGCCAGGCATGTTCTGAGTACTTTACATGCACCATCTCATTAAATCTTCACAGAAAGCCCCAAAAGGTAGGAAGTACTATTATTCCCATTTTATAGGCAAGGACACTGGGACTCAGAATTTTCATGTATCTTTCCGAAGGTCGACTGCTAGTGGGCAGAAGAACCAAGATTCAAACCCACACCTACGTGCAAAGTCCATCATCTTAAACAGCTACTACGTCTGCCTCGGAGGAAAAGCAGAAAGGGCTTTATATGGGTCAGGGCTTGGGGAGTGAGGGACAAAATTCAGCTTCCTGTCGGGGGAAAAAAAGAAGCAGAGAACAGGGGGAAAAAAAGAAGCAGAGGACAGGCTTGTTTTCTTTCCAAAGGGGATTCTTTTTCAAGGGTCTACCTTGTAGCCTCCTCTTGGTACCCAACCCAGGATTCCTTTCTGGTGGGTGCATCCCTCCCCCAGCTGCTGCAAGAACCCTTTGATAGCAACTCATAGATGCCCACCCCCCTCTCCAGAGAATTGCATCACCCCTCACACTGAGGTAGGACCAACTCTGTACTGGGATTCAAGCTCCAGAGCTCCCCAGGGACCAGTGTGACACTAGCCTACATCCTGCTCAGTCCCTCTGCCCCATCCTGCTTCCCTCACTCCCCTTTCAGCTCCCCCCAAAAAACCAATTGCACAAGAATCCCTGCCTCAGGCTCTGCATCTAGAAAACCAAACGTAAGATACCCCCATCTCCTGTTCCCATCACTTGGGGTTCCTGGACACGAGCTTCTGCTTCTTCACCTCAGAGGTAGGAGAAACAGCAGAAGGCAAACTGAAGGACCTGGGGACCCAGGGTTGCTGGGAGGCACGAGGCCAGGCAGCTGAGAGAGGGCAGCCAACTGGACCAGGCTGGCAGTGCCCTGCTGCCCCCAGCCAGCCTGCCCTCGGCCTTGTGCGCTTTGGGTAATTAAGAACAGATGGCTCATCACCTCAGCCAAGCCCCATTAACTCCTTAATGCTGCTCTTCTGGAGGCCAGATAGTCGGCTGGAAAAGCCATCTTCGGAGGTCATCTAATTAAATGACGCCCAGCACACAGAGCTGGCTGGTCTCTCTTCTAAGGCTGGCAGCTGCCCCTGCTGCTTCATCAGAGCTGCCATCGGTGACCAGATGGGCTGGGAAAGGGGCCTGGGTGTGCTTAATGGGGGAAACGTGCTGAGTGCAAAGAGCACTGGCTTGGGAGTCAGGGGACTGGCACTGCCCTGTGGTCTTGGACAAGTCACTTAATCTGGGTCTCAGTTTCACCACCTGCCAAACGGCAAGAGTAATAATAACCATAATAACAGCAGTAATTTAACATTGTTCTAATGGCAATTATTATTCCTTTAATGATAATAATAATCATTCTAGTGGTAATAAATTCTGTGGCAAACACTTTACATGTAATCTCTTCTTTAACCTTCATAACTGCTCTTTGAAATGGTACTTCTTATCTCCATTTGACAGATAGAAAAACAGAGTCTGGGAGAGGTTCCGTAAACAGCTAAGTCCACACACCTGGCAAGAGTCAGAGACAAGATTTGAACCTCAGTCTGACTGACTAGAGGGCCCCTGCTCTTCACCACCGTGTGCCAGCATTCCATGCCACCTGCCTTGTAGGATATTCAAATCTCAGAGGAAAATAAACCACAAAAGCATTTCCATGGCACACCAAAGAAACTTTGGTTCCCCTCCCTCCAAAAACAACAAATTAAAAGACCTCATTCTTCATTCAGTTCATTCTTCACACAGATTATCTTCTCAGACCTAAAAGCAAAGCCTTGTACTGAAAATTCCAGGTTCTTCGTAACGCTTCTAGCTACCTTGAACAAGGGAAAGGTAAAATATATACATCTACACATTTTGGATAAAGTTTATTAAGGAGGAGGCTCTGTGAAAGGGGCTATGTCCTTGGTCAATGAAAGAACCCAAGAAATTGAAATGCTCGTGTCTCATTTGAGAAATCTGGGCAAGTCAGGTGAACTGCAGGTCAACCGAACCCGAGTAAGGGATGTGGGATTCAGGGAGATTCACGGGGCAGACCCCGAGGGCATAGAGAATCCACCTTCTGCACATACAACACTGAGGTTGGCTGACTGAAGTGGGGTTTGGTGCCTGATTTGGGGCACTGACGGGAGAGACCTCGAAGAAATAGTTCATTCTAGTATCTGGTCTTGAAATTTAAAAATGCTTTGAGAGAAAATGTTTTAATTCTTGATCTGGGTGATTGTTACATGGGCGTATTCAGTTTGTGAAAATTCATTGAGCCACTCATTCATGTAAATGTGCTTTTCTGAATGTATATTATACTTCAATAAAGAGTTTTTTAAATAGAGGGAAAATAACCCTAGTGAAAAACAGAAAGTGCTTTGGAAAGCCCAAATTGCTACCCAGGTTTACTGTTTTGATGTTCTTATCATGTTGTAAACAACTCCCCTCCCTCACCCAGAAAGTCTGTTCTCCATATCAAAACAATTGGGTGCTCAACTCATTAGACAGATATCTGCTTACTTGAGTCTCCACATCTGTGTGGGAATGGTCCCCAGCCCATCTCTGGAAGGGCTCATAAGCATCTTCCAGGCAAGATTTTATTGCTGTCTAGTCTCCAAAGGCCTTAAACTGACAGGTGTCCTTCCCTATCACACCCACTCCTTGAAGATGGAGACCACGACATGGTTTAAGCAGCTCGGTGGAGTCCCCCACCCCGGCAAAAATAAGCTCCATTCCCCAAAAATGCCAGATGCCGAGAGCATGGGTCAGCATGGCCGTGGCGGGCCACCTCTTTAACATCCTTCAACCCACTCATCCCACTCAGCTCCGCTGTCTCTGCCTTGCTCTCTCTATTTACCTTGGATCCTCCATCTTGCCTTCTAATTCCATCTGGGGCTCCCGATTCTTCCTTTTACTGTTCTCTGCCTACCCCAGTTTTACACCACTTTCTCCTCCAGTCCTCCCCAGTCACCATCACCATCCACCCAGTTGTTCAAATCAAAAACTTAGAATCACCTCTGCTTCCTCCCTTCCCCCTCCCCACACTTCTTGAGCCATCAGCATCTCCCTAACCTCCCCTGACACATCACTCCACCCCAGGCCCCCTGTATGACTGTATTAGCTCCCATTTACCCTCCCTCCAAACTACCTCACACCCAACAGCCAGAGTCAGCTTTATAAAATATAAATCAGATTAAGGCAGTGCCCTGCTCTGAACCACCACTGGTCTTCCCATCCCACGTAGAGCAAATTCCAAACCTACGGTCATGCTTACGAGGCCTGTTCAGGTTGACACCTGCTTGCTCATGGCCAGCCTTTCTCACTCAGCCCCAAACACAGGGGCCAATCTCCATTCCTCAGTCACTCTAAACTCATCCCTGACACAGACCTTTCACACATACTGTTCCCTCTGAACACCTTTTCCTTGGCTTTTGCCATAGTTGTTGCCTTCTCATTCTCCAGGTCTCAAAGAAAGGTCACCTCTGCAGAGAGGTCCTCCTTGACCACCCATCTAAATTGTCCCCTGATTTTCCTCCATCACACCATCCTGTTTTATCTCATTTATATCACTTAATCAGAAATTTTCATCTTCCTTCTGTGCCTACTGTATTTGTGTGTCTTCCACCCAAACAGTCAGGATCGTGATTGCAGAGACCTTCTGTCCTGTTCCGGGATGAGCCCCCAGCTCCTGGCACACAGTCAGGACTCGATGAATGAATACACTCAGTGCTATCCCTAGGTTACTCACCTGGGCTGCCCACAGTAGAAGTGTCTGCCTCTGGCGCATTGCCTGCCTGGCATCCCAATTCGTGAAACAGTGGTTCTTGATCTTTCCTGAGATGTTTTCTGCTTCTGTAACCTGACCCCTTGTGCTCAAATTTCCAAAACCAACAGAAAAAGCAAGGTCCTTCTTGATTCAGGCCTGCAACACTCCTTTCTAAGCACCAGTGGTCACTTAGGCTGACCCATGTAACTGGAAACTGAGAGGCAGCCAAATAAAACAATAGATCAAAGAGTCTAGATGCTGGAGTTGGGAGGACCTGAGCTCAAATTCTGGCTTCATCATATTTATTAGCGATTTGCCCTAATACTAATCCTCCTCAGCCTCAGTGTCTCCTTCTGTAAAATAACAATAAGTCTGTCTGCCTCAAAACAGTCTTGGGCATTATGGAATTGTTTAAGGGATAAGTAATCACCGCGGGTGTTACATGAGGTCGGTCTAGAAGGTATTTAGCAGAATGGATGACACACTTTATCTATAATTAATACTGATTTCTCTGGGAAGCCTATAGATCTCAGTTTATATTTTCCTTCCTCTAAGACTGACTTAGAGGCTCCACCCACATGCAGCTCTCAAACTAATACTCAATGGGTTCAATGGATCCCCATCTCATTCAGAGTAAAAGCCAGTTCTTACACTGAGATTCTGCATAACTGAGTCCCATCATTTCTTTAAGCCTTTTTGTACCACTCTCCCCATCACTCCCCTCTCCTCCAGCCACACTGGCCCCTGTGCTGTTCCTCAAACTTTCCAGTCACTCTCCAAACTCACCTGCTATTTCCTCTTCTTATAACATGCTTTCCCCCAGCAATCTGCTTGATTCTCACCCTCATCTCCTTCAGGACCTTGTTCAAATAGCTCCTTCATGAGATTTTTCTTGTCCACTGTGGTTGGCTGATAATGGTCCCCCAAAGATGTCCATGTCCTATCCCAGGACCCTGTGAATATGTTACATTATATGGCAAAGGGGACTTTGCATATGTGATTAAGTTAAATCTCAAGATGAGGAGAGTGTTCTGAATTATCCAGGTGGGCCCGATGTAATCACAAGGGTCCTTATAAGATGAAGGCAAGAAAGTCAAGTCGGAGAGAGAGAGGTTGGAAGATGCTAGCTTCGAAGTGGAGGATGGGGCCACGAGCTAAGGAATGCAGGTGGCCTTCAGAAGTTAGAAAAGGCAAGAAAATGGATTCTCACCAAGAGCTTCCAGAAGGGATGCAGGCCTGCTGACCCATTTCAAATTTTTGACCTCCAGAATTGTATTATAATACAGTTATGTTATTTTAAGCCATTGAATTTATGGTAACTTATTACAGCAGCAATAGAAAATGAATTCAGCTACTAATCTAAAATTATATGCTTCACCAAATGTACACATGTGAATGTATTTGCACAAAACACTCACACATGCATGAGTGCATGTGGGCACACAAAACACACACACTCTTTATCCACCCCCCTCCTTGATCTTGTGTTCTCCACACCACTCACCATTGGACAATCCAAATAAATAAGAAAAATATGGCACTTACCTCCCACACAGACACATACACATCCGGAAATAAATGTTCTATGAAGACAGCGATTTTCGTCTATTTTGGTGATTGCTAGAAACAGGTTTGGCATTATTGAGTAGACAGACACTCAATTTGTTGACTACATGCTTTCTTCATCTTAGCTCTTATATATGCTATTTCTTATTATTTATATAAAATCTATGTCCCCCTCAACTTTTAGCCCTTGAACACAGTGGCCTGTCTCTCTCAGTCACTGTTACATCATTCCATCACTAACACAGCACCTTGCACCCCCCCGTAAGATCTCCACAAGCATGTGTGGAACAATTGGGTCAACACCATCACATTATTCCTATACATCTGAGCCCCGGAGCTGTCAGAATTCCAACCCATCAAGAGCCCTCATATTTTATTTGATTGCAAATATGTTTAATTCCTGGTTCACTGAAGCAGCAGGAAGAAAAAAAAAGCCACTCGAGTCTGTAATTTACAAAGCAAATCTGCCCAGCAGAAATATTCATCTACAGGAGACAGTGGGATTCAATCATTTTTTAAAAGGGAAAGAAACCCACCCCGTTCTTCATACTTTCTAGTCCTACTGTTTGCAAACCTTTTGAAAGCAGTTTGAGGCCAAGGCTAATCACTTTCCTTCAAGGGGCTCATTTCCTGGGACTGGTAGTAATTTTGTCTCTGAGGAAGGAACACAGCAGGCAGGAAAACTGAGATTGTGGCTGAAGTCCTTCTTGGGGAAAGGATGTATGAAAACCCAGTCCATTCCACTTGGCTTGCTAATTACAAATCCAGGAGTACAGGGTGGTGTGGCCCTTTGAAATCCTTGGATCAATCAGATGAACAGGGATATCCCTAAGAGGGAGTATGCAAGGCCATATTTAAATTGCACTATATTCACTTTAAATAACCACAAAGAAAGAACTGGTGACTACCAGATAAATTAGGTGAGTTTGGGGCAATCAGTATGTATTAGTTGCCTTTGCTTTCTTATTTCCTCTGTCGTAGATCTATCTCATCCTGCCAAGTCCGAAAGGACTCTTCCCTGTTGCTTTCCAAATCCTTCTGTGGGCCCCTAAAGGGCAGGGATTAAGTGTCATCTTTCTTTGCATTCCTGGAGCCATTATAGTGCCTGATACACACTAGTCGTTGTATTGAATGATTTAATAGGCGAGCAGGTGACTGACGGATGGATGGATGTTTTAAACCAGGAATGAGTACTCCTGTATCAAATGCCTGTGTCTCCACTCACTTGATACTCATCCAGGGCACTTGTTCAATCTATAGCTTCTCAGGCTCCCACCCTAGAGTATTAAATTCTATCTATCTCAAAGCTCTGACCATCAGGCAAGCTTGAAAAACATGTGTTAAATCCAACTGTCTAATGCATCCTTACCTGAAATGTCCATGAGTTATGTTTCCCATCACAGGGCAATTTTCAGCAGCTGAAGCTTCTCACATTCTAAATGAGAGGCAGGCCCTTTCCACTTCTAGCCACTGTGTATTCCCTCCCTATTGACATTCAACCCTTCCAAATGCAGCCTTATACAGTTGGCCCTGAGTATCCATAGGTTCCACATCCGAGGATTCAACCAACCACGGATCAATTTTTTTTTAATTCCAAAAAGTTCTAAAAAGCAAAACTTTAATTTGCCACATGCCAGCAACTATTTATATAGCACTGACATCGTATTGGGTATAAGTAATCTAGAGATGATTTAAAAGATACAGGAGGATGAGCATAGGTTATATATATGCAAATACTTTACGCAAGGAACTTGCGCATCCTGGAACTGATCCCCCTACGGATACCGAGAAACAACTTTCCATTCTCACTCTCTTTACCAGAGCATTCGAAGGCAGCAGAACCCAGAGGTCTGCATTCTGCCTGACACCCATGCAGTGACCAGACTTGACTCCCTAGAAGTTCTTGCATCTGAAAGCAGGGCCTCCTGGCTCTCAGATTCCCTGACACAGCTTCCTTCCTGCCTGTTCAGTGTCTGTACGAGCTTGCTACGAGAGGTGATCAAAGTGTGTACTTATTTAATCTCACTACCCATCTCTCCCCTGAGGAATAAGGTCTAGGCAGTGGCTTTAGACCTGTGCTCTGGGAGCCTTTAGGAACAAAGCAGCCCCAGGACTCCACCTTCCTCCCACTGGGACAGCATCTTATTTTCCTGGGTTCCTCGTGGACCTCCTCCAGCAACATTTGATTCAAACAAAGGGTTCCATGGATCAAAAAGGTTTAAAAACAACTAGTGTAAAGCATCATTTTTGAACTGTACCATAACAACATTATTTTGACTTTCCTCTCTCATGGTATCACTAGAACAAAAAGGAATTGCCTTTTAGAATATTAAGCCAGACCTAAGGACTATAGTTTATACTGTGGTGACTGACCAAAACACTCCCTATGCCTGGACATCAACTATTATCAATTCCTGGAAGTAGAAGAAACCTCAGAAGAAATTAATACTTTCTGTATTAGTTAGTGATCTACTGTGGTAGATCGTAGTAGAAATTACCCCAACGCTTAGTGCCTAAAAACAACGTTTATCATCTCTCAGTTTTCGTGGGCCAGGAATCCAGGCACAACTTAGCTGGGTTGTTTGACTCAGGCTCTGACAAGGCTGCTGGCAAGATACCGGCCAGGACTGCAGTCAACTCCAGCTCAACCGGGGAAGGCTCCACTCCCTAGATCACCCATATGGCTGTTGGCAAGATTCAGTTTCTCAGAGGTGTCGGATTGAGGACCTCAGCTCCTCTCTAGCTGTTGGCCAGAGCTGTTGCTAGGGGCCCTCTCCATCTTCCACCTGACAGTTCACAGCATTGCAACTGGCTTCCATCAGAGCCAGCAAGTGAGGAAGAGAGTGCAGACCAGATGGAAACAACCTAACCTTTACGTAACCTAACCTTGGAAGTGCCATTCCATCCCTTTCGCTGTGTTCTGCTCATCAGAAGCCAGACACTAGGACCAGATCACACACAGGGGAGAGGATCTCCAGAAGAGTATGAATACCAGGAGGTAGGGATCATTGGGAGCCATTGTAGAAGCTGCCAACCAATCCTTCTAAAGCATCCCCATCAGGTAATCTACTCAGAAGCAATGGGAAATGATTTGGTCAGACAGACTTAGGTTGTCTTGGGTCTTCTCCTTACTACTACTACTATTCCTGATAATAATAACAACCATCACTCCTGCTACTAATTATTAGGCACTTTGCAGATCTTCACAAGCATCAATCTTATTTGATGGTCACAAGAGTAAAAGAAAATATTTTTACTGCACCCATTTTACAGATGAGGAAACTGAGGCTAAGGGGAGTTTGGCCACTTGCCCGAGATCTCACAGCTAGTGAGCACAAGAAGCCAAATTCCAACCACAGTGCTTCCTGCGCCATGATCCCAAGGCTATGCTCTGACTGCTAGCTTAACTCCTATGAACTCTTCTGTGAAAGAGTGATACTGAGACCTTCAAGATGGCGGAGGAGTAAGACGTGGAGATCATCTTCCTTCCCACGAATAGATCAGAAATACATCTACATGTGGAACACCTCCTACAGAACACGTACTGAATTCTGGCAGAAGACCTCAGACTTCCCAAAAAGCAAGAAACTCCCCCATGTACCTGGGTAGGGCAAAAGAAAAGAGAAAAAAGAGAGACAAAAGAATAGGGATGGGACCTGCACCACTGGGAGGGAGCTGTGAAGGAGGAAAAGTTTCCACACACTAGGAAGCCCCTTCACTGGCAGAGACAGGGGTGGGCAGGGGGAAAGCTTCAGAGCCACGGAAGAGAGCGCAGCAACAGGGGTGCAGAAGGCAAAGCGGAGAGATTCCAGCACAGAGGATCGGTGCCGACCAGCACTCACCAGCTCGAGAGGCTTGTCTGCTCACCAGCCGGGGCGAGCGGGGCAGGGAGTTGAGACTTGGGCCTTGGAGATCAGATCCCAGGGAGAGGACTGGGGCTGGCCGCGTGAACACAGCCTGAAGGGGCTAGTGTGCCACAGCTAGACGGGAGGGACTCCAGGAAAACGTCTGGACCTGCCTAAGAGGCAACAGACCATTGTTTAAGGGTGCGCGAGGAGAGGGGATTCAGAGCACCGCCTAAACGAGCTCCAGAGACAGACGTGAGCTGCAGCTATCAGCGTGGACACGAGAGATGGGCATGAGACGCTAAGGGTGCTGCTGTAGCCACCAAGAAGCCTGTGTGCGAGCACAGGTCACTATCCACATCTCCCCTCCTGGGAGCCTGTGCAGCCCGCCACTGCCAGGGTCCCGTGATCCAGGGACAACTTCCCCAGGAGAACACATGGTGCGCCTCAGGCTGTGCAACATCACGCCAGCCTCTGCCCCGCAGGCTCGCCCCACATTCCGTACCCCTCTCTCCCCCGCGCCTGAGTGACCCAGAGCCACCGAATCAGCTGTTACGTTAACCCTGTTCTGTCCGAGCAAAGAAGCATACACATACACACTCACAAAAAGGGAAAAAGGAAAAAAATATATATATTCTTGCTCCCAAATTCCACAGCCTCAATTCCACCTCGCAGGAGACCTACGCGCAGAGGGCGGGTCCAAATCCAAAGCTGAACCCCGGGAGTTGTGCGAACAAAGAAGAGAAAGGGAAATCTCTCCCAGCAGCCTCAGGAGCAGCAGATTAAATCTCCACAATCAACTTGATGTACCCTGCATCTCTGGAATACCTGAATAGACAACTAATCATCCCAAAATTGAGGCGGTGGAATTTGGGAGCAACGATATATATATTTATTTACTTTTTCCCTTTTTGTGAGTGTGTATGTGTATGCTTCTTTGTGTGATTTTGTCTGTATAGCTTCGCTTTTACAATTTCTCCTACAGTTCTATCTGTCTGTTTTTTTGGCTTTTTTTGTTTCGTTTTTTGTATAGTTCCTAGCGCTTGTTATCATTGGTGGATTTGTTTTTTGGTTTGGGTGCTCTCTACTTTCTTTCTTTCTTTTTTTTCTTTTATTTATTACTTTTCAATTTTTTAATTTTTAATAATTATTTCTTATTTTACTAACTTTATTTTATTCTTTCTTTTTTTCTCCCTTTTCTTCTGAGCTGTGTGGCTGACAGGGTCTTGGTGCTCCGACCGGGTGTCACGCCTGTGCCTCTGAGGTGGGAGAGCCGAGTTCAAGACATTGGTCCACCAGAGACTTCCTGTCTCCACATAATATCAAATGGCGAAAGCTCTCCCAGAGATCTCCATCTCGATGCTAAGACCCAGCAAGCTACAGTGCTGGACACCCTATGCCAAACAACGAGCAAGAGGGGAACACAATCCCACCCATTAGCAGAGACGCTGCCTAAAATCATAATAAGGTCACAGACACCCCATAACACACCACCGGACGCGGTCTTGCCCACCAGAAAGACAGGACCTACCCTCATCCACCAGAAAACAGGCACTAGTCCCCACCACCAGGAAGCCTACACAACCCACTGAACCAACCTTAGGCACTGGGGGCAGACACCAAAAACAAAGGGAACTATGAACCTGCAGCCTGCAAAAAGGAGACCCCAAACACAGTAAGTTAAGCAAAACGAGAAGACACAGAAACACACAGCAGATGAAGGAGCAAGATAAAAACCCATCAGACCAAACAAATGAAGAGGAAATAGGCAGTGTACCTGAAAAAGAATTCAGAGTAATGATAGTAAAGATGATCCAAAATCTTGGAAATAGAATGGAGAAAATACTAGAAACATGAAACAAGGACCCAGAAGAACTAAAGAGCAAACAAATGATAATGAACAACACAATAAATGAAATTAAAAATTCTCTAGAAGGAATCAATAGCAGAAAAACTGAGGCAGAAAAACGGATAAGTGACCTGGAGGATAAAAAAGTGGAAATAACTAACAAGACCAGAATAAATAAAAAAGAATGAAAAGAATTGAGGACAGTCTCAGAGACCTCTGGGACAACATTAAACACACCAACATTCAAATTATGGGGGTCCCAGAAGAAGAAAAGAAAAAGAAAGTGTCTGACAAAATATTTGAAGAGATTATAGATGAAAACTTCCCTAATATGGGAAAGGAAATAGTCAATCAAATCCAGGAAGCACAGAGAGTCCCATACAGGATAAATCCAAGGAGAAACAAGTCAAGACACATATTAATCAAACTATCAAAAATTAAATACAAAGAAAAAATATTAAAAGCAGCAAGGGAAAAATAACACACAAGGGAATCCCCATAAGGTTAACAGCTGATCTTTCAGCAGAAACTCTGCAAGCCAGAAGGGAGTGGCAGGACATACTTAAAGTGATGAAAAGGAAGAACCTAAAACCAATATTACTCTACCCAGCAAGGATCTCATTCAGATTTGATGGGAAATTAAAACCTTTACACACAAGCAAAAGCTAAGAGAATTCAGCACCACCAAACCAGCTTTACAACAAATGTTAAAGGAACTTCTCTAGGCAGAAAACACAAGAGAAGGAAAAGACCTACAATAACAAACCCAAAACAATTAAGAAAATGGTAATAGGAACATACATATCAATAATTACCTTAAATGTGAATGGATTAAATGCTCTAACCAAAAGACACAGACTGGCTGAATGGATACAAAAACAAGACCCGTATATATGCTGTCTACAAGAGACCCACTTCAGGCCTAGGGACACATACACTGAAAGTGAGGGGATGGAAAAAGTTATTCCACGCAAATGGAAATCAAAAGAAAGCTGGAGTAGCAATTCTCATATCAGACAAATAAATACTATTACAAGAGACAAAGAAGGACACTATATAATGATCAAGGGATCAATCCAAGAAGATATAGCAATTGTAAACCTTTATGCACCCAACATAGGAGCACCTCAATACATAAGGCAAATGCTAACAGCCATAAAAGGGGAAATTGACAGTAACACAATCATAGTAGGGGACTGTAACACCCCACTTTCACCAATGGACAGATCATTCAAAATGAAAATAAATAAGGAAACACAAGCTTTAAATGATACATTAAACAAGATAGACTTCATTGATATTTATAGGACATTCCATCCAAAAATAACAGAATACACTTTCTTCTCAAGTGATCATGGAACATTCTCCAGGATAGAGCATATCTTGGGTCACAAATCAAGCCTTGGTAAATTTAAGAAAATTGAAATCATAGCAAGTATCTTTTCCGACCACAACGCCGTGAGACTAGATATCAATTACAGGAAAAGCATCTGTCACAAATACAAACACATGGAAGCTAAACAATACACTACTTAATAACCAAGAGATCACTGAAGAAATCAAAAAATACCTAGAAACAAATGACAATGAAAACACAATGACCCAAAACCTATGGGATGCAACAAAAGCAGTTCTAAGAGGGAAGTTTATAGCAATACAATCCTACCTCAAGAAACAAGAAACATCTCAAATAAACAACCTAACCATACACCTAAAGCAATTAAAGAAAGAAGAATGAAAAAACCCCAAAGTTAGCAGAAGGAAAGAAATCATAAAGATCACATCAGATATAAATGAAGAAGAAATGAAGGAAACAATAGCAAAGATCAATAAAACTAAAAGCTGGTTCTTTGAGAAGATAAACAAAATTGATAAACCATTAGCGAGACTCATCAAGAAAAAAAGGGAGAAGACTCAAATAAATAGAATATGAAATGAAAAAGGAGAAGTAACAACTGAAATACAAAGGATCATGAGAAATACAAAGGATCATGAGAGATTACTGCAAGCAACTATATACCAATAAAATGGACAACCTAGAAAAAATTGGACAAATTCTTAGAAAAGCACAACCTTCCAAGACTGAACCAGGAAGAAATACAAAATATAAACAGACCAATCACAAGCACTGAAATTGAGACTGTGAATAAAAATTTTCCAACAAACAAAAGCCCAGGATCAGATGGCTTCACAGGTGAATTCTATCAAACATTTAGAGACGAGCTAACACCTATCCTTCTCAAACTCTTCCAAAATACAGCAGAGGGAAATTCTACGAGACCACCATCACCCTGATACCAAAACCAAGATGTCACAAAGAAAGAAAACTACAGGCCAATATCACTGATGAACATAGATGCAAAAATCCTCAACAAAATACTAGTAAACAGAATCCAACAGCACATTAAAAGGATCATACATCATGATCAAGTGGGGTTTATCCCAGGAATGCAAGGATTTCAATATATGCAAATCAATCAATGTGATATACCATATTAACAAATTGAAGAAGAAAAATCATATGATAATCTCAATAGATGCAGAAAAAGCTTTCAACAAAATTCAACACCCATTTATGATAAAAACCATCCAGAAAGTAGGCATAGAGGGAACTTACCTCAACATAATAAAGGCCATATATGACAAACCCACAGCCAACATCATTCTCAACAGTGAAAAACTGAAACCATTTCCACTAGGATCAGGAATAAGACAAGGTTGCCCACTCTCACCACTAGTATTCAACATAGTTTTGGAAGTTTTAGCCACAGCAACCAGAGAAGAAAAGGAAATAAAAGGAATCCAAATCGGAAAAGAAGAAGTAAAGCTGTCACTGTTTGTAGATGACATGATACTATACATAGAGAATCCTAAAGACTCTATCAGAAAACTACTAGAGCAAATCAATGAATTTGGTAAAGTAGCAGGATACAAAATTAATGCACAGAAATCTCTTTCATTCCTATACACTAATGATGAAAAATCTGAAGGAGAAATTAAGGAAACACTCCCATTTACCACTGCAACAAAAAGAATAAAATACCTAGGAATAAAACTACCTAAGGAAACAAAAGATCTGTATGCAGAAAACTATAAGCCACTGATGAAAGAAATTAATGGAGAGATATACCATGTTCTTGGATTGGAAGAATCAACATTGTGAAAATGACCATACTACCCAAAGCAATCTACAGATTCAATGCAATCCCTATCAAACTATCAACGGCATTTCTAACAGAACTAGAACAAAAAATTTCACAATCTGTATGGAAACACAAAAGACCCCGAACAGCCAAATCAATCTTGAGAAAGAAAAACGGAGCTGCAGGAATCAGACTCCCTGCCTTCTGACTATACTACAAAGCTACAGTAATCAAGACAGTATGGTACTGGCACAAAAGCAGAAATATAGATCAACGGAACAGGATAGAAAGCCCAGAGATAAACCCATGCACATATGGTCACCTTATTTTTGATAAAGGAGGCAAGCATATACAATGGAGAAAAGACAGCCTCTTCAATAAGTGCTGCTGGGAAAACTGGACAGCTACATGTAAAAGAATGAAATTAGAACACTCCCTAACACCATACACAAAAATAAACTCAAAATGGCTTAAAGACCTAAATGTAAGGCCAGACACTATCAAACTCTCAGAGGAAAACATAGGCAGAACACTCTACGACATAAATCACAGCAAGATCCTTTTTGACCCACATCCTAGAGAAACGGAAATAAAAACAAAAATAAATAATGGAACCTAATGAAACTTCAAACCTTTTGCACAGCAAAGGAAACCATAAACAAGACAAAAAGACAACACTCAGAATGGGAGAAAATATTTGCAAACGAAGCAACTGAAAAAGGATTAATCTCCAAAATATACAAGGAGCTCAATATCAAAAAAACAAACAATCCAATCCAAAAATGGGCAGAAAACCTAAATAGACATTTCTCTAAAGAAGATATAAAGATTGCCCACAAACACATGAAAGGATGCTCAACATCACTAATCATTAGAGAAATGCAAATCAAAACTACAATGAGGTATCACCTCACACCAGTCAGAATGGCCACCATCAAGAAATCTACAAACAATAAATGCTGGAGAGGGTGTGGAGAAAAGGGAACCCTCTTGCACTGTTGGTGGGAATGTAAATTGTTACAGACACTATGGAGAACAGTATGGAGGTTCCTTAAAAAACTAAAAATAGAACTACCATATGACCCAGCAATCCCACTACTGGGCATATGCCCTGAGAACACCATAATTCAAAAAGAGTCATGTACCACAATGTTCGTTGCAGCTCTATTTACAATAGGCAGGACATGGAAGCAACCTAAGTGTCCATCAACAGATGAATGGATAAGAAAGATGTGACATATATATACAATGCAATATTATTCAGCCATAAAAAGAAATGAAATTGAGTTATTTATAGTGAGGCAGATGGACCTAGAGTCTGTCATACAGAGTGAAGTAAGTCAGAAACAGAAAAACAAATACCGTATGCTAACACATATATATGGAATTAAAAAAAAAAAAAGGTTCTGAAGAACCTCGGGGCAGGACAGGAATAAAGATGCAGACGTAGAGAACGGTCTTGAGGACACGGGGAAGGGGAAGCTGGACGAAGTGAGAGAGTGGCATGGACTTATATATACTACCAAATGTAAAATAGATAGCTCATGGGAAGCAGCTGCATAGCACAGGGAGATCAGCTCAGTGCTTTGTGACCACCTAGAGGGGTGGGATAGGGAGGGTGGGAGGGAGACACAAGAGGGAGGAGATATAGTGATATATTTATATGTATAGCTGATTCACTTTGTTATAAAGCAGAAACTAACACACCATTGTAAAACAATTATACTCCAATAAAGATGTTAAGAAAAAGAAAAAGAGTGATACACTCACCTTCAAGGGCTATTTGAGAGGACTGAAGAAGCTAATAAAATAATGGCACACAGGGTAGGTATTTTGTTTAACAAACATTTGCTGAGCACTTTGTGCCAGGCACTGTGCTGTTTCAGGCTTTACTTACCCAGCCTTGTTCAGTGCTCACTCCAGCCCCATGAAGTAGATGATAGTAAACACTTACACTGGCTTATTAAAGCTAGGCTCATTGAGCCTGCAAAATGACCTGAAGAGGTAGGTGCTTGGAGCAGATGCCATGGGTGCCGACACTCATCACTGCAAGGCATGTAAGCCCAACCCCCAGCTTCTAGCCCCTGGTTTCTTTGCCAGGGCTTCTTGGGCTGCTGAAGTCTGCTTATCCTCCCGTGTGCCATGCACTGCTGCCCCTCCCCTGGGAACATCCTTCAACAGCTGACTAATACCCCAGCTCACTCATCCCTCCGGAGGGATAACTCTGAGCTGCATGTTATGCAATGTCCATCACAGTCACCCAGAGTAATTTCCTCTGTGTGACTCACTGGCAGCTGCCTTAGCAATACCACCTTTTGGGCTGCCCTCTCTTCCCTGTCTCACTTCCCCACTCACGTACCCATGTTCTCTCTGAACCTTCCAGATAAATTACTTGCACCCAAATCTTTGTCTCAGGGTCTGCTTCTAAGGAAGCTAAAACGGAGACAATACTATTATTATTATTATACTATTTTTCAGATGAGAACACTGAGGCACAGAGAGGTTAAGTAACTTGCCCAAATTCACACAGCTGGGAAGCAGTAGAGTCAGAATTCAAACCCAGGCAGTCTGGCTCTTAACATGATGCATGATTATGTTTTTCTTTCTGACTAAGCTGGGTAAACAGAGTAAGATCAGTTGCCTTATGGTGCCAAGATGTGCTTCCACACCAAAGCACAGTGTCACCAGTGGCTGCGTGTGCAAAAACTTTCATGTACTACTGCAAAGACCAGCTCCATTCTCTAATGAAAATGTCAGCTCCCCAACACAGCCAGCCATGATCCCACTGAAAGATGTAATTGTGGAATCCATGCTATTATCGTGTAGCAAGGATTTCTGGTGTGCTTGTAAACCTAAAACTGTAATTGCCAAAGAGAACTCATCCCCCACAAATCAAGGCTCTCTGTATTGACAATTACATCCGGTGCTGCATGGAATTTAATGCCTAAATAATGAAGTCAAAGAACAATGCTGGAGATCGAGCATTTGAATATACTTTGTTGATTCATTTCTCGCTCCCATTTAATAACCCACTTAGTCAGCGACGGTTAAGTGCAGCAGACTTAGAAAGAACATAACACACTAGAGAGAAAACATTTCACAGATTAATAACTGGATGTGGGTACAAGCTGGCACTCCCCTAATAGCAGCACAAAAATAGGTTATCGTCAAAAATCTGGATTTAATGTTCCAAAATGGTGATTCATGCTTTTCCTTTACACGGTTCCATACTTACCACCACAGGCTAACGAAACATACATCAGAAATCAGGAGCTAATAAATGCAATTCTGGGGGAGTATTTTTTTTTTAATTTAGTACCTTCCAAGATTGTGATCTTTGTTCCAAGATTGTAATCTTTGTTCAAGATCTTTAATGTTGAAATTACGCTGTCTGAATATTAAGCATATTCGATTGTGACTGGACTCTCCAAAAGGCTAATTTATGAACCCTGCAGCCTAACACATGTGCACCATATAAAGGAGGATTTGCCCCCAGTGCATTTATACCAATTTCTCCAGTAAGGAGATAAAAATTCTTCCGCTGCCTATATGAATACAGTCATTCATGTATGTATCTGGCTGGTTTGTTTGATCTGTGCAGAGAAATGTACAATTAAATGATACTGACTCAGTGTTTAAAGCAATTTGGGCAGGAATTTTCCTTTGGGGAATATTCTCTTAAGTTTCTTCCCTGCTGTTCGGGTGAAGGAAAGAAGTAGTTAGTCCAGGGAGGGCGCTCTCTCAGGTGGAACACAGACGGAATGGGCTTCCTCTCCTGTCATCATTCTCTTTTTGAAATAATTTCATGGTGTCTGTGGGAAAATATTTTCCCCCAATGAATTCAATTTTAATGTGAGTTTAACAACATCCTCATCCCGTTAATTTGCTGTGAGATTTACACTCTTCTGTCCTGTTTATCGTAGAATGGCCACACCATAAGACAGAATGAGAACTGCTTTGTGACTTTCCTGGTGTCCAACCAGCTTGGAGGCACAGATCACTAAAGCTGCAGGGAACTAGCAGAAGAGTGAAGGCATTTCCTGTGTGCTTGAAACAGCCTTTTCTGTAAAGAACCTGATCCATTCATTCTGCAGGTTATTGACTTTCGCCACAGCATCATTTTTTAAAAATTTATTGCCAAACAGTATATAGGATACCAATCTGGTAAAATTGAAATGCAAAATTAGAACTCAGATGCTAGGATAAGACTGGGTAAAATATAATGCAGAGACTTACATCTCAACCCTGCATATTTATGCCAGTGAAGCCAATTGATTCTGAGCCCCCTGGCAGTCAAGACATCAAGGGAACCTCATCCCTTATATGGTTCCATAGGGAGAACAGACATTTTCCTGGACAAGGACCACCACTAACCTATAAAGTGCCTCGGGAGAGCTAGGAACACCACCACTCACCACCCCTCAACACCCTCTCCTCCACACACACCCCTTCCATGGGCAGGCTCCTCTTGTTGAGTACAGAGTGTCTGCATGCAATTTAGCAATAAAATAAGCTGCCCTGTGACTGGAAGCAGGCAAGCTGACTGCGCCTTAATGCAAGGAAGAAGGCTCTCTTCCTCCAAGAGGACACAGCTGAGGAAAACAGCATGGCAAGCAAATGCTGGCTTGATATAAGCTTCCACGTATTCCTTTGGCAGCACTGTGCATGAGGACCTGGATTTAATTCTAAAACTTTTTCATGCAGGGACCACGGAGAGGTAGAACGGGCAAAACTCTCAACGATGGGAATAATATTGGGTTCCCTGAAGCAATGTTTCAGCCTTTGGTGAAAGCCAAGAACATGTGTCTAAGGGAAATTTAAAGGAAAACAATTCTACAGGGGCCAAGATAATGTGGTCCTAAAATCCCCAGGGGTCTTTTTCAAGACTATCTTGGGGTAGATGAACCGAATGTGCTTCAGCCAGTCCTCCCGAGTCCTACCTCTCTCAACAAGCTCAGGATACCTCAGGAGAAGTTGTAAACCATTCGGCTAAGTAATGGAGCCATTAATAGAGCAACTTCCAGACCAGGGATAGACCTGCCAAGACCTGTGAGGGTCTTCCGCCCTGGGGCAGGAATGGCAGAATGGAGGCAAGGCTGAGATATTGGGACAAGTTCTACCTTCTCTCCTGTATTTCAATAAATAAGCCCCCTTTTCCTTCTTTAAAGTCCCTCTCTTGAAGGGCTTGATTTAATGAGCCATTCACGTGGGCTCACAAGCATAGAAACAGGCTATAAATTATGAAGACAGCCCAGAAATCATTTGGTAGCCGGAGTAAAGGATAACGTGGGTGGTAGTAGCTTAAAGAGGAATGCCAGTGTTGAGTCTCTTTGGCACTGGAGATGAAAAAGAAGGGAACAGGGAATGGACTGAAGCTCTGGGACCTGCTACTTTGAAACAGTCCTCTGTAATCCTCCGATATGGAAAAGCCAACCAAAGGCACCAAGTTAGTATATTGGGCTATTGTATTTTCCATAAACATGGTACCACTCAGTGGGAGGGCTCCACTGTCCTATAAATGTTCCTCAAATGAGATCCTCCCTCTGTAAAATTCATTAGGAACACCCCAATCATGAGGGGAGGAGCCTGTTATTGATATAATTGATGCTGGCCAACCAGGGAGCAGTATGCAAATTTCACTGTTTTCTGATTGGAAAGAGCCTGAGACGATGCCAACCAACGCCCATGCAATAGGGTTTAATCCTTCCATTCCTGTTTTCACTGTCCGTATGGGACAAAGAATAGCTTCACCCTCAGACTCTCAACTCATTAAGCCGGCAGAAAAGTTTTCATGGGCTAGTGCTGCTTGAGCTACAGAAAGCTAGCTAGTACAATGGAAGACCAGGCAGAAATTCCTCCCCCTGTTCCCAGAATTTTCTTCATGACCTCTCATATTATGGTCAACATCTGGAATGAACAACTAATACCTGCAGAAATGCCTTGAGGGATTTCACCTATTTACATATAGTTCTGACCAGAGCTGGCCACCACCAACAGTTAATTTAATTTACTGTCCCTTGGCAAAAGAATAGTCATTCGTTTTCCAGCACTTTTAACCTTGGTAGACCCTTGGGAAATAAAAATTACATTGAGAGAAAATTGCCAGTGGTAGAGAACAGTATAGAAGTGACAGTAACATATATAAACCTCCGGCAGGAGTGGAATAAAGTGGCATATTATTGTTCGCTGGCCCCCAAAGTTCAATATTTCTTGTGTGGTTTACACTTCGCCATTGTCTCACCCCCTGGAGTAATTCTGGCCACTTCGGGCAGTCTCTGCCAAGATGCACATCCTTGTTACTGTCAGAGAAAGGCCAGATTACCTGGCTAAGCAGGGAGATATCTTTGGACAAAGAGCCATGAGGAAATGGAACTCAACAAATAAGAGTTTAAAGAGATGCCTGGAAGGAAGCAGGGGAGTGTCTGGGGTGATGGAGCCTGTCCTGCTTCCTCTATAGAATTCGATGATTATCCTCTATGTGGAGCTCAGCTCTGATGGGAGGTGCTGGCTGATGCGGCCCTTTTAGCCTCACTGCTCACCACTGATGCTCCCATTATGTGAAACTTCCTGTATACATACATACACACACACACACACACACACACACACACCGCTATAACACAATGTTTCTCTTCCCTGAACCTGTACTCACATGATACCCTCTGCCTGGACCACCCTTCCTCCCCTTCCCTGTTTTACCTGTCTAGCTCTCCTAATTGCCTTTCAAAACTTAGCCGAGGCATCACCTCTTCTAGGAAGTTTTCCCTGATCACCTCTAGGCCAGATGAGTACCTTCTTTAGTCTCAGCCTCTTGAACTTGCCTCTTATATTATTTGTATCCATCTATTCATGTGCCTTTCATCATCCCACCTCCAGAACACATAATGAGTCTGTTCTGACCTCCTAAAGAACTGAAAATTTAAGTCCAGAGAGAGGTCAGGGTTCAAAACAGGAAACGGAGGCAAGAAGGTTAGGCAGCTCCTAACTGACATTTCCAACTGGACAGGTCTCCTCATACAGGCTTTTTTTCCTTTACACATACCACAATTTTCTCCTTATTTTATTTGTGCAATTATTTGATTAATGTACACACACACACAAACATAAGACTGTAAAGCCCCCTATTTCTATTATCTAATACAGTTCCTAGCACACAGGTGGCGCCCTATAAATATGCATGTAATTAATGGTTTAATTAATGAATGAGCATACATGAACAGATCAGAGAGATAAAGGCAGAAATAAGGTCATAAATGGGGCTAAATTCCAAAGTTCATTCGTATGTGTCTACATGGCACAAAAATAGGCACGGACACTATATAGAAATAATGGATATTGAGCTCTAATTCTAATGAAATTACATCTAAGCCTGGGAGGGTCTGTTTCTGAAACTTATGTTTAAACAAATATTGAAACCACCATGAGATTTCTCTTCCCCAAAAGGGCCCAAAGCCCATAATTTACTGAGTATAAACAGACTTAAACAATGAAGCTGTCTGGAATCCACCAGCACCCTCATTTCACATGTAATGAGGTGAAGCAAGATTTTATACACTTACCCACTGTCATGATAACTTCTGATGGAGAAAGCACTGTATGTGTTTAGGAGACACTGATTAACAGCTTGAAGTAGAGCACGAGGCCATAAAGTTATGCAAAAGTCACAAAAGAAGAACAACAAAGTGCCTTGGATAAATGGTGACCACAGTTAACCTTGGGTTCTTTTATTTTGTCAAGTACTGTTATGAGTGGAATTTCCAAGTTAGGGGCAGAGAAGAATTGCTCTGATAACTGTTGAGGATCCAGAACACTGCACTGGGTGTCAGGGAAGAAAAATACAGACATAATGTAATAGTAAGACACTTGGGAATTTTTCAATTTGCTTGTGATGTGGTATAAACTTATTGCTCTGTCTCCCCTACAACCTCTTCAGTAAATTCTGCTTGGCTCTTGTGTGAGTGGATTTCATTTGAGAAGAGGCGGATGGGACTCAAAGAACAGGATAAGTGAACAGCTGACATCTGGATGTTAAAGGAATAGGGAAAATAATTCTTAGCCAAGCTAGCTGACTTGCCAAAGGACCCTCTGCTAGCCACAGACTGAACCATTTCAGGTCTATCAGGTTTATCTCTTCCTCTCATATATTAAGGATTTCAACTAGCCATTCAGCACAGTACTGCAGGGAAAAAGAAGGAAGGGTGAGTTCATTTTGATGAGTTAATGTCAACATTTATTGACATCTAATACATGTCAAACAGTTTACATGGACTCTCATTTAAATTTCACAGCTATGAAGTAGTTGGTGTTATTTCTCTTTTATAGATGAAGAATAAATTCAGTATCATGGAAGTAAATTATTTCAAGTCAGGCAACCAGTAGTGTTAGAACATGGACTTGACTCCCCATCAGTCTTCCCACAATATTACACTATCTCCTAAAAGGGCTGGATGATGACTAAGGAAGGGAAAAGGAGTTTGGGAAATGATACCATCCATTCAGGTAGGGCTTCCTGGAGTTAACTGTTGCCATAGAGTACTTTAATGCTCCAGGGGGCCAAACAAGGTGTGCTAGTGAGATAGATAACCATGGGCCTGGGAATCACAGGACTTACGTTTGGCATAATCACCAAGGGAAGTCAGATAGCATGGTGCTTTGGAATCAGGCAAATCCTGGTTTGAATCATGGCTCTGATTTATTATCTGAAACAGTTCAACTCTAAATGTCCCTTTAGAAATAATAATCATAAACATAAATTTAACAACTAATCAAAAGAAGAACAGCTCTTCTGAATCAGGGAACAACTGTCACCAGAGAATAAAAACCCCAAATCTCCTTCATTGTATTCATAGCAGCCCCAGTTAACAGAGAATAATAGCTCAGCCTTGTAATTTCCTTAATTCCTAAAAATAAACTGAAACCTCTGGTGCCTACAGAACAAATCAATTTTATAGAAGAAACAATGTTGATAGTGGTGATTGTTCTGGGACCTTGGGACAATTACTTCACTTCTTTGAGACTCAGGGTTGTCATCTGTAAAATGGGGATAATCAAGCACAAAAGTTAGCTTTGTAAATGATCTGAGATACTGTGTATAAAGTGCTGAGCATAGTGCCTGGCACATTAAAGGGAGTGATGACGGTGGCAATGATGACGATAATTACAGTGATGATAATGCCAAAAGCAATGATGCAAAGACAAGACCATGATGAGACAATGATGTGTTGAGGTTGATGTGGTGGAAGATGTTGATGTGGTGGAAGATGTTGCTGCTGCTGATGATCATGTTAATGATGACGATGACGACGCTGATGATGATGATGATGAAGACTGATGTGGTAGAAGATGCAATTCAATGGTAAGACCATGATGAACAGTGATTATGATATTGATGTGTTTGTTGGTGGTGATGATGTTGGTATAGGTGAACAAGATGAAGGCAGAAGAAACAAAATGGAAAAAGGAAGGAAAACAGAAAAATGGAAGAAGGAATTAAAAGAACAAAGAAGAGGATTTCCCTAAAGCAGCCACTACAACTCACAGATGACCAGGTCTCACAAACCCAAACCTAAGGTGCTCTGTTCCTCCAACCAGAACAGATATCTTCTTTCTGACTGGAGGGACAACACCAAGCACAACAATGGAGATGGACTCAGGGCTCCCCTGACCCATCTCATCATCTAGCACGCTCCTCATCCAAGAATGAGAAAAGAACCTTATTCTTTCAATTCTCTGTGTGAAGAGAGTCATGTAGCCATGTGCTCACCACAACCCTCATAGCCAGATGCTTTCTGGGCAGTGGAGCCAAAACCATGGAGACTAATGAAATATAAGATCAATCCTCAAGAGCCTAGTTTCCAGGTAGACTGAGACCTCACTTGGGAGGACCTGGCCAAATCACTTCCTCGGTGTCATTATAGTCTTAAGTCTTTCCAAGAGTTCTAAGAATATCAAGTGGATAAATAAGATCATGTAAGTAAATGTACTCTGAGTTCTCTCAAGTGGTGACTATGAATATCTCAATTTTTGATAATTATGAAGTGCAGAATTATTCTAATGGTTAGAAGCATGACTTCTAACAAGTTAGTTAATCTCTCTGATACATGATGAAATAATAATCTTATACAGCAATATCTATCTTATGAGATAGTAGCAAGCCTTAACTGAGATAATCTATATAAAGGGTTCAACATAATAGCTTTCTTGTGGTATCCTCCAGTAACATTAACTGAGATTATTAGTATAAGAGAAAATAAGAAAAGAAATATAGCTAAAGTACAGATGTGATTATGTGAATCTCCTGCTTAAAACTTTCAGTGGTTTCCCTGCAATTCTAAGGATGGAGTCCAAATATTCAATATGGCTGGCGAAGCCCTTTATGACCTGGCTCCTGCCTAACTCTCTCCACAGACTAAATCTTCCTAAACTGCTTTCATGCCTTCGAAGTTTCAAGCTCTTTCTGTGTTCACACTCTTTCATCACACTGCTGGCCCTCCTGGAGCACTCAGTCCCAGGCTTGGAGGAGCTGCCTTCCTCCAGGAGCCTACAGCCCTTTAGATCTCCCATACCACAGCGCGGTTGGGTAATTTCCTGGTGATTTATCTGTTTCCACAACTACTTGGGATTGAGATGGTATACTGACTGCTAATCTTCACCATCTAGCATAGCACCTGGCACAGAGGAGAGCCCAAAAAACGCTTGCTGAATGAAGGAAAGAGTACTGTGATCCATGTGAGCCTGAGGCACAGAGGAGGAGCACGGAGGGGGGTCAGGGAAGCCTGATGGAGGATCTATCCAGACAGCTAAAAAGAGTAAGCACATCCCAGAAAGAGAGAACAGCATGGACAAACACAGAAGTAGGACAGCATGGTACACTGGGGAAACTTCATAAAAACATAGCACTGAAATACAGGAATCCAGAGTAGGGTGGTACAAGACACTGTCGCACTGTGTGTGCTGCCAAGGAACCTGGCCTTTATCCTGTAGACACTGGGCAGCCCTTGAAGAATTTAAAGCAGAGGACTGATCTGACCAGACTGCAGCATGAGATTAGTGACTGGGACCTAGTATCTCTCTTTGATTATTTCCCATCCTTTCTTCCCACCGACCCATCCTTTTCTCTCCTTTCTTCTACCTTCTCAAATATATTCTTTCCCTCCCTATAGTTTCCATTTACATGGATTTTGTTGACCCTGGATGTTAAGAGAATCATGAATTTAGCCAGGTAGTCCTACCAGCATCAATTGGGATTCAGAGAAATAACCTTCCATTCCAGCATGACCCCAAACACAAACAGACACTTCTCCCCAACATGAGGGCTCTACAGACAGTCTGAAAACGAGGCAGAAATGATATCTTCATCTTGATATAAAGGGAACATGTTTGTCACTTGCTTAAAATAATTATTTACCTGAGAGTGTCTGTGGCAACAGTAAGCTTTTCCAATGATCAATGCACTTCCTTTTAAATTGTAAATATAACTCTTCTCATCCCTCCTTTTTGATAGAGCTTCTGACTAACTTCTTTCAGTGCAAAATTACCAGGAAATCCCACTGAATAGCATGGCTAATGAAGTTTTTCTAAGACAATGGCTATCAAACTCAAAGTTCTAGATTTCTTTGAGGATGAAGGTTAAGGTTAAGATTTAGGTTTAGGGTTAAGGTTTAGGGCTAAGGTTAGGTTCGATTTGGGTAATGTTAGGGTTGGGGTTAACAGTAGGGTTAGGTTAGAGTTAAGGTTGAGGTTAGGTTTAAGGTTAGAGTTCTAGTTAAGGTTAGGATTAAGGTTAACTTAATCCTAACCTTAGGGGTAGGACTGCAGGACTTCTGGGGGAAAGAGGAATGAGATTGAAGGGCAGTTAAGATTCCACCAGATACTTCTACACACACACTTCAAACACTTATTTTATCTATTTTTGCTGTTGAACTTCACTCAAAATAAATTTACAGAAGGAATCTACTCTTGTCTGATTCATTAATGGGGTCTGAAAATCACTGATCTAAGAAACCTCCAAAGCCACGTATCAGATTCAAAGACTTACACCAAAGGCCATTTTTCAGGAACTCAACAACCTCATGAATAAAAAGCATTTAGACTCCTGCAGCCATGCTGCCTTCACAGCTGAAGCTGCCCCATAACACGGGAAAGGACAACTGGGGACCCCTGGGGCGGGCAGACAGTCTAGATGACCTTTCCTCCTGACCGGCAGGAGCTGGGAAGTATGACTGGGAGTGGGAACCAGACCACACATACCCCCTCTTGCAGCAGGTGGAACTAAGGAAAATAGTTTAGACTGATTATAGTCCAAGCCAGTTAGAAGTTCCAAAGAACAGGTCCCTGGATTCAAGAGGTTAGGTAAAAACTGTAGTATGAAACCAAGAATGAGGGGATAGCTGGAGAGCTAATAATTGATCAAGCATGGAGAAATTTCTGAAACTGCGGATTAGTACCTTTTTACCAGAGCAGGTATCAGCAAAAATTTTCTGTAAAGGGCCAGATAGTAAATATTTTAGGCTCTGAAGGCTACAAATAGTCTCTGTCATCGTTACTGAACTCTCTGCTGCTCTAGAACAAAAGCATCCAGAAACCATACATATATGGATAAGCATGCTGTGTCCTAATAAGATTTTGTTTAAAAAATTAGACAGCAGGCCAAATTTGGCTTATTGGTCATTATTTATTGACTCTTGTACTAGGGTATTTGAGAGCACATCTTGTGATCCTCCATAAGAGGACAGTCTTCTGAGAATTGAACCAGTATAGAGATATGCAGAACGAAGACACTGGAGAGCAAAATCAAAGCTGTAGCGTTATTAGAAACCCTGGATCCAGCCATATCTGAAACTAATTTCCCTGATATCTTCATTTATATGAAACAATAAACGATCCTTTTTAAGTAGTGGGAGTTAAGTTTCTGTCCATTGAAACCAAAAAAGTCCCTGACTGGTAGTTAGGGCACACAGGATGTCACCAAAAAATGTCAGGTATAAACCCAAATCTTCTGACTCCCATTCCAGTGCTCATCCATTTCAACAAGCATCAGGCAGAAATGAATGCCCTAGTTGAGATACCTTTTGTCTAGCCAAAGACCCACGTTGCCGATGTGGGCTGGATTTTGCTCCAAGAAACCCCTGCTTCTTGGAATATCATTAAAGGAAAGTACATGCCTAAGAAATGCTGCCCTTGGATGTGGAAAGTTGACAGAACAGCCCTGGAGGGCCAGATGGATTCCAAACAGCTGTGACTTGACGGAGGCGCTCCATTTGGCAGGACCAGGGAAAGCCCAGCACAAACAGCATCAATTAGCAACCTCTTTTGAGAGAGGACGATTACAGCACATCACTGCAATTAAGCTTCATGCGGCCACTACAAGTAATGGTCATAAAGTCTCTGTAGCAACATGCAGACATGTTTGATGTGATTTTAAAAGAGAATAGCAAATAACTGGAATTCTCATTCATTGATGAAGGGATTATAAATTGATACAAACTCTCTAGAAAGCAATTTTGCAATGTGGATTGAAAACCCTTAAGATCAAAAACCTCATAACTTTTGATTCAGTATCCTCCTCTCCTGTAAAAATCTACCCTAAGCAAATAACCAGAAATGTAAACACAGATCTCCACACAAGCATGTTCATCACAGCCTTATCTACAATAGCAATAAAAGAAAATAGCACCCAAATGCCAAAGGTAAGAAATTGATGAAACATATTGTTGTATACAGCCACAGGATGGACAATTATGATAGCCAGCAAAAATACGATAGCCAGCAAGAATTTTTAATAACGTGAGAACATATTCACACTATGATAGGTTAAAAAGCAGGACACAAATTGCATATGTAATATGATAACCACTAAATAATACATGATGCAAGTTTTAATTTTTACTTACCTGAATATGGTGATGAAATGCTTATGTTGGCAGGCTAGGGGCTCCTCTTATGGGTTTATTTGCGTTGGGATACTTTTCTGGGGCTAAAGAGCAAGCAAGGAGGTGGTAGGAGTTGTCCTAGAAAGAGAAGAAAGCAAGGTCAATTAAAGGGATGTACAATGAAACAGCACCTGATCCCTCACATTGATATAAGCGGGGCCCCCACTGAGGAGAAGTTCTAGGCACAATTGAAAGATCCCAAACCTCACTTCTCCAGGGAAGCCTTCCCCTTTCCCCACATGAGGTCCCATGCCTCTGATATAAGCTCTCCATTTCTCTTTCAAAGCACCTAATAAATGCCATCATCATATATTTAGATGATATGCCATTCTCACCCACCGGTCCTGCTTTGTTGAATATGGTAGCCACTTTATTTTTTTTTATATTTTTGTTGGACTATAGTTGATTTACAATGTTGTGTTAGTTTCAGGTGTACAGCAAAGTGAATCAGTTATACATATACATATATCCACTCTTTTTAAGATTATTTTCCCATACAGGCCATTACAGAGTATTGAGTAGAGTTCTCTGTGCTATACAGTAGGTCCTTATTAGTTATCAGCCATTTTAAACAGTATGTGGCTATTGAAATTTAAGTATAAATTAATTCAGATAAGACAAAAGTCTATTTCTTGGTCACACCAGCCACATTTCAAGTGCCCAAGTGCTGCATGTGACTAGTGGCCATCACCATAGACAGCGGACAGTGCAGATACAAAACGCCTTCATCATCACAGTCTTACTGGACAGTGCTGTCCTGCCCACACGCTTTCCCTGTCTCCTAGAGCCTGGCACATTACAACACTCAAGAATATTTGCTGAATGAATACAGTAAGGAGACATTCTCATTAAAAAGAGGCCCTTGGTATAGCACCTCCTCCTTAGATTTGCCCCTTTTTCTAACATCCAGCACCGTCAAGATCTAGTTTTGAATACATTTGGTAAGGAATAAACAGAATAAATAATGACAAAAGAGCTCTGAGCTCTAACTAGGTGTCCAAGCGCGAAGCATGAGCCCTGACAGCAAGGGTGTCATGATGACACAAATCATGTCCAACTCCTCAGGAGTAAATCTGAACTGGAAGTAGCATATCCCTGTCACTGCAGCCAGGGTGCTTGGGATGACAGGGCTGAGTTGCTGATGGTGGCTGGTCCATTCTCTCTTCATCACTGATTTGTTTTTCCTGGCATCTAAAGGATTAAAAAGTTTAACATCTTGGTCACGTACGTGGACATGAATGTTCTGAACTCTGGAACTTTAGAAGACAGACCCACGCTATTCAACCTCTGGACGCCCCTCACCAAAAAAGCCAGCAGGCCGTGGACCTCAATATGGAGCTGCAAGAAACTACTCTTAACACCTCCTTACCTACAGGAGGTGCTCAGATCAATGTTGAATTATCAGATAATTCTTAGTCTTGGAGAGCTGCTCCCTGGTGAGTAAACACCATTCATTCAGCAAATGTTTACTGGACATCGACTGGGAGACAGGCAATTCTTAGGCACTTGGAGATACACCAGTGAACAAAAGAAGAAGTAGACAGAAACATCCACCTTCATGAAGCTTACATGCTGGGCTGGTTTTCAGCCCTGGCTGAGTATTAGAGTCACCTGGGGACTTCTGAAACCTCCCATTACTTGGGACACACACACGCACATGTGCACACATATTCTTATTACAGCAGTCCAAGATAAGGACTAGAAAAAAAAATTGTTTTAAACTTCTCAGCTGGCTCCAATGAGCAGGGGAAACGTGAGAACCAGTGGTTCTCCAAGTGTGGTCCCCCCACACCGGCAGTACCTGGGAACATGTTAGAAATGCAAGCTCTCAGGCATCTCTCCAGATTCTGTATATCTGGGGAGAAACTCTGGAATGGGGGCCTAGCAAGCTGTGTTTTAACATGCTCTCCAGGTGACTCTGATGCATTCAGAAGTTTGAGAACCACTGCTCTAAGCAAAATTACCTGGAGAAATGAGTTTTTAAAGAAAGAAGAATCCTGCTGTCCATCTTTTCCCAATGCCCTCCTGCCAAGTCATTAAATCAGGACAGGAGTCATAAGAACAGCCTCCCCACGTTGGTACCTGACTGCCACACTGCTGGGTTTTCAGAGGCTCTCACCAGCTGATCAAGGCATGCCTTGCTAACTGGGGCTCCTCCCCCCACCCAGCTTCCCAGTTAACAAAGTCTCCCTCACTGCCAAAGAGCCTGGCATAGACACCCTCTGCTGACTTCCCCACAATCACCTGCAGTTGCAATTGGCCCCCAAGGCCATCTGATGTCCTGTTCTCCCACAGGGCTGCAGAGACAGGGCCCACACTCATACACAGAGGCATGGCCCACCGTGGCACACACACATACAGCCTCATGTTACACAATACACATAAACACATTCCTACTGTCACACATACGATATCACAAACACATGAGCAGCACACATTCGCATCCTCTTACACTGTTCTAGACACACATGCACCCGCACACACAAATCACACTTTACCAGTGACTCTCAAATTTGTCTGCACATTGGCCTCACCTGGGAATTTAAAATTCTGATGCCCAGGCCACAGAGCACACCAATTAAACAAGGATCTCTGGAGTTGGGAACCAGGTATCTGTGTTTTCAAAAACTACCCAAGTGGTTTCAATGTGCAGCCAAGGTTGAGAAATCTCCACCCTGGCCCCATGACTAACAGAAAGAAGAAGTAAGAGGTCCCAGGTTTTTCAGAAAGGAAGAGATAAGATCAATGGGGGAAACTGGAATTCAAAGACTTCCAAAGGTCTCCTGTGGCATCCTTTGATTCACAGTTATCTGGACCACTCGTGGTGTTTCTTGAGCACATCCTACCAAGTCTTATCCCCTTTGTTGGTGCCCATTCATCGAAGACCATCAGGAACACACTTTCATTAGACAAAACTAGGTTTACTGACCCACTGCAGTGAGGGGGATGGCACAGCAGGGAAAACATGGGGCATCTCAGTAAGAGACTATTAGCAAGAACTCACTGTGGGATTGGGGCTGGTGTTGTGTGATTTGGGGGAGGTTTCAAGGAAGCAGGGCTTTGCTCTGGATTGGATGTGTCAGGAAGTTGGATGAGACAATTCTATGATTAGGTGTCTTAATGAATCTTATATAGAGATCAGAGGAACAAAGTAGGGCTAAAGCTGTAATTGATAAAGAAGCAGCAGTCATTCCTATAAGGCAGGAAATAAGGATACTTAGCCATTTTTAAGGTTTTGACAGTGGTCTTGCTTTGTGCTCAGACCTGATTGTGGAATGGTCTCGTGTTTGTCTTGCTCCATTACAGGAACAGAGTGGCCTTGTTTCATGTTGATCATTAGTGAAATTGTTCAACAGGAGAGCACCAAGGGCTAGCTGTGGGTGCCAGGCCAGCCCCTGACCATCAGGTACTACTCTTCCCCTTCTTCTATCTCCTCTATTCTCCATGTTGACCTTGCATTTTAAATGTGTCTGTTTGTTCCTCTAAGAAATGAACCTCACCTTCTTAACCTCCTTTATAATACTTAGCACTATATGCTGGGCATATAGACAAGGGAGTCTTCTCATTCTGAACAGTATGTTAGGTTTAGATTTGGAATCAGAAAACCCAACTTTGAATCCCACTTTCTACTTCCTAAATGCACAGCCTGGGCAAACGGCTCAACCTCTCATCTCAGCTCAGATAGGGATGACAATCCTTGTCTACCCCACTGGGTTTCTGGTGAGAATAAAAGGAGACAACTCTCCAGCCACGAGGAGTTGGTAAAGCCGCAGATTCTCAAGAAATCAACATGGGGTAGGTAAATGGAGTGGAGAGGTGACTGATTTGACCAACACCTTGGTTGGGGTAGCAAAGGAAAGTTAGCTTAAGGGACCCTCTGAAGACTCCAGAGTGGGTACAGGAAGTGGAATCAACAGGTGGAACTCCAGTCACCTAGGTGACCCTTGAACTCCTAGAAACAAGCTTCAAAGCATAAACGACTAGAGGTTGAATTTGCTTAGAATGCCACCCTGCAACATTTTCTGAGTGCTTACTATGTGCCAGGCATTGTGATGCAGAAGTAGAAAAAAACACACAGTTTCTTCCCAAAGATGCTCCTGGTCTAGTGGAAGAAAGAGAGACACAAATAAAAATAATTGCAATTCAGCATAGAAAAAGGAGCACTTACAAGGTACAGCATAGCATAGAGCAGGGAGGAGTTAATTCTATCAAGGGCTGGGGAAGAGTGACAAGGAGATGTTAGGGAAAACTACACAAAAAGGGATAATGTTTCAACCAGCGTTTCAAAGGATGAGTAGGAGTTTGCCAGGCAAATGGAGGAGGAAGTGTCAGCAGAAAGTGATCCCTAGCAGAGGGGGCAACAGGTGCAAAGATATAAGAGCATGAAATACTCTGATGTGTTCTGGGATCTTGAAACCCAATCATAAGTCAGTCATTTCAATGGGGTATAAAAGACTGCCATGTCAACTATTTTATTCCCAGGCCATAACAAATTGTCTAGGGCATAGTGTTTACTTGTAAGAGGAGGGAGCAATTAATGAACACAATAGCTATTATTATCAGAGGTTTTAGCCCTGTGATAGAATTCCAGCCATTTACAAAAGTATGTATCTGTCTAGTGTAGCTTTGCTTTATGGTTACAGTTACATTATACTTACAGTCTTCTGGCCCCCTATTTACAACTCTTTGAAATTAACTACATGGTTAACTGATTTCAATGCCCCAAACCAGATTTTCTGAACAAAGCTTATACAAATATTAAGATTTTTTAAAAAAAAATTCAATCCTTGGGCTTCCCTGGTGACGCAGTGGTTGAGAGTCTGCCTGCCGATGCGGGGGACACGGGTTCGTGCCCCAGTCCGGGAAGATCCCACATGCCGCGGAGCGGCTAGGCCCGTGAGCCATGGCCACTGAGCCTGCACGTCCAGAGCCTGTGCTCCGCAACGGGAGAGGCCACAACAGTGAGAGGCCCGCGTACCGCAAAAAACAAACAAACAAAACAAATTCAATCCTTAGTGGCTGTCTGCCTTCAAATAACTTATTCAGAAAGGGTGTGACACAAAGGCACAAGACTCCATCCACAGCCTCTTCTGAGTTTGGCTTCCAGAAACTCAGAAGTTAGTTAGTTAGTTAGTTGTAAGATAACAAGATAACAGGCCACCAGACAGTCCTGGGCTCTTCCCATGGCCCTGGCTTTTTTAGGGGAGACTCAGAAACTAATTCTAGGAGTAGCTGCCAAGATAGCTTCAGGCTTCACAGACCATGTGTGAAATTCCCCGTGTGGCCAAAACTGAAAGTGATCTATCTGGCCAATTTTTCTGAGTTATAATTAACATACAATATTGTATTAGTTTCAGGTGTACAACATAGTGATTCAATATTTTTTTACATTATGAAATGACCACCACAATAAATCCAGCTACCACCTGTCACCATACAAAGTTGTAACAATATTATTGACTCTATTCCCTATGTGTACATTATATCCCCATGACTTATTTAGTTCATAGCTGAAAGGTTCTACCTCTTAATCCCCTTCAACTATTTTATCCATCCCCCTACCTTCCTCCCCTCTGGCGACCACCTGTTTAGCCAAATTTACTGGCCAGAGAGGACTTTCTTGAAGGATTCTTTGAGGATATGCTACATACACTCCAGGGGAGTGCATACCCTTCTACTAGGGTGGGTAGACTCTCCAGGCCCCTGTTCTGAATCTGCCATGTGGCCAAATGGCTAACTCACCCCCACCTGTCAGCCATGTCCAGGGCTGGCCAGCCTTGAGACAAATGGGTCCCCACTAGGGTGAGCATAAGGCAGTGCTCACTAGTAGAATAACTCTTCTGGGTGACTGAGGGAATGATGGAGACACAGACGCCACGCACAGATAGAGTACAAATGAAATTGTTTCATGAACAGGGAGTGTAAGAAAAAAGCCATGTTCTAAAATAACCTATTCTTTTATATACAAATTGAAACTGGCATATAAACTAAATGAATTAAATGTAAGTAGCCATTTGACTTTCTATCTGTATTTCTAGTTTATATTTTTAAGTTGGCCATAAAAAAGCATTTAACCATCTTTTTTTTTTTGTAGTACGCAGGCCTCTCACTGTTGTGGCCTCTCCCGTTGCGGAGCACAGGCTCCAGACACGCAGGCTCAGCGGCCATGGCTCATGGACCCAGCCGCTCCGCGGCATGTGGGATCCTCCCGGACCGGGGCACGAACCCGTGTCCCCTGAATCGGCAGGTGGACTCAACCACTGCGCCACCAGGGAAGCCCTTAACCATCTTATTAAGAAAATGAGAGTCACGGTATAGTCAGGGATACAGACTAATTTAATATTGAGTGCTGTGAGAGAGGACGGTGGGGAGACTTGGTTAGGAGTAGGAAGGAGTACTAGGGATGCCAGGCCTGTAAGCCACTGGGGCCTCAGTGCCCTTGGAGGGGTTCACATTCCTGGTCTGAACTTCTCCCCATGTCCCCTGCTCTACCTCTTTCCATCCTGCCTTTGACTTTCCCAGGTACTGACCTCCCTTCCTGCTCTCCTGTTGTCATCCCCTCTCCTCTCTTTAAAACTTAGGCTTAAAATTACTTTCCTGACTCTGTCCTTATTTACTTTACTTTTCTTCTTACATCAGCATCATGAAGGTATAATTTATGTACAACAAAACGTATCCATTATAAGTTTTGACAAACGTATATACCCATATAACCACCATCCCAATCAAATATAAAACACTAAAGAGTGTCCTCGTGCCCCTTTGTGGTCAGACCTGTCACTAGTGATTAGTTTTTCTGCTCTAGGATTTACTGTGAATGGAATCATACAGTACGTGTTCCTTTGTGTCTGGCTTCTCTTACTCAGAGTGACATGGAGATTCACAGTGTTGTTGCATGTAATGGTAATTAATTCTTTTTTGTGGCTGAGGAGTATTCCATTGTATGAATCCACCACTGCTTATTTATCCATTCACACGTGGAAAGACATCTGGGTTTTCCCAGCTTTTGAGTATTATACATAAAGTGTCTATGAATATTCAAAGGCCAGTGTTGGAAAACAGTTATTTCATGTATCTTGTCCATTTGTTTAACTGCTTCCAGTGGCTCCGTGGTGGCCAGGAGGGGAATGGAATCATCTTGGTTCTCATCAAATTTGTCTCCTTGCCCCAGATCTGCTGTCCCTCTCCTCTTCGAGAATGTGCTGTTTGACTCAACTCTAAGATCCTCCTGCCCTAAAAGAGCATCCCCACCCGCCATATCCCTGCCCTGAAAATGGAAAACAGATATTTAAAAATCAGACTCCGGTGACCAGGTTAACTTCACCAGTGACAAGTCATGTTGATGGCATGTACCCCCGACATGACAAAATGAGAAGGACATTCCAGTTCTGTCGTGTCCTTCTCCAAACCCTCCACATCAGTCTAATCCAGAGAAGCCCTAATCAAGGACAGACCACTACTCTTCAAAACTCTCAAGGTCATGGAAAAAACAAAGAAAGACTACTGGACAAACTGGTGACACCTAAATAAAGTCTGGAGTTTGGCTAATAGTAATACACTTACGCTGGTCTCTTAGATTTGACAAAGGTACCAGGATAGTGTCAGATGTCAACCACAGAGGAATCTGGGGAAGGGGTATCCAGGAATGATCTGTGCCATCTTTGCAAATTTCCAGAACATATAAAATTATTCCAAAAGTTGAAAAATTACACTTTTCAAATGTTAGACTTCAACATTCTGAGCACATGATCCAATAAAGTAATAAAACTGAGCTGTAGCCATCCCCCCAAACCTGCTGTGCCACCTCCACTACCCCTGCATCTCCTGGGAAAGGTCAAATAACCCCTTGTCGATTTGCACTCTTTATTTCCCCTTTGGGTAGATCTACCTGGGATTTCTGATTATTAAATTGCTGCCCTGTTGCTATGGCCAGAAATCCTTATTGAGGCCTTTCTGCACAGATTGGCCAATAAACCATCCCAAATCAAGGAAAGAGAGGCATGTCTGAGCGTAGAAGGGATGTGTTCTAATGCACAGCAAACCCAACCAGCTCTGGAAAGAGGAAGATAAAGCCGGAGGGGAGACGTACCATCCAAAGCTCTTTGAGCAGCAATCCAGTGCCCTGTTTTTTCCATCATTTTCTCTTTTCCACTGGGAAGCAAAGCACCCCAGTGTGGGCAAGGCAGCCGTTTTACAAACCCCGCCCTGGGCTCTAGTTTTAGAGCCCAAGGTTAACGATCTAAATAAATCTGCCCAGCCTTACCTCTGCTAAGCTGCTTGAGAAATGATGCTTTCTGGTCAACACAGATCAGATCGGTACTTTCTCCCTTTGAAAGTTGCCACCAGTAGAAGTTCTCACTCTGCCTAATGAACCAATATTAGTTTAACTACGTGTTGTTAATTAAAAGCAGAGTTTTATGCAAGCATTTTTTCCCCTAGAAAAAAAGGAATATTGTACTTGCAAAGTTCCCAAAACAGAATATTAATCCTAAAATTTATAGGCCTCTCTTAATGGATATGGTGAAATATCTTCTAAGGGTAGTCTACCTTTAAGGATCTCATTCTCCTTCCAAGCAAGATCTGACCACAGATAACTCTCTATAACCCAGGCCATTTAGCTTTCATGCTGGGAGAAAACCTTTCATCCTGGGTTCTCAATCTCTTTTTCATCCCAAACCATGTACTTAGTGAGTCAGCATGAACTGTGTGCCCAGGAAAACAAAAGCCACATCTCCTGGTGGATCGCGACAAAGATTTGGAGTAGTGTCTTCATTTGGGTTCCTCCTGAAGTAAGGATTCGAGTGCAAGTAATTTATTAGGAGGTGATCCAAGGACACATGAGTAGGGGGAAGAGAAGTGAGACAGGGAAGGGAAGGAAACCAATACAAAGGGTATGGTAGCAGATAAGTTACCACTGTGGACAACTGGGGCTTAGCCACGCTGGCCCACCTGGGACCAGGGCAGAAGATGCACTTCAGAGTCAATCCCACAGAGACACCCGAGAGCTGTGTATTCACCAACTTTCAGTCAACATCGGTTGGGGGCTCCTCCTGAGGAATTAGCCTCCCAGTCGTAGCCTCCTGTGAGCAGGGACAAAGTGGGCTCTGGTGACCACAGAGAGCCTTCAGGCAAAGAGACACTGGTGCCAGCCGTTGAAAGTTAAACCAACATCCACAGAAGTGATAAGAGCCGGAGGGATGTGGGCAGGGGATGAGCCGCACCTGCAGATACAGTGGGTCAGAGCAGAGATGCAGATGGAGCCCGGCCCTCCAGTACTCTAGTCACGTTGGGTAAATCCCATTTCTGCCTTTGGCAGCAAGAGAAGAAAGTCTGCCACACCTTCAAATACGTGGTGGTTAGTGGGGCTCCCAGAACCTGCTGGGTGGAACTCGGTGTGGGGTGTCATGGCTTCCCTTTCTCCTCTTGTGTGGTCCTTGGCACCACAGAAAGATGACTGAACCAGTGGGTCTGGTTCTGTCACTAATGGCGACCTTGGGAAAACCACCACCTCTCTAAAACTCAGTTTCCTCCATTTGTAAATTAGGGATAATAAGAAGCATCTCGTTAACTACTTATCTTGATTGAAAGTTCATATTATCTCATCTATAATAGAGAAAACTGGGGCATCCGGTGTTGCTAAGAGAATCAAATGAGATAACAAACTCATCAGGTAAATAGCACCCTACAAAGATAAGGTAGCTTTAATAAGAACTCCGTGAGTGAAGGGTTTTCAAGACAGTCTTTTGGAGCACCATTGCCAAAAACATAGCCATCCCAAGGCTGTCCTTGTGTTATCAGGGATATTGTAATCAACGTATGAACTTGGACACTAGCTCTAAAGGGCTGTACGAAACATAAAAACCAAATGCAACCCATTTTTCTTGTTTGATTTTTAAAAATAATAATTATAAAATACAATTTGAGGGCTTCCCTGGTGGCGCTGTGGTTGAAAGTCCACCTGCCGATGCAGGGGACACGGGTTCGTGCCCCGGTCCAGGAAGATCCCACATGCCGCAGAGTGGCTAGGCCTGTGAGCCATGGCCGCTGAGCCTGCGCGTCCAGAGCCTGTGCTCCGCAACGGGAGAGGCCACGACAGTGAGAGGCCCACGTACCGCAAAAAAAAAAAAAAAAACAATTTGAGAAAACTGGAGAAATTTGAATATGGACCAACATTATACGATATTAAGGAATTAATGTTGTTAGATATGATAACGGTATTGTGGTAATACAGGAAAATGATCTTATATTTTGGAGATCCAGATTCACATATTTAGGGGTGAAGTGTTTCTGTATTTACTTTAAAATGATCTAGAAAAATATGACAAAATGCTAACAAATGCTATGTGAGAGATAAATGGGTATTCATTATACTGTCTTTTCTACTTTGTGTGTTTGAAAAGTTTCATAATAAAAATATCACAGTGTTTTTAAGGAATTTTGAAATAAATATTCCAAACACGAGAAAAGTAAACAGCATCATTGGGACTTACCAATGTTGTTATAGTGAACTTCAGTTCATTTATCTTTTAATTGAAATTTTATTGAGGTAGTTGTAGCTGTGCAGTTGTAAGAAGTGATAGTGTGTGCACTTTGCTCAGTTTTCCCCAGTAGTAACATTTTGCAAAACTATAGTATAATATCATAACCAGGATATTGATAGTGATAAAATCTACTGGTCTTATTCAGATTTCCACATTGTTTTCTATACCCATTTGTGGGGTGGGGGGTGTATTTAGTGGTATACAATTTTAGCACATGTATAGGTACATGTATCTACTATCACATAAAGATACAGAACATTTTCATCACCCCAAGGATCCCTCAGGTTGGCCTTCTATAACTACCCCCACCTCACTCCCAACCCATACCCCTCCCCATCTTTAAACCTTGGTTCCCCCCTTCTAAGATTAGGTAATTTCACAAATGTTACATAAATGGAGTCATATGGGATGTAACCTAAAAAGTCAACATGCAGTGAGAGGTAAGACTGGACTAGGAACCAGAAGACCTGGGTTTGAGCCCAAGTTCTACAACTAGATCAATCTATTTCTTACGTATATCACCAAATTATCTTGGCCTCTGTTTCTTCATCTGTAAAACCAAGTGGTCACTTGCCTTCTACGGTAGGCTTTGTCCAGGAGACAAAAGTATGCCCTTGGAAAGAACCCCAATATGAATGGTACCCCCTGGAATTATGCAGGACACTTTCTGTGCAACTAAACACAGAGACCCTGCCTCCAGGCTGTCATATTTCCTCCTTTTAAATGAATATGTTGGCAATTGGGTGTTTTCTCCATGTCTGCAAGCTTGATTGAATCAAGCTCTCTCCCTGAGAGAGAATATTCTGCTCTCCTGTGCTGATACAAAGAGTTTCTGAGCCTGGGAGGTCCTGGACAATGATAAACCTCTCCCCAAAATAAAGGCCACCTTGTGAAGCCCCTCATCAGACAGTTAGAACCCTCCTGGTGACACCCTGACTTTGCTGCCAACTTCTTTTACATTTCAGCAGATGGTCTGACCTTTACAGGGTCTGCATTTCACCTACAAAAAGAGGATATGCGACAACAAGAACCCCATGCCTCCAGAAGAGGATGGACAACTGCCGGGAAAGGATGCTTTGCCCTCTCAAGAGTTTAAATGCATGACACGTGCACGTCTCCTCAGCCAAGTGCGACTCCAACGTCGTTTAATATATGTTCAATTATTTATTCTGCTGTAATGTCTTCTCCAATTACTAATAGATCATTGCATAAGAGGAAATGAAACCCAACATGCTGGACTAATGTGAGATCATTTTTATGGGCAAATTACTGGCTTGGAAACACTGGCTGAAATGGGGCACAGGTGATTTAGTACAATGAAAGCAGGGAGACAGGGCCCCCCTTTAATTAGTTCCTTAACTTATATAATGATGCACCGTTATGGATCCTGAAGGATGTTATTGTTTGAATTTAATGTGCCATACAATTCAGGGAAAGGAGCCTGCGAAGGAAAAAGGCAAAATGCTGACTTGCGACCCACATCCTTGGTGTGGTCTGCTCAGCACCACAAGCAAGCCTGGTGATGGTTATTCTGCTTTCTTTCTCCCTTCTCTATGCATCAGGTATTCATGGGAAGACCCTTTCAGTAAATTCATGCAGCCCTCAGCCTCAAAAGTTTACTTGACAACCTTGCAACTGTGTGTATTTCTACTTCCTGCCTCAGCACATTTGTGATCAACGACAAGGAACTAAATTTTCCCTCTAAAGTTATTCTTTGTCTTGGGTAAAAGTCAGAGTCCAAAAGAGATAAGCAAGAAATGTCACAATTTTTTTAAACTGAACTTACTTTTGATTTTCAGAGCTCATTGCACAGGGAAGGTAGAAACTTTGTCTCAGTAACTTTGAGGTCTCCTCATCCTGGGGTTACCTGGTTACCTTCCAGCATATATGGCTTCACCTATCCATGCACACCAACCAGTTTCTAGTCCCTCCTTCCCGGATGAGAGCACAGGGATAAAATGCAGCCCTTCCATCAAAACAGGCATATATTCTAGGTGAACAGTGCCTGGATTCAGTCATTCTTTTTCCCCTCCTTTCTGAGGCCACCTCTGTTCCGGTTCAATGTATTCTCCTGTCTAAGTTCAGCTTCTTCTTGTATTTCTCCTCTCATTCCAGTGATGCACCTTTTGTGACCTTGTTCACATGAACCAAACACCGGGGATCATAGGTCAGAGAGTCTGAAATGTGGGAGAGAACTCAGAAATAACTTAACTCCCTCCCCTTTACACTGAGGTGACTCAAGAGTAGGGGTAGAGCATGACTATAAGAGGAATTTCCTGGAATGGAAACTGTTCTGTATCCTGATCGTGGTGATGGTTATAGGTATACATACTTGTGTTAGAGTTCATAGAACTAAATACCAAAAAATCACTTTTACTATATGATAGCTTAAAAAACAAACTCAGCTTAAAAATATAGAACTAGCAACTTTGAGGGCTGGGATCAAAATCTTGGTCTCTTGAACCTTATAAAACTACTCCCTAAGACAACTATAACTTAGTTGACAAAGCAGGTCAAGATGGCAGGGACACATATATTTCTTTCCCAAGAGCTTAGCACAGTGTCCAGTACATAGTAGGTGCTCAAGAAATATTTGTTGAATGAAAACATTGGTAATCTGCATACAGGAAACACCATGAAAGAACACGAGTGAGATGCTATATACATAAGTGGGGGTAGCTTGAAGTCGAGGCCTTCAACGGTCTAGTTTTTTACTTGCTCAGTGCCCCTGCCAGGTGGGGGCTCAGCTAATCATCTGTAATAATAAAGCAGTGCTAATGGAAGCTGTCAGTTTCCTGTCCTTCAGCTGCGAGCCTTTCAGTTCACCCGTAAGGGTTTTCACTCTGCCCCTTGAGCTCCAGGCTCATTTATGACCTGCAGGCTCAGCAGCCCAATTTCAGTGTCTTCTAGTCACCTCAAATTTAACAAGGCCAAAACAGAACTGTTGAGTTCCTATCCCCTAGATAAAACCCCAAGCAAAAACAAATTGTCTCTTTGCCATTTCAGTAAATGGCACCACCAGGCACCCAGCTGCTCCAGCCAAAAACTGAAATGTCACTCTTGATTCCTTCCACTCCCTCCAATCCATCATCTTCTCTCCATCCTCTCTTCACCCCTCTTATCCTGGTCATCATCTCTCACCTGAAAAGCTGCTAGAGTCTTCTCACTGACCTCCCAGCTTCCACGCTTGTCCTGCTACAGGTCATTCTCTGCAGAATGAACTGGACTTTAAAATTAAAATTACACCATGTCGTTAAAACCTACAGGGCTCCCTTTCATGCTTAGGATACTGCCCATTGCCAGCCCTCTAGGATTTGACCTTGCCCTTCTCTCTAATCTCATCTCTTTGCACTGTGCCTCTTACTCGTACTTCAGCCACTTTTGCCTTTTTACTGTGTATCAAATATGCCAACCTCATTCTTTAGGGCCCCTGATTTTACCTTGGCCTCTATCACCCTTCCCCTGGATTGTGTCTGGCTGCTTCTTTTCCTTCAGGTCTCAGATTTGAACTCTTCAGATAAGACTTCTTTAACCACCCAACCCAAAAGAGCCTGATATTTTTATTCATAAAAATAAGTTGTCTGTTGTTCTCCTCTGGAATATAAGCCCCATAAGTGTAGGGATCTTTTCTTACTCTCTGCTATAGCTGCATGCCAAGAACAGTGCACATAGTAAGTATGCAGCATGGGTTTGATGGGTGAATTAACTGGAAAGGAAATGCATGCAAAGAAAAAATAATTGGGATTTCCTTAGAGAAACTCTCAAAGACTGCATAAGCTGACTGACATATTCCAGAGGACACATTTAAAGGAACAATCCCTAAGGTACAGAAGATTTCAGTGAAAAACTACAGCCCAGGGGCAAGAATGTCCTTCTCTCTGTGTGTTGAAATTTCAACACTCAACACTTAGGAGCTTCTTCCCTCAGCCAGGAGAGTACTTTATCAGAGGGTGAAGAGCATGGCAGGTAGGTAGGTATTCAGGGAGTGAATTAGTATGTTTATTGGGCCACATCTCCAGAGACAGGCCACTTGTCTCATCAAAGTTACAGCTGTCTCCAAAGCATTTTCCTCTCCAACTGGCAATTTGCATGGGCAAACTTATATCGTACGATGTTGATTTATGGTGACAATTAAGAACATATTACCAAAGTCTATTTCACCATTAACATCCCTGGGGACAGGATAAATTTTAAATCTTCTGGCTGCTTCCTCCCTAAAGGCTTGGATCTTGGCTAAGGATTTAGAGATTATAAATTTAACAAAGGATGAAAACTGCAAGAGGAGAGTCTTTAACAGCAAATAATGAATTTAACCAGCATTTCAAGTTCTCAGCAAGATTTATAATGCCTCCCTGCCAGAGGCCAAGGAATCTTTTATTTTGAAGTTTATAAGCCTCTATGGCTGACTGTTTTAGCTCCGGTATGTGAGAGTCTGGCCCTTGATGAGATTCTTTATGGAAGCCAGTGGTCATTGCTTCAGCGACACTTTCCTTCTGAGGACCTTTTTGGAGAAGAGTATAATGACCAGGAGGCATTAACTATCATTTCCAAAGGCCAAAAGAAGCACTGTGCTATGGCCTGAACAAGTTGCTTGATGTACAGATCATTGACTACACACTTATCTGACCAGAAAGCCTAATGGCTAGACCTCCAACACTCTGGCTTGGAAGAACCCTAGGGCTAATTCGTTCTCTGATTACAGAAGTTAGATTCTCTGGTGGGACTACAAATCACCTTTGGGATCATCAATCACAAAAAAGGGACACTGGCAAAAGCCAATCACTGTCTACTTATGGTTGAACTCACAGAGTTTGAAAGTCACCTAGGTTAAACTTTCTCAAAGTGCAGTCCAGAGACCACTTCCATCAGAATCACCTGGGGTGCTCTTAAAGGAAGAAAAAGCCACCACACCAGAGCTGTAGAACCAGAATCCCTGGGGTTGAGATCTAGGAATCTTCACTCTTCACATGTTCTACAGATTACTATTAGACACACTAAAGTCTGAGAAACTCTGATGAAGTTTTGTTGGGATGGATGAGAGCTGAACTGGGAGAATAAGTCTCTTACTCTCAGTTGCCAGTAGTAAGACTTCTCTCTGCCTTTGGTCACTTTCCTCTGAAAATGCAACCATCATCAGGGCCTCACGGAGAGAAAAAGAGGTGAGATTCCTGAGGAATATTCATCACTTCTGAGACATTTACACTTCATTGGACCACCCACTAGCATGACAATCCTGCTCAGTTTCATGTATCTACAATATCCTTGGCGCTCCACTAGGTGCTAGAATATTTCTAAAGACTAAAATAACTTGAGAGCTCAAGTAATGAATATCCAATAGAAGAATTTCAGGTACTATGAAGGCTGGTAGAAAACATTTTAACTCTGATTATTCATAGGCAATACCACCTTATTGTCTTCTTCACTGGCTCCCAGGAGAGAGTCATATGAATGCTGGCTCCCAGGACAAGATATTGTAGATGAGAACCTGGTCCCACATATAAGTCCAAATTTCCAACGTTGTCTTGTCATGAAGCTTTCAAAGCAGGGCATTTTACCAAAGGAAGAATCATCCTCCAAATGCAATATGTATTATACACACACACACACACACACACACACACACACACACACACAAATAAGCCTGGGAAAGGTATTGTTCTGTCTGGCAGGGACTGGCAGAAGATGGTAGTTCAGTGGGTACAAAGGTCATTTGTACCAGAATCTTAACTAAAATAATCTGGTCACCAGAATCTTAAATAATCAAAAAGTATCCAGAAACACCAGATAGCCATCTAAAATAGCACAACTATTTCTCCTACAGAATAAAATTTCATAACATGAATTGGATATTCTATGGCATAGTAATTATGAAAACTGACATTGATCAGAAGCTTCCTTTGTGCATGAGAATGATTCTCACCACTGTGTTAAGAGCTAGGTAATTGTCTCCATTTTGAGAAAAGAAAAAAATGCAACTGATATTCAAGATTATACACCAGATGGGACTTCCGTGATGGCGCAGTGGCTAAGAATCTGCCTGCCGATGCAGGGGACACGGGTTCGAGCCCTGGTCCGGGAAGATCCCACATGCCGCAGAGCAACTAAGCCTGTGCGCCACAACTACTGAAGCCCGCGCGCCTAGAGCCTGTGCTCCGCGACAAGAGAAGCCACCGCAACGAGAAGCCCTCGTATTGCAATGAAGAGTAGCCCCCACTCGCCGCAACTAGAGAAAAGCCCACGTGCAGCAACAAAGGCCCAAAGCAGCCCAAAAAATTAATTAATTTTAAAAAAAGGATTATACAGCAGAGAAATAAGCTGGGATTGGAATCCATACAGCCTGACTCCAGAGGCAACTTCTTCTGTAAAGTACTAGATAGCAAACACTGTAAGCTGTCCAGGCCATGTGGTTTTTGTTAACGACCACTCAACAGCCACTGTGGTGTAAAAGCAGCCACTAGACAGCAGGTAAACAAATTGGCAGGGCCATGTGCCAATAAAACTTTATTTATTGGACACTGAAATTTGAACTTCCTACAATTTTCAAACATTGTAAAATATTATTTTTTGGTTTTTCCAACTATTTACAAATGTAAAAACTATTGTTATCACATGGTTGTTACAAAAATGGGTGACAGACTGGATTTGGCCAGTGGGCTAAAGCTTGCAGATCCCCGATCTATACCACTTTCTAGTATGTTACTGCCCTGGGTTCTTGGACTCTTTAATTAACAGAAATTGATTACAGGCCAGACAAGAAATTCAGGCAAGACTTTACTGGGACTCACGCTGCAGCACAAGGGAGAAAAACAAGGAACAGGTTCCATTGCTGGCCCTCTTGCTCTCTGAGGGGGTGAGCTGGTTTCTTAAATGGGGTGAGGGTGGGGACCAAGCAGTGGGTGGGGCCGGAGGGATGGTGTTAGGTGGTCTGCCCAGGTCCCAAGTCCCAGCCTGTCCATAGTCATGTCTTAGGCATGTTGCTTAATGTCTCAGCTTTCTTACCCTTAATCACTAGGCTGTGACACCCTTATTAGCCATGTCCATCAGTCAGTTATTTGCTCATTCACATGTTCATATTTTCATTTAACAAATATTTATAGAACCATGCACTGGGCTAGATGCTGAAGATGCCAAATTCAGTCCCTGCCCTCACTAGCTTATATTTCAGTGGCAGTAACAAATAAATAAGCAAGTGTTCTACATGAGACAAGAGTATGATAGCAAAATACCGAGTGCTATGGGACAACTCACTAGGATAAGGAGCTCAGAATGTCTCAGAAGCATCATGGGAAAACTAGAGAGACTATTTGGACTAAGATAGTTCCATATAAGGAAGGGGCCTCAACTCTTATGTTTTACTTGTCCTACTTTGGTTTGGCCCTCTTGGGAGACTGATTATCTGAATCATAGAACCTAGTCGATCACTCTAATTCCTTGACAAAAGATGTACTGTTTTTTTTTATTACTGTGCAACAAATTACCATACATTTAGCAGCTTAAAACAGCATACATTTATTATCTCACAGTGTCCATGGGTCAGGAGTCTCGACATGACTTAGCTGGCCCTTTTGCTCAGTGTCTCACTAGGCTACAGTCTCACCTAGAGGTTTGACTGGAGGAGGATCAGCTCCCAAGCTCATTCATATTGCTGGTAGAATTCACTTCCTTGTGGCTGTAGAACTCTTGGTGGCCTGCTTCTTTAAAGCTAACAGGAAAGTGAGAATGACTCTTCTCAGAGTCACATAAGTATAAATATAACTCTCTACCCATCAATATCTATATAGCTAGATACAGATATAGATATATAAAATAACATAATGAAGGGAGTGGCATGCCATCACCCTTGCCACAGAACATAGCTTAATCAAGGAAGTAATACCTCATCCATGACCTTAGCCATATTCTATTGACTAGAAGCAAGTCACAGGTCCTTCTACACTAATGCGGAAAGGACTGGCCAGGGCATTATACCCAGGGGCAGAGATCATGACGGTCATCTTAGGATTCTGCTGCCACAAAAGATTTCATCTGAAATACAGGATGTATAGTGGTACCTGGGTCGTGGGGTTGTCTATATACTTGAAGAGCTTAGAACACTGCCTGGCACAAAGAAATGACTTCATTATCATTATCATCATCATTTGCCACTATCATTATTAAGAAGGTTCAGCCATATTTCATGCAGCTCAAACTGTCATTCAGTCTCTTCAAGGTGGTTTGGGATATTGCTACACAGAGAGCAACTTCTCTCCTGTGTCTCCAGGGACTTCCATGCATCACACTGAGTCCACATCCCCTCTGATATCTTGGAATCTTTGAGCTGGACCTGATGGCTCTGTGCCACCTCATTTTCTAGGCGGAAATGTTTCTGTCAGAGACGGGTCATGTCAACTTTTGCCCATAACCTCTGAGCTCCCAAATTCCAAATGCTAGTTTGCTGTGATTCAACAAATTTATCTCACAATATTTTACTGCATACCGACAGCATGCCAAGGCTTATGCTTCTCCCTCTCAGTAGGCTTGCTCCATCCCAGATCCCCAGAATTCTCTCTTGTTTTGCCTGTTTTAATTTGGGCTTGGCATCACATTAATCCCATTTTATTTGAGATTGAGTCCATTTCTTAAAAACAATATCTACAGCTTTGAAGTGTTGGAGAAATAGTGCACCTCACTGACCCTCTCTGTATTGCATAGGAGCGAATGTAACTAAGCTTCTCCCTCTCTCTTTATTTTCCACTACCTTTTCCAGCCATTAAGACTCAAAATTGCTCCCTGCTTCCTCCATCTTAGAACCAATTCTACAAAGAAACACACAAACAAACAAAAACCTCTGGTACTTTAGTTGACTTTCTTTCTTTCTTTCTTTCTTTCTCTCTCACTCTCTCTCTCTCTCTTTCTTTCTTTTCTTTCTTTCTTTCTTTCTTTTGTTTTTTATTTTTGGTCTCTGATTTCCTAGAAATCCTTTCTGAAAGATTTCACTCATACTAAAATTTCAAGTGATTGTTACTATATCATTAATAATAATAATATTAATGATGGTATTAATAACTAATATTGCTAGAGCTTTAACTACATTCCAGAATCTGTTCTATGATCTTTGTAAATATTAACCCATTTAACCCACATTTTAGAAATCAGGAAACTAAAGCACAGAGAACTTAAGTAACTTGCCGAAGGTCACACAGCTCGTAACTGGCATGCCCAAGCTGTCTAATTCCAAAGCCTACACTTTTTTTTTTTTTAACATTTTCATTGGAGTATAATTGCTTTACAATGGTGTGTTACTTTCTGCTTTAGAACAAAGTGAATCAGCTATACATATACATATATTCCCCGTATCTCCTCCCTCTTGTGTCTGCCTTCCACTCTCCCTATCGCACCCCTCTAGGTGGTCACAAAGCACCGAGCTGATCTCCCTGTGCTCTGCGGCAAAGCCTACACTTTTAACCATTATGCTAGTCTGCCTCTCTGCACAGACTATGAGAAAAAAAAAATTGTGGAAATGGAATTCCATTTCTAGAAATAAACTTTGGATCCAAACAACAGGGTGCAGAGTGAGGTAATAGGAAAATAAGGGGAGAGAGAGGGAAAAATTCAACTCTGCAATCCTGTGAAATGAAAGTAAGGGTCAGTGAGGTGGGCTCTTTCCCTAACACCCCACAGCCCTAGATATTGCTTTAAAAAAAATCAGCCCATCTGAAATAGAATAGAGGAAAAGGCAATACTGAATTCAAATTAAAACAGGCACCATGGGAGAAGGCAAATATACAGGGGAAAATGATGTGGGTATGGATTCCAGCAGAATTGGTTTGAATCTTGGCTTGAGACTTAATATCCAGTTGAGGGCTTCCCTGCTGGCACGGTGGTTAAGAATCCGCCTGCCAATGAAGGGGACATGGGTTCAAGCCCTGGTCCAGGAAGATCCCACATGCCGCGGAGCAACTAAGCCCATGCGCCACAACTACTGAGCCTGCACTCTAGAGCCCGCGTGCCGCGACTACTGAGCCTGCGCACCTAGAGCCCGTGCTCTGCAACAAGAGAAGCCACCGCAATGAGAAGCCCGCGCACCGCAACAAAGAGTAGCCCCTGCCCGCCGCAACTAGAGAAAGCCCACGCGCAGCAACAAAGACCCAACGCAGCCAAAAAAAAAAAAAAATCCAGTTGAATGCTGGGGAACAAGAAGGTCAGCCCCAATCTTGTTTGATGAAATGAATGTTTATTCCTTAAAGCAAGCTAGTAATCACAGGTGGACTCTTATCCATTCCTTAAAACATTCATTCCTACATAGTCTAGAAAGTGATATTTTATTTCTATTACTTTATACTATTCAATACAACAAAATCAGGATAGATGAGAGATAACTAATATTTGACCATTAAATGTCATGACATTAGTACTCAACATCAGACATATCACTCTATTTCTTTTTAAAAGAATTAAGGCTTTTCATCTTTTAATTTGTGATATCTGATGGGAACATCCATTCCATTTCTTCGGTAAATAGTTACTTACGTTTATGAGGATAATAATTTGCTAAGCGCCGACATTATGGCAGCTCTGTGCTAAGCCCCACATGTAGGATGAGTTATCAAAACCAGACACAGCCTTTACCTGCCAGTGCTTACTCTGCTGAGTACTGAACCACATGAGACTGCCAATAATCAACCACGGTTTACTGACAAGGGTGGCAATTTCATACAGTTCAACCTAATAATAGGGATATGTACTAAATGATTACACAAACAGAAATACAATTATGATCTAAGAAGCCCTCAAGAAATATACAGGGTTCTATGTAAAAATAAAACAGGGAAAACTGATTAAATCCTGGTTTCAGGATGGTGTTGGGGAGATGCTTCTTCGCCAGCCCTATGTTGCTTCTCAGGTGGACAGAATTCCATTAATGAAACAGTCCTGCCCTCCATCCCCCTCCTCCACTGGTGAGTTAGGAAGAGAATTTTTGCTGAGCCTGTTGTTGCCTTCTCCTTCCTCTTAGGAGGCAGCCACGGCAGAAACATCTGCTTAGCTTGCTCTTCCATGCTTAAGTTTTTCTTTTTGGCAAAATATGCATAATATAAAATTTACCATTCTGACCATTTTAAGTGTACAATTCAGTGGCATTAAGTACCTTCACATTCTCGTGCGACCATCATCATCATCTGTCTCCAGAAATTTTTTCATCTTCCCAAACTGAAACTCTGTCCCCATTAAATAACTTCCCATTCTCCCCTCTCCCCCAGACCCTGGCAACCAACATCCCACTTCCTGTCTTTATGAGTTTGACTTCTTTAGATGCCTCATATAAGTGGAATCATACAGTATTTGTCTTTTTGTGACTAGCTTATTTTACTTAGCATAATGTCCTCAAGGTTCATCCATGTTGTAGGTGTCAGAATTTCCTTCCTTTTTATGGCTGAAAAACATGCCATTGTGTATATATATATATATATATATATATATATGTATACACACACACACACACACACACACACCACATTTTTGTTATCCATTCAGCCATCGATGGACACTTGGGCTGCTTTCCCCTTTCAGCTATGGTAGATAATGCTGCTCTGAATGTGGGTATGCAAATATCTGTTTGCGTTCCTGCTTTCAATTTTTAGGGGGTATATACGCAGAAGTGGAATTGCTGGACCATGTGGCAATTCCATTTTCAATTTTTTGAGGAACTATCAAGGTGTTTTCCACAGTAGCTGTACCATTTTACATGACCACCAGTAAAACACAAGTGTTCCAATTTCCCCACAAATTCACCAACACTTAATTTCTCTTTTTGATAACAGCCATCCTAATGGGAATGAAGTGTTATCTCATTGCGGTTTTGATTTGCATTTCCCTTTTAGTGATGCTGAGCATCTTTTCATACGCTTATTGACCAGCCGTATATCTTCTTTGGAGAAATGTCTATTCAAGTCCTTTGCCCATTTTTTAATCAGGTTATCTGTTTGTTGTTGAGTTGTACGAATTCTCTATATATTCTGGATATTAACTCCTTATCAGATATATGATTTGCAAATAATTTCTCCATTCCATGGGTTGCCCTTCACTCTGTTGCTAGTGCCCTTTGATGCACAATAGTTTTTGATTTTGATGTAGTCCAACTTATCTATGTTTTCTGTGTTGCTTGTGCTTTTGATGTTATGCTTTAAGTTTTACAGAGTCAGGCTTACCACTGCGGATCCTGTGTGGTCCAGTGCTGCCTGTGAGCTTAGTTAATTCCGGGTTTAGTATTAAGAATCTCACTCAACCACAGAAATAAGCCATATTTTCCAACATTAGCTTGTCCAGTTTAACAAAGGTGATATTTTGATCTTCATCAGAATTAATCTTTGCCCTTTTCTTAATTTGTTTGTTTAATTTATGCCCTTCTCACAATACCAAAATGATGCTTGGGAGAACATGATTGGAGGATGATATCTGAAGGATGCAGATAAGTCAACTAATGAGGAGAGAAAAGAAGGGTAAATCACTCAAGGCAAAGGGAAGAGAATATGTAAATGCCCTGTAGTAGGAGAAATATAATGTCATTCAGCAAATGGAAAAAAAAGCATAAGAGGGGCTGGAAAAAGTAAAGAGAAGAAAGTAGAGAGAATGGAGTGAAATGAAGCTCCGGCCAGGAGCACAGCCAGAGCCCCATATCATTAGGATCGTGTAGGATGTTGTGTCTACCCTTGACCAGAAAGTGTTAAGCCTGTTTTCCGGGATTCCTAAAGGCTTTTGTTCATTGCCTACTCTCACTCCTAGGTATGAATAATGGAGTCATCAGATTTCCCCCTGAAGTTGAGGATTCCTATTGAATAATATAGATAAGCATGTCACTTTGCTGCCACCAAAGGTTGAGGTCAGAAATGTTTTAACTGGATAAGAAAACTCCCTTAAGTCAAAAATGGGGGAGGGGAAATCACAGAAAAGAGCCAACACAAATAAAACTAACGAAGTGCTTGCTTGGAGTGGGAAGAGAGAAGGCATCAAAATCCTTGTCTCTCCAAAATTGTTCAAAAAAATAGAAAATGAACTCCCCAAGATGCATCTTGGGGAAATATAAACACTTTCCCCATGTCCTTGGAAAGGGGTGAGAGAGAAGGAAGACATTAATAACAACACTTCCCTCTGAGTGCCTCAATCAATCCACAGTACCAGGACTACACAGAGCTGCATCATTGCATTTAATGCTCATCACTTCCCTAGAAGGGTGGGTACCACCATTACCCCTATTTTGCATATGAGAACGCCAAGGCATTAAAGACGTGAAATGAATTCCCAACAGTCACCACACTAGGGTGTAGTAGAAAGATTAAAAACCAAGTTTGTCTGATGCCAGAATTCATGTTTCTAATCATTCTGACAATAGCCTCATTTGCATAAATTCTATTCCAGAGAATAGACTAGGCAGCTTTGGCCGGTTTAGGAAAAAGACTCTTCCCTAAATATGAGATTTTCATCTTGGTTTGTCCTTTTATCCAGCTACCTCCAGACCCTTATGACAGACCTCCAGAGTAAGCACCAAGTCCTGCTGGGTGACTGGAATACAGAGGGAGAAAGGGAAGATGGACTGACGGCAAAGAAAGTGAATCTCGAGAGAGAAGGCAAGGGATGGAAGGAAGGAGAAGAGCTGTCCCCATCCCCAGGGAGTGTCTGTTTTAATTAAAGCTAATTAGCCTGAATTCCCTTTTTCATCCAGACATTAGCTTCTCCCACCCAAAAATCCAAAAGCAGAGTTAAAGAGCGAGATTTAAAAATAAGACTAGTCCGGTCTCATTCACTCATTCTTTCACATGAATTTATGGAGCAGCTGCTCTTTGCCAGGCACTTTCTAGGCATTTGGGGTAGATCAATGGGTCAGACAAAGATCTCTTCCCATGTAAAGTCCTACTGAAAGGAAACAGACAATAACAAATAAACAAAATAAAAGTGGGCACAGAGCATCTGAAATTAATCTTTCTTGTCCCTCTACAATTCCAAATCTGGTCATTGGAATAGGTAGCCTGCTCTATGACAAACTCAATTTTAGATGTTTATCTCATTTACGTCACTGATGTCACTTTTCTGACATGGACACTGTTATAATCTCCATCTTATAGATGGGTAAGCAGAAGCTTAAAAAGGCATCTGCCTAACAGCCCACAACTAGTCAGTGGCAGATCCTGGATTTGAACCCACATAGCCTGATTCCAGAATCTGTGCTGTAAACGCTACATAGACCACCTCCTGGTATTAGGTTCCAAGTTATCAACAACAGAACTGGACTCTAAGTTAAATAGGAGAGGGATTATCAGAAGTACCCAGCTGCTCATATAGACAAAGAGGAAACAGAACATTAGACTTTGAAAATGGGAAAGAATCAAGGGAAAGTAGATGACCAAAATTACAGCTAACATCTCACCCTGGGAAAAGTCCAGTGAGAGTGTCTCTACATCCCCCATGGCCCATGTCTTTGTGTCAGTAGCTCTAGATTCAAGGTCCTAGGAAGGAGCTTGTTATTGGCTGAACTTAGGTTTAGGGCTCACACTGTATCCTTCAGGGATCATGGAAAGCAAAGAACTGGCTTTTTAGCTTCTATAGCAGAAGCAGGGGCCAGGCATGTCTCCAAGACAGTCAGCGGCCAATTCCCTAAACACAGAAAGGAGGACGTACGGCCTTCACAATTTTCTGCTGTATTGGTATATCAGCCGCCCTTTTATTTGCTTAATATTTCTCTTCAAATAGACTCTACATTTTAATTTAATTTATTTTAAAAGGAAAATTTATATTATTGCTGAGAACAAAAGTTCAATGTGCCAGCTATACTTTGTCTCCTAATAGTCATTAAAATAAACATAAAACTCTGAAAGTTTTTGAAGTTCACCCAGGAACCAAACAAGAGCATCCAGGAGACGCTGCTCTAATATAAGTAACCACCTTCTCGTTTCCCGTGGGGTTGGCTGAACAAATGATGATGTCCAGAGAGACTAGAGGAGGCTCGACACTTGTCACTAGAATTCAGAGTCAGGGACCTCTGGGAAATCTACCTGTGCCGTCTCTCTTCTTCCTTGTTTGGCCGTCAATAGAGCCCAAGAGCGTCTCTGTTTCTTGGTAATGCAGGCACAGCCCCTCCTTGGGCTGTGGATACAAATGCCCTTCTCTGTATTTCCCAAAATGCTCTGTAGGCTTAACGTTTATTTCCTTTTAAGAAGCAGAATTCAAAGCCTCTTACACGCTCTCTAGTTCCTTTACCCCAGACTAACAGACTGACAGACTTACCAAATAAACAGATAAGCAAACAAATGTAAGCCTTACCCTCAAAAAAGGGAGGGGGAATGGGAGATAGAGGCAGTTTGGTCCAGGAAATATATTCCTTCACTTGCAGTTAAAGTAATGAGCAAATTTATTTACACAACTTATATCCACCTAGGACCACTCTCACACCACAAGGATATAAATGCTGCTTAAAATCTACCTTCTCTCTGCACAGAAAGTCCTGTAAACAGACCTGCTGTGAATGCAAAGCAGGACACCCAACTGGAAGGACAAAGGGCTTTGGAGGAAGCTGAGGAGGAGATGCTATACATCCCTGTCCTGCACACATCCACCCACCCTCCCCCTTCTCCTCCCCCTACCCTTTCCCCTTCATTCTCCCCCTCCCCCTCCCTTTCCTCCTCCTCCCCTTCTTCTCCTTCTCCTCCTTCTTCTCCTTCTTCTCCTTCTCCTCCTTCTTCTTTTCCTCTCTGTATCTCTCTCTCTCTATCTCTGTCTCAGTTTCTCCCCTCCTCCTCCCTTTTCCTCCTTCCTAATGCTCCTAGGGGAGGTGGATGAGCAGGCAGCCAAAATTCACAGCCTGGGGAATCCTGGATAGAGTTCCACAGGTGCTGCACTGAAACATAAAAGCCGCTGCACTGGTTCCCCTAAGCTGAGGAGCTGCTCTCAGCACCTCTGATTTTCCACCCGAGAACTGGGCAGGCCGCAGGACATTATCTCAGAGCATTTAGTCGTAAATCCTCCTGCTTCATACAGTCGGCCGAATTAGATAATCAATTAATTAATAAGTGGCGCTGCTTAGACTAATACATATGCCAACGCAGCAAGAAACTGGAAAAGCACAAGGGAAACACAGAAAGCAAAGAGGTTTCCTCTGCGATACAGGAGTATTTACTCTGAGCGCGGTGTAAATTCAGCAAACAGCTGCTTATTCAGAATACGAGCAACCAGGGAACTCGAAATAAGCAGAAAGGTTCCTTGGAATTTTTAAAAGAACAGTGATGCTCTCAGCCAAAAGATGCTCAGGCCTTATAAGAACTTGAAGTGCTCTCTGAATCAAAAGATTTTTTTCCCCTATAGAGTTTTAGAATAAAGAGGGTTCCAACTTTCTGGTATGACCTCTGGAGCAGTTCTCAGTTAATGTGGATATTCTGTCCATCAAATAATCCACTTCTCAACAATTGCAGGGCATGAGGGTGGGAGAAACAGGATGTAACCCATTGCACTGGGTTTGTGCCAGGAAGGCTGTGTTACAATTTAAACACTGCGCTTGGAGTCTAGAAAAGTGGGTGGGAACCCTGGCTCTTCATTAACCAGAGGCACGTTTGGGCTAAGGCTCTTAGAGCCTCAGCTTCCCAACCTGGCTAATGGGAAAATGTCATTTTCACAAAGTGGCTGTGAGGATGAAATAAGAAAGGCTGTGTGTTATTATTATATAATACATTATATATGTTAATATGTTATATATCAGATATTATAGAGTATTCAAATGCAAGAAATAATTACCATCATTTATAACAACATGTTCTAAGGTTTAAGTTATTCTCTCATTCTCCCTCTCCTCTCTCCTTCCCTCCCTCTCTCCCTCCTAGGGAGCATGATAATATTCGTGATAACTATTACTCATGGAAATTACATCTCTCCACTAGATCTTACAGAATAAATTTCACTGAACTCCATTAAAATATTTCAGACAATATGCCTCCTATAAAAATATTATTAATCACTGTTTTATTTCAAGATGTGGGTCTAAGGGAAAAAAAACTAGACTTTAACATTTTGTGAGGTAGTTTCATAGCAAGGTGGATTTCATTAGACTTCGCCCACTCCTTTCAAAGTATCAACAAACAAAGACAGGGGAAAAAAGTCGGACAACCATGAAACATCCAGCAATTAAGCCAAGACCAAGATCTCTACTGTGCTTATAAAGATTGTAGTAAGTTAAGAAGAGAATGTCTTGCCCACAAACTCCATATCCACTCAAATGGCAAGCTTACACTCTGCTCAGTCTCAAGGAACGGAAATGTTCTGAAATTTTTTTCCTCTTAGTCTTTATGGAATGTGCATCTGATATCAATAGATGATAGATAATATTATAGATAGGTAGATGATAGATAGATAAATAGATGCAGAGATGGATTCCATTCAGATGGATTCTTTCTCCTGTCCATGGGGGACACAGACAAAGGGACTTGAGAAGAAAAATATGCAAAATGGCTGATTTAGAAGGAAACTAAAAATAATCTTACCCCACTTTCTCATTTTTAAAAAGTAAGCCACTTAAAAAAAACGAATTCACCCTAGGTCACAAAGCCAGTTCTGCAACTGTTTATAATAATAGCAAACGTTCACTAGGCACCTACCGGGGTCTCGCACTAAGCTCTCTATGTGTGATACCTCATTTAATCTTCTCAGAACAATCAGAATGCCCATCTTACTGATAAGAAAACTGAGGCTCAGACAGGTGAAGCAACTCACCCGAGGTCACTCAGCTGGTAAGATGCAGAGACACCACTGGAATCTGAAAAGTACACTGAGCTGCATGGAAGCCAAGACTCTTGGTTTCCAATCTAGTACAAGCTCTCTCTAGATTTTAATCTGAAATTTTAATTTAAAAAGTTTCTTTCATTCCAGTGGTAATTGGAAAATCCCTTCTTTTTAATGAATACGTGAAAAAATAATTACCTCCCCAAATTGCACATTCCCTTTCTTCTAGTGCAATCTACCGCAAGCACCGAAGACTAGCTCAGCTGAGGCCGGGCTGCCCCATAAATAAGTCATGTCCAGGCCGAGCCTGTGCGGCTGTCACTGTATATATAATAGAAACGACAGTGTCAAAAAGCAGCCAACGCTGTCCTCCATGAGCACATGTTTCCAAATTGTCCTTGATAGGTTATGAACAAAGCATTTCAAAGGGAAGCCGTAAATATCAGCACAAGTGCTTTGAGTGTCTGCCTTTCCACTTCCTGGCACTTTGATTTCTTCCAATTCCATTTGGTTTTGCCTTGACCACCGTAAGGAAGGAAACCAAGAGCAACTCCTGGGGCAGCTGGTCTGGTTACAGGGTTACTCTCCTGGCCTCTTAATATGAGCAGAACAGAACTATGAGTTGATGAGGTACATGGTCTCTGAGTCTGAGATGTGGGTTCAAGTCTTGGCTCTACTATTTCCCAGCCATGTGGCCCTAGGCAACTTCCTTAGCCTCGCAGTTTTTCAACTATGGAATAAGGATAAGAATGCTCTCCTCCAGAGACTGCAGTGAGGGTTAAATAAGTGTGTTAATAATGGCTAATGATGGTTCAGTACTCATTATATATGAGACTCTCCAGTGAGCACTGAACATCTATGTACTACAGTTGGCCCTCTGTATCTGTGGCTCCTGCATTTGCACATTCAACCAACTGATGGATCAAAAGTATTTTTTTTAATTCCAGAAAGTTCCAAAAAAGCAAAACTTGAATTTGCTGTACACGGCAAATATTTATATAGCATTTATATTGTATTAGGTATTATAAGTTATCTAGAGGTGATTTAAAGTATAAGCGGGGTGTATGTATAGGTTATATGCAAATACCATATCATTTTATATCAAGCACTTGGGCATCTGCAGATTTTAACATCCAATCCCCCCAAGGGTTACCAAGGGATGACTGTACTCACATAATGCTCACAAAAAAATAGGCAGTTTTATGATCCCCACATCACAGATGAGGAAACTGAGGCATAGAGAGGTTATGTAACCAGCCCACTGTCTCCTAGCAGACTTTGCACCAAGCAGTCTGGCTCCAGGCTAAAATCCTTTAGCAAACATAGTAGTGAGCCTGGCACACAGAAAATGCTCAATAGATTTTGGTTATATTTTGCCATTGAACTGCCTCCTAATTGCTCACCTATTCAGAAAGGAAAACCCTCAGTGTCTTGGGGTAAGAACAACAGAACAAATATTGAACCTTGGGTTTGTCCCAGATTCTTTACTTATACTCTCTTCATCTTCATAGTAATACTGCATGCTATTGTCATGCTAAATCCTATTATCCCCATTGAATGTATGGGGACGCTGGGGCTCTACATGGCCAAGGGACTCTCCCAAGGCACATAGGGCACCAGGACAGAAGTGCAAATCTTCCAACTCTCAAGTCCATGGCACACTGACAAACTGGGCAAGCCCCTGTAACATACACTGTCGAAATCAGACAGATCCTTTCCACCTCCTCCACTTCATCCCGTCTTGTAAGACAGGGCTTCTCAAACTTTACTGTGCACACGAATCATCTGGATACCTTGTGAAATGCAGATTTTGATCCAGCAGGTCTGTGGTGGGAACTGAGATCCTGCATTCCTAACAAGAACCTGGGTGACACCATTTCTGCTGCTGTGAGGACAACAGTTTGAACAGCAAGGATGTAAGAAAGAGTCCTTCAGTTCCTCCACAGTTTTTCACTCTGCCTCTTGAGACTCAAGAGGCTTCTAAGGTTGTAGCATTGAGACTGGGAATTATTTCCACCTTTTTTCAGCTCTATGGAGTGAGATTTTCCAAACCATCCCTGCCTCCCACCAATTCCAGCCTCACCACCAACATCACCATCAAACACATACGTGCACGTGCGCGCACGCGCACGCGCGCGCGCGCACACACACACACACACACACTCCATCTCTCTCTCTCTCTCAACCTCTTTTAAATTGTTATGCCTTTCTAGCATGCGGTTATTATGTACATTGCATACTGGATCATTCCAATGTCATATGAAAACTCAAATTGTTATTAGGCATCTTTAATTCCAAGAGGAGAATTTACCATAAGGCAAAATGCAGCAGCACCAGCAATTTACAGTAAATAATGACTTAAGTAAAGATAATGGGCCTGATGGTATTTGGTTATACATGGCTAAATCATTTGCAAAATAGTCCCTTTCCCACTCTCAAATTCAGACCTAGGAACAGTTATTTAAGGGGTTCTCTATAAAGAGGCCCTCTCTTGTTAGCCCATGATTTCATAGGTGTGGTCCTTCCTGTCCAGCCAAGACCCACTTTGCCCAGCTGTGGTTGACTGTCCCTGCCCTTTTTATCCTACATAATCACTCATAGCAAACTCTGAAGGCATGTGGTGCAAAGAAACACCACCAATTCAGCCCCAGAGCCTCAACCCACAATGATTCCTTTAACGGGTCTTGTTCGGGCAGCCTTGTAAAGCTGCAGAATATGGCTCCTCTTTCTTTTATACTGGAAGTGTCAGGAGCCTCTCTGGCCATTTATTTGATAGAGAGGTTGCTAAATGTTACGGCAAACGGCCACATCAATCTGGATAGTAGCTGAGCATCGGTGTCTGCTGAAACCCTAAGACCCCACCAACGTGCAAGGAAAAGTTTTTCCTGACCTCCACGCCGTGCTCCACAGGAATACAAACAGGAAGGTCCGGTGGTGCAGTGGACTCTGACCTCGAGGTGAGAGGTGTTCCCTCTTAGCCCTGATTCTGCTGCTAACTTATGTGACCTTGAGGAAATCAATTCTTCTCTCTGGGGAAGTTTTTACTAGAAGGGAAAAGAAGCTAATATCAATAGCCCCAAACATATGCACCCAGACTTTAGAGGCAAGTGCATCCTTTCAGAATTGGGAGGTGCCAATGAATTCCTTCACTCTTCTATCAGCTAACTATGGCTACAATGCTGCTTTCTGCTGTGTAACAACTGCAAAATCCCAGTGTCATGCAACAATAAGAATTTATGTAACTCCTGCATCTGCGGTTCAGCTGATGTAGGCTCAGCTGGGCTGGCTGATTTGATCTGGGCTTGGCTGGGACAGCTGGCTCTGCTCCACGTGTGTCTCATCCTCCTCTGGCTCTGGCAGCAGACTAACCAAGGTATATGCATCTCATGGTGACGGCAGAGACACAGAGAGCACGTAGGAACGGGTGAGGCCTCTTAGGGCTTGGGCCCGGAACTGACATGCAGTAACTCTCGCCTTACTCTGTGGGCCGAAGCAGTCCACATGGCCAAACCCAAAGTTCAGGAGCAGGGAAATAAACTACATTCTTTTTTTTTTGCGGTATGCAGGCCTCTCACTGTTGTGGCCTCTCCCGTTGCGGAGCACAGGCTCCGGACGCGCAGGCTCAGCAGCCATGGCTCACGGGCCCAGCCGCTCCGCGGCATGCGGGATCTTCCCGGACCGGGGCACGAACCCGCGTCCCCTGCATCGGCAGGCGGACTCTCAACCACTGTGCCAACAGGGAAGCCCTAAACTACATTCTTTTGGTGCAAGGAGCTACAGAGTAACATGGGACAGGCCATGCATAGAGGGAGGAACCACCTGTCCACCTCAACAGGAAATCTGGACCTCCACTGGGCCAGTTTCCTCACTGTTCCCCCCAAATGTCTTTGCTTATGTTGCACCCCGACCTGGAATGATCCTCCACCCACCCCTCTAAACTCCACCTTCTCTACAAGTCCCGGACCAACAGCCCACCTCCTCCCCTGCCCCAGGATGGACCACTTCAGCTGTTCCAATCATCTGGATGTAGGCTTGTGATTCCTATCTCTCTGGCCAGCTCCTGACTGCCTGCTAGAAACACATATGGAAAGTGTCTCTTTCAGGGCCCCGCCACTGGGGCTCACTCAGCAGGGGCTGGCTGGTGGACTTGCTGTCTGTGAAAGGGAGGTGGTGTTAGTGCTTAGCTTTCCTCCCAGGAAGAGGAGGAAATGTTGATTATCTCTGACATACCTGCCAGACCTAAAATCCCTGGGGAGCTAAATGGTGTGATTCCCCTTCTGGGGTCACTGAGTCGGAACCAACCTGTGGTTCACCAGTAGAGGGCGCTGTACTTTGTCAGGTTGTCAGGTTGATGCACAGCCCCATTGCTTGTGCATCAATTCTCACAAAGCTCCCTTCAGCTTGTACAAAGAACCTCCATTCTCCTGAGAGCCCAGACCTAGCCTATGGAGTGGGGCTGGGAAGCAGATCACAGCACCACAGGGTCCATCGGAGGATCTCTCATGCAGCCACGATACCCAAAATTTCCTCGTTGAAGAACCCTTCCTTCTACAAAATCAACCCAGGCACAGACAACTGTGGTTGCAGACCCACACCCCCAGACCTCAATTTAGATTTATCCAATCCACCTCCAATGACAAATACAATATTTCAAAAGTGAGAAATTAAGGAGAAGAGAAAACAAAGGTAGGAAACAAGATGAAGCCAAGAGCATGTAACACTTGAAATTAATTACATTGCATCCCTAATAATCCCTGGCTTTGGGGTGCTAGCAGGAGTCGATGATAAACATGTGTGAATGAGCCCAGTCTGTTTTCCGCCACAGAGCCCAATGCATGAGCCTCCTTCCTCCCCCTTTGGACCTTCCTCATCAGTCTCCTGGATTGTCAAGGTCTTGCTCATCTCTGAGTACAGGACCAGACCTGCTGGGTCTCAAAATAAATACAGTCTGATCCCCACAGATTCCTCCAGGGCCAATCTCCTCTCACAAAGTCCTGTACTGCCACTTCCTTCAAAGTCAGAGGCAGCCCAGCCCCCTGCACACCAGGCCATATGTATATCCTTTCCTCCTCTCCCTGTTAAGTGCCTGGGGACCGTTCTGCACACACCTCTCAGCAGTGGCTGCAGAAACGTAAGAGCAGAATTCATTAGCTCTGCAACAGGTCCTTCGCTCGCCCTCCCCAGCATTCCTGCTTCTGTGGGGCATCTGTGGGCTATGGCAGAGAAAACAGAGAGTCCAGCAGCTCCCGATGCCCTGCGGTGGCCCCAGTGGCCACCTGGAGCACATCAAAGTGGCCTCCTGGTTTGGCAGGCATGCACCAGAGCCTGGCGGGTGCATTTCAGGCCAGGCCAGGCCACCTCTGCTCAGAAAACAATTTATCACATTTTTCCCACTGTTCTGGAAAGTGGAGACCTACAGAGATTTGGTAATTGGCATCCCAAGTCCTAGCCTGTCCTGATCCCTGCAGAGCTCCTTGTTACTCTAATTATTTGGAGACCCATTTTCGTATCCCAAGACCAGGGGCCAGAGACTCTGTAATAACCTAAAGGCAACAGACACGAAACTTGCTCATGGCCTAAGTGCTGGACAGAATGAAGTTTTCCATTTTTAGCTGGAGCAGCAGGGCAGGACAATTCTGTGATCTAAAGAGTTCCTTCTAATAGGTTAGGGTCCACAGGAAAAAAGGACTCATCAGGGTCACCCCAAAGTGGAATGGGCTGGCTTGGGAAGTCGTGGACACTGGAAATTGTAGGGGAGCAAAATTTGCCACCCCAAAATGTCTTCGGCGTGTGGATTATTTGGGGCTGAAAACAATCAAGGCCCAAAAGACTCAGGAAGAAATTTGACCTTCCCCCTAACTGCCTAAAGAATGTAGACAGAGGACCCTTCCAGGAAGGGAACATCACCATAGATCACTGGAGTATGAACTAGATGTGTGGAACCTAGCAAACAAAGTGTTTGTTAAAATTCCTCTCTGTGTCCCACTGTCTCTGCAGACCCAGCAAACATTTGTTTACTAAACATTTGTGTTTCCTTTTCCATGGCAATTGCCTTCCTCCCCTTGGAGGTCCCAAACCCCTATCCCAACATCCTCTTTTGTCTTTAGCAGCAGATGGTATTTAAGGTGAGGGTTTCAGCCATTTTGGTGAGTTTTCCTGAGTCTCTCCCATGTATACATGTTATTAAACTTTTGTTTGATTTTCTCCTGTTAATTTGTCTCATGTCTATTTAATCCTTAGACCAGCCAGAAGAACCTAGAAGGGTAGAGGGAAATGTCTCCCTCTCTGACAAGGGGTTCAAACTGAGCCCCTCAGTCCAGCCAGAACCCTGGGCATTATCTGTTGTTCTTTTCTCTCCCTCACAGGCTCATCAATCAGCGAGTCTTGACAATGTTACCTGCTCAATAGCTCTTGGATCTCTCCTATCTTCCCCATTCCATTACCACCACAGCCTCAGCTCATCTCTTACCTAGACTATTCTCCAAACTCATCCTCACCCCCATCCCCCGGACCCCACCCCCACCAAGCCCCCGTTCAGGTCGCCAGCCCTCTGAACCCAGGATCAGCAAACAAGCTCATGGACCGCATCTGGCCCACCATCTGTTTCTGTAAATGAAGTGTTTTGGCATGCAGCCAGGCCCATTTGCTTACATGTTGTCTACAACTGTTTTTATGCTACAATGTCAGAGTGGGGTAGTTGCAAGAGACCCTGCAGCCCACAAAGTAAAAAATATTTACTATCTGGCCCTTTAAGAAAAAGCCTGCCTAGCTCTGCCCTAAACCACCACCGCCAGTGTGAGTTCAAGTCACTTATCTCACTCAAAATTCACCAACTGTTCCCCCTGCCAAATAGGAGATTTAAAATTCCTCGTCATACATCCTTTATGACCTTCGTTTGTTCAGGGATTACAAATGGGCATCCCATAGACTTCATCTAGCATATATATATATATACACGTATACACCTATAAATATATCTTTTCGTGGCCCACACAGAGTTTAAAACATTAACAGCAAACTTTTAAAAATCGTAAGATTATACATAAAAATTCATATTCCTGACTTGTCTTGAAAATAGGTAATTTTAGCAACACTTGGCCCCCATTCCCACATGGCATCAATCAGCCACAGAATCACCACGCATCTGCCCCTCAAGATGGTGCCTGCGCTCCCCAGATCAGTAGACTCCACCCCTCCCTACTGTCGTACACTAGGCCTGCTTCATTCATGTAGGCATGAGCCTGACACCCCATACCCTTCCTTCTTTCTTTACCAGACAGCCCTCTTCCTAAAACTATGTACTATGGTTCTACCAAAAGACCCAGAGTCCCCAAAGAAGCTATGCCCGCTCCCACCTCCACCCTTTACGCATGCTATCCCCCTTGTATTAGTCTGCTAGGGCCGCCATAACAAAGTACCACAGACTGGGTTGTTTAAACAATAGAAATTTATTTTCTCATAGTCTGGAGGCTGGAAGTCCAAGATCAAAGTAACATGAAGTTGGTTCCTTCTGAGGCCTCTCTCCTTGGCTTGTACATGGCCATCTTCTCCCTGTGTCCTCACATGTCTTCCCTCTGTTGTGTCTGTCTGTGTCTGAGTTTCCTCTTCTAATAAGGACACCAGTCGCACTGGATTGGAGCTCACTCTGGTGACCTCATTTAACCTTAATTACCTTTAAGGACCCTATCTCCCAATATATGCTGAGGTACTGGGGATTTAGGCTTTAGTATGTGAGTTTGGAGGAGATACAATTCAGCCCATAACACTTGTCTTCTGGGAATGCCCTCCCGTACTTTATTCAACTGACAGATATTCATACTTTTTAAAAAGGATCAAATCAAGCACCACTTCCTTGGTGAAGCCTCAGAAATCCCCTGCAAAATTTCTTTGCAACTTGTGCACACTTTCACTAGAAAACAATCACCTTGCACTGTAATCATTTATATTCCCCCTTTTTTCCCTATTGAACTGTGAACTTCTGGGGGTAGGAACTATTTTTTTCATCTCTATTCACCCAGTACATATTCACTGGGGGCCTGAATATGCCAGGCACTGTCAATATCACTGAAGTTCCGGCAGTGGACAAGTTTCCATCTACATTCTAGTGAGGGAAAAGGACAGTAAATTAGTAAATAAACAAAAGTGGTAAACTGCACAGCACCATGGTTAACCTGTTGTAGGTGTTCAAAAAAAATTGAAAGAATGCTATGGGGGAAACATGTACAAAATGGGTCTAGACATCTTAGAACATCTTCAGAGTCAGAATTCTGTGATTTTTTGTTTTTTTTTTTTTGACTCTGAGTCGCTGAGGCCATTATTATGTAGAATGTCAGGCAGCCTTCCCTAAAGATTGGGTCACTACCTTGGGTCACTGCATCCCTATATCCCTCCTTAAATCTTGGGACCCAACATCATCCCTAGGAAGAGATTCATGAGGACTAAAACAAAGCCAAAGCCCACCATTTTCCCCCACGGCCCCTGCCACAAAATCCCCAGAGCCAAGGCTGGTTACCAGTGGCCAGACACAGAGATGGGCTATATTTTCCTCTGTGCAATATTCGGGTAACTTTGTGCAGGATGATGGGGGTGAGGCAGGTGACCAAGCCTAAGAGGACCCCCTCTGTGTAAACGATGCCCATTTCAGGAGCATCACAGCCTATATCCACCTGTAAGAAAGTGATGGATAATTTCTGGAAATTCTCTAGTAATACATGAGAAGTGGTACCAGTCACACTGGGACCCTCACTCTGCTAAAAGCACAAAGCCAGCAGAAACTCAGTATGGCCACCCACAATGTCCACTCCCTTCCTATTTACCATGATTTTTTTTTAAATATGCGCTATTTGGGTATCACTGAATAAAAAATGCCTGTTGTAGAAAATGTAGATTAGAATTTAGGCACAAAATCCACCCATGGAACTGCATGTCCTCACTTATTTATTCATACAAATGAAATTTAAGATAATTTCTGTCACAAAAATGTAAGTTAAATTTATAGATTAATGTTAAATTTGTAGATTAATGGGACTTGGTTAGAAATCCTGGGCGTCGCATTCTAGAGCACATCTAGTAGTCTTTTACAATATTTAAAGTAATTTTACAAATTTATTTCAGTATGTCCTACATATCCTCTTTTGCTAGGTGGCTTATATACTTGGTGACCACTATCAATGAAATCTTTTTAAATGATGATATTTTCTACCCGGTTATCGTTGGTAAAGAAACGGTAAAGTTCAAACTACTGAATTCTCTTATTACTTTTAATAGTTTTTAGTTGACTTTATGAAATTTTCTATGTAGATATTCCTATCATTTTAAGTAATGATTACTTTGCCATGTTCTTTCTGGTATATATCCTTAGTTCATTTTCTTCCATTATTGCATTGGCAAGCAATCCCAGGGCACTTGTAAATAATGACAGAGAGAGTAATTTATCCTTATACTCAGTGGAAATGCCTTTAGTATCTCTTTGCATCTACAGGCATAATATTGGTTGACTACTGACTTGGTATAAATTTGGGGTTATGTCTAAAAAGCACATTTTCAGATTCCATTTGTCCTATTATCAGTCATTGATATCAGATTTTATCAAATGTTTTTAGGGATATACCAAGATGATCTTAAGATTTATATAATACTTCTTCTGTGATATAGATCTCCATAATCCTTTATTTTTCCATGTTACAGGCCCAGCAGTGGAATTACTAGATCAAAGATACAAACCTTTCAAAGTTCATACATTTTGCCAAACTGCATCCCCAAAGGATTGGGCCAACTGACACCTCCTCCAGCAATGGATGAAAACAAACTCTCTCCAGCATTGTGTTTTAACAACTAAAATCACAGTTAACTAGACTATTGAATGTTGGCCATAAAATATACAAGATATACCACCTCTTTCCCACTCTCCTACTGCAATTCTTGAAAAATAATTCTTGGTCCTCAGGTTTACGGTACCTGCTGACATTTCACAAAGATTTTAACACAACTCCTCCAGAAGAGACCTTAAGGAATATCTAGGGTGATGACTGATAAACATTTTGAGGTCACAGAACTACAGTAATCTGAAAAAGTTATAAATCCTTTCCCCAGGAAAAAAAAAGGTACACACATGTAACTTCTTCGATAAATTTCCAACGATTCCCAGATCTCCAAAAGCTCATCAATGGGGTGTCACAGAGCCACAATGAAGACCTCTGACCTATTCCAACACCTCTATTTTACAGGTAAGGAAAACTGAGGCCAGAAAATTCTGCTTTGATTAAAAACTGCAAAGAAATCTATTTTTAAAACTTGTTTTCAGGGCCTTTTCCAAAAATATTTAAGAAGAAAAGTATATATTGGTTTTCTTTTTTTTTTTTTAAGCATATATTGGTTTTCTACTTTAAAAAGATATTTTCATTTTGAAAAAGGAGAACACTTTGAGGATCAGCAGCATTACTGAACTAGCCATGAACTTCCCAAGGTGAGCACTGTAAGGGGGTCCATGCCTGTTCTCACAGGGTGAATGGGAAATGTGCCTGAGCAGGAATGAGAAGATCTGGGGTCTGGTCCCAACAGGATGGAAAGTGAGTAACTCGTAACCCTGGGAGTCTCACTTTCCACATCTGTAAAAAGGGCAATAATAGGGTTGTATGTTGTGGGGGGTTGTGTGTGTGTGTGTGTTGTGTATAACTGTGTATTATGGGTTGTGAGTTTACGGTGGATTGACGGTTGTATGTGTGTCTCATAGATTGTGTGTGTGTTGTAGGCCGTGTTATGTGTGTGTTGGGTCATGTAGATGGGTTGTGTGGGTGGGAGTTGTGGATTGTGTGGGGGGGTTGTGTGTGGTGTGTATAAGGGGTGGGCTGAACCAGACTGTGGATGTCACAGTAGATGCTGTTGGAGGCCCACTCATGTCCCTTCTTCAATGCAAGGCAGCTGGCCTCCAAATGCCAACACAGGTACCACTTTGCCTGAGCGCCTTCTCTGAGTCTAGGTCCCACTTTGGCCCTGCCATCAGCAGGACAGAAGTTTCAATGAATTCATGCTCCCCTCTGCCCCACCCCAGGGGCCCCCAATCAGTGACTGACAAGAGTTGGAGGATAAATACCCCAGCTCCCTCACCTCTGGAGACAGAAAACTCTGAAGTCATGTTCTATACCCTTCCCTGGAATTCCCCAGGAAGACCGCCCTCCAATTGCCCACTATCACTCCAGTTGATAGTTTATTTTAACCAATAAAACCAATAGTTTTATTGGTTGCTTTCCCTTCAGTGTTTCAATTCTATGCTTTATCTGGGTGTTTCCTGAGATCCTTCCCAAATGAATGACTGGATCTCACATCCATTATCTCATTGATCCACTTCCGGGCAAACCTAAGCTAAGAAAACCGTGTAAGCCATGCTGAACTTGACCCTGAGGGCAACAGGCAGCCAGGACGGTTACTAGTAGGGGCACCACACAGTCTGTTGTGTGTTTAAAAAATTAAATAAATGGGACATAAGGCAACCTTCTATGACCCACAATTCACACCCCAAGGAAGGTGCCTATATAGTCCATGCCCAAAGCCTCCCAATCAAGGAAGGGTATTTGCCAACTTGCCAGGCAGGGTGATCCCACCCTCCAGGGACATCTTGAGATTCCAGAGCATATAGGCAACTCATCTGAGCCTTCACAGCCCCATTCTCACTGGGATGCTTTCCAGTAACACCTTCAAAAGCATTCTGTCCAAACCAGTCAAGAACGGGACCCTCAACCAACTCAAAACCTGTTGGTCAGAGCTGTCATTTCTGGTGGACACTGTCACTTCCACTCAGCCTCCACTTGGGAAAGAAAGACTGAAGCCACATCCTGCCCTCGGACAGGAGCCAGGGCTGTTTTCTTTGAAAGTCGGGCAGCTGCTGGTGAACCTGCTTTTAAAAGTGGGATTCTAGGCTGTTAAGAGATTCTGGTCCTGCCGCACGGCTCTCCTGGGAAGCATCATCACTGTCACTCTCTAAGCATGATGGACAGCTTGGCCTTCCGGGCTGAGGCGCCTTTGAAATGTTCCCATGTCAGCTCGCCCTTCAATGTGAGTGAGAAAGGACAGAGCTGCAGCCTCAGGTCAGCTGGAGGAGGGGCCTCTAGCCTTACGAGATAGACAGAACCCACTCCTGTCGTGGTTAGACTGTCAGTCTCTCTGAGGAGCCTGCTTCCTGGAAATGCTGGGAGGCCTGGCAGCACCAAAATAGTAATAGACTATGACACTACACAGACTCAATGCCAACCCTGGATATTATTACTATTGATAAATATGTATTTTTGGAGAAATTACTTAACCATTCTGTGCCTCGGTTTCCTCCCTTATAAAAGGGGGCTAATAATACCTGTTTCATAGCATTGCTGGGAGGCTTAAACGAGACAATGTGTGTGAAAACCTCTAACAGGATGCCTAACACATACTGTTAAATATTCCTCTTCTTCCCCATTATAATAAATAACATTTGGGGATTGCTTACTACATGCCAGGCACTGTTGAAAGGAAACTATTAATGTTACCTCCTTTAGTTCTCAACGACCCTGTGAAGCAGGTCCTACAATTCATCCCACTGTATAGATTAGCAAGCTGAGTCACAGAGGCTACATAAGTTACCTAAGTTCTGACACTTGCAGGGGGTGGCAGCAGGGTTGGAAACCATCAGGTCTGACTCCAGAACCCAAGCTCTTCGCCCTTCCACTTTCTTCCCCACTTATAAGAAAGACAGGAAGCCCAATTTTCCCAGGAAGAATGCTTACATATCATCAGGCATCGAATATGTTAATCACTTGTTTATGCTAAGTTTTCAAGGCATAAGGCTATAGTCATGTCATCAGTGGTATATTTTATAGCTCTGGCTTAAAAACCAAACAAACCAAAATAATGATGCTGTGCAGCAGTGGCTCACAAGGTGTGGTCCACGGACACTAAAATCTGAGCACCACTGCCATAGTAGAAGTGTGTATTTTCACTCTGCAGTAACTACAAAGCATGAAGGTGTTATTGTTTTTTTTCCATTTGGGATTGGTAGGAGATGGGGATAGTAGACATGGCCATTGAGGACAAATTCATTCATTTGTTCATTCATTTACTCAAAAATCTATTTTTTGAGCACCGACTATGTGCTAGCTAATATGCAGGGAACGCAGCATTAGGTAAAAAGACAGATGTACAAGATTTTACCTACTTTTACAATCTAACAATCTAGTAGGGGAGGCAGTTGTGTACCACATAATTACACAATTATTAACTTGTGTTTGTAATAGGTACATTAAAGAGAAAGGGAAAGCATAAGGGGAGGGGAGGGCTCTGATCTAATCTGGGAGGACTGGGACAGCCTTTCCAAGAAAGTGACATTTGAGTCAAGACCCTGTCCAGTGAAGCAGGCAGGGAGGGGACGACCCAAAGGAGGACTGGGAGCAACTATCCCAGGTTGGGGAGCAGCCTGTACAAAAGCTCCGAGGGGGAAGGTCCTCCATGGGTTGGTCTTAGAGCCCCCACCAGAGCCCTTTGGACCAGTTTTTACATTAATTCCCTCCATTCAGGGTTCCCACGCTGTGTGATAGGGCAAGGTCAGAACCTGCACCCACGCACAAGGCCCCGTGTGACTCCAGCTTCTCTCAGGGGATTCTTTTCCCACCCACAGCCCCAGACAGAAGCCCAGCCTGCTTGCTGCAGCCCTAAGCCTGCAGGTGGAGAGTTCGAGTTCCCATTTCCCATGATGGGTGAGTTCTGCCTGAAGCCAGCAGCTCCACACACAGAGGAGACACCTGGGGCGGTCCAGATGCAGCTCCTGCCCACCACTCTAGCTTTTAGTTTCCTCTTTATTTCTGCTATGGAAGTTCTCCTTCCTTTTTTCCAAGCTCAGTTACATTTCTTTTTTCTTGTCATACTTGCCCAGAATTTCTCTGGAGTTAAAGAGAAACAGGAAGAGTAGACTTGCCACAGCAACTCAATCCATTATATTTATTTTTAAATCCCCACATCCACATTAGGTGTCATTGCCACACACTTCCAGAACATCTTCCCCATCTGAAACTGACCCACAGTGGATTATAATATCTACTTTAAGTACCTCCTACTAAACTACAAATTCCACACAGGCATGAGCTTTCTGGCTTGCTCCCCAATATTCCCAGTACCTAACACAGTCTGTGGCATATAACAGGCGCTCAATAAATATTTTTAAATGGATAAACGAGTTCATTGTTAACTTTTATACAACCCTAAAAGGCAGACCACATTGTTCCCCTTTTAAATATGAAGAAACTGAGGCTTGGAGTGTTAGGTAATTCACCAAAAGTCGATCATAAAGTAAGTTGCAAATCTTGGATTCAAAATCAAAGCTGCTACATCCCAAAGACCTCTTTTCTCCATGCATGGTATTGCCTCTTCAACAGCCCTGAAACTCCAGAAGGGCTAGGTTTGTAGGTGAGTGCAACTGGATGGAAAATAGGGCTGATTCTTTCTGCCCTGAGTCAGGACGGTGTTTGTGTGATTGGAAATGAAGGGTGTGAGCCCTGGGGCATGGAAGTCACTGGGTTGCTGACAGAATGGGGTGAATGCAGACATCCCTGCACTGTCGCAACCGACAGGAGATGTTCTCATCCTAGTAATAATAAAGTTTAATCCCTCATAAAGATAGCACCAGATCTGCCCTGTAATGTAAAGAGCAGCAGGATCTTCCACATGAAAAGTCAGCTCAGACTGGTGCACATGCCCTCAGTTGCTCCCTGGACATACCGCTCTGGAGCGCGCAAAGAGCGCAGCAGGGGGACTGACTGTCACCAAGAAAATCACAAGAGAGGCTGACAATTCTCCATGACTCTCGATACGAGAGACCCACCTTAGCTTTGTGAGACATTCAGAATTCTGAACCCTTAGCAGATTTAGTGAAACAGCGGTTATTACCTCATAAAAGTTGAATGAAGAAAAGCGGGGTATAGACTGTATTTCACGATGATTTCAACCTAGGTTAAAAGCTAAATAAAAAGATGTGCAATATGAAGGAGACAAGAACTAAAGGCAATACATGAAAAGTTGCTGGAGTAGGACTCAAAGTGGGTTTTTCCCCTCATTTTCTGTATTGTCCTAGCTTTCATTAATGAACCTAACTCTGCTGAATAAATGAAATTCTGTTTTAAAGGAAAATAAATGCTTACTGAGTGCCTGTTATCTGGCCATTTCGTTCCATTTTACATAACGCAAGGAAATGCATAATATTATCTTCATTTTACACATGAGGGCGTTAGCCTCTGACGGGCTTAGTAAATTGACCAAGCTGGATCTGGTAAGTGCAAAGCCAAAGTTTAAAAATAAATTTTGACCTACTCTAAAGAGGCAATTTCCAGTTTTGACTACATGTCAGAATCATATAGGAAGCATTTAAAAATCCTGATGTCCAGGCTACACCCCAAACCAAATAAATCTGAACCCTTGGACACAGGACCCAGGCACCAGAACTTTCTAAATGTCCCCATCAGTTACAACGTGCAGCCAAGACTGAGAACTCTTGCTCTAAAGCCTGTGTGCCCAACTACCGTGCTATGTTGCTTCTCAATAAATAGGGACCTCTGTCTCGAATAAATGAAAAATAAATATAAACCATTTTTTTAAACCTTCAATATCAACAAACACTGGCTGAGAACCCACTGAGCACCCTGTGGACTCCAGGGCCTTGTCCATGTGTCCATGTCAGCGTGTGGAAGAGAGCTAGCCATCCTGCAGAAGCAGGGCGCGCCCAACCGAGTGGGGAACAGAATAAGAATGCTGAGAAGAGACTCCTGAAGGCTGGAGCCATTTCAACAGGTTTACTGGTTGACCAGATCCTGGAAAGAAGGGAAGAATTTAAGATAAGCAGCAAAGAGAGTCAGAGACTAACGGGAAAGTTTCAATGAACCAAGACCAGAGTGAATTCAAGTCAGCTGCACCTACCATACAAAAAGCCTAGCATGCAGTGCTGTTGGGCAGTGACAGAGGGTGAGCTGTTTATTTACACAACTAATAATTTGGCACAGAAGAGGAAACTGAGGTCCCCTGGGATGGCCAGATGAACAGATCTGAGACAGGTTCACAGGCAAGAGGTTGAAGCTAATGCACACATGGATCAACTAGAGGTCAGAGCACCAAGCTGGTGAAGGACTGAGACTGAGCTAGCACAGAGTAATGACTCAGACTATTATATTAAGGTCCTCGCCACAGAGGAGTGATGGTTTGGGTTATCATCCCTCTCTCCTTCTTACTGTGGGCAGGGTATACTTCTCAGCCCCATTAATTTCAGGTTTGGCCATGTGACTTGCTTTGGCCAGTGGGATAGAAGCAGATGTTGATATAAGCAAAAGCCTGAAATGTACTTGTATGGTTGGGCTTGCCCTCTTGTGCTCCTGCTTCTCACCCTATAAAGAAACATATCTTGGGTAACTGCTGGTCCAGGGAGAATGAGAGACGTGGAATGGACCTGGCTCAACCCACAGTGTTGCAGGCAAGCCCAGTCCAGATCAGCCAAATTACAGCCAACCTGCAGGTGCATGGGCAGGAGGAAGATGCGGTATTAATAAGGGTTCTCCAGAGACACAGAACCAATACCAGGAGAGCCAGTGGTGCAAGTTCCAGTACAAGGCAGGAGAATACCGGTGTCCCAAGTCATGCAGTCATTCAGGCAAAGTTCCCTCTTGTTCAGCCTTCATGTTCTACTCAGGCCTTCAACTGAATAGAAGAGACCCACCCGCACTGGGGAGGGCAATCTGCTTTACTCAGTCTACTCATTTAAATGTTAATCTCATCCAGAAACACCCTCACAGATACACCCAGAATAGTGTTTGACTTAATATCTGGGCACCCCATCCATGGTCCAGTCAGGCTGATACATAAAATTAATCCTCACAGATGCTTGTTGTGGTATGCCACTGAACAACACTTGTTGTTACACAGAGTTACTGCAGCAAGAGCCAACTGAGACACATGATTGTCTCATTCCATCCTCTCCACAACTCAGAGACAGAAGCATTGTCATTGACTCCATTTTATAGGGGACAAAGCAGAGTTTTAGGGAGGCGAAATAACTTGCCTCAGAAGAGTAGGTGGAAGATCTAGGTTTCTAATCAAGGTCTCCCTTTAAAGACCATGCCTAAAACCACTACACTATGCCACCTCCTTGAACCTCCTTCTCAGGCCAAGAGAAGAGCCAAGGACTGGCCCAGCAGTGACACTTTTCCTGGGCTTTTATCAAGGTCTGAGTCACAGGTAGGGCAGGTGAAGTTTAAAAGCCAGAGAACAGATGTGATCAAGTGGTCACAGGGACATTGCTCTGGAAACTTCCCTCTCTGAAATGACAACATGAGCATAGGGGGTTATGTTTCAAATGGCCAAGACTTAAAGAGGGACTGGCATCTCCAAAGTTCTTACATGCTATTCTATCTTAATGGGAGTGCAACACCTCTGGAGAGAATGCTGCTGTAGGATCTCAGGAAAAATGAGCACCCTTTAGTACAGATACTCTCAACCTTAGCTCTGTTGACATACAGAGCTGATTATTCTTTGTTGAAAGGGACTGTCCTACGCACTGTAGGATGTCCAGAAGCATCCCTGGTCTCTATGCATTGAGTGCCAGTAGCAGCCCTTAGATGTGACAACCAAAAATATCCCCAGGTGTTGCCAAATGTTCCCTGGGGGGGGCAAAATCGCCCCCAGTGGAGACCTGTAGCTTTAATATATTAAGTATTTCCTTGGAATTAGCAAAAAATGTCACTGAGAATGTCACTGACTCTTGAACCTGGCCTACACATCAGAATCATGTGAAGAGCTCTGACAAATGTATGCTCCCAGGCCTTGCTCTGACTCACTGAATCAGAACCTCTAGAGAAGAGGCCTGGCACTCTGTATTTTTGACAGACTTCCTGAGTGATTCTCTTCAGCCAGCCAAGCCTCACACCATAGACCATTACTTAGGAGCCATGGTCTTGGGCCAGAGTGACACAGCACTGGTCACCAGCTCCACATTTACTAATGTTGTAGAAAATTGTCATGTTTTCCAGCTGCCCAGCATTTTGGGGACAACAGCTTTCCTATGTTAGGGGCATTTCTACCTTATGAGTCCTTTCTCCCCAAGAGAGAAGCCAGAAGATTTGCTTACCCAGTATCCTGAGAATCAGGTGTACTCAAGAGAAACATCAATTCAGAAGACAGTACTATGAGGAAGCAGGCATCTGGCAGAATCCATCTTTCCGGCAATGGTGGCATGGCAGCAGCTGGCTCTTGAGGCATCAGGGCAATGTTCAGACTCAGTAATATGAGCATGGTGCCCATACCCATGAACAGCAAGAGTGTGGTCTTTAAAGACCAGCCCTGCACTGGAGCTCCTGGCAAGCTCAACCTCCAGCCCTTTGGTAGAGTCTGTGTGCACCCTCGTTGCTTTTTTTTTTTTTTTTTTTGTGGTACGCAGGCCTCTCACTGCTGTGGCCTCTCCCGTTACGGAGCATAGTCTCCGGACGTGCAGACTGAGCGGCCATGGCTCACGGGCCCAGCCGCTCCGCGGCATGTGGGATCTTCCCGGACCGGGGCACGAACCCGTGTCCCCTGCATCGGCAGGTGGACTCTCAACCACTGCGCTACCAGGGAAGCCCCACCCTCGTTGCTTTTAAACAAATTCCTTTCTGCTTAAACTAGCTTGAATCAATCAAGAAAAGATAACTTAACCCCTCTGACCCTTTGACGGAAGAATGATTAGCAGTATTAGGAATATAACATAGATGTCTGGAGCTTGGAGGTTGAGATTGGACTGCCTGGGTTCAAATCCCAGCTCTGTCACTTACACTGCTGCTTTAGGCAAGTTATGTCAGCCTTCTGAGCCTCAGTTTCCACTAAGTACCATGAGGATAGTACATACTTCACCTAGTGTTTTGAAGATCAAATGGGAGAGTTTAAACGGTGCTTTTCACATATAAAACACTTCAACATTAGCTTTGTTATTGTGGAGTGTTGTGTCAAACAATAATCAGTATAGAGGTCGAAAAGAACAAATAGCTTTATTTGGGGTCTTAAGAACTGCAATTCAGAAGAAACAGATTTGGGTAAAACTGAGCAAGTGTTCCAGGAAAAAGAGTCAGGGCAAAACCCACAGAACTTCAAGGGTTATGACTGACCCTGACACAAGAAAGGAAATATTTGTCCTTAAGGGATAGGCTGTCATGAGTTATTTAGGGTAAGGGTCCGACAAGTAGATGGGCTGTCACGAGTTATTTTAAGGCAAGGGTCCGATAAGTATCTTGAGTTTCTGGCAGATGTTCTGGATGCCTGCGTTAAGACAATAAGTGGTCAAAAGGTCAGATTCCATCTGGGCTGAGGCGTGCCTAAGTCCACTTCCTCAATAGCCTCCCAGTTCCATCTAAGCTCTCTTAGCAATACCAACTCCATTTTGATTTCCCTTTCACAGTCGGTTCTGAAAGCTTTTCACCTTCCCTAAGACTCCAGGGGACCTAGTCTCCTCCATGTTTTACAGAGGTCAAGCCATTCCCACCACCATCCCTTTGCCCTTGCGAGGCTCCTGCCTGGAATAACGTTCCTTTTTACTTCCACCTATCCAAATCTTTCAAAACCTAGCTTATCTCCCTCCTTCACAAAAGCCATGCTACTGTTTCCCTACTCTGAACCTCTGTAGCAGCTGGCAATCCCTACTGCAAAAATTTAACACTTAATTTAGCATTGCTGTGATAATCTCAGTATTTCATCCTGGGTATGTCCTGTCTCAACAGCTAGACTATAGACTTGGTCTATAGTCTATCTTGGTCAACCAAGTATATATCTTGGGCACTTAGGAGGAAAGAAAAGAAAAATATATCATATTGAACTGAGCAATTCAACAGATGTTAAAATGTCTCAGGTCACAGGAGCAGAGGAAGGTCAGCAATGAAACCAGGAGTGGGTCTCCAAGCAGCCTTAAATCCCACACAGCAGAAGGACTAGGAGGCTGTTTGGTAATTTGCATACAGATGACATTCTACAAAATGCAGGTGTCTGCCTTTTTACCACAGAGGCCAATTAAATGCTTTACATTTTAAAAGCAGATTCTTTAAGAAATGCCTGTGAGAACAATTAAGAACACAACACAAAGTAAATGAAACTGGAAGTTATCAAAAGCTACTGAAAGAAGTTGAGGAAAAAGGCCAAATGGGAGGAAACAGAGTCCAGTGGATCAGATTATGAGCTTTGGAAGCCAACAGTCACAGGTCCCAGTCCCAGCAGAGCTTCTCACTGGCCAGCTGTAAAATGGAGGTAATAATAGTACTCGCCTTACAGGGTAGTTGTTAAGATTAATGGATTAATATATGTAAAGTAATTAAAACAGTGCCTAGTACTTAGGTGCTCAATGACTGTCAGTTACTATGATTATAATGATTATTAATACAGTATTACATATGCTCCAAAATAGCAGGGACCTTTTCTGCCTTGTTTTCTCAGCACCCCAGCACTTCTGGGCACACAGGAGGAAATTCAATAAATGTTTGTTGAATGAGAGAATTAAATGGCAAGCTTTGCTGGTGATAAATTATGATCCTGAGCAGCCTGCAGACCTGCTGCCCAGGTGCCTTCAGCTGTTCCTTCCTTCCCACAGCCAAGTCTCAGGAACCCTCTTGTAAGTTTCAGCCCTGGTTTGATAGCCGCAGGACCCCTCCAGGCTGATCCCCTCAGTCTCTCCTGGTCCGGCTCTCCATCCCATCCCCTCCACAACAGAGCCACTTCTTGTATCTTGCCCAGCCCCCGTGGACCTGCACATTCTAAGCTGAGACCCTGGAATCTTACAGACCTGAGTTTAAATCCTGACATTCAGTCTTTGGGTCATTTGCTTCATTTCCCTAACCTCAGTTTCCTGACCTGAAAAGTGAAATAACAATACCTGCTTATGGATGTAAATTACTGCTACTGTGCGCAGCACAGCATCTGCACATAAAAGCGGGGGGGGGGGGGGCACTGTTCATTCCTTCCTGTCCTGCAACTTCCACAATCGGGTAGAATCACTAGAGCCCCATAAAAACAGCAGATGAGCCATTTGGCCAGCAAGAGCCTGGTGACTGAAATCATGAGCATCAAGTCTATTTCTCCAAAAGAGAGCAGAAGTTTGTAATAAAACTGAGTTGTAGTAGAATGCTAGGAAAAGCTGTTTGCTGCAGCCTTAACAGGCAAGATATAAAGAGCACATCCTCAGAGGCCAGGGGACAGGTTTATTAATAGGATTAAAGTCAGGGGGAGCTGCTGGAGAGTCAGGGTGGCTTATCAGCATGAAATAGTGTATACTCACAGATAAGATCACCCACAGAGTAGCCAAGAGGCCACTTCAGAAATAAAAAATTATAATGGGCTACTGGGATAGGAAATGCCAATGGTCCCCCAAGCACTGGTCCATGATCTTTTCTGTAAGGATGGTGATATCAGAATCACCAGGAGAGGTTTTTCAAGCACAGAATTCAGACCCATCCCTAGAGTTTCTAGTCCAGTGACAGTAAGTGGTCCCTGGGAAGCTGTTAGCAATTTTTAAAAGAATCACAGGTTATGATGCTGAAGAGACAGCCAACTTTTGGACTGTTTGAATTACAGGCACCTAGATTTATCCATCTGTTTATCTAACAAATATCCATTACATGTTTTGGTAAGAAAGAAATAAGAAGAAAAGATGGCCACCTTCCTAATTGAGCTTACAGTTGACTACTGGAGATGTTAATCAAAGAGCCTAACAATCGGGCTTCCCTGGTGGTGCAGCGGTTGAGAGTCCTCCTGCCGATGCAGGGGACACGGGTTCGTGCCCCGGTCCGGGAAGATCCCACATGCCGCGGAGCAGCTGGGCCCGTGAGCCATGGCCATTGAGCCTGCGCGTCTGGAGCCTGTGCTCCGCAACGGGAGAGGCCACAACAGTGAGAGGCCCGCGTACCGAAAAAAAAAAGAGCCTAACAATCAATCAACCGTTCATTCATTCAAAAATGAAGTGCCCACTATGTGTCAGGCTCTGTGCTCGGGATTTTGATTGGGCCCCAAAAATGGGAAGCAACAAGAGACTTGGGAGAAAGTCATATTTTAGATTTTAACCTATCCAAGGGAGGAGGCATCACTTTTTCCTTTTTTTGTCTTTTCAGAATTATGGCCCATATTATTCCCTGAGATGGGAGAGGAATGTTTCCTAAAGTTCAGAGAAAAGATTATGTTTGCAAGATCACAGTCTGCAGGCTTGGGGAAGAGGTTTGCACAACTGAAATACTGACAACATGTTCTCAAATTATACAAATGAGTTAGAAAAGAGTAAGGAGAGTAAAAGGGAAAAATAGCAGTAATCATATCTAACATATTAAGCACTTACTATATGCCAGGCACTGATCTCAGTGCCAAACAAACAAAAATATATATACATAGCTCTTTCATTGCTACTGGATGGAGCAGCAAATGCAGTAGTCCTTGGCAAGGGTAATTTCACAGTGGCCTCAGTGGCCTTAAAAAGCATTCCTGCTGTTTGATCATGTTCTTTCTTTACAGAGAGTGCATCCTTTGGCTTCATGCACATATCACTAAGGCTTCATGCACAAAGATGTGCAGCACTGGCTTCTGATGGCATAAACCTGGAAACAAAATGCCTGAAAGTAAGGGTTTGCTTAACTTATCTCATGTACATCCACATAACCAAAGAATGAGACACCTTTCTTTGTACGGATACCCTTTCCAAGATTAACCATGAAGTGAAAAAATGCAAGGTACAGAAGGATGTGTAGTATCTTTGAAATGTTATGTCATAAGCATACATTAACTTTGCAAAAGCAATTTAAAGCAATATATCAAATTATTAATTGAGTGTAATCCAATAATCTATGCAGGGACAAGAAAAATTGGGAAAGAAGTTTGGGAAAATGTTAGCTGGTTTTGTTTGTGTAATAGATCACTGGATTTTTTTCTCCCATTTTTCTATATTTCTAAATTTAGATGTGTGGTAAAATTTTAGTAAGAGAAATCATGAGTCCAGGCTAGGGATTTGCTTAGATTTTTAAAACCTTACAACACGTATAAGGGATCCATGATCAAGAAGCAAACACCAAAGAATGGCAGAAAAGGTCGAAGATATGGTTAGAAAGGCATAAATCTTAGAATAACTTGCCAAAAAACAAAATGCCAAGGGCCTCTCAAAATTGAGTTTTAAAGCATTGTTCAGTGGTTGTTCTCTGGGTTTTTTTTTTTTTTTTTTTTAAGTGTACTGGTTAGGACTTTTCTGTTGCAATTGACAGGAAACCCAACTCAAACTGGATTAAGCAAAAGAGGAGATTATTGGCTTATAGAATTGAAAAGCCCAGGGTAAGGGTTTATTCAGGAATAGCTTGCTTCTAAGGCTCACCCACAGAAAGGCTTGCTTTCTCTCTTGGTGCAGCCCTCCACTGTGTGTCTTCAGAAAAATCAGACCCAGGTAGTGGTTCCTGAAAGCCTAGGCTCACTTCACTGTTATTACTAGCAGTTCTAGAAGAAAAGAGCCTCTGCCTCATCTTCCCACAGATGCAAAAGCATCTAATTCACACCAATTGGGTCACGTGCTCATCTCTGAACCAATCACTGGGGTCAAGATGTTGCAATGTTCTGATCGGCCAGCCTGGGACACACAGCAAAACCTGGAGTCCAGGGTGGTTTCAACAACATCTGAAGCATGTTGTTCCAGAAGGAAAGCAGGTACCAGAAGAAGAGACTGGGCAGCAAAACAACAGCTGTCACCTCAGATAAAAGAGAAAATTGCAAATTCATACATGACCATCTCTTCAATTAAAAAAAAAAAATTAAGAGCAAAAATGAAGGAACATGTACTGTTAAGAATAACTTGAAATCTGACATAAATAAGCAGCTGGTAAGAGAACATTGCTTTAAATGAGTTCAAAGGTGGGAGGAGCAAAGTGTCACAATTCATGGCTCTGTCCATGGAGCTGCCATTAAAGACCTGGGCTTTGACACCTTTGGGAGAAACCAAAAAATTAGAGAGACCACAAAGGAAACAGGGATGAGTTGGAAATTGATAATCCAAGAACTAGACTCAGCCACTGATTTCTGAAGAAATGATTGAACAGATTGTAAAACAGCAGATTTAAAAGGGTTTAGAGAAGAGTTGATCAATAGGACCCACCATAAGTTCACCAAGAATATGTTCACCAAATGCACTGCACAGGATTACCAGGTTGGAACCTCTCGAGAAGACCATTTTAAAAATAGCACATGTCCTTTTCAGAAAAGCATTTGAGAACTTGAAAGCAGTATCTCATGATAAACCTTTGGAAACGTAGGAGATGTGGGTGTGACTTAGTAGCCGACTGGCTATCTATACCAACAAATACCATCATCATCATCATAAGAATGGCTATCTGGGCTTCCCTGGTGGCGCAGTGGTTGAGAGTCCACCTGCCAATGCAGGGGACATGGGTTCATGCCCCGGTCTGGGAAGATCCCACATGCCGCGGAGCGGCTGGGCCCGTGAGCCATGGCCGCTGAGCCTGTGCATCCGAAGCCTGTGCTCCGCAATGGGAGAGGCCACAACAGTGAGAGGCCCGCGTACTGCAAAAAAAAAAAAAAAAAAAAAAGTCATGAAGAACCTAGGGGTAAGACAGGAATAAAGACACAGACCTACTAGAGAATGGACTTGAGGATATAAGGAGGGGGAAGGGTAAGCTGTGACAAAGCGAGAGAGAGGCATGGACATATATACACTACCAAACGTAAGGTAGATAGCTAGTGGGAAGCAGCCGCATAGCACAGGGAGATCAGCTCGGTGCTTTGTGACCGCCTGGAGGGGTGGGATAGGGAGGGTGGGAGGGAGGGAGATGCAAGAGGGAAGAGATATGGGAACATATGTATATATATAACTGATTCATTTTGTTGTAAAGCAGAAACTAACACACCATTGTAAAGCAATTATACTCCAATAAAGATGTTAAAAAAAATGGCTATCGAGTGTTTTTCACTATGTGCCAAGAATCAGGCTGTATCGAAACACCCTCTCACTAAACCCCCGAAGCAATACAGGAAATAGGTATTTATTAGTCCCCTTTTACAGATGAGAATGCTCAGTCTCAAGAGGCAAAATAACTTTTCAAACTAGCAAATGATAGCGCTGGCATTCTGACCCAAATTTGACCAATTGCAAAATTTTTCCTAATTATACTATTCTATATACAGAGAGTGTTCATAATTGGTAGCTGCTCTCATGAACGGTTAGCATTATCCCAAACAAAACACTGCCCTTTAAGTGTGAAAATGTGCCTCATTCACTCCTTTTCCATAGGACCTAGACATTTAAAGGTGTACCAAGAAAGGACAGCACCCCTTCAGGGCAGGAGGATAAGGTCTGCGGTTTGGGAGTGACAAAATGCTTGGCCAAAGGTGGTTGTACCAGTGTCTGACATTTTTCTTTCTAAAAAACCCACTCGTTCTGTTGTTCCTTCTTCTTCCTCATCTTCAACCTCTCCTTCTTCAATTATCTTAGCAATTCAACATTTTATTTCTTTATCTTATTTGATGTTTTAGCTACCAAAGTACTGTGCACTTACCCTCCAAATATCAAGCAACAGATAAATGCACAGTAAAAAATGAGTGCTCCCACTCCCTAGAAAACTTCTGGTGACAGTTTGGTACATAATCTTCCACAATATTTACTGTGTACATATAAGTAACTCGTTTAATTTAATATAATCTTGCATATTTATACAGAAGTGGTGAAATATCCACCAGAGTGGCCGGCAGCCTTGCCTGGTCTCTGGAGCATGCATGTGGCCTTTCGGTGGACACCTCTCAGAAACCCTGTTTACTGCTCCTTTCATTCATTCCTCTACCAGTCAACAAATGTTTAAGTGCCTGCTATGTGCCAGCTGCCGCGTGAGGTGCTCAGAATACAGCTGTGAACCAAACAGACTCAGTGCCAATCCTGGAGACGAAATCTGGGCTACATGAATGGTGGGTCTAACTCAGTTCAAGAAATGCATTCACCAGGTACCTTCTCCACATCAGCCCTTGTAAAGGGTGCAGGATCTCACAGGTAAATCAGACACAACCCATGCCCTGAAGTGCTCACAGAATAGTAGAGGAAGTACATGAGAAAATGAGATATATTCTTTTTATTTTTAATTATTTTCATTATATTATTATTATTAACTAACTTTATTGAGCACTTACTATGTGTCAGGCACTACACTAAGCACTTTACATGCACTAACTCACCCAATCCTCACAAGGACCCTTTGGGGTAGGTATGATGACTATTCCCATTTCACAGGTGTGAACACTGAAGCTCGGAGAGGATCAAGTGACTTACTTGAGGTCTCATAACTGGTGAGTGACTGGGCTGTGACTCAAGCCCAGATCTATCTGTCTCCAAGACTCCTTTTCTTTGACCCACCAGCTATTCCATTCCACAATGTTTTCTTTTGCTCCCTCATCAGCAGATCCCTACAGACCCCACATGACTCTGCCTCAATCAATTTGTGCCTGAGTCTCCAAACTTTAGGGAAAAGCCTTGCTTGAACTCTACTGATAGCTACATTGACTGAAAATTGTGCCATGTACAACAAAGAATATCTGTTCCCAGGGCACCCAGCGATACAGAAGTAGGTCTGTTACCAGTTCTGTATTCCACATTCCACTCGGAAGGTTAACGTTCCAGGTCTCAATCCTCCTGAGCTTAAAACCAGGGGCATCAAAGTAATGAGGGGCGTGAGCATTCCATGAGGTTTGGACTAATGACCACTGAGCTGTGGTTCAGTACTGAGACCCCGTCATTTTGAGTTCAGCATGGTGAGAAAACCTGACAGGAACCTGGGCAAAAGAAGTCTTGATCATTTCATGAAAAAGGCTAACTGGCCAACATCCCACTAACATTTATTTTTAGACCAACCTAAGCCATAATTCTATCTATTATCTTACCCCCATCACCTTCCTGACCCTGCCCTGCACCCAATCACTGTCAGCCAGCTCTGGGATGCAAACATTCTGTGAATGTCTCCCTGCCCTCTAGATTTCCCTGAACACTGTGCCTTGACTGCAGATGTGTCATTATTTCCATAAAAAGGTGTTTCTGCTGACTGAGCTGACTGTAGGGCTGTTCCGTCAGGATCCCTCCTTCACTGTGCCATCCCCTCCTCAAGCTCCTATTCTCCAATCAGACCCTTCAATCCATCTCAAACAGTGTTCTACTGAGCTTCTATCTTGGCTGGGGATAGGAAGATGAATGAGGCCCAGGACTTAGAAGACCCATGGCACCCACAGTCAGAAAAAAAGGGTGGAAAACTTACACCAAAATAAAAAGAGTAATGTGTTTCCTATGCAGTAATATGAGGAAAAACAAGATACAGAGGAAGGGGTTATTTATTCTCTCTGGAGAGCATAGGAGAGGACAAAAAGAAGTTTTCGTAGATGAGGGTTTTAAAGGATGAATAGGAGTTTTCCAGGAAGAAAAAGAGGAAACAAAGATAGGAAATTGTGCAAGGGCATGTTTGGTGGGTGGAGGGGTGGGAAGAATAAAAAAGGGTTGCACAGGGCTTCCCTGGTGGCGCAGTGGTTGAGAGTCCACCTGCCGATGCAGGGGACACGGGCTTGTGCCCCGGTCCGGGAAGATCCCACATGCCGCGGAGCGGCTGGGCCCGTGAGCCATGGCCGCTAACCCTGCGCGTCTGGAGCCTGTGCTCCGCAATGGGAGAGGCCACAGCAGCGAGAGGCCCGCGTACCGCAAAAAAAAAAAAAAAAAAAAATGCGTTGCACAGAAGATAGTAAACCTATAGTGTCCAACAAGGGCAAGCAGAGGGGTAGGAGATGAGCAGCGGGGATTGTGATGCCCCCTCCCCCCCTCACCACCTGGCTTGCTTAGTTCTGTAAATTTTTTTAGATTTGGAAATAATTTTACACTAACAGGAAAACTGTAAGATGTGTATAAAGAACTCTCATATAACCTTTCACCTAGTTCCCCCAAAATAGTCAACATTTTACCACACTAGCTCTATCATCTTCTCTCTGTGTACACATATTTGTATTTTTTTCTGAACTATTAGACAGTGAGTTGCAGATACAATATTCCTTTACCCCTAAACACTTCAGCGTGTACTTCCTAAGACCAAAGTCATATAATTACTACATAAAGTCAGGAAATTTATGTTGACTTAATACTATTACCCAATGCACAGACTTTGTTCATATATTACCAATTTTCCCAATAATTTTCTTTATAACAAAAAAAATTGACCACCCTATTTTAAATTGGAACCCCACCACTCCCAACATGCCCTGGCCCTGTTTTATTTTTCTTCCAAGCATTTACCACAATATAACATATAATTTTAAAAAATTTCTTTGTCTCTCCCTTCCTATCAGCCCGCTAGAATGTAAATCCTATAAAGTCAAGATTTTTGTCTACTTTGTCCACTGCCATGTCCCCAACACCCAGAATAGTGCCTGACATGTTCCATAAATATCCTTTGAATGACTAAATGGCCAAGCCTGGAGGTTATCTCTTCCCAAGCTCCTATTCCTTTTTTTAAACAACAACAAAAAAAACCCAATGGATATTCATGTCAGGAACACTGAGCTCCATGTTACTGTTTTCCCTCTTTGAAAATTCTTGTTTTGGGGTTCTTTTGTTCCCCTGTAGGTATACAGTGTATATTGCAAGGGAGAGGGCTAGCCCAAAACAATTAGGACTTCTTCTAAGCCTAGTCCAAGTCAACTGAATACCCTTTGGGCCATCTGCATTGATGCAAAAGTCCTTGAAGTGCAACAGTACCTATCCCTCTGCAAACAGAGTTAGCATCTTTAGATCTAATTGAAAGATTAAAAGAAAATCCCCAACCGGGAGGTCAATTTATAGATTCAACAGTTAAATCAAGTCATATCCTTAAGCACAAGGGACACGACCTTGCATTAAATCAAAGACTTAATCTAAGTTAAGCCACCCTGCCTGGGAACATGAGCTGAAGACATGTAATTAACACCAGCCAGTCAGCACCAGCTGCTCCAGCTGACAGTCCAATGCCTAGACAACCTTGTTACAATTTCCAGGAGGCTCGGGATGCTCACCTTCAAGTTGCAGAGATGGTGGGCTTGGCCTCTTTCTGTCTGACCTCATCTCCTAAGATTCACCTCTGGGCTCATGACACTGCAGCCCCACAGGCCTCTTCGTGCTTCTCAGACATGTCAAAGATGCCTCAAGGTCATGTGTACCTGCTCTCCAACCAAATTCCCTTTGGACTTTTCTCAAATGTCAGCTTCTCAGTGAGAACTTCTCTCTGGCCCTATTTAATTCTGTAAGCCCCTCTCCTCCCTGTCACGTGCTATGCCCCTGCCCTCTTTATCCTTTCCCATAGCACATACCACCGGACATACTGCACATTTTACGAAATCACTTACTCTCTTCCCCACAGCAGTATTCACGACCTAGGAAGGCAGGGGCTTTGCTTTCTCATTCAATGCTGCCTCCCCAATCACCTAGAACAGTGTCTGGTATATATTACACACTCAATATCTAATTGTTTAATTAATTAACTGGTTAGTTGTTTGATTAAGTGACTAGTTAATTAAATCCACTCCTGTGGCTAGCCCAATGTGGCCACCGGGCTGATAAACTCTATCAAAGCCTGTGCTGGGTACTTGGGTTACCAAGTCAAATAAGATCCACCTAGAAAAATCCTAAGCCCAGATGTCTCCAATATCCCACCTGAGTCACTGACGCAGATTGGTGCCCTTAGGATAAAGTTCAAATGCACTGCTTCTAGAGTTCTTATCTCCTGGACCCCTACCCTCTACCACCCCCCAACAGTTCCTCTCCCCTCCAGTGACCCAAAACTTCTTTCAGCTCCCCGCAGTCACCAAGTTCTTCTCACCTGCAACACCTCTCTTCCTAGAACAGTCCTCTCCATCATCCCCTACTCTTGAAGCCTGGCCAGCTCCTACTCACCAGGTGATCTCCTGTCACAGCACCCTTCACACTCTATGGAAGCTGTCTTCTTGCAGGTCAATCAATCCCACTAAACTGTGGGTTCAGTGACACCAGAGCCCTTTCCTTCTTCTTCACCACTGTACCCCAGCATCTAGGGCATTGCCAGACCCCTAGTTGAATATTTGCTAATTTGGACAAGAGTTATCATCCCATTTCACAGATGGAGGTCAAGTATAGTATAATGATAAGACCATGGCTTTGACACAGCTCTGAATTCAAATCCCAGCTTTTCCACTTAATAGCTGTGTGACCTTAAGAAAGTTTCTTAAGCTCTCTGAAATTTTTTCTCATCTATAAAATGATGAACACAGTAAATTTTTGATCTATTCAATACTGTTCTCAGAACTGGGAAGATGGCAATAAACAATAGGATGGTTCGTAGTGATACCTGAGCCAAGTCCTAAGTGATAAGAAGGAGGTGGCTACCTAGAGCACAAAAGGAAGAACATCTGGGACAGAAGGAACATCATGCTCGGCAGTGTTGAGGCAGGAAGAACCTTGTAGTGTTCAGGGAAGAGAAAAGAAGACTAGTGGTGTGTCTGATATTCTTAACAGCAAGCCTCCCATACTCTTATGATGCACAGAGCCATTTTCCTGGCCCTATTTCAAGCTCCTTGACCAATCTGCTCAGCTTCAGACTCCAAGATCCATCTCAGCTCCAATAAAGGGCACTGCATCTCCAACCACAGCCTTTTCATTTATCCTCAGCCACAACTGGAATGTCTCTCTGGTTGGCCACCATGGGTATTTCCCACCAACCTGGGCTTCTCAGTCCCCTGTTGTCCCCTTGGGTGTCACTGTAAACCAGGTTTACCTGACTCTCAAGATGAAAATCTCTAAGACAAAAATCTGTGGGTAATGGGGAGATAAGCAAAATGTGAGAGACTGCAACTCCAGATCTTGATGCCACTTGGAGCTAGTTAGGTCTGAAAATATAACAATTCTACATCCCAGTCACCCAAATTCCTATCCTCCTCTAACTCCACCATTCCTAAATGCCCGTACTACTGGATATTTTATCTTTAATTAGTGTCTGCTTCACTCTGGTCCCTTTATAGCACTGATTCTCAACTGGGTGTAGTTTTGCCCCCCAAAGGACATTTGGCAACATCTAGAGACATTTTCGGTTGTCACAACTAGGGGCAGGATGCCACTGGCATCTAGTAGGCAGAGGCCCAGTATGGTGTTAAACATTCTACGATGCACAAGCAGCCCCCTCCACCCCCGGCAACAAATTATCCTTCCCAAAAATTCAACAGTGCTTGAGAAACCCTGCTTTAAGGGAACTCGCTTTACCCACATAAACATTAAACATACAAAAAGAGATGTTAAAATGTATTTGTATGCAGAGAAATACAAATTAAAATATTAATGAGATACTTCAGACTTAGTATGCTGACACTTCAAAAAGGACAAGAATTGGGGCTTCCCTGGTGGCGCAGTGGTTGAGAGTCCGCCTGCCGATGCAGGGGACACGGATTCGTGCCCTGGTCTGGGAAGATCCCACATGCCGCGGAGCGGCTGGGCCCGTGAGCCATGGCCGCTGAGCCTGCGCGTCTGGAGCCTGTGCTCCGGCAACGGGAGAGGCCACAACAGTGAGAGGCCCGCGTACCGCAAAAAAAAAGGACAAGAATTGGCAGGAATGTGGGGATGTAGGAATCCTCATCACAGCTGAGGGGATTGGACACTGGTATGACCCAAGCAACCTGTTACTTTTTAGTCAAAGTAAGATTCACAGACTCAATGACCAGCAGTTCTACAAGAAATTCTTACAAGGCCCCTTAGAAGGACACATATGAAGGTGATCACTGCAATGTTAGTTGCTGTTTCAGGAAGTTGGAGGCCACAGGGTGTCCATTACTAGAGAGGCAGACAAGTAAAAGCAGATGAGTAAACACCATGGAGTACTGGAAGTGACTTTTTTTTTTTTGGCTGAGTTGGGTCTTCATTGCTGTGCTCAGGCTTTCTCTAGCTGGGGAGAGCAGCAGGATACTCTTTTTTTTTTTTTTTTTTTTTTGCGGTACGCAGGCCTCTCACTGTTGTGGCCTCTTCCGCTGCGGAGCACAGGTTCCGGACGTGCAGGCCCAGCGGCCATGGCTCACGGTCCCAGCCACTCTGCGGCATGTGGGATCCTCCCGGACCGGGGCACGAACCCGTGTCCCCTGCATCGGCAGGCGGACTCTCAACCACTGCGCCACCAGGGAAGCCCCAGCAGGATACTCTTCGTTGCGGGGTGCAGGCTTCTTATTGCAGTGGTTTCTCTTGTTGCGGAGCACAGGCCGTAGGCCCGCGGGCTTCAGTAGTTGTGGCTCTTGGGCTCTAGAGCACAGGCTCAGTAGTTGTGGCGCACGGGCTTAGTTGCTCCGAGGCATGTGGGATCTTCCTGGACCAGGGCTCGAACCCATGTCCCCTGCATTGGCAGGCAGATTCTTAACCACTGGGCCACCAGGGAAGCCCAGAAGTGACACTTTAGATGTACACAAAGCAGTAAAGATAAACCTTACAACTACAATGAGAGGGAGGAGGAGGAATAAGAAACCTCATGAGGTCATTAGTAAAATTCCACATACATCAACCTCTTTTAAGTGCACACATTAGGAGCGTACACTGATACAAGTACTTTGGAAAACTGTTTGGTTTAGTATTTACTAAAGCCAAATATAAATACTATGACCCAGCAATTCTACTTCTGGAAGTATACTCAAGAGAAATGAGCACTTGTGTCCACTGAAAGACAGGTACAAATATATGCAGAGAATTTTAATTCATAATAGCCCCAAACTGAAAACAATTAGTTGTTAATAAATTAATTAAGGTATCCCCATATGATGGTATACTATACGGCAATGAAAATGGACAAGTACAACTATATGAAACATGGATGAACCTCATAGACATAAGGTTTAGCAAAGAAGCCAGACACAAAAGAGTACAGTGTATGATTCCTTTAATGAAGTTCAAAATCAGGCAAAACTAATCAATATTGTTCGAGGTCATTACAGCAGTTCCCTCTGGAGGGAATTTAAGTGTTCACAAGGGAGACCTGCAGTGCTAAATCTAGGTGGTGATCATGTGGGCATCTATACATATGCAAAGAAAATCAAGCTAGGCATGTAAGATTTGTGCTCTTTATGTTAATTATACCTTAACTAAAAATAAAACTTAGAGGGGGCACTTTCAGAAGATACAGATCCAACTGACAGTACAAAGTACTGGCAAACATAAGAGCAACTGGGAATTTTCGTGTATTACTGAGGGGAGTACAAGACGGCACAGCCACTCTGTAAAACAGTGCAGCAGTTTCTTGTGAAGTTAAACATACACTTACAGTATGGCCCAGCGACCCCACTCCTGAGTATGCTGAAGAAATGAAAACCTAGGTTCATACGAAAACCTGTTCACAGATGCGCAAATGTTTATAGCAACTCCATTTATAATGACCAAAAACTGGAGACAATCCAAATGTCCTTCAGTGGGTGAACGGATAAAGGGACATCCATACCATGGAATACTGTTCAGCAATGAAAAGAAACAAACCACTGATATAGGCAACAACCTGGATGAATCTCGAAGGCACTATCCTAAGCAATAGAAGCTTACATTACATGCTGGATGATCCCCTATGTATGACTTTCTTGGCAACACAAGATTATAGTGATGGAGACAGATCACTGGTTGCCAGGGGTTACGGGTGGGGAGAAAGTGGGACTGTAAAGGAATAATATCCTGATTGTGGAGGCAGTAGTTACATAAATCTATGCGTGTGTTCAAATTCACAGAACTATACACCAAAAAGGGGAGGGGGCACCTGTACTGTATAATTTAAAATATAAAATAAATAAGATATTGATTCAGAGCCCTATTACACAATTAATATAAAGCTATGTTAGAAATAAGACAAACAATTTCTGCGTATTTAATGTACAACATGGTGATTATAGTTAATAATACTGTATTATATACTTGAAAGTTGCTAATAGAGTAGATCATAAATGTTCTCACAACAAAAAAGAAATGGTAATTATGTGAAATGATGGAGGTGTTGGCTAATGCTATGGTGGGAATCATTTTGGAATATGTAAGTATCAAATCAATGTGTGGTATGCCTTAAATTTACACAGTTATATCTCAATTATATCTCAATAAAGCCGGACAAAACATAAATACACACACACACACACACACAAAATACACATGCTGCAAGAACATAAACAAAATGTACGTTAAGCACAAAACGGTAGCCTCTTAAGAGTAGTGAATATAAATGAATGCAAGTGAAGTGTGGGGATAAAAGGAAATGAGCCTGCAGACAAATAAATAAAATAAGAGACATAGTCAGTGATGCACTAAAAGACTAGCAGTTAGGACTGAGGCAATTGTACTCTCGGCTGTGGTTTATTACAGGGATCAGCAAGGGGGGAAATCTGTATCAGGCGAGGTCTGGAGGAATCTGTGCACAAGCTCCCAACATCTCCCCATTTCTCCCCGTCCCCCAGGGATCACACTGAACATACTCCTCCCTCTGGCAAAATTCAGCAACATGTGTGTAGTGTTTCTGCCTGGGGAAGTCCACTTAAGACTCAAAGTTCAGGGGGCTGACTGGGGGCTGATCACATACGGAAATTCCAGACTCCTAAAAGGGAAGCAGGGATTCGGCGCCCCAGGTGGGCAAAACAGCCTTATTACTGAAAATAGGGAACAATCCAAAAGCCAAGTTCCCTGATGCCAGTCAAGGGTCAAACCCCAAAGCACACCATTCTAAAGAGACAAGCTCAGGTCCACTACGTGAGCTCCTCCTTGCACTGGAGCTTTGCACAGACCAGTGTCGATGTGTCCTGAGCCTGTAGTCCAAAAGAAAAAAATCAAATCAAATCAACACTGTATGAGTCAAACAGAACAATGGTTTGACCAGATATAGCCATGGACATTCTCTTGTGACTCTTCTCTCAGGGCTGCAACCACAGGGAAAAGGAACCCCGTGAATATTCCCATCTCAGCTCATGAGGCAGATTAGAGCCACCGGTGACAGGGAGACAGAGTGAATGTCCCTCCCCTTTCCTCATATTAAACCAGCACTGCCCTCGGCAAACTGACCTGAAAGTATTTTTCTCTCACTTTTGCCTCACTGTGTAACAACCAAAGAACCCCTCAGCAAATGTTTAAAAACCGAGAAGTACAGAGGGGCAGAGAACAACTCACAAATCTCCTCAAGGATAATCTAAAGATGGAAGGATTCTCACCTGCCTGCAATGACCCTCCCAGCCCCCCAGCTCCAAAGCTTCTCAGATTAAAAGGATAAATTCTCTAATGTTTGCAGTTTCAGTTTTTGAAAGTTTCAGGCATGACAGAGTTTTCACTCCCTAATGAAACCTCTTAGATCTAACAGGACCTGGGCTCTGTTTAGCTGAAGAATTGCCTTTATGTTCACCACAGACTTCCCTCACCTTAAAGATAGATGCTCAGCAAGAACAAGGAGACTGCAAAGCCTCAGAAACTCTCTGATATTAATTGATCTGCTCCTAGTCGTCAGTTCTGAGTATAATTTCAGCCATGCTCATGTGTTAATCAGGCAGGCTCACTGGATGGATGGATGGATGGATGGGTGGGTGGATGAATGGAGATCGACAGATATAGAAAGAACTAGATACAATTAGAGATACAGATAAATAAAGAGAGATGGAGAGAGGTGATTTACCCATTCACACAATAAATATTTGTTGAGTATCTACTATGGGTCAGGCACTGTTCTAGGTGCTGAGGATATAACAGTAACCAGAACAGGGAAACATCACCTACCTTCATGGAGCTTACATCCTAGAATAAGAGAGACAGACTATAAACAAATAAGTATAACATATAGAATGGTTGCTGGTGTTAAGTGCTATGGAGTGAAAAAATAAAAACGGAGGAGATTGGGACTGGCGGGGAGGAGTTTCAATTTTAAATGGTAAAGTCAGAGAAGAACTCACTAGAAAGCGATCTTTGAATAAAGATCTAAAGGAGATCAAGGTGTTCAGGTTCAGGAGTACTTTTTAAGTAGACCTAACACCTGAGGAAAACAGGCTCACACCAAAAATACCAGGACAACAGAAAGTCACTGAAGTTGTTTTAACACTGACAGGTATTTAGAGGAGATCATGGAATAGAAATGTTTAGTTGTTTGCAAGATTTAGATTGGAGAAGTATCATATGGCTAAACACACTTGAAAGAAACCAATGGGCTATCACCAAGAAGGGGCTGCCCAGCCCCAAGGTAACCAGGAGACCTAACCACTCCTTGTTTCATGATAATGCGGTAACACAAAGAGATGGGGGGACATGCCTAATTTTGGCATAGAAATAGGTAGAAATATAGGACCAACCAGGGCCTACAGGGTAAACAAGGACAACAGAAAGGCTGAAGTTCTTTATAAATATGGAAATGCAAGTTCTAGGCACTTGAGAATCTCTGGGATTTTGCAGGTCTGTTGCTTCTCCCACTGACCCATTAGTCATGCAAATAAGTCCATATTGGCAGAGGCACATCCTTCACACTTCTACCTGTTATGAATTGCTGCGAGGACTGCTGTGTGGATTAGGAGATGGTGATGATCAGTTCTGATAGTGCTTGTGCGTCAAATCGGAATTATAGTGATTACTAAAGTAGTAATATCCCTACATGCACACCCCTTTGCTGTTCTTCCCTTTAAAGTGTGGAGTCTATTTGTCCACCTTCTTGAATCTGAGCTGGCCACGTGATTTGCTTTTACCAATAAAATCTCACAGAAGGGATGATCTAGGAGTTTGAGCCTCAATAGGCCTACAGCTCCTGCCTTCTTCCTTTTGAAAGGCTACCCTGCAGGGTGAGCACAACTTGCATTTTGCATCTGAGGTGCCTTGCTTGCCTCACCATTGCCTGGCCTTGCACATTCCCTTCCTCAGCACTGTGGGACAGCGAAACTCCTAAGGATGGGATGGCCCGGTGCCCTGGGCTGGTGTTGTGACTGGTGCCTCCCCTTTCCTGTGCAGGTGGGGCTGATGAATGGCGCTGTTACAGAGAACCAGCTGCTGCTTTCACTTCCCCTTCCTGCAGAGATCCATAATTACTGGGCTTCACCTGTTGAGTCTCCTTAAGCGACATAAGTGTGTATTTTTAAGTGGGAAAACAACTCATTAGGAAGTGCCAACATCTTAGAGGATGGGAGTGTCCCCAATTAATTTCAGAATCACATTGCTTCAGCCAGGTAAGCACCTGTTGAGGAGATGCTGCTTTGATCTGAACACCATGAAGCCAGGGGAAAAACAGCTTCAGCGGATGGTGGGGACTTGGAGCCCACAGGAAGGGGCCGTGAGGTCAGACCGCCCCCTTCCTAGTCTCCCTCCACCCTTTAGCATCCCTCTGGTACCCCGCTTCAGCTCAGCAGTCTTGGAATGACAGCAGGTACAGGCATTCAGGGACCACCTCCCTAGGTCAATACTACTTTAGAGATTTTTACTTAGCTCTAGCATCTTGTTAAATAAATGCAAGCTTTGAAAAGGCTAGCCTAGAGTTATCAGTAGATATTTTGGCCCAGGATAACATGTCCTAAGGTACTAGAATTCAGGTCCTAAGACATCTCATATCAGGGGAGATTTTTAAAATTCAGGTGCCCAGACCCTGGGTTCAGATTTAATTGGTTTGGGGTGTGGATCTGCACGTCAGGATTTTTTTAAAGCTCCTGCAGAGACTTTAATGTGCAGCTAGGATTAAAAAAATCACTCTAGTTTGCATTGCACTTTGATACATTTATAAAGTACTTTCTAAAGGATGGATCCTGGGTCTTATCACTCTATCACCTATGCCAAGCACAGTGCCCAGCATGTGTTATGTGATTACATGTTATGTGAATAAAAATAATGTCACTTGACTCCTTTATCATTTTTTAAATTATTTTGCCTTACATATATATCCACAGATGTGTATGTATGTGAAAGACAGAGAGAGCACTTTTTTTTCCTTATTTTTGCTTTCTTGCCCTGCCCCATCCCCCTCCCACCCCTGCCCCATGACCTGTCCTGACTGAAATCCCTATATAAAGAGCCCTGTGTTCTATATAATCTCCATCCTCATTTCACTCTAGACAAACATACAGACATAAATGAGCATGCGTGATCATTGTCTGTTTTGTAGAAATGGGATCATATTATACACACCAATCCCTCGCAGAAAGCCCTCCAAGTCAACTGTTAGAGCGCTACCTCATTCTCCATGACGGGCACGAACAAGTCCATGGGCAGATGCAACATAACTTACTTGGTCATTCCTCTGTGGAGAGGCACTCACTTTGCTTCCCATTTCTCCCCCATCAGAAACCACACAGCAACAAACACAAGGTCATGTGATGCTCACAACCACCCCGTAAAGCACAAATATCCATGTGGATCTTTCTTCCCATCCCCAGACATGTAGCCAATTGTCTGGCAAGCCTGCCTTGATACCCTAAAACTCCATCTCTAACCAAGGAGGACTAGAACAAATTTCATGAAATCATGCATACAGAAAGCACTTTACAATCTGCAGAAGGCTTTGTGTCAAAGTCGGGCGTTCACACAGTGTGGCCAGGTCCTCTGTGGCCAGCCCCATCCACAACACGGCTCTGGCAGAAAGCTACTCAATAGCATCATTAACAGCCCATTGATCCAATTACGTTTCTTTCTGTTCCACTTCAGAATTACAATCTCTTGTTACCCTCGCAAGAGCCCATATAGATTCCTGATGATCAGCAGAAGAGATAGCTGCGTCAGGACTTGCTTGATGGACCCAAACACTCATCTAATTGTGGCCCAGGATGAATTAATCTGGTTGACACATCAGACTTCTCTTCTCCATGAGAATATACCATTTCCTCCAGCCTCTTAGTTTTTCTGGAGATATTCAGAGATGTACCCAAACTTGGGTCAACCCAGTGACATCACTGGGCTGCCCTCATCATGAATTCTTGGCATGTAGCAGGCACTCAATAAATAACTGTTTAATTGAAAACAATGTCCAAGGGATCAGATATTGGGGCTCCAAGAAGAGGAGATTGGCTGAATAAATAGTATTTGTCCAAATTGTGTCTTTGCCAGATGAGCCAATATGGAAGCTAGAATCTGAGTCCAAAGGTAATGCATAAAATGAAAATATACTCTAGAATAAGGCAAAGTAAAGACCTTGAGTGACAGCAAAGTAGAGGGAGCCAAATACACATTCTAAGTCCAATGGGCAGGATATGAAGGAAAGAAATAGACAGTAATAAGACCAGAATAGGAAGCATTCACTCACTTGACACTATATATTGAACACCTACCATAGCCAGTCACTGTGCTAGGTATTGGTGACATGGTGGAATAGAAGTCATGATTCCAGCCCTAGACTGCTCTGGTCTTATGGAGGAGACCAAGACATAAACACACAATCATAACACAGCCATGACAAGATAGGACAGAATTGAGGCCTAAGACAGAGGTAAACCCACCATGATTTGGGAGTACACAGAGAGGTACTTAGGCCAACAACTGGAAGTATAGAAGGCTTCCTGGAGGAGGAGATGGATGGGGAAGAATCAGTAAAGCTGAAGAAGAGGTGAGGGAATATTGGCAGTTAAACAGTCTATACCATGAACGCCTGTGGCCTCAGTCCCCTTGCAGTGACTTCTTCATCTAGATTCCTGGACAAAGAGAATCTAAACCCATAATCATTTCCCTGGAAGTCATTGACCCTGTGCTCCCCCACCTCCATGCCTTTGTCCACGCTGTTCCGTCTGCCTGGATAGCATGATCCCATCAACTCTTCCCAGTTTGCAAAATCATTATGTCCACCTCCCATCAAGGCACAGCCCAAATGCTACCTCCTGCCTGAAGCTCTTCCAAATTCCTCTACCTGGAATTAATCTCTGTCTCTCTCCCTGAATTCCAATAACACTTTGCTTGTTCCTCTCTTATAATACACAGCACTCTTGACATTGTATTATAATTATAATTATTTGTGTATTTGTCTTATCTCCTCTACTAAACTATAAACTCTGCTGGTGCAGAAAACCTTGTCTTAACCACTTTATATTCCCCACAGTGCCTTGTCCAAGGAAAGTGCTCAATACACGTTGAATAAAGATTGTGTTTACCAGATTCCAGGTGAATGGAAGAAGTTAACAGACAGCACAGCTAGAATCAGTGGACAGAACCAACTCTCTTAACGACTAGAACCGGCTGCTTGCTGAAGCAGTGAATTTCCCATGACTGGATAGAAAGATTCTTTTTTTAATTTTTATTTTATATTGGAGTATAGTTGATTAACAATGCTGTGTTAGTTTCAGGTGTAGAGCAAAGTGATTGACATGTACACATTGCTATATTTAAAATAGATAACCAACAAGGACCTACTATAAAAAAAAAAAAAAAAAAAACAAGGACTTACTGTATAGCACAGGGAACTCTGCTCAATATTCTGTAATAATCTAAATGGGAAAATAATTTGAAAAAGAATAGATACATGTATATGTATAACAGAAAGATTCTTTAAAAACAGATGGACTAGGTGACGTCTAAGTTCATCTAACCTTTACCAGGTTACTATGATGGGGAATGGTTGATGAACAAGCAAAGAGAACAGAATCCACTAACAGGTGAGATGAAAACGGTCGGAAGCTATTGTCAATGTTACAGCATGTGGACTGGATGATAATTACAAGGGCATTTATTAGATTATTAAATACTTAATCAATTAAAGTAAAATAAAAGAGGTTCATTCTTAGAGAAATGATGACAGTGTGTCATGAACAAGGATTATAATTAACCTAATTCTGAACATCTGAGACCCATTTTACAAGTTTAATCTAGATAATAGCTGATTCCCAGACCTGATTTTGTGTGTCAGTGGGGTCAAGTGGTTAGGGCTTTCTAGAGCACAAATCTCACCATGTCATCCTGATACTTAAAACCTTCAATGGCTCCCCACTGCCCCCAGGACCTCCTCCTCAGTCCTTAGGATGATATTTGAGGGCCTGAACTATGTAGCTCTTGCCAATCTCATCTTCCACCACTCACTTGACACACTCAGACCAGAGGTCCCAATCTCAAAGGCCTACAGGGATGCAGCAGAGGGTGCTGGGCCCAGAGAAAACCACAAGTGCATGCCCCAACTCAAAAACTCAGCAATTTCACTGGTCCAGCCCCTTTTCCCAGCAGGAATACAGAGTCAGTATTGCGAGCTCTTCCTCATTTTCAAAAGAATAAGGAAATCCAGATATTTTTATAGGATCTGCCATTTTTCAATACTGGCTCAAAAGTTTTAAACAATGTGTAGGCCGACAAACCCCATCTGTGGCCCATGGATCCCTACCCTATGCTTTACTTAGAATCTCTTTTTGTAAACTACTTAGTGTAATGTGCTATGCTCACTCACCTCCACAATCCTCTGCCTACATCTCTCCTCCCCACCTCCTTTTCCTGGAATCATTTCTACTCAACCTTTAAGATTCATTTCCAGTAGCAGTTATTCCTACAGAACTATCCATTTCTTTATACTTTCCTATTTCACAAATTTTTATAATAAACATGAGTAGCAGATGCTGTCACTGCCCTCCCACACCCCTAGGATCCCTTGGACATCTTCATGCACACCATGTTCTTTCACTCTCAACAGCTTCCGGCTATTGGAACCCACTTTCTCTTAATGTTTGGAGAGCCACAAGTTCCTGGGAATTTATGTCCCCCGAAAAGCAGCCCTTAGCCAACGAGTGGCAGGTGCAGGATATAAATACTCCAACTCCCTTGCCCCCAATGGGGATAACTCCAAAATAGACTGTCTCCAGTCACCCTTGCAGATTGAGCCAAAGTTCTCCTCTGCAGGACTTTGCTTGGTATCACATACTTCCTTGTGGTTTTGCTGGAAACACTTCCTGACAGATCAGTTTAAAATGAGTCCTATTCCAGGGTCTGCTTCTGGGATCTGTGACAGATAGCTTCTGACATGGCCTCCAATGATCTCCATCTCCTTATGTTCATGCCCTTGTGAAATCTCCTCCCTTGAGTGTGACTTTCTTCTAAGTCTAAAGATGATGGGTGTCACCTCCATAATTAGGTTAGAAAAGATTATGCCATATCTTGCTGGACGACTCTCTGTATTGTCCTTCCATTTTGCATGCTTTGATAATGCAAGCTGCCACGTGGGAGAGACCCAAGCAGCAAGGAACTGACAGTGGGCTCTGGCCAACAGCCAGCAAAGAACTCAGTGCTGCCAACAACCACTGAGTGAGCTTGGAAATAGATACATCCCCAAATGAGTCTTCGGATGAGACCATGTGCCAACACTTGATTGTAGCCTTGTGCAAAACCATGAAGCAGAGGACCCCGCTAACTCACAGCCAGACTCTTTTTTTTTTTTTTTTTTTTTACAGCCAGACTCTTGATCCACAAAAACTATGAGATAATAAATTTGTGTTGTTTTAAGCCTCTGGGTTTTGGGGTGATTTGTTATGTGGCAATAGGTAACATATAGGATCTCAACATAAAAAAACAGGTAATATAGTTACCCTTGAACAACATGGGTTTGAACTGCATGGGTCCACTTATTTTTTTCACTAAATATGTAATATAGTACTACATGATGGGCAGTTGGTTGAATCCCCAGATGCAGAACCAGACAGGAAGGGCCAACTGTAAAGTTATATGTAGATTTTCAACTGTGCGGGGGTCAGCACCCCAAATCCCTGCATTGTTCAAGGGTCAACAGTAATTCTATAATTAGAAAATATTCCAAATCAGACATCTTTTCCAAAAAGCCATTTCTGAATCCCCAGGCCAGAGCCTTTGTGTCCCCTCTGTCATGGTTCTCATAACCCTGAATTTAATCATCAATATCCCTTGGCTCTCCCATGTCTCCCCAACTTATCACCTCAGGGCAGACATATGGGAGAGAAAAGGGCTGATATATTTCTTTAACTTATCACCTAAGCATAGTACCTGGTATAGAGTGGATGCTTACTGAATGTTTATTAAAGTAATTAATTTATTTGTTAATTGTTTTCACTATGAGATTTTGGCCAAATGTCTCCCTCTACTCCATCATTCTCCACATGCCAAATCAAGCGTACAGCAGGCCTTTAGTACTCAGCAACATCTCCACTCTATGCATCCTCTATGTCACTTTCTAAGCAGTTTCTTCTTTTCCATCATCAGGGTGCTTATCAATTTCACATTGACACTTCATCCCATCTGTTTGATTCATCTGTTGGATGGTCACTTGCTGCCACTTCAGAGCAACAGGGAGTTCACTCTTCCTTTCATACCCCTCTGGGAAGCCCAGAGAAATTATCTCTGATTGATGTGATTTCTTCTTTTGGTCCTAATGAAAAGTTACAGAAAAACCCAGCCCTACTTTGCACCACACTTGGAAGAAATCTGCTCAGCTTTTGTCTGCCAACCACAGCAAAAACTTGATTAACCAGGACTCAGCAAACAGTCATTTTTTGTTGTTGTTGTTGTTTGTTTGTTTGTTTAGGGTTCTTTTTTCCTGGTTAGCTGAGGGATAAAACTGAAAATGCCATTAATTTCCTCCCTTACTACTTGGAAAAAGAATCAATATGTTAGCCCACAATGCTGTTCACTGTAAATAAATCCCCCCAAAGAGATTGTGTCTCTCTGAAAGAGATGAGCATTCTGCAGGCCAGAGGAGTAAAGATGGTGTTAGAAACTAGGCTGGGGCTTCCCTGGTGGCGCAGTGGTTGAGAGTCCGCCTGCCGATGCAGGGGACACGGGTTCGTGCCCCGGTCCGGGAAGATCCCACATGCCGCGGAGCGGCTGGGCCCGTGAGCCATGGCTGCTGAGCCTGCGCATCCGGAGCCTGTGCTCTGCAGCGGGAGAGGCCACGGCAGTGAGAGGCCCGCATACCGCAAAAAAAAAAAAAAAAAAAAAAAAAGAAACTAGGCTGAATCAGCAGAGGGCTTTGAAGGGTGGAATTTTTTATTTAAAAAATTATTGCTATCATCATATTCCTTGTCTTTGCCCTTCTCCTCGAAGCAAAGAATAGTCTGTATTCTGGTTATTTGAGGGTTCCAGATTCTTAAAGTCCAGCTCATATAAGTTGTATTCTAATTAATATTGTCTAAATCCAAGCTTGTTAATGTCTCATATTCTACCTACTCAATGGGTAATCATAGCCTCCTGAGCATCTTAGATCCTACTCCCCCTCCCTCTGAAACACATGGAACTCTTACTCAGTTCCTTCCCATGGTCTGTGGCATTGTGAGAAATGGGAACCCTTCCTTGTTCCTAAACTAACAGATCTTTTCAACTCTAGGGGAGGAAGAAGAAGCCAGGATGGGTATTTCATACCCTGACCAAAATTCAACACCATTTCAAGGAAAAGGAATTATAAAGAAAGGAAACAGATTATTGAGCACTGACTCTATGCCAGGCACTAGACTGAGATTGCATTTTTATGCACTTTTTATGATCATCGCTTCTGAGGCCCTATATGATCCAGCCCCTGCCTACCCTTTGGACTACATCTCTTCCCAGGCCCCCACATCACTTCCCATGCTATGGCCTTGCTGGCCCCTTCCTTTCTAGAGCATGTCTAGCTCTTCCTACCTCAGAACCTTTGCACTTGCTGTTCCCTCTGCCAACAATGCTCTTCTCCTGATCTTCGTGTGGCTCACTCCTTGTCAGCCCTCATTTCCCAATTCAGTGTCATCTCAGAGAGGCCCTCCCTAGCTAAGATGCCCACCTTCCATGCCCAGCCATTCTCTTATCATGTTCCTTAATTGCATTTTCTCCATAGTCCATCATCATTTTTAATTAACTCAATTATTGTCTGCCTCCTCATGAGAATATAAACTCCATAATGACAAGGAACTTTCCTGTCTTACTACTGAGAGACCCACATGCCAGTACCTGCCTGCCATGTCACAGAAGCTCAATAAATATTTGTGGGGCTTCCCTCGTGGTGCAGTGGTTAAGAATCTGCCTGCCAGTGCAGGATACACGGGTTCGAGCCCTGGTCGGGGAAGATCCCATGTGACGTGGAGCAACTAAACCCATGTGCCACAACTACTGAGCCTGCACTCCAGAGCCCCCAAGCCACAACTACTGAAGCCCGTGCACCTAGAGCCCATGCTCCGCAACGAGAGAAGCCACCTTAATGAGAGGTCTGTGCACCGCAACGAAGAGTAGTCTCCGCTCGCTGCAACTAAAACGAAAGCCCACATGCAGCAACGAAGACCCAATGCAGCCAAAAATAAATAAATTTTTTTAAAAATAAAAATAAATAAATATTTGTGCAATGAATGAATAAATAACTTTCTCTCTAATCCTCCCAAGATAAATATTTTTATGATCCCCATTTACAGAGGAGGAAGTTGAGGTTCTGAGCAGATAAGGAAACTACAAGTTTACACTACACAGCTAGTGGGTGAGAGCCAGACTTCTGACCACAGACCTAACTCCAGAGCCTGAATTCTCCATCACTACTAGCTACTGTGTGGGAAGACAAGAGATTATGCTTTAATCAATTGTTTTCCAAATTCTGTTAATGAAAAATGTCTGAGCAGCTGTGATGAGAAAATAAAGTCTTTTATCAGCCCACAATCACGAGTATGTCATACAAGGGATGTGTCTCCAAATCAAACACTGCTATTTTCTCAAATATCTGAATTGAATGGAATTTCAAGAAACCATTGTGTCTGTGCTTCTCAGATGCACCCCCTTTCTGAAAGATCCTCTCAACAGGCAGATGAGGTGCAAGCAGTAGAATGGGTGATGCAGGCATCTGTCTAGGATGGTTGGAGTGGATGTATTTGATGAACCTGTGTTTGATGTGGGCTGTCTGACCTCACCGCAAACCTTCTCACCAAAGCGGCCACCCAACCAGCATGGAAGCAACTGTGCAAAATCGTGGGAACTGGGTCCTGCAGCCCTAACGGTGGTCATTTTCTGCGACCCTCTCCTTTCATTAACACCAATGCTTATACTCCCATCTTCACTTCAGTTTAATATTCACCCAACATCCCGTCTTTTGCTTTCCCTCTTGTTTCCAGCTCAAAGCTCAAAAGCCTCATAAGAAAGGACTGAATTTTACTTCCTGGATCTTGAACCTTGGGTCATCTTAAAGAAGCGCCTGCACGCCACACCCTCATCTGCCAGTCCTTCCTGAGCGGGACTGATTTAGGAATTGCTCCAACCCAGCTTCGGAGCCCCAAACAACAAACCCAGCTAGATATCCCTACCCTCGTTCCACTTACAAGAAAAAAAAATAGCTACGTCATCACACTTACTGTACTGAAAATTTCTGACCCAAAGAGAGAACTTCATGGAGGTGACCTGACAATAGGCAGATGCTTACTGCCCTGTAACTGGCTACAGAATCAGAGACAGGAATTACAGTTCAAAGGCAAAACTTGCACTGTCTTTTCATTCCTATTTTTTCTCACTTCAAGTCTTTTTTATTAAGAAAATCATAATGTTCTCTAACTACATGACACTTTCCATCTTTAAACATTAACTAATTAATTGACTGAAATGGTATCTTGGGAGCATTTATCATCTATCCCATTAGCCAGAGAGCCAGACAACTGTCTATAAAAGCTGTTGAACACTCAATGGAGGCTTTGTTTTTCTGCTTGTCTTCCCAGGAATGTTTCTGTGTGTGTGTGTGTGTGTGTCTGAAGGCGTAATGGAAAAAATCAAGAGAGGATTTTGCTTCCACCAACCACTATAAAAATCGACCTCTGGGAGACATGGAATTTCAATTGTGAAATAATCAGTCTTGGAAATTGTCCTGTCCTCCAGGAAAAGAAAAAATAAGTAGTTTAACAGCAATTGCCCTTCAAAACAATTACTAGTTATAATGTCTATAAAGGAAAATACCCTGGAGACCATTACTCCTAATAAAGCCGGGCAAATCTATAGAAAGGAATTAGCTGGCATGTCTAAAATCTGACAGGAGAGCTCTTGGGAGTGGGTCAAAAGGGGGGGCATGCTCCGTTCCGACAGGCTTATAAACCCAAATCCAAAGCTTTAGGAAGCTTACCACCTGGGGCAAGCCCCCTTCCGCAAATTGGGAAGATTAACACATGTCTCAAGGAAATCAGGCCAGGACAATTAAGAGATGAGAACCCAAGTTATTCTTCCTGACCTTCCTTCCACTCTCTCCCGTCCCAGCTTTCTTCCCTCAACTTCGCCTCAAGTGGTTGCCATGGTGTCTGGAATTCCACTTGTGAGTCATGCCCTGCCATAGGGTTCAGCATCGCCCTGTCCCCACGGTCCTCTGAAAGATGTAGAGATGCCTGGGAAGAGTTACATCACATCCCTAAGGCCTTGGAATGAATATGACTGTCAGATCCCATCTGTTTGGAACGAAATGTTCTGTGGTAGAAGGATATTGGAAGAAAGAGAGAGAGAAAAGCAGCCCAGAGAAAAGAAGTGGGCGGCAGCAGTGAAGACAGACAAACGGAAAGAGTCAGTCTGGTTTCAAGTTCTCAGCCACTTAACCTGCCATGAAACCTGAGTCAGGTCATTTGAACCCTGATCCTCAGACCTCAGATCTTCATCTGTAAAATGTGGGGAGAGGACAGGGTACGAGAAACCTGGTGTTTTAGGTATTTCTCAGTTGCAGACTACAGAAATCACTTCAGCTACTTTAAGCAGAAAGGAACACATCACTAGCTGTAAACTGACTTAGAAGCACTCAAAGAGTTGGAGCTTCCAGGAACAACTCCCTGCCCCAAAATCTCCCTACCTCTATGATGATCGGGAAAACTGCCACCATTGCTACAAGAAGTCACCAACTCAGGGAGCTAATGGCTATAGAACCACTTTGACTCTGCAGTGATCCACCCGCAAGGTGGATTGCATTATGCCCTTCTCCCCTCTAACTCAGTTCTAAATTCAAGACTCGCAGGGTGCATTTGATTTGTAAAACCTGAATGATATCCAGGATCCTAGCTGCAAGGGAGTCTTGGAAACGTACCTTTTAGGTTTCCAGCCTCTGCAATACAGATAGCATAGTTGACAGATGCTGGAACAGAAGTTGAAGGAGACTGTCTATAAGGTGTATCCCCCACATTACTGAGTTGTCAAGAGAACTGAATGAGATGGTGTTTATAAAGTGCCATTAATAGCTTCCCAATAAATGTTAGTTTCCCTTCTCTTTGCCAAAATTTTGGTACAAGTTGGCCCTGTGAATCATCCTAAAATAACAGAAGGAAGAAATCTGGGAGCAGAGACTGGATCTTCCTAACTCACGTGTGAAGTTTATTTGGGCATCTTCTATTTAGCATCCATATCAAATATCAGAGTTGTCCCTACTTAAGGTGTTCTCCTACCATCAAGTAAAGATGCAACCATCTTAAAAAGAAGGTTTTACCCTTTGTAAACAAAATTTTCAAAGGGACCTCCCTCTGGATAATTACATTTACTTTACCAATTTAACCAGTGTTTATTGGACACCTACTAGATGCCAGGCAGATGTGATTCCTTCTCTTCAAGGAGTTAAAAGTCTCGGAAGAATAATTGTACAAAACTTATAAAATTGCAAATTCTGATAAAAACTAAGAGAAAAGAACAGGGTTCCATGAACCAGAAAGGGCAAAACCGATTCTATTCAGGGAGTCAGGAAGGACCTCATTGAGAAAATGATGTCTAAGCTAAGACCTAAAGGATAATAAAGATTAACCAAGTAAAGAGCAGGAGAGAAGAGCATCTCTGGGAGAGGAAACAGCATGTGCAAAGGCTGTATGTTTAAGAAACCAGAATACCAGCATGGCTGGAGTATTCTGAGTGAGAAGGAGAGAGAATGGGGTAAGAATTACCCTATGTACCCAAGACTATTATCTGGGGGTGATATTTTCCATGAGGTTGGAATCCAGACATGTTAGGTTACTAACATTTCACAAAAGTAACATCTGAAGCAATGTTTGCCCAACTTTCTGCATCTTAATTGTTTCCACCTCCCATCACATGGGCCTATCAGATTCTTACACTTGGAAATTTAAAACGGAGATACAGGCTGATTTGGTCAGAGGGTGTTAGAAGCAGGAAAAATAAGGTCATAAAGAGGAAGAGCCAGAGCCCTGGGCAAGTGGAAAGTGATCAAGAGCAGAACCTAAGATCTCGATGGCAGATGCCAGTCTGCAGAGAGGAGACTGGAGCAGATGTGCAAAGATGAGCCCCCCAGAGAGAAAGACACAGAGAACGTCTGGCTAACAACATTCCAGGTCCCACGAGGTCCAGCTGTTATGGTGGGTCCCCTGAGAACCTTGTGTCCTGACAATAAAACTTCCTATTCACTTTATTTTTTTTGAATGTGTTTCTGTTCCTTGAAATTAAACAATCACTGCCTAAGAGATTCAACAAAGTGGAGAACTGAGGCCACCCTTCCTTAAATCAGATCTGAAATGCTACCCTGTCTTGCAAACAGGTCATAATAACCATGACCGTGTGCCCCACCACCTTCTCAAGGCCTTTGCACAGGCTGTTCCCTCTGCACAGAAAGCTCTTCCACCCACATCTTGCAAAACTAGCTCTCACTCAACATTCCAGGCTGCCCCCTTCCAGTATCATTTCCCCAGAGTCCCACTCTAAGGTGGACCCATGCTCTCGGAACTTCCCCTTTGCATCATGCAACCCACTTGATTACTTGTCCAATGGCTGCCACCTCCCCAGATGCTACACTCGACATGTGCCTGCCCTGTTACCTATGTCTCCAGGGCTTGGTGTGTCGGGCACATAGTAGCTGCTCAATAAACATCTGATTAATGGCTAATCAATAGTCTAATAAGACCAAACTGACTTTTTAGCTCTCCTTTACTCTATAGAAAAAAAAAGTTTTATTGTAGCCTACTGGGTGTTCTACCCTGAGCAAGGTGTTGGAAACATGAAGATGAATTAGATGTAATCCCCGTGTTTAGAAGCTCATGGTTTAGGAAAACAGATGGATATGTAAATAAATAAGTTTATTATAATGTAATTGTAACATAACATGAGTACTAGGAGAGATAGAGAAAGGGAGACTATCACAGGAATGTTAAAAATAACTTACTTTGGATGACAGGAAAAAAAGAAGGATGGAGGAGGGGGTCCTGGTATCCCCTGTACCACCACCACTCTGAATTTCCTCAGAAAATAAACATAGTGGACGTCTGTTGCTTGGCTGTTCAGCATCTCTTCTCCCTTATTGCAGAAACAGCACCCCATTTTTCCTTTCAGAGAAACACCTCACCACTCTCTCAGTCCAAGTGGTTTAGATGGACCAAGCCAACACCCCCACCCCAGAGTCAGGGGTGGGTACGTGTCCCAGGGCTCAGTCAGTATATCCAGACCCACAGCAGTGGTTCAGAAAAGATATAACAAAGGTTAGCCAACAAGAGCCAATCTCAGGATTCTTGGAGGGAATCAAATCAATGAGAAAGACAAGCTCTTTTTCATTGAGCTGCTGGGTCCCATATTGTGATTCTGAGGGAGAAAACCTCCTAAGAAAGAAGCTCACAGGGAAAGTAGCAGGTTGGAGAGAAAAAGATGCTTCTGATGACATTGTTGGAACATCTGTGTCCAACTACATCTATCCTGGATTTTTCAGTGATGGGTCAATAAATTCTACTTTTTTTAAATATTAAACCAGAATTTCCCAACCTTAGAACTACTGACTTTTTTGGCTGGATGGGGGCTGTCCTGTGCTTTGTAGGATGTTTAGCAGCACCTTTGGTTTCTACTCACTAGAAGTCAATAGCCATCCTCACCCCACAGCTGTGACAACCAAAAATGTCTCCGGTCATTTCCAAATGCTCCCTAGGGGGCAAAACCACTTCCAATTGAGGACCACTGGTTTAAACCAGTTTGGATCTATTGCTTGTAACCAAAAAGAGTTATGATGTCATATGAACCCACCAACTAATTCCTTACCTAATTTCCAGGAATAATTTTTATTCCTACATTTCTTTCCTTTCCATGGTACCTGAAACATAGAAAGCAAAGCCAAACAGTCTATTTTGTATTTAAATACTGTAGTAAATGAAGCAAGTCAATCAGATCAAGAACAACTTAGAACTCAGTTTCAGCAGTACGTTTTATAAGTGGCAGATTTGGGTACATTGATTACACCTTTTTCTTCCTTTTAAAAATTTAAACATCTTCCCTAATTTACTTTCTTTATTTTAGAATTTTCAGCAGTCAATTTTCTTTTATCCACAGGCCTTGCCTTCGACAGGAAACTAATCAATAAGAAATTATATCTTTGCCAGGCTATTTTAAAGTAATGTAACTAACATATTTCTCTCTCATTCATGGCTCTTGATTGTGAAATAAAAACAAAGTCAGTGGAGATTCCACACTACATTCCTGAAACTCCCATTTCATCGCACTCCATCACGGCCAGCTTCAGCTATCAGAGCCATTTCTCCTGATGGCCCTACTTTAAGTGAAGCTTGTGTTTGATCATCAACCTCATATTGTAAACTGAAGCTCAGCTGAAAATGAGCTAGCCCTTCAGAATGAGGCATGGCAGGGTGGTAATTATTAGCAAAACACTCAAAGCAGACAGCCTGCATTCACTAATTCTATCTGAAATTCTTTTTATGCCAGTTATTACTCTTATCATTATGATACTGACCCACATTTTGGCTCCTAAACTGGAATATCCCTTTCAAGAAAATGTCACGTTGTGTTGAATAAGAAAATCAAAATGAAGTTTCAAGATTCACTTTGTTATACAGCAGAAACTAAAACACCATTGTAAAGCAATTATACTCCAATAAAGATGTAAAAAAAAAAAATGAAGTTTCAAGGTGAGTACAGCTACCATCTTTTCAATTGTCTTTGAAAACAGCAGCCAGGAGAGTTTTCAAGACACAGGCACAGCTAGACATATGATTACACTTCATACACGTACTTGTGTATCTGAAGACCACTGATGCCAGGGAAAGATGGAGAGGGAAAGAGAGTGGACAGTGAGTGCCCTTCCCCCAGTGCACACGGGACATGCTTGGTGACTGCTGACCTGACCTGGTTTCTCGGGGTGGGAAGAGGGGAGAAATTCTGCTGCCGGAACCATCAATAATATTAATTGGAAAGTTATACGATCTTTTATTGGATGGAGAGAAATCATCCTTTTGGGGTAGCAGCTTGAGAGTCTGCCAAGTTACTGACTCAAAGGCTCACGCATGGGTGAACAGGTCATTGGGAGCACGCTGACCAAACACCTCAGAGCATGTACATTCTTGAGCCACGAGACCAACATCAGCCAAGAACTCGTGTCTAAGTTTGACCGAATGAGGCAGGCAGGAAATGAGACTTCCCAGGATGACTGGATGTCACAGAACTCCACTCCTGGTTGCTCCATGCTAATGATATTATAGCAAAGCAGGCACATGCCATGAAGAAAGTAGTAACAGGATGGGACAGGACGTGATCTAGCCAACTCCATCTTGAAGGCAAATAAGGCAAGGAGTTTGGGAGGCAGTTGTGCATTTATTCTTTCAGCAAAATGACTGAGCCCCTACTCTGCACCTGGCACTGTCCAAGGCTCTCAGGATACAAACTAAACAGAGATCCTTACACTTGTGGAGCAAACACTGTAGTAGGCAAAGGGTGAAGTTTTGAGGGGATGGTCAAGGGCTGCAGATAAAGGGATTGTATTAAGCCTGAACTCTTCCTATGTCCTACAAGCCTATTTAACCCCCACGACTTTGACAGAGGTGAGTCTAAGTAAACAGAATGCTTCCCACATCCACGTGTCCTCCTCCATCTTATCTGCCATGGAAGCATACTCCCGTCTCCAGAACAGGGAGATGGCAAAGCAGCATCTCCTGGGTGGAAGCTGCAGTGAGCTAACTTGAGCTGTGGCCAACGCTGGCAAGTTTCTGCTTAGATGAATCACCCATCCCTAGCTGCCAACAACAAAGTTTCAACCTCCATGAGCCCTGAGAATTAATTCACAGAAGAGTCAGCAAAACAACAAGAACTAACACATACTGCACCTGCTCTGTCCACCCCTTCACAGATATCATATCTCATTTCATTTTCACAGCAATCCTATGAGGCATGTACACGTTGCCCCCATCTCATAGGCGAAGAAACTGAGGCTCAGAGAGAATAAGTGACTTCCATAAGGTCTGTCTGACTCCAAAGTCTATGGCCTTTCTGCATTGCTAAGCTGCCCACTTCTTCCAGTAAAACCCAACTCATTAGCATGTGAGTATTAAAAAATCAGTGACGTGAGTCTCTCCTGGGGCTGGCTCTGTGCCCACCCCCAGAGAGGGCACTGTGAGGGGCATGGAATTAAGATGCAGTCTCTCCTCTCCTGGGACTAACAGTCTAGCTGAGGAAACAAGGTGGAAAAATACTCATCCAATTTTTAACAATACTGACATTCCACCCTCACCCATTATCTTGTACGAATACTCGTGGGTCTCAGAACATGCCATGCCCCTGCACAAGCCTGCAATCCCTCTCGCCCCTCCTCTCTCCTCTTACCCAAATCCTCGTCATCCCCCAAGAGTCAGCTTCTCTAGGAATCTCCACTAAACCCCCAGTCTGTTCAGTTGCCTCTCTTCTATGTACCCAAAAACCTCCACCAGGAAACTTATATCTCGAAGAAGGAATTTCAGTAAGAACTTCAGGAGTGGGGAGGAAACAAAAGCCAGAGGTGGGAAGGTGGGAAAAGATAAAGGGGATGAGAGATGTGTATTGTGGTCCATGGGGGAACCATCTCTGACAGCAAACTAACAGCCAGGTATGGAACAGGATGGAGCTAGGGAGGGTATAACCATAAGACATATTAGTCAGTGTACTCAGAACCCAATTAATTACAATGTTTCACTTATTTTCACTAGGTGCCTCCTCCTCAGGAAGTATACCTGATCCTCACAACTAAGAAGTAGGTAGTAGTACTGTCATCCCTGTCTGATGGAAGAAGAAACTCAGATGTTCAGAGAGGTTAGTAAGTTACCAAAGGTCACACAGCATAAAGACCCCCAGGCAGCAGAGCCAAGTGGTTAAGATCACACACTCCAGTGTCAGGCAAAAAACAGCCCTCAACTTCTGGCCCTGTGACCTTGAATAAGACTTCTCTTCTCTAACACTCAGTTTCCACATCTGTAAAAGGGGACTAGAAGTCTCTACTTTCTAGAGTTGTTGGAACCATCAAATGATTATATAAGACTTCAGTCAGCCCTTGACATCTGTGACCACCTTTATCCCACCCATCAGCACTGCTTTTGTTTTGCCTCAGTCAGCTGCAAAACCATTTGCATGAAACCCTGGCCCCAGCTGTTCTCCAGGAACATCAGGGCTTCCTCTTGAAACGGGGTGGACAAGTTTCTGAACTCCTGTCTGACTGCACATCCTCTTCCTTAAAAAGCCACCAGTTTCGCATTTCCTTTCTAAGCTGCCAGGAAACAAATGCCAGCGGCTTGCTCTACAGAATCGTTTGAGAAATAATTAGTTTGCCTTCCTCAAAGGCCAGAGTTCAGTCCTGAGATATTTAAAACTCTACTGATGGCTTAAAAAAAATATCACAATGGAGATGTCAAAACAGCAATGTGTTCTAACACATGACGTTTGGGGGTGGGGGGAGTAAAAAATGTAAATGGATTTACCAAAATAATCTCAAGGTAAGACCTTTGAGGTTTGATACAACAGAAATGTCATATTGTTTCAAGTTTCTTTTTTTTTGCAAATTTGTTTTCCTCCTTTGAGGGCCCTGAGAGGTTTGTCATGAAAAAGAACTAACAACTTTTCTCAAAAGGAAAAAAAAAAGCATAATTGTATTTTTTAAAGTAGTCTTAACAATTTTCAGCTGTTTCTTTATGAGCTTAATGCAATTCTCAAACACAAGTAACTGATTTCTCCAACTGGGAGATGTACTGAGTACCCAATGGACACCAAGTTCTGTACTGAGTACTTTAAATATTTCTTTCATTTTAGTCCTCACAGATGCTCAGTGAGGCAGGCATGATTTCCCCCCCTCTGCAGAGGAGGTAACAGAGACCTCAGGCACAGGAACATGGGGTTAATAAAACACATTGTCAGATTTGAGCCCAAGTCCGCCTTTATCCTGACTCCATGTTCTTTTCTGCACATTTCAAGAGCCCTCTGCTCCATCCAGACCCATGAGGGCTAACCACCCAACATTATCAGACAAGGCAACAAATACAATCTTATTAACTGAAGGGCATGGCTAGCAAAAAGCAATAAAGAGTAAACCTCGAAGAGAAGCAGGTCTAATAAATGCCCATATACTCAAGAATGTGTCCTCTCCCAACTGGCCTGCCTGGCAAAACCTTCTACCTCACCTCCTACCACTTCCCACTTTGCCCTTTATGCTCTGTTAAACACCAAATCTCATATATTGCCCAGAACTATTCACATCTCATGTCACTGTGCCTTTGCAAATGCTGTTTCTCTTTCCCAAATGTTCTTCCTTCATAATCTGCTTGGTGCACTCCTATTCACCCATCAAAACCCTAATGAAACAGAATCTTTTGGAAAAAGACTTCATCCCTCTCCCACTCCTAGACCCAAAGGAATTCATCAGTTCTTCCCTAGTCCTTTCTCTGTATCATGTACATGCTTATGTGTTTGTAGTCATCACAGTATTTGGGGTTGTCCTCTTGGTTGGTTGGTTGGTTGGTTGGTGGTTGGTGGGTGGGTGGGTTTGTCTACCTTATCTGTTCCCCTCACCAGAGTGACTTTCTAGCAGGCAGGAGCTACGCCTTAATCCACCTCTGTATCCCCCACGCCCAGCTCAGAGCCGGAGTCAAAACAAGCATCTAATTGAATTGGATAAAAATTGAAAATGAAAACAAATATCATGGAGAACTAGAAGAAAGGGAAGCAACTGCTAATGTTGTGAAAGTTTGTTACAGAGCAATCAAGCAGACCATGTTTTCCTAATACAGATTAGAGAACTGGCACAGAGGCAGGACGGAGCAGCAGTGGGGACTCAGACTCTCTGGACATCTGCTGGGTGTCTCATCTGATCAACCTTCGCCTTGCCTTGCTGACGATTTCATCTTTCAGAAGTCAGAGGAAGCAACAAGGGAGATGGTTACTTGGCACTAAATCCTGGCAACAAGGAAACACTGGTTAATGAAAAAGTGGCGAAATCCTTGGGAGAAAAAAAAATAAAATGGGCACGTAATCTTCGAGTTTATGATGGTGCAGGAAAAGGAGAACGAAAACAAGCATTCATTAAACGTCTACTGTATACCACCTACATTACACGTGTTACTACGTTTAATTCTCACAACAACCCTAGAAGGTGGGTATAAGTCTCTTCGATCTACAGAAAAGAAAACCAGAAAATGCAGAAAGGTAAAGTCATTCGCCCAAGGTCACACAACGCAAGTCTGTCTCCCGCAAAACCTCAAATTCTAACCTCACACTGAGTAAAAATCAGGGTATTGCCTGACACTCAACCTGGTCTTGCAGAAAAAGAGGTGTCAATCAGTATAAGCTAGGTGATGCTACAGGAACAACACACACACACACATACACACACAGACCAAAATCGCATCTGTGACACAACAAAAGTGATTCTTCGAGCCTTGGCAGCTTTCTAGGACGGCAGCCACTGTTCTTTGTGTGGTGGCTCAGTGTTCATGGAGCTCATGGACCCTCCAGCTCAACAGATGCCTCAGGGTTTGCCTCAATCAGGGAAAAAAGCCCCAAAGATCTCACGCCAGGAACTGAATGCCTCTGCCCAGAAGTAGCAGCATCGCTTCCACTCACGGGACCTAACCTAATGCCAAGGGGCAGAGAAATGCAATTCTCTACCAGAAGGAGAAAGAACCAGAAGTGGCTGAGTGCCAAAAGTCCCAACCATAGCAGTTTTTGTAAAATTGAGAAAGTCTGCTCACTGGGCAGCAAGGAACACCTGGCAGATCCTGCCTCTGCAAACTGGCAAAAGAGAGAGGAGAAAACACAAAAACAAAAATTAATAATTAGATAGCAATTCTCAAAGAAAGAGATGGGGACAAAGGAGAATTTTGTTATGGAAGATGGTGGTTCACATCCAAGTACCAACAAGCATGTGGGGAAGGTCCGTGCTTATGAACAAGGCCCCGCACCACAACTCAAAAAGGAAATGTTGTGCAAAACAAACAAGAGCATCTCAGTCCACTTGGGCTGTTATAACAAAAATACATGGATGGGGTGGCTTAGACAACAGGAATTTATTTCTCACAGTTCTGAGGCTAGAAGTCCAAGAGCAGGGTGCCAACTTGGTCAGGTTTGACGAAGGCCCTCTTCCTGGTCTGCAGACAGACACTTTGCTATATCCTCACAAAATGGTGTGAGAAAGCTCTGGTCTCCTCCTCTTCTCATAAGGGCACTAATCCCATCTTGGAGGCTCTACCCTCATGACCTCAACTAAACGTAATTATCTCCCCAAGGCCCCACCTCTTTGTATCATCCCTTCGGGGACTGGGACTTCAACATACAAATTTAAGGGAGACACAAACATGCAGTCCGTAACAGGGAGGCCCAGAGAAACTGTCTGCCTGTTCCATTTGTACCACTGCCAGTGAGAAGGAAGATGAGGCATCAAAAGCAATTGACAGAATAAGCAAAAGGGAAAAAATGTCGAACATCACTAATCATTAGGGAAATGAAAATTAAAACCACCATGTAATACTACCACACACCTATTAGATTGGTTAAAATAAAGAATACCGGGCTTCCCTGGTGGCACAGTGGTTGAGAGTCCGCCTGCCGATGCGGGGGACGCGGGTTCGTGCCCCGGTCCGGGAGGATCCCACATGCTGCAGAGCAGCTGGGCCCGTGAGTCATGGCCGCTGAGCCTGCGCGTCCGGAGCCTGTGCTCCACAACGGGAGAGGCCACAACAGTGAGAGGCCCACGTACCGCAAAAAAAATAAAAAATAAAAATAAAATAAAATAAAGAATACCAATAACACCAAATGCTGATGAGCATCCAGAGAAAACAGAAGTTTCATACATTGCTGATGGGAATGGAAAATGATGCATCTGCTTGGGAAAACAGTTTTGAAGTTTCTTAAAATTTTAAAATATATATACCAATAAAAATTAAAAAATAAAATAAAATACATATACCATATGCCTCAGAATTTTACTTCTGAGTATTTTATCCAAGTGAACTGAAAAGCTGCACATGAATATTTACAGCAGCTTTATTTGTAAAACCCAACACTGAAACAACCCAAATATCCTTCAACAGGTAAATGGATAAACAAGCTGTGGTACATCCATACCATGGAATATTACTCAGCAACAAAAAGGAACAAGCTATTATAACACAAAATAACTGAAATAATCGCAGACAATGTTCTGAGTCAAAAAAGCCAATCTCAAAAGGCATGTTTTTACCATGAGATCCCATGGTTGATTAGAAAGAAGCAGTGTGGTGTTAAGTGCCTGACAATTAGCTTTTTTCATTGTAATATAAGTGCATGCCTGACATTAAGCTTTTGATTGCTGAGGTATACATTTCAAAGAAATTCATCTCAAATAAACCCACTGCCAGCTATACAACTATATAAAGAGCCAGGCCACCCCACCCATGAAGTTTCCCTTTTAGAAAGCCCTGGTTGACCTAGATAACTGATCATTTGAGTGACCCTGCTTTTCCCTTCCTGTGCTTTAATTCCCGCTCTCATGTTTTAAACTCACCAATAAAGAGTGAACCTGCGAAACCCTACGCACGCCACCCACAACCAGAATGAAGGCAGAACCCCAGGTCTGCTAGTGTGCGCTCTTGCTCTCTAGCGTGTACTCCTGTTTCTCACCTCCTGACCAAACCTCTTGCTATGTGGCCCCGCACCATGTGTACCCCCCAGGACCTGTGAATAATAAACCTTGTTTTTTCAAAGTTTAAAAAAAAAAAAAAACAGCAGTTGACAGGTATACACAAGAGTTTCTTGGATGCTCTTATGTGAAAAGCTATGAGCCAAAGCTGGAAGGTGCGACGCAAATAAACGGTGCTTTGGAAATGGAGGCGGGATAGCATGAGAGAAAAAGTGCTGAGCCTTTGCCACGGAGCTTGTGACCTTCCAGACCTTGATTTCTTGTATGTGCAATAAGAATGATAAACGATCTGCCTCAAAGGGTTGTTATGAGGGTTGAGAAGACCCTCCAGGTCATCTGCTTGTCAAAGTGCCTAGAAAATGTTAGAGCAAGGAAAAGATGGAGAAGAATAAAAAGATGATGATGACAATATGCCCTTTGATGGGATAAGTATCAACCTGGTCGTCCCAAGAACCTTCAGTCTTGTTAGCTCTCTGACTTCATTCCCATCACCTTGTTCTTACCTGAACTTTGCTCCATTCCAGGTACATCAGCCTTTTTGCTTTGATTTGAACGTGCCAGGAAAGTTCATGCCTCAGTGCCTGGACACTTTGGGGTTCCCTCTTCCTGCAATGCTCTTCTCGGGTCATGAGAGTGTGTCTTGCTGAATGTTATTTAGTTGTTGAAACCCTCCACAACTACCAACTTGAAATTACAACACCCGCTCCCTGTCCCACACTCTCTATCTGCTTTATTTTTCATATTGGCACTTACTATCTCCTAATATACAAAATAATGTACATATTTATTTTGTTTACTGTCCATTTCCCACCCCATTAGAATGTCTTCCCAAACTTATATGAACCCCCAGCCTAGAATAAACCAGGCACATAGTACACACTTATTATGTGTGACTTCTACTGTTGTTGCTACGGTGAGTTTGCCTTTCTTACCTCTGATCCAATACTTATTAATTTTATGTTTTAGCAACAGGGTTCGCCTTATTTCCAAATTCTGGGCCTCCTGCATCTTCTACCCCTTTTACCCTGACAGTCTGAGCTTCCATGACAAAACATTCTGAAGGGTTCTTGAAAGTGTGACCCAGTCCTCCACGTCGTCCTGCAAAGACCTGTGTCACTTCGGCCCCACAGCTGCCCATCACATCACTCCTCTTGAGCTTTGGAGCTGCTTGGACATCAACCTGTGGGAGGTGACCTGCATCCACAGTGTTCGAGACTCGTAGAATAGTCAGCATAAGTTCCAGGAGGTATCGTGCCTCCTCACCACAGGTCAGCATGAGCCTGTGAATATCAGTCTAGCTTTACCCATTTTGCATCAACTATATCTTTTTTTCAGGGGAAAGGGGTGTTCTTCATTTAACCTGGAATCCAGCTCATGTGATTCTGTACTGTGAATAATATGGAATACTTGTACTGGGCTCCATCAAGGGTTCTCACACTCAGTTAAAAGCAATGGTTTGCAAGTAGTTGTGACATCTGAATTTCTTGGACAATTTCTGATTACTTTTACAACACAATGACAACATGGGGGCCATTTTAATACCAGATCTTATTTGGATGAAAATACAAAAATTCTTGGAGGCAATGGAATAAGTACCCAGCTACAGATTATCTAGGGGGTATACACCTCCATTCCCTTCAGAAAAAGGGCCTCACATATACTGAGCATGTTCACAGTACCAGGTCCCATTATGAGCACCTCAGTGCGCTATGCCATGTCCACAAGAAGGGTAAGCTAAGCTCTACTGGTCCTATTTTTCAGATAAGAAAAGTGAGTTTTGTTATGGTTACCAGGGGGGGAAGGATGGAGAGAAGGGATAGTTAGGGCATTTGGGATTGACATGTACACACTGCTGTATTTAAAATGGATAACCAACAAGGTCCTACTGTATGGCACAGGGAACTCTGCTCAATGTTATGTGGCAGCCTGGGTGGGACAGGAGTTTGGGGGAGAATGGATACATGGATATGCATGGCTGAGTCCCTTTGCTGTGTACCTGAAACTATCACAACATTGCTAATCGGCTATACTCCAATGTAAAATAAAAAGTTAAAAAATATATATGTATAACTCAAAAAAAAAGTGAGGTTCAGAGAAGTTAAGATCATTCCCCAATTCTATGCATCTAGCAAGAAGCAGGGCTAGAAGTCAAAGTTATGCCTGCCTGGCTCTAAAGATTGTGGTATTGCCACTATGATGGATGGGAACTGAGGCAAACAAGCTGCTCAAAAAGTAAATGAATGGAAGTACTGGTAGACCTTCTTCTTGTGATACTTGAAGGAGCTGCTCTGAATCTACCAAAGCCAGGGCAAGGTGATGTGTTCAGACCCAATAGGTCCCTCACCTCATTTGGGAATTTATCACTACCCCCAGTAGACCCAGATCAGTGAAGGCATTTAATCGAATCCATTCATCCACCATTACTAATTGGTCTCCACAAGCCAACAAAAGAAAGATTCTGTTAATCCAATTGACCTTGGGACTGGCTTATCCTTTATCTCAATGCTCACTCAGATGGAGAAAAGTCCTCCAGGCCATGATCAGGAAAATGAGCAACCTCCACTAAAGATGGCAGCTTCTCAAAAGCCATCAACTTAATATCATAGGAGAAGAGGAGAGACAGATGGCAGATAAAGTACCTGGAAAAACCCAAAGATATACAAGGCCAGTGTAACAACTTATACATCCCACATTCCTCACAAATAGTACCATTCTCTCGATCTGATTGTCTTAAGAGACAAAGCACCTTTTGCACAGCCTGATATGCTCAGCCTTGATTTTTTATTTAAATGACTGGATATTTACGAGACAAAAGAGTGATGAAGATTCTTGGCTGAGTCAGCCAGACCTGGGTTTGAATCCCAAGTCCACTGAAGATAAGCTACAGGACTTGAGCAATTACTTAATGTCTCCAAGACTCCAAATTTCTTTATCTCTAGAAAAGGAAAAAACATAGCATCTCCCTGTCACTGAGTTGTGAGTTAAGTAAAGAAATACAGGTAAATCCCTGACACAAGGCCCAGCGCATAGGCAGTACTCAGTGAATGTTGGCTATTATCTCTAAGAAAGAAAATGGTTAGCTCGTCGATAAGTTGTAGAGGTCAACGTCAGTGCTGAAAATGCCTCTTTGCCGTACCCTGAATCTTCTTCTCTTGACTGATATGCTTATGATTTCTGAATTTCAAGCTTCTCTTAATTCATTATTTTGGGTGTCAGTGGGGTGATTAATGTTCCCCCAGGACTCTTTCCTCTTCACCCTGCTGGACTTATGTTTCTACTGTACAATCTCATCCACATTATGGTTTTAGCCATCTACTCATTCCCTCAACAAACGTTAATCATCTGTCAATCACCAATTACTGTGCTCTACACACAGAGGACCGCAGAGTATATCCACTCATCTCCACCTGGATGCCCTATATACCTAAAACTTGAAGTGTCTGAAACTTGACCTTCCATCTTTCTCTTAAAACATGCTTCTCCTGCTGCCTCCTTTCTTGCTCAAAGGTTCCACCAACCAACCAAACGAAAATCATCTTAGACTTCCTCTCCCTCCCTCACTCTCTACATCCAACTGGTCTCCAATTCTTATGGATCCCAGGTCTGGATGGCTCTCCCATCCCGTGTCTCTCCATTCACAGCTATTGTGTTCATATTCAGGGCTTGGAGGTCACTACGGCAGCCTCTGATGCGGCCTCACTACTTCTAGTCTTCTCCAGGGGAGCCCCCATGCACAGCACAAAGTCATCCTCTGAAACATGATTCTGAATCTGCCACTTTCCTGTTTAAAAACTTTCAAGGATTCACAAAGCCTCCTAAATGAAACCTCTTCTCTTTAGCAAGGAAGGCCCACCATGATCCAGCCCTGCCCACCTGCCCAGCCCAATCTCTGGCCATCTCTCAGCCACCCCCTTCACAACAAGCTGCAGCCCACGCGCCTTTCACAGCTCTGCACCGCAGCATATGCTGCTCCCTCTTGCTCACAATTCCCTTCCTACTCCTCGGTTACTCAGCTAACACCTAATCGTCATCTTTCATGAGTTCAAATCCCCCTACAGGCCTTTTCTGATGTCTCCTCTCCAGGTTATATAAGGTGACCTTCCTCTGTGTTCCTTCTAGCATGTTCCTTCTATAATAAGTATGACACAGAATTGTTACTTGTTTTTTTTTTCTTTTCCCTCTATTCTCTCAAAATCAGACTGTCATCTCTGAGGGTAGAGATTCTGTCTTTATTTTCAATGTCAAACATATTTTAAGAATAAAAATAACATGTCTCCAAAGAAGACATACAGATGGGCAAGAAGCACATGAAAAGCTGCTCAACATCACTAATTATTAGAGGAATGCAGATCAAAACTACAATGAGGTATCACCTCACACCAGTTAGAATGGGCATCATCAGAAAATCTACCAACAACAAATGCTGGAGAGGGTGTGGAGAAAAGGGAACCCTCTTGCTCTGTTGGTGGGAATGTAAATTGATACAGCCACTATGGAGAACAGTATGCAGGTTCCTTAAAAAACTAAAAATAGAATTACCATATGACCCAGCAATCCCACTACTGGGCATATACCCAGAGAAAACCATAATTCAAAAAGACACATGCACCCCAATGTTCATTGCAGCACTATTTACAATAGCCAGGTCATGGAAGCAATCTAAATGCCCATTGACAGACGAATGGATAAAGAAGTTGTGGTACATATATACAATGGAATATTACTCAGCCACAAAAAGGAACGAAACTGGGTCATTTGTAGAGACACAGATGGACCTAGAAACTGTCATACAGAGTGAAGTAAGTCAGAAAGAGAAAAACAAATATCGTATATTAACGCATATATGTGGGATCTAAAAAAATGGTACAGATGAACCAGTTTGCAGGGCAGAAATAGAGACACAGATGTAGAGGACAAATGTATGAACACCAAGGGGGGAAAGCGGGGATGGGGGGTGGTGGGATGAATTGGGAGATTGGGATTGACATATATACACCAATATGTATAAAATCAATAACTAATAAGAACCAGCTGTATAAAAAAATAAAAATTAAATTCAAATATTAAAAAAAGAATTAAAATTTTTTAAATAAAAATAAATTTTTTACAAATGTACTGATACCAGAAATTTTCTAAAAGCAAATATTATATGTGTATCAGGAGAATAATTATAATGATGATAACAATACCACCTATTTCTAAGTGCTTAATACAACTAAACACTTTACAGGCATAGTTCATGCAACCCTTTTAGCCACTCTACGAGGAGGTACTATTGTGTTCTCATCCCTGGGGGGATGAGGCAAGTCCAGAAAGGCACGGTTCCTGATGCGGTTCTGGCATTTTCCTTCTCTGTGACCTGAAGGCAATTCACTTAGTCCCTGTTTGTTTCCTCATCTCTGCAACTGGGAAAGATTCACTGTGATCATATTTACAAAGTTACTGGCGCAAAGCTGACACTAAAGGTTAACACCTCTTCCCCCAAAGGATGACCTCTCACAATCTGTCCAAACCAGTTCTGCAGGAATATTATTAACTTCTTAAATTGGAGATGTCAACCTCTGGTTGGCTGGTTTGGCTCTGGCTTTTTCCAATAAACCAGCTCTGAGTCTCTCCCCCTCCGTGCCCCCCACCCCCTCCAAAACCCCATCAATACCAACTTCATGGAAAAGGTGGGGCTCAGGACAAGTGATCTGGGATGGAGTGAGTGTGATCACCACTCCCATACCGTTTACTTGATAACTTTAAAAAAGTGGAAAGCTTAGCAGTTTGTTTTTAAGGTTGTGAAGCAAAACTGAAAATGTTGGTTAATATTTCAATCAACTACACCTGAAAGGCCGCACCCCACGCTACGTACCCAGGTGTGGAAGCCCAGAGATTTGACACAAGCTGGGATTTGCCATGATGGGATTTAAAGGCAACCTGCTGGCCTGGAGATGCTGAAGCTGTCTTCCCATCAGCTCCCACCTCCTTCCGCTCCTCCCCCAGCCCTTCCCAGCTCTTCACCCAGGAATACACTGACATTTCAAAATGTATTGATTACAGGGGAAGACTAGGTTTGGGCGGGGGAAGGGGGAGAAATTGATTGATTTTATTATTTGTGGGAGGAAAAAAGAAGACTAAAACAAGGGTGCTTTTGTTTGGAGGACAAAACCAAAATTTTCGGTTGAATGAGGCTGAATTAAGCACTTAAAGTTCAATCTTTTCAGGGTGCTGACAGTGCGGGTGGAGATCAATACAGAAACAATTTGCACCATGGAGAAGCCAGGCTCTGGTTATTAATGACTAATTATACCAAGTTTTCTGCAGGATGGGGTTAGTTCTCTTAAAGGGTGTGATACAGCAGGACTCATGGCAATGTTGGATCCAGGGCAGGGATTCAGTTCCCAGAGCAGCGAGTCCACAGCTTAGGATCAAGCAACTCCCGGAGGACTCTGCTCTGTGAGACCCACTTCACAGTCTGCCACTCACAAATCAGGGTACAGGAAGCTCATTTCGTTTTTATCAGAATTTTTAAAATATGACCACCAATGGCAAGGCTGATATTTAACCAAGAGCATCAGTATGGCCATACTGGTTATTAACATACAGAAATTCTTCCATAGTAGTCAGTCAACAATCACCCTTGGAATCTCCCAGACCTCCACCCCCACATAATCCAAGAACTAAAGAGTTAACACCTGGCACAGCAAGGGGTCTCCAGATTCTGCCCCAGCATCCATTCAGATGAGTCAGTGCTCATGCCCTACAGGTGGTCAAATATTTTTAGTATGATCCCAAGCACAGATAATGACTTTCTACGATCATTAGTCATCACAGCCAGTCTACAAACCCAGATGCCTTCCTTTGGGGGAGGGGGTATTTAGTGTATATATAAAGTACACATTATATATGTGTACACACATACATATGTATACATATATAGTTATATATATGTAATGATGTAGATATCATATATAGTTTTATATATACAGATAGTTAATTTAAACTTGGTGTGTTTGGGAGATTTCCATGTTAGCACATATAAGTGTATCTCACCTTTGTAACAGCCATATAACACTCAATAGTACTGGTGTATCATAATTAGCCACTCCCTTATTGATGAACATTTAGGTTACCCCTACTTTTTCACTATTACAACAATACTGTAATGAACATCTTGAACATATGGTATTCCACACACCCCTGGACATTTCCAAGATAGATTCCAAGAAAGAGAACTGCTGGATTAATGGGGATGTGCATTTCTAATATTGATAGGTCCTGACAAATTAGTCATACTTTCTTTTATATACAAATGATGAGGGCATGTACACCATTTACCTGGATGGTTTGCAGACATTAGCCCCCCTCCAGTCAGTCTCCAGTTGACTTGAAGAGCCTCTGTGATGTGTCCATCTGCCTTTAACCACCAGAGTCCCCCAAGCACTTTCACGTCTGTTCCGGCCCACAGTTGCCCACAAAGAGACTGAGCAAAGCTTCGTTGCTGTTTCTGGTCAACAGATTATTCCAGATGCCCGAAAGCTTGCAGTCTGTTGAGTTGCCTGAGTATAGCAAACAGTGAAGTTCCCTGCAGAGCCTGGAAGAATGGCCTTCTGGCCAACCCTGTGCCATCGGTTGTCACTCAGTCCCTGAAGCTGCTTTGCTTGTTGCCTGCACAGGCACATAAAGTCCCTCTGAGAGCTCTGCCAACTTCTGGCCGCCACACCTTGCCTAGGACATCAGCAGTCCTCTTATGAAAAGTAGCTGTCTGTCTCCGTCCCTCTAATCATAGGACCTCAGGCCACGCAGAGGGGTAAAGGGAGAACAGATGCTCACCCGTCCCCTCTGCGTTCCTCCTTCCCACAATAAAAGCTCGAGGGCCTGGGAGGGGACAGAGGAAAGGGAAGCAGTGCCCGCAGTAGAAGCATCTAGACCCCCAGCTCAGTCAGCCAAAATGCCCCACTACAAAAGCATTTTTATTTATTCCATGAAGGACTTGAGGCAGCTCCAAAGAAGGTACACAACATAATAAAATTGGAAAATGTAATTAAGAAACAAAGCTGGGGAAAATATACTTGAGACAGGAAATGAAGACCAAGGGGAAATGCATCTATGCAATTCACTAGGTTCTTCACAGTTTCAGGCATTTGGACTCCAACTGGATGCCAAGCTCCCTGGTGGCCAAGCCAAAGCAAAAAAAAAAAAAAAAAATGGGGGATGAGGCGGCGGATTTCAAGTTAGTATCCAAATCCACAATGTGTATGAAGAAAGTTCCCACATTCAGACTTTGAGAATAATCATGAAGTGAAAACAGGAAATAAATACGACACAATTCAATTTCTCAGAACAGTCCTGTTATTCCTTTGAACGTGGGTCCCAGGAGCTGAAAACCCAGCCAAGCTGCCCCTCCAAGCCAGGCAAGACCTTTCTGAGCTGACCTGATGCTTCGTTTCCCATTTGAGCCCCACCCCAGGACTTCCACTCCACCCAGGCTCCCCCCTGCCCTGCCCCTCCTCGAGGTGCTGCCCAAATCAGGGGGAAAAAAGGCAATTTTTTTCTAAACAAAGAGAAAAGTTGAATGGGGTGAGTAAAATTGCACCAGAAGACCTAAATTCAGACCCGTGATTTAGCCATCCATCTTCTAGATCCACAAAATGAGGGGTCAGAGACCAAAAGAGAAACTCTTTCCACCTCTGACAATATTATGTCTTCTGACTGGCAGAGGCCCTGCTTTCCAGGGTGGGGGAATTCGCTGACATCTACAAACCATGGCAACTTTGATGAGAGGGTCAGGAGAGGGGCCCTCTATGATGGGGCCGTTTCACTTCATTTTTTGCTTGAAATGTCTCACCCTGCCTGTGCCCTCACCACCCCACCCTCAGGGTTTTGCCGGCATGTTAGGCTGACGGAGCTACAAAGATGAACTGCAGGCTTAGAGGCGGTAGATTCGTTTTGCAAACAGAAACAAAAACAAAACAGAGGCAAGACAAATTTTTCAGCCTCTTCCTTTCCTTACCATAAATTGTTGCATAAAACCAGCAGCCTGTTTTCCTGTAGGTTGGAGCCCCGGGTGTGTCCTGGAAGCCGAGCCTTGAGCGCCATCTAGGTGCCTAGGGAGGCACTGCAGGCCTCGCCTCCCTGTTCTTGCAGACCCTCCCCCTCTATACCCCCTTTTCCCATTGCTGGGAGGTCTCGGGAGAGGGGAGGTGGGGAGGTGCGGAGCTGTGGATTTTGCAGTCTGACCCTTCCACTTACCTAACTGTGGAGTCTTGCTCAGTTCGTTCTCTTATCTGCAAAGTGGGGACAATCATGCCCATTTCACCGAGTGATTGGAAGATTAAGTAAGAAAATCTATATAGTCTGGCATATAACATAGGATCAATAATTTATTATTCCCTTTTCCCCCCCCCGCAACATAAATAGGCTCAGCCCACAGACAAGTTTCTCGCGAGGGTTTCCTTTACTCATCTGCAAACCAGGGATGGGAACCTTGAAGGGATACTGGAAGCAGAGGGAAGGTAACCGATTATACAACTCCTGGCACACAGTGAGTGATCAACTGTTATTAAGGGGAAGGAAAGGAAACTGTAAATCTGAGGCACTGAGTTTATACAAACATATGAGACAGTTATAAACACAAATAAGACAGTCTCATAGGAGAGAACCAAATGTAAATAATAATACAAGGTAATAAATTAGATGAACGAACAAAGTGCATGTCAATATAGCTTTCCAGCCTATATCAATTACCTCACTTAACCCCCAGAAACACCCTGCAACAAAGGATTGTCACCCCCAATTTAGAGACGAGCCAGGGGAGGCTCAGCGAGGGTAAGGGGACACACCTCAGACTTAAGACTGTTCGTGTCCCCATTTCTTCTCGGCTACTATTCCAGGTCTGACCCACCCTCTGTAGCCTTCCCAAAATGGATTCCCCATTTCTGCCCCTGAAGTAGAAGAAGTTCAAAATCTGACCCTTCCTTCCCACCTCTCCCCTCTCCTCTGCCCCCGGTACTCCATCAGCCCAAAGTCCAGTCTATTCCAATTTGCCACGTCCCTTCTGTCCAGCCCCTCTTTACATTTCCACTATCCTCTTCCCAGTTAGACCCCCTGCACTCCACCCCTGCAGGAGCCTCTGATCTGGACTCCGCTTGCCAGCTCTTTTCCCTGAAATCCCTCCTGTAGGGGCTCCCAGGGGGACCTCACACCTTTCAGTAGGTCCTTTCAGCGGGTCCCACTACAATTCTAACCTCTCTAGGCTGCTCGCCTTCCTCCAGGAAGCTCTTCCCAGCTACACTCCCCACAAGCACCTCTGCTTTCCCTCAACACAGACAGGTTGTTCACACCTCTGACCACACCTTAAAATAAACTGGGGAAGGTTTACAACACACCGTTTGCCAACAAGCACATGAGAAGATGCTCAAGGTCACTAGCGATCAGGGAAGCCACAATGAGATACCACTTCATACCCACTAGAATGGATATGATAAAAAATACAGACAACAATAAGTGCTGGTGAATATATGCAGAAATCTGAAGCCTCACACACTACTTGTGGGAATGTAAGTGGTGCAGTTGCTTTGGAAAACAGAGCTGGCAGTTCCTCAAAAGGTTAAGCACAAAGTTAACCACATGACCCAGCAATTCCACTATTTTGTATATATCCAGGAAAATTCAAAACATTTATCTATGTAAAAACTTATACACAAATGTTCATAATTACACTATTCATAATATCCAATTATCCTGGATTAAAATCCCTGGGGTGGGGACCAGGAATCTGCATGGATAACAAGTGTCCCTTCTCAGACATTCTGAAAGTTGAGAAACACTGACCTACAGAATCAAATTCATCCAAGATCTGTGTCACAGCCAAGACCATGCCTTTAGGGCCTGGCTCTGCTTGCACCTCTGACTTCATCAGTCACTGTTCCTGCCCGGCTCCATACAGCTCCACCAACACCTGCTGCCCCATGTCACAGAAATGACCTCTCCCTTCCCCTGCACTTGGCTCCTGCAATTGGCCTCCAGGGCCCCACTCCAGTATCACCTCCTTTGGCAAACCTTCCCTGAGCCCATATATATATATATTTATCTCCCAGGGATTTTCAACCAGGGGTGACTATGCTCTCTAGGGGACACTTGGCAAATTGCTAGATATTTTTAATTGTCACGACTTGGGGTGGGGAAGTACTACCATCATTTGATGAGTTGACTTCAGGGATGCTGCTAAACATCCTACAGTACAACAGGACACACACACACAAACACACACACACACACACACACACTCACCTCAAAGAATTATCCAGCCCACCCAAAATGTCAATAGTGCTGATATTGAGAAATCCTGCTACAGCCTATTGTCATGTGAGTTCCTCAAGGACACGGAATGTGTAAGATTCAACACATAACCTCAGTACCAGGTACAGAGCCTGGCACACCACAGAGGAATGGATTATCTGTTCCCCTCATCTGGCATTTGGCTGTGTTCATTCATACCCACCATATTCAAAAAAAAAAATTGTAGCTGCTAACAAAAACCTACGCAATACAACAGGATAAAATAAATGAGAGTGTCTTAGGAGAAAATAAGATGAAGCCATATGTGGGTTGGGATCAGGTAAGCATCAGGAATGGTGATTATAGCCATAAGGTAGAGATGAGCTGAAATTTGACTCTAGGCTTCCTGTTGGCCATAGCAAAGAAAGAAACATGAGATTCATCCACTCAATAAAGATACCCCCGTTGCTCAAGGGAAACACAGCTTTCTCTGATGCTGAGGCATGACAGGCACTGGGAGTGAAATAGGCAATCTCAGCAGCATCAACACCCCAGGAGTCTTTCATGACTATTTTTTACAACTTCCTCTGAGTTCTCCTTTCCTCCCTGACCTCATTCTCTTTGCCATGTAACCTGGTAGTTTCTCCCCACTCCTTGAGTTTGGGCTTGGCCATGTGACTTTCTTTGGTCAAAGGGATGAAGACAGACATGATGCAAGCAAGAGCTTAGATGGTCTTGTGAGGCTGGATGTGCCTTCTTGCATCTCTGCCATCATCATAAGAAGGACATGCCCTAGCCAGCCCCCTGGTCCAAAGAGTCAATCTGACTCAGGTTAACCCACAGTCCTGCAACCTGCAGCGGAACCACCCAGCTGAGACCAGCCTAGCTCAGCAAATCCTGATGGCCTACAGTTGCATGAGCAAGCCCAGCTGAGTTCAGCAGACCCTCCCCAGCCATCCCTCCAGATGCAAGAGCTAAGTACATGTTTATTGTTACATGTCACAGCATAGGGAAGGTTTGTTATGTGGCATTATCCTGGCACTAGCTAACTAAAACATCTCCCAAATGCAAAGTGAAGGCATAACGCCAAAGCATGGCAAACATAAATTAGTAAATATAAGCAATCTTTTGCAGGGCTAAGACAGAGCAAATTGTCCCATGTTAAGTTTTCCCCCAAGTAGGTAGTAATTCCTTGACGACAGACCACATGTCCCCCTAAGTGACCACCACAGAGCTGGGCACTTAAGGACACTTGATGCGAATGTGTCAGTCAGTATTTGATTGGGAACATAAGCAACTGGGAGCATTTCAGCCAAATGCTGGAATGAACCAAAGTCAAAATGCATGCAAAACTAGACAATAATTGATTAAATTGGACAGTCTATAGATTCAGATGATCTAAATGCCCTCCAGCATATCAGATCTGCCAGAGGACCTAAAACAGAAAATGCATGGCAGGTTTCCTAGTCTTAGCTCCCATGTGGCATCCACCCTTCCACAGGTTGAGTTCTTTCCAACCACCTCAGACCCCTCAGCAATGGGTCCAAGAGTTCTCTTGATCTCTCATTCTTGCACAAGGCTCCACTTTCAACTCAGAGAGACAATTCCTGTCCTCCTCTCCATTGGGTAACAGGCCTGAGATCTCTGGCCTGACTGCGCAGAAGTTAAATGGTCTGGCTGCCACCTCTACTTATGTTCTCCCAATTCCTCATGCAACAGAATGGTTAAAGGTATGGACTGTGGAGTCAGGCAGTCCCAGGTTTCTACTGCAGCTCTGTCACTATGTGCTGTGTGACCTTGGGGAGGCACTTAACCTCTCTGGGCCTCAGTTGTCTTAACTGTACAATAGACATCATAATACTTACCTACCTTAGAGTTGTTGTTAGGATGGAAAAAGATAAGGCATATAAGGTACTTAGCACAGCCCCTGGCACATAGTGTTTAATGAGTGTGAGCTATTATCATTTGGCTTTGAATTCAGAGTGGACTGGTCAGATGGATCTTCCATGGGGTGGAATGGGGAGCAGAGGTGAGAGGACCTACTATGAGTACCTACCTACTGTGTGCTGGCAACTGTGCTAAGTTCTCTCACTTAATCCTCACCACCACCACCTACTTCGTTACCATGGCATGGCAGTGGGAATTCCCACATCAAGTGGGAATTTTCCTATTGTTCTGGAATTGACAACTATGGCAGACAGCTGGCTTCTAGATCAGGGTAGGAGATCTCCAAGAGAAATTGCTCCCAGGGAGGACAATCACACAAACCCAGGTTTGCCTGGGATGGTCCCAACTTATACCTGATGTCTTAGCACAACTATTTATAACTCCCCACTCCCTTTCATACTCAGAAGTGTTCAAGTTTGAACAATAAATTATATGGTCACCTACCCTGGAGCCAGGGATGAGGTGACTTTTAAGAAGGTGAGCTAATGTCCCCATCCTTGAGGTGCAGAACCACAAGACCCCTCCAGTGCTGTCATCAGACCAAAGTCAAAGTGAGGATTCTTGGGAAAGTTTACTCTAAGCAAAGTAAGCACCTCTCACTCCCTGCACCCTCAGAGCCCTTCAGGGATGCCCGTGACTCTCTGTACAGGAGAAGCCAAAGGGAGCTGAGAGGCCTCCAGCCTCTGCGTTTGGGGGCTTGAGGCCAAGTATGATTGAAAGGAAACAAAGGGAGGCAGGGCTGGCCCTCTATTAGGGGGCTCAGTGACAGACAGGACACAGGTGAAGTTGGGACCAAGCCCACCACCAATGACAGGGCCACCGCATTTGCACAAGTTTGAGCCACAGACAGACCTGGTGTCACTCTGGCTGATGCCAGGTCAGAAGTGCCACCCCACAGCTACAGCCTTGCCAAGTTAAGTAACACCCTTTCCCTATCCCTCCCCCCACCTCTTTAGGCCCCTGCCATTGGGAAGGGAGAGAAATTTCCATTGGATCTGAAATTGGAAGTTTAACCTGGACCTGACTGAGATTTTTAATAGCTGAAAGTAATCAGAAAGTTAAGGGAGCTGCCAAGCAGTGGGGTAGAGATTTACCACACAGTTGATAATATAATTGAAAAAATGGTTCCATGTTTCTATCCCATGGAGTTGAAACTTCTTCCCAGACTAATTACCTGTCATTTACTGTGTACATTGTGCTAAATGCTTTCATATTTTAGCTCACTTAAACCTCACAACCCTTACCCCATCTAACAGATGGGAAAACTGAGGCTCAAAGAGGTAAAGGACCTTGCCCAAAGGACTCCAGCTAAACAATGAGCAAAGATTCAAACTCAGGTCTATCCACCTGCACGGCACTTTCCCCTGCATCAAGCTGTTTCTTCCATCCCATCTTCACCCACCTCCATTCACAGATGTCCCCTGGGCCTCATCAATTCCACGTTGCAGGCCATAGCCCCAGCCTGTTAAATGGCATGTGGCCACTGTGGGAGAAGGTTCTAATTGTGTCTGACCACAAGGTCTGCTGGGAGTTAATAAATTATTCCAAGAGAATATCTGCACTGAAGGCATTATTGACTAGCGTCCATTTCCTGAGCTGGCATAATTTTTTTGCTGGCAACTGTTACAAAGCAAGTGCAAGTGCAAATCTTGATGCTTCATCTATGGGATCCCTTGCTTATCACCAAGGCTACATCTTCAAAGCCTGCCTCCATAGTCAAGGCCATTAAAGAGGGACAACCCCTTAGGAAAGAGGAAAGATAAGTTTTAGGGGTCCCCAGGTTTCCACAGAAGAGGCAATTCAGTTCTATTCTTTATGGGTTTTCAAATGAATATCATTTTCTCCATCCCAGTCTCACTGTTTTCCTTCCTTGCAGTATTGTATACCCAATAAATAGAAACAACCCAAATGTCCATCATTAGGGAAATGGTTGACTAAATCATGGTACATCCACACAATAGAGTGCCATGAAATCATACTAAAAGAATGAGGAAGATCTCTATGTCCAATATGGAGTGGTCTATAATTTATAACTTTTAAATGAAATCAGCAAGGTTCAGAAAATAGTATATAGTTTTGTATAGGAAAGATATGAGCATATATCTTTGTTTATATTAGCAAAATAAAACATGGAAGAATAGATCATCAGAAAGTGGTTCCCATCAGTGGGGAGATAAGGATAGAGGTAATCAGAATGGAAGTGGGACTGCACTGAGGCTGAGAGTGGGAGGAGGTACCAAGAAAGGAGGAGTGTGGGAGTGGTCTGCCCCACCAGATGCAGTCAATCAGATGTACTATCTGCAGAGAGTTTAAAAAACAGTAATAAACCTAACTATGTGCTAAAAGCAATGTGGTGTCCTGGACTGGATCCTGGGTCCAAAATAAAGGTCATTGGTGGAAAAACTGGTGAAACCTGAATAAAGTCTATCATTTAGTTAACAGTATTATATTGATACTAATTTCTTAGTTTTGACAAATGTATCATGGTTGTATAAGATGCTACTATTAGGGGAAACTGGATGAAGGATAAATATGGGAATTCTCTGTGCTATCTTTACAACTTTTCTGTACATCTAAAATTATTCCAAAATACAAGGTTTATTTTTTTTAATATATGAGACATGTTGAAGGGCATATGAATGAATAAGCAATATGAAATGAGGAGAAGGAAGCAACTAAAAGTCATCTGCTTTTTATTATCACTGTGTACTGGCACCACTAAACAATATCAGTGATAGAACACCTACCTTGTGCCCCCAAGGCAACCACTCACCAGCAACCCCTCTTTGTACCCCCAATGTTTTGAGGATAACTTTTTAATACTATTCTTAGTTTAGAATGATGTAAATGTTTTATGTATACAAACAATAAAACAAAATTTGAAAATAAAAAAGCAAGAGCCATAATACTGGGCATAAATAATCCAAATCTGAGAACCATCACCACAGACCCCTGTCTAGTTCAGGTTTTGGCAACTCCTCACCAAAATCCCACAGCCATAAACATCATGGCGGAATTCAAATCCAAGTCCAAATGAGCCCAGATGGACCTTCGGGGGCTGGGGGGGGGGCGGTGACGTTACACAAAAAAATATCAGAATGGGAGCTTGCAGTTCTTCTTCTGTCCCCTTAGAAGTGTCAACAGGGACATGAAGATGTCATCATCGTCAGGACTGCACTTTGTCCTCGTAACAGGACTCTGCTCTTCCAGGGAAATCACACTGGCAGAGCCTCGAGTGCTAAATCTAATGCCAAGAGGCCATGGGCAGAGCAGAAGGAAAGCTGAGGACAGGCCCTGTCCATTCAGCCAACAAACAGTCCCTTTGAACAACGTATCTCAGAGTTCTTCCCTAAAAGGAAGCCCCCTCCTCATGGAAACCCCACAAAGAGCTCATTACAGCCTCAGCTGCGTGACTTTCATATTTAACTACGAGCTTCTACTGAAGCATGTTTTATGGTTATAGTCACAATTTCCAAGCCCTACAGCTCTCTGCCCACCTTGGAGCCTTTGAATCGGCTCTTTCCTCTGCCCTGCTTGCCCCCAGGTATCTGCAGGACTCATTATTCAGGTCTTTGCTCAAAGCTACCTCCTCAGAAAGGGCTTCCCTCACGCCCCCCCCATCACTCTCCATCCCTTTACCCCACTTTATTTACTCTCAGAATGCTCACTCACTGTCTCTTGACATTTACCCATGTGTTGACTTGTCTGCTGTCTTCCATCTCTGAAAGCTCCATAAGAGCAAGGTCTATCCATGATGCATCCCCAGAGCCTGACACTTTTCAGAGTAAACTGTAGGTGCAAAGGCCAGGAGATGCAAATGGCCATGGTGTGCTAAAAGAGCAGGAAGAAGGCTAGCATGGCAAGAGGGAGAGCGCTGGGGAATGAGCTAAGAGAGACAGGCAAGGGTTGGATCACAAAGGCCACTGTGGACCAGCGTCAGTGGTTTGGGTTTTGTTCTGGGTACAATGGGTAGCCTCTGGGGAGTTGTAAGCTGAGGAGTGACATCACCTGATTATGTTTAGTCTAAAGATCACTTTCATTGCTATATGGAGAACAGACAGAACAGGGCAAGAGGTAAAGCAGGAGGACCAGTTATAAAGGCTACTGGAACAGGCCAAGGGAGATGGGATGGTGGCTTGGTTTAGGGGTAGCATTGAAGATGGACAGAAGTAGACAGAAGGCTTGTGGATGTATCTTGGCCATTTGCTATGAACTGGATGTGGAATGTAGGAGAAAGAAAAAGGCAAAGATGGCTACAGGCTTAAGGAGCTGAGCAAATGAATGGATGGTGGTGGTATTTACCAAGATGAAAGTCTACACCTTCGGCGGGGGTAGGGGTAGAGAATGAAAAATTGTCACGTTTGTGAACTCCATGAACATCAAGGAGCCAGAGAAGCTTAATATGAGCTTTTGGGAACCACTAACCACTCCTTTCTTCAGAGCACAAGCCCCTTCCCTTCTGGCAAAGACATCTTCCTTGCTTAGCCAAGCCCAGATTCCTTGCAAAGAGAAGAAAGGAAAGGCGTTGTTTTGATTCACAAAAGGACCACAACAAACATGGGTCTATATTAGACTTTGCACCAGAGTCCGGTGGGTTACTAATTTCCACAGATGGCCCGCAACATGCACACCATTCTTCACATGAAGGAGGGTGCTATTTCCCCTCTCCTTCAGGCTGGGCTGGCTGCACCAGCTATGAGCAATGGAATGTGATGGAAGTGACATGCCAAGTCTTCTGAGCCTTAAGAGGACTGGTGACTTTTACTTCCTGCTCATTAAAACCAGCTGCCATGCTGGGAAAAGCCCAACCCACCCAAAGAGAACACACAGAGGATAAGTGAGGCTCCCTGGTCGAGCTCCCAGCCAATAGCTGTGTGAGTGAGCCACGTGGGCGCTCCAGCTGAGTCGCAGTCCCACGTGACTGCAGTTCTAGCTAACGACACGTGGACCAGAAGTTTTGCCAGTTGAGCCAAGCCAACCTCTGGAATCATAGCAATAATAAGTTTATTAACCCACTAAGTAGTTAATATGCAGCAATTGGTAACTGAAGTACTCAATCTAATAACTACCTTGATTCTAGGATTCCTTTGATGAAGTAATAATCCTACATTCAACGCACGTATCAAATGAAAAGTGCATCATGATTTTAGAATCCTTAAAAATCTGCTCAGTGCATGTCTTAGGATCAAGAATATGGCCACTAGATGACATACACAGGTACTTCAAGCTCCGTATCCTCCAGATTCCCACATTTACTTCAATTACATGCAGATAACAGAACGAATCTTTAGACAACTCAGATTGCATCTGGCTTATCACCTGGTTTGTCCCTAAATTTATTGCTTCTTCAGAGTGAGCAGACATGTTCCTCTCTCTCCCCCTCTCAGGGCATATTTCAATAACACTCCTTTTTGATGAAGTAATACAAGACACAGACACAGTCCTAAAACTCAATTTATGGAAGTCAGTGGAGACCAGAGTTTGGATTGAAACTCTCAACCTTGCCTAATTAATGACACACATTATTGCCCCTGTTCCCCTAACTGAAAGCAGCCTCCAAACCTTGACGTGTTTTCCCAACAATAAAATGCAGTAAATAAATTAGTGTCCTGAGGGACCACAGCGCGAATAAAGGGAAAGCCACAAAAGATAGATGATGTCTCAACTAATGTTATGATTTATCGATCTCCACTTTGCTCATTTTGCAACGTGGGAGAGCTCATTTTTCTGCCAGGCCCACAGTGGTGTCACCCTTGCTAATAGATATGATTACCATTCCCAAAACCATGTTTGTGAAAATAAGAAGTGTAGCTACTCTCCACTGCTGACCTCAGCAGTTTTCTTTTATTATGTGTGCTGGACCTGCCAAGAACCGAAATTGATGCCCTTATCTGGGGACTCTGTTGGATGGTCACAAGCTTTTTTCTCATTTTTCTTCCAAACAAGTTCATCTTTAAGCAACTACAGGTCCATGGTTTAAATTACTGAGTTGACACATCATCTGTTTTCAGTATGTGTAACCTCAGAAGGAGGATCTTTCGTGCAGTGGGAGAGCAGGAAAGGAGAGAGAAGCGTCACCACTAACCATTTTTGGCCCATGTGCCAACTTGAGTTTAAAGATATATTTGTTGGGACACAACATAAACTAATTTGGATAGTTCGATGATTCCATTCGGGAAACACTGATGGGTACAAGTATTATGCTAAGCATCCTGGGGTCGCCAGTTATTCAATAAGTATTTATTTGGCATCTACTGTATGCTAAGTGCTGGTGTTGCAGAGTGAGCAAAAATGGACATTGTCTCTTTTCCCATGGAAACTGTACCCCAATGAGAAAAGACAGAATTTCAAAAGCAAGAGAATAGCATGCATTGATGTACTACACCACAGCTGTGCTGTGTAGCACACACCAGTGGTTTCCAATGACAAGCATTAAATCTTGCTTGTGCATCTATGGTTCAGCCTGGGTCTGGCTGATACATGCAAGGCTTGGCTCCAGGCCATCGGTTCAGTTCAGGTCCGTTCCAGGCATTTCTCATTCTTCCAGGACCAGCAGGTTACCCAGGGCATTTTACTCTCATGGCCATGGCAGAAGTGAAGAGTGCAAGCCCAACAACTCTGTGATATTCCAACCTCTGCTCATGTCACACCTACTAATATCTGGTTGGCCAAAATGAGTCATATGGCCAAGTCCAGAATCATGGGATAAGAAAATAAACTCCACCCACAATTGGAGAACGAAGGAAGTAAACATTTGCTGGGCAATAATCCAAACTATCACACAGAATGATGTGATTTTTAAAAAGTAATTTGGGAGGGATCAGAGAGAACAGAACCCAGTAAGTAAAGGGGAAACAGAGAATAGAATGCTGGTTTCCAGTGGCTGGGGCGGGGGGAGGGAAATGGGGAGATGTTGGTCAAAGGGTACAAATTTCCAGCTGTAAGATGAGTGAGTTCTGGGGATCTAATATTCAGCATGGCAACTATAGTTGACAGTACTGTCTTATAAGTTGCTAAGATGGTCTCACCACCACCAAAACAACAATAAAAAAGGTAACTATGCAAGGTGATGGAGGTGTTTACTAAACTTATAGCTGTAATCACTTCACAATATATACATGTATCAAATCATCACATTGTACACCTCAAACTTACACAATGTTATACGTCAATTATGGTTAATAAAGTTCCAGGGGGCAGAGGCAGGAGGAGATCTGTGACTGAGTACACCCAAAGTAACTCTCCTGATTTGCCACCATTCTGGAAAAGGAAGACCAGATGTTTGGCGGAGGTGGTCTGGTAAAGTTAAAGCCTCAGAATTGAAAGACCTGGATGCACAGACCCACCTCTACCCTCAACTAGCTCAGTGATTTCTTTGCTCTTCAGTTTCCTCATATGTAAAATGATGGGCATTAAGTAACATGAGCAGATATGTGCACTACAATATATGGTGCATCACAGACTCTTGAATATGTGTTGAACAAATAAATGAATATTTAATGCAGCATTATTTATAATTATAAAAATGTAGGAATTACCTGAAGGTCCTCAATAGGGCAGTAACAAAATAAATAATGGTAAGTCCATACCTTGGAATATTATGTAGCTATGCAAAATGTTCTCACATAAAAATTCATTATTGAAAATGTGGAAAATACAGAAAGATGCCAAGAAGAAAATAAAACTCCCCCCCCCCCCCGCCAAAGACAGCCTCTATTAACATTTTGAAGGATGCCCTTCCATTCTATACGGTATTTTTTTATGTGTGGGCCTTCATGCGAGAGTGTGTATCTAACACAATTGAAAGCATATCAAATGTATGAATTTGGATACTGCTTTTCCCCCCTTAATATCATTTTGAGGTGTTTTCCCATATCTATACATTTTTACAAAGAGATTTAATGAAAGCATATCAAACTTATGAATTTGGATCCTGCTTTTCCCCCTTAACCTTATTTCAAGGTATTTTCCTATATCTATACATGTTTACAAAGAGGCTTAATGATGTTGAGAAATCGGTACTAATTTTATGAGGGTAGAAAACTGGAATGCAACATTATATATTCAAAGAGATTTCAATTACATAAACACCTCATAAAGACAGACGTGTGTGTTATGTATGTCTGTATGAATGACTGTGAAGAAAAACACCCAATGTTAGTAATGGTTGTCTTTGGGTAGTGGGATTATGGTTGCCTGTCTCCAGCAATTGGCCTCATTTCCCCAATCTTCACTTTCACACACACACACACACACACACACACACACACACACACACACACACGCACGCACATACACACACCCTATTGTCCACACCGGCCAGGCCTTTGCTTATGCTGTTCGCTATGCCTGGAATGCCTTTCCCTCATTTCTACTTATTTAAATTCTTCACATCTCCAAAATCCTCTTCCAAAAAACCTTTTGAAAAACTTGAGTTGATAAGGCAAGAGCTTTGTTCAGACAGGTTCTGTCTCAATCCAGGCCCCTCTCCTTATTGGTTGTGCAAACTTGGGCAAGTCAAATCATCCTTCTCATCCCAATTTTCCCATCAGTAACATTGGATTATAATAATAATAGCTGTCTCAAAGGGTTGCTATAAGAATTAAAGGAGAGAATGTCTTTCAAATACCTGTCAAAAAATAGTCAAGTTTATTTTAGTGAATGTCAACAAATATGAGGTCCATATCCTCTTTCCTACCACAGTTCTCCACCCCATGTTCTGGGTAGTATTTTGCCTATATATTCACCATCTTCTGTCAAAGTTTACTTTTAAGTCTCCTGCAGTCAAAATTAGTGCAACTGCTAAGAACATCACCCCCCAATTTAGACAGAGTTGGCTGGTGTCCCAGCTCTGACATCTACTAGCCGTGGGATCTTGAACAAATCATTTTATCTCTCAGAGCCTCTGTTTTCCCATGTGAGAAATGGTTTTAAGGCTTAGTGCGGGGTTTTTAAGTGGATTAATATACATAAAGCTCTTAGAACAGTGCCTGGCACACAGGAAGTGCTAGAAGGGTCTGTTATTACTGCCTCAAGGGGTTATGGTGAAGATGGGACAGCACTGCTCCTGCAAAGCTCATATGCAGAGTCCTGGCTGACACTCAGCGAGCCCTCCATAAACATGAGTAGTATAATCCGGTGTTTGGTAAACAAGTTCAATGCTCCCCTCTGTGCCCCCTGAGCAATGGTACAGATGTCAATCAATCCCTGTTCAGACCAAAAAGGCCTGTTTTCTCCAGTTCGCTGGAGTGCCCTTGGACTAATTTAGCCATTCCCCTGTCCCTCCCATCCTAAACAGGAGGACTTCTGGAGCCAAGTGGGATTACCCTCCTGCACTATTAGGGCCCAGGGTCCAGGTATCATAACGTCTGGCTAACTGGGGACCAAGCAGAAACTGGCACTGGAGGACATCCACCAGGTTTATTGCATTTCCTTCCCCCATAAAGGAACCCTACAGTCCAGCCCAGCCAGCTCCTCTCATCGACCAGCTAATAGGGTTACAAGATTCCACTCCCCAGGAAGCTGACTTCAATAATGGGATGCCAAGGAAAGAATGGTGCTAGCAGGGAAATGGAGAGAGGGCAGGTGAGGGTATGAATCTGTAGCTGAGTGACACATCCTATATGAAGTTGATTCATGTCAGAGAAAATCTGGGCAGGGACCAGCTGATTCTGGCGGTGAAGTTATTGCTCTGCCAGTTTAATATTTCGCCATCTGCTAACTGAAGGCTCCACTACCTGCTGGGCCCTATAAAGACTTTTATTTATTATATTACACATGGCAACATCTGCTACCGGATGAGGCTGTACTCGGTGCCCTAATTAAACAAACACATGATCCTGCGGCGGCAGAGGGCCCCGGGTCTCGCTGTGAATGAGCAGAAGTGTTGCAGATACTAGTCAAAACTTGGAGTGTCCCAGGGGCTTCCCTGGTGGCACAGTGGTTGAGAGTCCGCCTGCCAATGCAGGAGACACGGGTTCGTGCTCCGGTCCGGGAGGATCCCACATGCCGCGGAGCTGCTGGGCCCATGAGCCATGGCCACTGAGCCTGTGCGTCTGGAGCCTGTGCTCCGCAGCGGGAGAGGCCGCGACGGTGAGAGGCCCACGCAACAAAAAAATAAATAAATAAAAATAAAAAAACTTGGAGTGTCCCAGACTGAGTTTTCCTGAGAAAAGGCAGCATGTGGGACATTCAGATCCCCTCCTGATGGTCACGAAAGATTTACAGCTGATTAAAAGTAGGCTGGAAAAGTGCTTTAAATATAGTCTGGGTTTAATCTCCTCCATTCTGCCTCACCCTTAAAACAGAACTGGAATATTAGGACTTGGTTCGGCCAGCAGTCAGACTTCCGAGTCTGCTTTTCCTGCCACTCTGTCACATGGTCCCCCTCCATAGTCACCTTCAATCTCCTTGTTCACTTTCAGAAATGCTAACTATCCTTCCTGAAAGAAGAAGCCCTACAGATGAGGAAAATGCATTTTTTTGTTCATGCATTCATTCAACAAATATTGAATCTACTGGGTGATCTGGTGAATGAGATCAACTACATTTCTATCTTCATAAAACACACGTTTGACTGGAGTCTTCCAATGGACAGCTAAACAAGATGATTACAGACTGTGATGAGTACTAGGCCAGAAATAAAATGGGTGATGTGTTAGAGGGCTACAGCTGGGCTAGGATATGGCAGTTTTAGTTTTCTATACTGCTGTAACAAGTTACCATAAATTTAGTGGCTTAAAACAACACAAATTTATTATCTTATAGTTCTGTATTTCAGAAGTCTAACATGGGCCACACAGGGTTAAAACCAAGGTTTTGGCAGGACTGTGCTCCTTCTGGAGACTCTAGGAGAGAATTCATTTCCCTGCCTTTTTCAGCTGCTGGAGGCCCCTGTCATTCCTTGGCTCATGGCCCCTTCCTCTGTCTTCAAAGGCAGCAACAACATATCTCTGCTTCCATTGTCATGCTTTTTTCTCTCTCTTCCTCTGTCTTCCTCTTCTGCTCTTAAGGTCTCTTGTGACCACATTCAGCCCACCCAGACATTACAAAACAATCTCCCTAGTTTAGGGAGATTAATAACCTTGATTCTATCTGCAACATTAATTCCCCTTTGCCATGTAGCCTAACATAGTCACAGGTTCCAGGGACTTGGATGGGGTATCTTTGCGGGGGTGTGTTGTCATCCTGCCTGCCACAATGGGCAATGGGCTATTTTAGATACAATGGCCTTAGGAGGAGGATTCTCTAATATGTGACAGTGAGAAGAGGTTGCAAGTGGAAGGAAAAAGGAAGTGCAAAGACTCAGGGGCAGGAAAGAACTGGAGTCGTCACAGTACTGAAGGGAAGGTAGTCATGGGCTTGGGAGAGTCATACAGAGTCGTGGGCAAGGGAAAAGTGGCCCAAGATGAAGCTGAAGAGGTAAAAATGCGTCAGTTCATTAAGAGTCTTACAGACGCAGCCTGGTGCGATGATTAAAAGGACAGAAGGGAACTTACTTTCATTTAGCACCTAATTTTTAACAGACCTTGTGCCAAGATCTTTAAACATATTATCTTGTTTAATTCCTACAAGTACGTAATATATGCTCTGCAAGTCCCATCTTACATATTATGAAGTAGTGACTTGTACAAGTGGTATAGACAGGATGTGAACCCTGAAATCTCTGGCTACAAACACATACTCTCCCCACCACACAAGGCTGCTCTCCAAATGGTTTTGCCTTCTGTGCATTTGTGATTATGATGCCAGGACACTCGATCTCCCTCTTCCTCCTTTCATCTGATAGACAGGCTTCAGAGCCCAAAATAACATGCAGTCAAGTGTCCCACTTGGGTTTTGCTTATTGCTGTTTTACCAAGAGACGTATGTGAAATTCCTCTTGTTTGCCCTAAAGAGGTTGGCTCATTGGAGAGTTAGAGATGATATGTTCTCCAATCCCACTGACTATGGAAGATGTATATTAGTTGGGACACTGGCTGAGGTGATGGAATAACAGACCCGCAAACAAAGAGCCTCAAATAGGGTAGGGATCTCTTTCTCTTTCACATATGGATCCAGAGGTAAATAGTCAGGGCTGCCACGGTTCTTCTGCCCTTTGCAATTATCCACAGACCCAGGTTTCTTAAATCTTATTGTTCTTCTTTCTTCTGGAGAATTGTTCTCAACAACATGGTTGAATGAAGTAGGCTTACCAGAAACCCATCAAATTCTAGCCTGTAGAAAGACGGGCGAGAGGATGGACTGCAAACATTTTCCTTTCAAATGATTTAACTGGAAGTTGTACACATCACTTCTGCTCACATTCCACTAGCCATAACTTAGTCACATGCCCACATGTAATTTCAAGAAAACTTGGGAAATGTAACCTCCACCTGGATGGTCATGTACTCAGCTAAGGCTTGGGAGGTTCTATCACTGACAGGAATAAGGAGAAAGTAAAATGCCAGGGTGTAATTAGTACTCACTGCCACAAAGCATGACTGCCCTTCTTGTTGATGTAAGGTCTTGTCTTTCCTTTCCCATTGCATGTTGCTAAAAGCTTTTAGAGGCAGTAAATCTCTATTGTCCAGGAAAGGGAACCAAATTAAGTTCTTTTTCTCTTTCAAAGACTTAAATAAAAATGGTCTGGCCCTGAGTTGATTTTTCCTAACCTCCTGTCCTTGTGAAAGGCACAGGAGTTATGGGACCCATGGTGAAGGTATACATAAACCTGCTCTGGAACAGGACCTCTTGAGGGGAGAGTCCTTGGAAATGAAGGCTCAGTGTATGAAAGAAAGAATTTTGTTCCAAGGGCTGTAGTTGGGGGAGCCCAGTGAGTCAAATGTGGACCTAAGGAGAGGGGTTACTCTAAGAGTTATCAGGTTGCAGGGCAATGCAGCCCAGTGGTGCCGGATCAGTGTTCAACAGTGCCGTCTGTGGCAGTGAGGAACAGTAACAGGCTGACAAATACCAGAGCTGCTCCCTACTTGGGAGTACAAGTTGTGAGACCTTTTTTTCTTAACTATAGAAAACCCTGGTCCTAGAGGAAAGGCTTTCAGTTTTTCACCATTGAGTAAGATGTTAGGGTCGTAAAAACCCTGTGATTCTTGCATGATCCATGGTAAAGGAAAGCCCCAATAATGTAATATAGGACTTCTGGCCAACTCAGATGGTGGCAACTCAAGCAATTTTTATTTAATTTGGAAAACAGTAAATAAGTAAATAGGTGACAGTACTTGTTCTTGAGGTGTTGTGGGAAAGCTTATTTCTATCAACATGTAAAAGAGATAAAAATAAACAAATTCCCTGGAGACCTCTTTAAACATGATGCAGAAAGAACATAGGTCAATAAAATACCAAAGATGTGGCTTATAAAGGTGCAACGAAACTTATGAAGAGCCATGGTGGCCCACTAAAAACACTCCAAGTGCAAACTCTGAACAAAATCCCACTTAAAAGATTGTTTACCTGAGGTAACTGGAGGACAGGGCAACCCAATGAGGAAGAGACTTTCAGTGGGTCTTTGGGGCACATATTGACAATAGGAATTCCCTGACACTCACATAAGCTTATGGCTTGTTCTCCACAAATACCCACAAATGACCTCAAATGCTTCATCTGTGAAATGGGTTGAGTGCTCTAACAGCAGGGCCAAATTGTTATGAGAACACATGGGAGTAAGAACCTAAGCTCAGCTCTGTGTCTAAAGGATGTATCCCTGAGGAGGTAGCACTTGAGGTACATGTGGAAGGAGGGGAGGGATTCTGATGAGCAGAGATGACATGCAAGCGCACAACAAAGGGAGTATTCCCAAACGTGCTGAGCCGCCATCTCCTCCATCAGTGACGTGGGTGACAGCATTACTGGGAAGGTTAGGAATAATGTTTGTAGAACACCCAGGACAGTGTGTGGCTTTAAAAATAAGAAATGATTATTATTAAAATGACAACCAATCAGTGACTGTGGCAAGGCATACGAATCTGAGAATGACACATTAGGCCAGTTTCTTAAAGGGAGACAAGGTACTCTCCGGGCTCCAGCAGAGGCAAATACAAATCCTCTCCACTGGAAAGACTTTCTTACTTAGGCCTTTGGTATTTTAATAAAGATCAAACCTCTATGAGTTCACAATCAAAAACTACCAAACTCACTAGGAAATAAGCCACCATGAGTGAGGATCAGCAAAAAGAATACACAACGTACTTCTATCATCACTGACTTTGGATACAGATACAGGAAACAGAGAAACAACCAGATATGCAATACACAATAATCGTGTGTAAAAGAAATAAAATATAGAATTAGAAAAAATGAGAAAGTAATCAAAGACTATCAAAAGTGACCAGGTAGGGCTTCCCTGGTGGCGCAGTGGTTGGGGGTCCGCCTGCCGATGCGGGGGACACGGGTTCATGTCCCGGTCCGGGGGGCTCCCGCATGCCACGGAGCGGCTGGGCCCATGGGCCGTGGCCACTGGGCCTGTGCGTCCGGAGCCTGTGCTCCGCGGCAGGGGAGGCCACAGCGGTGAGAGGCCCGCGTACCGCAAAAAAAAAAAAGTGACCAGGTAGGGCTTCCCTGGCGGCACAGTGGTTGAGAGTCCGTCTGCCAATGCAGGGGGCGCGGGTTCATGCCCCGGTCTGGGAAGATCCCACGTGCCGCGGAGCGGCTGGGCCCGTGAGCCATGGCTGCTGGGCCTGCGGGTCCGGAGCCTGTGCTCCACAACGGGAGAGGCCACGGCAGTAAGAGGCCCGCATACCAAAACAACAACAACAACAAAAAGGGACCAGGTATAGGTGAAAAGGAACCAAATAAAAACTTTACAAATAGATAATTGTTGAAAGCAAAGAGAATTAAAACTTGAAGATGTACCTGAATAAATTATCCAGCATGCAACACAAATAAACAAGGAGATAAAAACTCTTAGAGAGGAGGAGGGCCTTCAAGATGGCGGAGGAGTAGGATGTGGAGATCACCTTCCTCCCCACAAATACATCAAAAATACATCTCCATGTGGAACAACTCCTACAGAACACCTACTGAATGCCGGCTGAAGACCTCAGAATTCCCAAAAGACAAAAAATGCGCCATGTACCTGGGTAGGGCAAAAGTAAAAGAACAAAAACAGACAAAAGAATAGGGATGGGACCTGCACCAGTGGGAGGGAGCTGTGAAGGAGGAAAACTTTCCACACACTAGGAAGGCCCTTCACTGGCAGCAGCAGCGGTGGTGGGGGGGGGGGGCAGGGGTGAAGCTTCAGAGCCACGGAGGAGAGCACAGCAACAGGGGTGCAGAGGGCAAAGCAGAGAGATTCCCGCCCAGAGGATCAGTGCCGACCAGCACTCACTAGCCCCAAAGGCTTGTCTGCTCACCCACCAGGGCAGGCGGGGCTGGGAGCTGAGGCTCCGGCTTCACAGATCATATCCCAGGGAGAGGTCTGGGGTTGGCTGTGTGAACACAGCCTGAAGGGGCTACTGCACCACAGCTAGCCGGGAGGGAGTCCAGGAAAACGTCTGGAACTATCTAAGAGGCAAGAGACGATTGTTTTGGGGTGCGTGAGGAGAGGGGATTCAGAGCACCACCAAAACGAGCTCCAGAGATGGGCATGAGCTGCAGCTAACAGCGCAGACACCAGACACAGGCATGAAATGCTAATGCTGCTGCTGCAGCCACCAAGAATCCTGTATGCAAGCAAAGGTCACTCTCCACATCTCCCTTTCTGGAAGCCTGTGCAACCTGCCACTGCCACGGTCCCGTGATCCAGGGACGACTTCCCCAGGAGAACACACAGTGCACCTCAGGCTACTGCAATGTCATGCTGGCCTCTGCCGCCACAGGCTCACCCCACAATCTGTACCCCTGCTCCCCCTGGCCTGAGTGAGCCAGAGCCCCCGAATCAACCACTCCTTTAACCTCCTCCTGTCTGGGCAAAGAACAGAAGCCCTCAGGCGACCTACAGGCACAGGCGGGGCCAAATCCAAAGCTGAAGCCAGGAGCTGTGAGAACAAAGCAGAGAAAGGGAAATCTCTCCATGCAGCCTAAGAAGCAGCGGATTAAATCTCCACAATCAACTTGATGTACCCTGCATCTGTGGAATATCTGAATAGAAAACCAATCATCCCAAAATTCAGGTGGTGGACTTCGGGAGCAACTGTAGACTTGGGGTTTGCTGTATACGACTGACATGTTCCTGATTTCTATGTTTATCTTAGTTTAGTTTTTAGCGCTTTTTATCATTGCTGGATTTGTTTATCAGTTTGGTTGCTCTCTTTTTTATTTTTATTTATTTTATTACTTTTTTAATTTCATTATTTTAATAATATTTGTTCAAATTTTCATTTTAATAACTTTATTTTCTTTTTTTTTCTTTCTTTTTTTCCTCCCTTTTCTTCTGAGTAATGTGGCTGAGAGGGTCTTGGTGATCCAGCCGGGTGTCAGGCCTGAGCCTCTGTGGTAGGAGAGCCAAGTTCAGGTCATTGGACCACCAGAGACCTCCCAGCCCCACGTAACATCAATCAGCGGGAGCTCACCCAGAGATCTCGGTCTGAATGCTAAGGCCCAGCTCCACTCTACGATCAGCAAGCTACAGTGCTGGACACCCCATGCCAAACAACTAGCAAGACAGGAACACAACCCTACCCATTAGCAGAGAGGCTGCCTAAAATCATACTAAATTCACAGACACCCCAAAACATAGCACCGGAAGTGGCCTTGCCCACCAGAAAGACAAGATCCAGTCTCAACCAACAGAACACAGTCACCAGTTCCCTCCACCAGGAAGCCTACAACACCTACTGACCAACCTTACCCACTGGGGGCAGACACCGAAAACAACTGGAACTACGAACCTGCAGCCTGGAAAAAGGAGACCCCAAACACAGTAAGTTAAGCAAAATGGGAAGACAGAGAAATACACAGCAGGTGAAGGAGCAAGGTAAAAACCCACCAGACCAAACAAATGAAGAGGAAATATGCAGTCTACCTGAAAAAGAATTCAGAATAATGATAGTAAAAATGATCCAAAATCTTGGAAGTAGACTGGAGAAAATACAAGAAACGTTTAACAAGGATCTAGAAGAACTAAAGAACAAAGAAACAATCATGAACAACACAATAAATGAAATTAAAAATTCTCTAGAAGGAATCAATAGCAGAATAACTGAGGCAGAAGAATGGATAAGTGACCTGGAAGAGAAAAAAGTGGAAATAACTAACGAGAGCATAATAAAGAAAAAAGAATGAAAAGAATTGAGGACAGTCTCAGAAACCTCTGGGACAACGTTAAATGCATGAACATTCAAATTATAGGGGTCTCAGAAAAAGAAGAGAAAAAGAAATTGTCTGAGAAAATATTTGAAGAGATTAAAGTTCAAAACTTCCCTAATATAGGAAAGGAAATAGTCAATCAAACCCAGGAAGTGCAGAGAGTCCGATACAGAATAAATCCAAGGAGAAATATGCCAAGACACATATTAATCAAACTATCAAAAATTAAATACAGAGAAAATATATTAAGAGCAGAAAACAACAAATAATATACACAAGGGAATCCCCAAAAGGGTAACAGCTGATCTTTCAGCAGAAACTCTGCAAGCCAGAAGGGAGTGGCAGGACATATTTAAAGGGATGAAAGGGGAAAACCTACAACCTAGATTACTCTACCCAGCAAGGATCTCATTCAGATTTGACGGAGAAATTAAAACCTTTACAGACAAGCAAAAGCAAAGAGAATTCAGCACCACCAAACCAGCCTTACAACAAATGCTAAAGGAACTTCTCTAGGCAGGAAACACAAGAGAAGGACTGGTGGTTGCCAAGGGGGAGAGGGCTGGGAGAGGGATGAAGTTGGAGGTTGGGGTGAGCAGATGTAAAGTTTTATATATAGAATGGATAAACAACAAGGTCCTACTGTACAGCACAGAGAACTATATTCAATATCCTATGATAAACCATAATGGAAAAGAATATTTAAAAAAACAATGTGTGTGTGTGTGTGTGTGTGTGTGTGTGTGTGTGTGTATATATATATATATACACATAACTGAATAACTTTGCTGTACAGCAATAATTAACACAACACTGTAAATCAACTATACTTCAATTTTAAAAAGTTAAATAAAGAAGTATGAAAGAAAAGTATGAAATTGATTATCTACTCTTCCATCTTAAGTAAGTAGAAGAACCTAAAGTAAACAGAAGAAAATACTAAAAGTAAAGTGTAAATACAAAGTCTCAACAATAATCAAGGAAAAAGGAGAGAAAACACAAATTATCAACATCAAGAATGAAAACAGAACATCACTACAGGTCCTACAGATATTTAAAAACATAAATATTAAAAGAATATTATGACAATAATACAAAAATATCAATTAAATGAAACTACAAATTACCAACCCTGAAGACAAAGAAAATAAACAACCCTCTATCTATTGAAGAAACTGAATTTGTAACAAAAACCTTTCCATAAAAACAAAAACGAACTTCAAGTACATGTGGTTCACTAGTGAACTCTACAAAGTATTCAAGGGAGAAATAACATCAATTCTGCACAGACTCAGAAAATGAAGGAGGAGGTACCACCTCTCAACTTAATCTACAAGGCCAGCATAACCCTGATAACAAAGATATTACAAGAAAAAAATAAATAACAGGCCAATATCTCTCATGGACATAGACAAAAAATTTTAAACAAAGTATTAACAACATATAGAAATGATAATACCTCATGACCAAGCAGGTTTTATTCCAAGAAAGCAAGGTTAGTTTAACATGAAAATCAAAGTAATTCCTCATACTAACAGAATAAAATAGAAATTATTTGATTATCTCAAAATATGCAGAAAAAGCATTCGACAAAAATCATGAATCTTTTACAACGAAAACACTTAGTAACTAGGAATAGACAGCAATGTCTTCAATATGATAAATTACACCTATTAGTGTAACTAAAAAAGTACAGTTTATATAATAATTAATGGAAAACATTAAACCTTTTTCTCCTAAAATCAGAAACAAGGCAAGGATGACCACTCTCAACACTGTTTGATGTTCACTAAATATTTCAGTATTTATGTTCAATATTTACTAAAGTTCCTAGCCAGGACATAAGGCAAGTAAAATAAATAAAAGGCATGAAGTTTGAAAAGAAGTAAACTATTGTTGTTTACATAAATATTTCCTTAAAACATGGAAGCAAAACTAATGCCCCCAAATAGTGGATCCTTTGAATGAATTTTGGTGAATACAGTCAATAGACTATTTTATAGTCATTTGGAATGATATTCTATAAAGAGTGCTAATAAAATGAGAAAATGTTATAACCAGCTGTGAAAGACATTCTAGGGGAATTCTGGGGAAATATGGACTCATGATTAGATGATTTTAAGGAATTATGTTTAACTTTGTTAGACGTGATGGTGATATGTGGTTATGTGGAAATATACATTTTAGAAAATGCATTCTGGGCTTCCCTGGTGGCACAGTGGTTAAGAGTCCACCTGCCAATGCAGGGGACACAGGTTCAAGCCCTGGTCTGGGAAGATCCCACATGCCGTGCAGCAACTAAGCCCGTGTGCCACAACTACTGAGCCTGCACTCTAGAGCCCACAAGCCAAAACTACTGATCCCGCATGTCACAACTACTGAAGCCCACGCGCCTAGAGCCCATGCTCTGCAAAAAGAGAAGCCACCGCAATGAGAAGCCTGGGCACCGCAACGAAGAGTAGCCCCTGCTGGCCACAACTAGAGAAAGCCCATGCACAGGAACAAAGACCCAACGCAGCCAAAAATAAATAAATAAAATAAATTTATAAAAAAGAAAATGCATATGTATGACTGATTCACTTTGTTATAAAGCAGAAACTAACACACCATTGTAAACCAATTATACCCCAATAAAGATGTTAAAAAGTAAAAAAAAAAAAAAAGAAAGAAAATGCATTCTCAGTAATTTAGGGCAAAGTTCTTCAACCTCAGCACTAACTGCAGAAAAGATGGTTCTCTGTTGGGGCGGGGGTGGGGGGACTGTCCTGTGCATTGTAGGATGTTCAGGGGTAACCCTGGGCTCTACCCATTACATGAGCATTCCCCTTGTGACAACCAAAAATATCTCCAGACGTTGCCAAATATCCCCTGAGGGGGTCAAAATTGCTCTCAGTTGAGAACCACTAATTTAAGGTTCAATAGCATGAAGTGTGTTATTTAATTTAAAACATTTTAGAAAAAACACACATAAGTAAACAAAAGAAACATAGCAAATATTTAGTGCTAATTCTAAATGATGAATATGTGGTGGTTTATTATACTATTCTATTCTTCTTTTCTATGTGTTTGAAAGTTTCATAATAGAAGTCAAAATAATTGTAACATGCCATAGGTGGAAAACGCAATACTCACTATATATGTGCACTAGGATTATAAATATGTAAAACTATGTATAGAAAAATACTCAAAGAAATGTATCAAAGAGTTTGTGGATGAGTTAGAGTGTGGCTCATGTTTGATTTCCTTCCCAGTTTTTAAAATAATCTGTAATTATATGCTTTTAGACTGAAAAAATTGACAAATCTAAGAGTGTTGAAATGCAATATTATTAATCATTCACAGTCTAATATTAGAAGAGAATTAGCAGTAAGCACAACAGGGACGGAAAACTTTCAGACTTGGAATCTCTCCTCCCTCACTGCAAAGAAAGCATCTTAAAGGCAGAATGGCTTTGAATGGGCATACATCTGCATAATGACTTTCCTTTGTTCTTTCCTTGCCGGCTAATTGAGTAACTTGTTAAACAAACATGCCTTCAGACGCACACCAGATTAGAGCCCTTTGTAAATAAAATTATAGTTGGGAATATGCTTCCCCTAACTGGTAAATAAATTTAGGAATTTAGAGATTTGGCATTGCATGCCAAGATGTCTAAGTAAATCTCAAATTCGTCCACGCTTATGAATAAATGCCAAGGATCGTCAAATGCCAAGAGCTCTCAAGGCAAAACAAGCCCACCTCACTCTCTGAATCAGAGACCCCCTCCAATCAAAATGCCCCACCTGAAAAGCAGTTCCTTTCTCTCCTACCACATTATGTATAAATGGGTGGTCACTGACGTCATGCTTGGTGGGATATCTGCATGGTTTCTATGGCAACAAGGACAATAAAATCTCTTAGGATTCTGTGGCAAAGAGTCTTTTTCTCTTGAGTTCATGCATTTATCCATGCCTCCATTTAGCATGAGTGCTTCCTATGGTGCCAGGCATTTTTTAATCACTGGCGTTACAATAGAGAACAAAACAAAAATCCCTGTCCTCAGAGAGCTTCCTTTTTAGTGTCTTCTTATTTCAATTTTCTCAAGACCCTAGGAAAACACACAACTTTCAGGGGATGAATCTTGGGTATCTTTAATCAAGAGTGAAGTTGTTTGGGCAGTGTATTCATTCTTCGCATAAGGATAAAAATCTTTATCTGATTTGGTATTCATCACACAGCATAAGTCTTGGACCGTTTTAGGAGAAGCTGACAGGGAAGTGTTCTTGAATCTTTCAGATCAGAATGATGTCTGCCTAGGAGATAAGGAAGCTGAACATGGTCACATTGAGATGGGAAAGGGACTGACAGCTCTGAGGGATAAATGTTCCCCCCATGATGTCCTCTTCTCTCTGGACAGCCAGCTCCTTCCCCACAAAGTAAGGTCAAGAGAACAGGAAATGGGATCAAAGGAGCCTTCACAGACAGGCTGCCTCAGTTCCAATAAAAGCTCTAGCACTTACTAGCTGTGTTTCACTGAACAATGTACTCAGCTTTCTTACCTCCATTTCCCCATCCATAAAGTGAGGATAACAAGAGTACTTCACAGAATTGTCCTAAGGTGTAAGTGGAATGTTTCATGAGAAGCAGTAAAGCACAGTGTCTGTCACATAGTAAACACTCAATAAATGTTAGCTATTCCCCACTAATATAGTATAGTTTATATAATACATAACATAATGCTGGTTAATTATGAGTCATTTTGATCTTAGGCCCAGTTACATACTGAGCACCCACTATGTGTCAGGCATCATGCTAACTACTTTCTATATGCTCTCCTTTAATCCTTCCAGCAGCCTGTGATGGAAGTATTATCATCTCCGTTTTACAGGCGAGGATACTGAGCTCAGAGAGGTGAAGCAACCTACCTGAGGCCACAAAGCCATGAGTAGCATAGTCAAGATTCAAGCCCAGGCCCATCTTACTTGACATTCTATGTTCTCTTTGCAACATAATCCAGCTTCCCCATCTTCTGTCTTTCCAGTGACATCATTATCTCCGAGCCTTCATCTTGCCACATGTTCTTTAAACAACATGTCATTCAGATATAGATACAGACAAATAATGTGTGTATACACACACACACACACACACACACACACACACACACACACACACATATATACTGGCAATCAGGTGTCTTACTCCATTCAGGCTGCTAAAACAAAATACCACAGGTTGGGTGGCTTATAAGCAACAGAAATTTATTGCTCACAGTTCTGGACGCTGGGAAGTCCAAGATCAAGGTGCTGGCCAATTTGGTGTCTGGTGAGAGCTTGCTTCCTGGCTCATAGATGGCCATCTTCTCTCTGTATCCTCACAAGGTGGAAGAGGGAGGGGAGTTCTTTGAGGCCCCCATTTCACAAGGGCACTAATCCCATTCATGAGGACTCCACCTTCATGACTTAATCATCTCCCAAAGGCACCACCTTCAAATACCACATTGGAGAGTAGGTTTCAACATATGAATGGACGTGGGGGATACAAGAACAGGGAAACATTCAGTCAATAGCACCTGGGAAATGGGCTTCCTCACAGGTGGAAGCTCATGCTAATGGCTAAATCACCACCCCAAGCACCTCTGGATCTTTGAACACTATCAGAGGTACAAATGTACTCACCCTTTGACTTAGCAGTTCTACTTTTGGAAATTTATCCTACAGGTATACACACACCTGTGCAAGATGACATATGCACAATGTTATTCACTGCAATGTGGTTTATAATAGCAAAAGACAGGAGCTAGCCTAACTGTCCATCAAGAGGGCAATAATTAAATAAATCATGATACATCCATATAATAGAAAAATATAAAATTATGAATAAGAATGAAAGAACTATTACTAACCTGATACAGAAAGATAAGCAGATACATTGTAAGTTAAAAAGGCAGGATACAGAACTGTCTGTGTAATTTTTTAAAAAGGAATGTATTTATATTTACTTGTATATGCCTGAAATTCTACAAAGATAAAGAAGAAACTGCTAACAATGGCTGCCTATGAAAAGGTGGTGTCAGAAGTAGGAGGAATACTTTTTGCTGGATACACTGACATGTGCTTATTTTTAAATTTTTGAATCATGTGAATAAATTGTCTATTTGAAAATGAAATAATAAAAAACTATGTTTTAAGAGCATTATATTGGGAATCAGGAATCTGAGTAACAGATCAGTAATCTGTCCAAGGGTGAACTTGGACAACTTACCTTACCCTTATCAGCCTCAGTTTCCTCAACAGCAAAATCTCCTAGTCCTAAGATACTGTTACCTAATAATAGCAACATCATCTCGTCATTGCTACCACTTATTAAAAGCTTACAATGTGCCTCATGAAACGATGCTCAACATCACTAATTATCAGAGAAATGCAAATCAAAACTACAATGAGGTATAACCTCACACCAGTCAGAATGGCCATCATCGAGAAATCTACAAATAGTAAATGTCAAATAATAAATGCTGGAGAGGGTATGGAGAAAGGCAACCCTCTTACACTGCTGGTGGGAAGGTAAATTGGTGCAGCCACTATGGAAAACAGTATGGAGGTTCCTTAAAAAACTAAAAATAGAGCTACCATATGATTCTGCAATCCCACTCCTAGGCATATATCCAGAAAAGACAAAAGCTCTAATTCAAAAAGATACATGCACCCCAATGTTCATAGCAGCACTATGTACAATAGCCAAGTCATGGAAGCAACCTAAATGTCCATCAACAGACGAATGGATAAAGAAGATGTGATATGTATATATGTATATATATATATATATATATATATATATATATATATAGACACACACACACACACAATGGAGTATTACTCAGCTACAAAAATGAATGCCATTTGCAGCAACATGACAGACCTAGAGACTGTCATACTAAGTGAAATAAGTCAGACAAAGACAAGTATCATATAATATTACCTATAGTGAAATCTAAAATATGATACAAATGAATTTATTTACAAAATTGAAACAGAATCACAGACAGAAAACATACTTATGGTTACCAAAGGAGAAGGGGGAAGGGAATATATTAGGAGTTTGGAATTAGCAGATACACACTACTATATATAAAATAGATAAACAACAAGGACCTACTGTATAGCACAGGGAACTATATTCAATATCTTGTAATAAACTATAATGGAAAAGAATATGAAAAAGAATATATATATAAAACTGAGTCACTTTGCTACACACCTGAAACTAACACAACACTGTAAATCAACTACACTTCAATTTTTTAAAAAAAAGCTTACTATGTGCCAGGACCTAAACTAAACCCTGTAAACAACTACCTCATTGAATCATCACAAGCAATTCTGTGAGGTACGGACTATTATTATCCCCATTTCACAGATAAGGAAAATGAAGCTCAGAGAAAGGATGTAACATGCTAGTATGCGGCAGACCCAGAATTTGAACCTGAGTGTCTCTGGATCTAAGGCCTGTATTTTGACTCTATGGTTTGCCGCCTCCATCCAAATTAGCAATTTTCCTCCTGCGCTCCCTGCCCCTTCCACAAATCCCATCCAGAAGTCCCCTTCTGAGCACTGTCAACTTCCACCAGGCCTGGCCCTCACTCATTTCCAATCACTCTTTCTCCAATATAGCTTTAGAAATGAACTGTTACTAATGGCTAGTCATATGTCAACCTAATGAATGGGATGCAGACTTCCATTAAAATAATGAAATTAGTGAGTTTCGAATTTGGTTACATCGCATGGCACACAACCTCAAGTAATTACCACCCCATGTTCTTTCCCTCCAATTAAAGTCAGTTTATTTATTTAGGGTCTTTGTCTGGGCTATCTCTATTAAGCTCACATCATCTATTTGGGGATGAATTTTTTTTTTTCTTTTGGCTTGTTTGTTTAAATGATGTTCGGGCTGTTCCCATGATTAATAAAGTTGTAAATACAGCCAGAAACAGCTTCTGAACCATGTGCAAAAGTAAAGAATATAAGTCAAAGAATAATTCTTTGGGGGTTTGGGTTTTGTTTGTTTGGTGTTTTTTTTTTCTCCAAAGGATGGAAACAATGAGAAAGAAGCTCTTTGAGCTCCAGGAACTCCAATTATGCTGACACTTCTGCTGCAGAAATATACCAAGATCTGTTTTGCAGGAACCCAGTGAACTAGCTAATCAGATTTCCTTGGATAATTTGCTCCAAAGGTCAGATGCCTTAAAAAGCACCCAGTGCCTCATTATTTGGTGGTGCGCAGGCTGCACGCACAAGCTAGGATTTGGAACTCAGCTTCCCACGGCAAGGAAATAAATCTTAAATTTTTTAGCACATCTGTTACCCTGGCCTTGGCCAAAGTCTCATCCAACTTTGTGATGAGCCTACAGACAAAATCCCCTCCAGAGAAAACACCTGAATTTGAGAGATCTCTGTCTCCCAGATGGGTCTCTCCTGTGTTCCAGGGGCACCACAGATGGCAGGCTCATCTGAAATGTTCATGCCCTTGCTAAATTTCAGGAGAGGCTTCTATTGATGTGATGAGTGAGGGGGGCCGAACCTTGGTTAAAATCACCGAGTCCAATTCTACAAAATACCTGTCTAGCACTCCTCAAAACTATCGAGATCCTGAAAAACAAGGAAAGACTGAGAAACCATCAAAGAACAGAGGAGATTAAGGAGGCATGAGACTAGATGCAACGTGGGACTCTGGATTGAATCCTGGACAGAAAAAAAGACATTAGTAGAAAAACTGGTGAAATCCAAATAAAATCTGGAATTTAGTTAATAGTTAAGTTGCAATGTTGGTGTCTTAGATGTGACAAATGGACCACAGAAACATAAGATGATAACGTTACGGGAACTCTCTGTACTATCATTGCAACTTCTCTACAAATCTAAAATTATTTCAAAATTAGAAAAATATTTTTTAAACTTTATATGCCCTAAAAACTCCACTGTGAGAACAAACTAGTGGTTACCAGTGGGGAGACGCAAGAGGAGAGGGGTAACATAGGGGTAGGAGAGTAAGAGGTACAAACTATTAGGTGTAAAATAAACTACAAGGATATATTGTATGACATGAGGAATATAGCCAATATTTTATATCAACTATAAATGGAGTATAGCCTTTACAAATTGTGAATCACTATATTGTATACCTATAACTTATGTAATACTGTACAGAAACTATACTTCAATAAAAAAAATTTAATATTCTAAATTTTTTCAAATTCCATTGTGTTTTATGCATAGTTTGATAAAAATAATTAAGTTTATTCTATAATAAATCTGACACAGTGATCTGAAAACAAAATAAAACACCAAGTCCAGAGAGGAGGTCAAAGCCTGTCCTATGACTACCTTTTTTAAAAATCTTGTTTAAAACCCCAGCAAAGACATAAAGAAACAATAAAAGTAAACTAAAATTAAATTAAAATGCAATGGATGTTCACCCTCTGCCAACTGGGACAGGAACAACCTTGCCAAAGAAGCTGGGCTCCTCAGTGTTTGCTTACCATTCCCCGCAAGCCTCATCGCCCTGAGGGATTCCTATGTGACAAGAAGAGGCCACAGTAGTGAATATTGCTGGTTGAATGCCCACCCTCACAGATTTATAAGAAACCCAACTCCAACTCTCACCCTGTGACCCCTCATCTCCCCTGAGAGCTACTTCATGGAAAGAAATGTATGGAGGCGGCTGTTGTGCCCCATCAAGTCACCTGAGACCAGATGCTGGTCTTGTGTCATGGAAACCTTGTAGGAGGGGTGTCTGAGTTGAGCCTTGAAGGAAGAAGGGGAGGGAGTTGGACAAAGAAAGGGAAGAGGGTTCCAGGGAGAGCACAGTGCATGCCAAGGCACCAAATTGCAAGACTTAGATGCACACAAACAAGTGGACAAAATTGAGGTGGGAGGAGTTAGAAAGGGTCCCCTCTCAAAAGTGTCTCAGTAAGTTTGGGCTGTATAACAAATATACCATACACTGGGTGACTTAAACAGCAAACATTTATTGCTCAGGTTCTGAAGGTTGGAAAGTCCAAGATCATGATGCCAACAGATTTGGTGTCTGGTGGGGATCCCCTTCCTGATTCACAGACAGCCATCTTCTCGTTGTGTCCCCACATGGAGAAAGGGGAAAGGGAGCTCTCTGAGCCCTCTTTTATAAGGGCACTAATCCCATTCATGAGGGCTCCTCCCTCATGACTTAAACACCTCATCACACTGGGGATTAGGCTTAAACACATGAATTTTAGGGGGATACAAATATTCAGTCCATACCAAAGGTTTTGTGTGCTAAGGAATTTAACTTTGTCCTGAAGGTGATGGGGACTTTTAACCAGAGGAGTGAAATGGCAACATTAGCATTTTAGAAACAGTCAACAGATGGAACTGGGAAGGTGGATGGAAGGTGAGGTAGCCAGCAGTGAGGCCATGATCTGGCCAGAAGTGTGAATAAACCTGCCCAGAGACAGGGGCATAGGAAGATTTCTCCCAGGCTGGTACAGGGATGCTGCAGCGAATGAGGGCCCTTGCCATAATAAGAACTGAGGTTACTGTTTCTCCAGTAGCTTTGTAGCTCAGCAGCCATCCTTTCTCAAACTGGAAGATATCCTCTGCTATCCCTAAATTCCATACTCCAAGACTCTGCCCTACATCATGAACTTTTTGCAGCCTACCCTCTGCCTCTGTGTTACACTGTATCTTAAATCATCAACCTAAAGATCACAGTTTCTCAAAAAAAATGAAGGACTCGGAGATAGCTTCAGGATGGTGGAGGAGTAAGAAATGGAGATCACTTTCCTCCCCACAAATACATCAAAAATACATCTACATGAGGAACAGCTCCTACAGAACACCTACTGAACGCTGGCAGAAGACCTCAGACTTCCCAAAAGGCAAGAAACTCCCCACGTACCTTGGTACGGAAAAAGAAAAAAGAGAAAACAGAGACAAAAGAATAGGGATTGGACCTGCACATCAGGGAGGGACCTGTGAAGGAGGAAAAGTTTCAACACACTAGGAAGCCCCTTCACTAGCGGAGACGGTGGGTGGGCGGGGGGGAAGCTACAGAGCCACGGAGGAGAGCACAGCAACAGGGGTGCAGAGGGTAAAGTGGAGAGATTCCTGCACAGAGAATCGGTGCCGACCAGCACTCACCAGCCCGAGAGCCTTGTCTGCTCACCTGCCGGGGCAGGTGGGGGCTGGGAACTGAGGCTAGGGCTTCAGAGATCAGATCCGAAGGAGAGGGCTGGGGTTGGCTGCGTGAACACAGCCTGAAGGGGGCTAGTGCACCACAGCTAGGCAGGAGGGAGTCTGGGAAAAAGTCTGGAACTACCTAAGAGGCAAGAGACCATTGTTTCAGGGTGCGTGAGAAGAGGAGATTCAGACCAACACCTAAACGAGCTCCAGAGACGGGCGCGAGATGCGGCTATCAGCACGGACACCAGAGACGGGCATGAGATGCTAAGGCTGCTGCTACAGCCACCAAGAAGCCTGTGTGCAAACAAAGGTCACTATCCACACCTCCCCTCCCGGGAGCCTGTGCAGCCCGCCACTGCCACGGTCCCATGATCCAGGGACAACTTCCCCGGGAGTACAAGGTGCACCTCAGGCTGTTGCAATGTCATGCTGGCCTCTGCCGCCGCAGGCTCGCCCCACATTCTGTACCCCTCCTCCTCCCCAGCCTGAGTGAGACTGAGACCCCTAATCAGCTGCTAGTTTAACCTCATCATGTCTGGGTGGCAACAGATGCCCTCAGGAGACCTACACGCAGAGGCAGGGCCAAACCCAAGCTGAACCCCAGGAGCTGTGCAAACAAAGAAGAGAAAGGGAAATCTCTCCATGCAGCCTCAGGAGCAGTGGATTAAATCTCCACAATCAAACTGATGTACCTGCATCTGTGGAATATCTGAACAGACAATGAATCATTCTCAAATTGAGGCAGTGGACTTTGGGAGCAACTGCAGACTTGGGGTTTGCTTTCTGCATCTAATTTGTTTCTGGTTTTATGTTTATCTTAGTTTAGTATTTAGAGCTTATTATCATTGGTAGATTTGTTTATTGATTTGGTTGCTCTCTTGCTTTTTTATATATATATATATTTTTTTTCCTTTTACTCCCTTTGTGAGTGTGTATGTGAATGCTTCTTTGTGTGATTTTGTCTGTATACCTTTGCTTTTACCATTTGTCCTAGGGATCTCTCTGTCCGTTTTTTTGTTAGTTTGTTTTAGTATAGTTTTTAGCACTTGTTATCATTGGTGGATATGTCTTTTGGTTTGGTTGCTCTCTTCTTTCTTTCTTTCTTTTTTTATTACCTTTTTATTTTTTTACTTTTAATAATTTATTTTTTATTTTAATAACTTTATTTTATTTTATTTTTCTTTCTTTCATTCTTTCTTTTTCTCCCTTTTCTTCTGAGCCATGTAGCTGACAGGGTCTTGGTGCTCTGGCCGGGTGTCAGGCCTGAGCCACTGAGGTGGGAGAGCCAAGTTCAGGACATTGGTCCACCAGAGACCTCCCGGCCCCACGTAATATCAAACAGTGAAAACTCTCTCAGAGATCTCCATCTCAGTGTGAAGACCCAACTCCACTCAACGACCAGCAAGCTAGAGCGCTGGATACCCTATGGCAAACAACTAGCAAGACAGTAACACAACCCCACCCGTTAGTAGAGAGGCTGCCTAAAATCATAATAAGTTCACAGACATCCCAAAACACACCCCCGGACACGGTCCTGCCCACCAGAAAGACAAGATCCAGCCTCATCCACCAGAACACAGGCACCAGTCCCCTCCACCAGGAAGCCTACACCACCCACTGAAACAACCTTACACACTGGGAGCAGACACCAAAAACAACAGGAACTACGAACCTGCAGCCTGCAAAAAGCAGACCCTAAACACAGTAAGTTAAGCAAAATGAGAACACAGAGAAATACATAGCAGATGAAGGAGCAAGGTAAAAACCCATCAGCCCAAACAAACAATGATGAACAACACAATAAATGAAATTTAAAATTCTCTAGAAGGGGGCTTCCCTGGTGGCGCAGTGGTTGAGAGTCCACCTTCCGATGCAGGGGACACCGGTTCGTGCCCCGGTCCGGGAAGATCCCATATGCCGCAGAGCGGCTGGGCCCGTGAGCCATGGCTGCTGAGCCTGCGCGTCCGGAGCCTGTGCTCTGCAACGGGAGAGGCCACAACAGTACCGCAAAAAAAAAAAAAAAAAAAAAAAAAATTCTATAGAAGGAATCAATAGCAGAATAACTGAGGCAGAAGAACAGATAAGTGACCTGGAAGATAAAATAGTGGAAATAACTACCACAGAGCAGAATAAAGAAAAAAGAATGAAAAGAACTGAGGACAGTCTCAGAGACCTCTGGGACAACATTAAACGCACCAACATTCGAATTATAGGGGTTCCAGAAGAAGAAGAGGAAAAGAAAGGGACTGAGAAAATATTTGAAGAGATTATAGTTTAAAACTTCCCTAATATGGGAAAGGAAATAGTCAATCAAGTCCAGGAAACACAGAGAGTCCCATAAAGGATAAATCCAAGGAGAAACACATATTAATCAAACTATCATATTAATGATAGACACATATTAATCAAACTATCAAAAATTAAATACAAAGAAAAAATATTAAAAGGGAAAAGCAACAAATAACATACAAGGGAATACCCATAAGGTTAACAGCTGATATTTCAGCAGAGACTCTATAGGCCAGAAGGGAGTGGCAGGACATATTTAAAGTGGTGAAAGAGAAAAACAACCAAGATTACTCTACCCAGTAAGGATTTCATTCAGATTCAATGGAGAAATTAAAAACTTTATGGACAAGCAAAAGCTAAGAGAATTCAACACCACCAAACCAGCTTTTACAACAAATGCTAATGGAACTCCTCTAGGCAGGAAACACAAGAGAAGAAAAAGACCTACAATAACAAATTCAAAACAATTAAGAAAACGGTAATAGGAACACACATATCGATAACTACCTTAAATGTAAATGGATTAAATACTTCAACCAAAAGACATAGATTGGCTGAATGGATACAAAAACAAGACCTGTATATATTCTGTCTACAACAGACCCACTTCAGACCTAGGGACACATACAGACTCAAAGTGAGGGGATGAAAAAATATATTCCATTCTTTTGAGCTGGAGTAGCAATTCTCATATCAGACAAAATAGACTTTAAAATAAAGACTATTGCAAGAGACAAAGAAGGACACTACATAATGATCAAGGGATCAATCCAAGAAGAAGATATAACAATTGTAAATATTTATGCACTCAACATAAGAGCACCTCAATACAAAGGCAAATGCTAACAGCCATAAAAGGGGAAATCGACAGTAACACAATCATAGTAGGAGACTTAAACACCCCACTTTCACCAATGGACAGATCATCCAAAATGAAAATAAATAAGGAAACACAAGCTTTAAATGATACATTAAACAAGATGGACTTCATTAATATTTATAGGATATTCCATCCAAAAAAACCAGAATAAACTTTCTTCTCAAGTGGTCATGGAACATTCTCCAGGACAGATCATATCTTGGGTCACAAATCTAGTCTTGGTAAATTTAAGACAATTGAAATCGTATCAAGTATCTTTTCCGACCACAATGCTATGAGACTAGATATCAATTACAGGAAAAAAATCTGTGAAAAATACAAACACATGGAGGCTAAACAATACACTACTAAATAACCAAGAGATCACTGTAGAAATCAAAGAGGAAATCAAAAAAAACCTAGAAACAAATGACAATGAAAACACGACGACCCAAAACCTATGGGATGCAGAAAAAGCAGGTTTAAGAGGGAAGTTTATAGCAATACAATCCTACCTCAAGAAACAAGAAACATCTCAAATAAACAACCTAACCTTACACCTAAAGCAATTAGAAACAGAAGAACAAAAAACCCCCAAAGTTAGCAGAAGAAATCATAAAGATCAGATCAGAAATAAATGAAAAAGGAATTAAGGAAACAATAGCAAAGATCAATGAAACTAAAAGCTGTTTTTTTTGAGAAGATAAACAAAATTGATAAACCACTAGCCAGACTCATCAAGAAAAAAAGGGAAAACACTCAAATCAATAGAATTAGAAAAGAAAAAGTAGAAGTAACAACTGACACTGCAGAAATACAAAGGATCATGAGAGATTACTACAAGCAACTATATGCCAATAAAATGGACAACCTGGAAGAAATGGACAAATTCTTAGAAAAGCACAACCTCCCAAGACTGAACCAGGAAGAAATAAAAAATATAAACAGAGCAATCACAAGCACTGAAATTGAGACTGTGATTAAAAATCTTCCAACAAACAAAAGCACAGGACCAGATGGCTTCACAGGCGAATTCTATCAAATATTTAGAGAAGAGCTAACACCTATCCTTCCCAAACTCTTCCAAAATATAGCAGAGGGAGGAACACTCCCAAACTCATTCTACGAGGCCACAATCACCCTGATACCAAAACCAGAAAAAGATGTCACAAAGGAAGGAAACTACAGAACAATATCACTGATGAACATAGATGCAAAAATCCTCAACAAAATAATAGCAAACAGAATCCAACAGCACATTAAAAGGATCATACACCATGATCAAGTGGGGTTTACCCCAGGAATGCAAGGAGTCTTCAATATAGGCAAATCAATCAGTGTGATAAACCATATTAACAAATTGAAGGAGAAAAACCATATGATCATCTCCATAGATGCAGAAAACACTTTTGACAAAATTCAACACCCATTTTAGATAGAAACCCTCCAGAAAGTAGGCATAGAGGGAACTTACCTCAACATAATAAAGGCCATATATGACAAACCCACATACATATGGTCACCTTATCTTTGATAAAGGAGGCAAGAATATACAATGGAGAAAAGACATCCTCTTCAATAAGCGGTGCTGGGAAAACTGGACAGCTACATGTAAAAGAATGAAATTAGAACACTCCCTAACACCATACACAAAACTAAATATAAAGCCAGACACTATAAAACTCTTAGAGGAAAACATAGGCAGAACACTATATGACATAAATCACAGCAAGATCCTTTTTGACCCACCTCCTAGAGAAATGGAAATAAAAACAAAAATAAACAAATGGGACCTAATGAAACTTAAAGGCTTTTGCATAGCAAAGGAAACCATAAACAAGACAAAAAGACAACACTCAGAATGGGAGAGAGTATTTGCAAACGAAGCAACTGACAAAGGATTAATCTCCAAAATATACAGGCAGATCATACAGCTCAATATTGAAAAAGCAAACAACCCAATCCAAAAATGGGCAGAAGACCTAAATAGACATTTCTCCAACGAAGATATAAAGATTGTCAACAAACACATGAAAGGATGCTCAACATTACTAATCATTAGAGAAATGCAAATCAAAACTACAGTGAGGTATCAACTCACACCAGTCAGAATGGCCATCATCAAAAAATCTACCAACAATAAATGCTGGAAAGTATGTGGAGAAAAGAGAACCCTCTTGCACTGTTGGTGGGAATGTAAATTGATACAGACACTATGGAGAACAGTATGGAGGTTCCTTAAAAAACTAAAAATAGAACTACCATACAACCCACCAATCCCACTACTGGACATATACCCTGAGAAAACCATAATTCCAAAAGGGTCATGTACTACAATGTTCATTGCAGCTCTATTCACAATAGCCAGGACATGGAAGCAACCTAAGTGTCCATCGACAGATGAATTGATAAAGAAGATGTGGCACATACATACAATGGACTATTATTCAGTCATAAAAAGAAACGAAATTGAGTTATTTGTAGTGAGGTGGATGGACTTAGAGTCTGTCATACTGAGTGAAGTAAGTCAGAAAGAGAAAAACAAATACCGTATGCTAACACATATGTATGGAATCTAAAAAATAACAAAATGGTTCTGAAGAGCCTAGGGGGCAGGACAGGAATAAAGACGCAGATGTAGAGAATGGACTTGAGGACACAGGGAAGGGGAAGCTGGGACGAGTGAGAGAGTGGCACAGACATATATACACTACCAAATGTAAAATGGATAGCTAGTGGGAAGCAGCCACGTAGCACAGGGAGATCAGCTCGGTGCTTTGCGTCCACCTAGAGGGGTGGGGTAGGGAGGGTGGGAGGAAGACGCAAGAGGGAGGAGATATGGGGATATATGTTTATGTATAGCTGATTCACTTTGTTATACACTGGAAACTAACACACCATTGTAAAGCAATTATACTCCAATAAAGATGTTAAAAAAAAAAGGACTCACATGTGCTTAATAATGTTGATAGCAGAATCATGATATGAGCACTGACTATATCTAGGAATTATGCTAGCCTTCAACCTGCAAAGGAGGATATAGTAATCCCCACTTCACAGATAGCAAAATTGAGACTCCAAGATGTTAAATAACCTCATCCTACAGCTCTTAATGAGGGCTGAATCCAAGAATGCCCGATTCCAATCACCCTCTCCATGGCACCTCACTCTCTCACTTTTAATTTCTCTTTATTCATTTATTGCAAGTGTCCCTCTCCCTCAGAATCAAACACAAAACCATATGGCTGGACCAGAATAAAATCTGAATAGCTGCATGTAGCTGTTTTAAAATGCCCAGTCTTCCCTGGCGGATCTCTGACTTTCCAACACTACAGCCTTCGTGTGGAAGGTTAAACAGCAAGGACAGTGGCTCCAAATCTCTTTTCCACTGGATCAGTGGAACAAGGTAGTCTTCCATCTAAAATCAAATAATAGCTGACTTTTCCTCATTCTTGAAAAAAGTGTATATAGATGGATCAACAGATGGATGGATGGTTGGATGGATGGATGGATGGATAAATGGATGGATGGACGGGTGCATAGATGGATGGATAAATGGATGGATGGATAGATAAATAGCTGGATGGATGGCCAGATGGATGACGGTCAAACAGATGCATGGATATGCATTTCCAAGTGAAGACTATTTCTAAAAGGTAACATAGGAAACTATCAACAGTGGTAGTCATTTCTGGGAGGGAACAGTATATGAGACAACGGTGAAAGTGGGAACTACTTTTTACTCTACAGTCTCTTATATCTTTCAAATTTTGAGCTGTGTGTAATGCTTACATTAAAATAAGTAGCAATATAAAAGTAATTTTAAAACACCTTGTTAAATAGATATATGCATGAATGAGAGGCTGGAAGAATGAATAAATCCTAAAAATAAAAATGTTTTAAATAGATGAATAAATTTTAACAGTTAAAAAAATTTATGTTTCCCATTGATTTTTCTTTAAATCTTGGCACCAACTTCTACTTGTCTGTATTAGAATCTAGCATAATGTGGTTTCCAACTTGGAACACAATCGATTACAAAATTTGGTTATTTTAAGTCAAACAGGTCAATAACAGTGTGGTGTTTTGCACAGAGCATCTTGACTTTAAGGTTTGCCCACACAAATCTGCTCAAGGACTGCTCTGCAGTTACAGGGAGCGACAATAGGGCTGAGGCCTGGACACGTGATCCCACCCAAGTTTCCTTATTTAAGCTCTAATTCTCCTCTCATGCATCAAATCCCACCTGCATGCTGGGCCTCTGAATACTGCCCCTGCATTGCTGGGGGCTCTGAGTAATCAGACCCTGCCAAGGGAAAAATAAGAAGACAAATGACTTCCCCAACCACCATCAATACCATTTCCAGGAAGAAATGAAGAGAGCTGACTCTTGGCTATAAATGATTTGCTGCTTTCCTCTCCATCAGTATGGAAATGGAGCAGGGTTGTTTCAAAGCTGGGTTTTTTAGCTTTCCAGGCAGCTGTGTGGATTCCATACACTAGGGAGGTTGACAACATTCAACAAGACTTTATGGAACTTTTGCTGGGTTAGCATGGACCCCACGCCCTGCCCTCAAGGCATTTACACTCTAATCCAAGATATAAAATATAATCCAAAAAAGAGGAGGCAGTATTTGGATGTCAATTGTCCACAGCAAGTGCCAAGTTATTTGATGGATGGAGGATGGTGACAAGTCTGTGATGCCTGGCAATGCGACAGGACTACCAGAGGTACGTGAAATCACCTCTGTTTAACTATGGGACACCAGTCACAGTTCTATTCCTTCTGGGACAGTTTGGAAATCATAAAATTCTCTTCAAGGAAGAAAATGAGAACAAAGAAAAACCACGTTGGCATTACGGTGCCCCAAATGACAGAGATGGCTCAGTAGGGCCATCTTGTGCTGATCCCTGCCGCCATTCCATGAGCGGGGTACTGCCCTTCCCCCGCCCTTGCCCAAACGTTTTGGTCTCCCTGTGTCTATGAGTCCCAGCAAGCAGTGCAGCGGGGAGCCCGACAAGACAGAGCATCCTATAGGTTGGAACAGTAACAAAAGGCAACTTAAGGAGAAGAAATTTTAGTTCGGTCCTAAAGATTAGATATCCAGCTGTCAAGGAACAGGAAAGACACTTCTGATGAGGGATATGGCCCGCAAAGATTTGCGGCTGGAAAATGTCAGGTCCTATGATGCTGGAAAGTCAGTGTGGGCTGCTGAGCACTCGCTCTTCAGTCGCTGTGGGTAGGAGGCCTCCCTAGGATTTTCTGGGATAAGTAAGGTATCTGCTGCTCCTCCAGGCATCACTGTGTGTATGAGGATAGGGAGGACATTTGTTTCCCTGCAGCAGCTCCACCCTCTCTGTGGCGCCCTTTGGGATCTCCCATTCCATCTCTATCATTGTCCCTATGGACTGGCACTCAGCTAAGCCACGTACATGCATTAGCTCCTTTAACCCTTCACCACTCTTGAGGAGGGATCTACTGCATCCATTTTACAGATCAAGAAAGAGAGGCTCAGAGACGTTAAGTCACTCACCCAAAGTGACTCAGCTAATAAAATAGCAGAGCCAGGACTTGAACCAACTTCTCTGCCTAACTCCAAAGTATGCTCTTGTTCTTCTTAAGGATGGGTCTTTCCTATTGCTTGAGACAAAGACAATCATCGCATGTGAAATTGCTCAATCCAAAGCACTTCTGCTTTCAACATAAGTGGTTGCCAAACAGTCTTCCATGTAAAACTGAAGTTTCTCTACAGCCCTGCAGGCTTGTGCCCTGGACCCTCTTGACACCTGGCCAACAGAGATGACAAAATGGGAAGAGTTGGGAAGACTGGGGTCCAAATCCCAGTTCTGCTCCCTGAGTGGTTCAAGCATCACATGTTCAAAACTGAGCTCCTGCTCTTTTCCCCAAAGCTGCTCCTCCTGTGCCGACCTCACCATCAACTCTCCTCCTCACTCACATCCCTCCAGCCACAAAGTCCTCCTTGTTCTTCCTTAAACACGAGTCTCCCAACTCAGAACCTTTGCAGTGGCCATTCCCCCTGCCTGGAAATGCTTTTCCCTCAGATACACATATGGTTCACTCCCTCACCCTCTTTCAATTCTTCACATAAATGTTGCCATCTCGATGTGGCCAAGGCTGGCCACCCCCATCCCCACCTGCATGCGCCAAATCCCTTTACTTGCTCCATAGTTTCCACAGCAGTTACCACTTTCTACAATGTTATGTAATTTATTTATTTTGTTTATTGTTTATTATCTGTCTTCCTCCACTAAAATAAAAGTGCCCCAAGAAATGGTAGAATCTAGGTAGTAAGTGTATGCTTGTTCCTTGGGAAACTGGTTCAACTTTTCTATATGTTTGTAGTTGTTCATAATAAAATGTTAGAGTAATGGACCTAAAAGGTAATGAATTTGTCTGCTTTGTTCATTGATGTATCCCAAGTGTCAGGAACATAGTAGGTACACAATAAACATATAGTAGGTACCCAGTAAACATTACTGAATGAAGGAATTAATGAAGTGTAACACTATTTAAGTGTTACTTTGGGCAAGTTATTTCATCTCTCTAAAGCTCAGTGTGTCACCTGTAATGTGAGCAAAATAGCAGCTACTTCCATTTATTCAACAAGTATTCATTGTGAATCACTACATATCAAGAACTATGTTAGGTACCAGGGTACCAAATTAGGTAATTGTGAACAAAGTAGACCAGGTCCCCCTTCTCATGGAGCTTCCAATTCAGTAAGGAAGACAGATCAGCATAATCACAATTTCATGTAACTTCAATGCTTTCCATGAGATCACCCAATACCTATACATTCCACAGTCAGTCTTGGGGGTTCAGGAAAGACTTCCCAGCTGAATATGAGCACTAATGGGTATATAGGAACTGCCTCCTGATTTCTATTTCATCCTTCTTCCTTATTAATAAAATACTTTTGTTTTGTTTTTCTTCTTGGGGGGGTAACAACGTATCCAACAGAAAAACCGTCTTTCACTAGCATCTCTTGCAGCTGAGGCTGGCCACCTGACATAGTTCTGATCACTGAAAGCAAGGCACAATGTACCCTGAGCCTTTTGGATCTTTGTCCTTCATTGGCTTCCATGCCTGCTATGTGATGCCTGGAGGTGAAGCAGCCATTTTGCAACCATGAGGATGGAAGCTGCATGGCAGAGCAGGAAGTCAAGGAAGCTGGAGTCCCTACTAGCATCTCTGACTCACTCTACCAGCCATAGCCTGTCTACCACTGAGCTTATTATTTTTCAGGCCAAATAAAAGCTTGCATTCAAGCAATTTTAGTAGAGTTTTCTAATATTTACAGGCACGGGCAATGCTGTGGTCCCATGCAAGATATTGGTGAGGGTGAGTGAATGAAAGTGAAATGTTCTAAACCCAGAGCAAAGCATGTGCAAAGGCCCAAAGGTGCAGAGAGCAAAGTCGATTCAAGCAACAGAAAGAAGTTCAGTGTGGCTGGAATGAACTGGATAAAAAGAAGGTGGTGAGGGATGAGGTTGCAAATGTAAACAGGGATCCCATCAAGTAGGGTTTTAGAAATCAGACTAAAGAAGCACTGAGGAGCCATCGCAAGCTGCTAAGAAAAATCAGAGTTAATTTATGTAATTTGTCCAATATACGGTAGTTGCCCCCAAAATGAGAAGCATTGTGAGTATTGTTTTCTGTCAAACCATTTTACTGAGGTATAATTGAAATGCAAAAAGGCATACATATTTAATGTACAACTTGATGACTTTGGGGATAGGTATATACTTATGAAACCATCACCACCATCAAGGCCAAAAACATATCCATCTCCCCCCAAAGTTTCCTCCCATCCCCTTTATTATAACCATTGTTATTTCGTGTGGTAAAAACACTTAAAATAAGATTTATCCTTTTAGCAAATTTTAAGTATACAATACAGTTGTTAGCTATAGACACTATGCGGTATATTAGATCTCCAACTTATTCATCTTGCATAACTGAAACTTTGTACCCTTTGACCAACACATCCTCTTCTTCACAGCAAAGAGAACCATCAACAAAATGACAAGACAATCTGGAGAATGAGAGGGAATATTTGCAAACCATCTATCTGATAAGGAGTTACTATCTAAAATATATAAGGAACCCATATAGCTCAGTAGCAAAAATGCAAATAACCTGATTTTAAAATGGGCAAAGGACCTGGGCAGACATTTCTCCAAGGAAGACATACAAATGGCCAAAAAACATATGAAAATGTGCTCAACATCATTAATCATCAGAGAAATGTAAATCAAAACCACAGTGAGATATCACCTCACGCTTATGTTAGAATTGCTACTATTTAAAAAAATAAATTAAAAAATTTTTAAAAGATAACAAGTGTTGGTGAGAATATAGAGAAAAGGGAACCCTTATGTACTGTGGGTGGGATTGTAAATTGGTTCAGCCAGTATGAGAAACAACATGGAGTTTCCTCAAAAAGTTAAAAATCGCACTGCCCTATGATCTATTTCTAAGTATTTATCCAAAGGAATTGAAATCAGGATCTCAAAGAGATATCTGCATTATTCATAATAGCCAAGACATGGAAGCAACCTAAAAGTCCATCAATGGGTGTATGGATAACGAAAATGAAATATAGATAGACAGATACATAGATACCTGTAGAACATTATGCTAAGTGAAATAAGCCACACACAGAAAGACAAATACAGTATGACCTCACTTATACGTGAGTATTGTTTTACCTCCGAGTACACACAAACTCCTCAATGAAATGGAGATGCATCGCTTGTATTTGCAAACCCACCAGAGATCACAGACACAAGCCAAGGGAATCCAGTGTGGGAAACAAAAAAGAAAAACACTTCAGCCAGGACAGTTCAACCACTGCTTTACTCGTCTTTGCCACTGTCAGGTTTATTCCCACAGTGACTCACCCACAGCACCACCTCCAGGCCGCTCTCTAAGTGACCGTGCTGACCAGTGACGTGCAAGATCATCTCAGAAAACAGTGGAAACTCCAAGGCAAGGAGGCCACCTGAAGGGGCCCTTTCCCTTCCCTCCTCGTCTCTGGGCTGTTTCCAGCAAACGCAGCGAGTGCCTAAATGAGGGTTTGATCAATGGAGGCCAGGTTGATATTGATAAAGCGGCTGCAGTTTCTGCAAATCACGCGGCACTCATAGATACTGAAGATTAATCTTTACAAATACGGGGCAAAGGGGGAGAAAAGAACCAAGTCAATTTAGCTTCCGATTATTACTTTCTCCAGAAAGCACTGAAGAGTCAAAAGTTTAACTGATGTACATTAGACAGGGAGACAAATCCAGAAATATCACCCAATTACCTGGCAGCTTCTAGAAGGTATTTTTCATGACAGCAGGTGGGTTTGCCTTTTCTAAATCAGGAAGGAGACAAGACACCACTAAAAGGATGTTGACTTGGTCCAGTGCACAAGTGCTAACCTCACCGGACAAACTGAAGGCTGAATATTTGTCCTGAGTCTACAGAGTGTCCTTGAAAACACATCTCCACTGATTTCCTAGTTATTTTTATGTTATAGTGTATGTATCTTTAGAAATTATACTGACTGCTCCTTCCTGAAACAAGAAGGATTTATTTTTTCCTACAAAGAAATAATAAATAACAGTGCTTAGCCTCCTTGGGCCTCTGATTTCATATCTCGAGAGTGGGTACGAGCCCAGTATGTAACGTATAGCACAGTTCCTCAACCGTGGCACTACTGACATCTGGGGCCAGATAATTCTCTATTGGAGGGCTGTCCTGTGCACTGTAGGAGTTTAGTGGTACCCCTGGGCTCTACCCACTAGATGCCAGTAGCAGCTATCCCCCCCACCCCCAGTTATGACAACAAAAATTGTCTCCAGATATTGCCAAATGTCCCCTGTGAGGCAAAACTACTTGTGTATAGTAATATGCAAATACACAACATATGTAAGAGTCGGGGAAATGCCATTCAAAAAATCTCCCATGTTGTATTCACACAAAGCAACAAAACCAAATTCTACACTTAATGCCAGCTATAACCTCTTTATTCACAACCGTGTCATAGCCAGACAACCTGAGGCAGAGGTTTTCAAAACCTGGATCACAGAGGAATTTCCTGAGATCAGGGCCAGCTCATTTACAGGGCCAGCAATTACACACAGCCCCTGCTCAGAGGGCCTCACGCTGCTGCTGGCATCTGGAAATTCCTAATAATTTTTAACAAGGACCCCCCCATGTTTTCATTTTGCTCAAGGCCCTGCAAGTTTTGTAGCCAGTGCTACCTGAGGTGCTTATTTTATTTTTTATTTTTTTATTTGGGTGCACTGGGTCTTAGTTGTGGCATGCAGGATCTTTAGTTGCAGTATGCAGGATCTTGGGTTTTTTTCAGTAGCAGCATGTGGGATCTAGTTCCCTGACCAGGAATCGAACCAGGGCGCCCTGCATTGGGAGCACGGATTCTTAACTGCAGGGAAGTTCCTGGGGTGCTTATTTTATTCATTTTTTATTTATTTATTTTTGGCTGCATTGGGTCTTTGTTGCTGCGCGAGGGGTTTCTCTAGTTGCAGCGAGCAGGGGCTACTCTTCGTTGTGGTGCGTGGGCTTCTCATTGCAGTGGCTTCTCTTGTGGATCACGGGCTTTAGGCGTGCAGCCTTCAGTAGTTGTGGCACATGGGCTTCGTTGCTCTGCGGCATGTGGGATCTTCCCAGGCCAGGGCTTGAACCCGTGTCCCTGGCACTGGCAGGCGAATTCCTGACCACTACGCCACCAGGGAAGTCCCAATGCTTATTTTAAATTCAGGCTCTTGAATGAAATGAAAACAAGGCCATGTTCACTGCAGCATTATTTACAAAGCCAAGATATGGAAACAACTTAAGTGTCCACTAGGAATGAATGGATAAAGAATATATCTATATGTGATGAAATACTATTCAGCCATTAAAAAGAAGGAAATCCTGCCAACTGCACCAACATGGATGGACCTTGAAGACGTTAGGCTAAATGAAGTAAGTCAGACAGAGAAGGACAAATACTGTATGATGTCACTTATACGTGGAATATAAAAAATTCAAACTCATGAAACAGACACTGTCTGTTGGTTACCAGACTGGTGGTTACCAGGGGCTGGAGGATGGGGAAACTAGGGAGATGTTGATCAAAGGGTACAAATTTCCAGTTACGAGATGAATAACCTCTGGGGATCTAATGTACAGCATGGTGATTAGAGTTAACAGTACTGTACTGTATAGTTGAAAGCTGCTAAGAGAATAGATTGTAAATGTTCATACCACACACACACATACACACACAAATGGTAACTATGTGAAGTGATGGATATGTTAACTAATCTTACTGTAATAATCATTTCACAAGATATCAGTATATCAAATCATCACATTGTATACCTTAAACGTATACAATGTTATTTGTCAGTGATATTTCAATAAAGCTGGAACAAATAAAAATAAAATAAACTCAGGCTCCTGAACCCCACTGTTTTTCAGTAATTCAGCTTGATGTCAAAGCCTGCAAGTGACATTCTTTGATTCTGTGACTTAAAAATAAAAGAGAGAAAGAGAGAGATTTCTCTCTAAAACGTAGGAAATTCCAGTTAAAAGTAATCTTTCATTTTAAATGCACAGCAGAAACACGAGATAAGTTAGAAGACAAAACTCTGACACCAGTCTGGGAGGGTTAAGAGACTTCATGGAAATGAATACAAAAATATTTTAAATATTTAAATTGTCTAACCTTTCCATTTTTACTTCTAAGTGAGCCAAGAAAAAAAGTCAGATCATTTGAGAGGAATGAAAAAGAACAATTTTTATAAAATCAAAATCACATTCCTGAACTTTCCACTTGCATATAGAGGATGAAACTGCACAGAATTTTCCTTGTGGGAAAAGGAGAACCAAGTGCCCCTTGTGGATACTGTGCTGGTGGGATTTTCCAAGCACAATTCACACTGCAGAATTTTCTGAACCTGATTCACTTTTCTCAGTATTAATCACTTTTCACTTATATTCCAACTACTATCTCCCCCCGAAAAAAATAAAGCAAAGACCTAAACTCTTGGGAACTTTCATATGAAAGAACTTTCTAGACTGCCTTTAGATACCCTACTTAATTAGCTATCATGAAAGCAAGACAGAGAGTTCTTCCAAGGAGTTGACCCAGTGTATTGACATGATGCTCTACAGATCTAACATCATACGGGGTCTCTATTCTAGAAAACAAAACAGAAGCAGAGCATACCAAATATGTGTTCCAGCCACTTGACTGTGTGAGTCCGGAAACTAACCTGGCAAAGGAAGAGATGAAACTTAGAGGATTTGTCAGAATCACAGGTGCAGGAAAATGTTTCCAAAGGGGGCCCTCACCTGATGCTACCAATAAGATGCATGTTTTGGTCTGAAGGAAAAACATAAAAAATAGTTTCATTTGTTTCTTTGGGTCCTTTGTTGCTGTTAGCTTGATCAAAGATCAAGCTACTCCACTTCTCCGGCCTTGCTCTGCAGAGGCCCTGCAAGCATTTAGGAAAGGAAATTTGGGAGTGGAAACTGGAGAGAAATGACCTGCGTAATAAAAGGGAAGGTTTTGGAGCCCTTTGGGAAAGGGGGGGGGGCGGAGTGGGAGAGAGAAAAGAAGGATCTAGAAGCCTGTGTGTGCCAGAAAATCATCCTGTCCTGAGGCCCCAGTCTTTAATAGAGTCCCCTGAACTCACAACATGAGTAGGTTTCCAGTAGGCATTGTGGAAGAGGCCAAGTTCTGCGTTTGGGCTCATGGGGGATGAAACTGAGAGAGTGCACGGAGCACCAGAGCCAGAGGCAGGTGGGACCCTGAGAAGACCCCCATCCCTGAGTAAGCAGGAATTAGCAAGAGTAAATTTTACCTAGATCTTTTGACATCCAGGTTACACTCCTTTGTTATAAAAATGTTTGGCAGTTTCCAACCTTGCCTTGGGACCATGAGGTGCTGGATCAGGAGCATTTCTCAGCCACCTCTGGATGCACGTGCGTTGGCGGAGCAGTCCCTGTCAGTGCACAGTCCATCCTGGATCCTACCATTAGGGGCCACGCCTGCCCAATTGCCAACAGCAAGTATCTACATCTCTTTGCTTGATGCAGAACCCACTGATGGTGGCCAGGGCCCACTCTGCCTGTGCAAGTGGCAGGTCAGAAGTACTGGGGAATTAATACACCCCTGGGGGGGGAGGACTCAACCAGCGACTGATTGGAGGGGTGTGTAAATACCCCAGCTCCTCCACTTCTCAGGTGAGGTAAATCCAGAGTGCATGTTTTACCCTGGGGTCAGCACACTTCTCATGCAAAGGGCCAGATGGTAAATATTTCAAGCTTTGTGGGCCATACAGTCTCTCACAGCTACTCAACTCTGCTGTTGTAGTGCACAAGGAGCCATGGACAATACATAAATGAACTGGTGTGAATGTATTCCAACAAAACTTTATTTACAAAAACAGGTGGCAAGCCAGATTTGCCATGGACTGTAACCTACAAATCCCTGTTCTTTGCTATTTTCCAGAGTTAACCAGAGAGATTAAACTCTGTGACCCCCACAGTGGTAACTAACTTGATAATGAACTCTTTATCATCTCCCTTCCCTTCCTGGCCTGTCTCCTTTCCCCCCACCTTGCCTAGCTTAATAGACTATTTCCACCCAAATCCTTGCCTCAGAGGCTGCTTCAGTGAGAACTCAAACTAAAAGTTAGTTGATTAGGGTACTTTGGCTGCATGTAACAGAGAATTGAACTAAAAATGATTTAAATGACACTGACATAGGTTTATTTTATCTTCCACAAAAAGCCCAGGCATAGGTGGTCCAGGAAGGTTAATTCAATGTCAGAGCATTGGGGGTTTTCTGATGCTTACAGCTCATTGCCAAGAACAGAGCACATGACAATGCTAAGCCAGTCACTGCTAAAAAGAAAGAGATGAGTATGCCTAGCTTAGGCCAATTGAGGCCCATGCCCTGAGGCCAGGGGAAGGAAGGACCCTGTCTTCTCTGGGTGTATGGCCAACTGGCATAAACAAAATGACAGTACTCTCAGCAATGAAGAAGGGGGAATGGCTGTTGGGTAGACAACCAACACATCCCCAATAGTACATGCTCAGTAAATGAGTGCATGGGTCCCTGGATTTAAATAATGGATGGCAACTTTCTGAAAGAAAGATAAAGTAGAAAAGGCCATCCTTTTCTAAGGATGCACAAGAGTCATGCAGAATAGGCCCAGAGTGACTTGGATATTCAGGGGAGATCTTAGAGCCTTTAGATAGTTTGATAGCTTGATTACACAATTCAGAGCCATCAGAGAAAGTGAAAGGGGGACGTGGGGAGCCCTTATTTAAGTCAAATACAAATATGTTCTTCCCCTGGTTAATAATGAGCAAAGCATTTTACAGTTCATAAAGCTCATGTCCATCCATTAATCTTTCCATTTAATCAAAAAACAAACTAATGTAATAGCCAGGTCAGGTACTGTGAAGTTCAAATACTTTTGCAAGAAATTAAAGAAGACTGAAATTAATGGCTACAAGTAACAGAGAACTCATTAACTGGAAAACTCAATATTGTTTAGACAGAAATTCTTCCCAGTTATCTATAGAATCAGTGCCATCCCACTCAAAATCCCAGCAGGTTGTTTTGTTTTTGTTTTTGTTTTTAATTAATTTATTTTTTATTTTTGGCTGTGTTGGGTCTTCGTTTCTGTGCGAGGGCTTTCTCTAGTTGCAGCAAGCGGGGGCCATTCTTCATCGCGGTGCGTGGGTCTCTCACTATCGTGGCCTCTCTTGTTGCAGAGCACAGGCTCCAGACGTGCAGGCTCAGTCGTGGCTCACGGGCCTAGTTGCTCTGCGGCATGTGGGATCTTCCCAGACCAGGGCTCGAACCCATGTCCCCTGCATTGGCAGGCAGATTCTCAACCACTGTGCCACCAGGGAAGCCCTTTTTTTTTTTTTGAGAAATTAACAAAATGACTCTAAAAATTATATGAAGATGTATTGTAACAGCCAAAAATAGCCAAGGCCATCTTGAAGGAAAACAAAGCTACAGACATACCACCAAATATCAATATTTATTATAAAGCTAAAATAATTAAGACAGTAAAATGGCACAAGGGTAGACAAATGGAACAGAAGAGGAGGTCCAGAAAATGTGTGACAAAAACACCTCTGTGATTCAGTGAGAAAAGATGGTCTTTTCAATAAGTGGTGCTGGGTCAGTTGGATATCAATATCAAGTGTCAGCAATGATGTAGGGCATCATGGCTGGTGAGTGTAGATTGGTATAAGCACCTTGGAAAACTGGCTACATCTACGAAAGCTGAATATATTCCCTGTAACCCAGCAATTTCACTTCTGGGTATATACATAACAAAATTAGTGCATACATGCATCATAAGGTTTAACATAAGAATGCAGCAGCTTTATTTGTAATTACCATAAAGTGAAAACAGTCCAAATGTCCATCAACTGTGGTTTGTTTATACAGTGGAATGATACACAACTGAGAATGAAGTATGGCCATGTGCAGCAACATGAATGAATCTCAGAAATATGTTGCAACAAAAGATGCCAAACACACATCCAAAAAGTGCATAAAGTATGATTCCATCTATATGCAGTTCAGAAACAGGCAAATTCATTAAGTGAAAGAAGTTAGAATAGCAGTTCTCTTTGAGAGATATTGACTGGAAAGGGGCTCAAGTGAGTTTTGGGGTGCTTAAGATGTTCTAGATCAGGATGGTGGTTACACAGTTTTATACATGTGCAAAAAACTTATCAAGCTATCCACTTATGATTTTTATACTTATTATTACTGTACATATGTCACACTTCATTACAAGAGATAAATCAAGGGAATATTGTTAGGATGATTTCCTGAAGGTGTGGTGCCTAGATTCCTGAGGATTTGACTCACTGCAGAGATAAAGCCTAGGCTACTAGGAAAATAGATGAGGAGCATTTCCTAAGCCTTGGGGCCTTGGGTGACAATTGTTTGGTTCTCCTTGACAGTGGCAGAACACCTTGGCAATGAACTGGCAGTGTAATTACCTGGAAAGGGAAATAACCCGAAAACATAGCCAGCAGCAGACATAAATCATGGCTAAAATAGGAGCCAAGTTCTACCGCAGAAGAACAATATCTTTCACCAAATCCCAAAGGAAATAATGACAATAATTAACAACTAGCATTTTTTAACTGCTGGCTATGTGCCAAGAATTTACAAGTTTCAATTTACTTATTGAAACCTTGCCACAAACTAAAAACACATCTAATGTGTGGCAGAGTTGAGATGCCAACAGAAAAGTATGGCTCCAGCCCTCATCACCCCGTCCTGTGCCACACATATTTCCTAGGGATTCAGACTCAGGTCTTAACTGTTTCCTGCCCACTTCTCTCCCCACTGGACTGGGTGTTAGGTCTCTCCCTAGGTGTTTCTGTCTTTTATAACCCTCTTCACACTCTCTTGTCACTGTGTGGTTATGTATTAGTTTCCTGAGGCTGCTGTAACAAATTACCTCAAACTCAGTGTCTTAAAACAAAAGAAATTTATTCTCTCCCAGTTCTGGAGGTCAGAAGGCTGAAATCAGTTTCACTGAGCTGAAATTGAGGCATCAGCTGGGCTATGCTCCCACCACAGGCCCTAGGGGAGAACCTGATTCTTGCCTCTTCCAGCTTCTGGCGGCTGTGAGCATTCCTTGGCTTGTGGCTACATCACTCCGGTCTCTGTCTCTGTCTTCATAGTGCCTTATCCTCTTCTCTGTGTGCAATCTCTCTCTGCCTTCCTCTTATAAGGACACTGTGATTGGATTTAGGGCCCACTTAGATAATTTGAAATAATCTCCCCCCATTACAATATCCTTAACTTAATCACATCTGCAAAGACTCTTCCTTCGCAGAAGGTAACATTTACAGGTTCTAGGGATTACAACCTGATATCGTTGGGTGGCCATTGTTCAGCCTACTGTCTCTATATTAACTCTATCACTGTATTCATTATCTCTGTATTAACTCCTTAACAGTACAGACCATCTATGGTCATTTTCAAGTGGCTACACATTTTGACATTCCTCTTATTAAAAGATGGGATCTACCTCTTCTCCCTTGATCATATGAATTCTGTGATTGCTTTGACCTATAGAATAGAGTGGGAATCACCCTGTTCCAGTTTCTGATCCAGGTTTTAAAAAATGGTCAGTTGCTACTTCCTATCTCTTGGAACACTCACTCTTGGAACCCAGCCACTTGGCTCTGAGAAACCCAAACTGCATGGAGAGGCCACATGAAGGTGCCCCAGGCAACACCACCAACTGAGAGCTCCTAGCCAACAGCCAACATCAACTGCCAGGCATGTGTTTGAGCCATCTTGTATGGTCCACACAGTCAAGACTTAGATGACTCTAGCCCCAGCCACTATCTGACCGCAACTACATGAGATATGTGAAGTGAGAAGCACCTACTTCTCAGTCAGTACAGTCGTGAGTGATAAGATCAAATATTTATTTCCAGCTACCATGTGAGCGGGTCATTTTTTTATGCAGCAGTAGATGATCTGAACATTGTCTTATTCAGAGTTGCACACCAAATGCCTGGAACTATGCTTGGAGATCTTGAAATCCAGTGAAGGTGGAATAAATGAAAAACAACCAAACTCTAGAAGTTATGGCCAAGCAGGTGGGCTGGAGATCAAGAATTGTTGATATTAGATCCCAAAGAAAATGACAAGGTGATAGGTTACCAGAGGAAGGCCATGATGAAATAAATTCTCTAGAGCCCTGTATTAGTCAGGTTAGAACCAATAATATACATATATTACAATTATACAATCCCTCATAATAAATCTCCCAAGAGAGGGAGATTGAGATTTATTATGAAGAATTGGCTCACATGATTATGGAGGCTAAGAAGTCCCACAATCTGCTATCTGCGAGCTGGACAGCCAGAGAAGTGGATGGTGTAATTCAGTCCAAGTCCAAAGGCCTGAGACCCAGGGGAGTTGATAGCATAGATCCTAGTCAAGTACAGGAGATAAGATGAGATGTCCCAGCTCAAGCAGTGAAGCAGGAAGGGGAGGATCCCTCCTTCCTCTGCCTTTTGTTCTATTCAGGTTCTCAGTGGATTGGATGCTGTCCACCCACATGGGGAAGGTGATTTACTTTATTTGAGTCCACCGATTCAAATGTAATCTCATCAGAAACACCCTCATAGACACACTAGAGTAATGTTTAATCTGGTCACCCCGTGGCCCAGTCAAGTCAACACATAAAATTAAACATCACAAGCCTTTTGAGAGGTAATAGGTGGGCAGGTACACTGCTGATCAGGACCAAGTTCAACAAACCTTCAGCCAATGCTTGCTGACTTACAGATGCACAGATTCTACATATCATTTGTTTTCTTTTTAACCATTCCTTTAATTTAATAAGCAATGTACTGAGTACTTACTGAGAGCCAGGCATTGGTTTAGGTAATGGATATTCAGTTGTCAGCAAGTCCCTTCCTTCGTGGAGCTTTGAACCATAGAGTTATTTAGGAGGACCTCAAAACCACAGGTAGGGGGTTCAAGGTCCCTTTCTGACCTTAATTACCTTTCTCTGCAGCCTTGCTCACCAAAAATCACTTCACCATTAATACTACTAAGTGTGTCTTTCAAAATGGATATGGTGCAGGCAGTAAATCAGGAAAGATTAACTTGGCAAAGTCCTTCCATTCATTTTGGGGCAGCTGTGACAATTTCCTGTCATGGGAGATGGATAGACAGACCCCTTCTGTCCAATGACTCAGCACACCTTCGCTGGGCACAAGAAAGGAAAGTACAGGTGCTAATGAGATGAGCCTGTATTTGGTAGGGAGAGTCAGCCCAAAGCCTTAATCTTCTCAAGACCACCATTATGTGCCTTCACCAAATGCTTCTGCTATAATAATGCACCAGCAGCTGCAGCCATGGAGGTTCCCTGCTCAGATCTTCCCTCACAGGAACCGACTCTCGAGAGCAGAGCTGATCAGCAGTCTCCAGCCACTGCACTTCTGGACCACTGAGGTGTTCATGCCAAGCCACTCTTCCCAGGGCTTTTCCCAGCCAATGGCTGAGCATGGCAGGAGTACTAGAACCAGACTATTCTATTCCAGTGCTGGATTTGTCCAGCAGGCAACTTTTGTCTCAAGAACTCCCTATTAGCCTGGCTGAAACTTTCTCAGATGAGGCTAAACTTCCCTTCCTTCTCCTTCTCCTTTCATAGGTGTCAGACCTGCATCATGACCTGAAGGTCCTCCCTGCCTACCCCTGCGCCCTCCCCATTTTCCTCCCCAGGCATTTCTCCAATAAATTTCTTGCATGATTAATCCCTGTTTTGCCTTCTGCTTCTTAGAGGACCTGAACCGACATACTATCTACAGACAACTGTTATTTTGTGCATGCTTCCTTCTTTTTTTGTTAGTGCATTTAATGTACATCGTTGTCATTTTGCTTTCTTTCCCTATTTTATACTACGATATATGTGCCATCTTATGTTTTTGTGCTTCCTGCATATTATTTATAATCCTTAATATTCCACTGTATGAAAGGATCATAAGTGTCATCTGTTCCTCTTTAGTTGGACATTCAGGGTCTTTCCAATTTTTTCCTAATTAAACGATGCTGCAATAAATGCATTCTGTGGGAGCTTTGGTAACGTTTACTCAGAACAGATCAGTGTACGGAGAACTTCCCCACCAGGGGAGATGGATTCCAGGGGCTGCCTGGGACTGAAGAAAAAGTACTTCATGAGGAACCAGGAGACCTAAGTTCTGGTTCTGATTCTGCCCTATCCTAGCTGCATGACCCTGAGCAAGTCACTTCATTTCTCTGGGCTTCTGTTTCCCCACCCAACAAAAGGGGCTAATATCAGAGGAGGATACTTTGTGAATATCAAATTTAATTTATGTCATCCTTTTCAAAAGATTTTGGATACTAGGGGCCAGAGAGGCAAGGAAAATGGGGAGATGTTGGTCAAGAGGTACAAAGTTGTGGTTATGTAGGATGAATAAATCTAGAGATCTATGGTACAGGCATGATGGCTATAGTTAATAGTACTGTAATGAACACAGGAAATTTTCTAAGAGGTCAGATTTCAGGTGCTCTCACTACACACACACACACACACACACCCAAAAAAGAAAAAAAATAGTAGTTATGTTAGGAGATGGTTAATTACCTTGGCTACATTAATTACTTCACTATGTATATATATCAAATCCTGTTGCACACCTTAAACATATATAATTTTATTGAAATATATACATAAATAAATGAAAAACCTGACCCCAGAGAACTCTCTCACCCTCTTTCCACCATGTGAGGACACAGCGAGAAGTCAGCTGTCTAGAACCCAGAAGAGGGTCCTCACCAGAACTCAGCTATGTTGGCGCCCTGGTCTGGGACTTCCAGCCTCTAGAACAGTTGAGAAATAAATTTCTGTTGCTTATAAGCTACCCAGTCTATGGTAATTTGTTATAGCAGCCTGAACAAAGACAGTGTAGATCCAGGCAGGGAAATCATTGGGGCATATTTTGCAATCAACCCACCACAACAGGCTCTGAATTATCTACTCCTGGAAATGGTGGCAGGGCAGACTGTGAGGGGGAAGAGACATCACGAGGAGGCAGGACTGTGGTGCTTGGGGTGGAAGTTGCTGATGAGAAACCTGCCTCTTAAAAGCATCTCCCAGAATGAGACCTACAGGTGCAACATCAAGGTGCCCCTGAAGAAGCGCTGGCAGTGCCTTCCAGAGCCCAGGACTGCTCTCCACGTTGGCCTGACACAACCCTCAGAGGGGCTGGTACTGAAGCCCCCTTGGTCTATAACCACATTCAGGAGGCTGTGCCCTGGGCTCAGAGGGCTTCCTGCCACTACAATCCAGAATGAGTGTGTCCCCAACTCGACTTCCTCGCCTGACTTCCACGTCCGTTTTTCAAGGAGTTATTTGGGAAAAGTTGAAGCATTTGCTTTAAAAAATAAAAAGCAAAAGAACTAGTATATTTTTTTAATCAGCCTGAGACACAACAAACAACCCAGCCAAAAGCAAAGGGGGAAATGCTGAAAATGCTCATGTCCCTTCAACCACTCCAACCAAGACTTCAGAGGAGGCTCCGAGGGGGAAATACGCCCAGGGCTCTGGCATCCAGAGTCATGGAACACCCTAAGCTTATCTTTCCGGGGAGCAACTTCACATTCACTTCCTCTAGACCCTTCCCCTACCACCCCAGGACCCCACTCCCATTTAGCAACAAAAATACAGCCTTTGGAAGGAGAAGGGGAATAACTATTTAAATAAAAATAACACATCCCAAGTATTCAATCACCCTCTTCATCCTCACCTCGTCCCCCCGCCCCCCAAAACTCTCATTTATCACGTTGATTTTCTCATCTCTTCTGCACACAACACAATTGGGTACATAAGCTCTGTGTTCAATCTTTTAATGGGGGTTATTCAATTTACTCAAGCCAATGTGAATATTTCCCCTAGTTTCCATGACAACCTCTCTGCACATTCAGTCATAGTATAAATGAGTTATTGCTTTTATGTTCTCATACCCTAAGACAATGGGGAAATTAACATAATGTGGTCATACCAAAAAAAACCAATCAAAATCCTCATATCCTCCCCTGAAATTCACAGACAGCGTTCTGTGAAAAAGAACCAAAGACAAATGAGGTTTTTGCATCTGACAACACTATTAACATTAGAGATTTTATTTCAGATGCATTTAAATGAAGCCAGACCATAGTGACATTCACAAAAGTATACAAAGAACTAAAATGAAGTGGAAAGAGATGTAAAGGCAGGGACCCAACTTCACCTTTCAGACACAGATCATCCCCACGTGGCTGCCGCACTGTGCCTCCCTCTCTGCACTCTGGCCATGCTAGCATTCCTGCCCCAGGACCTTCACACATGCTGTTCCCTAGGCCTGGAACATTCTCCCGCTATTCTCCCCATGCCTGCTAATTTGCTTAGCTAATTCCTGCTCATCCTTCAGGTCTCACCTTAGAAGACATTGCTCAGGGAAGTCTCGCTTCACCGCTCATCAACACTAGGTAGGATTCCCCTGTGTTATATATATAAATATATCCTCATGGCTCCTGGTATTCTTCATTGCCTTAGGTGGGTTTCCCCAGAAGCAGATCCTAAGAGAAGGGTTGAAGGCACGTGGTTTATCTGGAAGCAATTCCAGAAAACACTGGTAAGATAGTGGAGAAGTGAGACAGGGGAGGGGAAGAGGCCAATCCGTGTGCATTGAGCAAGTTAATATAGATAAGTGGAGCTCAGTCCCACGGGGGACTTCTGGGAGCCAGCACAGAGCAGCCCTCATCTTAAAGGTGAGGAAGATGGGACAACCACCCTCCCCTGAGTGTGCATTTCTCTGCACTTCCTTGCCCAAGGAAGCCCCAGGCATTGTTGCAGGTGCTTGCGGTAGGAACAGCGAGTACCGGTGGGTGTGGGCAAGGTACCAACAGCATCTGCCACATCCTCCAATGCAAATAACATAATTATTACTGGAAACTGGAGATCAATGGAATAGGAGACAAGAATTCAAAACCAACAGGCAAAAAGTAACAGAAGCCCAAATGAAGAACAAGGCACTGGAACAGAGGGGAAAATATAGACTCAAGAGATATTTAAGACCTTGACCCTAGCCTGGGTGACTGATTAGATATTGGGCTACAGGTGTAGTCAAAGAGCTGGAGACTGTAGAAGGGGGTGTGTAAGGTCCTTCCTGCCATCTTAAAATCCCCCATCATCTCTTTTGCTGACCAGGGGCACACCAGGTAGGACCATCCAATCCACGGCAATTCCAGTTCACAGGACAAGGGAGATCAATCTTTAGTTCCAAGTATAGGAGTGGCTGCTCCCCAATGGACTTCAGAATGAACTCTCAACTTCTGTTTGTTGAACTTTGAAGCTTAAGCCTCTGAGCTTCTAGATGGTTCCAACTGGAGAAAGTAATTTGATTAACCACCAATAGGGAAATGCATCATTAAACAGTGATAAAACCATTCAATCAAATATGAAACCACTAAAAATGACAGCTGTTTGGGGTAGGTATTCATAAAGATTCGAATGTAACAATAATATTAGCAAACATGAATTATGCTTATTGTTTCCTGATTGTCTTCCCACACTAATATGAAAGTTCAGCAAAGGCAGGGATCTTTGTTTTGTTCAATGCTGCATCCTCAGAATCGAGGCACAAAATTAGTCAGCAGCCAACACAAGGTAAAATTCACAAAGTCTGGCATCCAATCAAAAATTACTCAGTCTACCCAGAGTGGGGGCAAGAGCTGGCCTCGATCACGCCCACCAGTTCCCAGAGGTTCTGGACTCCCCAGTAGCTGCTAGGAGGGGCTGGGGGATAAAACAGGGTGAGGCAAACTTTCACTAATAAAAGACAGGAGGCAGGAGAGAGCTGGCAGATAAAGGACTCGCCCTTCCTACCTCACTACAGACAGTCCTGAGATGCAGTGATTCTACAGAACGTCTCCAGAGGTGGCCCATGGGACAGGCTGTGTTTCTGTAAAGCCGTGGCCAGTCCATGATACGCACCACCTGGCATTTGCTTTCTCTCCTTTCCTGCCTCACTTCCATTTTTCCTCATTCCTCCTTCCTTAGCCCACTGATTACTTAGCCCAATAAATCAATAGTGTATACACTTTCTATTGGGCTCTGTTGATAGGTGGAGAGAACACCTCCCAAAATCTGTGACTCATGGACTATCTCTGGAAGGATGCTGCTCCGCTTAATCTCAAAACTTACTGGCTTAAAACAACAACCACGGTTGTTACAGCGCACAATTTTGAGGGTCGGGAATTCAAGCAGCTTGGCAATTATGCTCCACGTGGTACCCACTGGGGTCCCTCATTGGCTTCAGCTGACTTCTGGGCTGCTCTGAAGGCTCCAAACAGCTTCAGTGACATGCCGGGTGCTGTGCTGGGGACAGCTGGAAGCTGGTCTCAGGGGACCCCTCTCCCTCTCCATGTCATCTCAGGGTCTCCCCACGTGTCACTCCAGCAGGGTCATCGACTGGACTCCTTACACAGTGACTCAGGACTTTAAGACCAAGAGTTCCAAGAGACTGGAAGCAGAAACTACCCAGCCACTTAAAGGTGAGGACCAGAACCAATATGGCACCATTTCTACGGTGTTCTATTGGTCAAAGCAGTCACAGGCCAGCAGAGGTTCACAGGGAGGGGAGATAGAGCCCGCTTCTCCATGGTAGAATGTCAGAAAGTTTGCAGCCATCTTCTGATCTCCAGACACAAACACATAAGAAACTGGGAACAGGGGGAGGTAAAGACTGAAGCATTGCAGGAGGGTTCCTTTTACCCTGTTGGCATGATTTGCCATGTGCATTGTATTATACTACTTTTTTCAAGTAAAAAAATGTGGAGGGAGAGACGAGGAGGGTAGGGACAATGTCAGTAAGCCGAATCCTCATCTTCTATGGCAGAGAGTCAATAGAAAATGTCTTAAATTGATAAATCAAGAAACAGCTGCATAAGCATCTTATTTGGAGTTATAGAGATAAATACCAGAAGATCTAAAAATGGAAACAACATTTCAAGGAGTTGCCTCTTGGAAATAGGATTTGGGGAGGGGAGAGAGGAGAGAAGGGGTCATGAACTGCTGCTTTCATTAGAGGCCCTTCTGTTCTTTCACTTTTTACTATGTGCACATATTACTTTGATAAAAAATTTAAAAGGGGAAAAAGTAGGAAAAAAAGATGGTTATTTTTAAAACTATGTAATTAAACTTGGAAAAATCTCATTTTGCTAAGTGAAAAAAAAAAAAGTAACAGAACAGGATGGAAAACTATATTCCTAGTATGGTTGTAAGTACGTTTAATTAAAAAAGAAACCGGGCTTCCCTGGTGGCGCAGTGGTTGAGAGTCCACCTGCCAATGCAGGGGACATGGGTTTGTGCCCCGGTCTGGCTGGGCCCATGAGCCATGGCTACTGAGCCTGCGTGTCCGGAGCCTGTGTTCTGCAATGGGAGAGGCCACAACATTGAGAGGCCCGCATACCACAAAAAAAAAAAAAAAGAAAGAAAGAAAGAAAAGAATAAAAATAAAAGAAAGAAAGAAAGAAAACATATATATGGGGAATGGGAAGACTCCCAAGAAATGTACATACCAAATGATAATGGGTGGGTTTCTTTTCTGTTTCCCAAATTTGCAGCAATGTGATTCTCTTATATTCATAATGAAAAGAAAATAATTCATTACTTTAAATAAATGAATTGAGCAGTGATTAAATAAAAATGTCAGAAGAGTCTCTGAAGAACTCTTGGCTACTACACCAGAACCTTATTTTAATTCCTGGAACTTCCCAGGGAAGGGGGTTGGTTCTATGGATGGGGAGCTCTGTCCATAGACTTGACAGGCTCTAGCCAGGCAGGCCTGTAGACTTGGTTATAAAACCTTCCCAGAAAGCATTTAGTCCATGCAGGTTGGTTTGTGTGTGTGTGTGTTTTGTTTGTTTTGTTTTGTTTTGTTTTTTTGGCTGAGTGGTGCAGCATGTGGGATCTAAGCACAGAGTCTTAACCACTGGACTGCCAGGGAAGTCCCTAGTCCATGTAGTTTTAATTCAACAGAACAATAACTCCTGTAAGCCTCCAATGTACTCAGTTCTGAGTCTAGAGTGCTCCTTTAATCAAGTGAGTATTTATCAAGTACTCCTATGTGCCAGACAAAATGCTAGGGTCTGGGGTTATAATGATAAATAAGACAGGTAAAATCTCCACCCCTTTGGACCCACAGTCTAGTGAGAGAGACAGATGAGTGGCCAGGTGATTCCAATATATCCTAATAGATGCTTTGATTGGGGAAAGTACAAGTGGGAGGAGATCACCTGGAGGACTTCCTGGAAGAGGCCAAACCTAAGCTCAGACTCAAAGGATGAACCAGAGGAGATCAGGCAAAAGGGGGGAGAAGTATTTCCAGCACAGAAAATACAATTTGCAAAAGCTAAGAGACGAGAGAGAAGATGGCGAATTCAAGAAATCGGGAGTGACAAAAAACAGATGTCCCATGATCAAAACAGTCAGTCTGCAAGGACAGCTCACTTGGGGGCTCTAGGGCTTGACAGACTGAATTGGAATCCTAGCCCTGCCACTTATAAGCTGTGTGACCTCGGTCAAGATATGTCATTTCACTGTGTCTCAGTCTCCGTATCCAGTGTCTTAGTCTGTTCAGGCTGCTATAACAGGATATCATAGACTGGGTGGCTTATAAACAACAGAAATTTATTGCTCACAGTTCTGGAGGCTGGGAAGTCCAAGATCCAACAGCCAGCAGACTCAGTGTCTGGTGAGAGCCGGCTCTCTGTGTTAGGGGACCACTGACCGAAACCGCCAGCCTTGGCCAGGCACGATGATGATAACTGCTTGCCTGAGGTGTCTCACAAGAGGAGGTCCCGATAAAGAATGTGGCGCTCCCATCGAAAACTAGCCGGGAGAATTCAGGAGGGTCCGAAAGTAGGAGGGAGGGAGGAGATGACCAACCTCCCAGAAACCCTCACGCTGGAATGCATCTTGGCTGAGTGATATGCACGCCACCAGGAAGGACCCTGAGTCAGACCAACTACTGGCCAAGAAAGATGATCGGCCAGAGACAACCTGGAAACTAACCCCATCACCATAAAACCTGAGACTGTAAGCCACGTGACAGAGCAGTTCTCCTGGGTTCCCTTACCTGCTGCTCTCCGCTCGGGCGCCCCTTCCCAATAAAGTCTCTTGCTTTGTCAGCCCATGTGTCTCCTCAGACAATTCATTTCCGAGTGTTAGACAAGAGCCCACTCTTGGGTCCTGGAAGGGGTCCCCCTTCCTGCAACATCTGGTTCATAGATGGCCGTCTTCTAGCTGTGTCCTCACACAGAGGAAGGGACAAAGGAGATCTCTGGGGTCTCTTCTATTAGAGCACTAATCCCAATATGAGGGCTCCATCCTCATGACTGAATCACCTCCCAAATGCCCCACACCTCCTAATACCACCTTGGGGGTAGAATTCCACATACGAATTTGGGAGCGACACAAATATTCAGGCCATAGCCCTGGGCTCTTTCTCCTTCCCCATCCTCCTTCCCTCACCTCCCTTCCCCAAGAGCCCTCCCACAGTAAACCACACCCACCCAAATCCCTGTTTCAGGCTTCAGAGGAGCCCAACCTGTCACACACCTCACAAGGATTCAGATCTGGGTGTACCCACTCCAAAGGCCACGTGTGAAACCACCAGCCTGCACCAGGTCACTTCTATGGGACTGCATGGTGGGATCAAGGAACAGTTGTGATACCAGCCCCATGCCCGGCACGGAGCCCCCACCAGGGTGACAGGCCTAGAGGGGCTGATCCAAAGAAGAAGGCAACAGAAGGGGAGGCAGCAGATCCCAGCGCACCTGCTGTATTCTGATGGGTGCTGTACACTAATGAAGGCAGAACTTGAGCTTTGGAATCAGATCCAGTCCCAGCCCTGCCGGCCAGTAGCCTCAGTTTCTTCATCTGTATCCTAGAGATCATCAGGTTCACCTCACAAGGTAGATTAAACAACTAGCACATGTAAAGTGCCCAGCAAGATGTCTGGTATATCGAGGTACCCAGTACATGTCCACTCCTCTCGTTTGATGTCACCACATCCATGAATGTAAGAGCTGGGAAAGAGTATCTACAAAAGAGATACAGACCCATACCCACTCCTGCTTCTGCCTTAATAGTTTCCAAGTTATTCAGTGCAAGAGACTTAGCCCAGCTAAAATTATTCAAAATTGACCCTAAGATCAGGAACAAATTGGCTACAGCAGTCAGCGATTGGCAAATGCAATCTAAATGCCCCAGGCGGCATTAGAGCCTTCCACGCTGACAGGAAGAGTCAATGTGCATCTTGGAAAATTCTGAAAAAAAAATTAAAGGTCACCACATTTGTAGGCAGAATGGATTTTCTTGAGACCATTACAAACAGACTGCCTAAACTGCAAAGACTGGAAGCTTGACAACTCCCGGAGAACTTCAGGTAAAAAGAATCCCACACTCCAGCTCACAAACATCTGAGCTGCTGCCTATGGGCATCTGAAGGTTCCCCCATAACCCATTCTCTCATTGAAATTTCACAATCAGCCTGTGATGCTCCAATGAACTTGGAGTACCAGACTGGGGCCAGCCCTGTGCTCAAAGTGTCTGACCAGGCAGAGAAGGCACAAATCGGTAAGATAAGTCTGAACATTTCTGTAGGGAAGGAGTCTTAAGCCAAGCAGGAAGACCAAACCCCAAGGCCAAGTCTAGAAGGAAAGAGTGTGCTCATAATTGGGAAAGGCACTGGGTCAGAGGAACATTAGTTCTGGAAACCAGCAGGGGACAAGGTGAGATAATAGCCTTGAGCAGCAATAGAATACTGTGCTGTTTTTGTTGCAAGAACAGTATTAATATTAATAACAATAGCTAATATTTATTGGGTGCCTTCCAGAGCCAGGCACTGTGCTAAGATTTTACATGCATCCTCTTACTTAATCCTCCCAGTGCTCTGTGCAGTAGGTGCTTGTTCCAACACCATTTCACAGAAAAGAAACCCGAGGCTCAGAGAGGCTTCTCCAAGGTCACCCAGGTCATCACGAAAAGCCAGGAAATATGGCCACAGAGCTCAAGACCCTGTCCACGTCGCTTTATTACACATGAGAGCTCGAGTGTGTGTTAGCTTAGCTCAGATAAATAGCAAAAGTTAATTCTGAACAGAAGCTAGTCATTTGTATCCCATTTTTCAAACAAGGAAATTAATTCCCAGGAAAAGTGAAGAGCATAATAGAGCTCTTCACATAAGCTGGCTTCATGGGAGCAAAAAATCCAGACATATCCATATATAATGAAAATACAATATGTTGGTGTGTGTTATTGTTCAGCAAATATTTACTCCTCCCCATTCCCTCTACCATGGGAGGAATATAATTCCCTGCTCCATTAATGTTAGGCTTGCTTTGGCCAGTGGAATGTGGGCAGAAGTGACAAAGGACCAGTTTTCAGCTTAGGCCTTAAAAAGCATCAATTACTTCTGCTCACCCATCGGAAGTTGCCAACTTTCACCAGGAAACCACTGCCTCTCCAGCTTGGGCCTCAGAAGAAAATGTAGGGATCAGACTTGAATGCAACCTACAGCCTAAAGCAGAGTCTCCCAGCCAAACCACAGACCTATGCACAAGAAATAAATGCTTATTTTTATTACCTACTGTTTTTGTGATGCTTGTTACACAGCTATAGATGACTGATACACTGATCAGTCATCTGATACACTTACACATGTTTATGTGTACATATTACACATGTACATATTATATAGGATACGTATCTGTGGATGTGTGGCATGGAAATATAAGTGTATAAATACTAAAAATATACCTCCACATATGGGCGCTAGTATTGGACAATGGTGTAGGATTTGGAGAAAGAATTAGGTTTGCATTCTTGCTCTGACACTTATTGGCTGTGTGTTTGAGGGGAAACTACTTGACCTCTCTGAGAACAGTTTCTTTTTTGTAACATGGGGACAAAAATCATGACTATCTCATAGAATTATCATGAGATTTAAGTGAAATAATGCACACAATGGGCTTAACATAGAGCCTAGCACTCACTCATTTATTCATTCAACAGATATTGAGTAATGACATTTGTCAGACCCTTTTCTAGGTTTTTGGAATACAGTTCCTAGCTCTGGAAAGGAAAAGCAAAGCAGCGTAAGGAGAACCAGCAGCCCGGGAAGAGGAGGGAAGCATTCCGTGGGAAATTATCTGCATGACATCTGGCACAGAATAAGTGCTCGCAAAAACAGCAACCACCACTATTCTCGGAATGATTAGCATGTAAGAATGTGGCACTCGGCTGCAAACAAGAAGGAACTCAGCCTGTCGACTCCCCAGCAGACCCCTGGCCTTGGAAGCCTCAGCAAACCACAGCAACACATCAAGGACCTTCACCGTGTGGACACAGCCTCAGGCACTTTTGAAGCTGACACACAAATCCTGCAGCTCAAGCCAGACTCATACAGTAGGGTCGAGAACAGACAGGCCAGCTGCTGCTGAGAGACTGGAGCTCTGCTTCCCCATGAAACAAGAAGGCTCCTGGGGCCTGAGCCATACTTCGAATCCACTGATCACATCAAACACACACTGTTGTGGGCAGCAAGCAAGAGAGGTGTTCAGGTGCTGGAGGGTGAGGTCAGCTGACAGGGACCCTTTCTGTAGGTGCTGGGGAGCCAGGGATGCTGCAGGGGTCTTAGGCAGTTGAGAAACGCACATGCCTTTGCAAACACACTGAATGCGCGTGCCCTTGAGGCCACCTCCTGTTTTTCACTCTAACTGGCATGTTTTCCCATCTCCTCAGAACCAGCCCCGGGAGGTGTTACATAGCTGTAAAAGTGTGGTCTTTGGAGTGAGATAATCTGGGTTTGCATCCTGACTCCATCACTCACTGGCTGCCTCCTTGGGCTCACCACTTAACCCAAGGAGCTACCCACTCCCAGCGCTGAAGATTAAATGAGATAACCTTATAACACCTTATGTGCAAACACCTTGAAAGCACAGTACCTGGTACAGGTAATACTCATAACTGTGGCTCCTGTTATCGACTCAATTTGCAAATGAGGACACTGAGCCCCAGACAGGTTAGGCAATGGGAACTCTGACCTTGCCATCAAACCGTGGGAATTTTTCCTCTACCACACTATCCCCAACTGATCTGCTTCTCCCACAAACCTTAAAAATCCTCCAAGGATAAATTTTGATCTACCTGGAGGCTTGCTGACTTAACTCAAGGACCTAACAGATGAATATTTTCAGTACATGAAGAAAGTTGGCCTTGAGACTATGTGAACCTGGGACTGAGGTTGGGTCCCTATATCAATAGTGATTACCACATGGTATGAATGCAACAGATTAATTATGGTGACCAAGCCTCAAGCTCAGATGCTCACAGAGTCTGGGTTGTACTAGGGTGACCATCCATCCCAGCTTGAGCACCAAAAGTCTCACATCCTGGGAACCTGCTCAGTGCTAGGCAAACTGGGACAGCTGGTCACCCTTTGTTGTAGCATAACTGAGTGAAGGAGTAAAAAGCTGTTGCATCTCTGTTTGGGTTTTCCATTTCTGAGAAGCAGTCATGTACAGTGTGGTATGAGCAAGGGCTCTGGGGCCAGCCTCACTTGGTTTACATCCTAGCTCATTGCTCACCAGCTACGGGACCTTGGGATGACTTACCCAACCTCTCCACATCTCCTCTCCTGTGAAAATGGAGCTAGTAGAGCCCCTGGCCTATAGGGCAGAGGTCCTCGACACTGTTGATATTTTGGACCCTATCATTCTCTGCTGTAGGGGCGTCCTGTGCATTGTAGGATGTTTAGAAGCATCCTTGACCTCTACACACTAGACACCAGGAGCACTACCCCCACCAAGTCATGGCAATCAAAAGTGTCTCCAGGCATTGCCAAATGTCTCCTGGGGGGCAAAATTGTCCCCAGTTGAGAATCACTGGTCCAGGCAGTGTTGTGAGGATAAGTGAGGTGATGCACACATCAGGTTCTTTGGAGAGTCTGTTTCTATAGGAACAAACAGACTAAAGCCTTAGTGATAAAGCAGGAAGATGGCAAGCCAAGAGATGAGCAGATGGGACATGGGATGGGCCAGAGGCTGGCAGCCAAGTGACTGCTGGGTGGGACAAACCCTGCGAATGGAGCCCAGCCTGGCCAGCATCCTTCTCACATGAGCCTGAGCTTCTATTCCACCCCAGAGACAAAAGGTTGAAGGGATTACTCCTTAGTTGCTGGCATAGCGCCATCATAGAGAACAAAATCCTCTCTCACTGTATGTATTTCTTTTCCCTTGAATGTGTTCATATACTTGTAAAGTGCACCTGTTCATCAAATGTTGAGTGCGTATTACTGTATGCCAGGTATATAGTGGTGAAAAAAAGGACAAAAGTCTCTGCCCTCATGGAGGTTTAAACATATTGTGCTGGTTTTTATGTAATGCATTTTTAACCAATAAATGTGTCATGCTGTAGAACTGATTCCATTCCTTATGTTTTTCTCTCAGTACTTTCTTTTTAAGATCTATACATATTGCTGTGCATAAATCAGACATATTCTTCTATCTGCTACCTGGTAGTATTCCACAGAGCTCATCCACCATGTCATACTTATCTATTCCCCCTCTGGTGGGTACCTCCATTGCTTCCAAGTCCCCACTGCCACAAACCCACTTCCTTGAACATTCAGGGGTGAAACTTTCTCTGGGGTATAAATCCAGAAGCAGAATTGCTCTGTCTTGGGTCAGTGCTACTCAGACTTTACCATGCACATGACTCACCCAGGGATCTTGTTAAAAGGCAGATTCTGACTCAGGGGGTCTGGAATGAGACAAGAGAACTTACATTTCTAATAAGCTCCTAAGTGATGCTGATGCTGCTGGTCCAGGACCACAGAGGATATGCAGACATCATTTGTTTTAGTGCCAGATCTCTCTCCAGGACCACTGCACCCGTCAACATTCCAAGGACTTGCCTTTAAAAGAGGCCAAACCCCACTGAACTCACTGACATGGTGTAGACAAGTGGCTCTGTCAACAGCCACCATTACCCAAAAGCACTGTGTCCCACCATCCGCTGATGTGCACACGACCACTTTGCCATAAGTTATCCTTGATTTCTAAGTACATCAGAAAATGAGAGCCCCTAAATTCTGGAGTGAAGTTACCTAGGAGGGCACCCAGCCCAAGCCCTGGCTTTCAAAGGGAGAGGCTGAGGCTCAGAGCTGTGCAAGCAATCGCAGACATTTTTGGCAGAGCCAGGTTTCGACATTCCTGTCTCTTGTCATTTTGTTCCTCTACCGAGCCCTGTTCCAGAGATCAGAAACTCGTCCATAATTTACAGGAGTTAGTTCACTTTGCTGATTTTTCTCCATCTCTCCCTCCCCATCTCATCCCCCTCACCCCACACCCTGCTTTTTAATTCTTGCCAGAACCATCCATTTTGCGACCAAGTGTTGACTTCAACTGATATATGAGACGACTGACATTTCAAATATTCCAGGCAGAGGAGAGAATTCTGATCACAACCCAGTCTGAAACATCTCCTCCACGTCTCCTTCCTTACTCCTTCTGGGCAATAATTGTCCCCCACACCAGCCCACCTCCTCCCCCTTTGCCCCAACATTAATTTCCCCTGATTCATTTTTCATGCCTTTGAATTCTGCCTTTTCAAACCAGAATATGTTTCTGTAGCTGTTTCTCATACCTCCCTTCCCCTCATGAATATTTCAAATGCAATAGTGATATGATCGCTCAACCTTAGAGGCACACCAGCTTTATCTTATTTATCTTACCGAGCTGCTTCTGATCCTGGGATTAAGTCCAAAACAACCTTTGAGAGTTTGTTTGGGTTATTTTCCCCCAGGCTGTTGCTGTCGTGTATGTAAATTATAAAGTGAAGCAGCCTCCCTGCTCCAACCGGGCCCCAGTCCTGGGCGCAGGCCCTTGGCCCCAGATACCAGCTTTGCCAGTGCCAATTCTGCTCCAGCGAGGTGTGAGATGTGAGACACGCTCTTCTCAAAGCCAACTGTCAGGCCTCCTAATGGGTCCCTGCCGTGGCATAAATCTCCCCTAACTTCCAGTCCACTGGTCCCTTCAAAGCACAAAATTAACTCATGGTGTGACCTTGGGTAGGTCGTTTCGCCACTCTGGGGCCAAGGTTCCCTGTCTACAAACAAAGGTAGACCCTAAAGTCTTTTCAGCTCTAAGGCTCCACATGATGTAGTGTAACAAACAGAGCACAGGGTTCAGAATCGGGAAGTGCCTCGTTCAAATCCAAGCTCTACCACTAAATTAGTATTATGCCCTTTAACTCTGTCTACCACTAACTAGCAGTATGACTCTTAATTGTGTCCACGACTAACTAGTAGTATGACTCTTAACTGTGTCTACCACAAACCAGCTGTGTGACCCTTAACTAACTGTGTCTACTACCAACTAGCTGTGTGATCATTATGCAAGTTACAGAAGCTCTTGGAGCATCAGTTTCCCCCTCAAGTAAAACACACTTGGCTTTTGGGGTTGTAGTGGGGTGACTGGCCATCCCATTGGGCTTGCCTGGACCTGGGGAGGTTCCAGGGACACGGTACTTTCAGTGCTAAAGACAGGAAAGTCCTGAGCAAGCCAAGACTTGGGTCACCCTAGGTTGTTGTGAGAATTAGAAGTGAATTCGGTGACATGTAAAGAACCTTGTACATTGATAGAAATTAGTATATAGCATTAAAAATTATTGTTAATTGTTATGTCCATAGCTGTAGAGGAATTATTTTCACTTCTGGTTTTTTCAAGAATTTTTAAAAAATTTTTTTTGAAAGCATACAATCATGTGATAAAAAAGATTTGAGGGCTTCCCTGGTGGCGCAGTGGTTGAGAGTCCGCCTGCCGATGCAGGGGACACGGGTTCGTGCCCTGGTCCGGGAAGATCCCACATGCCGCAGAGTGGCTGGGCCCGTGAGCCATGGCTGCTGAGCCTGCGCGTCCGGAGCCTGTGCTCCGCAACGGGAGAGGTCACAACAGTGAGAGGCCCGCGTACCGGGGGGAAAAAAAAAAAAGATTTGAAATGAAAAGCAAAGCTCTCTTGCTCCAGCTCTCCTCCCAATCCAGCCCCCACCCCTGAAAGGCAAGCACCTATAGCCCTTCTTAGTTTCGGATCTGTCGAGGCTGACCTTGCCGTACTCACCCTCCATCTGCTCCTGTGTCCCCGGTACTTCTGGCCTTAAGGATCAGCTTCTGGGGCAGGGTGGTATCTCACATGTAACAATGCTGTGGCAGGGGTGCTGAGGATCGCAATTAGGAGTGGGAGCAGGCCCTGGAGCCCCCTCTGCTGGAACAGGCATTAACTCTTTAGATGCTGGACCATGAGGAGGTGGGAGGCATGGCTGGCAGAAAGAGAAGCAGCTATATACTGTGGTATGGAAATGTTTCGACCCTGGTGAATGTCAGCGAGCATCAGCTCTGCTTATGAGGGCCCCACCGAATTCAGAGGTGAGGACATCTCCCAAGTGGAGAGACTAGGATACGAGTCGGACATCTGGACCTCCAGGCAGAGTTATAGCCAAGGCATCCTGGACACCCGTTTTGTATCTGCGTCTCCCTGGCAACGCTGTCTCAAGGAGATCACGGTCAGCTGGTCTGGGTCAAAGCAAGTCCATTTGGAGTGGGAGAATATTAGCTCCACGAGGTAGATGTAATCAGCTCAGGGAACCGTCACCTCCTGGAGAAGCCCAAGTGGCTGTGTGTCATGCCACAGACAGGAAGAAGACACTATACCGGCTGCTGATCACCCTGCCTGGGACAGACCATCAGTTTTCATATCGCCACCTGACAGGTGTGCAGGCGGGTTCATACTCCTGTCAGCTGGTGTTCCTTGTCAACACTGGTGAAGCTCTCACCCACAGAATCCAGACCTAGCACTGAGAAAAGAGCAAAGCAGTCCTAAAGAGAAGCAGTCTCTCCACCCCGCCAGGTGGGTCTTGAAGGGGACAGAGAGAAGAGGAGACATTTTATATCCCTATGGCACTATCCCAACCAAATCAAAACCCCACCCCAGAGAAGCTGGTAGTGTTGCAGAAAGATCTGCAAATTGAAAGGCCAGAGAAAATGAATACTAGCCTTGAGTCTGCTTCTTATTTCTGGGGCTCTATCAGTTAAGCTTCTTTGGTTGCAAGGAACAGAAGTAAAATCAAACAAAAATTTAAAGGGGGGAACTCACAGCATCAAAGAAAGAATACGGTACCCACACCTAAGGAGGTCCCAGGGCTCTCCCTGCCAGAAACACCAGGACCATCTCTCTACAGTGGTGGTTCTCAATCCTTGCTGCAGGTAGGAATCAACTAGAGACTTTTTAAAACCACTGACACAGACACCTCACCCTCAGAAACTGGGATTTAATTGTTATGGGTGGGGCTATCTTCTCACTTCAAAGATGTCCCAATGATTCTAATGTGAGGCTAAAAATGAGAACCACTGTTCTTGGGATGCTACTCCAAGTGTGGTCCACAAACCGGCAATACCCGCATCACCATCGCCAGGAAGCTTGTTAGAAATGCAGATTCTCAGAAACCCCTGGACCTTCTGAATCAGAATTTGCACTTTAATAGGATCTTTGGGTAAGTTTTGAGCAGATTAAAAGTTGAGAAGCACAGGGCTGGAGTGTCATGGAATGACTAGGGTTTAACCCCTGATCTAGCCACTCCCTGAGGCTCTGCTTAAGAGCAAAATCCCCAGACAACAAGCATTGGACTGTGCATGCTTTGGTCACACCATGACAGTGGGTGGGTGAGTAGGAAATGATGCTTGGAGCCCCACCAAACCCACAGGCAGGAGACAGCCTGCCCTGAAAGCAGTGTGATGCCGGACAGATAAAGACAACACAGGCCCTGCACAGTGATCCTGGACAAGTTCAGAGATGATGATGCCAGCTACCACTTATTAAATGCTTACTTTATGCCATTCACTGTGCCAAAGACTCAAATTAGCTCATGTAATCCCCCCTATAATCCACAAGGCAGATGTTAATTACTATCACTACTACTATTTCATAAAGGAGGAAAGTACAGTTTAGAGCAGTAGATCTCAAACTGTAATGTGCATCAGAATTACCCAGAAGGTTTCTTAAATCACAGATATCTGGGGCCCACCCTCAGAGTTTCTGACTCAACGAGTCTGGGATAAAGCTCAACGAGTTGTATTTCCAACAAGCTCCCAGATGACACTGACGCTGCTAGCCTAGTCACACAATTTGGAAGCTAGGCATTAGCCCTTCAAGAGGGAAAAGCAGTAAAAACCAAGTTAGTGACTCTTCAAAAAGCACTAATGCCTCAAAAAAAAGGTAATGCCAAATATTAGGCAAATCCCCATCTTCACAGTGAGAAATGACCCACTTTGGTTTAGAGAGAAGCTTTTCCCAAGAGACACGTGCAGCTGGCATTTTGCAGAGAGAGCACAGTGGAGGGAAACAGACCTGCTTAGAACTACAGTTAATGGGAATTCTTTGGAATTCACAGAATCATGAGAGTCGTTTCCTTCAGCCACACACCTGGCTGGGAGGGTAACAATTTTCTTAGGAAGAGGATACACGAATAATGTTAATACCAGAGCCCTGACTTTTATTTGCAACGTGTGCCAATGCTTTTCCTCAAGATAGACCTTTAGGGAGCTGTGCACAGTGCAGCTAACCATTGGGTAGAGTTACCATCAACTGGTCATTTCTATCTTGCAAAACAAGTAGAGAATAACACTCATAGAAGTCAGACTGCCCAGGTTCATATCTGGGATCCACCATTTACTGGCTGTGGTCATTATGCAAGTTGCTTAACCTCACTAGGTATTCTATCCTCATCTGTAAATGGGGAAATTTTTATGATTCTCTAACCTGTAAGTTACTGGAAGGACTAAATGAGATAACACATGGAAAATTCTTAGTAAAATAATTGGAATATTATGAGCTCCCAATGAGCCTTTATTTAATTATTATTATTGGTGGGAGTGCTGGTGGTGCTAAAATATTGTTGGCAATACCTAGCTCAGGATCCTTATCAACAACTGCAATCATGATTCTGACATCTGACCGTCCCATGCTGCTAGTGGGAATGCAAACAGGTACAATTTTTCTAGAAAGCCACTTGGTGATATATATCAAGAGCCTCACAAATATTCCCTTTGATTGAGAAAGTCTGCTACTAGGAATTTATTCTAGGGAAGTGGTCCAGTAAAGCGATAAAGATTCATGCCCAAGGATGCTATCACATTATTGCCAATAGTAAAATATAAAGTGTCTAACAATTGGAAAACATTTTTAAAATTATGCTATGTTCATACAATGGAATCCTCTACAATAATTAAAAATAATGTTCACGGGGCTTCCCTGGTGGCGCCGTAGTTGAGAGTCCGCCTGCCGACGCAGGGGACGCGGGTTCGTGCCCCGGTCCACGAAGATCCCACATGCCGCGGAGCAGCTGGGCCCGTGAGCCATGGCCGCTGAGCCTGCGCGTCTGGAGCCTGTGCTCCACAATGGGAGAGGCCACAACAGTGAGGGGCCCGCGTACCGCAAAAAAAAATAATAATAAAAAATAATGTTCACAACTTTTAATTGGGCATAATCTAAGTCATGTTATATTTTTTAAAATACATATGTAAAATTTCATATAGACTATGAACTCAATTATGTAGACATATGAAAGGCAAAAGAGAATAATCCAACACTTATCTACTCTGGCTCTTGAAATGGGGCTTCTCATAGTTTTGTATTTTTACCGATTTTCCTCAGTAGTCATCCTTAAATCGGAGGGCTTGGATAGAATCTGTTACAAGAGATTTCAGCAGACTAGATAATAGCTTAAAGAGATTATTTCTGTCCAGGTGTGCCGTAAGTTATAGGAACTGCTTGTAAATGTGGGTGTAATTAAAATAGGGATCTAGTGTTGGAAAGAGAAATGGGAGGTAGAAAGGAATGAGGAGCAGGAGTAGATGCTGTTTCCGTGCATTCTTGAGACATTCAGAAGGATGAGGCGAAAGAGCAGCAGGAGGGCTGAGGGAGCAAGATCAGAGGGTTCTGGGACCCTCCCATGTGGTGTCCCAAAACTGACCATTAACCAAACTAAAGTTACATAATCTACAGATTGGGAAAGGGAATGGAGAGATAGCCCATGGAAACACAGGGCATTTTTGAGCTGCGAATTGACAAAAACTGTCTGTCATACAGAGTGAAGTAAGTCAGAAAGAGAAAGACAAATACCGTATGCTAACACATATACATATGGAATCTAAAAAAAAAAAATGCTTCTGATGAACCTGGGGCAGGACAGGAATAAAGATGCAGACATAGAGAATGGACTTGAGGACACGGAGAGGGGGAAGGGTAAGCTGGGACAAAGTGAGAGAGTGGCATGGACATATATACACTACCAAATGTAAAACAGATAGCTAGTGGGAAGTAGCCACATAGCACAGGGAGATCAGCTCGGTGCTTTGTGTCCACCTAGAGGGGTGGGATAGGGAAGGTGGGAGGGAGGCACAAGAGGGAGGGGATATGGGGATATATGTATATGTATAGCTGATTCACTTTGTTATACAGCAGAAACTAACACAACAAAGTAAAGCAATTATATTCCAATAAAAATGTTAAAAAAAAAAAACAAAACTGGCTTAACAAAGAAATTAACGCTAGGTGAGATCTGTCTTTACGTTCAACGAAATATCTGTTCTTAAACAGTGTGGATCAGCCTGCTTCCTCCTCTTCCAGTTCTGCCTTCCTGTGGCTTCATCCTCAGGCAGGCTCCGCCCTCAAGCGGATGAAGATGACAGCCAACAGCTCCAGGTTTCCATCCTACCAGCTGTGCAACCTCAGCAAAGAGAGAACATGTCTTTCTCTACGGAGCTAACAAAAGTCCTGCAACTGATTCACTGTCCCAAATAAAAGGCCTGTTCCTGAACCGGTCAATGGGGGAATGACATTCTCTAATCAGTCCAACCTGGATGGGTGATGCCCCCTTTCCCTTGAGCCATTCACATAGACTGAGAATAAAGAAGGGGAGGTTCCCCAAAAGAAATGTGGGACGCTGGCCTAAGAAAAAGAGGCATGGAGACTGAGCAGACAAAATCAACAAAGAACCACTATGTAGAGCTTTTCCCCCAGAATATGAATCAAAGACTCAACTTACCCCCAGATGATATCAGGAGGAAGGATTCAACAGTGCGCTCCAGCCAGGGCCAAGGCTCTCAACTAGCGGGGATTCCTCCCTTCCTCCAGGGAACATTTGGAAACACTGGGAGGAAGGGTGCTCCTGGCATCTGGAGGATAGAGGCCAGGGATGCCGATAAACATCGTACAATGCACAGGACAACCCCCTTACAACAAATAATCATCTAACCCAAAATGTCAACAGTGCAGAGGTGGAGAAACCCTGAACTAGGGGGATCATCTAGTTTATCATCCAAACCAGAGCACTTTTGAGACAGGCAAAACCAGGAAATCATGCATAGCAGAGACTGTCCCAGCAAACCAGGACACACGGTCACCCTGCCCCCAACACACGGTACAACTAAGAGGTGACACCATCATCACTGGAGGCTGAGACTCAGGGGTCACTCACATTTGGCAGTTTCAGGACCAAAGAGGCTCACCTCCCACAGAGGGCTTATTTCTGCCCTATCCCACTCCAGGTACTGCTTACAGTCCCTGACATCTACGAAGTCACAAAATCTACCAAGGTACAAGCACCACCTCAATGGAGTTGCCCCAAGGGCGGCCTACAGCTGCTACTTCGAGAAATTGTCTCTGGCCTGGCCCATGCTGCAGTGAGAGAGGCCAACTGCCTTGCTTGGTGGAAGGAATCCCACCCCAGTTAAATTGCAGGAGCCCTGACAGAAAGGAAGCAGAGGGAGAGGGGAGTTGGGAGCCTTGCGAGCTGCTCCTGACTTTCCCTTTTCATCTTGGAAGAGCCAATTTCAAACTTGCCTCGAGTCATAAAAGAAATTGATTTGATTCTCTCACCCTGCTCGGAGTGGACACATGTCCCCCACTGGAGCATCTGCTGCTGGTAGATCCAGGGCAAGGGATCCATGCCCTTGAAATGATTTTGGCTTCAGGACGGGTCAAAATCATTTGCCTGAAGCCTGAGAAGCAGCTGCCTCAGAATTCTCTAGGCTCTAATTTTTTGCTAGCAAGTTCCAAAAATGATTCTCATAGCTAAGGTGAGTCCCAAGTCAAAGGAGGTTTACCCAGAGGGTTGTGCATGGGAAGGACTGGTCCTTGACAAATACCTGAACAGAATTCAGCTGTGGCATCTGTCTACTCCCTCTACATATTAATAAGCATGATCATATTGAGTCCCTGTATGTGCCAGGCATGGTCCCTGGGCTTCAATTCCTGATTGTGACACCCATTTGTGACGGACACATCTAAGAGGACTCTCTTGTACAGTCCCCTCCCCTTGAGTGTGGGTGGAACCTGTGACTTGCTTCTAACCAAGAGAATATGGCAAAGGTGCTGGATGTCATTCCCCTGATTATGTTTTATTATGTAAGATGCCATCTTAGCAGACTAAAAGAGAGAACTCCCTTGCTGGCTGTGAGGAAATAGTCACCACGTTGTGAGACCACATGGCAAGGAATGTAGGCAGCCTCTAGGAGCTGACAGAGGCCCCAGCTAGAAGTCAGCAAGAAAACAAGGACTCAGTCCTGCAACCACAGAAAATGAATTCTGCCAACAGCCTAAGTGATCTTGGAATCAGGTCTTTCCCCAGTCTAGCCACTGATGAGGCTGCAACCCCAGCTGATACATGGATTGCAGCCTGGGGAGTGCCGGAGCAGAGGACCCAGCTAATCTGTGCACAGACTCCTGATCCACAGAAACTGAGCTAATAAATAGGAGGAACGGGGAGTATTATTTCAAGCTGCTAAGTGTGTGGTAATTTTTACACAGCAATAGGAAAGTAATACACAATTTTTCAGATGAGGAAAACGAGGCTCAAAAATAACTGTAGAAAGCTGCAGCTAGAATACAGGTACTTGAGTTTGAGGTCACCTAACTCCATCTGCCACCACACACTTTCATTATAGAAAAGTAGAAAAAGCCATTTACATCAGGTTAGTTAGAGATCGATTCAGCCGGTGAACCCAGAAGCTTAGTATTCTGGTCTTGGCCCTGCCCAGTGTTCACTGAGCAAATCACTGCACTGCTCTCAGACTGTGTTTTCTCATCTGTGAAATGGGTACAGAGCACCAAACCCATGGAACTGATGGTGATGATGATAATGATGATGGTGATGATGGTGATGATGGTAATGCTATATAATGCTTATCCTCCACTTCTTCAGTCCAGCCTTCCTATTTGGACTTCAGACTCTGAGTCTCTCTCTCTCTTCATTCAAACACTACTCTGAGTGGTATAATACATGTGACCAATATTTGTACTAAGCACAGTACATAGGCTAAGGAAATTCAGGGGAAGCAGACACTCTCCGTAGGCTCAAAGCCTCAAAGTCTCATAATCAAGGGCAGCAGAAGGGAAAACAAATATGTTTGTTTTCAAACAACTTGCATGTCCATTGAAGTCTCCTGTTGGTCTAAATCAGAGAGGGTCAAAGCCCACTAGGCATCCATCCTGGTGGGTCCAAAACCCTCCTGGAAGTTTGTATGAATTGCTTGGGGAGTTGACACTCTCATTTATTTATTTCCAAGATGGGCCTAGCTGCTCCACAGTGTCAGCAAGACCCAGAGGCTCCTGTCCTGCTCTGTCATCCTCCCTGTGTGGCAAGGTCTCCTATCACTGTCACAGATGGCAGCTGCGCTGTCTCCCTTTACACATCTCAGGCAGGAAGGAAGGGTGGGGCTCTTTCTCCTTGCGCAGCTCTCTTTCTATCAGGGAGCCCTTTATAGCTGTCAGACAGTTACCCCCCTCATTCATCAGCCAGAACCAGATCACATGCCCATCCCTAGACCAACCACTGGCACAGGGGAATGGCCTTCACAAGTCACCCCTGGGGCTGAGGACAAGCCCCACCTTCCCTAGGTATATGGTTGCCTGATACCTGAAAAAACAGGGTTGCGTCAACAAGGACCAAGGTATGATGGCTTCTGGATTAGTTCAGTTAATGGTTCAACTTGACACCCAACACATAACCAGCTTGGCAGTTGTAAAACATCTCTCTGGCTACAGGGACCAGAGTCCTGGGATGGACAGAACCAGAATGAGCCAGAGACCAGCTAGGAGGCTATCCTACTAGTTTAGCCAGAGGTAAACATGGATAGAGCAGTGGGCAACTCAGCAGCTGTCAGGGGGATCCACTGTCTAAACCTGTTCAAATGGAAAATAAAACACTGAAAACCACACAAAACAAATTGGTGGCTTACTGAATTATTACAAGGCAAAATCTCTGCAGCTACCTCTCATCAGTAAAGAATGAGAAGTTTGCCAGCTCCAACCCCACCAGAAGCCCCACCGTGCCCTTCATCCTGATCACAGACCTTCCCCATTTAATGCTGTTCCAACTTATACAGTCATCCCTTCCTTATATGTTTTTATAGTTCTATCACCCACATGTGCATCCTTGGACACTATAGTTTAGTCTGACCCAAGTTGTAACTTGATATGCCTTTTCTCTTTTATAGATAAACTTTATTTTGTAATAATTTTAGATTTACACAATATCTGCAAAGATAGTACAGAGACCTCTCATTTACTCCCTCACTTACTATCAGTTTCCCCTAATGTTATCATCTTGCATTACTGTGGTGCATTAGTCAAAACCAAAGAACCAACATTACTAGTAACTAAAACCTAGACTGTGTTTCGATTTCACCAGTTTTTTCATTAATGGTTGCTACTGTTGTTTTTCTGTCTCAGGATTCCATTCAGAATACCACATTATTATTTTCTTTTATTTTACCAGCTTTACTGAGGTATAATTAACAAATAAAATTGTAGCTATTTAGAGTGTACAACATGCTAATTTAATATACATATACATTATGAAATGATTAGAACAATTAATTAACACATCCATCACCTCATAAAGTTACCATCTGTGTGTGTAATGAGAACATGTAATATCTACTCTTCTAGCAAATTTCAAGTGTAAAATACAGTATTATTAATTATAACAACATGCTGTGCTTTATGCATCTTATAACTGGAACTTATAAGAACTTATTCATCTTATAACTGGAACTTATAAGAACTTATTCATCTTATAACTGGAAGTTTGTACCCTTTGATCAGCATTGCCCCATTTCTCCCACCCCCCAGCCTCTGTTCTTCTCTCTGTTTCTATGAGTTCAACTATTTCAGATTCCACATATAAGTGAAATATAAAAATAAGATTTTTTTTTCTTCTTAGATTCTACTTTATTTGGTAAAACTCAGGAACACAACTAGTTCACGTTTCCCCATAACCCCCTGACCTCCTTTTCTCTGAAGAAGGCAGCTCCCCTGACACAAAAAGGCTGAGGCTTAGGTATTGTCCACCATTTCTATGTAGATTTGTCTTTGTCTGGCTTATTTCACTGAGCGTAATGTCCTCCGGGTTCACCCATGTTGTTGCAAAAGGCAAAATTTCCTTCTTTTTATGGCTGAATAATATACCTCTGTGTGTGTGTGTGTATCACATTTCCTTTATCGATTCATCCATCAATGGACACTTAAGTTATTTCCATATATTGGCTATTGTGAATTGACATTGGTTTTGGCAATGATATTTTGGATAAGACACAAAAAGCAGACAACAAAACCCCGTTACATTTATTCATCGGGTCTCTTTAGGCTCCTCTGGTCTTTGATGGTTTATCAGTCTTTCCTTGTTTTTCATAACCTTGGCAGTTTGGGGGAGTATTGGTCAGGGATTTTGTAGAACGTCCCTCAATTTCAGTTTAATGCTTTTCTAATGATTAGACGGGAGCTGTGGATTTTGGGAAAGAATACCACCAAGGTGAAGGGCTCTTCTCTTCATGATGCATCTTTTTAAGTTTCTTTTAATCTACAGGTTTCTCTTCTATCCTTTTCTTTACCTTACAACTGATCTGTGGAAGGACCCAGGACATCTGGCTTATAGTTATCCAGTCTGGATTTTGCTGACTGCTCACTCATGGGATGGTTCAATATATTCCTCTGTCCTGTGATGTTACTGCAAGTTGGCAGCTGGACCTAGATTCTTAGGTTGAGATAATCTCATCATAAGGCACAGAACTCACTTCAAGAAGGGTACAGAGTACATTCATTTCCTAGGGCTGACACAACACAAACTGGGTAGCTTAAAACAACAGAAATTTATTCTCTCACAGTTCTGGAGGGCAGAGGCATGAAATTAAGGTGTTGGCAGGGCAATGCCCTCTCAGAAGCCTTTAGGGGAGAAGGCTTCCTTGTCTCTTCCAGCTCCTGGCAGCTTCAGACGTCCCTTGGCTTGTGGCAGCATCACTCTAACCTCTGCCTCGTCATCACATGCTGGTCTTTCCTCTATGTCTGTGTCTAAATTACCCTCTTCTTATAAGGACATGAGTCATATTGGATTAGAAGCCCACCCTACCCCAGTACGGCCTCATGTTAACTAACTACATCTGCAATGACCTTGTTTCCAAATAAGGTCACATTCTGAGTACTGGGGGGGTTAGAGCTTCAACATATCTTTGATGGAATACAATTTAACCCATAACACAGGGTACCCCACAAAACCCAAAGAAATACAGCAAGGCTTCATGGTAGAAAGCCAGCAGGAGCCAACACAGCTTGTCCATGTCTTTCTAAGACTGCCTGACCTGTCCTTCCTATGTCTCTGTTTATGTGTTTTATTCCCTCTCTCCTTCTCTGTCTCTCCATACCCATTGTACTCATTTTCTCTGCTCCAGGCGCCCATAAGTCAGACATGCCTGTACTGGCATCAATTTTCCATCCCCTCTAGGTTCAAACACCCACCAGTGATGAGCTCAGATTCTAAATTCCAAATTCCTGGAAGAGAGTCCACAGGGCTTAGCTTTGATCCCATATTTGCCCTTTGGTAGATACAACTGGCCATGACCAGAGCCAAAAGAATCACATATGCAGGGTTCTGAATTTTCCAGGGCTCTGGGAAGGGCAAGTTTCTGAAGAAAAGGAATGGAGGTGAAGAATAAACAATAGGCTGAGAAAACAGCTGGTGGATAAAATATTATTTCTGGTAGAATATGTAAGAGGCTGCTGTGTTCTAAAACACAAAGAAAACTCCCTCAGGATTCTCAGGGCTGTCTGAAAGGAATTTGAAAGCAGCTGAATTCTCACAGAAAAGGCAAAGTGGAATCAGAAAAATTGTGACACTTGGTTCAAGTCTATATCCCCTATTTAGGGGAGCATAATTTACAACCCTCTACATACTGTCCCCTCCCATTTTCCTCATCCCCCTGGACTAAAGTTCTAGGGTGTGGAGTCCAACCTCATCATGTCTGAAATGCAGGGTCAAGAACACACTCCTACCTTGGCTGTTATAACGGAACACCACAGACTGGGCGGCTTCAACAACAGACATTAATTTCTCACAGTTCTAGAGGCTGGGAAGTCCAAGATCAAGGTGCCAGCATGGCTGGGTTCTGGCGAGAGCTCTCCTCCTGTCTTTCAGAAGCAGCCTTCTAGCTGTGTCCCCACAGAGCAGAGAGACTACATCTTTCATGTCTCTTCTTACAAGGGAACTAACCCCATTCATGAGTGCTCCACCCTCATGACCTAAAGACCTCACCTCCCAATACCATCACACTTGGGTTTAAGCTTCAACTTATGAACTGGGGGGGGGGACACAAACATTCAGTCCATAGCAGACAGTGAGGGAGGAGGAGGAACAGTGAGATTCAACCTGGGAAGGGCTGGTGTTGAACTCTCTCTCTCTCTGTGATGGATGAAGCCCCATTGGTCCTCTGGGCCCTGGTAACTCCTCTCAAGGACTCCCACACCCATTTTCTCCCTGCAGCAGTGAGCCCAGCCCTGCATTTCATAAGAAACTGTCATCAGGAGCCAAAAGATATAGGAAGAGCTGCAGTGAAGGCTTCGAGGGTGCTGGAGGTGCCAAGCAACTCAACAAGAACTTCCCTTCAGCTTCCCCTGAACTCATTACTTCCCAGCTGGTGGGGTGGCTCACCCAAGACACAGAGCTGGTTCATCAGTTCTTGCATCAAGGCTGAGAGCAACAGGACTGGATTGTTGTCTTCCTTTGTAGAGCCAGCAAGGTGCACCAGGAAGAAGTGATTGCCAAGGTGTTCTCAACCCCTCTCCACATGTGACAGATAGAATTATATTTAACTGTGTGCTAGTATGTTACCACTGTGACATTAACTTATTTACCCCCCACACTGGTGTGTTATTCCCATTTTAAAGATGAGAAAACAGAGGATCACTCAACTGGTAAATGAAATATCTATTTGCCTCTAAATCCCTTGTGCTTCCACACCAAGCCAAATTGACTCTTGGATAGATCTGAAGAACAGAAGAAAATGGCAGATACTTCCAGTAGATGTCTCAGAAAGAGTTTGTTGAAATTTTCACTGTGAACATCTCAGACTTAAGAATAAATGCAGTTGACTGCATAGTGATTTGCAACAGTCAGGATTTTTTCTGATGCAAATGAAACCCAAACCAAACTTGCGTAAGCAAACGGCATATTAACTTACACCCAGGGGTACATTCAGGCATAGCTAGATCCAGGAGTTCTGATGATACAAACAGGAATCCGAACTTCATCTCCGAACTCTTTATTTCCTTTGTGTTGGCTTCATTCCCAGCCTGTTCCATACACTAGCTCTTCCTAACAACTTTCAGCTTATATTCTACCAACTTAGCAACTCCAGTAGACTGACAGTCCCAACAAAAGTCTCAGGGACAGTGCTCATTGGCTTGGCTTGTGTCACACCAACTGGTCCATAACTGAATGAATCACTGGTTAGGATGTTGGTCCAGAACTGAATCACATGCTTACCCCTAAAAGGGTGGGTGAGAAACAGTCCCTAACAAACATCATAGTCTGGAAATATAGGGGAAAGAGGCATGATGTTCAAAACAGTTAACAACTAGTATGGCACAGAAACCCACTAGTCAGAATGGATGCTGGCTATAAATAACCAGTGTGGCCATACATGTGTGTGTTGGCTAAATATCAACTCTGTAGAGCAGTGATTGCCCAAAGTGAATTTTGCTCTTACTGGAAGAGAAGCAGATGGATGCTGAACAAGCAAAAGTACAGACTTCCTCTATAGGGTCGTCTGATATGCCCTTCTCCCATCCCTGTTCAGGTGGCAAACTCCTACTCACCCTGCAAGACCCAGCCAAAGAATCTCCTCCTCTGTAAGCTTTTACTTCCCCAGCTCAACCTACTCCAAGTGGTTCATTCCCACACTGGGGCCACTGCCAGGCCTTACTGCTGCCTTTACAATATCACCTTTCACACACTCTCCCAAGTTTTGGTATATATTTGAATTCCTAGGGCTAGGCCTATCTTTTTCATTACTGTATCTCTAGCATTTAGGATTGGGCCTTTCACATGGAAAACATACAATAAATATGTGACGAATGAATGAATGCACATATAAGTTACCCCCAAAGAACCACAGGGCAAAAGGAAAGGAAAGAAAATTACAAGAAAAAGAAAGCTTTCCTAGAAGAAAAAGAGTAAATCAGACAAATAAAAAAATACCATCCAGTACAAAATTAAAGTTCAAAAAGATGAAGGGTTTTTCCCAGTTTCGCAAACCTACTAAATGTTGGAGTTGACTTTTTCCCAAACACCATGTAGTGAAAGGAAGAAAGGAATTTCTGCAAAAACATCAGGTAAATCAAAAATTCATCTTCAAGGGATGGGGCTGGAGTTAGATCCTGGAAGCAAGCAGGAAAATTTAAGGAGGGGGCTGGTATATCCATGAGGGACCCCAAATATATTCCTGTCACCCCAACAGGAAGCAGAGAACCCAAGCAAAGAGAAGACCCTTGGGACTCAAAAACCTTGGAAAGCCTGGGAACACCCAATGCAAACCCTCACATGTCTTGGTGCCTCAAAGAAGGACACACCAGCCTCATGTTACCTAAATCAATGAGAAATAAAAGACCAGTCCCTTAATATAAGCCCCAACAGCCTTAATTCCTTGTGCTCAAAAGGCACATGAAAAGATGCTCAACATTGCTAATTATTAGAAATGCAAATCAAAATGACAATGAGGTATCACCTCACACCGGTCAGAATGGCCATCATCAAAAAGTCTACAAATAACAAATGCTGGAGAGGGTGTGGAGAAAAAGGAAACCTCCTACACTGTTGGTGGGAATGTAAATTGGTACAGCTACTACGGAGAACAGTATGGAGGTTCCTTAAAACACTAAAACTAGAGCTACCATATGATCCTACAATCCCACTCCTGGGTATATATCCAGAGAAATTCATAATTCAAACACATACATGCACCTCAGTGTGCATTGCAGCATTAATTACAATAGCCAAGACATGGAAGCAACCTAAACGTCCATCGACAGAGGTATGGATAAAGAAGATGTGGTATATATAAATACAATGGAATATATTATTCAGCCATAAAAAGGAATGAAATAATGCCATTTGCAGCAACATGGATGGACCTAGAGATCATTATACTAAGTGAAGTAAACCAGACAGAAAAAGACAAATACCATGTGATATCACTTATATGTGGAATCTAAAAAAATGATACAAATGAACTTATTTACAAAAGAGAAAGAGACTCACAGACATAGAAAGAGAATTTCTGGTTACCAAAGGGGAGAGGGGGCTGCGGGGAGAGATAAATTAGGAAGTTGGGATTAACAATGTACACACTGCAATATATAAAATAGATAATCGGGGAGACCTTCAAGATGGCAGAGGAGTAAAATGTGGAGATCACCTTCTTCCCAAAAATACATCAGGAATACATCTACACATGGAACAACTCCTACAGAACACCTACTGAATGCTAGCAGAAGACCTCAGACTTCCCAAAAGGCAAAAAAGTCCCCACGTACCTGGGGAGAGCAAAAGAAAAAAGGAAAAACAGAGACAAAAGAATAGGGATAGGACCTGCACCTCTGAGAGGGTGCTGTGAAGGAGGAAAAGTTTCCACACACTAGGAAGCCCCTACACTGGCAGAGACGGGGTGGGGGGGGTGCATTGGAGCCACGGAGGAGAGCGCAGCAACAAGGGTGCGGAGGGCAAAGTGAAGAGATCCCCGCACAGAGGATCAGTGCCGACCAGCACTCACCAGCCCGAGAGGCTTGTCTGCTCACCTGCCGGGGCAGGTGGGGTCTGGGAGCTGAGGCTCGGGCTTCGGAGGTCAGATGCCAGGGAGAGGACTGGGGTTGGCTGTGTGAACACAGCCTGAAGGGGGCTAGTGCGCCACAGCTAGCCGGGAGGGAGTCTGGGAAAAAGTCTGGACCTGCTGAAGAGGCAAGAGACCATTGCTGCCGGGTGCACGAGGAGAGGGGATTCAGAGCACCGCCTAAACGAGCTGCAGAGACGGGCGCGAGCCGTGGCTATCAGCGCGGACACCAGAGACGGGCATGAGATGCTAAGGCTGCTGCCGCAGCCACCAAGAAGCCTCTGTGCAAGCACAGGTCACTATCCACACCTCCCCTCCTGAGAGCCTGTGCAGCCCGCCACTGCCAGGGTCCCCTGATCCAGGGACAACTTCTCCAGGAGAACACATGGCACGCCTCAGGCTGTTGCAATAACACGCTGGCCTCTGCCCCCATACCCCTCCCTAGCCCCGGGCCTGAGTGAGCCAGAGCCCCCTAATCAGCTGCTACTTTAACCCTGTCCTGTCTGAGCGAAGAACAGACGCCCGCAGGCGACCTACACACAGAGGGGGGTCCAAATCCAAAGCTGAACCCCAGGAGCTGTGCGAACAAGGAAGAGAAAGGGAAATCTCTCCATGCAGCCTTAGGAGCAGCGGATTAAATCTCCACAATCAACTTGATGTATGTACTCTGCACCTCTGGAATACCTGAATAGACAACGAATCATCCCAAAATTGAGGCCCTGGACTTTGGGAGCAACTGCAGACTTTGGGTTTGCTTTCTGCATCTAATTTGTTTCTGGTTTTATGTTTATCTTAGTTTACTATTTAGAGTTTATCATTGGTAGATTTGTTTATTGATTTGGTTGCTCTCTTCCTTATATATATATATATTTTTTTTTCCTTTTTCTCTTTTTGTGAGTGCGCATCTGTATGCTTCTTTGTGTGCTTTTGTCTGTATAGCTTTGCTTTTACCATTTGTCCTAGGATTCTGTCTGTCCATTTCTTTTTTTATTACTTTTTGATTTTTTTTCTTTTTAATAATTTTTTTTAGCTTTTATTTTAATAACTTTATTTTATTTTTCTTTCTTTTTTTCTCCCTTTCTTCTGAGTAGTGTGGCTGACAGGGTCTTGGTGCTCCAGCTGGGTGTCACGCCTGTGCCTCTGAGGTGGAACAGCCGAGTTCAGGACATTGGTCCACCAGAGAACTCCCAGCTCCATGTCATATCACACAGCAAAAGCTCCCCCAGAGATCTCCATCTCAACACTAACACCCCAGCTCCACTCAACAAACTGCAAGCTACAGTGCTGGACACCCTATACCAAAGAACTAACAAGACAGGAACACAACCCCACCTTATCAGCAGAGAGGCTGCCTAAAATCATAATAAGGTCACAGACACCCCAAAACACACCACCGGACGCGGTCCTGCCCACCAGAAAGACAAGATCCAGCCTCATCCACCTGACCACAGGCACCAGTCCTCTCTACCAGGAAGCCTACACCACCCACTGAACCAACCTTAGCCACTGGGGGCAGACACCAAAAACAAGGGGAACTATGAACATGCAGCCTGTGAAAAAGAGACCCCAAACAAAGTAAGCTAAGCAAAATGAGAAGACAGAGAAACACACAGCAGATGAAGGAGCAAGGTAAAAACCCATCAGACCAAACAAATGAAGAGGAAATAGGCAGTGTACCTGAAAAAGAATTCAGAGTAATGATAGCAAAGATAATCCAAAATCTTGGAAATAGAATGGAGAAAATACTAGAAACGTTTAAAAAGGACCTAGAAGAACTAAAGAGCAAACAAACAATGATGAACGACATAATAAATGAAATCAAAAATTTGATTTTTGATTTTCTCTAGAAGAAATCAGTAGCAGAAAAACTGAGGCAGAAGAATGGATAAGTGATCTGGAAGATAAAATAGTGGAAATAACTACCACAGAGCAGAAAAAAGAAAAAAGAATGAAAAGAATTGAGGACAGTCTAAGAGCCCTCTGGGACAACATTAAATGCACCAACATTCGAATTATAGGGATCCCAGAAGAAAAAGAGAAAAAGAAAAGGATGGAGAAAATATTTGAAGAGATTATAGTTGAAAAATCCCTTAAAACGGTAAAGGAAATAGTCAATCAAGTCCAGGAAGCACAGAGAGTCCCATACAGGATAAATCCAAGGAGAAACATGCCAAGGCACATACTAATCAAACTATCAAAAATTAAATACAAAGAAAAAATATTAAAAGCAGCAAGGGAAAAAAAACAAATAACATACAAGGAAATTCCCATAAAGGTAACAGCTATCTTTCAGCAGAAACTCTGCAAGCCAGAAGGGAGTGGTAGGACATACTTAAAGTGATGAAAGAGAAAAACCTACAACCAAGATTACTCTATGCAGCAAGGATCTCACTCAGATTCAACAGAGAAATTAAAACCTTTACAGACAAGCAAAAGCTAAGAGAATTCAGCACCACGAAACAAGCTTTACAACAAATGCTAAAGGAACTTCTCTAGGCAGGAAACACAAGAGAAGGAAAAGACATACAATAACAAATCCAAAACAATTAAGAAAATGGCAATAGGAACATACGTATCAATAATTGTCTTAAATGTAAATGGATTAAATGCTCCAACCAAAAGACATAGACTGGCTGAATGGTTACAAGAACAAGACCCATATATATGCTGTCTACAACAGACCCACTTCAGACCTAGGGACACATACAGACTCAAAGTGAGGGGATGGAAAAAGATATTCCATGCAAATGGAAATCAAAAGAAAGCTGGAGTAGCAATTCCCATATCACACAAAATAAATTTTAAAATAAAGACTATTACAAAAGACAAAGAAGGACACTACATAATGATCAAGGGATCAATCCAAGAAGAAGTTACAACAATTATAAATATTTATGCACCCAACATAGGAGCACCTCAATACATAAGGCAAATGCTAACAGCTATAAAAGGAGAAATCGACAGTTACACAATCATAGTAGGGGACTTTAACACCCCACTTTCACCAATGGACAGATAATCCAAAATGAAAGTAAATAAGGAAACACAAGCTTTAAATGATACATTAAACAAGATGGATTTCATTTATATTTATAGGACAGTCCATCCAAAAATAACGGAATATACTTTCTTCTCAAATGCTCATGGAACATTCTCCAAGACAGATCATATCTTGGGTCACAAATCAACCCGTAGTAAATTTAATAAAATTGAAACCATATCAAGTATATTTTCTGACCACAACATTATGAGACTAGATATCAGTTACAGGAAAAACACCTGTGAAAAATACAAACACATGGAGGCTAAATAATATACTACTAAATAACCAAGATATCACTGAAGAAATAATAGAGGAAATCAAAAAATACCTAGAAACGAAGGACAATGAAAACACGGTGGCCCAAAACCTATGGGATGCAGCAAAAGCAGTTCTAAGAGAGAACTTTATAGCAATACAATCCTACTTCAAGAAACAAGAAACATCTCAAATAAACAACCTAACCTTAAAGTTAAAGCAATTAGAGAAAGAAGAACAAAAAAACCCCAAAATTAGCAGAAGGAAAGAAATCATAAAGATCACATCAGATATAAATGAAAAAGAAATGAAGGAAACAATAGCAAAGATCAATAAAACTAAAAGCTGGCTCTTTGAGAAGATAAACAAAATTGATAAACCATTAGCCAGACTCATCAAGAACAAAAGTGAGAAGACTCAAGTCAACAGAATTAGAAATGAAAAAGGAGAAGTAACAACTGACACTGCAGAAATACAAAGGATCAAGAGAGACTATTACAAGCAACTATATGATAATAAAATGGACAACCTGGAAGAAATGGACAAATTCTTAGAAAAGAACAAACTTCCAAGACTGAACCAGGAAGAAAAAGAAAATATAAACAGACCAATCACAAGCACTGAAATTGAGACTGTGATTAAAAATCTTCCAACAAACAAAAGCACAGGACCAGATGGCTTCACAGGCGAATTCTATCAAATATTTAGAGAAGAGCTAACACCTATCCTTCCCAAACTCTTCCAAAATATAGCAGAGGGAGGAACACTCCCAAACTCATTCTACGAGGCCACAATCACCCTGATACCAAAACCAGACAAAGATGTCACAAAGAAAGGAAACTACAGAACAATATCAGTGATGAACATAGATGCAAAAATCCTCAACAAAATACTAGCAAACAGAATCCAACAGCACATTAAAAGGATCATACACCATGATCAAGTGGGGTTTATCCCAGGAATGCAAGGAGTCTTCAATATAGGCAAATCAATCAGTGTGATAAACCATATTAACAATTTGAAGGAGAAAAACCATATGATCATCTCAATAGATGCAGAAAAAGCTTTCAACAAAGTTCAACACCCATTTATGATAAAAACCCTCCAGAAAGTAGGCACTGAGGGAACTTACCTCAACATAATAAAGGCCATATATGACAAAACGACAGCCAACACTGTCCTCAGTGGTGAAAAACTGAAACCATTTCCTCTAAGATCAGGAACAAGACAAGGTTGTCCACTCTCACCACTATTATTCAACATAGTTTTGGAAGTTTTAGCCACAGCAATCAGAGAAGAAAAATAAATAAAAGGAATCCAAATCTGAAAAGAATAAGTAAGCTGTCACTGTTTGCAAATGACATGATACTATACAAAGATAATCCTAAAGATGCTACCAGAAAACTACTAGAGCTAATCAATGAATTTGGTAAAGCAGCAGGATACAAAATTAATGCACAGAAATCTCTTGCATTCCTATACACTAATGATGAAAAATCTGAAAGAGAAACTAAGGAAACACTCCCATTTACCATTGCAACAAAAAGAATAAAACACCTAGGAATAAACCTACCTAAGGAAACAAAAGACCTGTATGCAGAAAACAATGACACAGATGAAAGAAACTGAAGTGGATACAAACAGATAGAGAGATATACCATGTTCTTGAATTGGAAGAGTCAACATTGTGAAAATGACTGTACTACCCAAAGCAATCTACAGATTCAATGCAATCCCTATCAAACTACCAAGGGCATTTCTCACAGAACTAGAACAAAAAATTTCACAATTTGTATGGAAACACAAAAGACCCTGAATAGCCAAAGCAACCTTGAGAAAGAAAAACAGAGCTGGAGGAATCACGCTCCCTGCTTTCAGACTATACTACAAAGCTACAGTAATCAAGACAGTATGCTACTGTCACAAAAACCAAAATATAGGTCAATGGAACAGGATAGAAAGCGCAGAGATAAACCCATCCACATATGGTCACCTTATTTTTGATAAAGGAGCCAAGAATATACAATAGAGAAAAGACAGCCTCTTCAATAAGTGGTGCTGGGAAAACTGGACAGCTACATGTAAAAGAATGAAATTAGAACCCTCCGTAACACCATACACAAAAATAAACTCAAAATGGATTAAAGAACTAAATGTAAGGCCAGACACTATAAAACTCTTAGAGGAAAATGTAGGCAGAACACTCTATGACATAAATCATAGGAACATCCTTTTTGACCCGCCTCCTAGAGAAATGGAAATAAAAACAAAAATAAACAAATGGGACCTAATGAAACTTAAAGGCTTTTTGCACAGCAAAGGAAACCATAAACAAGACGAAAAGACAACCCACCGAATGGGAGAAAATATTTGCAAATGAAGCAACTGACAAAGGATTAATCCTCAAAATATACAAGCAGCTCATACAGCTCAATATCAAAAGAACAAATAATCCAATCCAAAAATGGGCAGAAGACCTAAATAGACATTTCTCCAAAGAAGATATACAGATTGCCAACAAACACATGAAAGGATGCTCAACATCACTAATCATTTGAGAAATACAAATCAAAACTACAGTGAGGTATCACCTCACACCGGTCAGAATGGCCATCATCAAAAAATCTACCAACAATAAATGCTGGAGAGGGTGTGGAGAAAAGGGAACCCTCTTGCACTGTTGGTGGGAATGTAAATTGATACAGCCACTATGGAGAACAGTATGGAGGTTCCTTAAAAAACTAAAAATTGAACTACCATATGCCCCAGCAATCCCACTGCTGGGCATATACCCTGAGAAAACCATAATTCAGACAGAGTCATGTACCACAATGTTCACTGCAGCTCTATTTACAATAGGCAGGACATGGAAGCAACCTAAGTCTCCATCGATAGATGAATGGATAAAGAAGATGTGGCACATAAATACAATGGAATATTACTCAGCCATAAAAAGAAATGAAACTGAGTTATTTGTAGTGCAGTGGATGGACCTACAGTCTGTCATACAGAGTGAAATAAGTCAGAAAGAGAAAAACAAATACCATATGCTAACACATATATATGGAATCTAAATTTTTTAAAATGGTTCTGAAGAACATAGGGGCAGGACAGGAATAAATCACAGATGTAGAGAATGGACTTGAGGACACAGGGAGTGGGAAGGGTAAGCTGGGACAAAGTGAGAGTGACATGGACATATACACACTACCAAATGTAAAATAGATAGCTAGTGGGAAGCAGCCACATAGCACAGGGAGATCAGCTTGGTGCTTTGTGACCAACTAAAGGGGTGGGATAGGGAGGGTGGGAGGGAGGGAGACGCAAGAGGGAAGAGATATGGGGATATATGTATATGTATAGCTGATTCACTTTGTTATAAAGCAGAAACTAACACACCATTGTAAAGCAATTATACTCCAATAAAGATGTAAAAAAAAAAAAAAAGATAATCAACAAGGACCTACTGTATAGCACAGGGAACTATCCTCAACATTTTGTAATAAACTATAAGGGAAAAGAATCTGAAAAGATATATATATCTGTATATATATATAAAACTAAATCACTGTGCTGTACACCTAAAACTAACACAATATTGTAAATCAACTATACTTCAATAAAAATAAAACTTTTTTAAAAATGAAAAGACAACTTACATAATGGGAGAAAGTATTTGCAAACCATGTAGCTGGTAAGGGGTTAATATACAAATATCTAAAATATAGAATTATATATAATAAAATTAATATCCCAAAATATACAAGGAACTCATAAAACTCAATAACAACAACAACAAAAAATCTGATTTAAAAATGGGCAGAGTACCTGAATAGACATTTCTCCAAAGAAGACATACAAGTGGCCAACAAATACATGACATGGTGTTCAATATCACTAATCATCAGGGAAATGCAAATCAAAACCACAATATCACCTCTCACCTGTCAGAATGGCTATCATCAAAAAGACAATAAATAATAAATGTTGGCAAGGATGTGGAGAAAAGAGAACCCTTGTGCACTGTTGGTGAGAATGTAAATTGTTGGAGCCAATATGGAAAACAGTATGGAGTTTCCTCAAAACAATTAAGAATAGAACTACTATATGATCCAGCAATCCCACTTCTGAGTATATGGGTATATATGTGAAGGAAATGAAATCAGAATCGCAAAGAGATATCTGTACGTGCATGTTCACTGCAGCATAATTCACAATAACCAAGACATAGAAACAACCTAAATGTCCACTGAAGAAAATGTGAGATAGAGAGAGAGATAGAGATAGAGACAAAGAGAGAGAGAGAGAGATTATTCAGCCATAAAAAAGGAATGAAACCCTGCCATTTGCAACAACATGGATGGATCTTGAGGGCATTATGCTAAGTGAAATAAATGTACAGAGAAAGACAAATACTTCATGATATCACTTGTATATGGAATCTAAAAAAGCCAAACTCATAGAAACAGAGAGTAGAATGGTGGTCCAGGGGCTGCGATGGGGAAATGAGGAGATGTTAGTCAAATGTTATACTTCCAGTTGTAAGATGAATAATTTCTTGGGATCTACTGTACAGCATGGTGACTATAGTTAACAATACTGTACTATATACCTTAAAGTCGCTAACAGAATAGATCGTGTGTTCTCACCACAAAAAAAAAAAAAAAAGTAATTATGTGAGGTGACTGAAGTGTTAACTAACCTTATTTGGTAATCATTTCACAATATTTGAGCAACAAATCATCACAATTGTACACCTTAAACTACACAATGATATATACCATTTGTACCTCAATGAAGCTGGAGAAAAAAATGTTTCTAAGTGCATATGGTCAAGTCCAGGAGGGACCAGGCACAAGCTCCCAGTTGTCCTCTCCCAGGGGCACTGTATGGACAGCAACTGATTCTCCAAGAAAGAATGTATGACAACACGTACAAAGTATTACCAACCAAAGAAGTTCATCCAAGCCCTGTTGTCCAGGGTTTTTATTGAGGGTCACATAGGCATGGAGCACCCGCCCTCACGGCTGATCTTAGCTACTCAGTTTCCAACCCCTCCAGAGGGCAAAGCCTATGAGATGTACAAAAACAGGCATTCCCCATAAATCACATTGTTGGCATAGATTATCTGGCACGTCCCAAGGCCCCACTAAACAAAGACATTCTTAGCAGGCAGAATATTCCAAGGACTTAGAGGTTATCTCCCAGCAGCCAGTCAAGGGCCAGACCTTCCTTTGGAAAGGGCAGGATTCAAACACCGCAGACCTGCTGAGTCAACCAACCCTTTACAGCAAAAGGACAATATTCAGGTGAGAACGACACCACACTCTCTAGCTACTGGGCAGGAAAGCAAACAAGTGGCTGAAAGGAGACACATTCAGGCAGAACCAGGGCCACCTCCACCCCCACACTACATAGAACCCCCCACGTGGGCAAGAGGAACACTGCCCCTCCCCGGAGGCACTTGTACGCAAGTTTCGTTCCTCCGCAGGCCAGAGGGTGGCCCTTTTGCTGAACACTCACGCCCCACTGTGATGTTTTTTTGGTTTTTTGTGTGTTTTTTGCGGTACGCGGGCCTCTCACTGATGTGGTCTCTCCCGTTGCGGAGCACAGGCTCCGGACGCGCAGGCTCAGCGGCCATGGCTCACGGGCCCAGCCGCTCCGCTGCATGTGGGATCTTCCCGGACCGGGGCACGAACCTGTATCCCCTGCATCGGCAGGCGGACTCTCAACCACTGTGCCACCAGGGAAGCCCGCCCCACTGTGATGTTTAAAAGCCCATCACGGGTTGGGTTTTCAGGGAGACAAAGGCAAGGATGGAGATCTGTGTGCAGGAGGTTTACCAGGGAGCATCAGTCGTAAGGAAGGAAAGAGCAGCAGGCAGGAGGTGGAGCAGTTGCTATGGACACCAGAGGCAATCCCATGGGGAACCTTGAAACTGGGGCATTCCTTCAGAGATGTCCCAAATCAAGGCAAGGGACATGGCCTTTGGAGCCCTTAAAAATCAATCATTGGTTGTGGATGCCATAGGCAGAGGGAGGATTTCCTGGAACTGGGTAGTTTCCTTCAGCCAGAGGCACAACTCAGCTGTGAGCTGTCAGCAGCCAAGTCTCCTGAGAGCTGGGCAGGCACACCTCCACGGTCCTACATAGAAGGCTGGGGGCACGGCACCCAGCACAAAGCCTGTCACCAAAGAGGGAAGAGAAAGATGGGAGAAACTTTGAATTGATTAAGATTTAAAACCCAGGATGGCTTAAGAATCCTGAATTGATTGTATACCCAGGAGACTAGGTTTTCAACCAGAAGAGTCTTGGTGAACCTTGACTTGACAAGACTGAGTCTAGCACTGGAGTAAAAAGGGGCTGATGTGGATCTAGGAAAAAGAAGGAAACTAGGATTCAGAAACACAGCAGACCTCGTGGACTGGGGTAACTCTAAATATGTGGTAGTTTATCTGAGCCCAGCAACTCAAGATGTAGCAAACAGACAGCATTCCATCTCTCTGGCCTGAAGAAGAGCTGGGGAGGAGCAAGGCGGCCACAGCAACTGTGAGTGGTCACTAAGCTCCATCAATCTGATCTCCTTGAGGAAGGTGATGCTCCCTCCAATATAAAGCATAAAACTTTCCTTTTAAACTAGAAGACATAATATTATAAGCGCATAACCTCTTTGCCCAGCAATTCCACTTCTAAACACTTATCCTACAGATGAACACATACATATGCACCAATGTACATACAAGCATAGGTTGTAGTGGAAAATGACAGAAAACATCCTGAATGTTTAGCTTCAGAGAACTGGTTAACTAATTTATACATATCTATATGCTGGAACACTTCACAGCCACTAGAAAAAAGGAGGCACCTCTGGATGTACTGATATGCAACAAAGATACATAACAAAGACACCTTATTAAGTGAAAAAAATCAAGATGCAGAATAATGTGTACACTGTGCTATCATTTATAGCTTTTAAATTGGAAAGGGACCATACATCCATACATTATTCTATACAAAGAGTGTATCTGCTGGAAGATTTCAAGAGAAGCCAGCGACATTTGTTACCTTTGGGGAGGAAGAACTGGTGGTTGGGATAAGAAGGAGACTTCCTTTGCGCTGTACGCTTTGTTTTTACTGTTAAAATTTTTTTGCCATATGCACATTCCCTATTCAGAAAAGACTTTTTTTTAGCTAGGAACAATGAAAAATCCCATAGGCATGCAAACTAAATTAAGTAGCCATTCCTATAGCTGCAACATGCCTTTAAATTTGCAAGCACCCTGGCCTCCAAGATTGATTGGTTGTGAATTGAGAATCTCAGCGATTTCCTTTCACAGGGACAGATGTTGACATTGTTCCTCTGATTTTTCACAGATGTTTGCCTTCCAGAATCTTTGTGGGTTTTTTTGCGGTACGCGGGCCTCTCACTGTTGGGGCCTCTCCCGTTGCGGTGCACAGGCTCCGGACGCGCAGGCTCAGCGGCCATGGCTCACGGGCTTAGCCGCTCCGCGGCATGTGGGATCTTCCCGGACGGGGGCACGAACCTGTGTCCCCCGCATTGGCAGGCGGACTCTCAACCACTGCGCCACCAGGGAAGCCCCAGAATCTTTAAAATCGGATTTCTCTGTCAATTTGGAAATCCCAAATTTCTCATACCAAATGAAGATAACAGGGAAGTTCGAAACCATTACCACAGTTTGAAAGAGTTTATAGGTGGCAACTGGTGATGGGAAGGGGGAGATATCTAAGGAGGAGGCAGGACATCTCTTCCGTAAGCCCCCTTGTCACTGTGTGCCTCAGTTTACCTGGCTGAGCTAGCTGGACGGGAAGTTTGTGTCAATATATAGGACATGGGCTTTGGAGTCTGAACAGCCATGGGTTCTAATTTCGGCTCCACCCCTCTCGGGCTGTGCTACTTTGAACCATTTCTTTAACTCGGCTGGTCCCTTTTCTCTCATCTGTAAAATGGGGCTAATATCACCCACCTTGCAGTGTGATTTTGCAATTAGGTGATGCAACGAATGGAAAATTCTTGGCACTGCTGAGCACTCCACGAATCCTTTTTCCCCACCCCCTCCTTGACCACTCCTCTGAGTTTTTCCTCCTTCGTCATGTCCATTTTTTGCTTTAAGACATCAGGGGCTTTCACGGGATGCCCAGGTTTTCCCATTTTGAAACATTAGACGGAAATGTTCACCAACCCCCAAGACTCTCCTGACCTGTGAATTCTCCCCTTAGGACTCTGCTCTCCCTAAATGACAGGAGACAGGAATGTTATCCACTAATAAAAACCAAACCACTGCTGCTTGTCCATCTTAGCTAATAATGCCCAATGTGCATTGAACACTTACTCTATCAGGATCTTGATAGGCATTTCACCTGCATTATGCCATAAAATCCTCTCAACGATAAAAAGGCACTATTATTACTCCCATTTATAGATGTGGAAAATGAGCACCAGAGGTGATGGAACTTGTTGAACATCTGAGTGGTAGATCTGGGAATCAAACGAACCTGAAGCCCAACCACAGAAAAATCTCAAGGTCAAGCTGGGTCTCCCCACTTATTATTAATAAGGCTTTATGCACCTTGGATGGATATGATGTGGGGGTGAATTCTGTTCTCACACCAAATGCAGTCCTTTGGGGAGCTGGCACTTATAAGTTGTGCAGCCATGGATGACTCAAAGCATGTCTTAGAGTCTTAATGTCCTCATCCAGCAAATGAGGACAGCAAGGATGACAGAGAGGGCTTAAAAAGGGGTTTTGGAAAAGGAAATGTTATGGACTGAATGTTTGTGTTTCCCCAAAATTCACATATTGAAGCCCTAATCCTGAATATTATTGTATTTGGAGGTGGGGCCTTTGGGAGGTAATTAAGTGTAGATGATGTCATGAGGGTGGAGCCCCCATGATGCCATTAGTGCATTTATAAGAAAAGGAAGAGACCAGAGCTCTCTCTTTCTCTGCCATGTGAGGATATAATGAGAAGATGGCCATGTGCAAACCAGGAGGAATCTCACCAGACCCCAAATCTCCCAGCACTTTGATCTTACACTTCCCAGACTTTAGAACTCTGAGAAATAACATGCCTATTGTTTAAGCCACCCAGTGTACGGTATTTCGTTAGCAGCCCAAACTGACTAAGACAGTAAAGGATGGTTGGTCCTCCCTCCAACATTTCTACTTTCCAATGCCCAGCTTGGGAAAGGCAATCAGGACAGTGAAAGAAAGCATGCATCACAGACATGGGTGTTCCTGTGCTATTGGTATTGGAAAGGTCAAACAGGATTATAACCCTGAGAACATACAAAACTTGGAAAAATTTATTAAGGGATATTAGGTTTACACATACACAAAAAAATGAGTTCTTTGCCTGAATAATTTAGAGAACATTTAAGAGAACATGAGTTTGAAATCTTAGAGCTTTATTTTGTATACTGATAAACAGTAATTGACATTATAAAGCTGATGTTTACTGAGTGGGTAATTTATGCCAGGTACTGGTTGCTAAGCATATTCTATGCATTGTATCATTTAATTCTCACAGTACTATCACTACCCTTACAATCTTGGGTCCATTTACCCATGCACAGTAAAGCCAATCTACTGACACCAGGCTGTGGTGAAGGGAAGCACAGCATTCACTGCAGCCGTCGAACAAGGAATTCATGCAGCTAATAAATACTCAAAAGACCTGAATTCTTTGTTTGGCACCTGCAATAAATGCTGTGCTTTCCTTCACCACAGTCTGGTGTCAGGAGATTGGCTTTACTGTGCATGGGTGAATGGACCCAAGTTTGATTCAGTAACAATTTTGGCACCCAAGATGGGATGGCAGTCCCAAGGGGGCATTTCACCTGCGGCACATGGGCCTCTGGCCAGTGGCGGCTTCCAGATCCTGTCCAGCAGCTGCCTGAGCACCTTTGTCTCAGAGACAGCCCTGAGTGCTTACCAATAAGCAGGCATCATTATCCCAGGGCGCTTTTGATTTTTGTGGTAAAGGAAACAAGAGGCAGGCAAAGGACATGGCGGGGCAGGGGCAGGGGTGGGGGGAGTTCTGTCCCAGGAAGGCCCCATAGGGTCCTGCTCGGTTACACCCTTTTCAGATAAGAAAAGTGACATTCAGAGAGGTTAACTCGCTTGCCCAAAGTCACACAGCTTCTAGTAAGGGGTAGAGGCAGAGTTTGATCCCAGGTAGTCTGATTCAAGGATTCACCCACCACACTCTACTGTAATAATAGAAAATCCTCATGGAATTTTCCATCAGAACAAAACGTCTGCCCCGCCCCAGCCAACCTTTTCATTTACTATATCTCTGGGCACATGGAGAATAAAAATCAACCATAAAAGGAAGGGCCGGAGATGCCAGTTTTATCAAGGTCCTACTGGGTAAAGGGAAGGATGGCTCAAGCTGCCTAAAGGAGAACATTGACAACAGTCACTTTCCAGGGAGGGAGAAAGCACCTTAGTACCCCAGAGCGGGTGGGCTGGGCACAGCCTGAACTGATGGTCATCTCCAACCGTAATTAGACTGGGAAGAAAAAGTGCTCTTCTAACTGAGCTAAAGGAAAGTTAGAAGCACTTTAAAAGTTCTGGCCAGAGCATGCAGCACTGATGTGGGAGGTGAAGGAGTCTGGCTTTACCCCGCAAACAAAAGGAAAACAGGAGGTAAGAAAGCAGTCGCTCCCGAAGGAAGCATCCGTTTATTTCACTCTGCCAGGTGCCCACAGTTGATGTTTTTGTGTCCCTAATATAATCAGGGGCCCAATCTCTGCATTCAAGGAACATATTCCAGCAACTTGAAAGTAATTTAACAGCAGGTCCCCATGTACCAATCCAAAGAATATCACGGGGCACAGGTTCTCAGCTCCATCAGGTCCAATGCCCTGATGTTCTTGCTGATATTTTGAAATGGAGATGAGATTGGGAAATCCAATTCCTAATAATGCTCCTAAAGTCCCCTTTCCTGCCTCACCAGTTCTCCTGCCTTTCTCAGTTCCCACACAGGAACCCCCATAGAGCTCTTTTGACCCCCAAACACCTGATAGTTTATTGCCCTACCCTCAACATTGTGTCTCTCAACCCCTGTCAAGTAGATTAACTTAACCCTTTTGTCTCCACTTTTTAGCCACCTCTGCTCTCTTCCTCCCCAGATTTTACATGAGAAAAGTCCCAGGAACCAGCCAGGACAAGGTCTGGGCTCTCCTTAAAATGCAGAGAAGGCTATGAACCCCCTCAAAATAAATCTTTCCCCCATGGAGAAAGAACATTTGTGCCAGGCACCAAACTAGACCTTTGAGATACAATATTTCTTGGCACCTACTAAGTAGGGAATGATTAAAGTAATTATTATGTAAACCAGGGGTCAGCAAACTACTGTCTGCATATCAAATCCATGTCATCTGTTTTACTATGGGCTGCAAACTAAGAATGGTTTTTACATTTTAAATGACCGGAAAATAAAACAAAAGAGGGGTACTATTTCATGATGTGAAAATTACATAAAATTCAGAGTTCATAAATAAATTTTATTGGAATTCAGCCACTCTCATTTGCTTCTGTATTGTTTATGCCAACCTTCAAGCTACAAAAAAGAATTGGGTAGTTGCTACAGAGACTTTATGGCCTGAAAAGCAGAAAATATTTACCATCTGGGTCTTTCCAGTAAAAGTTTGCTGACTCCTGGTTTAGACACGGAACAAGTGCCCTTGAGCACCTACAGTGTGCCAGGCGCTAAGGTTACAGAGAGAGAGGGCAATCAACAAGGATATTCCTTCTCAAAATTTCTAAAAGCGTATTCTGAATCATGTAGACTTGGGATCCCATCTCAGCTCTACTGACCTTTTGCACATGTTTCTTGACCTCAGTTTCCTCATATATAAAGCTGGGTTGTGGATGACCTACTCACAGGGATATGTGGATATAAAATGACACAATCTGTGCAAAACTCCTCAAACAGAGAAAAGAGACCAGCGGTTCACAGTTCCTTCCTGGTTCTCCCTCCCACCCCACGTGTGCCGAGAAAGCAGATGAGAATGAGTAAGCGGGGTCACAGCCTCCTTGTCTAAATGTTTCTTGTTAGAAAACATCTTTCTTCTTAACATCCCTTCCTGTGTGAAAAATCTCCGTCAGAGGAATATGAAAAGGCCCTAACCTACAGTCAGATGGAAGGCAAGCGTGTGATCTCACAGCTACATCATTTTCGTCTGCCTCTATACTGATCTGATGCTGCCCCCCTTTAAAAAAATAATAATAATATGAAAATTGGGAAGTGGAAAATTTCATCCTCTGAATTTTTCAAAGACTAATTCAGTTGTAATCACAGAAGATTGAAACGAGGATTCACGACACATATCTCTTCCTCCTGGGCAGATGAATCTATGACTTGCATTTGATTTTAAATGTCATTCTCCTGCATCGTCAGTGGGTTTGATTGATAAAGCACATGAGGCCACTCAGTAAAATGATACAGTGGAGATCAAAGCATGAAAGATAATTTTCGTCGAAATGTCTGTAGCCGATGGTGAGTTATAAGCCGTTGTCTCCCACTTTATGGAACACAATTTCATTTAAAGCCGAAATCTGTCACTTCAGCATTGTTTATTGAAATGCGTCCCACACCACGGTCTCCGGAAGAACAGTGTCAAGTCAAAAGGTAGAAAATCAAATGGATACAAAGATCTCAGGACAAAATAAAGTAAGGGGAGTGGCTTCTGATTTGCATAAATATTATCCACCGGTGATGCATGTGGAACAAGAAATGAAGTCACTCATCTGCAAGGTAAATACGCGGCATTGTCAGAGGGGCCTGACAGAGCCCCACAAACCCAGGGAGTGCTGCTCGGCGGCTCATAGGTCTCCGTTTCATAACTCTGCTTTATTCATGGGTCCACAAGGAGAGTCACAACTGGGTTTTTATATTTGCACAACTTTTTTTAACCTTTTCTTTTGCATTCATTAATATTGTCAATATATCATGATTGAGGATCTACCTGAGGACCATCGGGAGTTATCTAGAAGGCAGGAGGGTGGAACACAAGAAACTTCACTTAAAAGCTATGGGCTTGAGTCCAGGTGTTCCCACTTTCCAGCTCTGGGAACTTGAGCAAGTCCCTTCACCGTTCTGAACCTCAGTTTCCCCATTACCGAGTTGAGGGGAAATGAGTCCAGACTTGGAAATGCTTCGTACATTGCTGAGTGCTTCACAGATGCAAGGCCCAAGGATAGCACCATTCTAGGCACTGTCACTGATGCAGGAAGCCTTGGTTGTCACTGATTCAATGAAGGTGTCTCTACAGCTAAGGGTCATCGGTCTCAGCAGAAAGGTTTTATGGAGAAAATGACTCCATTGAGGCATCTTGATTCCTCTGACACCAATGGACTCTATGACGTTGTGACAGTCACTTTGGAGATTCCCGGATTGCCTAGTTCACCAGGATGCTATATTCTGGAACCTTCCCAGTCTCCTGCCTCATCACTCACCACACCCCACAAGCTTTTCCTACACTTTGGTAGATGCTACTATTGCTTATCTAAGAAAGAACCCCTTCTTCTTTGCTAAGGGAACCCCAATTTTTTAGGTACTGAACAGTCACATGATTCAGGAGAAGCTATAGCCCTCCTGAGCCATGAAGAGTAAACCTTGATTGATCTAAACCAATCATAGTAATACTGACCCCCTTTCTAGTGATTGCTTTAAGAACAGGCACATGACCAATTGTGACCAAAGAGGATTGATGGGAACTTTATTGGGTGCCTTTAGAAGTATCTCCTGTTGTCAAAAAGTGATACAGGAAGACAAATTTTCTCTTCTGGTCTTTGGACATTGTTGTGTGAGGATGTGATTTTGGAGCTATGGCAGCCATCTTGTGGCCAATAGAGGAAAAGACTGGGACAAAGGCCACACTCCATAAGTCAGAGCAGAAAGATGGCAAGAGCCCAGGTCTTTGATGATGTGACTGAAATACTGAATAAGCCAATTCTAGAGTTATCCTACCTCCAAACTCCTTTTTATGCAAGATAATAATTCTCCAAATGAGTTGTTTAAACCATTTGAGTTTTCTGTTACTTGCTAACAAATACATGTGGATTCCAAGTTGTTATTTCTTTGTACGGAATTCACTCCTGATACAATTCACCCTCGCTGGCCTCACTGGCAGGTGGTGGTTGGACTGCGGGGCTGGGGGGGGGTGGTCTAGGAGGACTTTTCAGGACAGGGTTGTAAAGAGCTGCCTTATCTCTGATCCCTGTTACTAGGCCTCAGGCTTTCTGTACCCCTCCTCCAACCACCCACCCACACCCCATTGTTTGGCTAATTCCTCTTCATATTTCAGGTTTCAACTTAACAGTCACTTCCTCAGCCAGACCATCTCTGGCCAGCACCCATCCAAGGTCAAAATACCCTACGATTTATACATTCTCATAGCTCCAATATGTTCTTCATAGTGTTTATCATTATTTGTAATTATACATTTATTTGTTTCACTATGATTAATGTCCAACTCTGTAAGCTCCATGAGGGCAGGGACCACATTGTGTTTACCACTTTATACCCAGCCCCTACAACAGAGACAGATACATAATAGTTGCCTCAGTAAATATTTATTGAATACATGAATTAACTGGTTGATCAACGCCCCTACATTCCAGTCATACTTGGTTCCTGAAAATACCCAAATTCTGGCCTGAAATGTCCTTCAAACCTCCATTGTGTGCAGTCTTGAGAAACAGAAGCCAGAGGGGACAGAGTCTCCTTCCCACAATCAGGGGGCTGGGAGGTTTTGTGGAATGAAGAATTTTCAATGCTAAAATTATTATAGTCCCAGGAAAATCAGGACAGTTGGTCACCCTACATGTGACTGAGCATGGGTCTGGGCACAGCCAATCAGATGATTTCTCCTGCGATTTGCCTCCTGATGCAAGAGCATGGGGCCTATTGGATTTCCATGGATTCTCTGCAGGGACAGCTGTGGTCTGCAGACCAGCCCATCCACAACACATGCTGTTGGTGGAGTTGCCGCCATATAGCCCTCTACGGCAACCTTGGTTTGGGGCCCTTTTCCTAGGCTGGTCCTTCAGGACTCTCCTCAAAATATTCTCTTTTTCTTTAGAGTCATTTTGTGGGGTGAACAACTGAGAACTCAGAGACGCAGACAAAAAATCATATCTTATTGTTTAAGTCCCCAGCACAAGCCCTGGCACAGAGTAAGTGTTAGTGAGAGGTTTACTGAATGAATAAATGAGCTGACCCCCTCTCTGGGATATGGTATCAATCAGGATCATGGCAGGAAACACATGGCTTGCTCAAGTGGTATAATCAAGAAGAGTTTAATAAAGGGCTATGTACAGAGCTTTGAGCGAGATTTAGGAAAACCCAAAAGAAATGCTGCAGTACCCCACAACTAGCAAGAGTGAGGAGCCAGTACAACCCCAGAAGAGGAAGAAGATGAAACAGTTATGGAACCCAAGGAGGGTAGCTATAGCTGTTGGAGAGAGCTGCCTGGCAGGAGCTGCGACCTTCAGTAGAGAGAGGCAGCCAACCCATGGCAACTCAGCGGGGAAGAGCCAGAGGAATAAATCCCCCAACCTCTCTCTCCCCCCACCCTCTACTATCCTATGGGGGTCCTCTATTGGCCAAACCCAACCAGCCACAAGAGGGTAAGGGAGCTCGGGTGATGCAGTCCACAAAGGTCAGCCTCCTGGGGTACAGAGCAGGAGAAGGATGGGTGGAGAGTAGGTCTGGAGGGGCAAATGCTAAATATCCAGCACAGAGAGAGGACAGACTAAGAAAATCTCCTTCACCCAGAACCTCCAGCCCCAGAAGGGCCAAAGCTCTTTGGAGAGTCAATCCCACCCCACTGACACCAACATCATCAACCAGCAGCAGGTTTACCCCAAACTCTGGTGTATCTCCTTCATCTGTGTAAATTTCCACCATGATTTTGCTAGTAAGAGAAACTATCCTCCAAAACCCAGAGTAACTAGAGAGCCCAGAAGTCTTGGGGCTTTCCAACTTTGAAGCAGATCCAGGGCTCAAGAGAGCCAAGAAGTCATATCGATGCCAGAAATCTGGACCCAGGCAGGCAGTGTGGGTGAGCCGCCCCAGCAGATGTGCAGGCTCTCTTCCCTTCACCCAAAAAGCAACAAAAGCATTTCTTATTCACTGTGGCCCCTTTGCTTCCAACTGGGGGTGCAATAACTTCTAAAAGTTTAGTGTCATCCAACATCAACAGTCTCTCCTTCATGCACAGAAAACAGAAACTCACTCGTCTCCAGGCAGGAAACATGGACTCAAGCTTCCTTCTTCTCATTTGATGTCTGCCACCCTCAGAGAGTCAGTTATGGTTAGTGGATTTTTAAATGGCACTGGGGATGGGGGTGGGGGAGAAGGATTTCCTAGTGATAAGGAATAAAAATGCAAAAGTTTTATTGATGAGATATGCATGTAAAGGGCTTGACATAGTGCCTGACATGCAAAAAACACTCAATAAATGTTTGCCAACCAGTATCTACTATCTTCATTCTTATTAATACTAGCCATTTATTGAGCATCTACTATGGGTTAGGTGTATTATGGAGATTTGATCCTCATAGCAACTCTGCTTGAATAGCTATGGTATTTTCTGCCCCATAATCTTTTTCTAAGAACACCCCCACCCCACCCCCACCTCCTGTGATCAGAGTTGACCCAGGGACAGCCACATCACCCAAGCAGGACCAGACGGTTCTTTCCTTGGAATTTTGGACACTGGGACCAAGAGAACCTCTTTGGTCTCATTCCTGTCACTGGACCAACGAGATGTAAAACTTCACATTTATTTCATGCTCTACACAAGAGATGCAAAAACAATTCTGTAGATGCATCAATCCTAGAGCCAGTTTTCCAAAGCCCAATGGCCATGCTGCTTTTCCGTGGCCTCTTGTTCAATGAACTAACCCAGTATCCTCCCAGTAAATTCCTTTGCATTTCAGATACCTTGAGTTGGGCTTCCGGCACTTGTAACCATAAGCACCCCTTGAAACAGGTATTAATATCTCTACTTGAGAGATGAGAGCATCAAGGTTCAAAAAACAGTGAAATAAGTAATCTTCCTAAGATCTCCCAGGTCCTAAGTTGTAAAAGCCAGCATTCAAACCCAGGATTGTCTGATTCCAGGACAGGCTCACTCTGCCCCATTGTACCAGTTCTCCTCAGATCTGGATTGACTTAATTACTCCCTTTCGGTGTGAAATTTAAAAAAAGAGAGAGAGAGAGAGAAGTAAGGGAGAGGCACCCAATACAGGTTTGGGTTTAACCAAATAGAATTGAATTGAGTGACTGCGTTTCCATGAATCTAAGCTACATGTTTTTTAACATTTCATCATTTTTAAAACACACTCATCTTACAATCAATGTAAGTATTTAATGTAGGGTTTCTTTTTCCCCCAAAGAGCTGTTATCAAATCAATGATCTAACTTACAATCAACAGTACCTTATAAATAAGGAAATACGGTAAAATATTGTCACCTTGGGAAGGTACCTACTTACTCCAATGATGCTGCCATTGTTGAAAATACTTCTGGAGTTCTCCAGAACTCCATTTCTTGAATGGAGTTCAAGCTGCCACATTGGGGCAGCTCATTTTTTCAGGGAAAGAGATTCCAATGACCATGTGCCCTTCTTGTTCCCACTTTCTACCTGGGCAGTTGCTGACACTACATGGCAGCCAGTCATAAAAGAAAACTGAATTTGTATCCTCTGCAAACTCAGAGAACACACTGGTCTCATTTATAAATACCAAATTTTGAAAACACTTAAAATTTGGAAGGTTGCCTTAGTCCTAAGTAAAATAAAGTCTTTGGAGGGACACTTCATCAGCTCGTTGGAACTGAAGGATTTCACATTTGCATCAGTTCAAATCCAACCAGCTCTCCCTTCCCTTCTGGGGAAACAGGACTCTCAGACATTCCTGGGTTGGATGGGCAGAAAGGGTGACTTGGTACAATCCCTATGGAAGAGAATTTAACAATATCAAAATTACAAAATTACCCTTTTAACCCAGCAATTTTACCTCCAGAAATTGATGCTACAAATGCACTTGCATTCATATGCATAAGATTACACACAAAAACATAATAATATCAAAACATTGGAAATGCCATCAATAGGAAACTGGCTAAACAAATTATAGTATGGCCATTTGATAGAACACTATTCAGCTGCTAAAAAAAAAAAGAGAGGTTTCTCTATACTCTTTCTATGCACTAATATCTCCCCAAAATACTGTACTAAGAAAAGCAAGGTATAGAACAGTATGTGTAACAGATTATATTTTGAATAAAGAGGGAAAGGAGAATTTGTATTTATATTTGCTTGTATTCATGTATATAAATTCTAGAAACAATGTAAGAAACTCTTTAAGGTGGGATTTATGAGGTGTCTTTTGCTGTATAAAAAATTACCCAAAATAGTGCAGCTTAAAACAACAAGCGTTTATTATCTCCCAGTGTCTGTGGCTCTGGAATCCACAAGCAGCATAGCTGCGGAGGTTCTGGCCCAGGGTCTCTCATGGCTATAAGGGAGACGTCAGCCAGGACTGCAGTCATCGGAGGGTTGTCTGGGGCTGAAAGATAAGCTTCCAGCCTCACTCATGTGGATGCTGGCAGGCCACAGGTCCTCACTGGCTGTTAGCTGGAGACCTCAATTCCTCACCTCTCCCTAGGGTGCCTGAGTGATCTCACAACACAGCGGCTGGCTTCCTCCAAAGCAACTGATGAGAGACAGACACAGACAGAGAAAGAGAGATGGACAGACAGAAAGAGCCCAAGAACAAAGCTGGAGTCTTTTATAACCTAACCTCAGAAGTGACATACCATCACTTCTGCAGCATTCTGTTGGTCACAAAGACCAACCCTGTTACAATGTGGGAGGGGACCACAAAAGGGTGTGAATGCCAAGAGGCAGGGATCACTGGGGAACCTCCTGGAAGCTGGCTACCTCAGGGGAGTACTGAGATGCTGGGGGATGGGGATAGGAGAGAGACATTTTACTATATTTTTTACATTATTTCTCTTTTGAAATTTAAACTATTCAAAACATTGGAATTTAAAAGAGTGAGGGGAAAAGAGCATGCCCTGAGGGACAACCAGCAGCCCCAGGATCAGAGTTTGAGACTCCCTGTAATAGAACCATGGTTCTCAAACTGGGGCACAGGTACCCAAGGGGAACCCTACTGTATCCCTGAAACATTCAAAGCTACAGAACAAACATGACTGTCTTCCTTGTAGCATCAATAGACTTTACTCTGTGAGTAACTTAAAATAGATACAGCACGACGTAGAACACAGAATTCACAAATATCTAAGATAAAACATGAAACTTCAAAGAAATGTTCACCCTTGGAGAGACTGTTTTGGGCTACACTTGCAGAGTTTGAAGTCATTCTCCTTTCCTTTTAGGGGTATTTTTTTAAAAGTTTGAAAACCACAAATGACTTCCAAATGTTTTTTAAAAATCCAATCCACCCTCAGAGGACCAATATGCTGTTAATTCTAAAGATTACAGGCAAAATAGGTTGCCCATGTTCTTAGTCTTGAGGGCAGCATCAGGAGAAGGTGCATATTCCAATAGTGGCTATTTGGAAGGGGCAACACACAAGTGAAACCCTCAGCTTTGCTCTATTTTTTTAATATAGGCCATGACCAGCAAATGGAGTTTGGTTTCCCTGCTCTGTTTCTCCATTTGGTACTTTTCCTTCCCTCCCATGCATTCTCCTGAAAACCAAAAGTGAATCATGTTGTCCCTTGAACAACACATGGATGGTAAAGTGATAAAGACCCTGGACTCTAGAGTCTGACTGTTTGAACCCAAACTCCAGCACCCCTACTCAGTTACTGTGTGACCTTGGGCAAGTTCTTAATCTCTCTGAACCTGTTTCTTCACCTGGAAAACAGTGAAAATAAAAGTATTCATGAGATCAGATTATATAAAACTCTTAGCCCAGACTCCACATAGAGTAACCATTCAATAAATATTAGCATTATCACCATCAAGGAAAAGGCTTCTGATAAAATAATTCTATTGAGCAATGAATGGCTATAACAGTAATGAATTCTTGGTCAACCAACCAGCCCAATGGCTGACAAGAGACAGATAAAACTTAGCGTTTTCTTCTTTATAATTTCCCTAGATTCCAAATTCCCTATAATGAACATGTATGACTTTTGTAATCAGACATAAAGCTGGCATTAGCTCTCTGGTGGCTCATCCTGAACCCCAGCAATTGGCCACTGATTTCTGCTTTAGCTGACCCATCTTTAGAGCATGGCTAATTACTCCAATTAAAGACAGAATCTCACCTTGTTTTTTGTAAAAAATAAAAATAAAATAAAATGGATATACACCCTCCAGGCAACACAGAACTTCCCAAGCTAGAGAGAACAAGAGGAAATTAAAAATGTCTTTCTCCAGCTCAAATCCCTCCTCTCCCCACCCCCCATTCTCTCCCATCACCCAGCCTGGGCTCCAACACCCTGGAGAAAAATTGAGAGCAGCTAACTTTGTGCTTTCACTCTGGAAAATAATGAGCACAAAGCAGGGGGTGAGGTGGCCCTGCTAATACGGAATGGTAGGAGAAATCAGGATGAATTAGGGAAGCGTAAATTCTGGAGCATGTTTTACAACCCCATTAGTTCTAAGCACACAGGATTTCAAGTCAAAGAGCATCCACACACATACCCTTGGATTATTTAAGAGATAAGACGTATACAAAATTAGCATACAGATCAGAGGAATGCAACTGAGTACTGCTAAAGTGGGCTATAAATGCCTGAAAAATGGCTGTTTCTCTGAAGAGAACTTTACACCACTCCAAAATCTTGTTCAGGAAGTGTGAACTGTAAATCAGACGAACCCCACTCACATCCTGGTTTTGACACCTAACTCTTGTATCTCCTTGGGGCAAGTTACCCAACCTCTCCAAAGCTTCATTTCCCTACCAGTAAAATGGGTATCCTAGTACCTCTCCTTCTCACCTCACAGGGTTATGGGAGGATCTAAAGGGACACGGTAAGCAAATGTTTTCTAAACTGTAAAGTACTGTGCAAATACAAGATAGTGTTAATCTCTTCTCATAGACTTATTTACACTCTGTTTTGTTACAAAAGAGGATTTATGGTAGATATTAGCAAGGTTCTTTATTTTATTTTGAATTTCAAGAAAGAAAGAAATAAGAATCCTTGTTTTCTATAGGGACACAAATACAATTTCCATGATGACACAAATATAATTATTTACCTAACAAATTCTTTGATCAAACACAGTGGAAAGATAAATTCCCCCTTGGTCTCGAGGCTTCAGTTACCCACACACTCTAAATCCAAACAAAAGTGCTATTGAGTGCCTACTATGTGCAGTACCCAACACAATGTCTAGCACTGAAACACACATCAAATACACCACCCCCATACACAGCACATGCAAAACACACCCTTTACAAGTGGGAAGAACACAGATTTTTGGAGTTCAAAGGGTCTTAATGCAAACTGGCTCCCAGCTCTATCTTTTCTCTCTTTGAGACTTTGGTGAAGTCTTCTCTGAGGCACCATTTCTTCATATGGCAATTGGAGATCAAGCATCCTCAAAGCCTCATGGGATGATTGGTGATATTAAATGTTAAGGACCTAGCACAGTACTAATAGAATTTTAACAAATGGCAACTACTGTTATTTTCTATCATTGCACATTTTAGAGTGCCTATTCTTAGAGTACTTCAGACAAATAATTTTTTTTTTAGGCAACTAAACAACAGCATTAAATTTATTTTTTAATTAATATGAGTTCTCGTAGTGTTTAGAACACAGATCACAATGGATAAAAGCTTGCTTCTTTCCCTCTTCAAAAAATTTACAGTTCTTACACGTGACATTTAATGGAGTACAGTGTGTCACCCTACAAAAAATAAATTTAAATTGAAGAAGCAGAAACATGGGAGAGTCCTTGTTTGGCCTTAATTTGTACTTGAGTACAATAAAATCTTATCCTATAAGCTAGAGTCATAAAATTAAAAGTCAGGAAGGAAAAGAATGGCTAATTAGGCGCTGAAAGTAAAAATTCTTTCTTTATTGCTGTTTCGTTAAGACCTAACAATTGGTCAGACACAGGGGCTTAGATGTGCCATTCTAGTTAATGGTCAGTTACAGATTTCCACCACAAACTCATCTTCCTTCCAGCATCTTAAATCTCAGGCACTGGGAGCTAATAAGTAGAGAAAGCTCTGAGGCCCAGGGCAATCTCTCTCTCGCAATCCAATCTCTCTCTCACTCTGCCCCCTCCAGCCTGCCATAACTGGTTGTAAGGCTCCTGATTTCATGCCCAGAAACCCAACTCTAACTCAATTCATCACAAAAGGAATACATTGGTTTATCCAACTGGCATAGTTTACGGAAAGAACCAGAGCCCCAGGGACTAGAGAAAGGACTCACTGCCACTGAGGCATGCACCCTCACCTCCCCCATTTCTCTCCTCCATTTGTCTTTGCTCAGCCTTATTCTCCATCTCTCCCTGTGCGCGAGGAAAAGCAGATGCTGACAGCTCCATATTCACATCCTACCTGTTTAGGAGCCATGATAAATTAATCCCAGGGGAGATCCTGATGGACCCTGTTCAGGCCAGGCACTGCCCTATGGTCAACATTGCTAGATAGAAGGGGCACTGTGGTTGACCAGGCATGTGCCATTTGCCCAGCACAGCAGACAATGGCAATGCCCACCTGTGTCCCTTGAACCCCCGTCACCCCCATACAAGCCGAAGGCATGCCACTGCAAGCCCCTGAGACTCAACACCTGAACACTTGTTCTTGGCTGAGACAAGACGAGCCAGAAGTTCCAGGAAGTAACCCCCCACCAGGAGCATCCCTCAGACATGTCAGATGAGAAATGGAAGATGAATATCTCAGTTTCCTCACCACTCAGATGGGAACCTCTGAGGTGTGTTCCACACTGTCAACCAGAGCTCACCAAAAGGACTGAGCCCTAGCGCCTGTAGAAGTAGCTTTCTCATTACTGCACTCTTTATTGACTTAAATTCCATTGTCTCATTTCTCCCTGTGAAGGTTAATTTTATTTATCACCTTGACTGGGCCATGGGGTACCCAGATAGCTGGTAAGACATTATTCTGATGTGTCTGTGAAGATGTTTTTGGGTGAGATTAACATTTAAATCAGTAGACTTAGTAAAGCATGTTGCCCTCCCTAACGTGTGTGGGCCTCAGGTAAGGGACTGAATAGAAATGAATAGGGTGACCCTCCCCCAAGCAAGAGAGAATTCCTCCTGCGTGACTGCCTTTGAGCGGGGACATCAGGATTTTCTTGCCTTCAGACTCAAACTGAGACATTGGCTCTCCTGGGTCTCCAGCTGGCTGACTCATCCTACAGATCTCAGGACTTGTCAGCCTCCATAATTGTGTGAGCAATTCCTTTTAATTAATTAATTAATCTTCTACTGGTCGTGCTGCTCTGGAGCCCCCTGACTAACACACATCCATGACTTCCTGGAGTCATCCTACAAATAACCACTTACATGCAAATCCTTATCTCAGAGGCCTTCTCCTGGAGAAACCCAGCCTCAGATACGCCTGACTTTTTTAGGAGAAGAAAGATGCCTAGGAACTGGCAGCCTTGCTGAACCACACAGAAGGAGGAAGAAGTGCTTCCTAAACAAGAGGGTGCTGGGCAAATAAAAACAACCTAAACCCATCATGGTTCAAGTTGCTGAGCAGGTAGGATGGGGTGAAACACAGCTCCCACCAAGTGTGAGCATGTGGAGGGTGGTTCCTGGATTGACCTGACACAACGGCAGAGTGCTTAGCTGCTCAAACATCCATCTCAACCAAGCTTTCTCCATGAGGATCGGTTACTCTGCTATGGGCCCGGGCCGCCCGTGGCTTCTCCAGCAGGCATATCGGCTCTGTGGTGCTGACGCCCTGCTCTATTGCTGTTTGGTCAGCCTCTAGCCTTGACTCCCAAATTTGCTCTGACCCATGTGATTCCATGCCTGAACTTGACTTTCAAATTTCAGTTTCTCAGGTATCTTTAAGGCACAGGTTGCAAACTTAAAGGCCCACAGGGGGCAGATATGTAACACGAATGAAGAAGGCTGGAGATGGGAAAACAGGGCTGGTGGCGAGTGAGGCAAACTGGAAAGCACACGCCTCATCGAAGCAAGGATTCCATCCTGGGTAACTTGTGAAAATGGAAGTTGAATGTTGCCAGGCTGCCACTACTTTTTAAAGAGAAGCAGAAAGTACAGGTTTTTTTAATGTGAAATATACAGATTACTGAATGCTGGCAACTTACTTTTTTAATGTAAGTAGTGAGCCAAATCAACGTTCCCGCCAGCCCTATGCTGCACGGGCCATCACATGGTGGCCCTAGGAATGAGTCTCACAGACCTCCCACTATAGGGAATGAAACTGACCAGGGGCTACTGTGATCTGAAATCCGTATGCTTCCACAGGCTGCCACCTGGGGTGACTGAGTAGGGCAGGGACACTCCTTCCTGAGAGACAGAAGACTCCCGTCCCCAAAGCTGGCTTGAGTACTCCCCTATAGTGATGCCACCCTGACTTCCCTCCTTTCTCTCCTTCACTGGAGGTCGGACTTGCTGTGCTGTCTGGGGGCTCTCCCTGCCTCTTCTGGCTCTCTCCCCATTTTTTGTCACAGGTGGTTCTCCTAATAAAAATCGTGCATGTCTGATCACATACTAGAGCCTGTTTCTCGGAGGAACTAACACAGCATCTTGTAAATTCTGCTTTCAACACTCAGCACACAATCACTTATATACTCCACACTCTGGCTATTCGGGTCTAACTCTAACCCAGCTCCCACCCCTTGATCCTCCCCGCTGCAGGGACTCCCACATTGATTGCCCACGAGGGGGACACTTCAGCCTAAAGAACTCAAATTTCAGAGGGCTCCAGACAGTGTAGTGAACTTGACTCCTTTCATGATGGAATGAGGGCCATGCGCATGGCCCTGGAATAACTCTAGTGCCTACAGAAAAGAACATTCTTCCAAAAGAGATGATCTGAACTTTCCTACCAACACTCCTTGAGTACAAGAAAGCCTCTGCGATGGCCTGTTTCTGTTTATTTCCCGAATCCCGTCTTCCCAGCATCCTACCTCTTGTGCAGACACAGAGGGGAATCTGTTTTGGGAGGAACTCATGCAAATTCTGCAGCTAAATCTTTCATCTCCAGCCTTGATGGTGTCTGGTTGTGCCCCATGAGGCAGAGAAAGGACATAGGATGCAATTTTGTCGGGAATCAACTGGTTAATAATCTACCATGATCAGAAATCAGCAACACAGTAGTTGGCTGTTGACAAGAAAGCACTAAAATTTGAAGTCAGGAGGCCTAAACTAGGTTTAAGTCCTGGATTCTCAGCCACTTGCTGTGTGATCTCGGGCAGGTTACTTAAGCCCTCTGCACAACCACCCAATACCTGTAAAATGGAGCTAGTGATATTCACCTCTTAGAGTGGTCGTAATATCCAAATTGAATGCAGTGAAAATACTTTGCAACTGAAGTGCTTGGACTGACCCTTCCATTTTCAACCAAATGATTTTTTCAGCACATCAAAAGAATCTGTTCTTAGAATGAATGAATATGTAAGCAACATGGCTGAATATATAAGTGCATCAAATCATCATGTTGTATACCTTAAACTTATACAATGTTGTATGTCAATTACATCTCATTAAAACTTGAAAAAAATTTATTCTTTGATTCTAATAATTAGCTTGGGTATGTAAAGGCTAAACATAAGCACAATTGAAGGAATAATGATGGCGATGGAAATGTTCTAAAACTGGATTTTGGTGATAGTTGCACAACTCTAAATATCAACAACTAAAAATCACTGAATTGTACATTTACAGTAGATGAAGGTTACAATGTGTACATTATACCTCAAAAATCTATGTTTAAAAAAAAAACAATGAAAAAATAACGATGACCTTCTCTTAACCACCCCTTACCCTGGCCTCCCAAAGCTGTGTGATTTGGCCCCTGTCTGAGTCTCCCAACAACATCGCTTACCATCCTTTGTCACTTAGCTCTCCTCCAGCCACGGTGCCCTTTTTCCTGTCCGAAGCTTATTTCTGTCTCAGGGCCTTCGTACTTGCTCTACCCGCTGCCTGGACATCTTTCCCCAGGCCATCACCCCTCTGCTTGCCTCTCATAATTTAAATCTCAGCTCAAAATCTCCCAGATGCCCTCCCCGATCGCCCCATCTAATGGCACTCCTCACTTCAGACATTCTCCACCACAGTGTTGCCAGTGTTTATTTATTCAGAATACTTCCTACTCTTGAAAATCTTTATATACTGACTTATTTATTGTTTGTCTCCCCAGCTGTTATGTGAGCTCTATAAGTGCAGGGAGCATGTCTCTCTTGGCACTACTGTGTTGTCAGCATTTAGAATACTACCTGGCACATAGTGGGAGCTCTGTAGACACTTGCTGAATGATTGTCAAAAAAGGACATGAATTTAATGTGCTAACAGCCCAATATCTCTTAAGGTCAGTTTCCTCACCTGTAACATGAAGATACTGTCACCTGGGGTGATAGTAAAAATGAAAGCAGTTATTAAGGGACTCCATAAATGCTAGCTGTCCTTCCTCCCAAACTTTTTCCCTTCCTTCCTTCCTCCCTATGACTAAAACAGTCATAACTAAACAAATTATCCTTTAGATGGAGACCAGAAGCAAAAATTCCAACATTATCAGCCAACTGCCACTTAACATCTGCAGATTAAATTTGCTATTGTAGATGCTGTGTCTTCTCCCCAGGAGCAGTTGAGACATCATGACCAAAACAGTCAAAGCAGGCACACCCCGATCTCAAACCTCAAGTAATGAACCTAACAAAATCCTTGCAAGTGCTGATTTCAACTACCCATGTACACACCTGGTTTAATAAATGACTTTTCCTCACATTGAGAACAATCATCTTTGACATGTAACAGAAACTGAAATTCTAAAGGAGAGCTTAAGGCAGCAATGAGAACATCTTGTCTGTTGACTGCCTGCTACCTGCAAATCAAATTAACACGAGATCTCTGGGCTAGCCCCTTTTACAGGTTGGGAACCTGAGGCCCAGAGAGGGAGAGTAACTGATGACAGTCATTCAGCCAGTTTGTGGCAGAGCCAGGAATAGACACCAGCTCTTCTTATTCCCTATAAGTTTCTTTCTGGTATTTTAGGCTGGCTGCAGACACAACCGTTATTTTTGCCAATCAGCATCCATTCTCCTTTGTTGGTTATAGCATTTCTGTTTTCTTTTTGGGGAACAATCCTTCTTTCACTGTTCATGCATGTAGTTTAGGTAGGCCTGACACCATCCCCTGGGACAAAGGGTGAGCACATGACTCAGACTGACCAATCACCATCCTCTAGTTTCACAGTCAGAATAATTGGTTCAGAGATAGGCACATGACCATTATGGTCCAATGAGAATCAGCCCCAGGGCTTCTGTCAAGTCTCTTGGCAATAATAAGTTCCTTTCCCCCTGGGATTACTAGGCCAGTAAGAGGTAAGTCAAGAGCTGCTGATGACACAGAAAAAAGCCTGTCTGAGAATGAAGCCAACATAGATGAAAATGGAACCGAGAGCTAGAGATCAGAGAGATTCCAAAGTACATCATTTAAGCACCTTGATCCAGCCATACCTGAAATCTAAGTCTGTTTGTGGGTTTTGACATTGCAGGGAACAACAGCATATAACTGAAAGAGTTTGGCTAATACACCACTTCACCTCTCATCCAATTTCATGGAATATAAAAGATATTATCAATTTAAATTTACAAAGAGTATAGATATAAAACCCCTGCTATCTTAAAAAAGAAATTTTCCTACTCTTTCACTATGTGCCTAGGGCAGTCCTGTCCATTCTGTGTTTCAGCTTTTTTCTCTCTCAAATTGAGCAAATTCAACATACCCTACTTGCTTTAAAAGGAAAGTCAGGTAAGAACACAGCAAGGAGGCAGCTGTCTGCAAGCTAGGAAGGGTGCTCTCCCTAGAGACCAATCAGCCGGCATCTTGACCTTGGACTTCCCAGCCTTCAGAACTAACTTTGCTACTCTTCCATCAAGAAGCAGACTCTATTTCTCCTGCAACTGAAACTGACGTGGCCTTTCTGATGCATGATTCCCAACTGGCCCAGAAAGCTGTTTTCTCAGTTTTCTGCCAGCTCATCAGCCACAGGATCCAATCCATTGCCAGCACAGGCTGTTAAAACTCCAACCTGGGTCCAGAGATGGACTTTGGACTGTGCAGGCACAAAGGATAATAGACAGAAGATACTGAAGCTCAGAAGTTTAATGTCAAAAAAAAAAAAAATCTTGAGACGGCAAACAGCAGAAGCAAGAAGAACTACAATTCTGCAGCCTGTGGAACAAAAACCACGTTCACAGAAAGATAGACAAGATGAAAAGGCAGAGTGCTATGTACCAGATGAAGGAACAAGATAAAACCCCAGAAAAACAACTAAATGAAGTGGAGACAGGCAACCTTACAGAAAAAGAATTCAGAATAATGATAGTGAAGATGATCCAGGACCTCAGAAAAAGAATGGAGGCAAAGATCGAGAAGATGCAAGAAATATTTAACAGAGACCTAGAAAAACTAAAGAACAAACAAACAGAGATAAACAATACAATAACTGAAATGAAAACTACACTAGAAGGAATCAATAGCAGAATAACTGAGGCAGAAGAACGGATAAGTGACCTGGAAGACAGAATGGTGGAATTCACTGCTGCGGAACAGAATAAAGAAAAAAGAATGAAAAGAAATGAAGACAGCCTAAGAGACCTCTGGGACAACATTAAACTCAACAACATTCACATTATAGGGGTCCCAGAAGGAGAAGAGAGAGAGAAAGGACCCGAGAAAATATCTTAAGAGATTATAGTCGAAAATTTCCCTAACAAGGGAAAGGAAATAGCCACCCAAGTCCAGGAAGCACAGAGAGTCCCATACAGGATAAACCCAAGGAGAAACACGCTGAGACACATAGTAATCAAACTGGCAAAAATTAAAGACAAAGAAAAATTATTAAAAGCAGCAAGGGAAAAATGACAACATACAAGGGAACGAGTCAACGGACAAAGGTTAATCTCCAAAATATATAAACAGCTCATGCAGCTCAATATTAAAAAAACAAAGAAGCCAATCCAAAAATGGGCAGAAGACCTAAAGAGACATTTCTCCAAAGAAGACATACAGATGGCCAAGAAGCACATGAAAAGCTGCTCAACATCATGAATTATTAGAGAAATGCAAATCAAAACTACAATGAGGTATCACCTCACACCAGTTAGAATAGAATGGGCATCATCAGAAAATCTACAAACAACAAATGCTGGAGAGGGTGTGGAGAAAAGGGAACCCTTTTGCACTGTTGGTGGGAATGTAAATTGATACAGCCACTATGGAGAACAGTATGGAGGTTCCTTAAAAAACTAAAAATAGAATTATCATATGATCCAGCAATCCCACTACTGGGCATATACCCAGAGAAAACCATAATTCAAAAAGACACATGTACCCCAATGTTCATTGCAGCACTATTTACAATAGCCAGGTCATGGAAGCAACCTAAATGCCCATCAACAGACGAATGGATAAAGAAGTTGTGGTACATATATACAATGGAATATTACTCAGCCATAAAAAGGAATGAAATTGGGTCATTTGTTGAGACGTGGATGGATCTAGAAATTGTCATACAGAGTGAAGTAAGTCAGAAAGAGAAAAACAAATATCGTATATTAACACATATATGTGGAACCTAGAAAAATGGTACAGATGAACCAGTTTACAGGGCAGAAATTGAGACACAGATGTAGAGAACTAACGTATGGACACCAAGCAGGGAAAGCAGCGGGGGGTGGGGGTGGGGGTGTGATGAATCAGGCGATTGGGATTGACATGTATACACTGATGTGTATAAAATTGATGACTAACAAGAACCTGCTGTATAAAAATTAAATTAAATTTAAAAAAATTTTTTTAATCTTTTTTCTTCCCTTTTCCAAGGATCTTTTTGTCAAATTTCGTAACAGGAAAAGAAATGTCAGACACATGAGTGGGTGAAACTTAGAAGCACTTTAGAATAATTTGCCTTCAAATTGTCTGATTGTTATTTGATTATATATAGATTACTTTGACATGTTCTGATATTCATTTTTAAATATTATTTCTTATTTATAAAGAACTTCATGAAACCATCACAATTAACTGCAACGCTTAGATTTCTAAAACCTTTACCTCATATTAAGTATTTACATAAAACTTTTGTCTCCATACATTTCTGTCCATGTACTGAACCAAGTTTAAATAAAAGAACAGTATATTTTAAACATCAAAAAAAAAAAAAAAGAGGAAAGTCAGATTGCCTTATCCAGGAAAGTACAGAGAAAAGTATAAAATATTATTATTTTCCAAGAAATTCCAGCACATACGTCCAGGAGCTTATGAACAAGGGCTTAAGGGTCAGACTGACTGGATTCAGATTCTAGCAACATAACTTACTGGCTGTATGACCTTGGACAAGTCACCTAACCTCTCTGGCCCTCAGTTTCCCATCCATAATAGGGAAACCCCAATCATATCTATTGCACAGGACAGTTGGAGAAATTAACAAATATACAGAGTGCTTATTGTAATATCTGGCACAGTATAAACACTCAAAATATGCATTGTGTAATTGTTGTTGATACTATTTATATGGTTGATACTATAATAAATGCTGTTAGCATTGATCCTTATAGTCTGATCCCAACACAACTTCCTATAACCAATGGAAAATTCTGCCCTACAATCCACCAGCCTCCTTAGCATACCCAGCTAGATGGCTTGTCAAGGAAATGACTCAAACTTCTCCAGTCAAGACAACTTCCAGAAAGAAAAATAAAGTACAGTGAGCCCAGCTTCAAATGCCATTTGGGAAAGTTTCCCAATTACCACAACACTTCTGCACATCAAATATGAATTACTTTAATTGCCTCATAAGAACATACTGTTGAAACATTTGACTTGCCCAGAACTAATTGTCTGTCAAAAAGATATTTTGCAGACAAGCAAATCACTTAATTGGACATCTAATTTAACTGAAACCTTTTTTTCCGCACTTATTTCATGCTTTCTTCCCTTGTTTTTGCCAAATTGTGAATGCTGGGCACTGCTTTCAAAAATAATTTACCTTGGTTTTTTTTCCCTCTATTATGAAAGTAATTCATGTTCATTATAGAAAAGTGAAAAAAATTTTTTAATTCAAAATGAAAAAACAACAGTTACCCCTAGACTCACTGACCAGAGAAAGACTAACAAGACTTTAGCAAATCTCCCTCCCAATTGTTTTCTATAATAGATTGTTCTACATAGTTAACAAAAACATATACTCAATTTTGCAGCCTGAACTTTTCACTTTATATTTTAGGTTGAACATTTCCACTTGCCATTCCAAAAGCTTCAGAATATTTTCAGAAACAGCAGAATATTTCCAACAAAAGTCTGCCTAACCTCCCACCTAATGTTGGACCTTTGAGTGCTTTATGAATAAATTTTTCCTTATGTTTCAGATATATTTTTCTTAGGAAAGATTCTGTTTATTGGGAGACAATTATCCATGCATCTCTCACATTTCTGCACATCTTGTACCAGCCTTTGTTCCCACCTATCTTTACAAGGATGTCTGTATAGCCAACGGCATTGGAAGAGAGAGATAATGGGGCCGAAAGCAGATTCACTGGCTGACCAGGACTGTAAAGATAATGCCTCCCTCCAGAGCAAAGGTTGGGCAGCCCCTTTATGAAGAGACTGGGATGCCTCAGCTGTGATGCAAACCCACTACATGCACGGCAGCCACCAGGGTCCACCTCCATGTCACCCTTGAGGAACTCTGGGGTCCAGGGGAATGGGCACAAACATGAAGCACATGCTTCCTGCTGTGCCATGAACAATGAAGTCTTTTGCCTCTGACCGAGCAGTCTCATGTCTTCTGCCCACATCCATGAAACAAGCTAACAGGATAACTTGTTAGCCTGCACACAGAGCAATAGCTCAGACCCTTCACAGTTCCTGACACCATAAAAGCAAACTTGATGGGTCAAAGGGCATGAACAATTGCCAAGGCTCTTAACACCTATTTCCAATTAGCTCTCCAAACGTAAATGTGAATCGTTGCCTAAAATTTGTCTTGTCTTCAGGAAGGAATATATCTGCCTGACTTGAGTTTCAGGTAGATTTCATATGGAGCCCACACCAGCCCAGGCCATCATTCTTACCTCACGTCCTGTAAGACGCAGTTTTCCTCACTATTCAGGTCCTTCAGTTGAGCTAACTTTCTTTTCTGGATTACTCTTTTGTATAATAGAAGTTGGGCATGAAGGTCAGAATGAAAGGGGAAAGGGGGAATTTGTTTAATTTCTACCACTTGCCAGACACAGTACAGAGAAACTTGAGATGACATGGGAAGAACCCATTATTTTAATCTACCAAGCAGCCCCTGCTCTAAGAAGCTTTAATGGGACCTGTAATTTATTTTTTTAATACATCTTAATTGCTTTACAATACTCTGTTAGTTTCTGTTGTACAACAAAGTGAATCAGCTATATGCATACATATATCCCCATATCCCCTCCCTCTTGAGTCTCCCTCCCACCCCTCTAGGTGGTTGCAAAGCACCGAGCTGATCTTCCTGTGCTATGTGGTTGCTTCCCACTAGCTATCTATTTTACATTTGGTAGTGTACATATATGTCAATGCTACTGTCACTTCGCCCCAGCTTCCCCCTCCCCGTCCGTATCCTCAAGTCCATTCTCTATGTCTATGTCTTTATTCTTGCCCTGCCACTAGGCTCATCGGCACCATTTCTTTTTTTTTTTTTTTTAGATTCCATATATATGCATTAGCATACGGTATTTGTTTTTCGCTTTCTGAGTTACTTCACTCTGTATGATAGACTCTAGGTCCATCCACCTCACTACAAATAACTCAATTTCATCTCTTTTTATGGCTAAGTAATATTCCATTGTATATATGTGCCACATCTTTATTCATTCATCTGTTGATGGACATTTAGGTTGCCTCCATGTCCTGGCTACTATAAAAAGTGCTGCAGTGAACATTGTAGTACGTCTTTGGATTATGGTTTTCTCAGGGTATATGCCCAGTAGTGGGATTGCTGCATCATACGGTAGTTCTATTTTTAGTTTCGTAAGGAACCTCCATACTGTTTCATAGTGGTTGTATCAATTTACATTCCCACCAACAGTGCAGGAGGGTTCCCTTTTCACCACACCCTTTCCAGCATTTATTGTTTCTAGATTTTTTGATAATGGCCATTCTGACCAGTATGAGGTGATACCTCATTGTAGTTTTGATTTGCATTTCTCTAATAATTAGTGATGTTGAGCACCTTTCGTGTGCCTCTTGGCCATCCATATGTCTTCTTTGGTGAAATGTCTATTTAGGTCTTCTGCTCATTTTTTAATTGGGTTGTTTGTTTTTTTGATATTGAGCTCCATGAGCTGTTTGTATATTTTGGAAATTAGTCCTTTGTCCATTCTTTCATTTGCAAATATTTTCTCCCATTCTGAGAGTTGTCTTTTCATCTTGTTTATGGTTTCCTTTGCTCTGCAAAAGCTTTTAAGTTAATTAGGTCCCATTTGTTTATTTTTGTTTTTATTTTCATTACTCTAGGAGGTGAGTCAAAAAAGATCTTGCTGTGGTTTATGTCAAAGAGTGTTTTTCCTATGTTTTCCTCCAAGAATTTTATAGTGTCTGGTATTACATTTAGGTCTTTAATCCATTTTGAGTTTATTTTTGTGTATGTTGTTAGGTAGTGTTCTAATTTCATTCTTTTACGTGTAGCTGTCCAGTTTTCCCAGCACCACTTATTGAAGAGGCTGTCTTTTCTCCATTATGTATGTTCTTGCCTCCTTTGTCATAAATTAGGTGCCTTTATGTGTGTGGGTTTATCTCTGGGCTTTCTATCCTGTACCATTGATCTATATTTCTGGTTTTCTGCCAGTACCATACTGTCTTGATTACTGTAGCTTTGTAGTATAGTTTGAAGTCAGGGAGCCTGATTCCTCCAGCTCTGTTTTCCTTTCTCAAGATTGCTTTGGCTATTCAGGGTTTTTTGTGTTTCCACACAAAATGTAAAATCTTTTGTTCTAATTCTGTGAAGAATGCCATTGGTAGTTTGATAGGGACTGCACTGAATATGTAGCTTGCTTTGGGTAGTATAGTCATTTTCACAATATTGATTCTTCCAATCCAAGAACATGGTATATTTCTCCGTCTGTTTATGTCATCTTTGATTTCTTTCATCAGTGTCTTATAGTTTTCTGAGTCCAAGTCTTTTGCCTCTTAGGCAGGTTTATTCCTAGGTATTTTATTCTTTTTGTTCGGATGGTAAATGGGATTGTTTCTTTGATTTCTCTTTCTGATTTTTCGTTGTTAGTATATTGGAGTGCCAGAGATTTCTGTGCATTAATTTTGTATCCTGCAACCTTACCAAATTCATTGATTAGTTCTAGTAGTTTTCTGGTGGCATCTTTAGGATTTTCTATGTATAGTATCATGTCATCTGCAAACAGTAACATGTTTACTTCTTCTTTCCAATTTGTATTCCTTTTATTTCTTCTTCTTCTCTGATTGCCATGGCTAGGACTTCCAAAACTATGTTGAATAAGAGTGGCGAGAGTGGACATCCTTGTCTTGTTCCTGATCTTAGTGGAAATGCTTTGTTTTTCACCATTGAGTATGAATGTTTGCTGTGGGTTTGTCATATATGGCCTTTATTATGTTGAGGTAGGTTCCCTCTATGCCCATTTTCTGGACAGTTTTTATCATAAATGGGTGTTGAATATTGTCAAAAGCTTTTTCTGCATCTATTGAGATGATCATATGGTTTTTATTCCTTAATTTGGTAATACAGTGTATCACATTGATTTATTTGCATATATTGAAGAATCCTTGCATCCCTGGGATAAATCCCACTTGATCATGGTGTATGATCCTTTTAATATGTTGTTGGATTTTGTCTGCTAGTATTTTATTCAGGATTTTTGCATCTATGTTCATCAGTGATATTGGTCTATAATTTTTTGTGTGTGTGATATCTTTTTCTGGTTTTGGTATCAGGGTGATGGTGGTATCGTAGAATGAATCTGGAAGTGTTCCTACCTCTGCAATTTTCTGAAAGAATTTGAGAAGGATCAGTGTTAGCTCTTCTCTAAATGTTTGATAGAATTCACCTGTGAAGCCAACTGGTCCTGGACTTTTGTTTGTTGGAAGATTTTTAATTAGTTTCAATTTCATTATTTGTGATAGGTCTGGTTATATTTTCTAATTCTTCCTGGTTCAGTCTTGCAAAATTGTACCTTTCCGAGAATTTGTCCATTTCTTCATGGTTGTCCATTTTATTGGCATATAGTTGTTTGTAGTAGTCTCTTACAATCCTTTGTATTTCTGTGGTGTTAGTTGTGATTCTTTTTCATTCCAAATTTTATTGATTTGTGTTCTCTCCCTTTTTTTCTTGATGAGTCTGGCTAAGGGTTTATCAATTTTGTTTATCTTCTCCAAGAACCAGCTTTTAGTCTTATTGATCTTTGCTATTGTTTTCTTCGTTTCCATTTCATTTATTTCTGCTCTGATCTTTATGATTTCTTTCTTTCTACTGATTTTGGGTTGTCTTTGTTCTTCTTTCTCTAGTTGCTTTAGGTGTAGGGTTAGATTGTTTATTTGAGATTTTTCTTGTTTCTTGAGGTGAGATTGAATTGCTATAAACTTCCCTCTTTGAATTGCTTTTGCTGTGTCCCATAGGTTTTGTGTCATTGTGTTTTCACTGTCATTTGTTTCTATGTATTTTTTTATTTCTCCTTTGATTTCTTCAGGGATCTCTTGGTTATTTAATAGCACACTGTTTAGCCTCCATGTATTTGTGATTTTTACAGTCTTTTTCCTGTAACTGATTTCCAATCTCATAGCGTGGTGGTCAGAAAAGATGCTTGATACCATTTCAATTTCTTAAATTTTCTGAGGCTTGATTTGTGGCCCAAGATGTTATCTATCCTGGAGAATGTTCCATGTGCACTTGAGTAGAAAGTGTATTCTGCCACTTTCAGGTGGAATGTTCTATAAATATCAATTAAATCTATCTGGTCTGTTGTGTCAGCTAAAGCTTGTGTTTCCTTATTTATTTTCTGTTTGGATGATCTGTCCATTAGTGTAAGTGGGGGTGTTAAAGTCCCCTACTATCATTGTGTTACTATCGATTTCCCCTTTCATGGTTGTTAGCATTTGCCTTATGTATTGAGGTGCTCCTATGTTAGGTGCATAAACATTTGTAACTGTTATATCTTCTTGGATTAATCCCTTGATCATTATGTAGTACCCTTCCTTATCTCTTGTAACAATCTTTATTTTTTATTTTTTATTTTTTTATTTTTTTTGCAGTACATGAGCCACTCACTGCTGTGGCCTCTCCCATTGCAGAGCACAGGCTCTGGACGCGCAGGCACAGCGGCCATGGTTCACGGGCCTAGCCGCTCCGCAGCATGTGGGATCTTCCCAGACTGGGGCACGAACCCGTGTCCCTTGCATCTGCAGGCGGACTCTCAACCACTGCGCCACCAGGGAAGGCCAACAATCTTTACTTTAAAGTCTATTTTATCTGATGTGAGTACTGCTACTCCAGCTTTCTTTTGATTTCCATTTGCATGGAATATCTTTTTCCACCCCTTCACTTTCAGTCTGTATGTGTCCCTAGGTCTGAAGTGGGTCTCTTGTAGACAGCATATATATAGGACTTGTTTTTGTATCCATTCAGCCAGTCTGTGTCTTTTGGTTGGGGCACTTAATTCATTTACATTTAAGGTTATTATAGATATGTATGTTCCTATTACTGTTTTCTTAATTGTTCTGGGTTTGTTCTTGTGGGTCTTTTTCTTCTCTTGTGTTTCCCACCTACAGAAGTTTCTTTAGCATTTGTTGTAAAGCTGGTTTGGTGGTGCTGAATTCTCTTAGCTTTTGCTTGTCTGAAAAGCTTTTGATTTCTCCATCGAATCTGAATGAGATCCTTGCTGGGTAGAGTAATCTTGGTTGTAGGTTTTTCTCTTTCATCACTTTTAGTATATCCTGCCACTCCCTTCTGGCCTGCACAGTTTCTGCTGAAAAATCAGCTGATAACTTTAAGGGGATTCCTTTGTATGTTATTTTTTGTTTTACCCTTGCTGCTTTTAATACTTTTTCTTTTAATTTAATTTTTGTTAGTTTGATTAATATGTGTCTTGGTGAGTTTCTCCTAGGGTTTACCCTGTATGGGACTCTCTGTGCTTCCTGGACTTGGGTGACTATTTCTTTTCCCATGTTAGGGAAGTTTTCTACTATAATCTCTTCAAATATTTTCTCAGACCCTTTCTTTTTCTCCTCTTCTTCTGGGACCCCTATAACTCGAATGTTGGTGCATTTAGTGTTGTCCCAGAGGTCTTTGAGATTGTCTTCAATTCTTTTCATTCTTTCTTCTTTATTCTGCTCCTTGGCAGTTATTTCCACCATTTTGTCTTCCAGTTCACTTATTTATTTTTCTGCCTCAGTTATTCTGTTATTGACTCCTTCTAGTGTATTTTTCATTTAAGTTATTGTGTTGTTCATCTCTGTTTGTTCTTTAGTTCTTCTAGATCTTTGTTAAACATTTCTTGTCTTTTCTCAATCTGTGCCTCCATTCTATTTTCAAGATTCTGGAACATCTTTGCTATCATTACTCTGAATTCTTTTTTGGGTAGATTAACTATTTCCTCTTCATTTATTTGTTCATTTATGTTTTTACCTTGCTCCTTCATTGTGACATATTTTTTTGCTGTCTCTTTTTTTAATGGGTGGGATTGTGTTCCTGTCTTTCTGGTTGTTTGGCCTAAGGCTTCCAACACTAGAGTTTGTAGGCTGTTGGGTAGAGCTGGGTCTTGGTGACAAGATGAGGACCTCTGGGAGACCTCACGCCAATGAATATTCCCTGGGGTCTGAGGTGCTCTGTTAGTCCAGTGGTTCAGCCTCAGAGCTCCCACCGCAGGAGCTTCGGCCTGACCCCTGGCTCGTGAACCCAGATCCCACAAGCCATGCAGGGTGGCAGAAAAAAAAGGGGGGGGGGAACAATAACAAAGAGTAAAAAAATAAAATTAGGCTAGGAAACTAACAGATATGTTAGAAAGAATATAAAAATAAAAATATAGATGAAACAACACCAGAAGGTAAAACAGAACCACAATAGTAATAAAGAAGAGAAGGAAAAAAAAAAAGAAAGGTGGAAAAGGCCTTGGCTGTTGAGGGTAGTGACTAAGCAGGAGTGGGGTTTGGGCAGTGGGCGGGGCCTATGCTCAGGACCCACAGGGCTTGAAAAGACTCTGGGGGCTGTGGGGGGTGGGGCTTAGGCTCAAGGAATGGAAGGGGCCCAGGCACACCTCGGTGCCTCTGGTCTCAGAGAGTGGGGGAACCCACCTGGGAGCCCAGCAGGCTTCCCAGGCTGGAGTGAGCGGGGCAAACGCCCTCCACCCTCCAGTCCTGGAGGGCCCCTCCCGACTGTCTCTCCTGTTCTCCCCTGGCCTCCCTCCTACGTCTCCAGGACCAACGCAGCCCAGAGGGGGTTTCTGAGGATGTAGGACCCAGACCAAGAGCTGGGAAGACTTCCCCAGGCAATTGGGCAGGGGAAACTCTGGGCACAATGCCCCCTGATCTGAGCCCACAAAGGTCCCTCCAAGTGTGGGAACCCCTCCCCCCTCTTAGCCACCCCTCAGGGGCGCTGGTCCTGTCCCCAGCCTCCACTTCTCCTCACCCCTCAGTCCCCCCACGTCCTACCTGTTCACCTGGGGGTTCCTCCCATCTCTTTGGGCACTGAGGTCCCCCACCAGCATCTGGTAGATGCCCTAGTTGTGGAGAGATGCAAACTCCACGTCTTTCCACACCGCCATCTTGACTCCACCCTGGGACCTGTACTTTAGCCCCTGACCTGGCCATATGGGTGCATGACCATGTGACCTAAGCTGAGCCAATCAGAGTCCTTCTCCAGGATTTTTCACATGGTAAACATGTAAGAAGGTCTCTTTCATCCTGAAATAGAGAAGGTTGTTGGAGCCATGGTTCTAGCCAAGTATGGAAAGGCAATCTGAATAAACAAAACCACCACAGTGAAAACAGATCTGAGATCTGGGGATGGTTTACTGCAGGTTCCAGTGGCCCTCATGCTCAACTGTACCCCTGCCTTTCCCAGATTTGGTTACTGGAGTCAATAAATTCCCCTTTTATTGCCTAAATTACTTCCAATGAGTTTCTGTCCTTCACAACCAAAATAACCCTATTAATAGTAGCTAGCACTCAGTGAGTGTTTAATGTGCTATGTCCATTAATCCACCTAAGCCCTTCTACAATGTGGGTAGTAAGTGCTTATATTAACCCCCAATTTACAGAAAGGGAAAATGGGATTAGCAGAAGTGAAATGACTTGCCCAGGGTCACTCAGCTAATAAGAGGCAGAGTCTAAATTTAAACCCATAACCCACACTCTTCACCACTGCCTTATAACACAGATATATTATCCTTTTGTGGTGCTGGGGAAGTTGGAGAATCAGGGACTGAAGGACGAGGAGCTCAGGTGAGCACTAATCAGGTCACCGTTCACAAGGTCAAAGGCATGGGGGGCAGCGGCCCTGTCCAAGTCCAGCCAGTTCTCAGCATGGTCAGCGGCAGGGTGGGCCCTCTCCAGCCATCCATGGTGTCATGGACTGAACATGACACAGGTTCCTCCAAAATTCATATGTTGAAGCCCAATCCTCACTACCTCAGAATGTGACTGTATTTGGAGATGGGGCCTTTAAAGAAGTAATTAAGTTAAAGTGAGGCCTTTAGGGTGGAATCCTAATCCAATCTGCCTCGTGTCCTTCTAGGAAGATGAGGTTTGGACACACAGAGAGATACCAGGGGCTCGCATGCACAAAGGAAAGACCATGTGAGGACACAGCAAGAAGAAGGCCACCTGCAAGCCCAGAGTGAGGCCTCAGAAGAAACCAAACCTCCTGAACCCTTGGTCTTGGTCCTGGACTTCCAGCCTCCAGAACTGTGAAGAAAATAAGCCCTAGAAAACTAATGTATATGCTAACTCGTCACCACTGTATCAGTCCCTGCCACACAGTAGGTGCACACACACACGCACACAAGGATTTTTAGAATACAGAATCAGTGGATGCTGCTTCCATGTTGATAGATGCTCATGAGTAATTGATGTCCACTCTGGGGACCTGGTTTGTTTTGGGTTCCCATCCCATCAGGCCCTTCACACCTGCCGAGGAAACACTTTGCATGAATCTCTTGCCGCTATAACAGTGCATACCTGAAGTCAGAAGAAGCTTCCAAATCAAATATAGACAGGATGTTTGACACCTGGCACCCTATCCGTACTTTGGTAGGGAAAAAAGATTCTACATCACATTTTAATTAGTCTTGGCAAAGAGAAAAACAATCAAAAATAAAAGGACACCAGCCTAGAAATGGAAAGATTTCAGATAATGAACAGAATTGTACTAAGACACTGGCAGAGGATTTGCCAGGGGTTGGTCCCTGGGGAGCTGATCGCTTTCTGTTGGCAGGGCTGCTGGCTCTGTGTGTGTGTGTGTGAAGCACGAGATGACAAACCCTGGGGTCAGGCAAGATGACGGAGGAAAAGGTTAGGACAGAATATTATACAACAACCTTGGGAAATGGCTTCATATTGTCTGAGAGGGAGCAACCCAAAGCTTCAAGCTCCCCTCAAAGGAAACTGAAACTAGGCTCCCGTGTACTCAACTTGGATCTCATGCATATGGACACGCACATGCCCTTCTCCTCAATATTCAGAGAAGACTCTGTTGTCCACTTCTCCAGAGAGAGGGGTGAATTTACCATACAGCTAGTGAAGCTGAGGCTTCAGGCCCTTTCTTTCCCCAGGTCCCTGTGCGTGCTGGGCTTGTGGAGGGCGCTAGGAGGGAGGGGAAGCCAGGTTGCAAGCATAAAGCCCCTCCAGGTCCATACTTTTGATTTATTACCTACAGAGAACTCAGAAGAATGGAATTTAAATATCCAAAGGCTCCAGACTTGTCTTTTGATTAATTTTCTCATTCCAAACAAATATTCCCTTTTGTGTCTAATTTTATACTCATAATTTTATATTCTTTTTCCTACAGAGAGATCCCCAAATTGTGTAAGCTTCAGGTCCCACAAAACCTGGATCCAGTTCTGCCAAAGTGATAAATTCTTTATGACATCTACAGAGAAATCCTGGTTATTTCTGAGCATCTCAAATTTTCTGTTACAAAGACAGGTTCGATTTTGAATATCCTATTGTCTAACTTTAAAGACCCCAGGGGAAGGACTTTCCTGGTGGTCCAGTGGCTAAGACTCCACGCTCCCAATGCAGGGGGCCTGGGTTCGATCCCTGGTCAGGGAACTAGATCCCACATGCTGCAACTAAGAGTTCGCATGCCGCAACTAAAAGATCCTGCATGCCACAACTAAAGATCCCTCACATGGCAACAAAGATCCCACGTGCTGCAACTAAGACCTGACACGACCAAATAAATAAATAAATATTAAAAAAAAAAAAAAAAAAGACCCCAGGGGAAGCTACGTCTTGATCAAGGCCATAAAATCTCCATGCTAGATGAATCTGCAGGAGTGGGTTAGTGGATTCTGAGGGTTGTTCTCAGTTTCCCATGTAGAAAAATGAGGAACATCATTAATGCTTATCTACTTTATTGGGTTGAGAGGATTAAATGAGTTGGTATGTGTAGACCACTTTGAATATTGCTATCTCCTTACAAAGTGCTATGTAAATATCTGTTGTTGTTATTACTCTGTGCCAGGCACTGTCGTAAATGATGGAGAATACAGCAACAAATAGAACAGAGAAGGTATCTGTCCTTATGAAGCTTATATTCTAGTGAAGGAGACAGACTTCTTTAGCAAGCAACCCCTGATTCAGCCATGCCTGAAGCTAAACCTACATCCTTGAACTTTCCAACCTCCTGAAGCATGAAGTTCTTTTTCTTTCCCAATTTCCTGAAGCATTAGGGCCCATTTGAGCTGAATTTCTCTCACTTGTGAACAAAAATGCTGTGACTAATACAAGGTCCCAAAGCCTAAGCTCTTCCTACTCTCCTTTGGCCTATTTTCAGCTGAGGGTCTACTAGTTAGCTCCTAACATGTCTCTGAGGGCCCCTTTAATTTGTAACTAACACCATCAGTGTGTCAAATCTGGTAAACCACCTGGTGAGGCCCTTGAATATTCAAACCAGTCTTTCAGCAGAGTTAGAAACCATAAACAGTCAGTTATAACAAGCATGAAGTGGAAGCATGATGTGGATCATTACACAGGACAGCAATAAAATCCATCTTGGTGCCTACAAGTTTTATGGAAACCATGACTATGTTTTAAAATCATTTTTTTATATAAAGAATGATTTACTAAGTAAATTAGATTTCCTCATGTTTTATCTTATTAATCCAACCTTTAATATAAGAAGGATAACTTCTTAATTGCCAGTTAATTGCATCAATATAATGCATTTGTCTCACTCCTTAGAGGCGCCTCCACAACCAGAGGATATTCGCCACCCTGAAAGAATGAGGAAGACACAAGAGGTGGTGGGTGTTAGTGAAACACGCAGGGATTTGGAGTCTGACAGGCCTGGTTTTAAATCCTACCTTAGTTTGGACTTCCCCAGAAACAGACCCTGAGGTCCAGGTGCAAGTAGTCTATTCAGGAGGTAAATGAAACAGGAGGGGGAAATGAGACAGGGGAGAGAAAGCTCCCGAGAGGGTAAATTATCAAGCAAGTGACCGCTTTGGACGACTGGAGCTTAATCCTGATGGGAAAGTCTGGGAGGCAGCGTGGAACACATCCAGTCGTGTGCTGATGAGCGTTTAATGACTGACTTTCTGGAAAAAAGTGAAAAGCCCTGATGTGTAGTGTTTACCCATCGCCATGGTGTAAATCCTCCCACCGTGGCTGATTTCAAACCACCCGCATGACGTCACTGAACACGAAGCTGGGGAAAGATGCACACAGCCAGCTCTTGCACACATGAGCACGTCTCATAGCAGTCTCACCCAGGGGCCAGGATTTTTCCTGGTGGGGAGACAGGGCTGCTGTAGTTATCCACCTACTCCCACCCATCCCTGTTGGAGGGATGCTTCCGGGGAGGGTGGTGTAAAATCCCCAGCTCTTCCATGTTGTTACTCAAGTGAGTAAAGAAGGTTACAACCAGAGAAAGTCTTCAGGCAGAGAAACACAAATGCATTTGGTTAGCCAGTGCACACGTAACAGGTAAGAGTTGGGAGATACGGGTGGAGTGCTAAGAGTATCCACTACCTGTGTAACTGTGAAAGAGCTGTTTCATCTCTCTGTGCCCCCAACACGTCATCTGTAAAATAAGGAGTCATGAATTCTTTCAACAAATATTTGTGGAGCACTTACTATGTAGCAGGCAATATGGAGGCCAGTGAGGATATGATCTTGAGCAACACTTAGAAAGTTATTGTTATGGAGCTTACATTCCAGCCCAGAAGGTGGGGGGCCGGGGTGGGGGGTGGAGGGAACAGCCTCTAACTCTACAAACCATGAAGTAACAAAAATCATCTCAGAAAAAAAAAAAAAAATCATCTCAGAGTTAGAGTGATGTGATGGAAATTAATGTGGAGGAAGGGGTGTGGATGCGAACACCTTCTGAAAGGGTAACATTTGGGGTGAGGCCCAACAGATGAGAATGTGTCATGTGAAGATCTAGGGAACAGCATTCCAGGCAGAGGGAAGAGAGAATGCTAAAGTCTGGAGGGGGGGAAGAGCTTGGCTTGTTCACAGAAGAGAATGGAGACCAGTGTGGCTGGATCAGAGCAAATAAGTCAGCAGGTACTAGGGGAAGAGATAAGAGCTGTAGGCAGGAATCAGTGTACGCAGCGCCTGGTCAGCCTTCATCAGGGATTTGGATAATGACACAATCTTGCAGATCTGTTATGAGGGTGAAATGAGTTCCCATGTGTTTAACAGACATGACCATTTTATTAACCCAGGAAACAGCCACACCTCTTACTTTTCCAATTAATTTCATGCCTTCTTACCATGCTCATAGGAATAAGAAGGCCAGGATCTCCCTCTAGATTTCCGTTCTTACGGTCCAAAATCCAAAGATTTAGTTAATCCAAGGGTCACTTTGAAACTCCAGGCAAAGAGAAACCTGAGGTTTGATCCATTCATTGCAGCCCCATTTTCATCTCCCCTCATCCCCAAGGCTTCCACAAGGTGTCACTGTTGAAACCCGGTTCAGAACAGCTGGGGTGTCTGTGCTGTGACAATCGACACCCACATAGTCCAATCCCTATATAGGACCCAATAATCCACCTCCACACTTCAGCTTCCGGGTTCCAGCTCTTTGAACTTATATGCAAACACTTAAACCTTTCATCATATGCTCCTCTCTAAGGCCTTCAGGGTCCTACACTTAAGATCTGACTTGGGACCATCCTAATCTATTCTTAGTCTAGTGTTAAACTGGGTCAGCAGCCAGGACATCTTCCTCCTTCAGGGTAATTTTATTTCCAGAATTTCGTTTCCCTTCTCTGCCATTAGGCATTAGCTGCCATTAGGCATTCACATCCATCCAAATAGATTTCCAAATCTCATAAAGAAGGGACTGGGAGAGGAGTGAGTAACTGATTATAATCACTGTATTTATTAAGCTCTTATTCCATGCCTGGCCCTACATTGAGATAAATAGCTAGATACAAATAGACAGATAGATATTTATAATATATATTAATATATTTACAGTATAATTAAATAATTATATATGTATGTTATTTTCTTTTAATCATCACCATATCATCCCATTTTACACATGAGAACACTAAGACTAGGAGGTTTGTTGCCCGAGATCACATGAAAATAAGTAACAGAAGCAGGATTTGGAACTAAGCAGTCTGATAAGAGAGCCCAAGCTTTTAACACTATGCTATATAGCCTCTCTGACCCGCATCCTACTAGAAAATTATCTGAGTTATTTATGCAAATTGATGAACCTTCTCGCCAGAAATCCCTTTTGGCACCAGAGATCTTGGAATGGCAGGACTGCTCGTATCAGAAAAGCTTTTGTTGCACCCTATTCCCAGAACCACCTGCAGAACAAAGAGGGTCAGTACAAGTGACTGACCAGGAAATAATGACAATCTTCCAGCATGTTTTCACCAAACATGCAGTTCCAATTAATAAAGATCAGTTACTTGCAGTTTTTCTGCTTTTTAAAGTCCTGGCTGAGGTTGTCTATTATGACACTGAATCCTTGCACAATCCAGAGAAGACAGGCAACAGTCAGCTTTCTTGGTGTCAGTAGGACCCTGTCCCAAAGAGCCAGCCATTTTAATTAATACAGTTGGAACTCTTTGCAATATCCTTGTGAATTTGAAGTTACAAAGACTGGCTCAATCTGTTTTAAGAACCATGGTGGAATGCCTTTGTAATTCCTTCCATTTTTTACTTTCTTCCTGATAATTCCCAGTTTGGGGGAATGTCTGGGTTTACATTGTTCCCTGCTTGGGGGGATTCGATTATTGGACCCTCCTCTGCCCCAACTAGCCAGCTGTGAAGTGGTTCACTGCACACAGAGTCGCTGCCACTGCTGAGTTATGGATCAGCAACACCACAGCCACGGGGAGGGTAGACACCAGATAACCAAGGCCAATTCCCTTATCTACTGAGCCTCCACTTCCCATCTGTGAAACTGTATTCATCATGTTTTTTGTCTTTCAATATTTTACGATGCTTTGACATCTGGGGGCCTTCCAGACTCAGGGAAGGACTGCCCCTCCCAGGGCTAGCTAATTCCTAGAGACAGCAGACAACTTGACTTTGAACATGCCTTTGACATGCAAAACAGCCAATCTCCAGTCTACACCCCCATCTACCTCCTTTTATCAGACTCCTACAGTCTGGGGCACTATCCCTCTGCCCTAAATCACACCAGGGCCAGGTATCAGACAACTAGCAACCATCCCTATAACCCAGAGCCTGCCAAATTACTCAGATTATCCAATCCTGAACTTGCTCAGGATACTTACCCTATCTCACCCACGGAAACCACAATAAATGCTCAGGCCCATGCTTTCCCCTTGCTCCTTCTGCCTCCTGACTGACACTGGGACTTCCCCATGTGGCCCTGCATGGCATAGCACACCCCTTCCTCTTGGGAACTGTAAGTAACAAAATATCTTTTCAATGGCAATCATCTCCTGATCTGCTGGCCTCACCAAACAGGAATAAAACCAAAATCCTGGGTACATTCTAACAAAGTAATGAGTATTAAGATGTCAGTTTATGGTATTATGTGCTTCTGAGACGCTAAAAGTGCCTAAATAAAGGGCATACCTTTTTCAAAGATACTAATAAAGAGAAGTAAGATGGTACTGTGGGAAAAGTGCTCTGTAGGGCACTAGAAGATCAAAAGTTGTATGCAACTCTGCCATTCATTGGCAGGTCACCTTGGGCATGTCCTTTAATCTTTCCAGTCCTTAGTACCTTCATCTCCAATTGGGGGTTAACAATACTTGCCTCACCTGCTCTACAGAGCTGTTGTGAGGACCAAATCATATCAAGATGTGAAAGCACTTTGTAAGCTTTGAACCACCACCAGGAGTAAAAATTCACTAGGCCTGAGCTGCTAGGAGGCAGTATAGCATGGAGGTTAAGAACTGACGCTCTTTAAGTTAGACTACTTGGGTTCCAATGTAATCTCAAACAATTTGACTCTCTAAGCCTGGGTATAATAATATAACAGGATCTTCCTCACAGGCTTGGTTTGTAGTTAGGATAAGGTGAGGTATATTCACCAGAAAAGGAGACAGCAGGGTTGGGGAAAGAAATCTAGACTTCTCCTCACAGAAGGGGTAAACTAGCTAAAGATCTGGAGGAAGGATTTGCCCCCAATGCTCCCTTCTAAAATGAGGAATCCAGTGATTTGTACCAGTGTTCCAAGCCATTGTCAGCCCTGGGACCCAGTCTCCAGAGTATATGACACATGGTCAGTGCTCAGGAAACAGGAAGCATGGCCAGCATAGAGAATAAATAGATGCTCAAGGTCTCCCCTCTAGCCTCCCTTCCCACCAATGAATAGAATCATGATTTGATCCCTCTGTCTACCATACTGGTATTGAAATCTGTTTCCAGTGTCTCTGACCTTAAAGAGCTCTATCACATGTCTCTTAGACACATACCTCAAACTCAACTTGTCCAAAAATGAATTTATCCTGCCTCTCAAATAATTTTACTCCCATTTCTGGGCTCCCTTTCTCAGTGTATATCATCACCATTCATGCACTTCCCCAAGCCAAGTGCTGAACATCATCTTTGAGTCTTTCTCCCTTATGCCTCATATTTAACCAACTGCCACATTCTCCTTAATTTGCCTTCTTAAGCCATGGGCTTAATTTGGGAACCATTACTTCTCATTTGGACTTGTCTTCATGGTCATATATGGTACCTGGAGATCCAGCCATTGCATCCCAATCCCAGACCAACAGGACTAGGCAAAGAAAGGAATACCCCTCCCTCTGAGAAAATTCCCATATTACCCTTCTTTTTGCATTTCATTGGCCAGAACTAAATCACATGGCCACAGCTAGTTTCAGGAGAGATTAGAAAATGCGGGGTTTTTCAGCTGAGTTCATGTCACCCTGATTAAAATCAGAATTTTGACTTCCTTCCTTCCTCAAAAATTCAGTCTTAAAGTCATTAGATGGAACCAAACAAGGTAAGCATCCATGACAGGGGACAGAGGTCTGCCTGGCATGAGGTGTTGAAGCCTGAGGGGTGTATAACCTGAATCTAATCATGAGAAAACATCAGAAGAATCAAAAATGAGAGACCTTATACAAAATAAATGGCCTGTACTCTTCCAAAGTATCAAGGTCAAGAAAGTAACAAGGAGACTGAGGAACCCTTCCAGAATAAGATATGACAACTAAATGCTATGCAGGATCCTGGATTGGATCCTTTACAAAATACATTATTGGGATAGTTAGTGAAACTTGAATGGGGTCTATAGATCAGATGGTAGTAATGTATCAATGTTAATTTTCTGATTTTAATGGTTGTATTATGATTATGTAGGAGAAGGTCCTTTACTGTAAGAAATGCACACTAAAGTATTGGAAGATGAGGGGCATCATGTCAGAAATTTATTCACAAATGATGTGGGGAGTGGGAAGGGGGTTATTTGTACTATAGTTGCAACTTTTCTCTAAGTTTGAGATTTTTTCCAAAAGAAGAAAAAAATTCAAGGCTTTATTTCAGAAAAGAAAAGGGAATATGGATGTTTGAATATGAAATTGCAGGCTCCACCACAGATGGAACTTAAATAATTTATCAGAGGAGGTCATTCCAAGGAAATAATATTTAAAGCCAGAGACAAAGATGAAAAAAAGAGCCATCTACGTGAAGAGCAGGGAGACAAACTTTTCAGGCAGAGGGAACACATGTGCAAAGTAGCTGAACTTTAAATTTTTAGAGTTATGACCCTTGTAACATGGTTGAAAATAACAAGTAACTAGCAATATAGTTGAAAATAACAAACCATTATTGTGTCAGAAACATGAGTGTGCCTCTGTGTATAGGAGCTTGTATCAGTCAGCTATGGCCACAATTATGCTGTGAAACAAACAACTGCAAATTCTTGGCAAGCATTTACTTCTCATTCATTCTTTTGTGGGTTGGCTAGGGCAACTCTACTTGAGGCTGCAGGTCTACAGTTATGCTGGGGTAACTCTGCTCCACGTGTCTCTCATTTTTCTGGGACCAGTGACTAATTAAGGCATGCAGTTCTCGTGGAGAAGGCAGGAGCACAAGAGGGCAAGCCTTATCACACAAGCACATTTTAGGCATCTGCTAGAGCTAGGTCCTCTCACATCCCATTTGCCAAAGAATATCACATGGCCAATTCAACAAAGGGTGGAGAAGTACCCTACAGCCCTCATCAAGGCAAAGTCACATGACCTCGCTGAACATCAGTGAGGTAAAGGAGAGAATGAATATTTACTGAACGATAATCTAGTCTACCATAAAGGTCAAACACTTCACAAAAGAGCCACCATTAAAAATATCTTCTGTCGGGTTTCCCTGGTGGCGCAGTGGTTGAGAGTCCGCCTGCTAGTGCAGAGGACACGGGTTCGCGCCCCGGTCCGGGAAGATCCCACATGCCGCGGAGCGGCTGGGCCCGTGAGCCATGGCCGCTGGGCCTGCGCATCCGGAGCCTGTGCTCCGCAACAGGAAAGGCCACAACAGTGAGAGGCCCACGTACAGCAAAAAAAAAAAAAAAAATCTTCTGTCTAATCTATTTTTTTGTTTGTTTGTTTGTTTTTGTTTTTTTTTTTTTTGCAGTACGCGGGCCTCTCACTGTTGTGGCCTTTCCTGTTGCGGAGCACAGGCTCCCGACGCGCAGGCTCAGCGGCCATGGCTCACGGGCCCAGCCGCTCCGCGGCATGTGGGATCTTCCCGGACCGGAGCACGAACCTGTGTCCCCTGCATCGGCAGGCGGACTCTCAACCACTGCGCCACCAGGGAAGCCCTGTCTAATCTATTTTATAGGTGGGAGAGGAGGGAGGATGAATGCCAAGGCCTTTTTAAGAGTTTCATAGACCCTAAACACACTTACTTTGGGAGGCCTCACTAGACAGCATTTCAATCATATTACAAATTTGCCTATATCTTATGTTAAATGGATTTTTTGCTATAAAACATTTTTGAGCAAATTTTTAAATTTTGCTTCTGAAATTATTTGGCAATAAGTGGCTTATTTAATTTCTGATTGCATGTGATTTCTTGGCAATCTGCATACTCAGAGGCTCTTGAAAGTGGGAAATTCTAATCTACCAGCATTTTCAGATGTAATGAAATCTCTATGAACACTAAATTTAACAATTAGCAATATTGACAAAGTAGCACAGTTTGTGGGAGGTTTTTTTTTAATATTCATTAATTCAACATTGCTGCTTTCTCTTTACATTTTGGAGCCAATAATTTTTTTTCAAGTCTTAAACATTTTTGTACAACCGTGAAAAACTTGTAGATCCTAGAAAGACTCTGTACCTAATGGATTAAAAACACATTTTTCCTGGAATCAAATCTAATTGGAATTGGCCATGACATGCGTACCTTCCAACTCCAAACCCCAGACTCCTTGCCACAGAAAACTGAGAGCTGCTAAATGCAACAGAACCCAACCCGTTTAGAAGGCTCTCTGTCCGGCAGAAGGGAGAATGGTTTGGGTTTGCTGATCAGCAGAGGCCTTCATCTCATTCCACTTCCTTTGTAAGGTAAATAAAAGTGTCATCTTCCAAGCTTGGCTCACTTCATCTTGTATGAAAAGTCTCCCTTCCCAATGCCTTGTTATCATTTCCCTGTGGTGATTAAAAAAACAAAAGGTAATAAAAGTTGGCTTATCAGTTGCTCCTTAAGGACCAGGATGTGACTGAAGGAGCAATAAGGTATCCCAAAGCCCCAAGGAAAGTTTTCTTGATAATGTAACAGAGCTAGAGCTAATGGTGTCAGAGCCAGTCTTATTGATACTGCGCACCCATAAACTGCTTGCTTTCAACTAGTTACATACGTATTAAAGGGAGTCAACATATCTTTGCAACAATCATCTGTATGGACACAAAGTATCACAAACATTTAGCTCTCTGCCCCTTCCAGTGATTTGGCAACATGGGAATAATCACCAACCATAGATTCTGGAAAAGGGATGAATGCTAATCTCTCTGGTTGCCCTCTATTGGGCTCCTTCTGTGCCAAACATTTTACATGTGTAAGTGGGATGGTGTAAGTTTCAAATGTAGCCATGTTTATGTTCCTTTCAATCCCCAGCACCTGACACATGTAAGCCACCCAAGATATACTTGCTGAGTGAATAAATGAAAATGTCAATGGTTCCAAGACCCTACCTTCCAGATTATCAGCAGGATGACCCTGCTTTTGAGGTCCTTACACATATTCTCTACCCAAAATCTCTTGGTGAGTGTCTGGGAGATGTGTCACATCAAGTGCTCCATGAGTCTATGCCTCTGTTTGCACCATTGCCTGTCTCCTCACCTCACCATCCTTCCCAAAGCCCCTGTTCACACCTTAATCAGATACTCTGCAGTTCAGGGACTCCCAACCTCCTGGAACAAGGCTAATACTGTCACATCAAGCCTCACAGGAGGAAGGAGACACTTGCTTTCCTGGGCATTTTCTATTCATGATACATTTGCTAATTGAAAAAAAGCAGATTATAATGCTGTATAGATAAAACACAGGGAGAAACACATTTTTTAAAAAAATTAGAAACGTGCACAAAACATTAATACGATTATCTCTGGGTGGTAGAATGCTGGTTAATTTTTTTTTCTATTCATTTTTTTCTGTATTTTCCAAATCTGTTTATCAAGAACAGGTTTGCAGGGGATAATAAATGTTTGGCTTGTTTGAGAAGTGTTTGTGATAGCAAGTCAAGAACTCAAGAGGCAAGGGCTGTGCTCCTTAAACCCTGTAAGACCCTAAGGTGGGTCAGTCCACCCAACCATCAACATCCTATTTACAAGGGATGAAAACCACCTCACCAGCAGCAGCCCTACTCTCAAATAAAACTTAGCCCCCGAGTTACAAGCCAGTTTAACCATGAGCACTAATCACGCTCACTTCCTTCTCAAATCCTCCCGAACGGTCCATTTCCCAGATGTCAGAAGCAACCCAGTTCCATCATGCTATTTTCTGTCTTCCAATGATTTATCTCTTGGTCCTTCTTTCTTCAAGATTACGACTTTGAGGTTCCAAGCAAACATCTTGGCTGCACACATTCTTAAAACAACAGTCATTTATTCACCTGTACATTCAACAAATTATTTAGTGAACGCCCATTACGGCCACTGCTTAACATAAGTGCTATGGGGATGCTGCAGTGAGCAACACACAGATTTGGTCCCTGCCCTCATGGAGCTCATGATCCAGTGGAAGAATCAGACATTAATCAAATAAACACAAAAATGAATGTGAAATGGATCAGAAGTCAGAGTAAGTGTTCTGTAGGAAGGGATATGGTTTGATACATAAGGAGTTGTGGACAGCTTCCAGGAGAAGTACCTGGGCTCTGAAGAGTGAATAGGAGTTAATGGGTAGGTAATGTGGATTAAGGTGGGTCAGCAGAAGACTGCAGCTTGTGCAAAGGCCCTGTGGCAGTGTGCCCTTCCAGGGAGTGAGAAGAAGTGGAATATGAGGCTAAAGAGATGAGCAAGGCCCCTCTCCATGTGAGACCCTGTAAACCACATTGAGGATTTCGGTCTTTATCCCAAAATTAACACAAAGCCATAGGAGGGTAACAAGCCCTCGAGTAACCAAAAAACTTCAATCGGCTAGATCCTTCTCTGCACTTGCCTTTTAGGGAAAGGGAGCCTAGAAGTCAAAAGATGGGATTTCAGTTTAAAAGGTTTCCAGCATCTGCCTGGGGTCAATCCATCTCAAAAGCTAGATTAATTGCTCCTATTAATCATTCATTATGTGCCAGGCACTGTGATGACGGTACACTTTATACAGTATCACATTTAATCCTCACAAGATTTAGGTCCTATCACTATCCCTATTTTACAGATGAGGAAACTGAGGTTCAGAGAAGTCAGTAACTTGCCCCCAAATGCATAGCTAGTAATTGGCAGAGCCACGACTCAAACGCACATGATCCTCTCTCCAAAGGATATTCTTCTTCCCCTAAGCCATACTGTTGCATCTGGGGTGGTGGGAACTAGGAGATGATTTTCAGAATTATAAGACTCAGGTGCTGAAGCTCCTTAATCATCAAAGAAAGTCTGGAAAGATAAGGTGTTTGCAGGAAGTCACAGCAGGAGAGGACATTTTGGACAAAAGGGCAGCACGGAAGCGTAAGCTCACACGGCACGCTCATAAATATGGCAGGGATGGGGTCACAGAGTGGGAAGGGACCAGGGGGAGGTGGACTAGATTACAGTGGTCCTGGGCATGCATGAAGTAACGCCACAGTGACTCTGGCATCAGCAGTTGTGAGGCAGCCACAGACATGAACAGTTATATAAAACCATCATGTTTTCAAAGTACAGCCCACTTACGGATCGCAGCAAGATGCTTCATCAAACCTCTGCCTGCACTTTGAGCTTGAAAAGGATGCAATGTAGTCAATCAACTTCAATGTGGAGAGGAGACAGGCACAAAGGGAGAGACACTTCACCCCTTTTTAATAAATGTGTCCAGGGGAGGGAGTTGGCCAGCAGTGTACGGTCTCCAAGGTCTAAAACATCACATCAGCAGTGACAGGGGGGACAGTGGGACACACAGGATATCAGCTGGAATAACAAGTAACACCTTCAATAAGCCAGAGGGGTTCTTTCTTTTCTTCCTTGTTGATCTGAGCCCTGGAGAAATGCCACAACAATTTATGGAAAGAAAAGTTAAAGGTAGACAGCGCCTAGATATTATTTCTGCCAGCTCATTTTAGTTCGTTTGGTTAACATTTTGCATTTGCAAGTTGACATAGTTTAATAATAACTGTCAATGTCAATGATAAATGTCATCATGATGGCACAAATACCCTTCTGGGCTTGGGGGTGGTGGTGGAGTGGGGGCTGACTTCCCTGTCTCCTGTCCTTTTAGTTGTTATTAATAATGATGATAATTCTCACTTCTATAGCTCTGTGATTTCAGACAGCTTTAGGCTTTCTGAGAGCTCTCACCTACTTTACTTCATTTGTTCCCTCCACAATGTGTGGTACCTTTTTTGTCTCCCTCTAGGAATCTGAAGTTTGACAGGGTCAGAGAAGGCCACACAATTCAGGGAGTCCATATACAAAGAGGAACTACACACTAAAATGCCTGCAGAATACATGCAGGTCACATAAATGAAGAAAGAGGGAGGGATGGAAAGCAATAGAGAATGGTGGGGTCTCTGGAGCTTATGCCCCATTAAGAAAGGTGGGGGCAGCTGCTGCATATCTTGTACCGACCACCTGCTTCCATGTGGAAATATGGGCCCAATGCTGCCCAACCTTCTAATACACTAAGAGAAGATAAAAGGCCAGATGCTATATAAAGCTCCCAATTATTAGATGATTCCAACTGGATTTTTTTTTACATGTTTATTGGAGTATAATTGCTTTACAATGGTGTGTTGGTTTCTGCTTTATGACAAAGTGAATCAGTTATACATACACATATGTTCCCATATCTCTTCCCTCTTGCGTCTCCCTCCCTCCCACCCTCCCTATCCCACTCCAACTGGATTTTTTAAACACCATACTTATCGAACAAAATACATTTGAGGACTGGAAGTAGTCCTTGGGCCCCCCAGCCTATCTCTAGAGCCACACCTAGAGGGATTTGTTAAGTTGGAACTTTATGGAGCTGACAAAAGGGTTCATTATGATCAACTAAACCACATTCAAAAGAACAACTCCTTACAATTTTACATGTACTGGGAGTCACTGTTTCCAGTGACTCAAACTGACTTAAACAAAAAGAGTAACTTATTAAAATGATAGTTTAAAAAAAAAAAAAGGCTAAACAACCAAACCTTGGGAAAGGTACAAAAGAATGTAGGCTTCAGGAATAGCTGGAACCAGGCTGCTGGAGTTCATCAGGGCTCACATGTCCCTGTCTTTCACCTCTGTTTCCCCCTGCACAGAGAGATTCATCTCTCCCACTGCAGACTGGCCTCCCTTCCAACCACCAAAGTTCCCAAGTTTCACACTGTGGGCCTCCCATCCTCAGGAAAGTACTGATTAACAACAGAAACCTCTTCCCACCCCACTCCCAGGGAAGAATTCTGACCACACCAGGCTAGTGCAAGTGCCTATAACTGGACCAGTCACCAGTGGCGATAAAGACAGATATCTTAGTGGGCCAGCTTCAGTGAGGTGCCCTCCTCTGAGCCAGTCCATTTTGGCCAGGGGATCAACATGGAAGAACATAGCAGCCGCTACCACAGCCATGTGGAGGGTGGGGCCGTTGTAGGAGAGGTGAGGGGTTCTGGATACACGTGGGTTCAGTCTCCATGATGGACAGTGATTTTGAAGGGGAGGAGCTGTAGTGGCCACCCCATGGTGCTGCACAGACCACTCCCAGCTGCCAGGGTGTTGGCTCTCAATGTCTCACCACTGAGCCCTCCCCAGAAATCGCCCTTGGCAAAAGACAGCTGCCTCGACCAAGGTCACACCCCCAGGGAGCAGTCCTCATCTCATGATGGGTCAGTGTCAGGCATCAGGTGGAAAGCCTTTCTCAGCTTCAGAGCTCTGAGAAGGATTAGCTGAGGCCTCCATTGCCACCTCCCCACAGTCCAACTGCTCCCTTTACCTAATCCTGCTTCCCTTCTTCACGGGTGTGACTCCCCTGTCCACTTTCCGCAGGCAAGTCCCCATCCCAGAGTCTGTTTCCAAGGAACACGACCTAGGAGAGTGGATACCAAGAGTGGACCCTGGAATCAGACTCTAACCCGTGCTTTGGAGCTGGCTCACCCATTGGCTGCCTGGCAGTCAGAGCTCCATGGTGGGAGGAAGGTGGAATAGTAATTTCTCTTGGAAGGCTGTAGCAGCACAATTGTTAACCTTCCCACCAGAGGTGATCTGGGGTGGGGTACTGGTGGAGGGGTGTGTGTGATAGCCTGGGAGTTTGAGAGGTTCAGAAGAAATCATATCAGAACCAGGCCCAATACACATGGAGACAGAGACAAGTCTGATTCAACTCAATCCCCAGCACAGGACCCACCCAGGGAATGTGGCTCAGACATTTATGCTAAGAAGTACTCCCCTTTTCAGGCTCAGTCTCCTTACTTGCAAAAACGGAATCCCTTCCAAACCTGAAATTCCCTAAGTCTAAGGATGAAGAGATGGATGAGATAGACAGATGGATTTGATGGACTGAGAATAATAACCCTGAGGTGAGGTGGGCACTGCTCACTCCTGCCCAGGGCAGACTAGTGGCAGAGGAGGCCTGGGCTCCAGCCATGAGCCCACCAGCCCATTCTGTCCAGCACCCACCGAAAACTCTTCTGCTGCAGACTCCCAGCAGTTGGTACTGGGGCCAGCACATAACAGATGCTCAGGGGATGTGGCTAAATGTCTTTACTGATTACAAGGCACGTTCTCATCCATCATCATCACCCAAGACTCTCAAGAGCACCATGCAATGCATGAAGACTATTTCCCCCATTTTACAAATGAGGAGCCTGAGGCTCTGGCAGCTCAGTGGCTTGCCCCAGGTCATGTGGCTAAAAGAGAGACAGAGCCAGGATTCAAACCCTGGCTTTCATTCCTTTGCTCCTGACCACACCTGAGGCCCACCTAGATGGAGAAGAGGTGTGTGGACGTTGCTGCGTTCTCCAGGGGAGACAAGCCAAGGAAGCATCTGTGCATCTGTCCCTGCCCAGTGGGTCTCTATTTGGCTCACTGTGTCCTCACCCAAACCAGCTTCTACACCCCTGCCCCCACCACCATCCAGGCCTTTCCTGGGCCCTTCCTGCCCACAGTGCCCCTCCTCATACACCCAACCCCTCTCACTCCAGGTTCCACTGGAATCTGGCCTCTCCACTGACTGCCTCCTAGATTCCTGCCTCCTTCCCTAACCTTGGCCTCTAGCTTCTGACAGGCTGGGGTCTCGGGCCTGGATGAAATGACCTCTGCAGGGCCCATACTCCCTGGGTGTATATTTTGGGGAGCTCTTCTCATATTTCATCAAGGCATTAGGCCTCCAGGAAAGACTGGTAGCTTCTTGCACATAGAGCGGGGTTGAGATTGAGGAGGTATGCTGTGAACTGAATGTGCCCCCTTCCCAAAATTGGAATGTTAAAGCCCTAACCCCCAATGTGATGCTATTCAGAGATGAGGCCGTTGGAGATCAGGGTTAGACAAGGTCATGAGGGTGGAGCCTCATGGTGGGGTTAATGGAGATCTCTCTCTCTCTCTCTCTCTCTGTGTGTGTGTGTGTGTGTGTGTGTGTGTGTGTGTGTGTATGTCTCTCTCTGACTCTCTCTGCCATGTGAGGACAAAGCGAGAAGGTGGCCATCTGCAAGCCAGGAAGAGAGCTCTCACCAAGAACCAAATTAGCCAGCACCTTGACCTTGGATTTCTAGCCTCCAGAACTGTGAGAAATAAACGTCTGTTGTTTAAGCTGCCCAGTCTATGGTACTTCGTTATGGCAGCCCAAGCAGAATAACACAAGCTGCCTTTCATTCTCCAATGAGGCCTAACCCAGTACTGTGCACACGGCTGATCTAGACTTTGTTCAACACCACGTCCCTGCACCAGCCTGGTGGGAAGTCTCAGGACAGGGAGGTGCAGTGAGGGGATGGTGGGTGAAGAGGAGGTGGGATCAGACAGAGGCTGCCTAGACACAGCCTCCTGGCAGACTCACCGAGAGCCCTGGGAACAGCTGGCCGTGCCTCCCCAGCACACCCTGCACCTGCCCCTGTCTGGCCACCTCCCAGGCTGACAGGCGCCCAGCCCGACAGCCAGCTCTTCCCTCAGACACTTGACAAGGTGGGGACCACTTCCCTTGCCCTCCCAGGACAGCCTGATGGCAACTGCCAGCGCCCAGGGAGCCAGAACGCTACCCACCTGGACCCCAAAGGCTCAGTCTGATCTCAGCCTCCTCCAAAATCAGAGCCTCAGCAGAGTCAGAGGAAAACTGAGTTTCCCTGCCAGCTGGGCACGTGACAGCAGATGACCCAAAACCTAGGAAAAGGGTGTGATTGGGCCGTGAGGAACCACAGACCAGCTCTCTCTCTTCCATCCACATCTCCCATAAGCAAACTGGAGAAAGGCCCATGCAGGTCCATGGGAAGAGACCAAGGAAAGACATGAATGAGACAGGGATGAGGAGAACAATGTGAAAAAATATGTTCATTGTCACTCATATGTTGTGTGCTTTGGTAGCCTCGTTCCAAGAAAATCAATTTTTTGGCTTGCCCCTCATCTTTCTAGATTTGCATGGGGTCTTTTAAAGAGAAGTTCACATGGAAAGAAAAGTCAGCTTTGCAGCCATGAAGCTGTGACCACTTTTATTTAGCTGATGGAGATTTACATGGTGAGGAAGACAGGGCAGTTTCCCAGTGGAACCCCAAATTTGGCTTCACAAATGTAATCTTATTTAACTTTTTTCCTAGTCTAATGTAGTTTTTTTAATTGAGATATAATTAATGTATAACATTGTGTAAGTTTAGGGCGTGTGACCAGGTGACAATGCATGTCAGTACTATAATGCAATCACCACCAGTGTTGCGAACACCTTCACACGCTAATTAACTCGAATTTGCTTGGCCTTTCTCAGGATATGGGCTTCTAGACTAGCCCTCATTTTTAAATTTTTTTCTTTTGAGCAAATACCATGCCAGTACTTCTGTCAGACAAAAGTTCACATGAAGATGGGAGGGTTAGTGGCTGAAAGATAAAGATAACACAGGAGGTGGGGGAGTCCAATCCTCTCCCAACCAGGATTCGTTACACATCTTAAGTTGAGACGCGTTCTTCCAGAATTCTTTGCTTTGACGTGGGTGTTTAAACCAATTCCACTCTCGTGACCTACTCCCCTCCCAAAGGCCGCACTGCCGAACACCACTGTATTGGGGGTTAGGGATTCAACATATGAGTTTTGGGGTGACACAAACATCCAGCCTCTGGCAGTAGCCAAGACTCTGAAGAAGGGGTGCAGGTCACCACAACAGCAAGGCCGAGGGAGTACAGTGTGGCCTTTTGAGCCAGACTGTCCTGAGACTTGGAGACTGCCGGGTAGTGGCGGGTGGACAGACAGTCCTGGGTTCAAATTCCCACTCTACACCTATTGTCCATGGGATCTGGACAAGCCACATAATCTCTCTGAGCCTCGGTTTCCTCAGTTGAAGAATGGAGTGTTTGTGAGGATAAGATGACTATTCTGCTTGCGGTGCCAAGCCAGGGACACGTTTCGAGTCAATTCAAGGCTCCCTCCTTGCTGCAAAAACTGACCTCTAGGGAAAAAAAAAATTCTGTCTTGTCTAGCCATTACAGAATATTGCCTTCTCTCATAACCTGATGTGATACGGAAACATCCAATGAAGAAGCCAACAGGTATTGAAATATCAATTACAAGATAATTGTTGGGCTTCCCTGGTGGCGCAGTGGTTGAGGGTCCACCTGCCGATGCGTCCCCCAAGTCTAAGACGCTTTGACTCTGGAATTCGGTAAAGCTCACTTGTTCGTTTACTCAGTCAGTGCTTACTGAGCGCTTACAGTGTGCCAGGATCAAGCTGAGTGGAGAGGATTCAGAAATGGCAAAGATAGCATGATCCTTGCCCTCCCAGAACTTGTTCTACTACAGGGGTTCTCAGCCTTGGCACGATGGACATTTTGGGTCAGATCCTTCTCTGTTGTGGGGGCGTCTTGTGCACTCTAGGTTGGTCAGCAGCATCCCTGGCCTCTACCCACTGGATGACAATAACATCCCCAGTTGTGACAACTAAAAAAGTCTCCAAACATTGCCAAATGTCCCCCAGGCGTCAAAATTCCCCCTCCCCCCCAACAGTTGCAAAACACTGTTGTGATGGGAGAGGCAGCACAGTGGAAAGAGTACAAGCTTTGGAGCTAGATGAGCCTGGGTTCTCCCACCTTATTTGCTGTATGACCTTAGGGGAATTACCTACTTCTCTGAACCATAGTTTCCTTATTAGCAAATCATGGGTAGCAATCATACTTTTGTAAGGTTATTAGGAGAACTAAAGATCAAACGTGTGAAGTACTATGGCAGACATTGTTGACAGCCACCCAAAAGCCATCCTCTCCACTCCAGTTCTTCTTGCTAAAAGAACCCCAGTACTACTTAGGGGTTCTTATCTCAGGAAAGTTGGCTCAGTCCTGTCCTTTCTGGGGAGTGGTCATGTGACCCAGGACTAGCCAATGAAATATAAGGGGCATCTGAGGGAGGAGGTCCTCTGGGACAGACCCCTCTGATAAGAAAGAGGTTGATAAAGAGTGTGGTGATTTTAAAATATGTGCACAAATTCTTTGATACTCCTCCCTTCAAAAGGTAGAAACTAACTGCCTTCCTTTTGAAGGGAAGGCTAAATTTACTGACTCACTTCTAATGAACAGAAAGTAAGAGAAGTGACAATGTGTGACTTCCCAAATTAGAACATGAAAGGCATTGCTGCTTCCTCTTTGGGCTCAGTCTCAGATGGCCCTGGGGGACACAGCAGCCATGTTGTGAGAACACTCAAGCAACCCCATGGAGAGTCCCAAATGGAGACAAGTGAAGGCCTCCAACTGACAGCCAACCCAACTTGCCAGCCATGTGTGGAAGCCATCTTGGAATGGATCCTCCAGCCCTGGTCAAGCCTTCAGAACACTGCAGTCCCAGCCAACATCTTGACTGAAACCTCACAAGACACCCTGAAGTAGAACCACCCAGGTGAAGTACTCCTGAATTCCTGGACATTGATGATAAATGTTTATTGTTTTAAGCTTCAAAATTTTGGAGTAATTTGTTATGCAGCAATGGATAACTAATACAAGGAGAAATTACGTGAACACTCACATGCTCCATCACCTCCCTATCCTGCCTTTGGATCTGGTCAGATGAGGACATGAGGTTAGAGCCGTGGCAGCCATCTTGGAACCAGGAGAGGGAGGCCAGGAGAGTCCCCAGGATGCTAACCAGAGCCAAAAACCATCCCCAAAGCCCCAATTCCAGACATCTTGTTACAGGAGAAAAATATCCCCTATTCACTTAAATCAGGGTTTCCTGGTACCTATAGTTTCATGCCTTGAATACAGCAAGTTATCTATGATGCTATGTTTACTGTAACTTCTCAAGTCTCCTCCCATGAATTCCAACCCCTCTCAACTCCACACCAGGTGCACCCACATCCTGAACAGGAGGGACTGGGGATGACGAGAGGTGGAGGGCAGGGAAGTAAGAAGCTTTGAAGCTGTCACCTTTCACGCTTTATTCTGAGATCTGATATTCCTGACAGGCCAGGATAGACTCCCCTGCTCTTGGTCATCTTGGACTGCCATAACAAAATATCATAGACTTGGTGGCTTAACCAACAGATATTTATTTTCTCACAGTTCTGGAGGCTGGAAGTCTGAGATCAGGGTGCCAGCATGGTCAGGTTCTGGTAAGAGTTCTATTCCTGGCTTGCAGACATCTGCCTTTTTGCTGTGTTTTCACATGGTGGACAGAAAGAAAGCTCTGGTGTCTCTTTCTCTTCTTATAAGGGCACTAATCCCATCATGAGGGTCCCACCCTCATGACCTCATCTAAACCTAACCACCTCCCAAAAGCCCCATCTCCAAATACCTTCACATTGGTAGTTAGGGCTTTGGGGGGACATGACAAATCACAGAAACCTCAATTTTCTCTTCTCTATACTAGAAAGGAAAACAACAATGGAATTCCCTTTCCTATCCATCATCGTATTTACGGAGGGCTATAGCAGTTCTAAAATTTAGAGGCATATTTGTTTAACAGGAGTACTGGACCTCAATTATCCAGGTAGAAAGCAACAAAAGCAAAGCAAAACCATTATGTTCATGTTTAAAAGATTTCAGGCAAGGGATGGGGGAAGAATGGCAGAGTTAAAGTTTTCTGTATATTTATTTTGATTCTATTTTAATATCTGGTCTCCTTCTAGTAATTAATCAAGCTTGAGCTCTGGGGCCCAACAGTCTGGGTTCAAAACTGGGTCAGCGCCCCACTCACTGGTGGTGACCCTGAGTTACTTCACCTACAATACTGATATAGGTTCAAGGAGGTAACATATATAAAGTGCTTAGGATGGTGTTTGGAAGACTGTAAACATTCAATCTCATGGTAGCTATTTATTATTGTTGTTGTTACTACCAGCATTTTTATTATTACTAAGGAAAGAGGGAGGCCAGCAGCCAGACCATGGATTGTGGACCCTCCAGGGAGTAGCCCAGAGAACTGGCAGAAAATTCACAGAACTGGGAAGCTGTGAAGTAGCTCTAGATGCTGGGCCTGTAACCTTTTGAAACTCAGTTATCAGTTGCCTCATCTATAAAATGCGAGTAGGGATTTGCATCTTAGAGGATCACAAAGAAGGTGCAGGAAGCTTGAAACAGTGTCCTGGACACACACACAATTACCTTCCCAGGCTCTGACACCACTGGGATTATGAGCTGGAGTTTCAGGTATGAGAACACATGTCCAGGCTTTTCAGGACAATGAAGACTGTCTTCAGTGGAAAGATGAAAAAGCTGGCTAAGAAATATTCCTAATACATAAAAATTATATGAAATTCAAATCTCACTGTCCATAACTAGGCCCATTCGTTTACGTGTTATCTATGGCTGCTTTCATACTACAACAGCAGAGCTGAGCAGTTGCTACAGAGACTGTAAGGCCACAAGGCTAAAATATTCACTATCTGGCTATTTATAGGAAAAGATCCCTGGTCTAAGCCAGAAGTTCTCAAACTTAGTATCTATCAGAGTCACCTGGAAGGCTTATTCAACCATAAATTGTGGGTCCCACCCCAGAGTTTCTCATTCAGCATGTTGGAGGGTGGAAGTGTGGGGAAAGGGCCTAGAATTTGTATTTTTAACTAGCTCCCAGGTGATGCTAATGAGGCTGGACTGGGAACCACGTTTTGAAAACCACTGATCCAAGCCCATCATGGTAATTCTACTTCCCTTGCCAGTGACTGGCTTAAAAAAGGGCATGTGATGCAGTTCTGACCAATGAGATTCAAGGGGATGTCAGCTGTGGGGGCTCTGGGGAAGTGATCATAAAAGGGATAAATGGAAGGGCTGGGCTCTCTTCTCCCCTTTCTGTATCATCTTGAGACCATGAGGGGCACCCCTGAGGACAAGAGCCTTGTGCTGTGGAGGGCAAAAGAGCAGAATGGTGGAAAGAGACTAGATCAGCCATTACACAACAAAATGCTTGAATGAACCAATCACAGGGTCACCTACTATGAGGCAATAACTGCACTGTTGCCCAAGCCACTTCCAGTTGGGTTCTCAGTGATTCAGAGCCAAACGCGTCCTACGTGGTCCCACTCTGCACAGCCACGTGGCAGGTTCCAGCTCCATCCCTCACCACTGGGAGACACCACAAATCCCAGGCTATGAGGGTTGGAGTAAGGCATGTGGGCTGCACTCCACACCACCCTACAGGGGTTAGGGCAGGTCTGGTATAGGAGAAAGAGCATTATTTGGGGGCCATAAAACCCCACGTTGGAGCCTTAATTTCACCACTCAGTGGCTATGTGACCAGAACACTGTTCACCCCATACTCCAGGATGTGATTTATCCCTGCCCATGGTTTAGTGGAGCAGCTCTGTCTGCGGATCTGGGCAGGTTACTTTCCTCTCTGGACCATTATTAACCATTAGAAGTGGCATTTGGTGACCACTCACCAGGTCCCAGGCACCGTGCGAAGTCCTTCACCTCTATGAGCTCATTTCATTGCCACGTGACCCTAAGAGGTGCAACTATCGTTCCCCCGACTTTACAGCTCAAGAAACTATGGCTCTAGGAGTGCAGAGAGGATCCCGACTCAGATCCGTCTGGCTCACGAACCCACATATTTGAGATCCACATTGTAAGGCCAGGTTAAATGGCAGAATGTTTGCTGAGGGCCTCAGCACATGTCAGAGGCTCGGGAAACATCACTGCATCTGAGTATCTAACATGCTCATTCCTCTCTCATCTGCCACCGCTCAGTCGAGAAACGGGGGCGGAATGTTGACCCCACTCTCAGACGCTGGCCAGCTCTGGCCAGTGAAGCTGACATGAGCGTCAGGAGAAATACTGGAGATGACACGAGACGTGGACAAGGAGCCCCGCCGCCCTGAGAACCACGGCGGGGGCTGCAGCGTGACTGCCTGTGCCAGGCCTACCCAGCATCTCATCCACCGGCTCGGGTTCCCGGCCACAACCTGACCTTACCTGCCTGTTTCCGTGCCTGGCTGAGCATCCCCCGCCACCCCCTCTGGCATCCAGGTGTCTAATCAGCCCTGTTGAGTTCCCCCCAGAGAGCCGGCTGTTTGCCTTGTCCCTCTGGAGGGCAGGCGGAGGCAGAGGAATGGGCAGCAATTCTGGGGCCGTCACAACTCCTGGCTGAAACCAAACATGACAGATTTACCATTGGGCAGGCTGTTCCATTTATTATTTAACGCTTGCAATAAATATTTGCATGACCCAGCGCTGGAGGGAATGCTCTGTGATAACTCACTGAGTTTCCCTGCCAAACACCACCGCAATCAGATTCCAAAGCCGCAGCAGAAACTATTTTATGCTCTTCTAAAGAGGTGGGCAATGGCCCTCTGGTAGAAAACATTCTCTCGTCCATCTCCAAAGATGGAAGAGGGGGCAGGGAGACTAAGTTCCAAGAAGCAACTAGAGGAGGAAGAGGATGAAGATGATACCTAACATGCACTCAGTGCCTGTTGTGTGCCAGGCTCTGTGTGGAGAGCTTCGTTCATTTGTTCAACATGGATCTTGAGGGCAGAGCTGCCAGGTTTAGCAAATAAAATACAGGACACCCAGTTAAAGCGGAAATTCAGGTAACAATGAATACGTTTTAGTACAGTATGTCCCATGCAATGCTAGAAAATTATTCGATGTTTACCTAAAATTCAGACTTAACTGGGAACCCCGTTTTTCTCTGGTAACCCTAACTGAGGTTATGCCCAACTGTGACCAAATAGCAAAGGGGATTTATTTTCAACTGGTGGGTCAGGGAAGGGCCCTATAAGAAGGTGACACTTGAGCAGAGATGTCAAGGAAGGAGACATCCATGACCAGAGGGGAATAGAGTTCCAAGAGGAGAGAAAAGCCCATGCAAATTACCTGGGGTTGGAAAGAATGTGTGCATTTGTGGAGCAGAGGGAGGCCACAGGAGTGGGGCTGAGTGAAAGAGGGGGAGTGACAGGTGGACCACACATGGCCTGTGGTGACGATAAAGAATCTGGATGTTATTCTAAGGCAAAAAGAAGCCACTGGAGGGCTTTTCTGCTGGAAGTGGCCAGATTGGGGTCCGACTCCTGCTGCCTTGATTTCTGAATCCAGCTGTGACACAGAGGACCTGACATTGGCAGGAAAAGAAAAGGAACAAGAAAAGGAAAAATTGCTTTAAAGGAGAGCTGGTCAGGTCTTGCAGGAAATGTTCACACAGTAACAAACCAGCCGCTTCAACAGAAACCTCTGTGTTTTCCCAAAGATTTTCCCCCAGCCAGGCAGCCGCGGGGAGGGGGACGCCAGCCATGACAACGCTATCAATTTCCATTTTGCTTTTGCCAAATACAGAAAAGGACATTTCAAAGACTTTTAAAAATAACTTCCAAACTACTCAAGGTTGGGAAGAAAAGAGGGAGAAGAATTATAGTCGGCCTGCTCTAGAGTAGAGATAATGACAGTAAGTACACATAAAACAACTGCATTTCTACACATTACATCATCTCCTACTTAGCCCTATGAAGCAAGGAGGGTGGATGGTGGTAACCCCAATTCACAGAGAAGGAAACTGAGACCTAGAAAAATAGGGTCCAAGAGCTAGGAAAGGACCAGGCAGGGTTTGGAGCTACGCTTATCTGGCCCTAAAGCCTGGACTCCCCAAAGCACTCTGGAGACTTGCTATGGGCTGAATTGTGTCTCTCCCCACCCCTCGCCCCCCCCTCCCCAAATTTCATATGCTGAAGCTCTAACCTCAATGCAACTGTATCTGGAGAAAAGGTATTTAGGAGGTAATTAAGTTTAAATGAGGTCATAAAGGTGGGGCCCTAATTGGATGGGACTGTGTCCTTATAAAAAGAGGAAACACACACACACACACACACGCACGCACGCACGCACGCACACACACACACGCACGCACACACACACTACCAGCCCAGCTATGTGGAGCAAGATGCCTGCCCCCACTTCCACATCAGCCTTCCCAGCTGACATCCAAAGCAGCCTCCCACCTGGCAAGCCTGTCCCTTCTGCCCTTCTTCCCCAGGACTCACATGCCTCAGTGGATGTCAAACAGTAAGCCGGGCAGTACGAGGACTCCTCCTCTGGAGAGGAACATGGGGGCAGAGTGGGAGGAACACACCTTTAGTGTTAGAAAACCTGAGTTTGAATCTCAGCTCTACCACTACCTAATAGGGTGGCCTTAAGCAAGGAACTGAACCTGTTTCCTCTTCTGAGGAATGGGGATAATACAATCTACCCCACTGGGATCACTGTGGAATTAAATAAAGATGCTAGATTTAGAAAAACCAACACAGTGCCTGGCACAGAGTCAGCAGCTGGTTACTAATCATAATTACAATAATGATAACACTCAAATCATGGGATTCAATGTCCATTCAACAAATTTTTATTGAGCACCTGCTATGTGCTAGGCACTTGGGGATACAACAGAACACAAGACACACCACTCCATCATATGAAATTTATAATGGAAGAAACAGACTTATGATATAATGAAAGAAACATATTTGTAAAAATTCAAGTATAAAAAGTATTAAAAGAGTTGAAGAGTGCAGTAAAGGAAGAAAGGTTTCTGTGAGATAATCACCTACTTCAGTATCAGAGACGGCCTCAAAGGATATGTTGGCTGAGGCGTGGGGGTGTGAAGGAGTCAACCAAGCAAAGACCAGGAGGGACAAGAATTCCCAGTACAGAGAGAGCAGCACGTGCGAAGTCAGAAAGACTGGGCTTGTACTGGGGGCACGGAGGGGGGATGGGGGAGGGGAAAGGCCGAGGATGGGTGACGGAAGGCCAGTTCAGCTGAAGGAAGCAAGGAAGAGAGAGGCAGTTATAGAAGTCAGCCAGGATCAGGCTGTGCATCATCCATCTCTAAGTTATTCTGAAATCAAAGAGGAGGCACTCAAGCTAACACAGCACATTGGCTGGCACAGAATAAGCTCCAAAAATATGAGTTCCCTTCCCTACCCTGGAACAGCCAAAATAAATAAAAATGGCTCCTGTTTTGAATTTCTGGACTTGATTTTGTCTCGCAACTGTTTCTTTTAAAAATGTCCATAGGCTTCTCTGGTGGCGCAGTGGTTGAGAGTCCGTCTGCCGACGCAGGGGACACGGGTTCGTGCCCCGGTCCACGAAGATCCCACATGCCGCGGAGCGGCTGGGCCCGTGAGCCGTGGCCGCTGAGACTGCGCGTCAGGAGCCTGTGCTCCGCTACCGGAGAGGCCACAACAGTGAGAGGCCCGTGTACCGCAAACAAACAAACAAAAAAAAATGTCCATGGACCAACAGGGTGAGGTGGGGAAAGGGATGTGAGGGAACAAGTTCAAAATCAAACAAGCCAAAAACTCCTGGCTGGAAACCTTCTCTCTAGATCGTTGCAGGAATGGCCACACTGGTGGGACCATGGGAGATAGAAAAGAAGTTGGCAGAGCCTGGAATTCTTTCTCCAACCAAGACCCAGATGCCAGGCAGGTAGTGAAGCTGCCCCTACCCCATCTCCACCCCCATGGCCTGTCTGAGGACAGAGTCTGCCAACCCCCTCCTAACACCAGACCGACCCCTCACAGGCACTCTAAGCTGAAGGCATTGGCCTGGGCCACTGTGATGCCAGGAAAGCAAAATGTATTGTTGGCAAAGAGCTCAAGACAGACAAACAAACAAAAACTGGCAGTTGGTCACGACAGAGCCACAGTCTGAGTCTATGACAAGTCATCCAGCTTCAAGTTTGGTGTGATGCAGGCCCTTCTTGGACTTTTAAAATTCATGACATTTTGTTTATTCATTCACCACCCACATCGAACTTATAGTAGACTCCAAGAAATATATATGACAAAATTATAGAATATAAATTTAAACTTGGGACTAGAGAAAAATAATTTAGAATAAGAGAGAAAGACAGGAATAGAGCAGGATGGAAGGTAAAGATACACAGGCCAGAAGGTCAGTTCCTAAACTGGATCTGAAAATGTGGCTCTGAGGTCCCCAGTGGCCAAGTCAGAAAGGGCAGTAGAAGCTGTTCTCGTGGTACACAAGAAGAAAGACGCTGGACTTTCCAGGACCAGCACTGTCCTGCCATGTGACCCCAGATAAGTGACTTAACTTCTACTTGGACTCAGTTTCCCCATCTCCAAAAATGGATAAGAAACTATTGAATCTATGTGAGTCCTTCTTTAGATGATTAAAAAAAAAAAAAACATGCTGTAATAAAAACCAAGAATGGCTGATCTTCCAGCCTAGACTCATAAATAAGAATCACAAACTCAAACATCTATAAGGACCAGTTAGCAGCAGAAATGAGGGAGAGGCAGTCTGGGCATAATACAATAGGGAGTGGAGGAACTGTTGTGAACTGGGCAGCCCATACTCTTCTAAAGGAGGCAGCTGCTTCTCACCTCCAGCTGATCATTGCCCTGCAAGAGCGTGGGTCCATCTTCTGATTTTTTTTTTTTTTTTGCAGTACGCGGGCCTCTCACTGCTGTGGCCTCTCCCGTTGCAGAGCACAGGCTCCAGACGAGCAGGCTCAGAGGCCATGGCTCATGGGCCCAGCCGCTCCGCAGCATGTGGGATCTTCCCGGACCGGGGCACGAACCCGTGTCCCCTGCATTGGCAGGCGGACTCTCAACCACTGTGCCACCAGGGAAGCCCCATCTTCTGATTTTTAAGAGGAGCTCAAAATTGGGATTTTTAACGTAAACTCTTCTAACTTCTAAATGTTTGCTTTTAATTCAAGTTTACTTAAAACAAAGCACAGGTCAAACATAGCCCCACCTGAAGGCCAATTCCAGAAAGAAATGGTAAATCCCTTTTGTGTTACAAATGGCTTTTTCTATCTTCAGGGTAAGTTGCAGTCCCCAGCCCTTATCTTCCCCCAGCTGAGCATCTCAAAGAAGCATTTCCCAACAAAAGTGTGATTCTTTTTGAATCCCATCCTACACACACTGTTGAATCCCTACTGTATTTTAGGAACAGGGAAGGATACACCAGTGATAAACAAGTCTCCACTACATAGCCAGATGGGCCTGGCTGTGTACTCCATCAAGACACTAGACAGCTCCCAGAAAAGTTGTCAGGTTTGGTGATGTCTACAGAAATCAGCCGTTTCACCATCAACTTCAAAACGTACTGCTAGATTTTTCTACTAGAAACCAGAAAACACCCATTCCTCTAAGTGCATTTTCCTCTGTCCAGCCCCCTGGATGAGGTTTTCTTCATGGAGCCCTGGCACTCTGTTCAGTCCCAATTCAGTTCAACAAGCACTTGCCCATTGGATACAGGTACCTTTCTAAGAACTGGAGGCATCAATATCAACAATATGACTCCACTGGTCCACATTCCAAGTAAGTCTGAGATATGAGAAGCAACTAAACTTATCCTAGAGAGTATTTTAACTCACAGAGAGCTAAGTGATACAATGGAAAGTAAGTTACCTTGACCTGGGTTTGAGTTAGAATTCTCCCACCCACAAGCTATGTTATCTTGGGCAACACACCTACCCCTTCTGTGGCTAGTGCCTCAACTATTTTTTTTAAAAAACGGAGATATAACACCAACTAGCTTACAGTTTGTTGGAAACAGGACTGGCCCATACTGCTGCAAAGGTTATGCACTGCAAAATTCCAAGGACTGCTGTTCACCCAGGAGTTGTGCAGTACCGGATATGAAGAGCTGTATACAGCTGTATACGAGCCTGGTTGGAATGAGTAAATACTACATATGAAAGAAACAAGCAGAGTGTCCAGCACATTGTAGGGGCTCAACAAATGAAACTGTGGCTAGTACAAAAACCAACTGGAGGGACTTCCCTGGTGGCGCAGTGGTTAGGAGTCCGTCTGCCAATGCAGGGAACACAGGTTCAACCCCTGGTCTGGGAAAATCCCACATGCCGCGGAGCAACTAAGCCTGTGAGCCACAACTACTGAGCCTGCACTCTAGAGCCCGCGCACCACAACTACTGAGCCTGCGCTCTAGAGCCCGCGCACCTCAACTACTGAGCCTGCGCTCTAGAGCCCGCGCACCACAACTACTGAGCCTGCGCTCTAGAGCCCGTGCACCACAACTACTGAGCCGGCGCGCCTAGAGCCCGCGCTCCACAACAAGAGAAGCCACTGAAATGAGAAGCCCACGCACCGCCAACAAAGAGTAGCCCCCGCTCGCCGCAACTAGAGAATGCCCGTGCACAGCAACGAAGAACCAACACAGCCAAAAATACACCAAATTAAAAAATAAAAACTGGAAAATAAACCCTACTTTTCTTAACTTCTCTTTTCCACCATCTTTTCAACAACAACCTCACTGCATAAATGGAAGCACTCCTGAACAATCAGGGTCCCTCAGACTCAGGCTGAGCCCTTCTCATCCATCAGGCAACGACTGCACTGTGCTTCCTCCTCCAAGGAAATATACATACCAGTCCTGGAGCCTTGATTTATGCTGCTGCCATTCCTGTCCGTCTGCCGTCCTTCCTTCCCCTCCTGGCCCAGCCTGCATTCAGGCTGCTAACTGCAGCTCAGGGCCCACATTCTTGCTTGGTTCAGAGTGATTCTCCAGGACATGTGCTCAGAGTCCTCACCCCTGGGATTTTCTTTTCCTTTTAAGCTTTGAATTGATTGTCTCAAATGTTTAAAAATAGCTGGCATCTCACTCTCACCTGCTGATTTTGGAGGTGGTATTGGCCAGGTCGCTTTCCATTGCAAAGCAACAGAAAAGCAGCTGGAATCAGTTCAGCGAACAGTGAATTCATTCTTTGACACGTCTGAAGAGTCCAGGGGTTCAGGTACAGTAGGACTCAGGGGTCCAAAACGATACTATGGGATCAACGTCTCCATCTCTTGATTCTGCTCTCCTCTCTGGTGGAGCCATGTGGCGGCTTCTGGGGACTCTGGGTGTTAAAAGCTGAAGAGAAACTTCCAGCCAGAATAAGAAGCAAAAGACAGTACGGGTAAGTGAAGCAGGCTGAGTAAAGACTCCAGGAGTGCAAACTTCAGTTCCTGCCCCCATTTCGCTTCATTCAGCCACCTCAGCCCTGCAGGGAGATTGTTTCTTCTGCTCAGCATCCAGCGTGTTGGAGGAGGTCATAGAGAGGATGTGACCTCTGGGTGACCCGCGAGCTGGCCCCGGGCAATAGAGGCTCCTCACCGCACTCCTGTCCTTGGAATGTGCTGTTCCTGCACTAGGAGCCATTTCAAGGACGTAGCCTTGAGAAAGGCGTCGTGGAGACCATCTGGCCGGGATACGTGACTGAACCCCGTCAAGGCCTCTCTAAACTTTGAAGATTCTGTCAGACGCGTACAGAGACCACCTCATCTTGCGGCATCCGAGACAAGCCTCGTTTGTATAATAAATTCTCTTGCTTGTGAAAACCGCCACCTACCACCTACCAATGCGGAGCGGCTGCCGCTTTCCGCAGTCTCTCCTGGCCCTGCGTGTCCCGGGCCAGTTCCGAATTTCACCCAGGAAGCTCCAAAGTTTGGGGCCTACACAGCGGAAGCCTACACAGCGGAAACCTAAGGTCTACCTCCCTCCCCGAGCTGAGGCAGAAGTCCCGCCTCTTCCTGTTCCCAAGGCCCTCCCACCTAGCCCTAGACCGGAAGCTGCAAGCCCTCCGGTCATTGGTGGAGCATATTTGACTGTCAGAACCTGCAACCAGTGAAGGATCAAGTTGGTTCCAGCATCAGCCCTACCAACTTCTGAAGGACTATTTCATCTCTCAAGTGTCTCTCACTGCTTCTTATTGTAGGTGTAAGAAGCCCAACTTATTGGTAAGATGCTGAACAGTCTCTAATTATTACTATTATTATTAAATACAATAATATTATTATTAGATATTAGATATAATACTAATAGTAAATTATTAGATTATTATTAGACATAATGGCATATTATTGTTAATACTATTATTAGATATAATAATAATATTATTGTGGTTACCAGGGGCTGGGAGGTTGTGGAAATGGGGAGAAGTTGGTCAAGGAGGTAAGTTATAAGATGAATATATTCTGGGGATCTAATGTACAGCATGGTGATTAGAGTTAATAATACTGTATTACATACTGGAAAGTTGCTAAGAGAGTAGATCTTAAACAGCCTTACCACAAAAAAGAAATGGTAATTATGTGATGTGATAGAGGTGTTAGCTAACAATATGGTGGTAATCATTTTGCAGTATACAAAAATATTAAATTACCTTGCTGTATACCTTAAACTTACACAATGTTATATGTCAATTATATCTCAATAAAAATTATTAGTAGTTGTAGATATAATAATAACATTATTGTTGTTGCTATTATTATTAGAAGGAGGATGAGGAGGTGGGGAGGAAAAGGGAAGAGGAGAAAGAAGGAGAAGTGACATTTATGTAGCATTTAATACCTCCCAGGCGTTATTCCAAGCACTTTGCATGTATCTCTTATTCCTTACAACCACCCTATGAGGCAGGTATTCTCATTTATCTCATTTTACAGTCTGGCTGTCTCACACCTAAGCCATGAGCCAGGATTTGAACCTGGGTGGTCTGGCTCCAGAGGCCGCACCCAACACCATTAGACTATAATCAAAGGAAGAGTGGCATGTACAAGCGTAACTGAAAACAAGCACTTGAATTTCAACATACTCACTCTTCGTCTCTGCCTCTGTCAGTTTTTTCCTTCTCCCAGCAGATGAGCTTCCCTCCTGCTGGCAGAGATGAGGCTCCCGACAGACCCTAGCCTCATGTCTCACAGCCTCCACCCGACAGAAGGACAGACTGACACTCTCTCCCTTTCCAAGTTCAAAATCCCAGGGAAGGGCCCTGACTGGCCCAGCTTGGGTCACGTGCCAAACTCTGGGCCAGTCACCTGTGGCCAGGGGACACTTGTGTCAAATCAGTCAATGGTAGGTGGAGGCAGGACCCCACTAGGGTTTCAAAATGTCAGGGATGGGAAAGAAGGTAAAAGTCGTCCTCATGAGAAGGGAGGCCTGCTGGGGACATTAGCATTTATTTCATCCTGAGAGCAAGGGAAGTTTGCCCAGAAGCCTCACTGGGAAGAAGCCAGTTGGCCAAGGATTGAGGGCCCTTCCAGCTGTGGCCCTTCTGACATCTGGTCCAGATGCTGGCCATCATTCCCTCGAAGTGCACATGCAGCTTTAATGAGGGACTAAAGAGAGCAGTCCTCCCAGACTTCCTTGAAGGGGCATTATCATGCATTACCATCCTGCTCTGCCTGCCTGCATGAAGTATGAAGGGGGTCTTTGAAGACACATCCAGAATGTTTAGCAAATGCTCCAGAACGGCTCATCTGAAAATATTCCAAGTGCTGGACTCATTGTGTAATCTGTTACATTACACAGTTGAAGTTATGGCAGGAGGTGGGCTGTACTGACATTCACTTCCATGTCATCCTGTTCGTCAGTTCTGCTACCTTCCTCCTCCCCCACCTCCTCAATCCTGAGTTACACCTTAAGACTCCCGGGTTGGCGGGGCAAGAAAGCAAGCTCTACAACCAGTCAGAGCTGGGTTTGAATCTTGGATTTACCACTTACCAGCTGGGTGATATTGGGAGAGCTTTTCCACCTCCCTGAACCTCAGTTTTCTCACCTGATGAGTGAAGATACGAATATCTGCTTTGTAAGACAGTTGAGAAATTATAAACAATGTACGGAAAGTTCTATATTAGGCTAGAATGAATGTACTGCAGTGTCAAATAAATCCCCAAACATCAGTAGCTTAGTGCCACAAAGATTCTTTCTCACTCACTCCAAGTTCCCTGCCACATTAGAGGAGCTTTTCTGTGGTGGGACAAAATAAGGCCAAGTCACCAAGGATGCTAACACCAGCAGAGGTGACAGATGGACAGCATCTAGTCCCTGGTCCACGAAGCAACCCCTTTCATTCAACCCCTAAAATTACAGAAGGGATGAATTAGGCCAGATACACACAAACACTTTCTCCCCTAAAGGACTGAAGACCTGAAAAAGGTCATCATAATAAACCAGATAACAACAACCAAATTAGAAAAAGCTATAGCACTCAGTGTTGGTAAGATGACGAGTTTCCTTGTGGATGGCGACAAACCCTTTAAAAAGCAATGAGATGATAAAGGTCAAAAGCTGTAAAAATGCTCACTTATTACCCTTGGAATTCCCACTCCTAAAAATTTAAAGAAATAATTCACCAGTAGCAAAGATTTTTTTGCATAAATATGTTTACTGTTTTTATTATCTGAAAAAACCTGGAGCAGCTTAACTGTCCAACAGTTGGAGTATACAGCCTATAATCATGATTGTTACGAAAACTCAGTGGAGCCACACAGAAAAAGGATTATGATAAATGAAAGAAATCAGGTAAGAACTAGAATATATATTCTGGCTCGAGTAGGAAAACTACTTAGGGACAAGGACTAGAAGAGAGCAAGAAATAATGGCAATACTTACGCGGTGTGGGGAAGACTGCAGGCTGCCCATCAGATTTGGTCCTTCCCTTCCTGCAGGACACACAGCTAACCAGATCTCCCAGCAGCCCTTGCACCTAGGTGGACCCACATGACTGAGTTCAAGTCAGTGGAATGGGAACAGAAGTGAGGTGCCGCTTCCTGTTCTGGCCCATAAAATCCTACCATGCATGCTCCACTGTGCTGTGTCTCCAAGAGGACCTTACAAGCCACATGTTGGAGAGACGGCAGAGACTCTGTGAGCCCCAAACAATTGTGCATAACATAAACCAACCCCTCCCCATTCACCCGAGACCACCCTTCACAGTAACATGAATCAGAAATAAACTTCCATTGTGTATGTGCCATTCGGCTTAGGTCTATTTGTTACAACAGTTTAGCCAACTCTGGTGAATACACTGATAACAATGCCTGGTGGCTAAGAGCTCAGGCTTTGGCGTCAATGATATGCTTTATGATCTGTGTGACTTGGGGAGGTCGCTTAACTGTACTGAGCCTCAGTTTCCTCATCAGTGTGTTTTGAGTATCAAATGAGAAAAATACTATAAAGTCCTTAGTTCTGTGCCTAAGGTGAAGCAGGGGCTCAGCCAATGGTTCCAAGTGTTCTGGAAGCCCAGCACATCCTGCGCTTCCTTGGATTCTGGAGACATTTGCCTAAACTAGAACAAGCTGTGTTTCCAACCCTTGCAAACGAGAGTACTAATACAACACTGCTCCAAACATTAATGTCGTTCTCCCAACTCGTCACTCAGGCAGGGGTGGTCCAGCCTGGGCAAACCCAGGGAGAGACTAGCTCTCCCCTAGGCTTAGGATGGAGCCAGGGGCAGTAACTGACTTAATGTCCTCTGCACCTTAGTGGCAGAACCAGGTCCAGAAACCAGGTTCACCCAAAGCATCCTTTCCCAATATGTGGCCCCATCCCTGGTGCCCACTCAGGTCAGGCTGGGCTGTTTTCTTGGACAGAGAAGTCACAGACCAGCAGTGGGCTGTGCCCAGGCTGAGAACATTTCCCAGACCAGATGGTGTGTCTCTGGCAGGCCTTCAAAGCCAGCAGAGGCCAAGTCATGCCCCAGAGGCCAAAAGGCCCAATATGGTGTGGCCTGGTCCAGAGTCCCAGTGAGCAAGGCATCCCAGTGCCCTCCTTGTTTGCTAGCTAGTCACCACCTGAGGGGCCCAGAGCAACAGGTGGACAAGGCAAGCCCAGGCAGGGGCACTGAGCCGGAAGGGGCTCGTAACCTCAGCTCACATACACACACACACAACCCCATATATAAATGCATGCACACACATCACACACACACACACACACACACACACACACACACACACGTCTCCCAAGTGCAACACCTGCTGACAGCACAGCGGACCATAGGGGCCCAGTGTGGCGTGGGGGAAACCCTGGAGTATGAGCCCACATTTTTTTGCATTGTCAGGGGGATAAAAGAAATTTGACAAAACCCTTGAGTCACATCCCCCATGGGGTCCTGCCTGCCTGCAGACCCCACCAAACCAGCTCCATGCACACGGCCCCTCAGACCCTTCCTCACCGGGCCGCCAAGGATTGACCACTATTCCAGCAATTGCAGAAAGATCTGGATCTGTAGCAGCAGGTCACTGATGGCCTTAGGCCAGGTGTCCTAGAAGCAGAGCCAAAAGCAGGGACTTGGGCAGATATGAGTTTTTAAGGGGGGGCTTTCAGGAGAAGGGAAGTGAGGGCCCCAGGAAGCAGAGGGGAAAGAGCCGAGCAAGAATGTAATATCTTCCCTCAGCCTGATCCCACAGGGAGCTCTGGAGCACAGATTGCACCACCGTGACGCAGGGGCCAGCCAGCCCTACTGCTGTGTCAGTTACTCACTGGGGCAAGGCATCCCCTCCCGGGTAAGGCATCTCGCATCTGGAGAGGGCAGTTCTCCGGAGAAGAGACAGCTGTGAACTCTTAGCAGCCAGCACTCACAGCAGCTGGGGAAAGGTGCCCTGGCCAGGTAAACAGGATCTGGGTAAGACTCCTACAGTGTCTGCACCAGTGTGGACCAATGTAATTGTATGAAGCTCTAAAAGGAAGCGGTGAATTCATCTCTACTCAGGGATGCTTTTCAGAATATTGAACATCTGTCATGGCATGGGCACTGACCAATCAGAACACTGTGACCAACCCCAATGGCTGGCTGTAAAACATGGGCACAGCTACACCAGTGGGTATCAGCTGAATGTCAGCCCCGCCTCTGAGAAGGGATTATACCAGGAAGCAAGCCCTGCAGCCGGTGCTCTGTGAGCACCACTTTCCTGAATCCTCACAACCGCCCTGTAATGCCCCCTTTTCCTCATTTTACTGTGGAACAGCCACAGGCTCAGGGAAGTTAGGCAGCTCGTCCAAAGTCACACAGCCCAGTAAATAACAGGGCCACGACTCGCACTCAGACCTGTCTGCCTCCAGAGCCAGCGAACATTTTCCACTCTGCCTCACTGGCTTGAAAGAGATTTAAAAAGAAGGCAAGCAAAAGGAGCCCTTCTTCAAAGAGACACGAGGGTCCCTCGGTGATGCTGGGATCATGATTTTATCATGTTCAGAGGGGAATGAAAGGGACAGGAAACAAGCGGTGTGTGATCTCCTGTCATGTAGGGAGACGCTCTTTTCAGAGAAATGTGCATTCTGCAGAATCAATATGCTCTGAAGCCTCAGAGAGCCAAGGAAGACAAACAGCCCTGACCCCTGCACGTGAGAGCCCTGTTGCGAGGGATAATAGAAATTAAATGGAGTCATCTGGAGCAAGTAGGATATTAAACATTCAATATTAATGATCCGTTTCAGTCCCAAGGAAGTGAGCCTTGGGCTTTGCCCAGCTGTATGTTCTGTTGTTAAAAAGACAGACTTGTCCTGAGATGGGGAATCCTTGCCCCTCCTGCTAAAGGATGATGACAGAACTGTGTCCCCTATCCTGGAGTCAGCAAAATTTTTCCTTAAAGGACCAGATAGGTAGTAGATATTTTGTGGACTGTGTGATCTGCGTTGCAACTATCCACTCTGCTGTTGTCGCTCAAAAGTAGCCATAGACGATATGCAAATAAGTGGGCGTGGCTATGTTCCAATAAAACTTTATTGACAAAAATGGGCAGCCAGCTGGATGTGACCCACAGGCTATAGTTTGCCAACACCTGCCTATACTATTCTTTGGCTTTTCCAGGTAACTAATGCATGCAGTCTGGATGCTGGGCCATTTCCTGGCCCCAAGACATATCCCTAACTTGGGCTTTTTGTCTCTTGGGGTCATTGGCTATGCTGAAGGTCAGGCAACAGAGGTTAAATGGCACAATATGAATTCATGCCCACAAACTAAACCAGGAAAAACACTACTAGGTTGAGCATACGACACTGCTGCATTTGACCTTTTTTTAAAATAAATGTTTAAACTTTCTATTTTAGAATAGTTCTAGAAAAATGGTAAAGATCGTTAAGTTCCCATATGCCCACATATTGATGCATTATTATTAACTAAGGTCCAAATTTATTTAGATTTCCTTAGTTTTTACTTAGTGTCCTTTTTCTGGGCCGTTTATTCAGTCATTGATTTATATCAGTATGGAACCATGGATATTTGTTCTATACTTTGAGTTATAATCCAGTACTACTTTATTTTGTTGGTCAGATTGTTCCAGCTTTGACTATGGGAGCTCTTTCAGCTGGCTCCTGTGTCCCTTTGAGATCCACCCCCATCAATGGGGTGATTTGTCTTGTTTTGCTTAGTGCTTCTGAGACAGGCTGGGACCCTTTGCTGCAGTGCTTGTACCTGGACAATCCTCCAGCAACAAAATACAAAGAAACTATGAGGGACTAAAAATAGATGTGTGCACGCACAGTTGGGGCAAATTATGGACAACAAGATACAAAAAGACCAAAAACCCAACTGCCACTTCTGAAGAGCCAGAGGCAAAAACAGGGTGTCGGGAGCAAAAGCAGGGTACTGCACATGCCCCCTGCACACACCACCAAAGGGGTGGGCAAAACACCTAAGCCAGCCCTCCTGCCCAATCCCTGGACACACCCCCACCCTCACCCCATATAAGGAACCAGCTCCCCCCACCTCAGAGAGCAAGTAAGGGAAACTGTTACTTGTTTTCGCTCTCCAGCTGCTGCAGCAGGGGCCCCAGTAAAGCTCCGCCTGAATTTCTTGTCTGGGCTTTTATCAATTTCTATTGATTAAGGAAGGCCAAGAACGCTGGTCGGTATCACTTCCTTACTTTCTGACACTGTACGATGTTCCCAGCTCATCTTTTATATTTCCCACCCGAGTCCTAGAATCAGACATTTCTCCACCGAGCCCGGGTGCCTTTTATTGGAGAGGGGTGTTATTAGAGAATGGAGATCTAGGCACTGGGTGTTTGTTGCTACTAAGCTCTCATTGCTTCTAGCCCTGCTCCGCTGGCAGAGCAAGGAAGCATATGTGTGTTACTAGCCTGTGTGTATGCACATATGTATAAATATTTCCATATGCAGCCATCTGTGTTTATATGAAATGTGAGTTCATACTGATGTCTCCAACTCTAATCTATCACCACAGGGATCATTCTAGTCTTCCCTCCTTTGCTTACTTGTATCCTTCCACTCCAACAATGAGAAACCTGGCTCCCATATCCACTATCCATTTACTTGTTTAATTTCAGTACGCATGTGTAATGGTTGGTTAGTCAATCATTTTGACCTATAAAAATGGCAGTTTCATACGGTTCATCCTAAACAGAAGACAAGTGTGAATTGGTGACGTGGTCTCCATATGAGTCATGGGATGGATCATGACCAACATTATTTCTAATGACCAGTCATTCATTCATCCATCAATGAATGGGTGGAGCGTTGACAACTGTTTACCCAACCACCCTATCCTGGGTTCCCCCACCTCACTGGCCATTTCCGCTCAGTCTCTCTGGCAGCTACCCCACACCGTCCAGGGCTTGACCTCCTGGCTCTTCCTCAGACCCGTGAAGCTCATTTCCTCCTCAGGGTCTTTCTAATTATTGTCCCCTCCACCCGGGCAGCTCTGCCTCCCGACCTCTGCCGAACAGGGCCCTTCTCTAATTCGGGTCTCAGCTCAAACGGCACCTCCTCAGAGTGGCCTTCCCTGACACCAATCACCCTCTTCCCCGTCGCCCTCTTCCCCTCTTTTTTTTACAACACGTTCTCATCCAGGAAGTTCTCACTCACCCCTTTCATGTCCCTCTCCTCCGTCAGCATTTTGCTTCCGGAGAGTTGAGGCCCGGCCGCATGTTCTCACCACTAACACCCAGTACACAGAGCAGGGCCTGGCACAGCACAGATGCTCAACTAATGCTTGTTGAATGAACTAATGACTCTCCCCACAATCAAATTTTACAAAGTACCCAGTAGACTAGAGGTCAGCAGACCTTTTCTATAAAGGGGCAGATAGTAAATAGTTTAGGCTTTGTGGGGCATTACAGTCTTTGCCACAGCTACTCATCTCCACTGTTGTAGGATGAAAATAGCCACGGACAATTTGTAGATGAATGGGTGTGGCTGTGTTCCCATAACGCTTTATATACAAACACAGTGGCAGACCAGATTTGGCAGGGGTGGGGGAGGCATAGTTTTGGGGTTTGTTTTTTTTTTTTTGGCAATTTGTAATTTTTTTTAATTGAAGTATAGTTGATTTACAACGTTGTGTTAGTTTCATGTGTACAGCAAAGTGATTCAGTTATATATATATTTTTTCACTATAGGTTATTACAAGATATGGAATATGGTTCCCTGTGCTATATAGTAGGTCCCTGTTTATCTGTTTTTTATATAGTAGTGTGTACCTGTTAATCCCAAACTTCTAATTTATCCTTCCCCCACCCCCCCTTCCCCTTTGGGAACCATAAGTTTGTTTTCCATGTCTGTGAACAGCTACTATGGAGAACAGTATGGAGGTTCGTTAAAAAACTAAAAATAGAGCTACTGTATGATCCAGCAATCCCAATCCTGGGAATATATCCAGAAAAGATGAAAACTTTTCAAAAAGATACATGCAACCCAGTGTTCATAGCACCACTGTTTACAATAACCAGGACATGGAAGCAACCTGAGGGTCCATCAACAGATGAATGGATAAAGAAGACGTGGTATATATGCACAATGGAATATTACTCAGCCATAAAAAAGAATGAGATAATGCCATTTGCAGCAACATGGATGGACATAAGAGATTATCATACTAAATGAAGTCAGACAGAGAAAGGCAAATATTATATGACATCACTTATATGTGGAATCTAAAAAAATATGATACAAGTGAACTTATTTACAAAACAGAAATAGACTCTGGGGGCCAGAGTTTGCTGACCCCTGCCATCAACCAGTGTCAGTCTTAGACCTCATCTTCATATGTGATCAGTTCTTTGCCATCATTAACTGAGTATCAGTCATCACTTAGGTGAGGCATTCTCGAAACTGTACAAGGGAAGAAGCATTTTTAGTAGGCAACAAAATGTTCTTTCTCTGTATTCCCGCCCACCCCAGCCCATGAAAAGGAAGCGAGAGAGGCCCATCTCGAGTTTGATCACTCAGCGGCAGTTAGCCATCTCTCCTCTCGGCTCTAAGAGCAGTAACAGGATAAAAATGCAGCAGCTGTCAGCTTCCCTCCTCTTGCCAGCCGCCTCCCCTGCAGAGACTAGGCAGGGAGGGGTAGCCATCAGTCCTCAGAGGAATGGATTCCACACAGACTTGGGGACCACTTGTTCCAATGCATTCATCTATTTTACAGAATCTTCAAATTCCAAAAAGCAAATGCAAGATGGGCTGCTGTTTCATCCACAGGGTGGAACAGTGAAACAGTCACTCATCCGAAAGGGTATGTAAGCGGGCAGCATCGTAAACAACCCCAGGTGTGGGGACAGCAGGGCTGTAGTGACAATGGTCGTTATCCATCCAAAATCCTACCACTGTATCATGAAGCATAAACGCTCCCACTGAGAAGGGGGGAGGGAGGGGGTCCCCTCACACCTTCCCCCACTCCACACAGTAGGCCCACAAGAAGATGAGTTTCTCCCCTCCCCTAGGCATGTCATGATAAGGTCACAGTTATTTGCTAATGAAAAAATAAAGCCAAAAATGGTGGGTGACTTTGACCAGGCCCTGTCATCAAGTTTTGAAGGGAGTGGAGCTGACTTCTATTGGTTTTGCCCACCCGGGATCCCTTGTTTCTCTGGGAAACACAGCGACCCCCTGCAGGAGCTTCATATGGCATGGACGGAGGTGTGGCTCAGGGCTGGCCAGGGCCCCATGAGCAGTTTGCCCATCACTCCTTCACCTTCCCCAGATGGACACAGGGTCTGTGAGATGGAAGTTCTCTTTCTGTTCGGTCTGCAAATTGGGATGACACAGGCCCAACGCTGCTGGGTGACCATCTTCCACAGAAGCAGAAAAATCAGAAGTCGAAAGTCAGTTTTCCCAAATTCTACTCACAGTGGAGTCCATTCCACATCTGCCCCTGCCACTGCCTCAGGCAGAGCAGTGACTGAACAAATAGAAAAGGACCGGGTTTCAATGTCTGTCAGTTTCCAGCAAAGGGGTCTTTAAGAGGTAATCACTGAGAGGTAGCGTAGAGCCTTGATGGGCGGAAGAGCATAGTCAACACACAAAGGGAAGCAGAGCCGGGAGGCTAAGACATGCCCTAGATCCAGCCATGCACGGAGCCAGACACTCCTGGGTTTCTCAACTACATGGGCAGTGAAATGCCCCATTTTGCTTAAGCTAGTTGGAGTTGGGTTCCTGTCACTTGAACCAAAAGAGCCTTGACTAATACAAGTAGAAATGCATCGATTTACTGGGAGTCTCTCAGTCACTGTCCATTCATGACAGACCTTTAGTGAGTACTGTTCCTGTTACCTAATGTCGCATACCTAATGTTACCTAATGTTGCATAACCCCAAAACTTAGAGGCCTAATACAGTCATATATCATGTTCCCAGATTCTGTGAGTCAGGAATTTGGGGAGAGCTCAGCCAGGCAGTGTCACCTGGGGGGTCTCTGAAGCAGCTGCAGTTAGACGTCAGCTGGGGCTGCAGTCAACCAAAGGCTTGACTGGGGCTGGAGGATCCACGTCCAGGGCTCCTGAAGCGCATAGCTCGCAAGCTGGACTGGCTGCTGTCCAGGGACCTCAGCTCTCCGAAGGCTGTCTGCGTACCCTCACGCAAGGCGGCTGGCTTCCCCCAGGGCCAAAGTGGGAAGTGCAGTGCCCTTGAATTTTTTTTTATTGAAGTAGAGTTGATTTACAATGCTGTGCCAATCTCTGCTGTACAGCAAAGTGACTCAGTTATACACATACACTACATACATTCTTTTTTTTATATGCTTTTCCATTATGGTTTACCACAGGATATTGAGTATAGCTCCCTATGCTACACAGTAGGACCTTGTTGTTCATCCATTCTAAATGGAATAGTTTGCATCTACCAACCCCAAACTCCCAGTGCATCTGTCTCCCTCCCCCCCTCCCCCATGGCAACCACCAGTCTGTTCTCTACGTCCGTGATTCTGTTTGTTTCATAGATAGGTTCATTTGTGTCATATTTTAGATTCCACACATAGTGATATCATATGGTATTTGTCTTTCTCTTTCTGACTTACTTAGTATGATAATCTCTACTTGCAGCCGTGTTGCTACAAATGGCATAATTTTGTTCTTTTTTATGGCTGAGTGGTATTCCATTGTATATATACACCACATCTTCTCTATGATCTGTTGATGGACATTTAGGTTGTTTTCATGTTTGTGCAATGCCCTTTATGACCCCGCCTGAGAAGGCACACATCATCACTCACATCTGAGTGCCAGCCCTGACTCAGCACGCGAGGGGACCACACACAAAGGCAGTGGGGATCATCAGGGGGATGATCTTGAGGCTGGCTCCCTACCTCAGGCACCCGCCACGTGTGAGGGACTGGAAATGCAGATGATTGAGACACAGTCCTCACTCCCAGTGAACACTCAGCCTAGACAGAACGGAATGCAACTATGCAAACTTTGTCCGAAAAATCCTTCCCAACTCTCCTCATCAGGTTGCTCCAGCTTTTGAGGAAAGGGGAATCTCACCCACTGGATTTGGATTTGTGTTTAGGGAATTGAATTTAAGCATTTAGTCACATAACTCTGGCTCTGGAAACAATGCTGACGGAACAGTTAAAAGGTCCTATGGCCCGATGCTCCATTGCACACATGGCTGCATGTCACTGTGCCTTGACTAAATTTATCACAGCTTATGCCCACATCTCTGGCAGATGACATTCACTTTCTAAACCCCTGAATTATTCCCAGACAACCTGGCACACAAATGCACCGACTCATTTTGTGCAGCAGGAGTTAGCAGAGCACAGTGGTCAAGAACTCTTGCACCTGGGTTCAAATCCCACCTCTGCTACTTGGTAGCTGCCAGATCTTTAAGTCTCAGTTTCCTCCTCTGTAAAGTAGGGTTGAAAACATACCTGTGTCATAAGGTCATGTGGACAAAGCAGTTCATGCATGAAACGACTCAGCATGGCACCTGGCACATGGTCACCACTTGAGAAAGGCTAGTCTTTCCGCGAGTGCTCTTAACTCAGGGAGGTAGTCATTCACTTTTCCCTACTTTCACGAATCTTCTTTCCTTACAGACCACTGAGAGTTGGGCACAAGGACCGCCTCTTCCCTCCACCTCTCTTGCAGCCACCAGCTCCTCCCCACTACACATTCCTCACACCCACCCCTTCCCACCCCCTACTCCAACCATCCTTGCGGGTTGGTTGATAACATTCCAAACAAGTAAACCAGGAAAGACTGAGGTGAAGCCAGCACCTTGGAAGGGCACTTCCCTGTCGGTCTTTGGGGTGTCCTCACTGAGGTTGGGGCTACTTTAATAAGCAAAAAAATGTGCAAGCAATGGAGGTCTTCAGGGACCCGCCATTTTAGACATTTTTCTCAGGGAAAAAAAAATCTGTCTCATATAACTTTTGCCCCGTTCAAAAGCCTCTAACTATTCATACTTACACCTCACAGGGGAATCAGGGGAGCTGTCCTGAGATTGCCAGCAAATGAAGACAACTACAGGCAACAGAGTAGGCCCAACTTCCAAATGGACCGAGAAAGACAGCAGCCTTTTCCAGGAATGGAGCCCTTTAGAAGACCCACCACCACCAAGGGTGACATGTAGCAGTGACAGGGGTAGACTGCCACTTAATGGCAGCGCCTGGAACTGGATGGAACATATTGACATTTAGTCGTATCTTTCACGAGCTCTTAACCTTTACACTGTGTCAATAAAAAGCCCCATTAACATTTAAAAGGGATGTTTCTGGGTGTCCATTTGGAATAAGAGTTAGAACACACTCCAAGAAATGGATTATGTATCTCAACTGTCCCAGATCTCTAAGAGTTTATTTCCTTTCATGGTGAAAAAGTAACACCCGTGAAATGGCCAACAGCTCAACAGCCGCTGGCTGGAAACACAGCAGCTCTTCGGGTGGCCACCAAGGGGCCGGGAACCCTCCAGCTGACTGTCTGCACTGGTCGTGGCACCCAACACCACCTTCTGCCTTATTTTTCCTCTTTCCATTCTGGGTCCTTCCAGAGTTGGCCTAAACATCATGCCTGGGAAGCTTCCCTAAGCTCTCAGGTGGGATCGGACCTCTGCTCTGTGACCCCTCGGCCATGTGAGCCTCCTCCACCAGGAGGCCTTCAGCTCTCCACACGGCCCTCGTCCACCTGCTGGCTTGTCTTCCACCCAACGATGGCTGGGTCGTGCGCTTGGGGGGGCGGGGTCCCGTGCCCTGTGCTTGTTCATTCCTGCAAGCACGCATGCATTCACTCATTCATTCCTTCTAGAATGCCTACTCCACACCAAGCGCTGGGGACACGATGAGGAACAAAGCAGAGGGGCCCTGTCCTCGTCCAGCTCCGTTTATACCGTCGTCTACTCTGCTCATCGCATACCCCGGTGCCTGTCACACATGGGACTCAATAAACATTGGATGGATGGATGTTCCCGCTTCCAATATAACTTATTAACTTAATTACTTCCTATAAGAATTAAACTAATGCTGTTCAAATGGTGAGCATTCCTGTGGATCCCTTATGCAAACCCGCAGCCTTCAAGCTTCACACATCCTACGTATGCATTTTGTTTGTCTCTAACATTTAAAACGTGGAAGAGTTCACATAAAACTGTCTTCCTGGCTTCTCTAGAAAAATGAACGCATGTTCCCGCAGGGCACCGGGGAGCCAGAGCCCCTGAGAACCTCAGGCTCCTTTAGATCAGGTGGGGGTGGGGCTCTTCGCTGTGCCACAACCCCTCCTCCCCTGTCTTCCTACCACCGCTGAGGCCAAAAGCCAGCTGCCGTGTGTCCTCTCGCCTTCACTCAGGACTCACGTGCCCCTCCAGGCGGCTTAGTCGGTGACCCCAGCATTAGCCCATGTCATCCAAGGACTACACCTGAGATGACCTACAACACAAACAAACGGGCAACTTTATTGAGTTTTACCTCCTAACACACCCTCCCAGTAGTAGACACGGGCTGTGTGGTTTCTAGCAGGGACCTCAACTGCACAGGGAAGTTAAGGGGAAGGTCAATCCAACAGGTGCTTGATTAGGGGGCCAGAGCCCCCATTTACTAGAACTCTTCTTGAAAATGAAGCAGAAGACTGAGGATTACGTTCGCACACCACCGGCACAGCTTAAATACTTCTTTGACAAAAATAATAATAATAAATTATCTTCAACTCAGAAAATCAATTGTGCTCAGCAGAGTGACAGGAGGGTCCATTCACGGTATGGCACCGGGGCTGGGCGAGGGGCGGGTGGGGACAGGCAGCATGTCCTCCACGCCAGGGGCCTGTCCCAAGGGAGACTTCCTGGCCTCTTCCCCTCACGTCCGCCTCGTCTTCTGTTTCTTGGCTTGTCTCTTAGCGTCTTCCGGGCCACTACTGTCAGAGGCTGCCTGGCCGAGAGCTCGGACTCCCTGCAGGCGACTTGTCAGCTGCAACAGCAAGGGAATGAGCTGGAAAGAGAGAGAGTATGAGAGAGCGGGACGCCAGGAGAAGACTTCCGTCCAGTGGGACATCAGAGACCCTCCCCCATGCCGCTCCCTCCCAGGCCCCGTCACCACCTGCTCTGTGCTCTCAGGCAGATCTCAGTTCAGACCAGGGAAGGTCTTTGTACTAGAGACGGCCACCAGAGACCCAGAGGTACTCCAGGTTTAAAGGTTAGGAGAGCTGTTACAAGAGGGTTATGGCCTTGCAAGGAGGCCTTAGGAATTGGACATGACCTAAAATGCTGTAAACTCTGTAACAGTGGACGTTCTTCCACTGCCACGTCCCAGTCATGAAGGATCCCTCCCCCCGACACATCTGCTGCCCATGAGGTCTCGGGGCCCCCTACCTTGTCGTGGTTGTAGCCAGCCAGCAGGATGAGCAGCGTCAGAGGCAGGGCGATGTAGGATCCCTGCGCGATGTCCTGCTCGGGCAGCTTCCTCTGCAAACATCGAGAGCACCGTCACCCCCAGACACCAGTGCTCCATCCACAGCCCTGATGTGTCCGGCTTCTGAGCCGGCCCCCCCCGGGACCCCCGGCACACTCAGTACCCAAAGTAAGGAACCGAAGCGACGCAGATAAATCTCAAGTGAATCCTCTGCTGCACAAACCCTCCTCACTTGCTCTCTGAAGCTCCGGAATAACCAGATTCCGATAAAAAGGTGCTACTCAGCCCCGCACCCTTCACTGTCTAAACTGACAGGACAAACAGCTGCGGGCCGCAGGGGACCCCTGTGGTTGAAAAGTAGAAGGGTCTCATTTTGTTGGGTCCCAGCCGCACACATGGACTCTTTCCTACAAGGAGGCATCGAGAACCCACTGTTCCAGGCTTAGGGACACAGTGAGCAGCAAGCTAGTCCCAGAGATCATACCCATTGAGGAGGAGAGGCAGCGCTTGGGTCCCAGGGGCCATTCACGCTTCCTTCCAGTGGAAGGACTGACTTTCATCTGGGCCAGTCAGAACAGACCACATTCCCCAGCCTCCCTCGCAGCCAGGTGGGGCCCTGGAACCAGTTCTGGCCAACGGTACAGGAAGAGAAGTGACGGTGCAACACCCAGGCTGTACTCTCGGAGAGAAATGGTGGGCCCTCCCTCCTTGCTGGCCAGACAGCCTCCAGCCAAGTGCGCCATTTCGGAAGGTTGGAGATGTGCTGGAGGATGGCAGAGCCACGGGAGAGAAGGAGCTGCAGGCCCCGGCACCTTGGAGCTGCCATATGACCCCTGGACTGCTCACTCCTGGTGCTGACATAAGACAGAAACTTCCCTCTTGCTAAAGCCCCTGAAATGCTGGGTCTCTGTAACAGCAAATGAACCTATATCCTAACTAGCCCACTCCACCCTGACAACAGAAACAAATAAATTAAAAGATAACTTTCGGTTGACGATGAAACAGGTTAACGGGCCAGAGCACTGGTTCTCAAGATACAGCCCAGGGGCCTCCCTTTCAGGAGATCTGCACGGTCCAAACTATTCTCATAATAATACTAAGATATTACGTGCCATTTTCATGCTCTTACAAGTGTACAGTGGACTTCCCCAGAGGCTGCAAATGTGATGATGTCATGACTGTAACAGGTAATGGGACGTGTGACTTATGGATTCTTGTGTTTTCAGCATTTCTCAGTTTTAATTTCTAATATGATAAATATATATATAACCCATATAAATCACAGCTCTTTGAGATTCGCAACAATTTTTAACAGTGTAAAGGGGTCCCAAGACCAAAATATCTGAGAACACGTAGGCTGGGGAATGACTGAGGGGCCTTTTGACCTGAGATGAGTGAGGCAGAGTGACATGGTCCCTTAATAAACAGAAGGGCAGGAACAGATTTCCATCCCTAACTGCCTACTTCAACATTTTTTGACATGTCTTAGATCCCAAACCATTTTCCATTAAAGTAAATCCTTAAGGAGAAGTTGAAGTCAGCGGGAAGTTACAGAGCGATTATGAGAAGAAGCCTTGAGGACCGCGGTCCAGGCTCCAGGCCAGGTCTTCCCGTGTAATCTCGGGCAGTCACTTTAAGACTAAGTTGATTCAACTATAAAATGGGGATAATACAGACAACACCTACTGCAGGCGAATGTTGTGAAAGTTCAACAAGATGAGGTGTGTGGGGCGGTCAGCAGTGTGTGAAATACTGGGTCAAGCATCAACAACGTGGCTGTCGGTACTGACATTCAACACGGGATAAAGCAAAGCGCCCTTACGGCCCTCATAAGCGTATAGCAATGAGCTGTCCAGCAGACGGCTGGAACGTGGTAAAACCCGGATCTGCTGACCACTCCCAGGTAAGTCACTCAGCCTCTCTGAGCCTCCATAAAAAATGGAAGAATGGCACCTCCCCATGGAAGGATTGTCGTGAGGACCAGCAGGACACCCCGCCAGGCCATCCCTTCCCTGGCACATGGCCCTACTCTCACCGTCTCAGATGTGGGACCACACTCCTGGCAGCAGCTACGAGGCCTGGCTGCTCAGCCCCCACCAAGTGGCACCTCTGTTCTGCCCAGGCCGCCTACGTGGCTCCCTGCACCGAGGGAGTGTCCTGGCGAGCCCTGGTAGGTGTCCCAGGCTGCAGCCCTAGCGCCGTCCATAGAGGCTCTCTCCCTCCCCTAGGGTCACCATGCACCTCCACTCGGAGACAAATAGTTCCCCTACGTGCTCATCTATTTGGCACTTTGTGACCGAGTCTCCGCTGAGCGGAACTGGGAGGAACCCTCTATTCAGGTAAGATCATGGGCCAGGTCATCGAGCACGAGCCAGAAACCAGCAGAGGAGCCACGTTCGAGTCCGGGCTCTGCCACGCACGAGCCCCCAGCCTTCTCTCTACATCAGGGGTGATGACTCCCACCAACTTCCTACACGGGATGGGCTCTGAAAAGCACTCAGTGGTACCTGGAACCATTCTTCACACCCTACACCCAGAAACTCCTTCCTCCTTACCGTGGGATTAAAGATCAAGGTGATGTGTTTATGATAGCCCACTGCCGTGAAGGACACTTGCGGCAGGACGTAGTCATACTGGGACCTGGGCAGCGTGGAGTCCAGAAGCACCACGTAATTCTGTGCACAGGGAAGAAGTTGTTGTTTTCATAAAGGACAGCTGGGGCAAAGCAAAAGAAAACTAACTCCTAACGTATGACTGTGATGTAAAGGACTTTATATTTCTAAAGAAATCCCCAAGTTTACACTTCCAAGCCTAGGTTGCTAACTCCCAAGGGGCGGCCTCAGCAGGCTATTCCAGCACTGACAGCCGTGCATCCCTGACGTCTCTGAAGAGGCGCTCAGAGCTTGTTTTTACAAGCGTATCCAACCACTGCACCTACGGTGGTCCTTGGAGAATCTGACTTTATGAAACACATACAGTTCTGATGAGTCAGTTCTGATGAGGGGGGCACATGATCAAACTGAGGAAGACTGTTTTTAATCTAAAACGAGGTTGACTTTCAAGGGACGATACTTAAGTGGCTCATTAGCTGGCGAGTTCTAAGACGCAGCGTCTCTGCAGTGGTTCCAGTGACGGTCATGGTCCTGGTGTGCTGAGCCCCGACCAGGGGCCCGGTGCCATGAGCACATTAGGCAAATGCCTGTTCTGCTCTCAACCACTGACAAGATCAGGATTATTGCCCCCATTTCACAGATGGGGAGAGCGAGGCCTGAAGAAGTGAAGCATGACGTGCCCAGGGTCTCTCAGCTGTAGGGTACCGAGCAGGCTGTGAGCCCAGGGGAGTCTGTGTCCATGCTGTTGTGCTGCCGAAAGTGGCTTGATTACAAAGGGCACCTGGAGAAGTGGGGAGGAGGCCCCAAACTCCATCACAACCTGCTTCGTTATTTCACAGCCATTTCATGCTGAAAAAGGCCATAGAGTATCATCCCCGTGGCAAATGGTAAGAAGCCGGGGGAGGGACCACACACACACAGGCTCGCTACTCACACCCTCAGGCTAAGTCCCCCGGAAAGGGACCAAGTTCTCTGCAAAGTTTGCTGCCACCGCGCCAGCCACGATAGCTTGCTCTGCCCAATTAAAATGGATAGGAAACATCCTATAATCAGTAAGTGATGAACATTAAGGCCTCGGTTAAATAGATTATGGTATTTCCTCTATCATGGACTACTGTGCAACCGTTAAATATCATGCTATGGAAGATTTAACGATGGGGAAATTATTTGTGATATAGTTTTCATTGAAAAGCAAAGACTACAAAACAATGTACGAAAAAGTCCCAGCTTTCCATTATCAAAATAAATATATATGTGTATTTATATTTATACACACATGTGCACATGAATCAAAAAAAGACCAAAAGGAAACCTACCAGCACATTAACAGTGGTTACTTCTGGATGACGGGATTATGTCTGATTTCCACCCCCCTCCCCAATCTCCTGCCATGAATGTGTATTATTTTTGTAAATAGAAAAAGAGCTAATTCCAAAAAAATAATCCTTAGAGAGCCCCACCTCCTCTGATTCAGAAAGCACGACATCAACTGTGCCAGCAAGGTGATATGAGGGGGAAATGGGAGAACTGTGTTTCCTTAGCTGAAAAGTGCAACCACTATGACAAAGACGGAAAGCAGAGTGGAGCGGGCATCACCTGGCCGTCTCTGAGCAGGGGCGGGAAGTGGAAGAAGAGGGATTGGCCCAGGGAGACCGTCTGGATCGGGTTGTCCAGGTTGTCACTTTTGTAAAGCTTTACCTGGAGAGCAGAGACAAAGAGGGCGTGCTTTTAAAACTGAAAACACGATAAACATTGCATTTCAGACACCCTCGGGTCAGCTTATCTCTTGTGGGGAGAGGATCTCTGGAAACATGGATCTTTGAAAGAGCAACCGTCCACCCCTGACAGGCCATTCCTAACGCATCTGAGATGCCAGTGACGTGACACGTGTCGAAATGTTAAGATTTTAAAATAGATTCTGATAACTTATGTTAACACTCAAAATAGTGTAGTGATACTATTGAAGAGAATAGCTTCTAACATGTCTATAACATGCCAGGCCTGCTACAGGCACTTCACATACATCGTCACCAACCTTGGCTATTAAACAGGCATGGTAGTCATCCCCATGGAGACTCAGAGAGCCTGCGTCACCTAAGGTCGCACAGTTATCGCCTGGTAGAGCCTGGGACCAAGCCCTCCTCACTGCTGGCCTCGCCCACCTGGCGTGGCCTCCCACATGCTGTATCCTCAACCCCACAGGTATTCCTTAAACTTGAAATGCATTCCCATTTTGCGTTTGGTTCTCTGGCTGCTTCCAGAAGCAATTCAGTGCTTTGTTGGTGGCCCTTCTTTCTCTCCAGCCCAGGTTCGCTGCCTGTTCCCACTACCATCTGCAATGGGGCGTGAGACACGGGAGGTACAGCCCTGGCACCATACCCTCCTGCCAGTTTCCCCATTCCTGCCCAGGCCTCTTCACACTTGGGCATCACCCACCAGGCCCACAGACAACATGCCCGCAGCCCCTGAAGGGCAGCTGAGGTGAGTTAACCTAAGCACATGTTCTCACTCAAGTCAAATGCTTCATTGTATATATTACATGTGCCTCTGAAAAATACTTCCCCATGGCGATTCATTAACATCGTTCCAGGCATCACAGGGCACTGTACAGACACTTCTTCCTTAACTGCAGACATGCGGGTTCTGTTAGAGCTCCAGCAGGCCTTAAGAGGCCACTGAGTCCAACTCCGTGGTATCACAGAGCAGGGGACAGAATCTAGAAAGTGACGAGGTGCTTTGCCCTAAAACCATCTTTCCGTTTTAGACTCCAGATTGTATTGCTCGTTCATTAGGTTTCTACTGTGATGCTTCCAAAGACACACACGGCTGGCAAAACAGTGATCTGAAACTGGACCATGTGTCTCTCCAGCAATCAGGAATCATTCCCCCAGAGGCATGCTGGGATTGAAGATTCTTAAATCTCAACCTCAACCCTCAGCTAAAGCAAGCGCTAGACAGGCCCGGATATCCTGCTCCCTCTCATCTTGAAGCCGGAAAGAACAGAGTACTTGAACCTTAAAAATCTGGCCTTACCCATAATGTAGGAAGATACTCGGATGAAGTGATCACATTTCCACTCAAGTCAAACTGATTTATCTGCCGGAAAACTATGATGTTCACATCATCAATGTCGTTATTCCCAACCTGAGAAGAGAGAAGGAAGACTGGGGTTGAGGACGCTGGAAGGGGGACCTCTACTCCAGCCGGGGGATCTCCTAGGAGCTATTTCCTAGCTGACTTCACTTTGTATTCAGGGAGCAAAGCTTGCCGTTCCAGCAGCCTGAGTCTATGGTCCCAAACTGACAGGAGATGGGCGACACCTGGCCCATGGGCACGCTTTGTTTGACAAGCAGTTTTTTTCTTTTTCTAACTTTTAATGACTTGTCAACATTCAAAAAAAGCAATTTCATTTAAAAAAAGCCAGATTTCCCAGCTTTTCTTGAAAAAAGGGAAAGATGTTCTTGCCTGGCAGGGATTGGCAGGAGCCAAGCTCCAGCTGCCCCCCCCGGGTGGGTGGGTGCCCCCGTTTGTGACCTTTTCATATGTGGGACCATAGTCCACATGGCTGCCTGTGATCCTGGTCTGAGTCCCCATGGCAGGGAAATACAAAATTATAAGACATAGCCATCACAACCATTTAAAATGCCAGATGCCATAAAGACATGAAGAAAACTCACTTTCTAGGCCAAAAAGTCCTAAATGGCCCACCGGCCTCCTAACCCCTCATAATCTTTATGCTTAATGCCACCTAATAAAGCCAGCAAGAGGCAGGCCCTCTCGTCCACCCAAGCCCTCTACTCTAGCGAACAAGACTTATTCTATGGAAGAAAACCTCACGGAAAATGATTCCAAGGCCACTTCCTGGGACCTGGAGGGCTGCCTCTTTAGGGATCAATTAGCTAAGTTGTGATCCTAAAGATCAAGAGGCTCTCCTTGGTGGGAAAACAAGGTCATCTAAATATAAGAAAAGTGGGCAGCCCCATCACCAATTAAGCCCATGTTCTCTTTATTACCCTCCCTTGATTTGAAATGCTACTTAGCCCTTAAGATCCTTAACTTGCAGAATAATGATGGGAACTTGCAGGGGAAGTGGGGAAACAACAGCTGGGATTTCTTCTCTGTACGCACGACAGCGATGCTATTCATTAAAAGCCCAAGAAAATGCTGCTTGTGAAAATGACACTATTCCAAGAGGGCCCTTAATTAGGATTTAAAGCGCCCCCCGCACCCCGCCCCAGCCGAAACAGATGAAAGGCAGACAGCCACAGGAGTGCTGAAGGATTTTTGATCAGGGAAGCAATCATGCCACGATTCCACTGAAGAATTTCATGTCATACCGCAATGACCCGGTGGTGAGGCAGGGCCCGTTCAATGTGGTCATTGCCTTCTGCCTTGAGCTGAACGTGGTATACACATCCCGGCTGCAAACAAAAGCAGGAGTCACTTCTTTGGAAAGGGGCTTGTCACAAGACCTGATCTGAGCCTGCTCTGCCTGCAGGCCCCCATCAGAAGGGTGCCTTCCTGTTCCACCTCAGTTCCTAAGATGTGGCCTGTTAACCTTCTTAAGAGTTCCTTGAAAAAGCACCCTGATGCAGAAACATTTTCCTGAAGTTCTACAATTCCTTCAAACCCCATTCAGTTTCTCCTACCCAACGGAAATTAAATGTGGTTTCTGATTCCAAAACTGCAAGCATGATATGCTTATTCTGATAAAATTATTCTTCCCTTGCTGCCCAGCCCGCCCCTCTAGCTGTGTATGTGCACTGAATGGTATCTGGAATGACATTCCCAAAGGGGTATTATTTCTGGGGAGTGGGATTTGAGGTTTTCCCTTTTTTAAAACAAATTTCTTCTTTATACATTTTATTCTATTCCTCAAATGTATAGGCATATATGATGTTTACCAAAAAAAAAAACCCACACTTTTCTAAAAAAACTTTTTTTTTTGTTGACACTGCACACATGAAGGATGTATATTATTTACTTAGATAATTTTTTGGCAGATAGCAGTAAAGTACTTTGTTCTAATAAAGCCAGCAGATTATGACAATTTTCCAATAGAGGGAAGTAAACTGCCTTAAAGAAATGAAGTTTTTTGTTTGTTTCTCACATTGCTGTATGGGCTAGTTGCAACTCTTAATAAAGAAAGATATGAGTTCAAGATATGAGCCTTCTCGGAAGGCTGCAAATCAGACAAAATTAGCTTTACGCAAGGCTTTAAGAGTATAAAAGAACCCACTGTTCGTCAACTTCTGAACTACTTTTTTTCTTACACACTTATTAAAAGAAAAGATCTGCATCTTTCTGCAAAGGATGACAGATCACTTATACTAGCGGGGTTTTAAAAACTTTTAAAACAACCAATTGCTGATCATCAACTGCACACTGGACCCGATGACACATTAGGATCTAGAGCCGGGGCCAAGTTCAAAGTTGACCGTGTGCATCCAAGAGGGGACAACCCTGAGATCGTAACTGTTGATCTATACGTTAGCGAGGATAACAGGGCCCTGGTCTCCTAAAATCGTGTGCACTGTTACCTTCTTCTCTGTGTGCGGGCAGAGCAGTGTCCGAAACGGCATTCGCTCTACATTAACCAGGGGCCCTTCCAGGTGGTAGCTTAAGGGTGATTTTTTTTTTCCCTTTCAAAATTTTATCCTTTTTGATATGTTGCTTGAACTATTTTATAATGAGCACACGGGTACCTTTACAGAGACAATAAAGCTATTATTAAAAAAACAAAAACAATCAAATTTATGATCACCAATGGTGATTGCATTAATTCACTTTATAGCTCAGGACTAGCAGTATTGGGTCTGGTTCAAAATATCTACCTGCACCTCAGAAAGGAAAGACATGCATAGCGATTTGTAAAGAAAAGAAGGGACGGGCACTGCTGAAGATGGGAACAATGGGCACTGCCCTCTCATGCCCATGCCCAGCCGGGCAGGAGCCCATCGGGCAGCTGCTCCCATCCTAACCGGCCCGACTCCTCGCTCCTGGCCGGCTGACTCTGGGATTCACCTTCAGCCTCTGGCAGCAACACCTAGGGATGCAGCTTCTCACCCAAGATGCCTTGACAAGTACACTGACCGGAAAGATCAACTGGGGAAATGAATTCTAACGGGGGTTGAAATCTTTGGGAAATGTTCAACAAGGGCTCTCCAGCCCGGCATCCTCTGGGAGACTGGAAAACTCAAATCTAAACCCTAGATGGGAAACGTCTAGCCTTAGGCTATTCCTCCAGAATCTGAGGCCTGGCACGTGAAAAAGGCGTGGGCTGCCACAAGGGGGCGACTCTAAACAACACTGAAACCACTAATGAATTAACACCTATTACGAGGAGGGTGTGGGGCAGCATCATTTAAAACGGAAATCTATTGTCGTGGAGAAGAAAACGATATTCGGTTTAGTTAAATAAAATGTGTTAAGTTGGTGAGTTTAGAGAAACATGTCTGGGCCACTAAGACCCTCGGAAGAACCAACACGGTGATGCGGAATCTGCATTCCTACAACCATAAGAGGGAGGTGAGCCTGAAACACCGAGTCCCCCCAGCCCCGGCCAGGGGAAGGCAGACTGAAGTGCACAGGCTCCTGCGAGGCCATCCACCTGCTGCTAACTTAGACCAAGAAAAGCTGCAAGCAAACACCTAAGCTGGCAGTTCTGGTGAGGACCACCTCAGGGGAAGGTGCTGTCTGTTCTTGCTTTTACCACTTACGGAGTCAGTGTATCACACACTGCTCCATGTGTTTTACGTGTATTAACTCACTTAATACTCACAGCCATCCTGGAAGGTAGACATTATTCTCATCCTCACTTTACAGATGATGAAACACATAAAAAGCATGAGACACTTGCCTGAACTTACACAGCTAAGAAATGACGGAGGCAGGGAGAAAGGCATTAGTGCAGCCCACGAAGGACTAAATTTCAAAGGCTGGGCCTGCACTGAAGGCAGGAGACAGAGAAGCTGGCTCTAAGGACCCGTCGCCCCTCCCGGGGCCCTGGCTACAGCCGGCCTGGGGGGCGGGGGACATCCATGCTGCCGCCACCACTCTGTGCTCTCTGGAACCACTGCTACGAGGAAGGAAAGCAGGCCTGGGGGACAGCAGGGAGCAGTGTCCCGGTGGCAGCATGCTCCACAGAGGGTGGGCCTCTCCAAGGGCAGAGGAGAGCGAGAAGGGAGCGTCGCGGTCAGGCCATCCAGACTCCTGCGGGAGCAAGAGCGCCGCTGTCTCGCCGAGTCTGAGGAGAAGATACTGAAGACGGGGAGTGGTGGGCAGAGGGCACAGGGAGCCCACCTGTGGGTGTGCATCCGGCTGGGCCATCAGAGCATACGTTCTCCAGTCCTCCCCAAGCCCATCTTCCTCCTTCAGCTTTTTGAACCCTCCTCACTCACCAAGCAACCTCCTGACCTGACTTCCCCATATCTATGGGTGGGGATGGGCGGACAATGGACATGGATGTTCTTACCTTTGGGAAAGGACAGCATCGCCCCAACATACCTAAGTAAACTGGCAAATGGATTTGCACCTCAGCTCATGCGATTCAGGCAAACATCAGTCAGTTGCCAAGAGGTGTACGACTATCCCTGGGGTCAACTAAGAACATCCAGTTTGTGAATCTGAAAGGCTGAGGACCAAACCCTGGATCCAAGTGGCCCTGTCCAGTGGGTGCCATCAACCCACATTCTGGTTTGGTGACTCCTACTTAGTGTCTGCTGAATGAGCAAATGAATGCATGGATGTGCAAGTAAAAGTGAGGAAAAAGGCACCATAAATTCTGAACCAAATGTTGCAATTGAGCAGCCAAAAGGACAAATAAGTCGGTTATTTGGCCTGCACAGAGTTGTGGGTTGTTTTTTTTTTTTAATTGGTTGTTAACCTTCTAAAAATCAGAAGTTTTCACATTTTTACAAACTCAAAACGATCTGGCAACCCTGAGTCTGTCTTCCCACACAGCTGTGTAGAGCTGGAGCTGAGTGGCAGCTGCCCCCTTCTCGTGGGCCAGGCCCTCTCCAGGGCCCCGCAGTCCACACCACTCCCTACCAGGCACCCAGCATCCTCCAGCCTTTCACACTTGTCTTCTGGCGCCACAGGCATCTGGTTTGAGAGCCCTGGCCTGAGCCACACTACCCATGCTAGGCAAAAGGTGCCCCAAACCCATGGTTTTCCACCTTTATTTCACTACAAAACCCCCAACCCAGTACATCAGCTACATAAAAGGTAAGTATGTCAGCTACAATAGGGATTGGGAAGAGTTCCAGAACCTACGCTGCCCTGGCAATGCTCTCGACCCCATTCCTAGTAGTCTTGGGGGTACCACAAGGCACTGCTGAACCCGGTATGCAAAAATCCACTAATGAAACACGTCCAAAGGCTCACCAGCAATCCACGTAACCTGAACTTCCCTTCTTCGTCTGTCACGGTGTCTTCTCCATAAATACTGCAGTCGTTCTGGCCCACTGCTTCCACGGCAACACCCTGTTCTGGTTCTCCATTTAAGGAAGAAACTGTACCATAGCAACTAGAGGGACGAGAGAAGAAACAGAACATGACATTCTTGGGGTTTTCTGAAGCACACAAAAGATTTCAGGGAAAGTGTCCTGCATTTACTAACAATTTACAGTGCAAAATAGCTCAGTGGAGAACTGCCCCAAATGACCCAGACAACTCAGTTCTAGCTGTGTCACTTGCAAATCGAGCCTTCCTGCCGGAGGGCTCAGGCCAGCCAGAAGGCTGTCATCAATTTCTCTTCTTGTACATTCTAAAGGATGCTCCAGAAAATTGTAATTAAAAAAGGATAAGCTTTATTTTATTCCACTTTATTGTATTTTGTTAAGCTTTAATTTAAATAATGAAGCATCCAATAAAATGAAAATAAGTCACTTCCCCTTTCATTCCATTTTTATATTCGATTGAAAATGGTCCGTTTTTCTAAACCCACTCTTTCTGATTAATCGATCTTTGCCTCGAGTGCTTTTGTAAATGTGTATAAATATATTTATTAATATTTGTATAAACTGTCTCTGAAAGTATTCAGAAACACTGGAAAACCTAGGTAGCTCAGAGACCAGGATAGGAGGGAAACTTCACATTGTACAGACTCTTTCCAGCATTTCCAAGTTTCACTCAAGTGAATGCATTTCCTCCTTTTCAAAATGTAACTCCCTCAAGTTTCAGACTTTTTTAAAAAATGAAAATTTTTAGGAACTAAATAGGGTCTTTCAGGCCAATTTCAAAATAGGAACTTTGTGACTGAATCATTCGTTTGAAGGGAGTTCCCTGTTGGCCTAATTGTTAGGATTCAGCACTGTCACTGCTGTGGCCTGGGCTCGATCCCTAGTCAGGGAACTGAGATCCTGCAAGCTGCCCGGCATGGCCAAAATTAAAATTAAGAAAAAAAAAGGGGGGGTGTACACTTGTTGGAGATATTAGAAGAAAACGGCAGCAGTCAGGAGCCTGTGGACCTCATATCTTATATCCCTTGTCTTCCAAATAAAATCAGTATGAAGACTGGGATGAGTTTCTAGAGAATAGAAGCGTGAGTGTGATCCCACAGCCCGGGCTTGGGAGAGGGGGGTGCAGGTGGGGCTGCCTACCTGTAGGCCGTGCGGTAGCCGGTGATGGTGATCTTCAAGTTCTGCCCCTCCTGCACCTCGATCATCTGCGAGGATGGCTCAAACCGGAATTCTTTCATCATGGGCTTGAAGTAATACTGGCCGGGGCTCTGCCGAGAGACAACCACAAACTGAGCCTCTGCTGCAAATCTAGGTATGGCTTCAAAGGGGGAGGCTGAAGTCATGATGGACCAGAATTAGGCCCAAGAGCTCCATGGCTTCCTAGACACCCAGAAATGGTAACTCTAACTCTACAATAAATCATTACAGTGACAGCAATTACAAGTCTAACAGCAGCTGTCATCATGGTGTTTCTACAAGAACGCTGTGGGGTAGAAATCATATGTGAATTTTATGAAGGAAGCAACTGAGGCTCAGAGAGGTCAAGTAACTTGCCTGAGATGACCCAGCAAGTAAGTAGCAGATGGAAGATTTGAAGCTGGGTGCGCATCACTGCACAGCATGTGATCTTTCGGATACACCTCACTGCCTGTTTGCCACATCCCTGTAACAGTCACTTTATTCCCAGGACTGACAAGATGGCCAATTGACGTGCACTCCTGAGTGCCCACCACTCAGGGCCTCATTGTACATCCCCAGTGAAAAATGGGTGCTATCCTCCCACCATGGGGCGTGTGCTTTGCAGAAGAAACACAAGCTCAACCCCCAAACGAGACTCGGCATTATAAACAGCACGATCCTGTGGTGAAACAAAGGGATGCCTGAGACAGGAGCCGCTGTGGCCGGGGTAATTAATTACACTGTCTCAGTGACAAGGGGGTGACCAGAAAACAAGAAGTCTGTGCAGAAGGGAACACGAATCAGCAGCATTAAGTTCTAGTGAGAGCAATCCTCTAATTACGTCTGGTCCCCGAAGAAACGTAAAACACTCCAGGCTGGTTTTCTGTTCTCACGTTGTCAAGCAACACACAATTCACGGCCGCCGTGTCCCGGCACTCTCACGGGGGAGTCAGGCAGGCAGTAAACTACCAGACACCTTACCAGGTTTGAGAAGGTCAGAATGCCGTTGTCCTGAGTCAAGAGGTTGGAACGAAACACACCACCGCTGAGGGATAAGAGGACCCCAGGGAGGGGCTGGTCGTCTTCAGCTTTTATCTGGGGGTGGAAAAAGGAACCCCAGAGCAAGGTTAATTCATATTAACCATGAACAAGTCAAGAGGTAATCCTTAATAGGTTGTTTTTCTTTTACCGTTATTCACTGGGGGAGACAAAAGGTCTCCTCTTCATCCCCAGGGTAACCAACGTTAATAGTTTGGTGTGCAGCCTTCCAGAACTCTCTGTGCCCACACAAATCTTATCAGCATTATGGCTGCTGTTGACGGACTTCATAAGTGATCTGGTGGGGCTGGGGGAGGCCCCCTAAACTGTACGGTTCTGTAACTGCAAGTTGCTTTCTCTGCCCTCAGCCACTTTCCCGGCTGCCCTCGTCCACCAGTCCCCACCGATCAGCCTCGCTGCTTCGGAACAGCTGCACATCATTCTAAAGCAGAGGTCAGCCAACAATGGCACACAGGCTAGCCATCGAGTTTAGTGATGGAAAAGGAGAGACGATCTGAATGTCCCTGAGCGTGTGTATCCTTGTGCACTTAAGTTTTTCTTTTTCCGAACAGTCAATTCCTAGGAGTAGAATTGTCGGAAGTGTGCACTCGAAATTCAGAAAGAAACCCCCAAACTGCCCTCCATGGTGGCTGTAACCATTTCCAGCTCCAACAAATTACCTATGTGTGGGAAAATGCGTGCTCGCCAAGAAGATGGATATTGTCTTGATTACTGCAAATCTCACCCCAGACCCAGTGTTCCTTTGCATTTCCCCAGTGACTACCGAAGTCGAGTGTTTCCTGTATGTTTATGAGTGACTTGGATGATTTCTGTGAACTGCCTTTCATATCCTTGGTTCATCTTTTCTCTGTTGGGTTGTCTTTTTTTTTTTTAATTTAATTATTTATTTATTTTTGGCTGCATTGGGTCTTTGTTTCTATGCACGGGCTTTCTCTAGTTGGGGCGAGCATGGGCTTTCTCTTGTTGAAGAGCACAGGCTCTAGGCACACAGGGTTCATTACCTGTGGCACACGGGCTCTAGAACGCAGGCTCAGTAGTTGTGGAGCACGGGCTTAGTTGCTCCACAGCGTGTGGGATCTTCCTGGACCAGGGCTCAAACCCGTGTCCCCTGCATTGGCAGGCAGATTCTGAACCCACTGCGCCACCAGGGGAGTCCCATGTTGGGCTGTCTTTTTCTTATAGATTTTAGGAGACCCTGGTAAACAGGGAATGTTATTTATGGTACAGATATTTCTTCCCAGTTTGACTATCTTTCAGTTTGGTTTAAAATGCATTCTGCAATATAGAATTTTAATTTATTTGGCCTCTATGTTGAAAATATTCAGCCTCAAGATCTCCAGACTCACTCTGTCCATTACACAGCATGCTTCTTCCCAAGAAGGACTGAGGCAAGAGAGAAAGACATTCTGCATCCTTCAACAGAGAACAGAGTCAAGGATGAAAGCTTAAAATACTTCCCAAAAGGTATGCACACAAGCTTAAGTCAACAGATCTCCTAATTACAAGTGAAAGAAGCCAGACCAAAAAAAGAGTACATCCTGAATGATTCCATTTATATAAAACTCTAGGAAATGCGAAATGATCCAAAGTGAAAGAAGGCAGATCAGAGCAGTGGGGAGGGGCAGGAGAGACGGGTTGCCAAGGGTATGAGGAAATTTTGGAGGGTGACGGATGTGGCCACCATTTTGACTGTGGTAGTGTTTTCATGGGGGTCATCATATGTCAAAACTGTCAAATTATACACTTTATGTGCAGCTCACTGTATGTCTATTATACCCCATAAAGCTGCTTTTTAAAAGCACACAGTGTTACCTCAAAGCTCACGCCTGCCAAGGCATAAGCCTTAAAGTCTCCTATGGTTCCTTCCACCGCAGTCAAAACGTAGCCCTCCTTCTGCGAAGACACGGTATACTCCAGGTCACTGTGCAGTGGCCCAACACTGAGTAAAAAAGAAACACTGGAGATGGCTTTGCTTCAAATCCTGGAAGAAGCATCACCTGCCCCAAGGAAACCTGGCTCCCCAGTTTCTTTCTAGGCTCCCCGACTGATCCCAAGCAAATGTTTCTTAGTCACGGCCTTACCTATAGGCACCTTTGTCGTCAGTAAAGACTGTGATCAGGGGTGAACTCGCCCCCTTTTCACTGATGACAATCTCCACTCCTTCCAACTCTGGGTGGATCTGGCCTTCCAGAAATAAGCCTGCTTTCCCTTGTATCTCAATCAACTTCCCTGGGCAGCTTTCTAAAAAGGGAAGAGATAAACAGAAGACTAGGTTGGGGCTTCCCATTAAAGAAGGGCCTAAAACGGAGATATTGGAAGCCAGCTCCAATGAGGCTGCTGTCTGTACCAGAATCCTCAGTGACTGCAAGTGGCCCAAGCCTCTCACCATTGACGAATGGCCTTGTTCAACTGCCAGGAATGTTAGCAGGTACAGCCTACAAAGCTGGCTTTCCCCTGCTCCTCTCCCTTGGCTCTCACAGGCCACAGGTGAGGAGAGAAGCCGTTACTGCAGGTCAGAGCCTGTGCGGCTGGACCTCAGAGGACCGGTATGGAAGGCTGCCCCGGACAGGCTGCCTGCTGGACAGCCACGCCCTTCAATACTCTCCTTCCAAACACAGAAACGTCCAGGGTTTAATGAACCCACGATGCTGGGAAAAGCTATTGGTAGCCTAAATATTCCACCAGCAATCACTTCTGGTTATCCAGTCCCCAAAAGACCCTCCCATAACCCCGACCAAAAAACATAAACATCACAAACAGTTCGGACACACGAAGACATTTCAGACGTTTCAACAACTGATGCTTTTGCTTTTTATCTCCCTTCTGGTGTCAACCTGATAACATCAAGGAAAACTGAGTCCTTTTCCAAAAAGATCCCCCAATTCTAATAGTGAAAGTTACGTTTACTGATTTAGACCTTTCGTTCATCCACTCACTCATCAAGTAGTAAGATCTATGTGCCAAAGGGGACTGAAGTGCCTTACAAAGATGGTTTCACTATAACAGCAGCACAGAATAAAATTTTAATTGCAGGGAAAGAAACACTTGCAAAGGTGTGTCATCGGCTCACTGAGCTGACATTTACCTCCACTGACGGTGGCTTCCATGGAAGGAGGATAAAAGAGCAGCTCTTTAGACGAGGGTGTGACAGTGATTTTCTCCCCAGACCTAAAATAAGTAAGATACTTCAATGTGGCTGGTCTGTCCCCCCATGAGGAAGGACATCAGAACAGACGACCCTGCAGGGAAAGCCGGAGAGCGCTTACCGTGCCCAGTAGGAGAAGTCGTAGGAGAAGGGGCCCTGTAACTCGTCCACCATCTCCTGCACAGGGGGCTTGGTCCTTCCCTCAACCCCCTCCTCTCCACCGGTCTTCTCCCTCTCCTGCCTGCGGCTCTCGATCTCGGCCAGCTGCTGCTCCCTCCGCAGCTCCTGCATGGACCTCAGAGGGCCGAGGACCAGGGCAGGTTCGCTGTCGATGGAAGATCTGGAAGAAAGGAAGGAGCGGTCCAGAAGACGAAGTCACGTATCCCTATAGTCAGTGGGAATCAGACATTTCTGCAAGCAGAGATCCAGCAGTAAAAAAAACCCAAGCACCTCATAAAGCCACCAACACATTCTTCTCCTGTTTTGAATAAACTAATAGCTTATTAAAAACAAAAAACTGAACTTCTTTGCCATGGTGGACGTATCTGATAGATCTGGGCTGGGATGAAATACCACTGACTTTATGACTTGAAGGAAACATCAGATTTCCCGTAGGACATGGAGTCCTTCCCACACCACACCACCATCTTCTGTCTCTCTTTCAACCTTTATTGAGAACATACTCTGCAAGAGAACCAGGCACTGGGGAGACTGTACACAGGACAGACAACATTCCCCAACCTCATGGAATCCACATTCTAGTGGGAAGAGGCAGACAATCAACAGAAAAACGTTGTCAGGTGATAAGTACAATAAGGAAAAATAAAGCAGCGTGGAAAGATAAAAGAGCTGGTGGGAGGCAAGGGGCACTACTTTTTATTAGGGGCTGAGCCAAGTCCCTTCTGATAAGGTGACACCACTGCCACCTGAAGGAAGGGCGACAGAGAGCAAACCACTTGGCTCTGGGTGAGGCCTCAGGCAAGAAGGTGTCGAGTGCAAAGTCTCTCGAAGCCTTGGAGGCAGCTCCCTGCCATGCTCAAGGGACAGCAAGGAGGAGAACAGGGAGGCCTGGGCAGAGGGACCCAGGCAGAGCCAGATCAGGTAGAGCCAGATCAGGTGTCAGACTAGGGCTTGGAAAACCTTGGTGTGGACCCTGAGGGGATGGAGTTTTAAACAGAGGAATGACAGGGTCTCCACTTTTAAAGATCACTTGGACTTCCCCACGAACAACACACTGTTATAAAGCAACAGCCAAAACTCGGACGCCAGACAGGAAGCTGCGGCAACAATCCCAGCAAGAGACAAGGGTGGGTGGAACCAAAGTATAGAGGCCAGGTGCTAAGAAAGGACTGGATGACGGATATACAGTTGGCCCTCCATTTCCGCAGGTTCCGCATCCGAGGAGTCAACCAACTGCAGATGGAAAATATTTGGGGGAAAAGATATTCCAGAAAGTTCCATAAAGTAAACCTTGATTTTGCCACATGCTGGCAACTATTTACATAGCATTTACATTGTATTTACAACTATTTACATTGCATTTACATCACGTTGGATATTATAAGTAATCTAGAGATGACTTAAAGTATATTTAAACTATACAGGAGAATGTGCATAGATTATATGCAAATACGACTCCATTTTATAAGGGACTTGAGCATCTGTGGATTTTGGTAACCACGGGGGGTCCTGGAACCAAACCCCATGGATAACGAGGATTGTACAGTTGAGGATTTGCAGATGGATCGGTTGGGTATGGGATGCAAGAGAAAGAAGAATCAAGGACCAACGAGAAAGATGGAGCTGCCATTTCTGAAACAGGGAAGGCTACAGAGGAGGTCTGTGGAGGGCGACCACCAGGAATCTGGTTTTGGATCCGGGAAGTACAAGATCCCCATTAGGGACCCCACCCCCGGCCATGTCCAGCTGGAAGATGCATTTCACATAATTTTCAGCAAAACCAAACCAAACAAAAACTCTTCTGAGGTTACAAAAATAAAGTTAATAAAGACTGAAAACAACGTAACACGGAGTCACTACTGGTAAAAATATGACTTTCTAGTCATACCAGTAATTCATACTTTCCAAGCAGGAAAATACTAAAAGACATTGCTCCAGCACCAGGCAAAGTGCCAGGCCCACAAGACAAACGCAGCAAGTCCTTCTCCTAGAAACCATGTCACCCTGGTGAATAGGTATCCCATCAATTCAGTCAGAGACCACGGGCTGCCCCTGACACTCCTCCCTCCCTGACCCCACGTGGTCAGACTGCTGCCGCGTCCCTTCAACTCAATCTCCCTGACAACTCTCCAACCCGTCCGCTTCTCTCCATCCCCACCGCCATCCGCCTGGCTGAAGCCCCATCCTCCCTCACCTGGACTCCTACAAGAGCCTCTGCCCCCACCTCGATCGACTTCCACTCTTGCGCCTCTTCTATCTGTTCTCCACTCAGCAGCCAGGGGGACCTTCTTGAAACAAAGAGAAAGTGATCCCTCTACTTGAAATATGTCAGAGTGTCCACGGGACACAGCTAAGACCCTTAACGTGGCTGGCCCCCAGAAGCCCACCTCTCCTGCATGGACCTCAACCCCCTGACAAGGTCAAAGTCAAAGCACTTATGACAGCTTTTATTTTACAGTTCTGTATGTGACTCTTGGACTACTGTCCGCTGCCCCCATGAGACTCTAAGTTCCACGAGGGCAGGGGCTATCACCTACGCCCAGTGCCTAACCACTGAGGACTCTCCGTCCATATTTTCTTCACGGAAGGACGGGTGGACAGAAAGATGGAGACACTGCTGGAAAGGCAACTTCAAATAAGGTAAGCTGGGAGAAAGTTACTCAGATTTCCATTCTATTTGACAAAGATGGTCATATTGTCAAAATTCTTTCCTTTCTTGAGAAAATTAGGGTATCAGATGCACCCACCACACAGCAAAAATTCCTCTCAAAGGTGACATTCACACAAACCTGACCCTCAGTGAGGGACTGCCTTTCATACACTTTCTCTCATGACCCTTCTCATATAAGGTGTCATCTCTATTTCCCAAGCCTTCGAGAAAGGCTCTAAAGAAAAATAGGCAATTTTTTTTGAATTTGCTAAAACGCTTGAAATACAGTGAACAAACCAGAGATTCTTTTTTTCCTTAGCAAAGACAGGAAGTGTAACGAGTTCAAACAGAAATTTAAGACGCTGAAACGAGCTGTCAGGAGACTCTTCCTCATCCACAGTTAATTCCTGAGTCATAAAAGGAAAGGAACAGGCTGTCGTGAATTTACAGCTATGTCATATAAGTATAAGAGCGAAGACTGTTTGTACTACGCCTAGAGATAAGAAATCAAGAATAATTTTCAGAGCGTCCATTAGAGAAGGTCTGGTCCACCACCCTCCCGTGCTCAGCCCACCATGGAACACTAGCCTTACTTGATAGTCACGGTAACATCCATCATTTTGTCAGTGGTGATAGTTCCAAGGACGTGGTGGCGAATGGCTGTCAACGTCAAGATACTGGGTGAAGACCTATAAATTAGAGAAGTGGAAAGAAAACACCACATCACCTCATGGTTCTCAAAGGATCACAAACAACATCACCTATGGGCGACCTTCCTGACCCTGAAATATACTATGTGACACTGCTCTTAGCACTTCAGAACTCCTGAAATACATACAAGTGTCTTTAAGAGTAAACTGATTCTCCACACCAAAACTTTACACCTCCAATTCCCTGTGAAACCCACAAGCATTTGTAAAAATAGAAAAATGGTAGACTTGAGCTTGAGAAATTCTCATCAGTGAGGCTGGAAGATTCAACAAACATTGTATTTAAGCCACTTCCAAACCACAGCCTTCCGTCCTGGGTTTACAGAATTCTTGGGAAAGAGAGCTTTACCTTCATTTCCTCAGTAATTTACCCAACTGTCTTAAAATCCTTGTCTAGAAATTCTTTTCCATGCCTAACCTTACCGCTTCCAGAAAAAATACAAAAAACTCCCGTGTTCTCAGCAATGAGTGAAGAAGAGAGTCACGCTCACTCTCCTCCACAGGAGACACACAGACACCCCGGAGCAGTCGGCGCCCGGCTTACGTGTCATAGGTGTAGAACGCTTGCTCGAACCGGTGGCAGGAGCGAGGAGTCACCTTGTACACGCCTGCAGCCAGGAAATCAAAAGTAATTTTCAGAGAAGAGCGTCTATTATGCTGAGCAATTCCAACATCCGAAATCCAAAGGCGGTGCCTCTCACTTACAACCTATCATGGATGTGCAACACGGGATCAGAACCTTTTCCGCTGCCTACGATGGCTTCTTACCAATGACCTGATCCACTTAAAGGCCCACTCACAAAGCAAGGATTTTCATTTTGCATAATTTAACAAGTCACAGCACTTGAGTCTACACAGACCAAGCTAACAGACACGTGCACGAGGAGGAACAGGAAGTACATTTCTACTGCGAATCAGACTGAGAATCTTCTACCTAATAGATTCTGTTAAAGATCCAAAAGACAGCCACAGCCTGGACTCCTTCCTATAAATATTCCTAAGAGGGGGCATGGGGCAGGGGAAGGCCCAGAAAATTATGCAACAACTGCAAAAACACTTTCATGCCATGAGCTCACGTAGGGTACACTCAGATTAGGGGCATATGATGTCATTTGCCAGAAGAATAGTTTCAGGAAGGAGCAAAGTGTAACAGTGGATTCTCCCAAATGGTCTTTAACCAACATTTTGGCCATATGACCGACCAAAACATGAAATTAGTTCAAATCACCTCTGCTGTTTCTGTCACACTGATCAAGCCTCAATGCAGTTACGAGTAGAAAAAAAATTACTACGTTTCTTCATTCATTTTGTTTGTTCTTTCATTTGACGAACACTGACAGGGCAGCACTCGGGCCGGGTATTGTGCCAGGTGTTGGTACACGGTGGGGACAGATACGGTCCCTGCCTTCGCAGGGCTTGCCATCTACAGAGAGAGCATTCGACAGCCACGTGCACACCAGGTGTGATGGGTATGGGCAGGGGAGGAACTGGGCACTGTGGACACGAGCACAGCAGGGAGCTCTCAACGACACTGTGGGGCCAGTCTCCCTGGGGAGTAACATTGGAACCAAGAAGTGATGGGCAGGCAGGCAGAGCTGGGTGAAGAGGGGGTGGGGCAGGGAAAGCACTGAGGTAGAGCACAGCATCTGAACCACAGGCTTGCTGGCTGTCTCCCTAACAGCTGTCCTTCCTGCTTACGTTTAGGGTGAAAATGCGCCCAGCCTCAGGCAGCAAATCCAACCTCCCCAGGCTCCCTTTCAGCTAAAAGTGGCCTTGTGACACGGTTCTTGCCGGTAAGACATGAAGTTTCCTGGAGGATGCGGCACGGAAAATGTTTGCCCGCCCCTCTCCTCATCTTCCTGCCTTAAACATAAGTTTTCTGGGGCAACAGTAGGCACTTTGAAAACACAAGGTAAGAAATACCAGGGAAAGAGCTAAAAGAATCACAAAGACACCAACCCTAACATCTACCAGCTGCTGAACCCATGCCTGGTGCTGCCAGACTTTGCTACTGAGCCAAATTAACTCTGCTTGTTGGGGGCTGTCGTATAGATTTTGTTACCTGCAGCCAATGGCATCCTGATTAAGACACAGGACAGAGTGGCTGGAGCAGAGTGTGACAGGTAGAGCCAGATTATACAGGAGCTCAAGGTCTGATGAAGGGTTTTGTATAAGAGTACCCCCTATCTGTGGGGTATACGTTCTAAGACCCCAGTGGATGCCTGAAACCACAGGTAGTACCAAACCCTGTACATATTATGTTTTCACGTACACTAATAGGTGGGTAATGTATACAGCGTGGACGTGCCAGACAAAGGGACGATTCACATCTCCGGGCTGGATGGGAGCAGGATGGTGAGAGATTTCATCATGCTACTCAGAATGGCATGCAATTTAAAACTTATGAACTGTTTATTTCTGGAATTTCCCATTTAATATTTTTGGACCACAGTTGACCACAGGTACCTGACACTGTGGAAAGTGAAACCATGGGTGAGTGGGGATTACTGTATCTTATCTTGAGAACCAAGAGAAGTCACTGAATTGTTCATTAGGAAAATGCAAAATAAAACCACAATGAGATACTACTTTACACCCACCAGGATGGCTAAAAATCAAAAAGAGAGCAACAAATATTGGTAAAGATGTGGAAAAACATGAACCCTCAGGCATGGCCGGGAGGAACAGCAAATGGCAAATACAGCCTTTTCAGAAAACAATTTGGCAGCTTCTTTAAAAATTAAACATAAATTTATTATATGATTCTATTCCTAGGTATCTACCCAACAAATGTCCAAACCAAGACTAGTACACAAATGTTCACAGCAACGTTATTCCTAATAGTCCCAAGCTGGAAACAGCTCACATACCCACCGACCAGGGAACAGATACACAAACTGTAATATAGCCATGCAATGGGCTACTATTCACCAATAAAAAGGAACCAATTATTAATACCTGCTACAACCTGGGTGAACTTCAAAAACATTATGCTAAGTGAAAGAAGCCTAAAAAATAACAGTATTGTATGATTTCATTATATGAAATGTCCAAAAAAAGGCAAATCCATAGAGACAGAAAATAAATTAGTGGCTGCCTAGAGCTGGGAATAGAGATCAAATGTAAACATGCAGGAAGGATATTACTGGGGTGATGCAAATGTTCTGAACTGGATTATAATGATGATTGTAAAGCTAGGTATAGTTACTCAACATCACTGTACTGAACACATTTTAAATGGGTGAATTTTATGGTCTGCAAATTGCATCTCAATAAAGTCATTGACAGAGAAGCCACTGAAGGACTTTAAGCAAGGCGGGAGATGATCCAATCTTTATCTTAAAAAGATCACTCGTCAGGAGAGGTCATGGGCTGATGGTGCAATCCTTTTAGAAGTGAAAAGGGCCCAGTGGTCTGGCCCCAACTCCAACCCGAGAGCCTGCGAACACATGCCAGCCCCCACCTCTATTTCTTTGGGTAAAAACGCTGCTCCCTCCAGAGGAGCTAACCACGGCCAAAGTTGACAGCTTGATGCAAACTGAACCGAGATAGGGAAAAATGCCTTTAAAACCACCCTCTGGTGCCTTTCCATTTCTCTCACTCGTAGCACATCAATCCTTCCAGACTCACCGGGCTTGGACAGGCAGAATCGGTTGACGCCTTTGGAGAGGTTATAAATCCCCACGTTCTCAGGTCCATTTCCATCCTGATAAAATTCCTAAGGGACCAAAGCCAATACAATGACTTACTAGGCGACATGGAGACACAGCGATGATTAATAATATTTCTGTTTCTGAACCAGTCATCTGTTTTGCCCATTAATCATGTGAGCAGCTGGGTGCCACAGGAAAATCAAAAAGCTTCCAAAACTTCCAACAAAAACGTGATCTTTTTCATTCAATCAACTAATATTTATTGAGCACCTGCTATGCGGCAGGCTCAAGGCTGGGCCTTGGTTGCTGCCGTGGCTCTTATTTTCAGGGAGGCTTACATTCTAATATAGGAAGAGAGAAAACCCAGGTAGTCAACAAAGAAGTCAGTAGATTTCAGCTAGGAAGTAACAGAGCTTACAGAGAAATAAACAGGGAGCAGGATAGAGAGGGACCACCACAGAGGCCTGTTCAGCCTGGGCTCAGAACAGACCCCTCCTGAGCAGGTAACATTGGGGCTGCAGCCTGAGTAATGAGAAAAAGCAAATACACTCAGCTGTGCAGAAGACACGTCATTCCAGGCAGAGAAGAGTATGTGCAAAGGCCCAGAGAAGGGACCGAGCTTGGTGTGGAACTGGCCGAGGCGGCCAGTATGCCACGGCCCAGTGAGTGAAGGGGAGAGGGGTAAGGGGTAAGGTACGAGTTAACGAAGGGCTGGCCACTGTTAAGGAAGATGGATCTCCGTCTAAGGGAAATGGAAATCCACTGGAGGGTTTAAGGGAAGGAATGGTTTCCTAAATGTCTATTACTTATTCTCAACTGGATATTAATCAACCCATCTCTCGTAACAAAGCTGTTTGTTGAGCACTTGTAGTTAAGCGGTTAGAGCATTCAACTGGTGTTGGAGACACCAGTCTCACTGCCTCTGGTGTCTAATATAAGTGGCCACTTAATTGCCATTTGCCTCCGTTTCTCCACTGGGACCTTACAGTGACATCTGCCATTGCTGGAAGTCAAAAAATTATATAAAGTTCATGACTGGGTCTACATAGGTGTACACAGGTGCTCCCTTTCCTGAAATCCACTGCGTACACTGCCAATCCAGCTTCAGTGACTACAAGAGAATAACCAACTCTGTCCTCAGCTGCACCTGTTCATAAACAATAGCAGTGTATGGCCAGGAAAACTTCAAATACGTAAGAGGGTTACTTAAACCTTACCATGCCCCTGGGGAGTGAGTATTATGATCTCAATTTTAGAGGAGAAAACTGAGGCTCACAAACACTAAATGAACTTGCCCGATGCTACAGAGCCCACGTGCTTTGCACTACGGCAACAGCTTCCCTAAATCACTAGTCAAAGTTAAAATTTAATGTGGAGCCAGGACAAGGAAATCTCCCAAACAAAGGCATCTTTCCAATAAGGGACTTAAAATGCTTCCTCATGGTGCTTTCCATAATTGGTGGGTGAGTCGAGGGGCAGAAAAGGGAATCCGCCTTGACTATCTATGCTGATAACACTCTTAGCATGCTAGTTCTTCTCGCTCTCCAAAAGGCGAGTGTCATTCCACATAAGAGAATCCTCAGAAGCTCCGCTTACCAGAGTGATGGCGTGAGACAGGGAGCATCTCAGCATATAGCCCGTCTGCCTGAACTCAATCGCTGACACATCGTCCTCCAGAACCTCCACCTCTAGACTCTTGTTCTTCCAGCACCAATCTTCATGCAGGATGCTGACTGCAAAGGACACAACACACACCCCCGTGGGAACAGAGCACACCGCCTCCCTGAATGCCCCCAGAAAAACAGTGCTAATGAATCCTATGTGTGGGCCTCTATACACATACATACCAACAAATATGTATGTGTGTGTGTGTGCGTGTGTGTGTGTCAGTATACACATAGAGCTAAGCACACTGGGAATAAGTAACTGCTAAAGAAAAACTGAAACCAGTGGCCATTAAAATCACCAAGAAAGAAATTCAACTGGGCCTAAGAGCAGACTACAAGTAAGACATTCAGGGATTGGCAAACTTTTTCTGTAAGGTGCGAAAGAGTAAATATTTTCACCTTTGTGGGCCACATGGTCTCAACTATTCAACTCTGCATCTGCAGCACACAAGCAGCCACAGACGATAAACAAACAAGTGGGCGTGGCTGTGTTCCAATAAAACTTTATTCATAAGAACAGGCAGTCGCCCTCGGCTCATAGTTTGCCAACACCTGACATAATAGAAAATATAATTCCCCAGAAAAATCAGCCTACTTTATAAGCCATTCATTGCCAGCAGCTCCCAGCTAAACTCTGACATAGCAAAAATACAAGCAATGGGAGCTTCTCAAGAAAGGCGGAGAAAAGAGAAACAACATTCGCCAGCACCTTCTGCTTCCCAGGCCCTGTGCAAGGGGCTTCACATACTGGATTTCATGAGTCCTACATTCTGCAGAAAGGTTCTATGACTCCTATTTCAAAAGGGGAAACTGAGTCTCAGGGAGATCAAGTAAGCTGCCTCGCTCACACAGCTGCTAAGTGGTAGAACACTTCCGTGTAATTATTTCACACTCTTTTCCGGCATTTAGAAATAAAATGGCATGAGAAGAAGTGTGTGGGTCATCCTGATGAGGCGGCAGTTAGCTCATAAAGCCTCAACTTCTGCATTACTGCCCAAGGCTAAATAATGCACATTCAAGGTCAAGGGGTAAAGAAGAGTTAAACAAGTACAACTGTACAGCTGGGATGCAACTTGAGAGCAGGTTTCTAGAAAGTTTAGAAAGACAGGAAGTGCTGCCTTCGGTTCTTACTTTTGTATTTTCCGGGCAGCACGTTGTCAAACGTGAAAGTCATCGAGTTGACCTTGCCGGAGAGCTGGAGGCTCCGCTTCTCGCCCTGGCGGCTCAGGGACTGCAGGGTCACCAGCAGGTCACCGCAGGTGTCTGCAGAGAAAAGATGCGGGGGCCTCACTTGACTGCCTTGTGAACCATAGCACCCGTTCGAACCCTCAATCTCTGTGTGCTGCTTCCCACCCCTTAGCTCCTGAAGGACAGTGCCAGGAGGTTCCTTCAAAGCTAACATGCATCTACTTGATTCTAGGAAGTCTCCCCCTATGCTTGTCATCGGTACCAAACAATGAAGCCACCCAGCAATTATTGCATTAGGGGAAGTAATATCTATGGAGCATCAACAGGAGCAAGAGAAAAATAGACAGAGGTGATGAAACTTTATTGAAAATCCACTTCATACCAGGTATAGAACTGGGCCCTTTATCATCATCATAATAATATTACTAATAATGGCAAAGATTTATATGGCTCTTGCTGTGTTCCAGGTACTTCCAACGGCTATACATACAGTAACTCATTTGATCCTCACAACTACCCTGTGAGGTAGGTATCATTAACATCTCTACATTACAGATGAGGGACTCAAAGCACAGAGAGGTTAAGTAACTTACCCCAGGTCACACAGCGAATGTTCAAGCCCATGCGGTCTGGTTCCAGAGTCTAACATCTTAACCACTGTGCTACACTGCCTCTTGACATGACTGCATTTAAGCCTCATTAAAACCCCGAGAGCAGGAGTATTCCCATTTTACAGAAGAAAAACCTAGGCTGGGCAAGTACATGCTTACAGTCTCACAGTGGTAAGTGACAGAGCTAGGATGGAAACCTGGGCCCAACTACCATCTTCCTTTCAGAGTCAGAGGGCAATAAAAAGAAACCCACATGTTCTTCTGGAAGCCAAGGCAGCATTACTCAAAGAGAAATGTTATGGTGTTTGTGGCAATTATTCAGAAAGAACTGCACACGACACAGACTCTCAGACAGACACCACTCCCCTGGAGCAGCTTCTGCTTTTACCTTCAATGTCGCTCAGTGAGGAAAAGCTCACCAAAATCCCACCTCTCCCCACTTACTTCTTTGAACCTATCTGTTCTTGCTTTCAGTTGACATCTTACCCAAACAAGAGACTTTCCCCGAAACCGATGCCAAAAACTGCACGAAGGCCACGTCCATCACAGGCCTGTCAGTCACAGCAAGAAGCAGCATCTGAGGCTTCAACATCAGCCCCGCTCTGGTCTCCGCCTCAGGAACCATCACCTGCGGGACACACAGAACAAGGTCAGCGGCTGCATCAGGGCCGCTGCTCCCTGGCCGACGTGGCACCAGAACATCCACCTGGGCCCAAGGCTAAACGGATTCTGTAGGACGAAGGTTCATTCCTAGGCCTAGTTTTATAATCACAACAAATCTGCATACAGCCGGTGTGAAGGAAACATATTTCTAGGCAGACATAAAGCACTAGCCTTCAGCAGCGCCAGGTGTACACAGAAGCGTATCAGGGCATGCAAAGCTGTCATTGATCATGTGCACCCAGGTGGAAACCATATGAAATCCCAGAACCTGATCCTGGCTTGAGGTCACTCGTGACACAAGCTGTGAACTTGTGGAGGCCACGTGGATGACCAACAGTGGAACTGGGCCATTTCTTCTTCCCTCATTTCTGTGTGCCTTTGTCAAGCTCACAAGAGGGACTGGGAGAGGAGGCGGTGCTCGCCTTCTTCATCCCTGGTAGAGATCACATTCTGGAATTGCCCTTCCCTGGAAAAGGGCCTGATTATGCCTCTGAAAGGGCCTCTAAAGGCTTGTCCGTGTGGCCAACGTCACAAGACACTGGCTGGCTGGTAAAGGAGCTGCCCACCCACACAGTATGCTGTTCGTGGAAGCTGGGGCAAGGCTGTGCGCCCACCCCATCTGCTTAGCGGGGGCAGGGGGGATCCCACTGGCCCTACAGGAGAGCAAAGTCTTAGAAGGACCCTTCCCAGTCCCCTCCCCTGCTCTTCCCGAGGGAGCAGCTGACTTGACGGGTGAGAGCCTGAGACCCCAAGGGGCCGGTGGCCTGACCTCCGCTTCTGTCTCATCTCTTGCCCACTGCCTCCACCAGTGCTCAGGCTTTCACCCTGGCGGTGAGACTACAAGCCAGGGTCTCCCCTGCTTCTCCACCTGCCTGGATGGAGAAATTAGGTGGTGCCTGCCCAGCGTCTTCAATTTACAGCAAGGCAGGAAAAGGGAAGCTCTGTTTGGCCTCAGGGTCCAGAAGCCATGCTCTGTGGATGTTACTGAGCTGCCATGAATAAAGAGTTCACTGCGATCTCCTTTGGGGACCCGTGGATATTCAACAGCAGCCAGAAGCCTGAGAAGGTGGAGGCATGACTGGCAGCCTGATACTAACCCCTAATAAACATCAGGACTGGAAAAGAGAAAGGCCTGTTGCATCACCTTCAAACCAGCTGCCTGTCTGCTCTAACTGTGACATGCAGGAATGTAAAGATTTGAAAATAAGAAGTTGGGAATGGAAATGCTCCTTCTCTAACCCCATTTTAAAATAACCCTTTTTAAATCATTGGTGTTTTTTTCAAATATCTTAAATAGAACAAAACTCGTCATACCTGGACTTTGTAGGTCCCTGGTTTTGCTTTAAAACAGAATGATCCCTGAGCATCCATCTCCACGGTGACCAAAGACTTGTCCTTGTCTTGAGAGGACAGGACAACTTTGTATTTACTCATCTGCTTGATAGTGTCGGGGAAGCGAATGATTGATATCTGGCCACAGACACTGAACCTGCAACAAGGGGACCGTTCATTCCAGCATGAGAACTCAATTATCACAGGAAAGGTGCTTAGCAACCCAAACTATGCATCCCTCTTTCAGCCCTCGTCCCTAAGACTAGTATGATCTTAATGAAGAGACAGGAATGTAGCCAAAATGACTCCAGTTTTAAAAGCAACCTTTAGAAAGAAGATTGGACCTCTTTCTGCATAAGGAAAAGGCAGAGCGAGGGCCCGGGGCAGGGCTGTTTGTATGTTCTGGGTGACATCTGGCCATCTCCCACTGCAGAGGGAAGTTTCAAACAATCTGTGGATGATAAAAATGCTTCAGATAATTGGGTCGTGGATGGTGGAGCAGCCTCGAACTGAGAATGTGGACTAGTCCTTAAAAGCAAGAGCTGGGCTTCCCTAGTGGCGCAGTGGTTGAGAGTCCGCCTGCCGATGCAGGGGACACGGGTCCGTGCCCCGGTCCGGGAAGATCCCACATGCCGCGGAGCTGCTAGGCCTGTGAGCCTGGCCGCTGAGCCTGTGCGTCTGGAGCCTGTGCTCTGCAATGGGAGAGGCCACAACAGTGAGAGGTCCGCGTACGGCAAAAAAAATAAAAAATAAAAAAAAGCAAGAGCTGTAAGCTGCCTATGAAAGTGTGGTATTACCCAGGGGATAAAACAAGGCAGGGTTATCAAAGACGCCTTCCTTGCCTGTGATTATATATAATGCACAGATAAAAGCAATCTGAGAGATCTGACTAGTAAAGGTAATTAAGTTAAACAAAAATGCAGAGCTAAAACTGAACTCTAGGAGCTAGGAGCCACAGAAGCAACTTATAAGTGAAAAGCCCTATTAAGGTAATGGCTCAGACTGGAGACTGCAATGAGCAGTGTGTAAAGTGCTACAAGGCACACCTCCAGAAGCACATGAAAGGCACATCTGCTCACTAATAAACACCAACGAAGTCCGGCGTCTGTGGAGTGACCGTCTTCATTTTTAGACAGTTGGTGCGTTTAAGTGTAATAATGTCCCACAGCTGGAGGCCACAATCGCTTCTTCAACTGCCTAAAGATAATATTTTCTAATCTTAAAGAGAATCACTTTAGATAAAAAATCAGTTGTGCCTTTTGACAGAAGGAGAATAAAAAATGCCGGATTTAGCGCTGGATAATTATGGGGTGCACTAAATGCTGGCACACCCACTATGCTGCAAAGAAAAAACAGCAGAAGGAACAAGAAGGCGGTGGTACGCTGTGTGTGTGAAGTCTGGGAGCGAAGGAGAGCACAGCTGTCTCCCTAAAGGGATGTGACCAGCCTGGCCATGGGGGCTCAGGCTGGACAGTGAGGGGCAAGACGCCACAGCCCACAGGCCAAGTCACACCAGCCACCTGTTTCGGGAGAGACCGTGAGCTAAGATGGTTTTCACACTTTTAAAGGGGAAAAAAAAAAATCAAAAGATTATTTCATGACATAATAAACGACATGCTACTATGACGTCAGTGTCCACACATAAAGTTTTCCTGGAACACAGCCAAGCCCGTTCATTTATGAACTGTCTGTAGCGGGTTTCGTCACAGAGACCTTATCAGCCCATGAAGTCTGAAATATTTATTCTCTGGTCCTTGACAAAGTGTGCCAGCCCCTGATCTAGATTCAAAGGTTTGCCTTTTGGTTCCCTACTGTGTACTATCAGAAAAAATGGATAGGAAGGGACTACTGACGGAATTATTCTCAAGGACCTTCCATATTCCCTTCATTTGTGCCCATGTCGGGGGGCAAGTCCCCTTATTCATTCCAAGTTGAACCTCTTTGCCTAACTTTTAAATATTTTAACCATACAATCAGTTTTAGCTCGTACTCTCAATTAAAGATAAGTGTCCAATTACCCTAAACCTCAAATATATATTGTTTTAGTTTAGAAAAAGAACTAAAAAGCCAGTAAGACAATGTTTTGTTATACTGAAGCTCTTAAAAATTGATGTGTCAATAAATTATTTCATCAGGATTTAATATATTAATGAAGAGAAATCAGTAATTTTGGTGCATCGTAAGACAACTATATTCTCGTTGCCATTTAGACAGAAGCCAGAGTTTGATTTTCAAATAAATTAGCAAATATTTTTTTTAAAAGGGAAAAACAGAAAGAGTAAGAAATATCAATGAATTAAAAGGCAAACGGACCAAAAGGAAAATGATGAATTTTTCCAATTATGCTCAACAAATGTTGTTTCTCTTTCTTTGACCCAAATATTCCACTTTAAAGAAGAAAATAAATATAAAATTAAATTATGTTTCCTTATCTCCATGAATGGCACCTCCTCAATCTACCCTGATGCTCAAATAGGAAACCTGGGCTCTGATGCACAAAGCCTCCACATCACTCATCGAATCCACCGACGTCTCCTCCTTCCCCCACCAGCAGGGTCCCAGGTCCCACCGGTCACCAGCTCCTCCAGACAACTGTCACACCTCCCATCTACGCCCTCCACTTATACTCGGGCTTTCCTCCAATCCACTCTTCACACAGCAGTTGGGAGAAAAAAAAGACAAAAGAACCCCAAAACTTTCCAAAATGCCCTGATCCACACGGCTCCCTTGATGAAAACTCATCAATTGTTTCCCACTTCACTTGGGGAGAAGCCCATCCCCACAAGATGGCTACAAGGCCACGTGGCCCTCCAGCCTCACCATCGCCCCCAGCCACGCTGGCTGTCCCCACCCCGACCCCAGAGCTCCTCTGTCCCCTCCAGGCCCTGGCACACGCTGTCCCCTCTGCCTGCCAAGCCCTCCACTCGGCTACCTTTCGGTCCTCCCAAAGGTCTCGGCTTCCACAGCGCCCCACCTAAACGAAGTCCCCTCGGAGTCCCCGAGCTCTTCCTGCACACCCACCCCAACTTACCGTCACTGACTCCTCGTCTTCAGTCTGCCTCCTGGACCCCTGCCTTTGTGACGTTAGCCTGGTTCCCTGTACACACCCAGCACTTATCATGGTGGCTCACCTGGAGTCGCTGCTCAGAACTGTTTATGAGGGAAGCAAGGAGAACTGCAGCCCAGGAGTCACTTCCTGAGGCTCCACCACGGCACACACGGCAGCAGGCTCCACGGGTGCTCTGCTTCCTCACCTGCCTTTCAACACTGAACCCCGGACCCGGACCCCCCGCCTGCCTACAGACAATGGTCACCTCCTCAGCGACCAAGCCAATAAAGCATGCCTTCAGGGCTCAGCTCCTGGACCTCCGAGACCGTCGGGAGGTCACACCTAAACCCCCGCCCCAGGTTCTCCTAAGGCCACCCCTCGAAGGCTGACATTCTATTTCCGGTCCACTGATCCACTTCTACCTGCTCTTACACATTCGAGGTTCTGGCTGCCACCTGCGGCCGGCCGAGTCTTCCCGATTTACAATCTATCCAAGCACGTGGTGGAGAGCGCCACCTAGTGGGCCTATGGACCGCCACGGCCAAAACTGAAGCTTCATCCCCAACAGGCTCCTCTCCCCGTCCACAGCCATCCTGCCTCTCAGGCTGGGAACCCTGAGACATCTTCCCGATCTGTCCCTGACTTCCCCATAAGACAGGCCCTCGTCAACTCTGCTTTCAGGCCTCCCGCACCCTCTCCTGTCCCCTTCGAGGCCTTCCCCGCAGCCGTGGCACCACAGTGTCTCACTGAAGACAAAAATCTAACCACGTTACCTCCGTGCTCACACCGTTCACCGGTCCCTTGACTTTTCTCCCTGGTGGAGAAAATCCCCGTCTTCCAACAGGGAGTGAGGAGCCCCTCTGACATCTGCCCCCTTCATCCACCCAGCACTTTACACTCCAGCAACACCAAGTGCTATGCCCCCATCTGCACCGCGCTGCTCTGAGAGGCCTCTCTCCACGCAGACCCTGCTCACCAATCCCCACCCCGTTAAGTTACTGTTTAGTGAGCACCTATTGCCAAGGAGGGATAGCAGCCTCCCCATTCTATAGGTGACACACGGATAAGAGAAAGACCCAAACTCTGACTCCAAGGCCAGGGTTCTCTGCACTAGGCACTGTCACTACTTGGTAAAACTACAGGAATTCAACCACAGGATATCCCCTCACAACTCACAATAAGTACAAAGTGGGAAGAACTGTGACAACGACCCGAAGCATCTTACAGCAAACGTTCTTAACCAACTACATTATCTTCCAGTGAAGCCAAGGCAGGCCTCACAGATGTGAAGTCAGGCGTAACAGATCTTCTCCTAACTTGAACCCATTTTAACTTTGGAGCAAGATGACTTTCTTGAAGCAGCTAACAGTTAAGCACCTTCAGTTTATAACACTTAGCTCTGATCTTTCTAAAGAAGCCAGCCTGAGTTTCTCCATAGGTGTCTGAGACTGGATGTGGACCCTTGGCAGAAACGCACGGTCAGATAGAAGGTGGTCTTGTCCTCCGCTGGCCGCCAACGTAAGCACCAGCGCTTCCAGGCCCCGCACGCCCGCCTTACCCTGTGGCGATGATGTCAGCCAGCTGAGGCGTGTTGGGTGCGATTTTGATTGAGACGGTTTCAAAGTAGAGGTGCTCCTTCTGGGCGTGGATGGTGTACGTCCCGGTTGTTATGTTCTCCAGACGGAACGAGCCATCGGCTTTTGTTTTGACTGTAAAACAAAAACAGGCCAACAAAGGATGAGACAAAAACAACTGTGTAGCCCTCATCTACACAGGGATACTCGAGACCAAAAGCTGGCATGTTTTCATAGAGTCGTTAAGATTTTCTTTCCTTTCCATTCCTCTCTGTGAGCAAAACCCAGCCCAGACAAACAGGCCAGGGCCCAACGTGTCTGCCCACCTTTGATCTGGTTGTTCAGGGTGACCACCGCGTCTGGGACACCCTCTCCTTCAGGTCCGTTCAAGACCCTCCCAGTGACAGAGAATCCCATGACGTGGAACACAGGCTAGAAGATGAAGAACAGGGAGGAGGCTGTCATGTGCTTGAGCTGCAGAAGTCCCCCTCATGCCCCTCACGCCACCACTCAGCACCCCTGCCTACGCTGCCTTCTCCTGGTGCCCCATGCCAGCCAGCTCCCTCCCAGCTCACCCACCCGCAGCCCCTTCCCACGTCTTGTCTTCCGCTTGGTTTATGTGTCTGGGTCCTCCTCACTTGTGAGGGCCAGGGCTTGGCTCTCTGCACTCAGCTGGGCTCCAGCCACCCTGATCTTGGGTTCCTGCATGCTTTCCCCACGAGGGGCTTTCACACCAGCTGCTCCCTCAGCCTGGATCTCCTCCCACACCTGCAGAGGACTGGGGAGAGGCCGCCCCTTCTCGTCCTTCAGGTTTAGCTCAAACTGTCACCACCTCTGAGATGCTCTAACTACCCTTTCTCAGGAGCCCCTGCCTCACGCCCCAGCCAGTTACTGTCCATCACACTAACCTACTTTCTAGGCTTCAGCAAAAACCTCCCCAATATCTGGTATGTCCTTGTTTGATTTCTTCTAGTTTGTCTACCTCCCACTAGAATGTGAGCTTCATGAAGATAGGGACCTGTTCTGACTCAGTCACCTGCTACACAGTAGGCACTCAACAAATGACTCCTGAATGAATGGATGGATGCATGCATGCACACATATATGCAAGAGCATTTGAGCTCTAAGAAAATAAAATGGCTTCCTCTTTAGTCAGGTAGCTCTTCTCCTTTTTTTTTTTTTTTTTTTTTTTGTGGTACACAGGCCTCTCACCGCTGTAGCCTCTCCCGCTGCGGAGCACAGGCTCCGGATGCGCAGGCTCAGCGGCCATGGCTCACAGGCCCAGCCGCTCTGCGGCATGTGGGATCCTCCCGGACCGGGGCACGAACCCGTGTCCCCTGCATCGGCAGGCGGACTCTCAACCACTGCGCCACCAGGGAAGCCCAGGTAGCTCTTCTTCATCCTTCTAAAAAGGCGTGGTTAACCCACCTATTAAATTATATATTCACTCAACAAGCACTTTTATTAGGCACCTACCACGTACCTGGCACTAAATCACGTGTTAGGAATACAGTAAGGAATAAGACTCAACGGTCCCGACCTCATACAGCTTACAAGCCACTCCCTGAAATTCCATTCATGTCTGTTTAAAACCTTGCATTTGGTTGTGATCTGGGAAATGTCTTTCCCCACTCACCTGCCCCCATCCTTCTGTGCAAGCCCCTTGAAGCACGAAGGACTTGACCTTCACCCTTCCATCCCCCCTCCAGGGCACAGTGCTACAGTCAAATGCTTTACTGAATCTTAAAAGGCAGAGTGAGAACCCCACTGAGAATGTGACCTAAAAGCTAGCTCCCACCAGTTTAAGCTACTTTAACACAGTACTTTCTAATGTAACATTAAAATAAAACGATTAAATTTAATTTTTTCAATAACTGTAACACTGGGTGGTCCACTTATGAAAGACTGCTGTTTTCTTTGGGGATCTGCTCTATCTAGCAAATTTTCTACAGTAACCATTTTCTACGTCTGTAATTAAAGATAGAACTATGATGAAAAACACATTTACCATCTATTTTAGGGCCTGTATCACCCCATCCATCACCCCACCTGTCATTCCACTGTGGGCTCTATCAGCTCTCACCTATTCAACTGGTCCCTCACTTCCACCTTGCCCCCTGCAGACTCTTCTCAACATGGCAGCTGGAGGGGACACACCTCTTCTTCTGCTCAGAACCTTTCAGTGGTGCCAACTGTTACCCAGAATGGCCCACCAGGACCTGCACAACCTACCCGACCATCTCTCTGACACTCTCTCCTCTTCCTCCCTTCTTCACTTGCTCCATTCCAGCCACCCTGGCCTTTCTGGGGTTCCCTAAACCTTCTGGCCACACTCCTGCCTCAGGACCTTTGCACCTGCCATTCCCTGTCTTAAACACTCTTCCCACAGATGTAAGTACAGTTCGTTGCCTCTTCCCCTTCAGGTTGTTACTCAAAAGTCACCTTCACCCTAAGGCCTTCCCAAGAACAACCTATGAGACCTCAACCCTATCTTAACCTTGAAACTATATAATCTCCTTTCTTGCTTTATGTTTCTAAAGAACAAAGACTTTCTCATATACTTTCTTATTTACTTATTTGTAAGTATATTGTCTCTTTCTGCCATTAGAACATGAATTCCACAAAAACAGGAACTTTTGCCTCTTTGGGTCACTGCTATATGCCCAGCGCTAGAATAGTACCTAAAATATATGTCATTGACACTTGGTAAATATATTTCATTGAATGAAGTAGATGTAAATAGGGCTCTGATTCTCTAAGATAAAGACATTATGTAAAAAAAAAAAAAGACATTATGTGAGAGAGGTGAAGGATCTAGTGGATCCCAGAATGAAGTGGAAGAGAGTACAACATTCTGTTTTTTCCAACAGTACTTCTAGATAAACTGATTTTTTTTAACACATTTGCAACACCTGTGCCCAGGGATGGGAACTCCAATAGAGAGGCCTTACCTCAATTTTCAGGCTGTCATGTTCCACTGTAAAGTCAAGTCTAGAAGGAGCAACGTCAAAGGTAATCCTCTCCCCTCTATAGAATGGAATCTGGAAGAAAAAGTCGGTTAATTACCAAGAGCCAATAACATGATTCAACCATCAATATTAACACTCAATCCAGCAGCCCACAAATAACTAGGGGTTCAAAGCAGGCAAAGAGACACTATTAATCATAACTGTTTCAGATTTGTGCAAGAGAAAGACTTGCACTATTCCCAGCTGTTACTGAGGGGACAGTTACATCTTCAGTAACTGATAAATAAAATGTTTATGGAACTGCAGGCCAACCATTCAGTCCTTTGATATCCAAATGGCACTGACTTTTCCCGTTGATATGTGTCCCAAACATAAACAGAACGGAAGTCGGCTTCACTCACCACAGTATAGCCTCCACTCGGCAACGAAGAGAAGGAGAAGGAGCCATCTTCTTTGGAGACCGTGTGGCACAAATACACCAGACTCTCGTCTTGGGGTTGGAATCCAGGCACTGGGGAGATGTTGCAGCCCAGGACATCCTAGGCCAGGAGAAAAAACTCAAAATGACTTCCTTTTCCACTTACATGTTCTGATTATTATCAAATAGCCATGCTTTAAAAATACTTGTAGGGGCTTCCCTGGTGGCCCAGTGGTTGAGAATCTGTCTGCCAATGCAGGTGACACGGGTTTGAGCCCTGGTCTGGGAAGATCCCACATGCCACGGAGCAACTGGGCCCGTGAGCCACAATTACTGAGCCTGCGCATCTGGAGCCTGTGCTCTGCAACAAGAGAGGCCGCGATAGTGAGAGGCCCGCGCATCGCGATGAAGAGTGGCCCCCACTTGCCACAACTAGAGAAAGCCCTCGCACAGAAACGAAGACCCAACACAGCCATAAATAAATAAATTAATTTAAAAAAATACTTGTATAAGTTTTATTTCACAAAATATATGTTTCTGAAACCTAGGACAGAGCAGAGGACATAGTAGATTATAAAATCTTTACATTCAAGTTTGAAAAGTTAAAAATGGTCACCATCCTCCAGGTAAGAAACCGGAGTGGCCCAAGTTCACACAGCTGGTCAGCGGCAGAGCTGGGATTTGTCTGAACTTGGGTCTGTTTGATTTCAAAGCCAGTGCACTTTCCACTGAATTCCACTGCCTCCCAGTGCAGACATTCAATTTCTTGTGAGTCAACAGAGAAACACAAGGTTCTTAAATGCTGAAACTATAAATCAAACTTGACCTGCATTTTATTTTTTATTTAATTTTTTTTAAATTGAAGTATAGTTGGTTTACAATGTTGAGTTAGTTTCTGGTGTACAGCAAAGTGATTCAGTTACACATATATATATTCTTTTTCAGATTCTTTCACCATTATAGCTTATTACAAGATATTGAATATAGTGCCCTGTGCTACACAGTAGAACCTTGCTGTTTATCTATTTTATATGTAGTGGTGTGTTTATCTGTTAATCCCAAGCTCCTAATTTATCCCTCCCCACCTCCCGCTTTCCCCTTTGGTAACCGTACGTTTGTCTTCTAGTCTGAAACTGACCTGCATTTGAAACCGTGTATTCTTAGTCTGTGATCCCCCGTGCCCCCAGCCCTGCCCACAATCTCTCTTGTTCTTCACTCTTCTTTGCTTACCTCTTTGGTTACTAAAGAAGAGAAGAGAAGAAACTTCACCCCTTTCATGGGTTCCCCGTCACTGCGGACAGAGCCAGACACGTTGTAGCCAGCCACTATGAGGGGGCCCGCGGCATTGGCGTTGGAGGTCGTTACTCGTACAGTGGTGCTCGCCTACAAGAGAAGATGTCAACTTCCAAAAGAATAAACACAAAGTGTTTAACAACACGAGGACATGCTGACACTAAAATATTAACTGGGGGGAAGCAACATACAAAATTGCATAGTAGTACCATAACAACTGTTATGGTGTAGTACCATAACAACTGTTATGGTACCATAACAACTGTTATGGTAGCACCATAACAACTGTTTTTTAATTCGCAAAATGAAGTGAAGGGAACTGTGGCAAAATGGAGATGATGGTGATTTCGTCTAGATGGTAACAATTTACCTCTTTTACAGTTTTCCACCTTCCAGATTTTCCACTTCCGCTCCTTTATGCTTTTCTGTATGTTCCAATTTTTTTAATGAACATGCTTTATTTTTTTCCATGTTTAATGGTATGTATGTGTGTATTTTTAAGCTCTTTGTCAAAGTATAATTTACATGGGGAACACTGCACACAGTCTCAGCGTCCAGCACAGTGATTTTCCCAAACTCACCATGCATCCAACACCCAGACACAGAACAGAACCAGCACCCTAGAAGCTCCCCTCATGCTCATTTCCAGTCACTACTCCCCCAAACGGCAGCCATTATCCTGACTTTTAACAGCCTGCTTTACTTTAAAACACAATTTTACATGAATAAACTCAAATTCCTTTATGTATAAAATTAACAGACAATGCAAACCTTAAAATGTATTCTATTTATAATGTGTAAGCTATGGAGTTTCAAATGAAACATTTTTCAATGTTGCCCAGAAGAGAAAAATCCTGAAAACAAAGTCATAAAAAGAATACAGACTTATCTAGGTGTGAAACTATATCATCAATTATAAATGAGTAAAACTTACAAGGTAAAAACTGAAATATTGATGCTTCTTTAGCAAAAAAAGGAGACGCAGCCTCAAAACTAATATAAAAACTAAGCCTGTCAAAATGTTCTTTAAGTCTTAACTTCAATTTGTTTCTTCACAGTTATTACAGAACCTCGCTTAGTATTTTTCTTCCTTTTTTGATCTTTTGTTATAAACTATTTCAGTCAAACAAAAAATAGATATAGGGATCTATACCAAAGAACACCTATATAAGTTCCAACCAGCTAAAGAATAAAAGAGAAGAAACACAATTCTAGACCCTTGCAGATGCCCACGTCCCCTTCCTCCCTCCCTCTACAAACATCAGTACCATAATAAATATACTGTTTGCCATTCCCACTCACGTCTTTACAATTTTCTACATGTGAATGTATCCATAAGTGGTATTATCATAAGTGTTTTTAATGACTATATAAATGGTATCATATTTCCTTATCCTTCAGCAATTTGCCTTTTCCCTTCAACTTTATGCTTTTAAGCACAGTCATATTGATATGCATAGCTCTGGTTCATTCATTATTGCTGACATACAGAATTCTGCTGTGTGATGAAACCACAATCCATTCTCCTCTTAATGGACATTTAGGTTGTTTATAGTATTCTGTTACTACAAACAAAGCTGCAATAAACATTCTTATACATTCTCCTTGGGCACATGTACAAGAGTTTCTAAATTGTTAAGTATATTTATAGATTGCTATTACAGACTAAAAAAAGAACAATAAAATAATCTCATCGGGTCCTTCTGGTGTTGACTTGGCTTAAAATAGCTACAGTTAATAACAGACCAATTTCACAGCAGGATGACAATGTTGTTACCTAAAACTGAAACCAATATAAGCAACATCTGCTACATGGAGGGAGTTTTCCTGTATAAGTACCACCAAACTAATCAGCAGCACCATTGTTTTTTTCCATCGACTTCTAGAAGAACCATAAAATCATTTCATACCTAGAATTGAAAACCTCTACATTTGTCCCCAAACCAGCACACTGTTGGCATGGCCATCGGCATAACTGAAATAAATGCTCACCTCTTTCAATGGCCAGGTTGGATGAGTTGCAAGGATTTCATAATCTCCAGGAAGAACTTTAAAAAACGCAAACCTGAGAAATACAAAATACCACTTCACTTTCTGCCAACAACTCGAGCACTTATAATTTTAGGACAACTACTGGAAGCATAAGAAAATAATGTTTGAGTTATCACGAACTTGCCCTTAGCCAGTTAAATGAGCATAAATGAAATTCAATCCTTCGCTGTACAAATCCTCATCAGACAACCCTTATTGGGCACTGGCTGTGTGCAAGGAGAGGGGTTCGTGTGCTAATGGGAAGGAAGGCTCATGCTTCCCTTAACCCCAGAAATTTCTGGCCTAAAAACCAGTCCCTGTGGTTCACCAAGGATCAGTCACAGAACATTCAAGTGTGTGTTGACAGAGTGAGAGGCATGAACAGGAGAGAAGGGAAGCATCCAAAGCAGAAGAAGTGGGAATGGACGAGAGGTGGATAAAGAACAGAGGACAGACCCAATAAGCTGAGACGGACGCTTACACAAGATGACACTAAGCATTAGGGGAGGGCAGGTGAAAATGAGCTTGACTCCTACCCCAGAGTTTATTAAGACCTGTTATCAGACACGAATAGAAGCCAATCTGGGTTCTTGCACAAAGCAACTGTGATGAAACCAGAAGCTGACAAAGATTATTCTAGCAGCTGTGAACACACCAAGACCAGAGTGGGATGAGCTGAGGATGGAAGCACCACTACCAGGATTCTGACACATTTAGCCCTTTAGATTTGCAAAGCATCAGACCATGAAAGGGCTAATTCCAGCAATATGAACTCCAAAAATTTCATGCAATTTCTTCTTCTGTGGTGGTATTTTATTACATCCAATGTTGCCTGTAATAACTGGATAGAGCTTGGAAATCAATTTGCTACAAAAGAGTTGACACTGCCACTGGATTTTGGCCTGGGTAAGATTCAGCCTCTACCTCACGTTCATAGCATCCCGGTTCTGCACGTTACTGTCAGTTTAGTTAGCGCACAGGAAAGAGATCTGGAAAGTGATTTGGAAAGTTCAAGTCACTTTTCCCAGCACGGTCAGCAGCAAATTACTGAAACTAGAAAAAATGCAAGTCCCACATTCAACCCCCTCCTCTGATCCTCTACAGATCAGGGGAGGGGGTTGGAGAGGCATCAATAAGTATTTTTCAAAACTGAAATATAATTTCAACAATCATCATTTAAAAATTGGATGATGTACTTGACAGACTCATTACAAACTTCTATTCTGCAGTTTAGTCATATTTGTGTATTGAAGTAGTCAGTGGTGATTTGCATGCTTCCAACATTATCAGGTGGAACTATTCTGATATTAATCTTGGCATATCTATTAACATTTACAACTCAACGATATAAATCCATTACATAAATGCTTTAAATATGACTCAGCAAGGTTAATTAAATAGTCATTAGTTCCAACTACAAAATGACTGTGACGTAATAGTGATAAAATGATTTTTTTTTTTTTGCGGTACACGGGCCTCTCACTGCTGCAGCCTCTCCCGTCGCGGAGCACAGGCTCTGGACGCGCTCTGGACGCGCAGGCTCAGCAGCCATGGCTCACGGGCCCAGCCGCTCCGCGGCATGTGGGATCTTCCCGGACCAGGGTACGAACCCGTGTCCCCTGCATCGGCAGGCGGACTCTCAACCACTGCGCCACCAGGGAAGCCCGATAAAATGATTTTTAAAAATTGTAATTGAGCTAATCTGTATTGAGCTAAGTTCTTAAGCACATATTCTATGCCAGACAGTTTGAAACGATAATATCGTAATTTAATCTTCTCAATAACCTTAAGAGGTAGGTTCCATGATTATCCTCATTTATAAATGAGGAAACCAAGGCACAGAGGCGTTAAGTAACTTGCTCCGGGGCAGACAGCTAGCAAATGGGGGAACCAGGATTCAAACCCAGGCTGTCGGGCTCCAGAGCCAGTCCCAACCAGTAAATGAAGGGCTACCATGTGCCAGGCCCTGCAGCAGATGCTTTATTTATCTCATATTTAATCATTGCATCAACGCTAGATGTAATGGGTCAAATGACTTCCATTTTACAGATGAGGAACTTGAGGCCCTGAGGGGCAGGAACCCGACTGAAGTTAAGAGGCCGAAACAGGATTTGAACGCAGGTCTCCCTAAATCCAAAGCTCCCCCCACATCAGGGCCCGGCTCTAGCCTCGGGGCAGGGCGTAACATGCATGACTCACTTTCCGCCAGGCTGTGTGACTGTGGACTGGATCTTTGCTTCTGTGCCTGTGTTTCTCAGAGACACCTGAACTCCTGCGGGCCCCAGGGGCTGCCCTTTGCTGAGAACCTGCCGTGGAGACGGAGGAGTTAGGAGCCACCCAGCAGCAACATCCTCCTCCCAGCCGCACGGTCCATCCTGCTCCCCACACGAAGCCCATGACCTTCTTTGGGTCAAGTTTCCTTGGAAAAGATGGTAGAGATTGTGGATACCCTTCCCAGGGAGGCTTGGGGACAGGGAGAGGGAACAACAACAGTAAAATGACACTTTGTTTCATTGGCTCTAAGACACCTTCAATTAAAGATGCACAATTATTTTACAAACCACTGCGAAAGAATAAATACCCAGGGTCCCCATCTCTAACAAGAAACCCACACAAAAAGCCGAGACCAAAGGCCCTCACTCTCAGGGTCAAGGGAAAGGAGAATAAACCCACCATGAAGAAAAGGAAGGCAATAAATATGCACATCTCAGCCACGGTGCTGGGTGCAGGGAGGGGGAACTCTCCCCCGAGAACCTGTCCCTCTAAAAAGCCATCCTGGTATCTATACTCGGACAGGGGAGTGACCAGCAACCTAGACCCGGCCCCTAAAAACACCCGCTATGTTTTACAGGCAATTTCATTGAGCTCCCAGGCCCTCTTGAAGCTTATCTGTGGGTCCCTTGTGGGCTCAAAGCCCCCAGTTTAAAAACATCTTGCTTTTTTAAAGGTAAGAGAAGACCCAGTATGTACCACAGAGCAAATGTGACAAATGCCAAACCTTTCCATTCACGGAGAAGCCCGTGAACACGAAGTTGACGTCCCCGCCCTTCGTGCAGATGTCGCTCACACCATCCACGTAGAGCTCCACGGTGGTTGGCTCTGCCCAATGACAGGGGGAAGGGGGAACAGGGTACAGGACACAAGAGCAAGCTGAGTTCTGCGACAGGATGAAACTGTCTGCGTAAAACACATTGAACTGTTTAACTGTATGCACTTTTGAGCCACTTACATGGCTTGAAATCCGAAGGCACAAGGAGGTACACAGGGAAAAGTCTCCTTCCCACCCCTACATCCTGACACCCACTCCCCCACCCCAAAGGGAACCAGAGTTTACGGTGTAATATACTTTTGTAACAGTCTTGCAGCTGAGCTGTATCTCAGAGTCCCATGGAAAATCCAGTGAGTGCCAAAGAGTTTTATTACTGAACGCCCACCAGAGACCAGGCACTGAGCTAAGTACACTTAATCCTGACAACTATCTTAGAGGTAGGTAGTAACATCTGCAGCCGATTGAGGGGTAAAGTGGGGCACAAGAAGGTTAAAGAATCTCCTAAAATCACAGAGCTTGTGAGGGACAGAGCCCAAATTCAACCCCAAAAGTCTGGCTCCGCATCTGTCTCCTGACCAAGTACAGGAGTTCGGCCACATTATACCAGGACTGTAAACTCCAATGTCCATAGTAACCCGGTGGATTAGAAGTCAGCAGACTGGCCAAGTGCGGACTGCAGCAAATGGAAAAAGGGGGACAGCTTCTACCAACTACTGCCACGTGACCCAGCGCTGCCCAAGCTTCCACCTTCTCAAGAACAACTGGAAATCTGGATTTTATGTGCCGTGTCCTGATTTTTCAATATTAGCAACTAAGTCAAATTTAAAAAAAAACTGAAGAGTTCATTATAATAGGGGTTAAAGTTGAGTTTTTAAAAGGTTCGGAAGACTGTGAAGTGAGAAGCAGAGGAAAAACTGAACCAGTCAAGAGAATTTCTGGTAAAATGAAGAATGACGCACATACACAGGGGAAAGCACCAGTGAAAAATGGACAAAACCTTGAACAGGCAGCTCACAAAAAGACGATATCCAAATGGCCAGGAAACATATGAAAAAGTGCTCAATCTCATGGACCATCAGGAAATGCAAATCAAAAGCACAGTGCGAGGCCACCACTCCACCACCAGGACAGCTAAGATGAAAGAGACTGACAGCCAGAGGATGTGGAGGTCTGAACTCTTACACACGGCTGGTAGAGCAAAGTTCTGCGACATCAACCTTGGCTGTCCGGCAATCTCTACTAGGGCTGAACATGTAAAAAGTCTATCGCCCAGCAATTCCACCCGGGTATATACTCAACAGAAATGTAGACACGTGTGCACCACAAGATATGTACAAGGATGTTCGCAGGAGCACTGCTCCTAGTGGCCAAAACTGGGGCGCAACCCAAATGTCCACCAACAGTAGAGGGGGTAAATCATTTGATATTCACACAGCAGTAGAATGAACTAATATACTAACACATAACAACACATAATAAGGACGAATTCTGTGAAAATTGTCAAGAGAGAGAAACCAGGCACAAATATGTACCTTGTGCGATTCTATTTACATGAAGTTCAAAACAGACAAAATAATCTATAATTTTAGGTCGGGCGGCGTGATTAGCAAGTGCCTGGGATGGGGCACTTCTGGGTGCTGGTCAGGTTCTGTCTTGTCATCTAAGTGGTGGTTACGTGAGTGTGTTTGTTTTGTGAAAATTCATCGCCTGATATCCCTGTGATGAGTACAATTTTCGGAAAGTATGTTATAATTTAATTTAAAAACTTATTAAAGAAAAAGAACTGACAAGAAGGGAGGGGATTCAAACAAAACACTCGTGCAAACCACCGATCTGTGACCTCTCTGGCCTATTTGTCGTCTCTCTGGCCGTGGGTTGGCTTTGACTCCCCTCCACTTTTCTGAACCGCACCAGCCAGGCACCCCCGGCCGTGAACTGAGAAAGAGCTTGTCGCCCAGATGCGAGTTGGCTGTCGCTGCCACTGTGACAGCAGGGACTCAGTTCTTCCCCCTCTAACTCACAGGCAGGCCTGGTAGGAACAACTGGGCCCTCCACGTCTCCCCACAAGCTACAGAACTGGGGTCACACACCCTCTACCGAAACGTCAAGGCTCTGCTCTCCAAAAACACCAGCCATGTCACAGCAGGACCCCTTCTTCTGATCCAGCCCACTCCCACTCCTCTGACTTTGCTAAAAGACAGTCACCTCAGGAAAGTCTGGAGCTTTTGTTTGTATGTGTGCGGAAAGACTGCTTTTAAGTGTTTACTAATTAGTTGCCAATTATGTGCCAGCGATTCTGAACACATAACTACACTGGTCCATTAATCCTCCAGTAGCCTGTGAGGCGGGTACTACTACTCTCCTGACCCCTAGTGAGAAGACGGACGCCAACCCAGCGGAAGTAACTCGTCCAAGGTCGTCACAGAGCTGGTAAGGCCCAAGGTTGTCAGATCTTCTGATCTCTTAAGAGAAGTAAATCTGGATTTTTATGTCAAGTCTCACAATGTTTAATGTTGCCATTAATTCACTGAAAAAAATTTTTTTAAAACACTGAGGGGAAAAAAAAAAAACAACAAAAAACAAAACAAAACACTGAGGGGGCTAAGAAAGAAGCTGTCCTGGAAGAGGAACCAAGTCCCCACTCCTGACCTCTATATTCATCAAGTTCTACTGACACTTAATGAACGAAGCTGCTAAGGTGGAGTTTTCTGAGGGGTACAAGAAAAGATGCCAACTGTAAGAAACGTGACAGAAAATCTTAAAGTAGGTCTAAAGTAAATCCAATCTACTCTAAAGTAATAGGGGCAAGGCGGTTAAAAAAAAACACAAAAAAACCCTCTTCCACACTAGAAAGGAATCTTTAATATTTTAACAATCTATGCATTCTGTCAATTTAAATTAACATTCAGCATATAACCTAATCCTTTACAGAGTATACCTGGTTATTTGTTAACTTACCAAAACTCCACCCTAGAGGAGGCTCAATCTTCAGAATGAAATCTCCCTACAAGGAGAAAAAAAAAAATCACTGCAAAGGACTAAGAACTGATGACTATTCAACTAGTTTAATTTAGTTCAGTGCTAGCCTATTATCTAGAATTTTCACACCTGAAATGGAATTCCAATCATAAACTTTGTACTTGTAAATGGTAGTGAGCTCTTGATTCCCTTCAATGTGCTGCAATCTCAACCCCCGAATCTCCCATTTAACCCATCAAAGAGTTACAAAGACTGTATTCAGTGCTCTTGGTCTTCTGATTACATTCTATTAATCCAGTCTCCTGTTAACCCCTCATATGACTAAGGTTGCCAGTGTCAGCCAGATCTTCAGGAACTAAAGTCATTTCTTAAAACTAGATTTTACATACACCCTTGAGTGAAGGGTTCCTTGAGAATGTTTTAACAGTTTAAAAAGAAAAACAAAAACAGATTTCAAGACCCAACTAGTCTACCTCTAGAAATCAATCTTATGTATTGTGCATAAAGATGTAAGTTCAAGAATATTTATTGCTGTGTGGTTAGTAATAATTTTAAAAACTGGGAAAAAGCCTCTGTGTCTATAGAGAAATTGGGAATAAATTAGTTTGGCCTGCCTCTGACATGCGTGCAGCCGTTAAAAGGAAAGTCCAGGGCTTCCCTGGTGGCGCAGTGGCTGAGAGTCTGCCTGCCAATGCCAGGGACATGGGTTCGTGCCCCCGTCTGGAAAGATCCCACATGCCGCGGAGCAGCTGGGCCCGTGAGCCATGGCCGCTGAGCCTGCGCGTCCGGAGCCTGTGCTCCGCAACGGGAGAGGCCACAACAGTGAGGGGCCTGCGTACTGCAAAAAAAAAGGAAGGTCCATACATGCTGATGTCCAAAGTGTGCCAAAACATCACCACAGGGAAAAAAAAATCACATTGCAGAACAATGCCTAGTGTTTGAGTCCATTTGTATTGTTTTTTAATCAAAAGCAAAACTACACAGTATATTAACTACTTTTGCAACTTCCTGTGAATCTATGTTTCCAAATAAAAAGTTGAAATGTGGGGAGAATGAGGGGTGGGAGAATGGGTATGCATGGATACCCATATATGTGCACATGTGTTTGTGTATCTGCATATATGTCCATGCATGTATATTCGTGGATACCTGTATAACTCTAAATACAGAGAAAGCCATCTGCTAGGATACACACTGAAACTTTTATCAGAGGTTATCACTACAGAGGGAGGGGGTTTTGAGGGATAAAAGATAAAATTTACTTCATATACTTCTAAACACCTTGATTTTTTTCACAAAGCTCATGAATTCACATATTACTTATATAATTCTTTTTAACAATATTTTAAGCTGCTTGCAAGTAAAGGGTTCTATTAGATCAGGGTTTCTCAGCCTTGGCACTGGTGACATTTGGTCTGTCCCGTATAGCATGGCAGGATGTTTAGCTCCATTGCTGGCCTCCACTGACGAGATAACTGCACCACTCTCCCTCCCTTACGGTTGTAACGACCAAAAATGTCTCCAGACGTTGCCAAATGTCCCTGGAGACATTGAGAATCACTGCATTCAATCAAACCAGTTCATAAGCTTGGCCAGAATTTGGCCAGAATTACCATACTCCACTTACAACTTACAAAACATGAGTATTTGCACATGTAGGAAAGCCACTCTCCTAGTTAGCGCAGCCCTGTGGGTCACACTGACAACTTCCCATCATAAAAGACTAAAGTACTCTCCCCTCTTACCTTATCATACAAGGGGATCATAAAGTAACCATTGTTAGGGGCACAGTCTGTCTGGTATTTCAAAGTCCCATGCTTGGTGTACAACTTTATCTAGAAAGGAAGGAAAGAAAAGAGAAGTCATAATATCACTGTTGAGAATTAGCTACATATAATGCACCTGAATGCATTCAGTCAAAATGCATTTGCTGAGGACCCACCATATGAAGCTACTAACACTAGGCATTAGGACAGAGGGAAATAAGACAAGTATCCCCAAAATAATGTGATTTGATATTTTTCAGGTTAGAAACTATCTCCCAAAGTCATTTTTTTCAATGTTTTTCAGTTTATTTTAGTGTCTGTCTCTACGTTGTTTCTGGGTCTAAAACAAATTTTCAAAGTTTGCTGTTAGTAAGGGGCTTGTTAAAATGCAATTCCTGGGGCAGGTTGGATTGGAAGTTTGGGGCTAGCAGATGCAAGCTATTATATATAGAATGGCTAAAAAACAGGTCCTACTGTATAGCACAGGGATCTATTTTCAATATCCTGTAATAAACCTTAATGGAAAAGAATATGAAAAAGAATATATATATATGTATAACTGAATCACTTTGTTGTACACCAGGAACTAAACATAACACTGTAAATCAACTATACTTCAATTTTTTGTAAAGTACCTTAAAAAAAATGCAATTTCTGAGCCCCACGTCTGTTTCTAAAATAGAAGGTCTGAGGTGAGGGCCAGGGATCTGTATTACTTACCCCAAAGAGTCCCAATGCTTGGAGTAACATCCATCTAGAAACTTTTAATGTTAATAATCTGTAACTATGATAACAGAATTGGGTCACACCAGCTAAGAAGATGTATAAAGCAGCAGACTCAGAACGCGCGCACTTAGGAAAGGAACACAGTGAAATTACGTACAGACTGCAAGCTCCCCGTGGGCGGTGACCACGGCTTACATTCCATGGCGCCTGGGTCAGTGTCTTATTTAGTGTAAGTACTCAATAAATACTCAAACTTGTTCACAGGCCATAAAGAAATTCAGATGCATGCACTGAAAGCAGGGACTGAAAATCCAGCTGTCCAGAGGGGCCATGGAAGTCCTATCAAGGGGCATTCACCTAAAGAGAGACCGATCGCTACTTAACCCAAGCCAAGTTTTGCAGCCCAAAGATCAGCTGGTTTTCCAGAGAAATCAGGAATGCAGTTTTTAATGTGAAATCTCCTGATTGTTAAAGAATTAGCAACCAATATAGTTTTTCTTTTTTAGGGATTTCTGTCTGCTCTGTTCACTGAACTGAATATCCCCACCAGACACAAGGCTTTTGCACATGCCGGGGCTCACTCAACAGTTACTGACTGAATGAATATGATGGAAAAACACCCAGAAGGGAAGAGAGCTGGAGAAGAGTGAAGGTAGTTTTACTGGGACACAGAAAACACAATCAAGAAATGATTGTGAAATATCTTACTTACATTTCTTTCATAAAGCACAGGTCAGGGTACAGAATGGCAATATACATTACACGTATGAAACACCTCATTTCACAATCGGAAATTAAGAAAGAATGAGTGTCTCAGACCACCTGGACAGGCAGCCCTAGGGCTCAGGGAACACATTTCATACCAGGTCACAAAACCTGCCCTCTGCTCTCAAGGTCACTATTAGTGTGTGGGGTGGGAGTGCCCCTTACTGCCTTCACTTCCCTCCTGGAGCCCCAGGAAACTACAAGTTGCAAAGCCTTTCCAGGCGGCTTCTGGAATGTCCTGTGCCCACAACCCAGGAGGTGGCATGGGCACCCAGAGATCCTAGGAGCCCTGCCACTGTCAGTGGGTAGATTCATTAAACGCCTGACTTCTTAAGACCAATCATCTTGAAGGTGACGATTGATTAACTTCTTCAGAAAATACATGATGCTGGGTTCTGCTGCCTCTCACCCAACACCATCTTACAGGAATAAAAATTGGGACTTGGAGCAAGGCCAGGTCAAAGAGCTAGTGGGATGGGAATCTACTTCCTACCCCTCCCCCAATCCTCAGTAACCTACTTTGTAGAACACAATGGTCCAACCCTTGCAGCCATCCAGCTACCAGCACAGAAGCAGCTCAATGTGCTTTCAGACAGACAGCCTTTGGGGTCTTAGTCCCCTCTCCCTTCTCTTTTTCAGCCACTTCCTTTTTTCTCTCTCAAATTCCCTTTTCTGCCCCATCATCAGTAACCTCCTGAAACAGAGGCCAGCCCTCCCTCGGGTCCCTTCCCATCTGTCCTGCAAGTGACTTTCTATCCCTACCTCTATCTATCTCCCTTCTTCTCACAAGCTTTCTGGGTCATAATTCCACTAGGCTAATAATCATCTAACTGAAAAGGGCTTTGCAACTTAATAAAAAGACTTCTGCACAAATCTCTAGCGTAATTCCAATAACTACCCAGTACAGGCAGCTGACAACTCTCCATTTTCAGAGGAAAAGGGGTCCCATGGGAGAAACCAGGGAAATTAAAAATACAGTTTCCCAGCCCCAGAGATGCCAAGAGAGATCTACTGGGTCAGGATCTCTGGGATGGGAATCCATGCTCTTTAAAAGCTCCCCAGGGTGGTTGGAGGAGCAGTGGATTAGAACTTTGCAGGGACTCTCTGTTGTGTGGGTAAGACTTGCTGTCTCTAGGTTCTGGAATATAGGTTTCAGAAATCTGAGTTTCAGGAAGTCTGGGTTCCTGGGAGTTTGAGCATCTGGGGTATCAGTCCTAAGGGGTCTGGGTTCTGCTGAGACTGGGTTTTAAGAGATCTGGGGCCTGGATTCTGCGGATCTGGAGTTTAGGTTTTGAAGAATCTAGGGTCTTGATTTGCAGGATCCTTAGTTTTGCGTGACCTAATAAAAGTTTTAGACCACCATCATCGTCACCAAAAATGTCCCTCACACCCATGTGCACATACCTTCGGGGCCCCGCCCCCGCCCCCACTCCGTAGCTGACCCCAAGATAAGAACCCCCACTCCAGCGCGACTGGGGAGGAGATAGTGGAGACCCGCGGAGAGCGGCGCCTTTAAAAAGAAAAGGACTCCCAGAGTGGGGGGCTGGTGGCAACTGCCTGGTGTCAGAAGCGAGGCCACCGCGGCTCAGAGAGGTTGAGCGATTGGCCCGGGGTCACACAGCGAGCTCCGGGCCGCGGGGCGGGCGCTCACCTCGATGAGCGAGTAGTTGATCTCCACGTCCGACTTGACGAAGCCCCCGCAGCCCACCACGATGTCCTCGGAGCCGCGCGCCGGCCCCACGCCGCTCAGCAGCAGCATCACGGTGGCGACCACCACCACCGACCCCGGCGGCCCCACGCGCCGGCGCTCCCGCATGGCCCTGCCTCTGCTGCCAGACCCTCCGCAGGCCTCCAGGTCCCGCCCCTCAAACCGCACGCGGACCGCGGCTTCCTCCTCTGCTGGCGGCTGACAGCCCAGTCCCCGCCCCGACTCGGCCGCGCGTGCGCGATCCGGCCCCACGCCCACTCCCCCAGGCAAAAGAATTATGGCGCATGCTCAGCAACAAAACGAGACCATTTGTGCCCTCTGGAGGCCTGGAGGACTCCGCGCACCGTCTGGCAGGTGCAGTTGCAAGGTGTGTGCATACAGTCATAAACTACAAAGCTAAACCCTACTTTGGAATTCAGTAGCACTGAAACTGGAAAGGACGAGAGACTGTTGATCGAAGTATCCAACAACTTTCCCAAATCTTTTTGACGGTAAATTTCACAAGTATAATCTCAAACCCCTTTTAGGGATTTGTGTCAACTGATGTATTTTTCCGTGATAAATGATGAATTAGTTTTTTTTTTTAAAAGAAAAACATGTCATTTAAGTTCAGCATAATAGTTAAAAGGTATTTAAATTTTATTTAATCCCAGCTCTAATTACATTTGTATAGAAACAAACTTTGAGGGTTTTCCCCCAGTAAGCAAGAGATGCATGCAGTTTGATTTACTTTGAAATAGCTCCGTGAGACGATGCATGATTTGTCTGCAAATAAGTTCAAAAATCAGCACGTTATATTTTGTCCTAAGACTGAGTGTATAACATAGTGTAGATGAACTACAAGTCACCACATCAAAATAGACAAAAATTGCTTTTCTGACCTGATATTTGAAAGTCTTCCATTTTATTCCTGAAAACATCAAGTGCTTTATTTTGATAGTTTTTAATACTTTGTTTCTAAATGATGAGGTAAGAGAGAAGATTTCCCACTGAAATTTGCCATTGTGGCTAAAACTCAAGCAATATAATACAATTATGAATCACAATGATTTTAAACTACACAATCGTCAAAACCTTCACATTGGCTACAATGCAACGATACACCCACTGAGGATTTCAATCATGAGCGCATCAGATTTCTGCTTCTCACTCTGCATTCTCACTACAAATACAGTGAGATTCTCAACTGTTCAATTATAAAGAGAAACTATTTAAATAATGGTTTTATTTTCTGAGGTTCATTATTTATCATTACAATGGAAACAGATGCCTTTTACTGTCCCTAACATAAATCCCTGGTTTGTCTTAGCAAATTACCAGGCGGGTGAAAGCCATCGATTAGGAAATGCTGGCCTATGGAATCCTCTTATCTTACAGAATGGTAAACCAAGGCCCAGAGAGGGAAAGGGACTTATCTAGGGCTCGGCACACAGCCATGTGTTGTTCAGAGAGCTGGAAAGCAGGCTTTGGGATGCCCGAGTTCTGTTCTTGGCTCACCTACTGATTTCCTCTGTGTTCTTCCTGCCTTCCTAACCATTCTCCCTCAAACTTTCACCATTCCCCTCAAATTCATCTTCAGGTATACAAAGAAATAAAGCACTAGGACTGTGGCAATGCCAACTGCAGCGGGGGTTTCAGGGAGAGGGGGCTCAAGCCTCCCCATAATTTCCATCAGCCTCCACCAAAACCACCTCAAATAAACAGACGTGATCTGAATGTAAACAGCAGACCATCCACACTCAGCCTCAAGACAGATCCTTGAGTTTCTGTGTCCCTGCTCTTCCAGAACTCCCAGGCAGGAGGACAGCTGAAGGCATACTGCCTAGGCCCCAGGCCAGGGCTGGAGAAACTCAGAAAAGGAAAGGGGAAAAGGCCGGGGAACCCATGCTGTGGAAGCCCTGCCGGAGGCACAAAAAAGAAGACAAGAAGTAACAGGGCAGCATGGAGAGCGCAAAGGATTTGAATTCTTCACTCAAACTGAGCACCTGTGCTTGTCGGTCTGAAAAAGCTGAGTCTTTCCTTCCTATTTTGAAAGGAATACATGCTCATTGCAGAAGGAAAGAAAATAGAAAAGGGAATGCAAGGAAAAAGGAAAATTAGGATTCCCATGACCACTGCTTTAGAGCATTTCCATCTTTTCATCTATGCATATATGTTACATAGAGTCATCTCTCAAAAGAACTCGTGGCTGGGGACACACCTTGCTTTAAGACCCAGAGGAAGAAGGTAAATGACTTGACTTCCTTCCCCACTTTCCCCAACTTAAGCATATACTTCTTTCCTTTGGAAACATATCACAGGCTATTTTGTATTATAATCTCTTTTTTTCACTTAGCATTCAGCAACCATATTTCCGTATTAAATATATTTCTGCAATGGCGCTTTGAACCACAGCTTAGTAACCTAGGGATGAAATAATACTGCTAATGCTAATAAGAGCTAACTCCGCTTGCGCGTTTACTGTGTGCCTGGCACTGTGCTAGACGCTTTGTTAGTCATCTTAAAATCTTCCCCCCACCGTAGAGGCAGACAATGTCCATCCCACAGGTGAGGAGACTGCGGCTCTAACTAACCAGGCAGTGCCCCCATCCCCCGTGCCGGTTGTTGGACATGTGCACACCTGTTGGGTTCACTTATCAGGATAAATTCCTGGAATTGTTGGTCCACAGTATTCGGGAAGCTTGCGATGACATTTGTTCCAGGGAGAAGGGGGGTCATATGGGGATGCCGCTGCACTTTCTGGGGCTCCGGGAACCCCTCCCCCGCTGCCTGCTGGGGCCTCCCTTAGCGCCCCTTCACCTCGCCTCCTTTCACCCCTTTGCGCCCCACCCCCGCCGCGCGGCCGGACCTTGCCCGAGGCCTTGCAATCCCGGCGCTCGAATCCCCGCCCCTTGCACGGCGGAGCGCGGCCAAGGAAGCTGTCCAGGGACCCACCGACAGTCTGACAGACGGACTGACGGACGCACGGCGCCCGATGGCCGCGCCTGGCGAGCCCTGCGCGGGCCCGGAGGTGAGTGTCTCCATCCCGCCCCACTCTCCTTTTCGGGCTCGAGAGATCTCTTGGGCAGGGGAGGGGAGAGACCTCCAAACTCCCGGCCGGGAGGGGAAGAGACCTTCCAGTCTAACCGCAGGGCGGGGCGACCCCCTCAACCAAGCTGGTCCCCCGAAGAACCCAGCCCTGTTAAAGGGGCCTACAAGACCCCACCCCCCACCCCTCTCTGGTTCCTGTCTCATCAAAGGGTTTTAGTGGGAGGGTGGCAGTGATGCAGTAGGGGGAGAATTAAAGCAGCGTCTTCTAAACTCACATTCACACTTCTCAGATAAGGAAAGGCCAGCAGAAGGTCTGAGTTAAGAATTACAGATGGCGATCTCCAGTAGAACAAGCTGCGGGCTCAGACAGGCCAGCATGGACTCAGCTCTGCCACTTCTATTTGTGTGAGCCTGAAGGAGTCTGTTCCCCTACCCCCCAAGCCCGTGCCTCAGTTTCTGGTCTATGAAATGGGGACAGTAATACCCACCTCCTACAGTGGTTATGAGTCTGTGCCCAACACTCATCAGAGAGCCCAGGTCTCCCAGATTCTAGGACCGGACTGCCTTTGTTCAGATCCCAGCACCACCACTGTCCAACTGGGTGACATCAACCAACTTACTCAGCCTCTCTGGGCCTCAGCTGCCTCATCTGCAAAATCAGTATGACTGCATCTACTTCATAAGATTGGGGTTAGGGCTAAAGAAGTTGAGAATTATGAAGTACTCTAAAGAGTGCTTAGCACATTTTCATGTAAATGTTAGGGGTCCAAAGAGTTGCCTGGCCCCCTAAGCAGGTGAGTTTGGGATCCCTGTGTTGTACCATCATAAGAGTCACCCTGGTGTTCCCTCAGGTCTGGAACCAGACGGAGCCCCAGCCCGCCGCTGACCGCCTGCTGAGCCTGTGCTTCCTGAAAACAGCAGGGGTCTGGGTGCCCCCCATGTACCTCTGGGTCCTTGGCCCCATCTACCTCCTCTACATCCACCGCCATGACAAGGGCTACCTCCAGATGTCCTGCCTCTTCAAGGCCAAAATGGTAGCCACTGCCCCTGGGAGCCTGTAACCAGACAATGGTAGGGGGTCGGGGGAAACAGGCTGGAACCTGGCAGAGACCCCAAAGTAGGCACTTCTTCTATCAAGGAGCACACAGTGTGGGGACAAGAAGGGACCCTGTTAATCAAACAGAGCAATACTCCAGAGGCTACAGAGGGAAACTCAGTGGAATAGATTCTCCCAAACAGATCTGGTAATAATAAAAACCATATATCCACAAACACAGCCCCGGACACCCACACATCCAGTTTATGGCCATCACAGCCCAGCATTCCCCAAAGTGTGCAGTGTACACTCCTGGGATACACAAGGTGATTCTAGGGCCATGCTAGGATGAACCTTTTAAATGTTTAACAGCTATGCATTGATTTTTGTGTTTCCCCACTGGCGGTACTAAAGAACAGTTCTTAAAATTGTTATGTATTTATTTGACAGTGTTAGAAAAACACTGGCATTGCAAGTGTGAGCTTTTCTGCTCATCCTCCCGTTTTCCAGACTTCTACAAGAATGCCCTCCAAGGTTCATTTATTCCCATACCACCTTGTAAATTTTTGACCTGTTGCCCACCACCTATCCAGGGTTGGCACACTCTTCCTTAAAGGGCCAGATAGTACATGTCTGAGGCTTTGAGGATCATGTGGTCTCTGTCCCCACTACTCAATTCTGTTCTTGCAGCAGCCACAGACAACGGTAAACAAATAGATGTGACCGTGTTTCAATAAAAGTTTATTTATAGACACTAAAATTTGCATTTCATATAATTTTCACATGTCATGACATATTAGACTTTTTAAAGTCTTGTTCAGTGATTGAAAAATGTCAAAACCATTCTTAGCTCAGAGGTGATACAAAAACAGGCAGGAGGCCAAACTCAGCCTGCAGGTGGTAGTTTGACCCCTGCTTGAGACTAACTGAAATGTTCAATAGTTTCTCCAGTGTGCCCAGGTCTGCCCACTTTCTTGATTTCTCTTGTTCAAAAGAGAGACCAATGTGTCTTAGAGCAGGCCTGGAGACATATCAGTCCCAACAGAGAGTTCCTCCTTGATTTAATAGTAGGGAGGGAAAGAGACTTAAAGAGGGTATAACTTTTTCACCTAGAGAGTAAATTTCATTTCATGCTGTTCCTTCATCCCTAAAGCATCCTCCCGTGCATTATGGGAGCGCCGCTGGCATTTTGGAAACCACCGAGTTGGCTTGGGCCCTTGTGGTGCATTATTTATATGACAGTTACAGGTCAAGATTGAACTGCATCACCCCTTACAACTTTTTCTTTCACGTCAGCACTGTTTAATGATCACATTGGTACGTTACAGTGCCCCATCCAGAGCCACTGTCCAATTGGATGTGGGGACACTGTCCAGTTGGCTGCCATCTTTCTTCCCAGCCTCCCACCAGCCTTATCCAAATTTGTTTCCCCAGGTGCTTGGCTTCGCCCTCATAATCCTGTGCACCTCCAGCGTGTCTGTGACTCTTCGGAGAATCCAGCAGGGAACACCCCAGGCCCTAGAGTTCCTCATACACCCCACCGTGTGGCTCACCACAATGGTAAATGACATCCCCAGACATGCTGGCTTGTCCCTAGCTGCTGCTTTTCGTGCCCTGGTGGAGGGCATGGGGCAAAGCGGGGCTCCTTCTCTACCCTCTCTTCCCCCACCCTTCCCTGCCTCTGTCCACCTCCCACCTGACTCTCTGATCCAGAGCTTCGCCGTGTTCCTGATCCACACTGAGAGGAAGAAGGGGGTCCAGGCGTCCGGGGTGCTCTTTGGGTACTGGCTGCTCTGCTTTCTCTTCCCAGCCACCAGCACCGCCCAGCAGGCCTCACAAGGGGTAAGTGGGGGCCTGGGCCACCTGGGAACCAGTAGGGCAGTTTCAGGCCTTGGGTCCCATCCTTCCTCCTCGCCTTTCCACCCATGGCTTACTCTCTACACAGAGACACACACACCACAAGTGCTTAAACTCAAGTGACACACAAACACATTTCACATCGAAGTTCCCATCATCCCATACCTTTTGAGCAACACAAATTCCCATTGTCTTACACACTCAAGTCACACACTTCACTTGCACACACTTGTATGAACCCATTCACGCATCACACAACCACAGACTCTGAAACATCACACACAAACGCACAGACACACACACACTCGCCTGCACACGTCCACTCACACTTACTGCCACCCAGGTGTGGCTATGCCTTCAAGCTCCTACAGGACTCAGGCACAAATGTCCCACATGCACACACTCACACACACTGCGTAGGCATTGAAACACTGTTGGTTTGAAACCTCAGGGGTTCCCGGGTGAAATTAGAAGCCGGCCCCATACACGGAGGGCCTGGAGAGACCAAAGAAAGAGGCAGCCACTGCAGATCAGTAGGTGACGATTTTAACGAGCAAGGGAACTTACCTACGAGGCTTGTCTTGGGTGATGCAAGAGAAGTTGATCTCTGCACCCACCTGCCGGAATCTTAACAGTTTTTAGAAGATTTAACAGGGTTCAGTCACATGTACTGTCCAGAGGGTCTCATCAACACATTGCTCTTTCAAGGAAAGGCTGCATCCTTGAAGTAGTTCCTAGTGCAGGAACAGTGTGGCCACAATGCACATTTCAAGGACAGGGGAGGGGGGAGGAGCCTCCAATTGCTGGGTCCAGCTCACAGGTCAGCCAGCGGTCACGACCTCTGGATGGCCTCCTCCAGCACACACCTGCACTCACTCTGACTCCATGTACCTGCACGTTTCCCCTCATTCTCACCTATTCTCACCCTCACCCATGCTCCCATGCACCCATATTTACACACTCATTTTGCACACTCACCCATATTTGTTTCCCTACCTGGGAGGCAGCGTTTCCATGTTAGGGGGCATGATCTGCACAGAGAAAAATATATAACCTCAACAAGGGTTTCTCAACCTCAGCACCCTTTACGTAATTCTCTTTTGGGTGGGGGCGGGGGGAGGTGTCCTGTGCACTGTAGGATGTTGCACAGCATCCCTGGCCTCCACCCACTAGTTGCCAGTAGTACCACCCCATTATGGTAACCTGTGTCTACAGACAATGGCAAATGTCCCCTGGGGGCAAAATCTCCCCAATTGACAACCACTTGCATAGCTGGCGCACTCACCCAGGACGTCGGATAAGGAAACCAATCAGAGGCTGCTGGTCATCATTTCAAGAGCCAAATGGTTACTCTGTCCTGCCGTCAAAGTAGAAGGCAGAGGGCTTCCCTGGTGGCGCAGTGGTTGAGAGTCTGCCTGCTGATGCAGGGGACACGGGTTCGTGCCCCGGTCTGGGAAGATCCCACATGCCGCGGAGCGGCTGGGCCCGTGAGCCATGGCTGTTGAGCCTGCATGTCCGGAGCCTGTGCTCCGGAGAGAGGCCACAACAGTGAGAGCCCCGCGTACCGCGAAAAAAAAAAAAAAAAAAGTAGAAGGCAGAGAAACACCTTCTGTCCTTAAGGACAGATTTCTTTACAAAGCAATTTTTGTAACTAATGGGAAAATTCCACAGGCCATCCACTGATTTATGAAAGGATGGGTTTCCACAGTTGACTTATCAGTTAGCTGTTTGGAACACAGCATAGAAATAATACTATTGGGAACACCTATGCTCTGGAGCTCCATGTGCCAGGCCCTGTGGCAAGCACTTGACATCAGGAATCCAGTGAAGACTCTAATCGTCCTGTTTTAAAGATGAGGAGACTAAGGCTGAGAGAAGTGAATGAATTCCTCAAGGTCATGCAGCTCAGGTCTGCAGAGCCAAGTCCATCTCACCCAAATTCAGAACAAACTTTCCAATAGAAACGATGGTAAAAATGACACTATGGGGAATAATGTAGTTGGAATATCAAACTGTCTACTATCTGCCCCCAAAAAACAAAAATAAAAACAAAGAAGTATAAAAAATTTAGTAGAAAAATTGTGATTTGAAGCTAGGGCTCTTGTTTTAAGCCACAAAAACTCAACTCACACTAGCTTAAGCAAAAAAGTCCAAGGGAATCTATTAGCTCATAGATGTGGGACCTGCCAGGCATAGAGGGTCCAGACCTTTAGATAACACCACCAGATCTCCATTTCTCTCTGTCCCTTGGTTCTGCTTCATTTTCCACTGGGATGGCAAGAAGAGCCCCAATTGCTCCAGACTTATGTTCCATCAGTAGCCAGGGGACTAGATGGTACTCATTAGTCAGGCCTCCATCACCTGCCCACCCCCTGGGATGGAATCAGTTCTGCATAAACCCCATACCTGAGCATGGGGAAAAAAATTAGGGTCCTCTGGCCAGAAGGGGCAAGGGATGCGAAAGCAATCATGGCACGGCAGCAAAAGCTCATGATCTAGATCAGATCATCTGTGTGACCTTGATCAAGGTGCTGTCACTCCCCTGAGCTTTGGTTTCCCAACGAGTAACACAGAGCAGGTAAACCCCAGCTGGGGTCAGGGTCGGGAGGAACTTGACGAGACAGTGCATGTAAAGACTCCAGCATGTGCCCGAGGCAGAGTAAATGCTCCATGAAACCAGCTCCCTTCTTAAACCAGAGAACACTAGCCACAAGGGAGTGGGATTGTGGGGGGAGGGGAAGGGGGTCCTTTATTGCACAAGGAGAAAGTCAAAGTGTCCCTTCAACTCATGTCCGGGTACCTAAAGCCAGCTGTCACCTGGCTAAGGGCAAACACCCCACCTGCCATTTGTATGGACAGAATATGCATAAGCCAGGTGTTTTCGAGAAGGCCAGGAACGCTGGGGGTTCTGACTTTCAAAACTGGCGGCTCCGGCCCCCTGCCTGGTCACTGCTCCCAGCATCAGAAACCCTGTTCAGCCTCCACCCCTTCTCCCCTTCCCCACACCCTCCCCAATCTCTGTTCCTCAAGAGCTCAGACTCAGTGGGTCTTCTGCTTTCTCTCCCACAGGATTTCCAGAGCGACCCCTTCCGCCACCTGTCAACCTACCTATACTTGTCTCTGGTGGTGGCAGAGTTTGTGCTGTCTTGCTTCGCCGATCAACCCCCCTTCTTCCCTAAAAGTCCCCCGCAGCCTGTAAGTCACCACACCTCCAACCCAGTGCCTTGCTTGTCCCTGTTCCTCTTCTGTTCCATCTCAGCGCCCCCAAGTGATGGAAGGAAGTTAAACTAGAGCACAGGCCTTTAATTTTTTTATTCATTCAGCCAAAAGCATATTACATGTCTACCCTATTCCATGGGTTGGCCAACTCTTTCTGTCCAAGATAGAGAATATTTTAGGCTTTGTGGGCCATATAGTGTCTGTATGGCAACTACTCAAGCCTGCTTTCATAGCACAAAAGCAGACACAGACACTATGTCAACAAAGGAGCATGGCTGTGTTCCAATAAAATGTTATTCACAGAGACAGGCAGTGGGCCGGATTTGGCCTGGGCACTGCAGTTTGCCAACATGCTCTATGCCCCAGCTCGGTACTGAGGATCTATGGTGAACAAGCGATGTCTCTGTCCTCATGCAGCTAACACCCAAGTAGGGGAACTAGACATTAATCACACAATTACACAAACGTGTGGAAAACTGCAACTGGGACTGGTTGTAAAGATTCAAGATTAAAGTGACTTGCCCAATAGAAATGCTCTGCAGGAGAAGTCCATGGTCTATGAGAGTTTACAACAGGTAACCCTGAATAAGTCTGTGAAATCAGGAAAGAATTCTCTGAGAAAAAGACAGCTGAGCTGAGAAATCATCTAAAAGGATGCTCAACGATTTGAATAATTAAGTTAAAACTGTAATAGGACTTTTTCCAATGAGAGTAGCAGGAAAAAAATTAAAAATTGGTAACAAGCTGCGATGGCAAAGACGTGGTAAAATGGGCACTCTCAGGCCCTATTGGTGAAGAGTGTAATCTGTGCAGTCTTCCTGGAGCTGCTGGTAAAATCTCACTTCCTCTTCACCTCCTTCCCACATTCACTGAAGGATATTGTTGAGGACATTCTTGTCTGTGTCATGCATGGTCCTTGCTTTGAGAACTTCTTGGTCTCAGTATTATTAAAGTTGTTCTGAGCAACTGTTCGTTCTTACCTTGTAGGCACTTTCAGTCCTGTGGCCAAATCCCTTTTTTGCCTTGCCTGCTAGGAAGCACCATGCCCTTTGGTATCTACTGTAGATAAGTAGGCAGGACATCTCAGTCTGTGCTTTCAGTATTAAGCTCATGGCCAGTTCATCCTGTCTTCCTGCCCTTGGCTCTCCTTACCACATACTGGCCATGGATTATGAGACCAAGTCCTCCCCCTTCTAAATCATTTGTCTTTGCAGAATCCATGTCCAAAGGCTGGGGCCTCCTTCCCCTCCAAGGCCATGTTCTGGTGGGTTTCTGGGTAAGTAAAGTAGCAGGGAAGGGGCTGGGGTGGTGCTCCCACCCACCTGCATTTGCTCCTCTTATTTGTCATAACAGCTTTTCCCCCAGGAGGTTTCCTCCGAAGCCTACCAAGGTCAGCCTGGCTTTCTCCATCCCAGACTCCATGCTTCCTTCTCAGATTTTAGTGTGTCCACCATCCACATCCCATTTCCACTCACTCACTGGGGTGAGATCTGAGTTTGAATCCTGGCTCTGTCTCTTAGATGGCCATATCACAAGCATTTGGAGTCTCAGTTTTCCCCTCTGTAAAATGGGAACATCACTGCCTTCATTAAATGTAAAGTGCTTAGTGCCTGTACATGGAAGGCACTCAATAAAATCATATCTCTATCTATTTAGTCATTCCACCAACATTTAATAAGCACCTATTATGTGCTAAGCACCGAGGATGAGGATGTAAAACACCAATTCTTTATTCACTAGAGGCTTCCAGGCTGGTGGAGAAGACAGATGTTTCCCCAGGGTCAGCACACCAGGTACTGAGGATGCACCCACCTACTGGGCCCTCTCCTGACCACACCACAGTCAGATCACAGTCGCACCCAGATTTGAATCCAAGCCCCACCACTTCCTGGCTGTGTGTCCTTGGGCAAGCTACTTAACCTCTCTGTGCCTCAGTCTCTGCACTAGTAGAATGAGGATCATAATAGCATCTACCTCATAGGGTTTTAAGGATTAAATGAGATAAGGTTTATGAAACACTTAGAACAGGATGTGGCCCATAATGAGTATTATATAAAGTGGTTGTTAAATAAATGAAGAATAGGATACTCTGAGGGTGTGGAATTGGTGAAAAGAGCATAGAAATCTGCTAAACATCTCTAGAGAGAATCTAGCCCTCTGTTTCCCAAATGTAGGCACTTATGGACCATTCTTCAAGCTTTTTGCCTTATTGGGGTATCGCTCAAACTCTATTTACTTAATGAATTTTCTTTGAATCAACTCATTTTTTTCTACTTTAATAACCTTTTAAAAAGGAAACTTTCTATCGCTACCAAAATCAGAAAAATCTAGAATCCCTTGCCATGTAGAACACCAAAAATAATTTTAGTGAAAACCAAGTATTGTGAATAATTTCTGGATCCAAACTGTTGCTTGCCTGAGTTTGCTCTGCATTAGAAAAGGGAACTGGAAAGTCTCAAAGAGGAGCTCAAGACCAGCTCCAAACAACACCTTCTCCTTGGTGTCATGAGAAAGATGAAAGAGACCTAAAAAGATAAGAACACTCCTGCTGTGGAAGTCTGCAGTCGTTAATTTCTTGTGTGTGCGTGTTTGTTTGAAAACTGGCCCCAATAGATGGTAGGCTTGGAGAGACGGAAGAAAGAGGCAGCCACTCCAGACTGGTAGGAGGCAGGGTTAACAAGCAAGAGAACTTACATATGAGGCTTGTCTTGAGTGCCGCAATATAAATAGATCTCCACACCTGCCCACCAGAATCTCAACAGTTTACAGAGAGGCCTTAACAGGGTTCAGACACATACACCGTCCAGATGGTATAACACTTAACTACTGCATCCTTGAAGTAGCTCCTAGTGTGAGAACAGTGGGCGGAATGTACATTCCAAGGACAGGGGAGGGAGGAGCCTCAGATTGCCTGGGTCCAGGTCACAGGTCCACAAGTGGTCACATCCTCTCGATGACCTCCTCCAACAATGCACCAACTACAGTCATCTCATATACCAGTCCCAAGTGATGGGAAACACTCTTATTTTAAGGTGAGAAAATTGAGGTCCATTGCTGGGCAGTGACTTGCCCAAGGTCACAGGGCTGAAAAGTAGTGATTTTTATTTGACAAATCTTGTGCCCTGAGCCAGGATGTGAGGATACAGAAGAGGGAGAATCAAGGCAAGTACTGTCTTTGCCCCTATGGAGCTTACTGTTCAGTGGAGGAGAAAGACTAAATAAATAATCAGACTGAAAAATTAAATAATGATAATTGCAGCAAGCATTATAAAGAAAAAGCTCAGGAAACTAGAGGATCTTGCAATGGGAGAATCTACCAGGACTTGGGTGTTGCGGGTCATCAAGTGGGCTTTTAAGGAAATAACGTCTAGGCCAGAGGTGAAGGGCAAGTAAGAAGTGGCAGGGAAAAAGTTTTAAGCAGAGTGACGTGCATGTGCAAAGGTCCTGAGGCCAGGTGGCTGGAGCAGTGACCGAGGAGGAGAATGGGTACATTTAAAGCTGAGGGAGGAGTTCAGGTTTCCTCCACAGTAATAGTTTTCAACTCTGGACTTCTGACTCCTAGGGAGGTTTATTTCCCCTGTCACATGTCAACCTTTGGTTAAGTCACTTAATCTCCCTGAGCCTCTGTTTTCTTTCTTTTCTGTAAAATGGATCAATAGTAATCTACTGTATAGTCTCACGTGAGAATTAAATGAGATGTTCTTTGTAGACCGAGAAGTGCCCCCCAGTGTTAGTGCAGTTAGGTAAATTGCTTTCCTTGTACCGAGGGGCCAGCAGAGGTGCAGAGAGGTGAAGTGACTTACCTAGGGTCACACAGCTACCAAGCCAGGACCCTTCAGGGGCAGACACAGGAGGAGCTTGCTCTGGTGATCCTCTTTTACAGGTTAGTTTGGAGGGGCTACTGGAGGCCGCTGGGACCAAAAGACCTCTGGTCGCTTGCGAGAGAAAACTCCTCAAAAGAACTTGTTTCCCAGCTTGAAAAGGAATGGACAAGGAACTGCAGTGCAGCCCAGCGGTGAGTGTGTGGAAGATGGGAGCTCAGCCCAAAGCTCGGTCAGCAAATCACTCGACCCCAAATACAACCACGCCCCTACTCCAGGCTCCAACCACCACGGTCCCCTCCCTGTCAGCTCACCTCACTAAGCATTAGCAGGCCGGGCTCAAGATGCTTTTCCTCCCAGAGTGCTTTGCAGGTTCCAAAAGGATATTGACAGAGGGGGAACCTCTCCAGGCTCCCAGAAGGAAGCTCGGATGGTGGGATGGAGGCAGGGAACAGAAGGACTATTTTAAGACTGGGGGTGGAGAGGTAGGTATGGTCCATAACATGCAGGCAACTACTCACTTATTACTTAACCTGAGTGATTAGTTTCCTGGCCTTTAGTTTTCTTATCTGTTCAAGGGGGATGCCATTAGCCCTAGCTCATAGCTTGTGGGAGATGAAAAAAAAAAAAGATTCATAGTAAAGAATTTAGCGAATTTCTTAAAAATGGTAAAAGGTCCAGCAATATCAGTTATCCAGAGGATTTCAATCTTTTACTAGTCCTGCCCACTCTGCCTCACTCTTGCCCTCTCTGGCATCTCTGGAAACTTCTGAGAAGTGCTCAGAGCCTGAGGAACCTGGTTTGTGAAACTTTGGTCTAGAGAAATAAGCTCTCCAATAGGATTAATTAAACCCGGGTTAAATGTAGCCCTGCCATCGAGTGGTAGATGACCTTGGACAAGTCGCTTGACCTCCCTGGAGCCAGGTATTTCAGGGCACAGACAAAAGTAGCTCTGTGGGAAGAGTTACAGGGTCCCCCTGCATACTCTATGATTTTGTGGTGGTTGTTGTAGGTGGCTAAATCCCACAAATTAGAAGGCCAGAGAGAGACAGAGTCTGCTGGCTCACATAGCTGAGAAGGTAGGTCTGGCCTCAGGTGTGGCTGGATCCAGGACTTGAATGATGTCCAAATTCTTTCCCTCCATCTCTCAGCTCAGCTGTTGTCTGGGCACTGGTCTCTCCATGACGCTTGTCCTGTATCATGCCAACTCAGCAACCCCTACTACCATCCACATAGAAAATCCCAAGGAAGGCCTTTTATTGGCTGGCTTGAATCCTGTGCCTCTCAGGGGCCAATCCCAGGGCTGGAGAGCAGGCCCCATAATTGGCAGTCCCTTCAGAGCCACACAGGGAGGAGCTGCTCCCCAAAGGAAGGGAGTATGTTTTCCAAAAGGGGTAAGTAATATGAGCAACTCAAAACAGCAGCTCTCACTCTCACCCCAGGCATATCTTGCTGTACTGTGAGTTTAAGTACAGCTTAAGTGAGTTTTGAGTGGCAGAATTAATTCAAAAGGACCCTGGAGGTCTTGTCCACCCTCTCCCAGCTCTCACCTCCCCTGCCAGCCTGGGAATGATAGTCACCCAGTGTTAGAGCTATAGCACACAGAAACATTCTCCAGAAGAGTTTGAGGATCCGTGAACAACTGACAGAAAGAGAGGAGGATGGCAGATCTGGTTCAGGCATTTTCTAAGCTGACTGATTACACACCAAGAGAACTTTGGTTTTATTTCTAAAATATTTTGCAACCTTTGGGGGAAGGGAGAGGACGTCATCTTAAGAGGTCACAGACCAATCTGTCTGCTGGCCAAGTCAGGGTCACAGGTGTGTTTGGCCAGCACGGTGTCTTGTTGTTTAAGGATTTTTCTTTGTTTTGCTTTCTAATAAGTCATGAACATTTAAAATGTTGGAGATGTCACATGAAAATCTGGAATTTTGGCCTCTCTTAAAGTAGAATGGCCACATCCCTGCATGGCAACAGGAGGGTGGATCTGGGTAGCAGCTTCCCCATTGAACAGGGCATATGAGCTGCAGTCGCCACCACTCCCTTTTATATCCCCCAGCTTACACCTGGCCACTCACTCACACCTCCTGCCTTGGCCTGTGGTCATTTTTGGGTCCTGCACTAAATGGCTTTGGGGCCACAGACCAAAGACCAGCCACCAGTCTAGAGACCTTCCCTGATGGAAAGTGAGACCAGCTAGAAAGGAAGAAGTTTTTTCCCAAGCCTGCAGGCTGAACACAGTGACTCAGAATTTTGGGGTGAGCAGCTAGAACAGAACAGAGCAAAACATCCAGCTGGAAAGAGGCTTTCACAGTGGTCTCTTCACCCACCCCATTTTATGGATGAGAACACTGAGGTTCAGAGGGAAGGGCATTTGGACCTCAGTTTTCCTGCTCAAAGGCCAGGTTCTATCAACCAAACCAAATCATTTCCTTCCTCCCGCCCTCCCTCCTTCCCTTCCTTCCTTCCTTCCACAAATCTTTATTAATATCAAGCAGTAGGCCCTTTGCACACATCACTCCATCTGTTTTTTCCCATTCACTGGACAAGTATTTATTGAGCACCTATACATTCAGGTGCTGAACTAGGTGCTGGGGGAAATACAAGTAAAAAGAAAATACAAGCAAAAAGTCTACCCACCTGGGTCCCAGTTTGGGCGGGGCCGGAGGTGGGGGTGGCCCTGCTTGGCACTTGCCCAGTGGTCGTCCAGCCCAGTGGGTGTGCAGCACCAGTCGAGTCAGGACAAGCACCCAACATTTGGCATCGAGGTGCGCAGCCCGGACGCCACGCTGGCCTTGCCTCTGACCTGCCCGACCCCAGGCAAATTGTGGGCGCCAAGGAGAGCACATTTCAGGGCTACAGAGGTGACAAGGGAGAGAGGTGAGCGCAGGCTTAGAAAAATGGCTGAATTGCAAATACCGGAAGGGGAGGCTGGGGGGCGGGGGTAGGCTTCAAGACAGGGGTAGAAGATTAACATTTGCTTATTTCTTAGCTAACCGGGTGGTAAAGACTGGTTCCTTATAGCCACTTGTGCTAAAAATACCACTTTTCCTTTGGACTGCCTGCTGAGATTTGTCCCTCCCCTCCATCCTGAGGAGATGCTGAGAGTATTCTTGAGGGGGAGGGAGGGAGGGACTGGACGACCGGCTTGTGGTGGAGGGGTATTCACACTGCTGGCTGGGCCTTGGGGGTAAAAAGGCTGACTTCTGGGGTCTCAACCCACCTCTCTGAAAAATGAGACCCAGGCACACCACTGATCCTTCAGCTCGTTCAGGTGGAGTGGGGCTAGGCGGTTTGCTTTGCTGGACAACAGGAAACTCATATCTGTTAAAAGTGGGCCAAGAGACTAGTTGCACCCGGTTCTAGTAAAAGCAACCAACAGGGCTTCCCTAGTGGCGCAGTGGTTGAGAGTCCGCCTGCCGATGCAGGGAAAACGGGTTCGTGCCCCGGCCCGGGAAGATCCCACATGCCGTGGAGCGGCTGGGCCCGTGAGCCGTGGCCGCTGAGCCTGCGCTTCCGGAGCCTGTGCTCCGCGACGGGAGAGGCCACAACAGTGAGAGGCCTGCATACCGCAAGAAAAAAAAAAAAAAGTGCTGGGCTCTGAAGGTTGGGATCGAATCCCAGTTCTTACACTTCTCAGCTGTGTGCCCTTGGACAAGTTTACCTTCTGAACCTCAGTTTCCTCATGTATGAAATGGGGTTACACCTGAGGGCACTCTCTAGGTTTTTTCTTACACGGGCACTAATCCCATTCATGAGGGCTGCACCTGCATAACCTAATCACCTCCCAAAGGTCTCACCTCCTAATACCATCACACTGGGGATTAGTTTCAACATGAATTTGGGTGGTGGTGAGGGGGTGGGGGTGGGGGAGACCCAAACATTCAGTCTATTACAAGGACCCAGAGCTGATTTCTTCTCTCCGCTAAGGCACACCAAGGCGACAGCATTTAAAAGGAAAGGAAACCGTGGTGCGGAGACCCCAGAGACGGAGACCCTCCTACAGCAACAAGGGGGCAAGAGGGGCCCACTGCTGAGGGCCATCTGGCAGGTGGGCCGCTCCACCTTCCTCCTGGGGACCCTCAGCCTCATCATCAGTGATGTCTTCAGGTTCACGGTGCCCAAGCTCCTCAGGTGGGTCCAGGCCTTGGGTGCCTCGCTGAGGCTGGTGGTCCCTTTAACGGTGTCCGTCCAGGGCCAGGAGGGCTGAAGGTCCCCTGGAGAAGGAGAAGAAGCCCTCCTTCTGCCTCCGCCTAGACCTCTGGTGCTCAGGGCACTGAGGGTGGGTGAAAAGGATACTCAGGAAGGACCAATTAAACGAGAAAGTGAGTGATCTTGGGGAGGAGGGAAAACGAGTGAATTCTAGCCTGACTGTATCAGTTTGCTTTTGCTATACAACAAAGCCCCTCAAAAGCGAGGGGCTTAAAGCCACTTCTTTATCTCATGATGCTGTGGGTCAGCAAATTGAAGCTGGGTTCAGCTGGGCGATTCTTCTTTTCTTGGCTGGGTTCACTCATCTGTCTGCAGTCACCTGTGGGGCTGGCTAGGGACTGGCTGGTCCAAGACAGTCCCAGCTGGGACATCTTGTCTCTGCTCTGGTGGTCTCTCATCCTCAAAAGCTTGATTCCAGCCTGTTCACAGGGCCATTTGGCAGGGTTCCAAGACAAAGCAAAAGTTGCATTTTCTCCTGAGGCCAAAGCTGGTTGCACAGCCAGCTCAGACTCAAGAGGTGGCGCATTAGGGCTGCCATAACAAAGTACTACAAACTGGGTGACCTAAACAACAGAAATTTTTTTCTGGTGCTTATCTTTTCTACTTTCTTTCTTTTCTTTTTCTTATTGAAGTACAGTTGATTTACAATGTTGTGTTAGTTTCAGGTGTACAGCAAAACGATTCAGTTATATTGTAAATATATTCTTTTTCAGGTTCTTTTCCCTTACAGCTTATTACAAAATATTGAGTATAGTTCCCTGTGCTATACAGTAGGTCTTGTTGGTTATCTATTTTGTAATAGTAGTGTATATATGTTAATCCCAAACTCCTAATTTATCCCCACCCCTTTTCCCTTTGGTAACCATGAGCTTCTCTTCTATGTCTATGGGTCTATTTCTGTTTTGTATATAAGTTCATTTGTATCATTTTTTTTAGATTCCACGTATAAGTGACATCATATGATATTTGTCTTTCTCTGACTTACTTCACTTAGTATGATAATCTCTAGGTCCATCCATGTTGCTGCAAATGGCACTATTTTATTCTTTTTATGGCTGAGTAATATTCCATTGTATATCTATACCACATCTTCTTTATCCATTCAGTGGACATTTAGGTTGCTTCCATGTCTTGGCTATTATTGTAAATAGAGCTGCAGTAAACACTGGGATGCACGTTTCCTTTCAAATTAGAGTTTCTCTGGTCCTCCAGACCTGACCAGGCTTAGGCAGAGGCAATAGCCATGGGTGCCCTTTCTCACCAGCCTCTTCCTGGAGTTTATTGGTGACCCCAAGACCCCGGCCTGGAAGGGCTATCTTCTCGCCGTGCTGATGTTCCTCTCCGCCTGCCTGCAAACACTGTTCGAGCAGCAGCACATGTACAGACTCAAGGTGCTACAGATGAGGCTGAGAATGGCCATCACGGGCCTGGTGTACAGAAAGGTGAGCCCCAGGGGAGTGGTGTGGCCTTTCCTCTCTCTCCATCCTGTCCCAATTTACAGACAAGTGTTCCAGCCAAGAAGAGGAATGTTCCTGAACCGTTACTGTCATCAGTGCCTAAAACCACACTCATTCATCACGTTACTCATAGTTGCTCACACTACACCCTCACCTTCTTGGCTATTTCTATAAGGCCTTGCATGATCTGACCCTGGGACCTCTTCTATCTGATTACATCACACACTTCCTTCACACTTCTTTCACTTTCCTCCAGCCCCACAGGTCTTCTTTCAGTTCCTCAAGCACGCCAAACAATCTCCCACCTCAGGGCCTTTGCACTTGCTGTTCCCACTGCCTGGGCACCCTTTCCACAACTCTTCATGTAGTGAACACTCACCCCCCTGAGGATAAAGGGCTAACCTACAGGCTGTGTGGAAACTGGATAAAGGTGGACTGTCAGCTATTTTACCAGGTAACACTGCTTACAGTGAAAATGACCCCTGACCCACTGGTAAATTGCATCTGGGCTGGAAGTTCTGCCAATGAACTATGATACCCGGAGGTAAGCCATAGCATTGGGCTTCTCTCTGTGCAGTGATTCTTGTCCCCTTGGGGGACCTTGGAACCGAAACCCATGAGGCTGCTGCTCTAAGAGACGTTGGCCCCTCTGGGGTCTGGAGCATCTGAGCAAGGGCAACCCAGTCCTGTGTAAGCCCCTTTCTCTCACACCTGAGCTGTCACTTGGGAAAGAAGGCACTTGGGAAAGAAGGGGGCAAAGGGATCAGCTCCTGGATGGCCATGTGACTGGCTCCTGAGTTTCAGGCCACATCCCCCTGAGCTGGTATGGCCTGTCCAGTCTTGGGAGTCCACACATGGAGCTGAGGCTGCAGGAAGATGACTTGAAGCCTTTGCTCTTCCCGTCCCCACCCTTGGGGCAGCCGCCTTCATCACCTGATGAGGCCATACCCCTCCACTCTGCCCTCTGGGCTGCTTCTGTTTTAACTGTGTCTTCCTATTTTCTGTATCTGGTGCTTTGACATCTGGGGTCTTGCTGACCCTGGAGGGGCTGCCCCTCTGTCCCTCCCAGGGTCAGCCAGTTCCCAGAGATGCTAAGTGACTCATCTGAAAGCATCTCTTTCACATGCAAGCCAACCAATCCAGAGCTCACACCCCAACTGCCTCCTTTTTGGGCCCTAACACTCTAGGCCACTATCCCCTGCCCTAATCGCCCCAGGGCAGGGTACCAGACAATGAGGCCCAGCTCCTATGCCCAGAGCCTGGTGGAATTATTCAAACTAGCCAATCCTAAGCCTGCTTACCCTGCCTGACCTTCCCATGAAAACCACAACAAGCTCTTGCCTGTGGTCCCCCCAACCCTGCAGCAACCTGGTGCTTCCCCAAGTGGCCCCCTCATAGCGTGGGGTGCCCCCTCCTCTTGAGATCTGTGAGTATAATAAACCCTCTTGTCAAGGGCAGTCTTCTCTGATCTGTGGGCTTGCCATGCCTGAATAATGATAAAGCCTATATTTTAAAACACTTCTTCATGGCACTCATCATAATTACTATTAAAGGATGAACTATGTAAATCTTTATTTAATTTTGTTCCCCAGCTCAAACTCCACTCCGAAGAGAGCAAGGGCCCTGCCTCTCTTGATCACAGTACTCACCTCAGAGTGAGGCCCTACAGAGCAGGTGCTCAGTAAAGATTTGAAGGTTTTTTTTCAGAATTTCTACACTCAATCATTTCCAGCTCACCACTTCACCCCCTCACTTCTTCCCTGACACACTCAGCAGAGAGAGGATTGCGAGTAGCACGTAGCATTCAACAGTCTGGAAGGGGTCCACTGTGACCCCAGAGTTAGGGCAAATTTGGGGCTGCCAGAAAACCAGCTTGGTGTCTGAGAGGCACACTGAATGCCTGCAGGGGTCAGTCTAACACCCTGTCTAGCCCATGTCGTGCCTCTGTCATCCTGGATTCCAATCCTGGCCCAGCCACTTAGGAGCCCTCTGGCTTTGGGCAAATTGGTCAATTTCTTTGTGCCTCAGTTTCCTTAGCTGTGAAATGGGGTTAATAATTCTGCATCTCACTGATTCTAGTCTCACTTTTTTTTCTCTTTTCAACTTCTGAAATCAAGATGTTTTAATTTAGTTGGCATTGATTTTTTTCCCATAGTGATACAAAAATAGAGAGTACTTTATCCACAGTGTTTTGGATTGAATGAAATATGGCAGTACCTGCTCCATACTGTTGTCTGATGTGCCCCATCATGGAAAATGGTGAAACTGTTAGTTTATTTAGCACAGTGCCTAGGATCTAGTGCTCAGCAGATGACCACCATTATCAGCATGAATCCAAGGTTTTTATGTAGTATGCTATTAATTGTTATTAGTCCAGTGCTTTAGGGGTTTCAGGGTATTTTCATTTTTGTCTTCTCCCCGGAGTCTCACAATGGGAAGTTAGCTGAGGAGATTTTATTAGCCCACTTTACAGATGAGTGAACTGAGGCTCAGATGGTAAAGAAATCTACCTCAGCCAGCAGGGGCAGCACAGCTTAGACCCCGGCCTGCTGGGTGGCTGTTCTCTTGCTCAGTCCAAGCCGTGGGCCTCCCTCCCTCCTGGGCCCTTCCTCCCTCCGTGGGTCTCCCTGCCTCCATGGGCCTCCCTAACTGCCCCTCACCCACTCCTTCCCTCCTTCCTGACTCAGGTCTCCACCTTCTGCCCCTCCCAGGTCCTGGCTCTGTCTAGCAGCTCCAGAAAGGCCAGCGCAGTGGGGGACGTGGTCAACCTGGTGTCTGTGGACGTGCAGCGGCTGACGGAGAGCATCACCTACCTCAACGGGCTGTGGCTGCCGCTCATCTGGATCATCATCTGCTTTCTCTACCTCTGGCAGGTGTGCTGGGGCAGAGGGAGCTGGGATTTGAGTTGAATCCTCCCCCACCCTTCCTCGCCTCCTTCTTAATCCTATCTCCACCTGCACCCTGCGGGCTGACGTAATGGGCAAAGTCTTAGACGAGGATGACCTTCACTTCACCTCGGGCAGGATGCTCACCTCTTGGGGCCTCAGTTTCCTTGTCTATATGATGATGATGGTGATGACATTGGCACTTTTTGGGTGTGATATCGGGGTACCAAGTGGGCGGATTAGGCATGTTTTGAAGTTACCAGTAATGGTAGGGCATCATCACCACCACCACTACCAACAACAAAAAAAATGTAAAGAAAATTTAGGGGAAAGAATTTACTACTTGGTTTTCAAAGAGCATAAAGTAGCCAACCAGGCAAAAAAAAAATCAGAACTTTTTCTAACTTTCTTACGTCTGTTTTGTGGTGCAGGATTTTCTTTTTAATTAAAATCACAGACTTTGTAGTGGGACTGCCTGGGTTCGAATCCTGCTTTCACCACTTGCTAGTTGTAAAACCTCCCGGTAGGTAACTTAGCCTCTCGGTGCCTCATTTCCTCATCGGCAAAGTGAGGATTATAATTAACCGAAGTGCCCCAGCCCTTGAGTTGCTGAGGAATTAAATGAGCTAATACCTGTGAAGCACTTAGATAGCATCTGGGACACAGCTATACCCTATAGGTGTTTAATTGTCTTGTTGGTTATGCATGGGGATGGGGCAGTTCATTTGAAGATCTTCTTCAGCTCTGCTCCATGTGGGCTGGTTCCAGGCTCACAGACTTTTCTGTAAAGGAGAAGATTGTAGATATTTTAGACGTTAGGGGCCATAGGGTCTCTCCCAAAACTATTTAACTCTGCCCTTCTAGTGCGCAAGCAGCCACAGACAATACTAATCAAACAGGCCTGGTGGTGTTCCAATAAAATTACTTATGGACACTGAAGTTTGAATTTCATGTAATTAACACATATCATGAAATCATCATCGTTTGATTTACTTCAATCACTTTAAAATGTAAGAACGATTACCAATCTTTGTACGGCTTGAGGTCGGCATATAAACAGGAGAGATCTGGCCCATGTGCTGTGTTTCACAGGCCCCTGGGTGGGTGTATCAACAGCATATTGATTGTGAGTGAGTGTGGAATGCTCCAGAATATCAGCTGTGTGTTATCATCATTATTGTACCTCTGCTACTGCTCCAGTGCCCCCACCATAAGGGCTTGGGGCCTGGACACTTTTTGACTTGCTACCTTGCAGTCTAGGACCTAGCATACAGAGGGTGCTCAGCAAGTGCATAAATGTTAGCTATTATTATTAGAGAGAAAGGGAGGAAGGACACTGGGGAAAATGCAGGGCAGTTAAGCAGGCCGACAGGTGACTCAAGTGAAACTGCAGACAACACACCCATCACTTTCCCTGACCCTTGGTAGGTGGTCCTAACATCAGAAAGTAACCATGAGGCCCTGGTAAAGGGGGAGGGGTAGGAATTGGGGTTGCTACAGTTAGCATTTGTAGCATTTTTGCCAGAGAGTTTATTTAACCTTCTGTTCACATTCCTTTGAATATTCTCCCAGCCCTGGCTGTAGGCAGGTGTTTGCCTTCTGGGCATCTCTCCATTTGGCCATTGGGAGGCGCAATTGCTGCGTAAATGAAACACTGGCTCGCTAGGGCGTCAAGATTAGAAAGTAAACATTCTTAGGGTCTGAGAGGGGAAAATGAGGCCCACAGACTGAAGAGGGGGGTGGGGCTTGTCTAGAGAATGGACCCAAATGACCTCAGGAGGAATCTCACATCATAGCCACTTAAAAATCATTTACCCTACTCGCCACCTCCACATTTTCCAGATAGAGAAACAAACAAGGGAGGGAAGATAACTGTCCCAAGTCACAAAGCTGGGGGGTAGGGCTGCCAGACAAAATACAGGACGTCCAGTTAGAAATGAATTTCAGATAAACAGAAGAATTTCTTATCATAAATATATCCCAAACATGACATGGGATATACTTATACTAAAAACTTATTTGCTGTTTATCTGAAATTCAAATTTCACTGGGCAGGCCGTTAAATATATTTATTTGCTAAATCTGGCAACCCTTGTCGGGATAATCATTGATTGTATGACACCAGCATTCACTACTGGCAGTGGGAACAGCTCCATTTCCATTTAATGTGAGAAACTGCAGCTTAGGGAGGGTCAGTAACTTGCCCAAGGCCACACCAGTATGTGTAAAGTCAGGATTTGAACCCAGATCCCGATTCCAGAGTCTGTCTTCACCGTTCTAGCCAGGCGCCACCCTTGCCCTGCCCATCTAGGTGCGTGACTCGTCTTGACTATGACCCCGTCCCCACTCCATTGTGTGAGGTGCACCATTTCCCCCTCTCTTCCCTCCCTAATGAAGATGGACTCCATCTTCCACAGGTATTTCCTTCTAAGGAGCCCATGAGTCCTGGTCTCTAAGACCCGGTGGCTGCACTCATTGGGTGTCACTCTGACACCTCCCTGCCTTAGGGCCCAAGTCTGAGCCTCCCTCCAACCCTGTACTGACAGGTGGGCTTCTGGAATTGTCTCGTGACATCCTGCCCTTTGTCTCCAGCTTCTAGGACCCTCTGCCCTCACCGCCATCGCTGTCTTCCTGAGCCTTCTCCCTCTGAATTTCTTCATCACTAAGAAGAGGAACCACCATCAGGTTTGGCATTTGGAAGAAGGGACACTCCAGGCAGGAAGGGGGCAGGAAGCCTGCAGGTCCTGGGTCCTGCACTGGTGCACGGCAGTGGGGAGGAGAGAGGTGTGGGGTGGGCGTGGTGGCGGCTTGAGGCGGTTGCAGAGAAGGAAAATCCCGGACTTGTCCCTGTCCCCTCTTCTCTTCTTCCCTCTGGTCCCAGGAAGAGCAAATGAGGCAGAAGGACTCTCGGGCGCGGCTCACCAGCTGCATCCTCAGGAACGTGAGGACGGTCAAGTACCACGGCTGGGAGGGAGCCTTTCTGGACAGAGTCCTGAGCATCCGGGCCCAGGAGCTGGGCGCCTTGAGGACCTCCAGCCTCCTCTTCTCTGTGTCTCTGGTGTCCTTCCAAGTGTCCACGTTTCTGGTGATGTCACTCTGGTCTCCCTGCAGAGCATGGACTGGGGGAGGAAGTGCTGGGGGTGGGGATAAGGGCTCCCCATATAGGATCACAGGGTCACCATCACACCGACTGACCTGCTAGTCATCATATCATCATCATCATATCGACGACACCTGGAACCAAACCCTGGAACAGAACCACCCCCTAGTGACATCCGGAACTACAAATGCCACCAGGACCTAGAGCCCTCCGTGGCTGTTGATACCTGCAACTTCAGAGTCATCTTCCCAGAGACTGTAGAGTCACAAGTTCCACCCATGTCTAGAACCACACAAATGCCACCAAGATGGAAAACTGTGGTGTCCCCCAAAGCCTGGAACCAAGAGTTTCTGATTCTTAGAACAGGGGTCACATGCACGCAACTCCTTTCATCAGTAGAAGAATTTGGGGGGAGATCTGGGTGGAGGGGAACCCATTCCCACATGGCAGGTGTGGCCACAAGGACCCCTTGAGATACCACAGCTGGCCTGCCTTTCCTGGCCACGTTTAGCAGCTCAATGTCACCTCCTGTGTCTCCCACCTAGGTGGCACTGGTTGTGTTTGCTGTCCATACTCTGGTGGCCGAGGAGAATGCCATGGACGCTGAGAAGGCCTTCGTGACCCTCACGGTTCTCAACATTCTCAACAAGGCCCAGGCTTTCCTGCCCTTCTCCATCCACTCCGTTGTCCAGGTGAGGTGGCAGGGAGGGGAGGCCGTCTTGGAGGAGCCGTGTAGGGGTGTAGCAGGCTGTGCCGGGGCAAGGAAACGAAGCAGGGAAAGAGACGGGAGGGCACAGGGAACAGCGGGAAGATGCCAGCAAACATCCTCAAAATAGGCAGCCTCACCTTTCCAGCAATTCCACATGCAAGAATTCAGTCCGGTTCCCTTTTTATACAAAGCAATTTCACTTCATTTCTCTTCCTCTACTGTCTGCACTCACACCGTGTGATGAAAATGAGAAAAGTGGTCCAGCTGAGCCGTCCCTATTTAACTATCCTTTCATCACGGAAGATGGGGTTGGGGCTGGGAGTGGAGAGGGTGCCTCCAGGTGGACAAAGTTTGCAATCATTCCTGATGACGGCCAACTGGAAAAGCCACCATCCTCTTCCCGGGTCTGGTCTGCAGAATGGAAGCAAGGAGGTGGGAGGTCACCACTACCTCATTGTGCCAACCTCACGTGCATCGTTTTCCGTGACCCAGAAAGCTTTGTGTTGATGCCTTGCCTTGTGTAGGACTCGGTAGTCCGGAAGCTTTCCCACCATCTTGAGGCACCCAACGCCCGAATTCTTTTTTTGCCCTTATGGCACAGTTGACCTAGGGCTTTGGTTTTTCCAGGCCCGGGTGTCCTTTGACCGTCTGGCTGCCTTCCTCTGCCTGGAAGAAATTGACCCTGAGGCCGTGGACTCAAGGTCCTGCAGATGTGGTGAGAGCTGAGTTCAGCAGGAAGGGGGTGGGAGGAATGAGGGAACCAGCAGGGCTCCCCTTTCCCACAGATGGAATGCCAGGCCCAGCTGAGGGGCTGCTGGCGTGTGCTGGCATGTGCAGACCAGGCCATCGGCCGTGTGACTAGGAAACAGATGCCATGTAAGGGCTCTCCCCTTGTACCTAAGAAAGCATCAAGCTGCTTACCTAGAAATCACCCACATGGTGATTAGAAGTATATCCTGTGACATTGTGCCTGAATCCAAACTCTGGCTCCAGCCCTGACCCCAACATGGGTGACGTTGGCCAGTTATTAATCTCTCTGAGCCTCAGTGTTCCCATCTGCAAAATGGACATGATGATCATCACAGCACCTCTGCATAGGATTGTTGTGAGGGTTAAATGAGTCCTTTGAAGCATCGCAGTTAGAGCAGGGCCCTGCACAAAGTCAGCATTCAGTGCATTTTAGTTAGAATTATTATTAGGAGAAAACCCCACAGAAGTCAGCAAAGAGGCCTCTAAGTAACCCAAAATTGCTGTCTCTGAGGCTCCTCACAGCTCTGGGCACGTTTTCAGCTGGGCAAAGCTTTGTTCAGCCAAAGCAGTGCGATGTGGGCATTCAGAGGTGGGCTGTGCATTCAAACCCCAGGTCTGCCTCGCCCGGCTGTGTGGCCCTGGGCAGTAACTCCCCCAATGCTGGCTCCGTTCCCCACTGTGTCACCCCACCTCCACCAGGATCACCCTGAGGGCCACCAAAAGATAGCAGGTCCCCGGTCTCAGGAGCTGCCCAATAAATAGCTTAGGGTCCGTGATGTCGTGCCTTTATCCCCACAGGAGGGCCCCTGGACCAGAGACCCCTAAGGGTTATTTGAGTCATGACTTTGACACACCTGGTCACCTGCCTGCGGCCAGAGCCTCATACCGCCCCCCACAATCTCAGTCCCTGCTGTTCCCCCAAAGGTGTGTGACAGTGAGATGAACACAGACACCGACAGCTAATGTTGACCAAGTGTTTACCACGAGCCAGCACATTCAAAGTGCTTTACTTAGTGGAGACCCCCTCGCTCCTCACCCAGCACTATGGGGTGGATACCTCTACGACCCACCCATTTTACAGATGGGGAAATGGAGAAGCATCCCCACACCGCAGACCATTAAGAAAAGACAAGACCCCAGAGTAGGGTAGCCAGATTCACAAAGAAAAACAGGACTCCCGGTTAAATTTGAATTTTGCATACTCAGAGCATAGGTTTTTTTAGTCTTAGTAGCTCCCATGCAATATGTGGCGGCATAATTATCCTAAAAAAGTACTCATTGTTTATTCAAAATTCAGATGTAACTGGACGTCCTGCATTTTGTCTGCAACCCTCCCCTAGAGACCATCCAGTCCAGGGGGTGTCAACGGGTGTCAACCGCTCGTTAGATGTAAGATTCTCAGGCCCCACTCCCATGGAGATTCTCATTTATTGGTTTGGGCTGAGCCATGGAGAGCTTTGTGTTTTAAAAAATCTTTCCAGGTGATTCTAAATGCGTATTCTGTGTCCAAAACCACTAAATCTGGCTCCTCCCTCATTATATAGATAAAACATCTGAGACCCAGGGACATAGGGAGACCATATGTCCCTCGTTACATCTGTGGTCCCAGTGGAATTAATAACACTCCCTTCACTCTCCAGAGTCCTGGATCAGGTGATAAATTGTATCAGAAGCCCACTAACCTTTTCTATGAAGGACCCAATTGTACATATTTTAGGCTTTCCAAGGCCCTTTGTTCTCTGTTGTAACTGCTCACCTTTGCCTTTGTAGTGTGAAAGCAGCCATAGCACTACATAAATGAATGATCATGGCTGTGTTCCAATAAAACTTTATAAAAATAGGCAGCAGACAGGATCTGGCCCCTGGGCTATGGTTTGCCGACCCGAGTTGTATAACCATCCAGCAGGGAGAGAATATGACCACCACAGGGTCACACACAAGCCAGTGAGTGGAGGGACAGTTTGTTTAGTGGAAGAGATTTCCTGTTGCCTGGGGGTCTCTTAGAGGAGGGGCCAGCCGGGAGCATCTCTTATAACTGGTCTTTAATGCCCTGCAGCCACTGGAGAGGATTACATCAGAATACAGGAAGGCACCTTCGCTTGGTCCCAGGAAAGCCCTCCCTGCCTGCACAGGTACAGGTGGTTTCCCTGGTAACAACCTTCCTGTTGCCGTTGACGAAGTGGGGGAGGATGGGAAAGCTGGGAAAGGGAGAGCTCCTGCCCACAGAGGGGGAACAGGGCATCTGAGCCTTGCCCAACAGGGAGGAGATGGCTCTCTGGTCCCCAGGCTGGTCACGATGATGCCAAGGGAGGCCTGGCCAAGAACAGCCCCAAGGCCCGGCCCAGTCAGCTGTGGGCGCTTCTGTGCCTCCTGTGTCAGACTGGTCATTGTCACCTCCAGCCCCCAACTATTTGGCTGGGTCTCTGTGGCAGAAAACCCCCGCCAACCCCAAAACTCCCTGTGAAGGGAAAGAAAACACCCAGGGCCGTATTTGTGTTTCTTGTCATTTGCTCATTTCATTGTATTTATTGAGCACTTGCTCTGTGCCAGGCCTTGTCCTAGGAACTGGGAATAGAGTGAAGAAAACAGATAAGAACCCTGTGCTCTTGGGGCTGATGTTCTGATCGGGGGTGGGGGGGTGCACAAATGAGAAATCAGGGTCGGGAGGCAGAGCACGATGTCAAAGGAGGGGTGTGTGCGGTGAGGGAAGGCTTGGCATTTAAACAGAGGTCAAATGAGGGGAAGGAATGAGCCTTGTACGTGTCTGGGAGAGGAGCTTTCTAAGCAGTGGGAACAGCAAGTGCAAAGGTCCTGAGGCAGGAGTATGCCTGGACCCAGGATTCTCCAGCTCAGCACTGCTGATGTTCAGGGCTGGATAGTTCTTTGTCATGGGGGCTGTCCTGTGCACTGTAGCATGATTAGCAGAACCCCCAGTATCTACCCACTAGATTCCAGCAGCAGCCACACCAGGTATAACAACTGAAAGTGTCTCTAGACATTGCTATGTGACACCTGCAGGGCACAATCCCCCCAGGTGTGTTTGGGAAGCAGGAAGTCAGCATGGCTGCAGCAATGGGATGCTGGGTGTCCTTCATGATTGTTAGCTTGAGTGTTACCCTGAGTGAAACAGGAACCGCCGGGGGCTTCAGCGGGGGAGTGTCATGAGCCGGCTTGGGTTTGAACAGGTCCCTTGGGCCCCTGCATGGAGGACAGACTGCATGACACAGAAAGGGGCGGGGAGGGAGGGCAGAAGCAGGAAGAGTGGTGAGGAGCTTGTGGCAATGACCTGGGCAAGAGGAGATGCTGGTTAAACCTCCTGCCCAATAAACCCTGTGTGAGTGCGGGTACATGTGTACACACGGGTGTACATGCGTGCGTGCAGATGTGTGTATGCACGGGCGTGTGTGAGAGCATGTTTGTGTGTGTGCATGCACTTGTGTGTGCATGGATTGTGTATATGTTGTGTGCATATGTCTGTGTGTACACACATATGGTGTGCATATGTGCACTTGTGTGAGGGTGTGTATCTGTGTGTGTGCAGTCTGTGTATGTAGTATATGTGTGCACAGACACATGTGCCCTGTGTGCTTGCATGCATCATCTGTGTACATGCATGCATGCATGTGTGATGTAATGAGTGTGCGCATACACATGTGCGTGCATGTATGTGGGCACATGTATGATCACATGCAGAATGGCTGCTCGCATAGCCAGACAGGGATCGGGAGAGGGAAGGACGGCCCCCAGACATCCTCTCAGCGGCCCCCCCACCCCAGGTGTGTCATCAGCAGCCGAGGCTGGCTCTGTCTGGGGTTCACTAATTCTGCGCAGACTCGGGCTGAATCCTACCCAGGGACACGTCACCCCTTCTGTGTTGCCAGGATCAACCTTACGGTGCCCCAGGGCTGCCTGCTGGCTGTCGTCGGTCCAGTGGGGGCAGGAAAGTCCTCCCTGCTCTCTGCCCTCCTTGGGGAGCTGTCAAAGGTGGAGGGGTCCGTGAGCATCAAGGTGAGGCTGCACCCCTGCCTGTCTGCTGGAATGTCCCCGTCTCTGCTCCTCCGTTCCCCGTCTCACAGCTAAGCTCCCTGCCGCCTTCCACCACCACCAAGAGCCTAGCTCCCACCGTTCCTCCTCCGTCCCCATCAGCCTCCTTGTGTTTTAGGGTCCGGTGGCTTACGTGCCGCAGGAGGCCTGGGTCCAGAACATGTCCGTGGTAGACAACGTGTGCTTCGGGCAGGAGCTGGACCTGCCGTGGCTGGAGAGGGTCCTAGAGGCCTGTGCCCTGTGGCCAGATGTGGGCAGCTTCCCTGCAGGAGTCCACACCCAAACTGGGGAGCAGGTGAGGGTCTCAGGGCCTTCTTGGGCCAGGGAGGCATGGCGGCTGAGGGTCATTTGCCACCCTGACCTGTGGGTTGGTGTGGTGGGAGGGTCACTGGGGTGGGGGCAGGGAGGTAGGGGAGAAAAGGGGCCCAGCTCAGAGCCAAGCACATAGCAGGTACTCAATAAATAGTTATTAATGAGTGAATGGTTGAAAATAGAGACCGAGGAGAGGCTGGGAGACATGGCAGGGCTTGGTGGTGAGGGGCTCTCCAACAACTGGGAATGAGGTGATCCAGGCTCCTGCCTTGCCTCTCTGGGTGACACTGGTCAAACTGCTTCTCCTCTCTGGACCTCACCAAAGGGTCTGGGCAGAGATGTCCAATAAACAGGATGTATGCATACGGAGCTGTGGGTTGGGCAGGAATTGGCAACTTATGACCCACAGGTTGAATCTGGCCCACCGTCTGGGTTTGTAAATAAAGTTTTATTGGGACCCAGCCATGCACATTCATTTACCTGTGGTCCATGGCTGCTCTTGCATGATAAGGGCAGACATGAGCAGTTGTGACAGAGACCAGGGCAGTGGGGGTGGGGTGGGGTGCCCACAAAGCTTTAAGTAGTTACTTTCTGGTCCTTTACAGAAAACACTTCCTGACCCCCAGATTAGGGAATTGAGAGTGGAATAGTGGACGTTTAAGTCAAGTAAATGGGTGAGGTTTCCTCTAGGGAAGAGGAGAGGGCCCTGGAAAGGGTCTGGAGGAGCCAGAGAGATCAGTTGAGAAGGAACATCTAGGGAGGAGGATGAGGCATCGTGCAGCCAAGGGAAAGGGGTATCAGAAGGAGGGGGTGCCTGCTGCCGGCTACGTCTGTCCAGCTGTGTCACATCCTAAACCAAACGTGATTTCCCATTACCTCCTCCCCCGAAGCTCGCCCCATCCTGGGTGGTGGAAGTTCCATCCTTTCAGAGCTCAGATCCAAAACCTTGGTGTCCTCCTCAATTCCTCTCTTTTTCTTACACCCACATCTAATTCATCAGCAAATCCTGTTGGATCCACCTTTGAGGCAGATCCAGAATGTTCCAGTCCCCACATCAGCTCTCCCACATTGCTGCAGGAGCCCCTGACTGCCCTCCTTGTTTCTGTCCTCACCCCTAACAGGCTAATCCCAGTGCAGCAGCCAAAGGGATTCTTTTCAGATCTGTCAGTTCATGTCCTTTGTCTGCTCAGAACCCTCCAGGTCTCCCCATCCCCTCAGAGTTATAGCCACAGTGCTGACCATCACTGACAAGGCGCACCCCGACGATCTGACCCCAGTTATCTCCGACTTCATCTCCCATCATGCTCCCTCTTTCCTGCTTCTCTCCAGCCACATGGATCTCCACGATGTTCCTGGAACACCCAAAGTATGCTCCTACCTCAGGGCCTCTGCACCTGCTGTTCTCTCTGCTTGTAAAGCTGTTTCTCAGGAGTTCACATGGTTCATCTCGTCAAGTCTCTTAGTGGAGAGTAGCTTTCCCTGACCACCTTACCCAGCACAGCAACCCTGCTCATGCCAGTACACCCTACACCCTTCCCCTTCTCTATTATTCTTCATGGTGTATAACACCATCTGATAGGTGATAACATTTTATGTGTTTGTTTATTGATTATCTCTATCCCACCCCATCCTCATTAGAGTGAAGGATCCATGAAAGCAGGGATGAGGTTTTGTTCATTGCTGTGTCCCCAGAGCCTAGAACACTGCTGGGTACATAATAGCCATGCAGTAAATATTAGTGGAATGAATGAACAAGTGAAAGAACAAAAGGAAGGAAGAGAGGAAGGGAGGAAGAGAATGGAAGAAAAAAGAAAAGAAAAAAAAAGAAAAGAAGGAAGGAAGGAAATAAGAACATAAGGACTGAAAAGCTACCACTGGATTAGGCAACAGGGGAGTGACCAGTGTCCTTGAGGAAGGCTGCATCAGTGGAGAAATGGGAACAGAAGCCAGACTCAAGTGGAGGGAGCAGTGGGTGCAGGAAGCTTGTCTGGAAAGGGGAGAAGCCAGGCAGGGTGGAAGCTGGGGGGGATGTTGGCTTGAGAGCAAGCGTTTCAAGCTGGAGGTGGCCCTAGAGGACAGGCCCCATGAGCCACAGCTCACTTTGATGAGCAGACCTGGCCCCTGTCACACCAGCTTCACCCAGCAGGCGTAGACGCAGGTCCCTGTCTCTCTCTTATGGCCACAGGGCATGAATCTCTCTGGGGGCCAGAAGCAGCGGCTGAGCCTGGCCCGGGCTGTGTACAGGAAGGCTGCTGTGTACCTGCTGGATGACCCCCTGGCAGCCCTGGACGCCCATGTTGGCCAGCATGTCTTCAAACAGGTCATTGGGCCTGATGGGCTGCTCCAGGGAACCGTAAGTTTGGGAAAATGTCTCAGAGGGCATAGAGCAAAGGCAGAGAAAGTCCTAACCCAAGTCTGCTTACCACCATTCTCCATGAATCCAGTGTTCCTCTTTGTAATGGTCAGCTTTTGCTGTGACAGTGCTGCATAACAAACAACCCCCAAATGTCAGTGGCTCACAGCAGCAGTCATTTCTTTTGTTGGCTGTGCTGGGTCTTCACTGCTGTGCGGGCTTTCTCTAGTTGCAGTGAGCGGGGGCTACTCTTTGTTGCGGTGCATGGGCTTCTCATTGTGGTGGCTTCTCTTGTTGCGGAGCACAGGCTCTAGGTGCACAGGCTTCAGTAGTTATGGCACATGAGTCCTAGAGCACAGGCTCAGTAGTTGTGGCACATGGGCTTTGTTGCTCCGTGGCATGTGGGATCTTCCCAGACCAGGGATCAAACCCGTGTCTCCTGCATTGGCAGGCATATTCTTAACCACTGCGCCACCAGGGAAGTCCGAGCAGTCATTTCTTGCTTCTGGGTCTGTGGTTAAACTACAACAGCTCTGCCTCAGGTCACTGGCCACGTTCAGTTGAACTCCGTGTCTTCTGGTTTCGAGACAGGTTGAAGGAGTCCCTCTATTTCACTGTTGGGACATGCTATTTTTGAGAAAAAGGGCAGGAGCACAAGAAGGAGAGCTTTCCCCACTCTGAGCCCCAGGACATTCCCGGCCCATTCCCCCAGCTCTGGAACAGTGGTCAAGCGCACGAGTGTAAATTCCATCCCTTCCTGCCCAGACACGGATTCTCGTCACCCACGCGCTCCACGTCCTGCCCCAGGCTGATTGGATCGTGGTGCTGGAAGATGGGGCCATTGCAGAGATGGGTTCCTTCCAGGAGCTTCTGCACAGGAAGGGGACCCTGGCGGGCCTTCTGGATGGAGCCAGACAGCCAGGAGATGGAGGAGAAGGAGGTACTGGCTGGGCTACCCTGTGCCTGGCTTCTGTCACCCTTGGGGAGAAGGTTCCACAGATCCCACTGGCTAGTGAAGCACTCTGGCCACACCCTCCCTGCAGGCCCAGGCCTGGAGGCAGACGCCTCTCCCACAAGGCCACCCAGCCCCCAGTAAGAGCCCGTGGCACCTTCTGTGAGCCAGGGGCTGTGCTAAGTGCTTCTATAAACATGCATTGTCTCATGTGGTCTCCACAACACCCCTGGGGGACCCCTGCAATTATGGCTGCCACTTTTCAGATAAGCAACTCAGGCCGAAGAGAGTTAAATAATTTGCCCAAGGTCACATTAGAATTTGGGTGTGTTCAACTCCAGGGTCTGTGCTTGAAACTGCTACAGAGACTGAGCAAAGAGGTCATTTGGTACCTTGAGGCCAGAGGCCCCCAACATGCCAGCTAGGGCTTCTACTAATCCAGAAAACACAGTGCCCACTGGAAAAATGACAGTGTTCTGGAAGTGAAGTCAGTGATCCAAGCGCAGCCACAGTGAGTGATAAAGAACAGCCAGTGGCCCCTCCATTCACTCATTTAATCACCACTTAGCCCCTGTGAGGTCAGTACTGTACTTAGCTCCATTTTACAGATGAGGACTGAGGCCCAGAAGTTAAGGAACTCGTCCAAGTTTACCCGGCTCATAAGTGGCAGTGTTGGGCTTTGAACCTCCAACTGCAGGCTGTGTGCTGTCCCTGCATGACAGAGGGGGTTTCACAGCCAGGTCCCCCATCCCAGGCTCTGCCTCCTCTGTTGAGCCCTGGCTCACCCCGGTAAAAACCCTAAGTGTTGGTTCACGGTGTCAACCTCCTGGAGCTTGAAGATGGAACCCTCCTGGCTTGGGGATGGTGGGCAGGAGGGTCCTTCCCTGGGGGAGATGACACCTGAGGTTGGGTGAGAGCTACCTGGAAAAGAACATCGCAGACACAATGGATTGCTTATGCAAGGGTATTGGGGAGACCCGAGCTTTTGGACTATGTGCAGTGTTTCCTGCTGTTTCCCAGCCCCAAGTTCATAGCCGATGCTTGATTATATTTGCCAACTGAATAAGTGAATGAATGAATAATGTTCCTGGAAGAACCCAGGGAGGATGGAGAGAGGGGGGAGGAGGCAGATCAGAGAAAATGGACGCTCAGCGAGCGGAGGCTGCACAGCCCATGGGTGTCAAAGCTGGCATCTGGACTCTGAGGTACCGACCCCCATAGAGTGACACGGCTCCCTTGACCTTGCAGAAACGGAACCCCCGGCCAGTGCCAAGGACCGCAGAGGCTCTGCTGGAGGTGGGAGGCCTGAGGGTGGACCGGAGAGGTGAGTTTGCTCTGGTGCAGAGCTTGGGGAGGGCACAAAAGCTGAGGCTGAAGCAAGGCGGCTGTGTCACCACCTGCATCTCAACCATTCTGGATTGAACATCTGCTTAAGACCCACCATGGGGCTCAGCCGTGGGATAATTCACCAGAGACTATCTGACAGTCAATTAGCCACAATGATTAAGTCCCCACATGTTCTGTTCACAGGATGACCAGTTTGCCCTCAGATGTGATGAATCCCTTAAAGTTTATCAGAGTTGTCATGGCTGGAGTGGGGCAGGGCCAGCTCCAAAGAAGGATCCACGCCATAGTTGTTAATGTCCGTGCCAGGCCCTGTCATTCATGCTCTGAAGGACACCAGCATCGCTTGGTGCTGGTGGGGGCCACCAGGAGGAGGCCTGCTGCCCCCTTTAGCCAGGCCATAGCTGGACTCCTGTGCTCTCCCTTTTTATGGAAAGTGACCTTGTGAAACAGAACAACAGACCACTGGGAACCAGAGAGTGTGAGCTTAAGTGCCAGCTGTTAGGGAACTGCAGGGGGAACCGGAGGGCCTCGGTCCGTGAGGTTGGGCCCCAGTTCCTCCCATCCCAGCTAGCCAGCCAGAGTACTCCTGGGCCACACACTGGACCGGCCCGCCGTCTTCACAGTGCACAGTATCCTAAGTAAGACCAGATAGGTAGATAATAGGTAGAGAGGTAAGTAGGTAGGTAGACAAATAGGGTGACAGACAAACAGATAGATGATGAATGGATGAATAGACAGATAGATGATAGGTAGAGTTCATAGACAGATGGATGTAGATAGATAAATATTGTATTGGAAAAACCTGCTAGTCTTCCCTCTTTCTCTCCATTACTCTCACACAACTACAACGTTCACTCTGACACCAGATGGGTGGCCCCTGCCCCCCCGCAAACCTTCACACCAAGCAATTCTCCACAACTCAGTTCTGACACTATCTGGAGATGTCAGATCCCACAGGTTAAGGGCTCAGTCCCTCAAGTCTGCTCCCTCCACTTCAGATGCCAATTGCAAGTAGTAGGTCTCCAGGGTTCCCACAACTTCTGTCCTACTTGGGGACAAAATGGGGGTTTGCATCACCCCCTCCTCGAGTTCAAGTAATTTGCCAGAACAGCTCACAGAACTCAGGGAAACACGTACATTTGGCAGTCTATTAAAGGATGTGACAAAGGAGACAGAACAGCCAGCTGAGGAGATTCACAGGACGAGGTCTGGGAGGGTCCCACATGCAGGAGCTTCTGTCCCCATGGAGCTTGGTGTATCAACCTCTGGGTATGTGGATGTGTCCACTAACCTGGAAGCACCCCGAATCCCGTACTGTTGGGGTTTTATGGAGGCTTCCTCGTGTGGGCATGATCCATTATTAACTCCATTTCCAGCCCCTCTTCCCTCTCTGGAGAATGCGGGTGGAGCTGAAAATTCCAAGCTTCTAGTCATGGCTTAGTCTTTCTGGTGACCAGCCCCCAACCAGGAGCCATCCAGGAGCCCACCCAGAGTCACCTCAGTAGAACAAAAGATGCTCCTAGGGCTCTTATCACTTAGGAATTTACAAGGGTTTTAGGAACTCTGTGCCAGGGATGGGGTCAAAGACCAAGTATATATTTCTTAACATAAATCACAATATCACAAAGATGGATAGGTGAATAAATAGATTGATTGATAGACAGACAGATAGGCAGCCAGAGAGACATAGATTATCCCCATTTTACACCTGAGGAAACTGAGGCACAGAGAGCGTGTCAGCTGCCCGTGGTTTCACAGTTAGCAGATGGTAATTCACATTTACGGTTGTCAGCCTACTCAGCCACAGATAAAAGGAACACTCAAGAAACCTTCAGCATCTGAATTGTGCAAAGCTGACTTCCTGCAAACCTGGACTGACAAATCTGAGAATAAACAGCAGGTGCAAAATGATTGCAGCAAAGCTTAGACCAAAATGAAAACCAGGTTCCAAAGTTGGCAAATAAGTTCATTCAATGAGATGGCGTCGGAAGAACAGGCTTGCCTGACTCTGGGGTGATAGGTGGCATCTAGCTGGGCACCACAGAGGGAGAACTGGGGCATGGCACCTAGTTGGTGCTCAGTACGTTAGTTGAATGAATGAATGAGAGAGTGGCTCAGTGGCTTCCAGTGGCCATGAGGGTTGGGCATATACACCCCACGAAGAGAGACACTGATTTGTCCTCATTTCTTCTAAATGACAGGTCCATGAAGTTAGTCCCTGAGAAGGACAGCGCCACTTCAGAGGCCCAGACAGGGGTTCCCCTAGATGATCCTGAGGGGGCAGGACAGCCAAAAGGAGAGGACAGCATGCAATATGGCAGGGTAACCACCCGCTGCTCCCTCCCCCTCTCCACATCCACTGCCGCTGCTGCCCCCGGGGACTCAGGACCTCCCAAGAGATACAGCACTTGGGGGGGACTCAGGACCTCCCAAGAGATACAGCACTTGGGGGGGGATGGGGCTGGGGGGACGACTCACCTTTATTGAACACCTACTATGTGCCACGTAAGATTCTAGATACTTCATACTTCTTAATGCCCACAACCACCCTAAAATCAGATGGTGATAGCTCCATTGTAGAGATGAAGAAACTGGGTTCTTAAAGAGTTTAGACATTTGTGTTCTCACAGCTAGCAAGTGACCAACTTGGGACTCAAACCTAGGACAGTCTGAATCTGAAACTTGTACTACTTCTTCTCTCCTATGCTGCTCTGTCCACCCATCCCCCACCCATTCACCCACGTACCTACTCATTCATCCATCCATCCATTTACCTTTCCACCTATTCACCCATCCATCCCACTCACCCATCCATCCACCTACCCGTCTACTCACTCTTCTATCCATCTCACACAACCATCCACCCATCTGCCACCCTGCCATCCATCCATCCATCCATCCGCTCATTTACGCACCCACCCTCCTACAGACCCACTCATTTATTCATCCACCCACCCACCTACCCATTTACTCACCCATTCGCCCACTCAACCATCCACCTACTCATCCATCCAGAAGACATTTGCAGAACCCCCACTGTGTGCCAGACAAAGTTTCTGCCTTGGTGGACCTTGCAGGCTAGTGGTGGGGGGCAGGGGAGAGAGTGAGAAAACAATTATGCTAATAAGCAAGGTGATATCAGGTAGTGATAAATGCTATAAACAAAATAAAGAAAGTGATGAGACAGGGACCGACCAAGGATCAGGGACCTGCTTGGATAGGATGCTCTGAGGAGTGACATTTGACATCCCTGAAGGATGCGAAGGAAGTAGCCATGGAAAGAGCAGGGGGAGGAGCATTCCAGGCAGAGGGAACAGCAGGGGCAGAGACTCTGAGGTGAGGAGCTTAGGGTGCCAGAGAAAAGAAAGGGATCCCATGAAACCAGTGGATAGTGCGTAGACGGTAAGGTGAAAGAGTGTACAAGAGGTTTAGAATTTCTTCTCAGAGCAAGAGAAAGTGCAGGGCAGGTTAGCAACAGCAAGATGTTTTCAACAGCAAGTGGATGTTTTCAGAAGTTCACTCTGGCTGCAGCTGCATGGAGAATTTCAGATTTGTAGGAACCAGACTTTAAACAAGTGGCTTAACCTCTCTGTGCCTCAGTTTCCCTATCTGTCAGGTGGGAATTATGATGAGGATGGAGACACATGCTGGTCCCATAGTAGGTGTTCAATAAATCACTCCAAACTCAGAAAGTGCCACAGCCTGTCCCCTTTAAGGCTCCCACTGCCATCTGGGAGCCATAGAGGAAGGGGGTCCTGAGGCTGGGCGGGCCTGGAGGGGAGAGGATGCTCCAGGTGGGAGGTACTGCATGGTGGTTCCATCTGCCCCACTGGCAAGTTGTGGGAGCCCCACCTGGCCTTTCCTCTCTCCCCCTGGTGTGTCTCTCTGCCCCCATCTCTCCTACGTGTGCTACAGGTGAAGGCTACCATGTACCTGACCTACCTACGAGCTGTGGGCACCCCGCTCTGCCTCCACGCACTTTTCCTCTTCCTATGCCAGCAAGTGGCCTCCTTCTGCCGTGGCTACTGGCTGAGCCTGTGGGCAGATGACCCCACCGTGGACGGACGGCAGACTCACGCAGCCCTGCGGGGCTGGGTCTTTGGGCTCCTGGGCTGCCTCCAAGGTACCCCTGCCAGCTTTCCTCACTCTCCATCCTCCAGCTCCACCCGAGGGTTTCTCAGGGCTCCTTCGCCCACACCTCCCTGGCTCACCCTGTCCTTCCTGAACATCTGTGCAAATGTCCTGGGTCCAAACACAGACCTGCATCCTTAAGATGGGGCTGGGGAAGTGGGGGACAGGGCACATCCCTACTTTTACAGAAGCCTCAGAGTCTCTTCCAGCCTCATCAGCAAAGGCAGAATCTTGGCCTCCAGATGCTGGGGCAGCTGAGCACTTAGGTGAGGCAGCAGGTCCACTGGACTCTGCCCCTCTCCCAAGCTGAGGACAGCCCCAAGTCCGACTGTTGGTGACTTCCAGCACCCCACCCCAATCCCATGCTTCTGCCACTGCCCCACCCCCATCCCCATAGGAGGTAGAGCCCTGCATCACATCCCCACCATCATCTCCTCCCATCTTCTCTTCCTTTTTAAAAAATAGATTTATTTTTTTAGAGCAGTTTTACATTCACAGCAAAATTGAGCAGAAGGTACAGAGATTTCCCCACTCATCTATAACCTCCATCATTACCAACATCCCCCCACCAGAGTGGTACATTTGTTACAAATGAACCTATATCCACACATCCTAGTTAGCCAAAGTCTGCAGTTTTCATCAGGGTTCACTCTTGGTGTTGTACATTCCATGGGATGGACAAATGTATAATGACATATATCCACTGTTACAGTATCATACAGAATAGTTTCACTGCCCTAAAATTCTCTGTTCTCCACCTATTCATCTCTGTTTCACTGATCTCGTTGTCTATTCTTTCACCAATACCACAGAGTCTTTTTTTCCTGAGTTGTATACCAGAATATTTCGTCCCAGTTTTGTTGATATAGTTGACTTACAGCACTGTGTAAGTTTAAGATGTAGAGCATAATGATTTGGCTTACATACATCATGAAATGATGACCACAGTGAGTTTAGTGAACATCCGTCATCTCATATAAATATGAAATTAAAGAAATAGAAAAAACATTTCCTTGTGATGAGAACTCTTAGGATTTACTCTCTTAACAACTTTCATACATAGCACACAGCAGTGTTTATTATATTTATCATGTTATACATTACATTCCTAGTGCTTAGTTATCTTATAACTGCAAGTTTGTACCTTTTGACGGCCTTCATCCAGTTCCCCCTCCCCGCATTCCCCCGTCTCTGAGGGAACATATCCAAAAAAATATTACTAAGGCCAATGTCAAAGAGCATACTGCCTGTTTTCTTCTAAAAGTTTTATGGTTTCAGGTCTTATGTTTAAGCCTTTAATCCATTTTGAATTTATTTTTGTATATGGTATGAGAAAGTAGTCCAGTTTGATTCTTTTGCAGGTACCAGTTTGATTCTTTTGCATGTAGTGTCCATGTTTCCCAGTACCATTTATTGAAGAGGCTGTCTTTTTTTTTTTAATCCAATCCAACCTTATGTCTTTTTTTTTTTAATTGGGGTATAGTTGTTTTACAATGTTGTGTTAGTTTCTCCTGTACAGTGAAGTAGAGTTCCCTGTGCTATACAGCAAGTTCTTATTAGTTATCTATTTTATACATATTAGTGTATATATGTCAATCCCAATCTCCCAATTCATCCCACCCCCACCCCCACCCCCGCTTTCCCCTCTTGGTGTCCATACATTTGTTCTCTACATCTGTGTCTCTATTTCTGCCTTGCAAACACCAGTTCATCTGTACCATTTTTCTAGATTCCACATATATGTGTTAATATACGATATTTGTTTTTCTCTTTCTGACTTACTTCACTCTGTATGACAGTCTCTAGGTCCATCCATGTCTCTACAAATGACCCAGTTTCCTTCCTTTTTATGGCTGAGTAATACTGAAGAGGGTATCTTTTCCCCATTGTATATTCTTGCATATTTTTTTTGTAGATTAATTGCCCATATAATGTGGGTTTATTTCTGGGCTCTCTATTCTGTTCCATTGATCTGTGTGTCTGTTTTTGTGCCAGTACCATATGGTTTTGATGACTGTAACTTCGTAATATAGTTTGAAATCAGGGAGTGTGATACCTCCAGCTTTATTCTTCTTTCTCAAAATTGTTTTGGCCATTCAGGATCTTCTGTGTTTCCATACAAATTTTAGAATTATTTTTTTCTAATTCTGTGAAAAATGCCATTGGTATTTTGATAGGGATTGCATTGAACCTGTTGATTACCTTGGGTAGTATGAGGATTTTAACAATATTAATTCTTCCAATCCATGAGTATGGTATATCTTTCCATCTGTGTCATCTTCAGTTTCTTTCAACAGTGTCTTACAGTTTTCCAAGTAAAGGTCTTTTACCTCCTTAGCTAGATTTATTCTGAGATATTTTATTCTTTTTGATGCAACTGTAAATGGGATTGTTAAATTCCTTTCTAATAGTTCACTGTTAGTGTATAGAAATGCAACATATTTCTGTATATTAAATTTGTATTCTGCAACTTTACTGAATTCATTATTGGGTTCTAGTAGTTTTTTGGTGGCATCTTTAGGATTTTCTATGTATAGTATCATGTCATCTCTAAATGGTGAGTTTTACTTCTTCCTTTCCAATTTGGACTCCTTTTATTTCTTTTTCTTGTCTAATTGCTGTGGTTAAGACTTCCAATATTATGTTGAATAAAAATGGTGATAATGGGCATCCTTGTCTTGTTCCTGACCCTAGAGTAAATGCTTTGAGCTTTTCAACACAGTGTATGATGTTAGCTGTGGGCTTATGTGTATGGCCTTTATTATGTTGAGGTGTATTCCCTCCGCTTTGTTGAGAATTTTTATCATAAATGGATGTTGTAGTTTGTCAAATGGTTTTTCCATACCTATTGAGATGATTGTGTGATTTTTACTCTTCAGTTTGTTAATGTGGTGTATCACATTGCTTGCTTTGTGGATATTAAACCATCTTTGCATCCCTGGGATAAATCCCACTTGATCATGGTGTATGGTCCTTTTAATGTATTGTTGAATTTGGTTTGCGAATATTTTGTTGAGAATTTTTGCATTTATGTTCACCAGTGATGTTGGCCTGTAATTTTCTTTTTTTGTTCTATCTTTGTCTGATTTTGGTATCTGGATGATGCTGGCCTTGTAAAATGATTTTGGAAGTGTTCGTTCCTCTGCAATTTTTTGAATAGTTTGATAAGGATATGTATTAACTTGTCTCTAAAGAGTCTGGACCATCTGGTTCTGGACTTTTTTTTTTTTTATTACTTATTCAATTTCATTCCTGGTAATTGGTCTGTTCATATTTTCTATTTCTTCCTGTTCAGTCTTGGGAGGTTGTACATTTCCAGGAATTTGTCCATTTCTTCTAGGTTGTCCATTTTATTGGCATATAATTGTTCATAGTCATCTATTATAATCATTTCCATTTGCATGGAATAGCTTTTTCCATCCCCTCACTTTCAATCTCTGTGTGTCTTTAGGTCTAAAATGAGTCTCTTGTAGGCAGCATACATGTGGGTCTTTTTTTATATCCACTCAGCCACTCTATGTCTTTTAATTGGAGCATTTAGTCCATTACATTTAATGTACTTACTGCCATTTTGTTCATTATTTTGGGGTTATTTTTATAGTTCTTTTCTGTTCCTTTCTTCTTCTTTTGTTCTCTTCCCATGTGATTTGATGACTATCTTTGGTGTTATTTTTGAATTTCTTTCTCTTTTTTTTTGTGTGTGTCTATTATAGGTTTTTGGTTTGTGGTTAGCATGTGGTTTAAATATAGCAATCCATATATGTGTGGGTTTTTTAAGTTGTTGATCTCTTAAGTTCGAAAGCATTTAACAACCTTGCTTTTTTTTTTCCTCTCCCTGCCACATTTACTGTTTTTGACATCATATTTTACATCTTTTTGTTTTGTATATCCCTTAACTACTTATTGTGGATATAGATGATTTTATGACTTTCATCTTTTAATCTTCCTATTCGCGTTATATGTGGTTGGTTTAGCACTTTTACTGTATATTTGCTTTTACCAATGAGATTTTTCCTTTCGTACAGTTTGTATTTCTAGTTGTGGGCTTTCCTTTTTTTGCTGGCATATAGGAAAGTGATTGAATTTTTCATACTAACCTTGCATCCTGGAATGTTGCTATAATTGCTTATTAGTTTCAGGAGTTTTTGGTCAGTTCTTTTAGATTTTCTACATAGATGATCATGTGATCTGCAAACAAATACAGCTTTATTTCTTCCTTGGAAATCTGCATACCTTTTATTTCCTTATCTTATTGCATTAACTAGGACTTCTAGCAGGGTGTTGAAGAAGAGTGGTAAGAGGGGACATTCTTGCCTTGTTCCAGATCTTACTGGGAAAGCACCAAGCTTCTCACCATTAGGTTAGCTTCTCACCATTAGGTTTTTAATAGATATTCTTTATCAAGTTGAGGAAGTTCTCGATTCCTATTTTACTGAGAGAGGTTTTGGGTTTTGTTTTGGGGGGGTTGTTTTTGTTTATTTGTTTTATCATGAATAGGTACTGGATGTTGTCTAATCTTTTTCTGCATCTATTGATATGGTCAGGTGATTTTTCTTTTTTAGCCTATTGATGTGATAGATTACATTAATTGATTTTTCAGATTTTTAAAATATTTATTTATTTATTTGGCTGCACTGGGTCTTAGTTGTCACACGCAGGATCTTCATTGCCACGTGCAAGATCTTCATTGTCGCAGGCGGGATCTTTAGTTGTGGCATGCAGGATCTAGTTCCCTGACCAGGGATCAAACCCGGGCCCCCTGCATTGGGAGCACGGAGTCTTAACAACTGGACCACCAGGGAAGTCCCAAATTTTCAAATGTTGAAGCAGCCTTGCATATTTGGGGTAAATTCCACCTGTTCATGATGTACGATTCTTTTCATACATTGTTGGATTTAATTTGCTAATATTTTGTTGAAGATTTTTACATGTACGTTCTTGAGAGATATTGGTCTATACAGTTTTCTTGTACTGTCTGTCTGATTTTGGTATTAGGAAATGTTGCCCTCATAGAATAAGTTAGAAAGTATTCCCTCAGCTTCAACCCTCTGAAAGAGAGTGTAGGGAATTGGTATAATTTCTCCTTAAATATTTGTTAGTGAACTCATCTGGGACTGGCAGTTCCTGTTTTGGAAAGTTATTAATTGTCAATTCAATTTCTTTAATAGTTATAGGCCTATTCAGATTGTCTATTTCTTCTTGCATAAGTTTTAGTAGATTGCGTCTATCAAGGAACTGGTCCATTTCTCCTAGGTTTTCAAATTTATGGGCAGAGAGTTGTTTGTGGTATTCCTTTTTTATACTTTTAATATCCATGGGATCTGTAGTGATGTCCCTTTTAAAATTTTTTCAGATATTAGTAATTTGTGTCTTCTCTCTTTCTTCTTAGCCTGGCTAGAAGCTTATCAATTTTCTGATCTTTTCAAAGAACTAGGCTTTGGTTTCATTGATTTCCTGTTTTCAATTTCACTGATTTCTACTGTAATTTTTATTGTTTCTTTTCTTCTGCTCACTTTGGATTCAATTTTCTCTTCTTTTTCTAGTTTCCTAAAGTAGAAGCTTAGACGATGGATTTTAGAGCTTTCTTTTTTCTAATATATATTTATTCAGTGCTAAACATTTCCCTCTAAGTACTGCTTTTATTACATGCCCAAAATTTGATAAGTTGTGTTTTTATTTTCATTTAGTTCAAAATATTTTAAAATTGCTCATGAGGTTTCTTCTTTGACCCACGTGTTACTTAGAAATGTGTTAATATTCAAGTATTGGGGATTTTCCAGGTATTTGTTATTTCTAGTATAATTCCACTGTGGTCTAAGAACAGACATTGTATAATTTCTCTTCTTTTAAATTTGTTAAGGTGTATTCTATAGTCCAGAATTGTGGTCTATCTTAGTGAATGTTTCATGTGAGCTTAGGAATTTGTGTTCTGCTGCTGTTAGATGAAGTGGTCTGTTTATGTCCATTATATCCAGTTGATTGATGGTGTTGTTGAGTTCATCTCTGTCCTTACTGATTTTCTCCCTGCTGGATTTTCTGCCTTTTCTGATAGAGGGGTGTTGAAATCTCCAGCTATGATAATGGATTCATTTATTTCTCCTTGCAGTTCTATCAGTTTTTGCCTCACATATTTTGATGCCCTTTTGTTAGGCAATACACATTAAGGATTGTTAAGTCTTCTTGAGTAACTGACCCCTTTATCATTATGTAATGCCCCTCTTTATCCCTGATAACTTTTCTTACTCTAAAGTCTGCTCTATTTGAGGTTAATATAGCTACAAACTATACAGGTATAATATACTAACTATTTAAAACTATATGTCTCAGACTAGCTTAAGCAACAAGAGAATTTATTGGCTTGTGGACTGGAATCCATAGGTAACTAGCTTGAGGTATGGCTGGATCCACGGGTCCAGCAAATACTGGAAGATTAGCTTCATTTTCTTCCTCTATGATAGCTTCCTGTCCAGGCAGGCTACTTCCCCTGGTGCTAACATAGTATCCCACAAAGTGAGTACCTCTTCCCAGAAGTCCCAGCACAGTCCCAGGTCTCATTGGCCTGACTTGGGTCGTGTGTTCACCCCGAGCCAACTGCAATGGTTCGGATTGGCTAGGGATGAAATTTTCCCCACCCCAGAAACAGAGAGTGAAGTTAGCTCCGTTCCAAGCACACAGATTGGCATTGGGAGGAAGGGGGTGTATTAGTTTCCTAGGGCTGCCATAAAACGGATTACCACAAACTTGGTAGCTTAGAACAACAGAAATTTTTATTCTCTCACAGTTCTGAAGCCAGAAGTCCAAAATCAAGGTGTCAGCAAAAATTGGTCCCTCTTGGAGGCTCTGAAGGAGAAACTGTCCCATGCCTTTCTCCTAGCTTCTGCTGGTTGCCAGCCATCCTTGGCATTCCTGGGCTTGTGGTGTATCACTCCAGTCTCTGTCTCCGTCTTCACATCATCTTCTTCTCTGTGTCTCTGTGTGTCCTCTCCTCTTCTTATAAGGACACTAGTCATCAGATTTAGAAGCCGCCCTAAATCCAGGATTTCACCTCAAGCTCTTTCACTAATAACATCTTCAAACGCCCTCTTTTTTTTTTTTTTTTGCGGTACGCGTGGCCTCTCCCGTTGCGGAGCACAGGCTCCGGACGCGCAGGCTCAGCGGCCATGGCTCACGGGCCCAGCCGCTCCGCAGCATGTGGGATCTTCCCAGACCGGGGCACGAACCCGTGTCCCCTGCATCGGCAGGTGGACTCTCAACCACTGTGCCATCAGGGAAGCCCCAAAGGCTGTCTTTCCAAATAAGGTCACATTCTGAGGTTCCTGGTGGACATGAATTTGGGGGGAGACACTATTTAACCCACTGCATGGTGGTCCCATCAAAGGATAAATCAGGGTGGCCAGTTCATAACATAGCCACCACAGGGTGATGGGGGTCTCCAGCCCTTATGCCTTGACCCCTTCTCTCTCCCCAGCAATCGGGCTCTTTGCCTCCATGGCCACAGTGCTCCTAGGAGGGATCCGGGCATCCAGCCTGCTCTTCCGGGGGCTCCTGTGGGACGTAGCACAGTCTCCTATTGGCTTCTTTGAGCGGACGCCCATTGGGAACCTGCTGAACCGCTTCTCCAAAGAGACAGACATAGTAGACGTGGACATCCCAGACAAATTCCGGTCTCTACTGATGTATGCCTTCGGACTCCTGGAGGTTGGCCTGGTGGTGACAGTGACCACCCCGCTGGCTGTCGTGGCCATCGTGCCACTGCTGCTCTTCTATGCTGGGTTTCAGGTAAGGGGAGGTTGGAGAGGCTCCTGGGGCCAGCCGAGGTCACCTCCACCAGTCCCCTGTCTCTGGGCAGGACTCAGTGTAAGAGGTTCTGCCCAGCTGGACATCTAGGAGCTGCCCCTAGAAGAATTCTCAGAGACAGAGACACCACAGTCTGTTTCTAACACTTACTCTCATCTCTGTCTCCCAAATGTTCACATCAAAGTTCTTAACGTCTAACAGTTTATCCTGCTGCTGTTGCTGAAATCAGCTATCTCTTCCTCAGTGATCTGGAAACCAAGAAGGCATTGCAAGCTCTCAAAGACCATTGTATTAGGCTCAACTCTTTCAGTTGCCAGAACCAGAGACCAACTTAAATTAACTTAAACACAAGAACAGAATTAATGGCTTATGCTCCCAGGGTGCAGGGGGTCAGCTCTTACTAGGACGCTGTCACTCTTTCCATATCTTCCCTCAGTGGTTCTTGAAGTGTGGTATCAGACCAGCAGCATCAGTTTCACCTGGGAACTAGTTAGAAATGCACATTCTCAGGTCCCATTCAAGACCTACTGACTCAGATACTATGGAGCTGCGGCCCAGAAATCTGGGTTTTAATGAACCTTCCAGGTAATTCTGATCCATGCTAATATTTAAGAATCACTGGCTCAGCTCTGCTTGGCCTAACTTTGCACACACTCCTTTTCTAGGGGGCAGGTCTGATGGCCCCCTTGCAACCCTATACTCACAGCCTCCCACCTCAGCAACCCCCGACACAAAGCAACTTTTCTCCAGCTCAGCATTCACACATCCATCCCAGGGAAGATTCTGATTGGCCTTTCATGAGGCATGTGTCATCCCTGAGCTCATCACTGTGACCAAAGGAATAGTTTACTCTGCCTAGCAGGGCTGTGTCATGTGACTACCTCCATGATCAGGTCTCATGATTGACCGCCAACCCCCCATCCCCACCAAGGAAATCAGAAGTAGAAGAAACCATGGTAGCCAGACAAAAATCAGAAGTAGAAAAAACAAAACAAAACATGGTAGCCAGACAAAAACCATGGCCATCGCTGCCCTCCACAACTATCCCAAGTCTTTTCTATAGCCTCTTGACCTGGGGGAGGAACTGCTTCTCTAGAGCTTTGGAGTCGGACAGAGATGTGTTTGAATCCAGGTCCTGCCACTTGCTTGCTATAGAGGCTTAGACCAGCTGCTTAATCCCTCTGAGCCTCTGGTGTTCTTACCTATAAACTGTGAACGACCCTAATGCCCACCTCACAATGACTGAATACTGCAGTTGACCCTTGAACGACGTGGGGATTAGGGGCACTGACCCTCCTTGCAATTAAAAATCTGCTTAGAAGTTATAGCTGGCCCTCTGCATACACAGTTCCTCCATAGCCACAGATTCAACCAAGTGCAGAACGTAGCGCTGTAGTATTTACTATTGAAAAGTATCCACAAATAAGTGGACCTGTGCAGTTCAAGCCCATGTTGTTCGAGGGTCAACTGTATTTGGAAAGCGCCTGGCATGCAGCCTGGGTGATCAGCAAATGCAGGTTCTTTCCTGCCTGCCAGCCGCACACAGCTTCCAACCTCAAACCAAATAACGATATATATTGTTTGTGCGTCATGGTGTTCGCAGCACCTGGCATGTAACCTTCGAGTTAAGTGAATGAATTTGACTTGTCAAGCTGCCTTCCTTGCCCTTTGTGGCTTTGTTCCCACAATGACTGGCCCTAAGTGAAGCAGTTGGCCTTAGAGCTGAGAATGAGATATTTACTATAGACTAGGTCTATAGTAAATAGACCAGACTCCATCCTGGCCGTACATGAGAATCACTCGAAGGCTTTTTAAAAATTCCAAGGCCAAGGTGATGCCACCAGAGAGGTTGATGCCACCAGAGATTCTGATTCAATAGTTCGGGGGTGAGGCATTGGGAGTTTTTGAAGATTCTCAGGTGATTTTTAAAAAGACCCATGGAACTCTGATTCTACAAGGAAATTGGAGCCCAGAGAAGAGAAGCCACTGACCCAAGGTCACACAGCAAGCTGGTAACAGAGCTCCCTATGCTTCTCAAACTGTCTCTCTGTGTTTGTGACCTCTCTGCTCCCCACTGTCCCACTTCAGAGCCTGTATGTGGCCAGCTCATGCCAGCTCAGACGCCTGGAATCAGCCAGGTACTCATCCGTGTGTTCCCATGTGGCCGAGACATTCCAGGGCGGAGCAGTGGTCAGGGCCTTCCGGGTCCAGGGCTGCTTTGTGGCTCAGAACGACGCACACATGGATGAAAGCCAGAGAGTCAGTTTCCCGCGGCTGGTGGCTGACAGGTAGGAAGGGGGCAGAGAAGAACCTATAATCCTTCTGTGTCCCCAGAGGATGAGACCTAAGGTCATACTGTGTGGTCAGAGAGGTCACGTGGCCTGCTCAAGGTCACACAGCGAGTCGAGGGTAAAGCAGAGCCTAGACCCCATGGGTGCACATGGCTCACAGTGTGAGCAGATGGACCTTGGCCTGAGGGATCCCCAACCACAGATGGGCAGGAAGTACAGGTGTCAGCAAAAGGGAAGAAGCCTCTGTTGCCAGGCCACTAGACCAGCCTCTGTTGCCTTGGTGACAAAGGAGCTACATAAGCATCCTCGGCCTCCTTTCGGTACTAAGCAAGAATAAGAACACAAGTTTTGAGCACAGACAGACACAGGTGCAAATCCCAGCTCTGCAACTTACTAGCTGGATGATCTTGGGCAAGTCACATAACCTCTCTGAGCCTCATTTGTCAAAGTGAGTTTGCACTCATGGAGTGGCTACTGAGATTAAACAAATACACTCACAGCTAATCCTTGTAATGTGCTTACCACATGCCCAGCACAGTCCTCAGCATCCTCTGTGGATTAATTTATTTAATCCTATTAACAACTCCACCAGGCAGAGACCCTTTTATAGATGATGAATCTTAGGCACAGAGAGATTTAGGAACTTGCCCAGGGCCACACTGCAAATACATGGTGGAGTGAGGATTTGAATCCAGTCAGTCTGGTGCCAGAGTGTGGAGAGGGTCAAGCACACAGTGGGTGTGAATTCAATAAATGTCAGTTCCTTCCTTCTTTCTGCCCAGATCTCCAGCCAGCTGGGGCTATGAGGCCCTGCAGCTGTGGGCAGTGTCTCAATGCCATATGCCTTCTGGGTGACCTGCCCTGCCCCTTCCTGGGGTCCTAGCCTAGGGAGGAGGGACCTTACAAACATTTACAAAGCACCTACTTTGTGGAAGGGTCAATGATTTCTGCGCCATATACGATGGGTGTATCTCATTTAATCCTCACAACTGTAATGAGCCAGACGTTACTTCATCCCACAGATGGGTAAACGGGGGTTCGGAGAAGTGAAGGGACTCCCCCAAGGTCAGCCATCTAGGAAGTGGCAGACCCTCAGTCAGGCAGATGTGGCTTCAAATCCCGGTGTTTGTTATGTTTGTGGACTTGGGCAAGTACCTAACCCTTCTGGTGTCCTCATCTGTCCAATGGGGACAACAGTCCTCCCATCGTGGGGTTGTTAAGAGGATTAGGTGTTATATGCAGTGAAGCCCAGAGTTCCCTGAAGACAGGGATTTTTATCTGTTTGGTTTGCGGCTGTGTCCCCAGCATCTCCAGCATGCATGGCACACAGTAGGTGCTGAATACATATCTGCTGAATGAATGCATGAATGAATGGTCAAGTAGGAATTCAATAAAAGGAAAAAGAAGTAGGAATTCAATTTCCTCATCCATTCAATATGTATTTGTTGAGAACCTACTACGTGCTCAGTCCTGTGCTGGGTCCTGGGGACAGAGCCATGAACAAGACAAAGTTGATGGACTTCCCTGCTGGTGCAGTAGTTAAGAATCCACATGCCAGTGCAGGTGACACAGGTTCGAGCCCTGGGCCGGGAAGATCCCACATGACGCGGACCAACTAAGCCCATGCGCCACAACTACTGAGTCTGCACTCTAGAGTCCACGAGCCAAAACTACTGAAGCCCACGTGCCACAACTACTGAAGCCCGCACGCCTACAGCCCATGCTCCGCGACAAGAGAAGCCACCGCAATAAGCCCGCGCATCTCAACGAGGAGTGGCCCCCACACGCTGCAACTAGAGGAAGCCCACACACAGCAATGAAGACCCAATGCAGCCAAAAATGAAATATTAATTAATTAGTTAATTAAAAAAAAAGACAAAGTTGCTGCCCTCATGAGCCTGCTGATGGAGGCCGACAGTCAAGGACTGATTAACTAGTTTAGCTATACAGAGTGATAAAAGGGAGGAGTCGTCCTGAGGGCTCTCTGAGGAGGTGAGGCTTGAGCTGGCTGTGTGAGGGTAAGATGTTGGCCATGTGAAGAAGGAGGTCGGATTCAGGCAGGGGGAACACAGGGGACATGGCTTGGCATAGCCTGGGGACAGAAAAGTGGCAGCACAGCAGAGCTTACTTGAGCACCTACTGTGGGGCCTGGGTGTGGAGGAGACCATTGCCGGGACCCCATGGGCACTCGAGCCGGCATGCTGTCCAGGCCTTGTGCCCAGGGAGGCAGGTAGCACAGAGAGGCCCCACTGACCCCACTCTTACCTGTCCCCTCGCAGGTGGCTCGCTTCCAACCTGGAGCTCGTGGGGAATGGGCTGGTGTTTGCGGCTGCCCTGTGTGCAGTCCTGAGCAAGGCCCACCTCAGCCCCGGCCTCGTGGGCTTCTCTGTCTCAGCCGCCCTGCAGGTACTTCCGACACCCCAATCTGGGCTCTGGGGTGCGGGCAGAATGGACACAGACCTCTGCCAGTGGGACCTTCAAGGACCTGAGTCCAAACTACCAACCAGTGAGGAAGACACGGCTCTGCAAGAGCCTAGGCTGGACCTTGGAGCCTCGCTGTGCTCCTCTGAAAAATGGGCAGTAATCCCTTCACTTCAGACACTATAAAGACTCATTGAGATAAAGTAGACAGAGTCCATTTCCAGTGCATTGTTAACGTTTTGTTAACTATTAATAACAATATTTAATGTCAGGTTATGACATCTGTAAAGGAAAAAAAATATATATATATACATATATGTAAATAGCATTCATTATGAATGAGACATTGTTCTAAGAGCTTTATAAATATTAGCTCATTTAATCCTGCCCACAAGCCCACCAGGGGTACTACTACTGTCCTCATTTTACAGTTGAGGCAACTAAGCTTAAGGCTAAAGCAAGTAACAGGAGGGAACATGATTGGGGGGAGGGTGCTTTTCTTTTGCATGGCCCAGAAGACCTCTCTGAGAAGGGGGCTTGAGATCTGTGGCCTAAAGGGAGTGGGGGAATAGGGGAGAAGCAGTCCTGGTGGAGGGAACAGCAGGAGGAAAGGCCCTGCGATGGCGGGAGGGGTGCGACTGGTGTGTTAGAGGAACAACAAGAAAGCAGTGTGGCTGGAGAGAGTGTGAGGACAAAACTGGAGGGAAATGAGGTTGGGAAGGGGTGGGGGCAGGGCGAGCAGACTCTGGGGAGGAGCTTGGTGTGGTACCAAGTGGGAAATCAGTGTTAAGTGGAGGGAAACCTCTCTGAATGGAAGTCTTTGGGCTGGATCCTGCTGGGTGTCCTTGAGAGGGCCACACACCTTCTCTGGTCCTGTCTCCCTACCTGTTTCAAGAAGGGTTGGATAAGCTGATGTCCGAGGGCTCCTTTCTGGTCCATATACTCCAGTTCAACTAAAGGAAAAGAGGGATCCTTGTGGCTACAGCCAAATTCTGCCCCCTCGTCTGCTCCGGGTCCCGCCTCCCAGCCCCTGCCTCACCTGTGGGGTGGCCTTGCTGAAGCTGTCCTGAGGTGTCTTCTCGAACCAGGTGACCCAGACGCTGCAGTGGGCTGTTCGCAGCTGGACAGACCTGGAGAGCAGCATCGTGTCGGTGGAACGACTGAAGGACTACGCCCAGACGCCCAAGGAGGTGATGGGCAAGAGATGGAAGGGGAGCGGGCACCATCCAGGACTTACAGCAGAGGACGGTGGACCCATGTTGACATCTGCCACTGGCTTTAGAGCCCCCACCACTGCAGACTGCAGTCACAGCCAAGGTGGCAGGAATGGTTAAGAGGGTAGGGTCTGAGACGAGGTCAAATCCTGGTTCCTCTGAATGGCAAGGCAGGGCACTCTGAGTGACAGGGGACCAGGAGTAACAGCAACATGACAGTAACATAACAGCAGCTTGGTAGCAACATTATAGAAACATGACAGCAGCACAACAGTAACACGATAGCACTACTGAAACAGAATAGCAGGAACAGTAGAGAAACATAGCAGCAACGTAACGGTGCTGGGTGTACTAGGAGGTCATCCCACAATAAAGGACTTCATACAGTGTCTGGCACACCGCAAACACTCAATACATGTCCACACTCTAATTAGCCCCATTTCACAGATGGGGAAACCAAGGCTCAAGGGAGTGGAGTGACCTGTTCAAGGTCACAGGAATAGCAAATGGCAGCACTGGTCTCCCCACTGCACAGACTTGCCCTTTTCCCTAAAAGGAGAGTGTCTACCTCTACTAGCGAAAGAGAGAATATTTGAAAATTAATAATGGCTAATAACAAAAATAGATAAAGAGTAGCCAACATCATTATTTTTTTATTTTCACTATACCAAATATTATTTGTTTTTAGCCTTGCTGCATTCCATGCCCCATAACAACCCTGTAAAGTAGCAGTAAATAAGCCCACTTTACAGAAGAGGAAACTGAGGGTCAGAGAGGCAGGCCCTTTTGTGAGAAGCCTGGAGAAAGGCTCCTCTGACCCAATGTCCCCTCCTGCCCTAGGCACCCTGGAGGCCGGCCACCTGTGCGGCCCGGCCCCCCTGGCCTCGTGGGGGGCAGATCGAGTTCCGGGACTTTGGGCTGAGATACCGACCCGAGCTCCCGCTGGCCGTGCGGGGAGTGTCCTTCAAGATCCACGCAGGAGAGAAGGTGAGCGGCTCACCTACAACTTCCTCCTCGTGGTGGCCAGGCCACAGGGCGGCTGGAGAGGCCTCAGGGCCGTGGCCAGGCTGGGCATCACCCAGAGTCCAGGTCCTGAGCACTGGCTGCCTGCTCCACGTCCGCACCTCGGGTCCCCCAGTCTTCAGACCCACCACGCCCTAAAGGGAACTTATCATCTTCCCCAAACCTGCTTCCATCTTGGTGAAACCCACCCACCTTGGTGTCCCAGATGAGGAGGCATCACCCCAACTTCTTTCTTCTTTCTCTATCATTAGTTGAACACCTACTATGTGCTGGGTGAGGTGCTGAATGTTCCACATACTTATCCAGTTTGCATGGGCTCAGTTCCTTGCTTTGCCGTGCCTGACCTTGGACAAGTCACTGCATGCCTTGGTCTCAGTTTCCCATCTGTAAAGTGGGAATAATAATGTCAACCTCATAGAGTTGTTGAGAAGTTTACCTGGGTTAATACATAGAAACTGCCTGGAACAGTGCCTGGCACATAGCAAATGCTACAGAAGTGCTCACCAATGCTTTTATTCATTATTATTTGCATTTTCACTCTGACAACACACCTAATATCACCTCATTTACAGATGATTAGTCAGGCTGCTTCATTGAATCCTTCTCTGCCCTCCCCACCTGGTGACACTTCCTCCCTGCCCTCCCCTCCACTGCTCCAGGCCCTCAGCTTCCTGTTTCATCCCCTCCAATCTATTCTCCTGTGATCTTGATTTGAGCATGTCATTTCCCTGCTCCAGACCTTCCTCTCTCTCCCAGCTTCCTTCTGGTAAAGCCCAAACTCCTGAGCTTGGCATTCAAGGCCCTTTCTCCACTTCATTCATTGCCCTGCCAGGGCTTAGCCAACATTTGTGGAGCAGCAGCCTCTGGGCCAGGTGGGTACATGGTGCTGCCCTCGAGGAGCTTACAGGCTAGCAGTTGGTGTGGTTCACCCGGCATCTTCCCCCTCCCTGAACTCCTAGTCATCCTTCAAGATTCCACTCAAGTATCTTCTCCTCCATGAAGCCTTCTCTGATTACCCCATCAACCTCCATCCCAGGCAACATGAACAGCAGCACCTCCATGCTTACCTCCATTGCTGCAGGCCAGAGCCTGGTTATAGAGAGTGCTTGTTCATCACACTGTATTCAAGTTTACTCAGGTGCACTGTTTCCAAGACCAGATGGTGAGCCCTTTGGAGCAAGGACTCCTTAATTTCTGTATTCCTGGTGCCTAAAAGAGTGCCTGTCATACAGTGGGCGACACACATGCTTCGTTCACTTATTAAACAAAGAGTGTTGAACCCCCACCAAGTGTCAAGGAAGGATGGGGGATGGATAGAAAGATGGGCAGATAGATGGAAGGATGAAGGATGGATGGCTGGGATTGGGGGCTGGATGGAAAGAAGAAAGAGGCATGGATGGAAGGATGAATGGATGGATAGGATGGAGTGGAAGAAAGGATGAGAGATGGAAGGCAGGATAGGAATATGGATGGAAGGATGGTGTGTGGAAGGAAGGATGAAGGACAGAGGGAAGGATGAGGGTATGGATGGAAGGAAGGGGAAGGATGAAGGAATAGGAGGAAGGGTGGGGAAGTGGATGAAAAGATGGGAGAGGTGTATCAGGATGAGGGGAAGATAGAGAAGAATGCACAGACAGAAGGTTGGATGGATTGATGAATGGATATATGGACAGGTGGACAGATGGACAGATGGAAGGATGGATGCTCAAAGGATGATGGATAGATGGATGGGTCTTGGGTGCAGGGGAAACATCTAGCAAAGACATGCCCAGGAACCCTGTGGGCTATGGCCTGCCTTCTGGCCGGGCCTGGTCAGAATGGGCCTTACTCCCCCATCCCCCGGCAGGTGGGCATCGTCGGCAGGACAGGGGCAGGAAAGTCCTCCCTGGCTGGGGGCCTGCTGCGGCTCCTAGAGGCGGCTGAGGGCGGGATCTGGATCGACGGGGTCCCCATCGCCCAAGTGGGGCTGCACACACTTCGGTCCAGGATCACCATCATCCCCCAGGTGAGGCCTGGGGAGGGGTGGGCAGAGGTGGGGGGAGGGGGATAGGTGGGAGGCATGGCTGGCCCAGCTCTGACCCACTGTCCCTTCCGGCCAGGACCCCATCCTGTTCCCCGGCTCTCTGCGAATGAACCTCGACATGCTACACGAGCACTCAGACGAAGCCATCTGGGCGGCCCTGGAGACGGTGCAGCTCAGAGCCGCGGTGGCCAGCCTGCCCGGCCAGCTGCACTATGAGTGTGCCGACCAAGGCGACAACCTGAGGTAGGGTCGCCGCACCCCAGCCAAACCCTGTGAGATGCTGGGGGAGAGGCAGGTGTGGCCAAGGTCCCCCCCAGGGTAATATGCCCTGGAAGTCACCTCCCCACATAGGATGATCAACCCCATTCTATTCCTAATCACAGTACAAATCCCATCCCTCATCAGCCGTTCCAAACTCCAACACAATCTCTGAATATCAAGAGATATTTTTTCTTTTTCCTAAATTTGTTTCTAAGTTTATTTGGTGGCAAAACTCAACCTCTACTGACACGAGGCTACTTCTGGTCTGTATTTATCTCACTCAGCATTTATTTTGCTGCAAAGATACTGTGTTTGATATTGGGTGCTAACCCCACGCTCACTGGGGTCGTCAAGTAACATAGGGTGTACGCCTTTAAAAGCTTTAAGAAATCGTAGTAAAATACACATAGCATCTTAACCATTTTTTAGTGTCCAATTCCATAGTGTTCAGTACATTCACATCATTGTGCAATAAACCTCCAGAACTTTTTCATTTTGTGAAACCGAAATTCTGTAGCCATTAAACAACAATTCTTTATTCTTCCCTCCCACCAGCCCCCATTTCACTTTGTTTCTCTAGGTACTTCATTTAGGTGGAATATTATAGTATTTGTCTTTTTGTGACTGGCTTATCTCACACAGCATAATGTCCTCCGTGTTCATCCATGATGTAACATGTGCCAGAATTTCCTCCAGTTTTAAGGCTGAATAATATTCCATTGCATGGATAGACCACATTTTTCTTATCCGTTCATCCATTGATGGACGCTTGGGTTGTTTCTACCTTTTGGCTATTGTGAATAGTGCTGCTGTGAACACAGATGTACAGGTGTGTGCCTTTTTAAAAGTCAAGACATTCTGGATTCTAAAACCCACCTGACCCAGAAGATGTTAGGGTGAGGGACCGTGGGTGGTAATGGCACTAGAAGGGCAGCAGGGCTTGGTAGCCAGGAGCATAGACATAGTTGTAGGATCTTGGGCAGGTTACTTAATCTTCAGTGCCTCAGTTTCCTTATCTGTAAAATGGGAATAATAGTTAGAACCTGCCTATCTGTGCAAGGATTAAATGAGTGCTATGTGTAAAGTTGTTGCAACAGTGCCTGGCATGTAAGAAATATTCATTTCAATATTCATTTTAATCCTCAAAGCTGCACTTTCACTAATCCCATTTCACAGAATTGGAATCTGAGGCTTGAGAGTTGCCAACTCACCTACCCCATAAGTGGTGAGTCTGGAGCAAAGCCCAGGCACCTGACACCCACATGGCCGTAGTAGGTCCTGGTTCCCTAAAGGGTTTACTCTGAGGAAGCTGAACATGGCAGGAAACAGCCCCAAACACCCTTGAGTCTCCAGGCTCTGGGGGCTCACTGACTGTGTGACCTTGACTCTCAACCTTCTCATCTGTAACTGGAGTAAAAGAAGGGTTTACTCTGTGACATGCATGGCTTTTATATGATTTGTCTTATCCTCACAACCCAGTGTGGAAGGACTCATTGACACAATACCTACCTTTGTGGTCTTTATGAGTTAATATACATAAGCATATAGGATGTGTCTGGCACATAGTGAAGACCACAGAATAGAAACAGAGATAGCCATTGCACAGATGGGGAAACTGAGGCCCAGAGGGTTTCAATGACTTGCCTAATGTCACTCTGCTCAAAAATGGCAGGATGGGGATTCCTACCAGCTCTGTAGACTAGGGACCCACGTCTGGGGACACACAGGCACACATCCCCCACTCCCGCAGCTGCCATGAGGACACATTTGTGGGCACCCCCTGCAGGTCAGTCCTGATGTGCAAACATCTGGCCTGTCCCACTCATTCCCAGCCTAGGCCAGAAGCAGCTCCTGTGTCTGGCACGTGCCCTTCTCCGGAAAACCCAGATCCTCATCCTGGATGAGGCCACGGCTGCTGTGGACCCGGGGACGGAGCGCCAGATGCAGGCCGCCCTGGGGAGCTGGTTTGCGCAGTGCACGGTACTACTCATCGCCCACCGCCTGCGCTCTGTGCTGGACTGTGCCAGGTAGGCCCCCACAGCCCACCCCTCCCAGCTGGCCCCCAGGGCACCCCTGCAGGCAGAGGAAGGCATCAGGGTTTAGAGCTGGAAGGGCACTGGAATAGATTATGAAGTGCCTGCTGTACAGGTGGCAAGACTGATGCCCACAGGGGAAGGATAAGCCCGAAGACACATGCCCAGCAGATGCTTCCAACTGGGCTGTCGGGGTCAGTAAGCCGCGTGGAAGGCCAGACTTGCTTAGAGCAGACACACTGGGCATTCAGAGCGGCCAAGGCCCTGGGCTGGGGTCCAAAGAGCTGGCTGTGTCCCTCTCCCTTGCAGGGTGCTGGTCATGGATGAGGGGCAGGTGGCAGAGAGTGGCAGCCCAGCCCAGCTGCTGGCCCAGAGGGGCCTGTTTTACAGGCTGGCGCAGGAGTCAGGCCTGGTCTGAGCCCAGCCCCTGGATCCTCCTCCCGCCCCACCAACCCGGAGAGTCTGCCAGGCCCTGGAGACACAGTGACCCGGGGTCATCAGTGGCCCCATGGAATTGAGTCTAGACCCCTCTCTGCTCTCTGGGAGGAGAAAATGCCCGATCACCCCAGACCCAAGAGGACACAGCAACCCACAGGTCGGCCTGATCAGGGCTCATCCAGCCCCATCTACCCTGGAGCCAAAGTCGACAGCAGCTCTCTGCCCTGGCTGCCCAATGGACTCACCTGGGGACCCCAAAAAACTGCCTGTGCCCAGGCTCCACCATAGACCAATGAAATGAGAATCCCTGGGGCTGGAACAATGGTGTGTGTACCTTTTACAGAGTAACCTTTTATTTTGAGATGATTGTAGATTGACAAGCAGTAAAAAATAATCCAGAAAACTACTTGTGTACCCTCTACTACTTTTCCCCAATAAGAACATCGTTTTTATTTTTGAAGTATAGTTGATTGACAATGTGATAATTACTGCTGTACAGCAAAGTGATTCAGTCATACATATATATATATATATACATTCTTTTTAAAAATATTCTTTTCCACTATGGTTTATCATACGATATGGAATATAGTTCCCTGTGCTCTACAGCAGGACCTTGTTGTTTATCCATTCCATATATAAAAGCTTACATCTGCTCACCCCAACCTCCCGCTCCATCCCTCCCCCTTGGCAGAGTCTGTTCTCTATGCCCATGATTCTGTTTCATAGATGGGTTCATGTGTGTCATACTTTAGATTCCACATATAAGTGATACCATATGGTATCTTTCTCTTCTGACTTACTTCACTTAGTATGATAATCTCTAGTTGCATCCATGTTGACGCAAATGGCATTATTTCATTCTTTGTAATGGCTGAGTAATATTCCATTGTATATATATACCACATCTTTTTTATCCATTTATCTGTCGATGGACATTTAGGTTGTTTCCATGTCTTGGCTATTGTGAATAGTGCTGCTATGAACATAGGGGTACATGTATCTTTTTGAATTATAGTTTTGTCCAGATATATACTCAGGAGTGGGACTGCTGGATCATATGGTAATTTTATTTTTAGTTTTCTGAGGAACCTCCATACTGTTTTCCACAGTGGCTGCACCAACTTACATTCCCACCAACAGTGTAGGAAGGTTCCCTTTTCTCCACATCCTCTCCAGCATTTGTTATTTGTAGACTTTTTAATGATGGCCATTCTGACTGGTGTGAGGTGGTACCGCATTTTGATTTGCATTTCTCTAACATTTAGCAATGTTGAGCATCTTTTCATGTGCCTATTGGCCATTTGTATTTCTTCTCTGGAGAAATGTCTATTTAGGTCTTCTGCCCATTTTTGGATTGGGTTGTTTTGGGGTTTTTTGTTGTTGAGTTGAATGAGCTGTTTGTGTATTTTGGAAATTAAGCCCTTGTTGGCTGCAGCATTTGCAAATGTTTTCTTCATTCTGTAGGTTGTCTTCTCCTTTTGCTTATGGTTTCCTTTGCTGTGCAAAAGCTTGTAAATTGATTAGGTCTCATTTGTTCATTTTTGTTTTCATTTCTATTGCCTTGGGAGACTGACCTAAGGAGACATAGGTACAATTTATGTCAGAGAATGTTTCGCCTATGTTCTCTTCTAGAAGTTTTATGGTGTCATGTCTTAACGTTTAAGTCTTTAAGCCATTTTATTTTTGTACATGGTGAGAGGATGTGTTCTAACTTCATTGATTTACATGCAGCTATCCAACTTTCCCAATACCACTTGCTGAAGACACTCTTTTTCCCATTGTATACTCTTATCTCCTTTGTTGAAGATTAATTGGCTGTAGGTGTGTGGGTTTATTTCTGGGCTCTCTATTCTGTTCCATTGATCCATATGTCTGTTTTTGTGCCGGTACCATATTATTTTGATTACTGTAGCCTTGTAGTATTGTCTGATGTCTGGGACAATTATGCCTTCTGCTTTTTTCTTTTTCTTCAGGGTTGCTTTGGCAATTCTGGGTCTTTTATGGTTTCATATGAATTTGAGGATTATTTTTTTCTAGTTCTGTGAATAATGTCATGGGTAATTTGATAGGGATCGCATTAAATCTACAGATTGCTCTGGGTGGTATGGCCATTTGAACAATATTAATTCTTCCAATCCAAGAGCATGGGATATCTTTCCATTTCTTTGAATCATCTTTAATTTCCTTTAATGTTTTATAGTTCTCGGCATATAAGTCTTTCACCTCCTTGGTGAGGTTTATTTCTAAGTATTTTATTTTTGGGGTTGTGATTTTAAAAGTTTTTTTTTTAACATTCCCTTTCTAATATTTCATTTTGGTGTAAAGAAATGCAACTGATTTCTGTATGTGAATCTTGTATCCTACTACCTTGCTAAATTTATCAACTCTAGCAGTTTTGTGTGCAGTCTTTAGGGTTTTCTATATACCATATCATCTGCATATAATGAGTTTTACCTCCTCCCTTCCAATGTAGGTACCTTTTAATTTCTTTTTCTTGTCTGATTGCTGTGGATAGGACTTCCAATACTGTGTTGAAGAGGTGAGAGTGGGCATCCTTGTCTTGTTCCAGATTTTAGCAGGAAGGCTTTCAGCTTTTCATCATTGAGTATTATACTGGCTGTGGGTTTGTCATAAATGGCTTTTATTATCTTGAGACATGTTCCCTCTATATGCACTTTGGTAAGAGTTTTTCTCATGAATGGATGTTGAATTTTGTCAAATGCTTTTTCTGCATCTATTGAGATGACCATGTGGTTTTTGCCTTTTCTTTTGTTTACATGGCCTATCACATTGATTTACATATGTTGAACCATCCTTGTGAACTTGGGTGAATCCCACTTTGTCGAATCCCACTTGGTTGTGATGTATGATCTTTTTTATGTGTTGCTGGATTTGGTTTGCTAATGTTTTGTTGAGAATTTTTGCATCTATATGCATCAAAGATATTGGTCTGTAATTTTCCTTTTTGGTGGTCTTTTTGTCTGGTTTTGGTATCAGGGTGATGGTGGCTTCATTGAATATCTTTGGGAGTGTTCCCTCCTCTTCAAATTTTTGCAAGAGTTTGAGAAGGATGGGTGTGAGTCTTCTTTGTATGTTTGGTAGAATTCACCTGAGAAACCAACAGTAACATCTTAAAAGACGACAGCTCCATATCACAATCAGGAAATTGACATTGGTACAATCCACCGATCCTGTTCAGATTCCCCAGTTTTACTTGTACTCACTGGGTGTGTGTGTGTTTACTTCTATGTAATTGCATCATACGTACAGGTTCCTGCATCCACCACCACAGTCGGGATGCTGACTGCTTCCGTCTCCATGTGGACCCCTCAAATTGCCATTTTGTAACCACACCCACCTCCCCCTGCCCTCACAACCACTGGTGTGGTCTCCAGCCCAAATGATTCCAACGTGCAGCCAGGACTGAGAACTGCTACTTCACCCTCATGCATGAGCTCCAGGGAGCATCATGTCTGAAAAGATGCACAAGCCACAGCCCACACCAGGGAAGGGCCTCTCCGGGCACAAGCCCTCGCCCAGCACACAGTTCAATTCCAAAAGGGAGATGAGAAGAGCCAGGTCTCCTGGGCCCTACCGGGAGAATTTGCTCAGGATTTGGTGCATTTCATCCATTTGTTTATTCAGGACTAAATCTGCCCCAGCAGCTGTTGGAACACCTCGGGCGTTTCTGGTCACACTTCCACCCGCCAGGCACCGTGGGGGAGACGCTGTTGGAAGGCCGAGGTCAGGGGTGGGTCAAGGTCCAGCGCTTGCTTCAATGAAGGGCAGTAAACAGTGCACAAGGCTCGGGCCGTTTGTGACAGCGATCAGCATTCTAATAAAAATGGCTTCAGGCACCAGGAAAGAGGTGAGAGCCTGAAGTAGCCAAGCCCGAGGTCACAGGGACACAGCTGAAAAGCACAGCATGAGAAATGAGACAAATCCCCGGATCATAACTATGGCTGCCCAGGGGTCTGCACTGACGCCTGGCACTGCAGCCGGGAGACAGCAAGTTAATACTCAGAGAGGGTCGGAGCCGAGCAGGGTACAAAGTAAGTGCTCAATAACCGTTCGCTATTGTTCTTGATACTGTTGTGTTTACGGGCCTCTGAGGGGCAGCAGAGGAGGGTAGATACAACAGGATTTCTTTTTAACCTCTTCACTATTGATGGGCGGGGCGGGTAATTCCATGTGGAGGCATCCTGCGCACTGTCAGATGTTCAGCAGCGTCCCTGGCCTCCACCCACTCGAAGCCAGGAGCACCTTCTCCTCTAGTTGTGACAAAAATGTCTCCAGACACTGCCAGTTGAGTCATGGGTCTCCGCCATCAATAATGCACTGATACCTGGGCAACGGCTGTGTTGGTGTGTTAGGAGAGGCCCGTGGACACACACCTACTTGCCCGGACACAGGGCCTGCCCTGTCCCAGACAGCTCATGGGGACATTTTTTTTTTTTTTCTATATTCCTTTGAATAGTTTAAGGCTTGAGTTGTCATCTTTGTTCTGTATACACTTTTTCATTGTGCCTATTGACCTCCTAACCTCATGGGGACTTTCTGATTGTCCATCCTGACTTAGGGTTTTCGGCCCAGAGGAATCTAAATCCAGGTCCAGTCATGGCTGCCTCCCCTTTTCAAGATGTGACCATAGTTCATTCTGATACCTTCAAAATGGGGTAGGGGCCTGCATCCCTTGCCCACCCCCCGTCATGCCAACAAAATGCCATCATTACTAGTGATTTTGCTCCATCTTGCAGATGAGAAAACTGAGGCTCGGTGAGCGGACGTGACCTGGCAAGGCCACCTGGCTAGTAAGTGGCAGAGTGGGGATCTCCCCTTGGGCCTAACACCAAAGTCCAAGTCATCTTGTGTGGGTGTCTGTCCTACTGCGAGGCGCGGGAAGAGGCCAGACACAGCACTTCTCATGTCTCCTCCTGGAGCCGAGTCAGCTGATGCCCTGGCAGAGCGACTGCAGGCAAAGGTGGCAGCTGTGTGCTTGGCATGGTCACGTGGTGTTGTTCCAGGGCCACAAGAGCCTCCTTCATGGAGGGAGGTGTTTTGCCAGGAAGCAGAGTGTGGGCCGTGGAACCAGCGCCCGCAAGAGCCCACTAACAAGGCTGATGTTGGGCCCACCCCATGGCTCCTTGGACATCAGCCCGCGGGCCACCCGGGCCATTAATCCTCTGGCTGTGGCTCCTGCCAGCAGCGCCTGGCTGGCGAGTGAGCACAGCTAAGAGGCAGGAAAGCTGTGTACAGACCTTCCTTGGTCAGTGCCTCTCTCGGTAAGTCCTTAAACCTCACCCGAGTCCCACTGGTCACAGCGAACACAAAGCCCTGCTCTAAATGCCTGTCACCCAGTTAATCCTCACAATCGGAGGGTGACTAGCTTCCAGTAGTCACCCCACACCTTACTAGGATGCTGTGCTGAGGAAGGTACTATCATTAGGCCCCTTTTACAGGTGACAAAACTGAGACAGAGTGTAAGCAAGTAGGGATCTGAACCCAGGAAGGCTGGTGCCAGAGCCGCCCACGTCCTAACCACTGTACCACACTCCCTCTTGCACATTCCTTTAGCTCTAGCACATCGCTCATGGATAAGAGCTGAATTCCACTCTAGAATCCCACCAGAAGGGAAGGAAAGGGCTCCTTTCCTTCTTGAACTGAGACGAGAGATCTGTGCATTTGTATTGGCTGTGCTTTCCCTCGCACCCAGCGTGGTACACAGCACGTAGGAGGGGTCAATAGATACTGACTGTATGACTGGATGGATGGAGGGAATGAATAGGTGGATGGATGAACAGACAAATGAATGCATGGACGGCATCACCACGTATGAAGGCATCCTAAGGGCAAGGCATGGCTGTCTTCATCCTCACAGCCACCTGGCCAGGTGGCTACAAAGATCCCAGTTGTACCAGCAAGGAAGCTGCAACTCCGGAAGGGCAAGTTCTAGGGCCCGAGTGACTTCACTCTGGGTTCCGGCCCGGCACAGGGACAGCACAGTCCCAGGTTGGAGAATGCAGTCACTAAGCACGTGCCACATGCCCTGCTCTAGAGATGAGCCTTCAGCAAGAAATAAAGAGATTACAGCCTTGCTTGCACAGAGCTGCCCCTGTCAAATAGGGAAAGGAGCAGGTGACGCAGACGTCTGGGAAGAGAGAGAGGACCCTGAGGTTGGAAGAAGAGCAGCGAGGTGAGCAGGCAAGCGTTGCTGGGGATGCTCTCTGGCCCGGGGCTCCTTTCCCACGAGGAGAGCTGTGCAAAGCACTGAGCCCCGGGCCTGGCACGCAGCAGGTGCACAACAAAGCTTGCTTCTCCCCTTCTTCCACGGCGCTGGGGCACTCACCTGGAAGAGCAGGTGTGCAGGCCCCCTCCCACCCCCCTCCACACCCTGGCTCACTCTCTTCAGGGTTAATGCTGCACCCGCCCCTCTTCCTGACGTGGAAGGCACACGCCGATCGCACACTCATTTAGCATCTGACCCAGGATTTTAATACTCAGGGCCAGGCCCTGAGACAGAAACACACCCACATCTAAAGTCGACTCCCCACAAGGCACATCCAAGTGCTTCTCATTCTAAGGGTGACAACCTCGCGGCTGCTTTTCATTGAGCACCTTCACCTCCCAGCTCCTCAGACAAGGCAGCCTGGAGGCGGGGGGCGGGTAGGGGACACGCAGCCAGCGCTGGCCGCTCCACCTGCATGTGTCCTTGGAGCATGGTCCTGGGGTGTGTGCTCCCCAAATCCTGGCATTCCTCACTGTCCAGACTCACCAATACGAACTCAGATCCCAACACCCCGGTCTTCCTCCCCCACTATCCAAAACTGAGAAATGACATCAGTTACCACAGGAAGGGGCTTCCTTCCTTATGTGTCCCTGCATTTCCTGCCTCCTTTGTGGCCTGGTGGGGCCATGTGACTAATTCTGGCCAACAGGCTGTGAGTAGAACTGACTTGTGTCACTTCTGGTTTGAGATACGTAACAGTGGGTGTGAGTCGTCCACAACTTCCCTTCCCCAGCTGTGGTGACCCAGAAGCCAGCCCCCGAGAGGTGATGTCATAAAACCAGAACAGTCTGGATCTGTCAGTCATCGTACCAAAGGAGAGGCGCCTGATTCTCATCAAGAAATATATGAGAAATACACCCTTGTATTCATGTCCCAAGAGTTTATGGCCAATTTGTTACTGCAGCATAGCCTAGCCTGGCCTAACACCACAAAGGGATTTCCAAGGCTAATTCTTGCCATGTGTGATGTTTGCCTCGCCTGTGTCTTAGAACCCAACCTGGGCCATGCACGTAACACACACATCAGTGCTCATCTTCACAACAAGCCCAGGAGGCAGGGATCAGCCCCATTTTACAGACAAAGCAACTGAGGCACGAAGACTAAGTGACCTGACTAGGGTCGCACAGCCTGCAGATGACAAGGGCAGGACCCTGTCCACTGTGCTACGCCGATTCCCCACCAAACCCCACCTGATTCTTAATCTCTAGGTTCCCAATTCCAAGAGCTCCCGCTAGAAACAACATGCTCGCCAAGGAGAAAGAACAGCAGCAGATGAGAGGGTGCCCCATCCCGACTCCTGGAGAGACGGCAGGAACCTTCGCTAGAAAGAAAATGGAACAGTCGTTTAGAAAGAAATAAAATATTTTTTTTAACTGCAAATTATTTGCAAATGTTCACGTTTCCAGTGTAAGTCATTACAAAAAGATCCCCAAGAAACACTTGGTTTATCTAATGTGAAATAATGGTTTAACTTACAAAAAATAAATATGTATTTCCACCCAAAAGAAGAAAGATGCTTCTCTGGCTTGAAGTCAGCAACGTAATTCACATAGCGAGCATGAATCCTGGGGCAGCCGTGACCTCTCTTTGCTTTTTGGGTCTCACTTTGGTCTCCAATCAAGGGACCTACAGGGCTTTGAAGAAAGGACCCCACTTGCCCGTTTCCTTCCAGGAACACAGGGACCAACCACCAGATGCTGAGCCAACCTGGCCTTTCCCTGGGATGCTGCTCCTCGGCCCAGTACTTCCTCCCAAGAAATTAAAGTCTTGAGACTGTTTTTCTCCCTAGAGCAGTACTTAAAAAAAAAAAAAAGAAAAAGAAAATCACTGACACTCATGAATGGGTTCTTTTCTTGTCCCAGAAGAGACTCAGTAACCGTAAGTCAAGTTCTCCACCCCGCCGCCCCTGACAGCCAACCAGAGGCCCCGGGTGAGAAACTGAACTCTAAGAACAAGGAGGAGACTCAACGGGGCTCTTTTCAGTACCAACTGCTCACACCTGGAGGCACCAGCGCTCTTGGCTTTGAATGCTGAATAACCATGACCAGGTCTTCTCTTTCGGGCACCTGAAGGCGTAAACCCATTCTAGCTACAGGTAGAAAGAGGGAGGAAGGAAGGCAAGGCAAAGACGGGAGCGGGTGACGAGGTGAGCAGTCAAGCGGGGAAGTCGGCGTTGAGAGAGCTCTCCCGGCCTGGAGCTCCAGGGCCAGGTCACCCGGAGGCCAGCCCAGTCCCGTCAACGAGAAGCACTGGGAGACATGCGGCCTCTGGTCCATGAAGCAAGTCCCGGTGGAGGCAGCGCTGTGACACTGGTTCCCACGTCTGAGCACCCAGAAGACCAGATGGCTGGTGAGAAGCGCGTCCATGCCCCTCAGGACACTGCCTGAGAGTGAAAATGACCTTCACCAGGCCCCTCACCTCCAAACTGCAGCCTTGGGGAAACAAGCATCTGGGTAGAGCCAGGCAAGGACAGAGAGGTGCTGGGGACCAGGGAGCTTCTCGAAAGCTTGGAACCTGCAGACTTCGGCTGGAGAGATCTGAGGCAGTTGGCTGGATTTGGTCACTAGCATGTTTCATGCAACCGATTTCTCTGGAAGTCTGGCGGCCCAAACCTCCCCACAGAGCACGGAGAGCACATGTGCCCTCCCAGGGGCGTGAGAACATGTGTGCATCTGTGGGGGTAACAGAGGCAAGGATGTGCGTGTTTTGGGGGCACTGCATCCCTGTGTCTCTCCTGTTTCTTCACAGCCAATTCCAGGCAGGGGGCCAGAGGGTGGCTGCTTTCTGTGTGTTTTGGTTTTGGGTTGTTCTTTTTTTTTTTTTTTTGGTTTCAGTCTACGCGAGGCTTGGGTTCCCAAGGATGCCGACTGATCCCTGGCTGCTGGCATGTCGGCCCTGCAGTTCTGAGCAGCTGCACCAGCTCTGGGCTCACACCAAGCCAGCGTCTTTGGCCATGCTGTAGAAGAGACCTCTCTGTTGCAGGAGGCCGGAGGGAGGACCACACTCGCGGATCTCCCCTTTGTCCAGGACAATCACCCTGCAAGGAGGGGACGCAGACATGAGGGGTGGGGAAGGGGTTGGCACCTCGTGCCCCAAGAGCCCACCTGGGCAAGTCCCTGCTTTGGGTCAGGCCCCTAACACCCTATGCCAGGACTGTTACAGTAGCCTTCCACCTGGCTGCCCATCCTCAACCCCAGTTCTAGTCAATGTCAATGTCCTGTGATGCTACCTCCAGTACTCTCTATCACCTTTTATATTTCCTTCCCAGCACAATTCCCTTTTATTTGTTGCTGTGTTTATTGTCTGTCTCTGCACCCAGCCCCCAACTAATCTGTAAGGTCTCTTAGGCAGGCTCCCTGTCTGACAGATCCCTGCTCAGTCCCCAGTGCCTGGAACGGAGCCAGGAATGTGGCAGGCACTCCACACATGTGTTGACTGAATAAATGATTGGGTGATGTCAAAAAATGCCTGGTACTAACCAGGACAAAGAGACGTTCCACCAGCTCAGGCTGTCACTAGGCATAACGACAGTGTTGAATGAATGAATGAATGAATGAACGGGTGACTGGGGTGGACCGCAAGGTCCAGAGGCCTTCTGTGCCAGGGCATCACCTCGTGTAGTCCATGATGGTGTTGAGCCGGTGAGCAATGGTGAGGACGGTACAGTCGTCAAACTGCGTCCGGATGGTGGACTGAATGAGGTCATCCGTTTCCAGGTCCACAGCCGCCGTGGCCTCATCCAACACAAGGATCTTCGTCTTCCTCAGCAGGGCCCGGGCCAGGCAGACAAGCTGGCGCTGCCCGACGCTTGACCGGGAGAGAAGGACCAGGAAACAGTGTCAAAACCACCCTGACCCTGAGCCTAGGCCTGAATTGAGAGAAGGGAGAAGAGACACTGGGTGCTGCTTAGACCAGGAGAGCACTTCCACTCCCCACATCTGTGCCCATGGCAGACATCACTAATCAATCAGAATGGTCTTCCCGTTGAGCTAGAAGCAGGCTCAGAATCATTCTCAACACAGGGCTCAGAGGTGATATCCAAAATAACAGGTAGCAAAAATGATCCCATATCCATGCCTTCTGTGGGGCCCCTCACTGCGGACTTTGGACTCAGTCACGTGCCTGGCTTTGGCCAATGGGATGCTGGCAAACATAAGGCCGGTAGAGGCTTGAAATAGGAATGCACACCAGACTTTGCTCACTCTTGCACCTCTGCCATCACCATGACAATATGCCTGGGCTGGTCTGCTGGAGGATGAGGGACACACAGGGCAGAATCTAACTGCCCCCAGTGGAGGCCGAATAGATCTGCCTACAGCCAGCGGCCACCACCCATGTGCGTGAGCCAAGACTAGCAGAGCTGCCTGGCTGACCGCCCCAGTGTGTGAGCGGTCACAGCTCTTGTTGAACACACCTGAGGTTTGGTGCTTGGTTGTCATGGTGATGGATAAGTGAACGAGGCACAGGATCCCTGCTGCGCCAGGCATTAACACTTCAGTTGCTGGATCATGGGTGGATCCTGGGGAGCCTGGGAGACGGACCACGGCAGCTGGGGCAGTGGGTGGGGACAGGGAGGGCTCAGAGCAGTGCTATTTACTGACTGGAAGAGAACCTTTCCAAAGTTTAACGACTGATAGCCACTCTCCATTGAATGGACCTGGTGTAAGCAAGGAAGCGTTTTGGCCATCCTGGTTACACCTCATGGTAAAATGAGCCTAGATTGAAACCCATTTTAGATACTGAAACTGAGGCCCCAGGAGGTTAAGAGACAAACAGCTCACGTGGCAGAGCTGGGACTCAAACCCAGGTCTGAACCAGATGGAAATGGACAAAACCTACAAACGCCCTGACGGAGGGAGAGCTGAAGCCGAGGAGACCCGGTTGGGGCCTCACCCCCGCCTACCTGAGGTTCTCCCCGCCTTCTGCGCACTCGTGGTTCAGCTTATGGGGAAGGGTCGACACGAAGCCCTTCAGGTGGGCCAGCTCCAGAGACGTCCAGACCTCTTCATCTGAATACTGGCTGAATGGGTCCAGGTTCATGCGGAGGGAACCCGAAAACAAAACGGGGTCCTGTTCGAAGGGAAGATGGCAGATGACGTGTGAGGCTCACGTCACGGTGGACACGGGTGGGGCAAAGAGGTGCAATGTAGAAAGTTCTTGCCAGAATTGTTCAAAATGGGGTTTCACAGTCCCTTGGAATCACCACTTCGAAGATGTCAATAATGGGGGAAAAAAGCCTGGAAAACTCTGGATTAAGTGAAATAAAATAGATTTCTTTCTTGCAAGATTTCCCAGAGCATTCAATATGCAAATGTGTTGGGAACTTTCGGGAAGGGAGATGCAGCATGGGCAATTCCTAATTGCAAGGTACCTGGATTCCTCCCCATCCCACCTCCAAATAAGAACCTTAGGAGAAATATAAGGCAAAACAACACTAAAAGGCAACGTATTAAGGAATCACCACCTACTGGCATCAGTCTAGAAAATTCATCATTCTCGCCTAGCTCTTGGGAGGGTCAGAGATCCCTGTGCTGACCGACAGCTGGCAGAGAAGCCGGTATCTTAACTGTATCCTGTGAGATGCTCAGGAAGCTGCCTACTGGGTGGCAGGAGTGAAGGAATGAATGAAACCTGCTTAAGGCTCACTGTTACTTATGTGCTAAGAGGAGATTCCGTGTAGAAACACAGCATAATTTCAGTAAAAAAAAAAAAAAAAATCATGAAAGTAGGAATAAAGGTAGGTTTGTCCTGAAAATACACACATGTCGCTTTCAGCGTGACCCAGCCCAGCCCATCGGCCCCACCTGGGGGATGATGGTGATCTTGAAGCGGAGGTCGTGCAGGCCAATCTTGGCAATGTTGACATCGTCAATGATGATCTCTCCCTCGGCAGACTCGTTGATACGAAACAAGCCCAGGGTCAGGGATGACTTCCCAGCTCCTGTCCGCCCCACGATGCCAACCTGTGGGACAGGAAGGGCCCAGGGTGAGGTGGGAATGCTGCTATCTGGGGTTACCTCCTGCCCCATGGTGCCCTCATTTTAAGTACCAGCCCCAGAGCAATTCAATCATCTGGTCAACCCACCTCTCACCGTAGCCCCCACCCTCAGCAGCTTCCCAGAGACACTCCTTTAGGGGCTGTTTTGGCCAAAGGTCAAGAAGGACTCCCTTCTCTTTGCCAGCTCTTTTTAGAAATTAAAATTAGGTTTTTTTTAACATCTTTATTGGAGTATAATTGCTTTACAGTAGTGTGTTAGTTTCTGCTTTATAACAAAGTGAATCAGTTATACATATACATATGTTCCCATACCTCTTCCCTCTTGCATCTCCCTCCCTCCCACCCTCCCTATCCCACCCCTCTAGGTGGTCACAAAGCACCAAGTTGATCTCCCTGTGCTATGCGGCTGCTTCCCACGAGCTATCTATTTTACGTTTGGTAGTGTATGTATGTCCATGCCACTCTCTCACTTTGTCACAGCTTACCCTTCCCCCTCCCCATATCCTCAAGTCCATTCTCTAGTAGGTCTGTGTCTTTATTCCTGTCTTACCCCTAGGTTCTTCATAACATTTTTTTTCTTAAATTCCATACATATGTGTTAGCATATGGTATTTGTTTTTCTCTTTCTGACTTACTTCACTCTGTATGACAGACTCTAGGTCCATTCATCTCATTACAAATAGCTAATCAGCTGTTTTTTATAAATTAGTTATTTTCAACTCAAGATAATATTAAGTAACAATCAGATTGTGCTGGTGAAATATCTGAGCTGTTGAAATATCTCCAAGGTTCAAGCAGATCCCCCTGCATCCCAGCTGAGGAAGCAGAAAGAGGTTAGGGATACAACCTGGCCTCTACTTATCCTCTCTTGAGGGAACTGGGCTCCCCATTTAATGGCCAATGATTGATGTTCCAGTTAGAACTCTCCCTTCTCATCTGGGCTCCAAAGAGGCCAGCTCCTCCACCCTCTGACAGCAACTCACAGAGCAGAGTCTCATGATGTAACATAAGCCATAAAGCGTCAGTGAGAACACCGCCCACTCTGTTCCTCCCCTTGTTATAAGTTGGAGAAATTCTCTCATGGGAACGGTACATTCTGAGCCTTGGGGTAGGAAGTTTAACAAATTCGTATGTTCAGAGATGAAACACTGTCTTCTGGCAAACGGCCAGGAGGACCCTGGGTCTCAGAGCAAGGATGTCTTCCAGGAACAGCAATACGTTCCAAAATTCTGTCCATTTCACATGTCCCTTGAGCCATCCCTAGTAGTGACGATGACGTCTTTCTGTTCTAGAGACTGCCAACTCAAATGCCTAAGGGGCTGAGTGGGCACATGAATGGAGCAGGAAGGGACCAGTCGGTGAACTGGGAGGCTCGTGTCTTGTCTAGAAAGAGTCAGGCAAGGAGGATGGGCCCAGTGTTGCCACGTGTTCTGATCTTTCAACAAAAGCAGGAAATGGATTTTTATATAAAACATTCCAGATTTTTCAACATTTGCAATTTAGATTTCTTTCAAAACGTATCTGTGGGCTTCCTTTGGCCCTCGGGCTACCAGTCTGCAACCCTGCTGGGACACTCTGAGCAGCTTTTACTTCCATAAGCCCCTCCCCGAAAGGCCACTCCACCCTGTGGTTTGGGACAGGGACAGACTGGGAAAATGAGGAAGCTCATTTCATCTGCCTGGTGGCAACCTACGCCCGACCGTGAACTGGTGGGGGTCAAAGTGCGCCCACCTTCTCCCCTCCATCGATGGTGACGTTGATGTGCTTGAGAACCAGGTCCAGGTCCTCTCGGTAACGCAGGCCGTAGTCTCGGAACTCCACTCGGCCCACCTGGGGCCAGTTGCTGGAGGGTGCCATCTCCTGGATTCGCCAGGGAGCCTGCAATCACAGTGGGTGGTGGGGTGGGGTTCAGGAGTCTGAAGTCCACCTCATGTGCCCTAAGGCTCTGTGTGAGTGGCCTCCATGACCCCTCTGACCACATGGCTCTCTCTCTCACTCACTACGCTCCCCACACTGAATTCTGGACTGTTCCATGAACACCCACACCTGTTGCTTCAGGGCCTTTGCACTTGCGGCTTCTTTTGCCTGGAGTGCTCTTCCCCAAACTACCCTCTGGACCTGCTCACCTGCTGCAGATCTCAGGCCAATGAGACCACCCTCCTAGCCCTGGGCCCATCTCTCCCCTCCCCCCCTCCATTTTCCTTCAGAGCACTTACCTACCTCCTAGCATTTTAAGTACATATTTGCTTGTTCTGTCACCCACGCCCACTGGAAATCCCCTCTATGAGGACAGGTTCTTTTATTCGTTCACTGCTATATCCCAGGGCCCAGAGCACATAGTAGGTGTTCAATAAACACTCATGGACTGAATCAATGAATGAGTGGTCTTCTCTCGACAGACACAAGGGTAAAGGTGAGATACTCCAATGGCTTCTAAGGTCTGGTAAAAGCAGCAACTAACACTTGAAGGTCACTCTATCACATTACCTCATTTAATCCTCAGTACAATCCCACGAGTGGGTTCTTTCCTATCCCCAGTTTACACATGAGGAAACTGAAACACAGAGAGAGAAAGCAACTTGCCTGGGGTCACACAGCCCCTGTTTCTGAAAAGCTGCTTAGTTCATTTCAGCATTTCCTGAGGTCTACCTCTGGATGTGCTCTGGGCCAGGCTCAGGGCTATCTTCAGGGAAGGAGAGGAATGGTGAGGGCAATAAAAGAGAAAGTCCATCCTTTCTCGCCCATAAACTTCTTATGTTAATTTTTTTACACCCTTTATATAAATAAGGGGACATGCTATAAGAACACAAAGGGGACTGGAGAGAAGTGGGTGGAGCTTTCTATCTATAAATAAATATCATACATAATATAAATAAACACATAAGTAAATACATATATTTTAATAGTGGTAGGACTGGTGATCTTTCTCTTTTTCAAATATGCTCTTATTCTAAAAGTATAAAAATAAATAATTAGAAGTAGTAAAATATTTTAAAAGTAAATTAAGTTGAATTTCACACTTTAAACGGGTGAACTGAGTGGCATAAGAATTACATCTCGAAAGCTTTTATAAAAATAAATTAAAAATAAATAAATAGATAAATTCAGTGTAGGGTGGGAAACTCCTGGTGTAATGTGCTCTTATTTCCACAGGGGGTGCTCACACCATTCTGACAGATGCTCTCTGAGGAAGTGGGCCCTGGTTCACCGAGTCAGAGCATTAAAGGACCTGGCGTAGTTCACCTCTGTAAATCCTCAAGACAAAGTCTAACCAGGGTCACTTTGGTCTCATTCCCAAGGGGCACTTTCTTGGAATAAAGTGCGGCATAAAGGCACACACCCAAATCCTGGGTCTGCCATTTACCGGCCATGTGATCTTAGGCAAGCAACTTAACCTCTCTCTGTCCATTTCCTCACCTGCAAAATGGGGATAACAGTAGAATGTGAGTTGTAAGGCTGTGTAAAGAATAAATGAATTATTCTATGTAAAATGTTTAGTACAGGCCCTGACACCCCACAAGAGCACAATATGTGTGTCCCTATTACTATTATTATTGGTAGTAGTGGGGATGGTGGTATCTCCAAGCATCACTGCTATTACCATTATTAACACTACTACTGCTATTCAGAGGTGGTGTGTGGGCAGAATAAGGCAGTTATTAGGGGAAACATGGCACCAAAGCCTGGAGACTTGGGTCCTACTCCCAACTGTCCCACGGACCATGCGTGACCTCAGACCAGCCATCGTCCCTCCCTACATGTCTTTTTATTCCACCTATAAAATGAGGACTTGGGTTAAATAAATGCAGGGTTTCCCAAACTTTGGTCAATTCCTTACCAATAACATGATTTTTGCAATATCCATGTACTGATTCTCTTGTTCCTGACTTTTAATATTTTTAAACGACTCATTTGTATTTAATGTTTAAACTTATTTAAAGAGAAAATTAGTATGATTCACTTTCCATAATGTAAGTCCTCCCCGCAAAAAACGTAACAGATAACAGAAGATTATTTTTGTCAGATAGAGGTTGCCTATTGAAGGCCCACGTGGTAGGGCTCAAAGGATTCTTTTGGGTAAAGCCACACTGAAGATCATGGCCAAGACGTCAGGCCGGGGGCTTGCTTTACCTCCTTCTCAGTCTCTGAATACTCCTTGAGTCTCTCCACGGCCACAATGTTGGTCTCCATCTCAGACGACATCCGAACAAGCCAGTTCAAGTATGTGGTGACCTGTGAGTGGAAGAGTCACATGGAGCTTCTAGAGTGAGCGAGAGTTGCTTTATTTCCATGAAGTCATTATTCATTATGAAATGTTTCAGATAACCAAGGTACACAAAAGAGCAACCCCAAATACTGTGGCCAGACTTCCTACATTGTGTCTCTTAAGCAAGCACCACATGTCAAAATAACCCAGGGGCCACACAAGTAATCAGAAAGGAAATGAAGAGATATTTTGAACCAGATGATAAGAAGAAAACACAATGTATCAAAATTTGGGAGATGCAGCTAAAGCAGTGCTTCAAGGGAAATTTATAGGATTAAGTACATTTCTCTTGTAGCTGGGGGCATCCTCTCATGCCATCAAGGACTCTCCTTGGCTGATGGGGGAATCAGGGCTGCACATCTAATTTCTCTCCTGCACCAGTCGGTCACTGGGCTCTAGACCTGCTCGTCAAACCCTACTTGGTCCCCTTTCCTCTCCCCCACTCCCACAGAGATCCAAAGCAAAGGCCCAAAAACCTGACAATTGGCTCCCCATTAAGAGAACTGGAAAATCCACCTGAGAGCACCCCCCTTACCTGCAGTGAGTAAGACACCGAGAGGCCCACCAAGCCAGCACTGAGACTGTGCCGGGAGATCACTGCAAACAGGGCAGCAAACAGGACAATGCAGTTGCCTACACACTCCAGCCGCACAGCCAGCCACCTACGTGGAGACACAGGCAGAGGGATGGACGGACACATGGACACACACACACACGCCCGGAGTCAGCTTTTCAGGGACTTGATTTATAGCTGGGGGGCGGGGTGGTGGTGGTGGCCACTTTGCTAACTGAAATAATTCCCCAATAGTTCCTGAGAGAGGCCTCATTTGCCCTGCTCATGGGACATGGGGAAGGAGGGCCGAAGGGACACAATTTCAGGAATTCCTCACTAATCTGGCAAGCCCAGGAACTAAAATAGAGTTCTCCAGAAGTGACCTTTCCAGGAAACTGAAGCTTGCCATTTTAAGAACCAACTTTCTCTCACTGAAACCCTTAAAATATACCCATGTGTGCTTTTAAAAATATGTCCCAGAAAATTCCTAAATACTAAGAAATCATCAACTATAAGAGGCACCCCCTGATTTAAAATAATTTTCTTCTTGGCAGGAGATGAGGAGGTGGGAGTGAGAAATAAACCACCATTTTCAACACAGCCAAAGGGTTCCCAGACCCAGATCACCCTCATTTCAAAAACATTAAAATGTATTGCCTTACCTTTAAAATATAAACAGGTTTACTGGTTTAAAGCTAACTTTTATAAGATATCACATAGGAACATTATTTTAATGTTTTAAAATGTAAAGCATTCTAGAAAAGACAGTAGTATCAACATTTTTTCCACTACAGCGTTAAGATCCATGTGACTGGTCCTCAGGGTGTGAGCTACACACACACCCAGATTTTGACAAACTCCCTAAAAATTCTTCAAGGGAAGGCAAGGTTCTCTCCAGTAATTCACAATCTCCCTGCCCAGTCTTACACGATGGGATTACATTGTGCACAGTGGGTCACTTCCAGGGTGCTATTACCCCTCCCCAGAGTTTTCCATCCCACATCTCAAAAAATACATCAGGAGGTAAGCAAGTGAGGAGGATACTTTTCCAGATTCGTCAATAATTAGCAAACTTCTACCCCCTTTTTTTGATTGATGGTATTTAATCATTCTTGATCCCCCAAATGGCAATTTCACATGGTTCAACCTAATAGAAGTAAACTGCTTCCAATACTCATCACACAGGGGTGGTGTGATGAGAAGCATGGCGCAAAAACACTCAATAGCTGAGGCTGCCGTCACTGATGATCCTGTAGCACCAGGACAACAGCTAAATGATGGATCCTGCAGTATCTTCTGACCCCAGAAGAACTCTTTGTCCCTGCACTCCAATGCCCCTGGAGCTGCGTGCTGACCGTGCTCCTTTCTGCTTTCAATGGTTATAAAGTCCTCTCCTCGCACCGAGTCTATGTCTCCACACCCCCATCCAGGAACCAAGGGGCTCCCCCTGCCCCCTCCCATGGCCCCACGCCCACCTGTTGGCCACGATGCTGGGGTAATAGGCCTTCTGGTTCTCGTCCACCTTCAGGTCGCTCTGGCGGATGAAGCGCTCCTGTTCCTCGAAGGCGCGGATGACGCTGACCCCCAGCAAGGTCTCGTTGAAGTGGGAATAAACCGGGGAGCGGCTGACTGACTCGAGGCGCTTCAGCTGCCGGGAGGAGGCCACGTAGAACCTCTGTGGGAGAGAAGAGACGGGGAGTGGGGGAGGGTCCCTCATCCCAGCCTCCCAGGGCTGCGCTGGAGAACGTCTGGATCCTTCCAGGGGCGAAATGTTGGAGCTGGGCTGCTCTCAGAGGGTGTCCCGACTCAGCTGGCGAACGGCAGGCACAGCGCCCACAATACTGCCGGTGGTGGTGATGATGATAATAACTAACGTTTACGTGGAGTCCAGCATCCTAGGATTGTTTTAAGTTCTTTCACATATATCAGCTCATGCAATCCTCACCAAAAACCTACGAGGTGCTCATTCCAGTTTCACAATGAGTAAACTAAAGACAACCTCTTCCCTAAGGTCACGTGGTTAGGAAGCGGCAGAGCTAGGATCTGAACCCCATCAAAGTGCTAACCTCAGCACTGCATGGCCCCTCTGATACCACTGACCTCTAGGGTTTATGGACCCTGCAGTGTGGCTTTATAACAACCAGACCTCAGCGCAAACCCTGCCTCCACCCGTCCCCATGGACAGTGACCACATCCGCTCTGCTCCTGCCCTAATGCCGGGCATTCAGCTCGTTAGAGATGTAACAAGATGGAGTCGCTCACTGGAAATGCTGAGGAGCTGTGACACAGGCTGGACTGGTCATCTGAAGACACCTCTATTCTCCTGGACGTGCTGCAGATGTAACACTGCTTCATCAACAGCGGAGGCGGGCAAGCAGACACAGGGTGCTCAGGGACATGGCCTCCTGCCTCCTGGCCTGCGTCGGGTGCCCTGGGCCATTCTGGGGGCAGAGACCTTCCACGGAGAGCACTGAACAGAACAGGTGGCTCTGACAGGGCCTCCAAGGTCAGCCACTTCTTTCTGGATGGCAGCTCACGTGGTCATTTGAACCGCAAGCTGGGCAGCCTTCTGGGGCTCCAGAAACTCTGAAAACTCATCCAGGGACCACACCAACCAGGGCCATCTCAGAACAGTGGTTCTGACAATCCCTGCACACGGTCAGATGCTATCTCTTCCTCTGGTGGCAAAATGAAATCCAGACCTCCTGTCTGGCTCAAGGCCCCCTGGCATCTGTCCCCATTACCCTCTCCTGGAATCACCTCCTCTCCCTGGCTTTCTTTCATCCTGGGTGGAAACAGTTCTAAAACATTTTACCTGCTCAATTTATTCCACTTGTCATGTCCTCAGAATTTTATTTCCTCTAAAAAGCTAACCTGAGATTTATTTTTGTTAAGGAATAGCCTGGTTTTTAAAAAATAATTATTAGCTTTCCTTTTAAGCTCTGTTCCAGGAGACATAATCCACCTCGTGGACTCACCTTACTCTTTCAGAGACCAAGACAGTGCCTGGTCTCCTGAGTGAAAATAACTGCCCAACACACACCTGCCTTGTGCCAGGAAGCGGGCTGAGATCCGAGACACTAAGACGTGTGCCGGGTAATTTTCATGGATGCCAAACAGTTCCACAGGCAGAAATGCCTTATTCCAGCAATGTGGAAGCCCAAACAGAATTCCACATCATCTTACCTCTTACATTCCTTTTTCTAAAAATGACTTGCTTTTAAGTTAAAACGGTAATGTATATCCATTTTTTAAAATCTTGGAGTGATATAGACAGAAGGATTAAACATTACATTAAGTCCACAATCCAGAGATAAGCACTATTCAGATTTCAGTATATAACCTTTTAGATCTTTTCCCGAGAAAGAGAGTGAGAGAGAATACATACCCTTACACACATACACCCTTAAAAGCCTTTTTTTTTTTTTTTTGGCGGTACGCGGGCCTCTCACTGCCGTGGCCTCTCCCGTTGCGGAGCACAGGCTCCGGATGCGCAGGCTCAGCGGCCATGGCTCACGGGCCCAGCCGCTCCGTGGCATGTGGGATCCTCCCGGACCGGGGCACGAACCCGTGTCCCCTGCATCGGCAGGCGGACTCCCAACCACTGCGCCACCAGGGAAGCCCAAAAGCCACTTTTTGAGATGCAACTTACATCCACTGGAAAGTGCACTAAATCTTTACAGCTTTATGGATTTTATGTTTATCTACACCTGCATAGCCACTACCTGATCAAAATCTAGAAAATTCTCTCGTGTCCTCTCACAGTCAACACCCCTTATAGCCACTACTCTGACTTTTACCACATCGTACTTGCCTGTTCTTCAACTTCATAAAAACACAATCACACAAATGTACTCTTTTGTGTTTGGCTTCTTTCGATCAACATAGTATCTCTGAGATTCATCCTCCTTGTGTGTATTTCACTGCTTTTCACTGCTGAGTCATTGTATAAATATACCACAATGTACGTATCCATCCTCCTGTGATGGACATTTGGGGCTATTATGAATCAAGATGCTAAGAACATTCTAGCTTTTTTTTGTTTTTGCTTGATAGATTCTCTTCTTTTGCATATACACTGAGGATTGAGACTGCTGGGTTATAGGATAAGCATATATTCAGTTAAAAGCCATTAAAAAACTAAATTCTCCCATAATCTCAGCCCTTAGAAAGGCAATGTTTTCATTTTTGTGCCTCTCTTTCCAGTCCTGCCCACACACATATGCACGTGGTCTTAGTTATAATGATAGTGTGCTGACAACATGGTCCTTCGCTAACTTCATTCCCTTTGTTGTTTAAAAATAAAATTGTCAGTGTCGCAACAGTGTCTTCCTAATTCTCCCATTAAAGGCACATAACATTCCATTACCCAGTTGTTCCATGGTGTGCTCAAGGCCCTGCTACTGGCAGATATCTGAGCCGCCTCAAATGCCGCATTTGGCCCATTTTGTTCTCTTGAATTGGGTCCTTCAGGAAATTGTCCAGCCAGGGTGTGAACTCGGATAGCATCTGGGTAAATGCAGCTGGATGACTTTCCAGAAAAGCTGGCACCAATTTAAAGAGAACACAGCGAGGGTCCGGGACCTGCTCTGATTCCACCTTTGTTCACACTCACCAGTCACTGGGCCACAGTGTGGGAGGGTTTGGGCGCTGGCTGACTGGGCCAAGGCCTCCCAGGACCCACACGAACAGGCCACACAGAGTGCAGTTTGAGGTATGGAGCACCTCGTGGTTTCTTACTCTTACTTTGTGCAGCAGTCATTACGCTCCCATCTAAACAGCAGTCCCCCACTAGCAACTGTGCTGCAGCTAACCTCTCAGAGGCAGGAAAGCACAACGCAGCACTGCAGTTACCAGCAAGAGCTTTCGAATCGGGCACGAGTTCACATTCCCAGCTCCCCCACTTGGGCCTCAACATGCTCATCTGTCAACTGGAAGCACCACAGCTGATGCTGACTCAGCTGTCAAATGCTCCCTTGCCCTGTTCCCCTTCCTCAAGCTTATTTTCTGAAATAGAAATGTGATGGCTGGAGCTCCAGTAGCCAACTTGGACCATGAGACCAACTTAAGAACGGAAGGCAAAGACGATAGAACAACACCCCCTCCCCACCCCGAAAAAAAACAACCCACAGTGAAGGAGTCTGGGATATTAACAAACTCATGGAGCTGCCACACCAGCCCTGAAGAGTCTACCTCAAGATTTCTATTACAAGGGAAAAAAATATTTAAGTTGCTGTTATTCATGTCTTCATTATCTGCAGGGGACTTAGGACCTAAAGAATTTCATACTTAAAGGAATTTTAATAATAAAGATGCCTTTATGGCTATAGCTTATTTTCTTTTATAACTTACAGCTTAAAAAAACCCTTATTGCTAGGAAAAAAGGATATTTGGTTATTGCAAGCTAAAAACAATCAACTTAGGTATTCAAAACTGACAAAAATAAATCTAACCCTCCTCCAGCACGTCCTCCACAGCCCCACACTGAGGAAACACAAAACAAAGGGAGCCCTGTGCTCACGTGGAGAGTGATACAGAGCTGGGCTCGTCCTGGACCCTAAGACCCCACCTCTTACCTGGACAAAGAAGTAGATGAGGCCCAGGGGCGGGATGATGACGGCCACCATGGGAGTGGCCAGCAGGATGATGATACAGGCGCCAATGACATTGAACAGGGAGCCCATGAACATCTTGATGACCTGCGGGATCATCGAGTCCACTGTGTCCAGCTCCTTGGAGAAGCGGTTCACCAGGTTCCCGCTGGGGGTCCGCTCGAAGAAGCTCATGGGCGACCTGAGGACGTTATGCAGCAGGTCCAGGTGCAGGCGGCGCGAGGCGAAGATGCCCCCAACGGACACCACCATGGAGTAGCCGAACACTGTGATACCTACAAACACTCTCGTGTTAAATTCCAGGATGGGAGAGGGACCGGGCTGAGGGCAGGGACGAGTGGCCATGTGACCATGTGGACCAAGCAGCCTGGACTCCCAGCTTCTAATAACAATAATAATGGTGGCAATTATGAATCGAGCACTTAGTATGTACAAACCTCACTGTGTGAGTTTTACATGCATCTAATCCTTATGAGGACCCTGTATAAGTTCTATTAGTACTCATGCCACAGAGATAAGGAAATTGAAGCTCAGGTAGGTGAATTCCTTTGCCCTCAATAGACCCAGCCAATCAGAAGCAGAGCTGGGGTTCCCACGGCAGCAGCCTGCTCCAGCGTCATGCTCTTATCTGTACGCCTCATCCTCTAGACCAGCGCTGTACAGCAGAACTTTCTGTGATAATGGAAATGGTATGCAACTATGCTGTCCCATGTGGTAGCCACTAGCGACATGCGACTATCAAGCATTTGTCATATGGCTAGTGTAATTCTATAACTGATATTTTAATTTTATTTTATTTTTATGAACTGAAATTCAAATAGCCACATGAGGCCAGCGGCTACCATACTGGACAGCACAGCTCTGGAACAGACATTGCTGCTATGGGTCCAGGTCAACATCACACCCTCTCTGTGCTCTCTCTTCTCTTAATTATAATCTGAAGGCCACAGACCCTAGCCCTTTGAGGGAGTTTTAGGGATTAGGAAATTGCCTGCTCTTCTGGTTTTTTCAAAGCCATCTCTTGGAGATCATGAGACATTTATGGTCCCTCCAAACAAGCCACAGTAGGGCACCCTTTCTGTTCAGAGAGGTGATTTCACAGGGATAGAGAAGCTTCGATCTTGGTCTCCTTGATCAAAGAAGGAAGCCATGAGGCAGGGGCTAGGACAACAGACTCTGGAGCCAAATCCTCTCGCTGCCACTCACCAGCCATGGGACCTTCCTTAAGTCACTTAACCTCTCTGCACCTCAGTTTCTTCAACTGTAAAATGGGGGACAATGACACATCTTGTAACACTGCTGAACGTAAAGGGCCCACCTGGCAATGTGCCTGGTACACAAGAAGTGCTCCAAATGCAGAATGTATACACTATTTATCATAAATACATCATTTTTATGAGCACATAAACACATAGCTCAGGGACCATGTAGCGTGGTGGTGAAGAGGATGGGCTCTGAGCCACACTGCCTTGCTCAATGCAAGCTGTGCCATGGATTAGCTTCATGACTTTGGGCAACTTACTTAACCCCTCTGGGCCTCAGTTTCTGCATCTCTAAAATGGGGGAAACATTAGCTCCTACCTCATGTGATTGCTGCAAAAGTAAAATAAATTAAAACACCTTAAAGTGTTTAAAACAGAACCAGGCACCAAGTAAGTGCTCAGTAAACATTAGCTATGACTATTAACGCTGCTGTGTCTAGGTACCTTCATGGGACCACAGGAAGGGTATATGCAGGATTTCTCAACTTCCTCACTATTAACATCTGGGGCTGGAACCTCCTCTGCTGTGGAGGCTGTGCTGTGTACTGCAGGACGTTTAGCAACATTCTTGGCCTCTAGATGCCAGTAGTATCCACCCCTACTCTGAAGCTGTGACAACTCTAAGTATCGCTAGATATTGCTAAATGTCCTCTGAGGACAACACTGCCTGCATTATGAACCACTAGTATAAACTAATTCCCACCTTTAGGCAGCAGGCAAAAGTCCACAAATAAGACTTTACAGAAACACCATTACCCTGCCAGAACAATGAGGGGCAAGGGCCCTTGGTTGCCTTCTATTTCTCAACTTTCCTCATCTGTAAAATGGGCACATTGGAGCTCCCCTCCCCTCTGTCTCCTAGGGCCACACGAAACAGAGCGTTCGAGAAACATTCATTCTACAAATACCTCAGTGTCTATTATGCGATAGTTACTATTCATGTGTGTTTGGTTTGTGGGTCTGCAAAACCCTGACAAGCTGGGGGACCCAATCCTGTAACAAGACATGGAAGTGGCTCCAAGTGCCAACAGCAGGGAGGCCCACCTTGAGAAATGCCCAGGGCTCCATAGACGCTCAGCCGGACTTTCGTGTGCTCCTGGGTCCCATTGACGATGGGGTCATCAGTCCAGAGACTGAGCCAATAGTTAGAGGCCAGAGAAGCAACGTGGTTACACAGGAAAAGGAAGATGCTCAGAAAGGAGATGAAAAGTCCTATCGCCTTCATGTAGTCCCAGTACACGGAGAGCTTGACCTGAGACCAGGGAGAGAAGGCATCTTACAGAATGCACCCACCAGCCATGCCCATCCAAGGTCAGGAACTTCAACAGCTTCTGTGGTCCAGCCCCCTAACCTGTGCTCATGCCTACGACCCCCTCCCCCTTAGTTCCTCGGCAAACAAGTCAGCAGCAGCAAAGTCAAGGTTTCTGCCCTCACGGAGCTTCCAGTCAAGTGGCAAGACAGGCTTTCAACAAATCATTGCCCAGATAAGTGCATAATCCCAGAGAAGGGCTGGAAGTGGTACATGATTTCATATGAGTATAAAACTGGGCATCCTGACCTAACCCAGGGTGGGGAGGTATCAGAGGAGGTTCTCCCTAAGGAAGGGACATCAAAGAATTAACCAGGTGAAAATGGAAAAAAGGCACTCCAGGCAGAGGGACCAGCATGTGCAAAGGCCTTGACGTGGAAGGGAACCTGAAAGGAGGAAAGGATGGCTGGAGCAACATGAGGCTGAAGAACGGGAACCGGCCAGACCACACAGGGCCTGAGAGATCCTGTCCCGGATTCCGATTTTTACTCCAGGACCATCAGGAAGCCATCAAAGAGTCTGAAGAAAATGGGAAGATGGGACGTGTTGCCTAGCACCCACGACCAAGTGTCACATCCCCCCCACCCCAGTCCTCTGAACACCCAACACCAATTCCTCCCAATCACAACTGGCCTCCCATTGCTCAGCCCGTTCCCCAACTCCACCAGGTGACAGCTGGGGGCTTCTTTCACTCCTATATCCCTATGGAGCCCAGCATGGGGGCTACGTAATTATGTGTAGCCACTCAAAGGGTGGCTGAACACCACAGACAGGGACAATGTGCTTTGGGCCAGCCTCACACCCAACCCGCTTGGTGTGGTTTCAACAAACTCCAGGTATCTTTCCCTGTGTGTGTGCTCATTGTCACGTCAGGCTTTTCATGCTGAATTTTGGGTCATAAGATAAGCATCATCTGTTTGAGGTGCAATCTGGTTAAAAGGAAGCAGGCGAGGGCTTCCCTGGTGGTGCAGTGGTTGAGAGTCTGCCTGCCGATACAGGGGACACAGGTTCGTGCCCAGGTCTGGGAAGATCCCACATGCCGCGGAGCGGCTGGGCCCGTGAGCCATGGCCGCTGAGCCTGTGCGTTCAGAGCCTGTGCTCCGCAACGGGAGAGGCCACAACAGTGAGACGCCTGCGTACCACACACACACACACACACACACACACACACACACACACAAAACAACTAAAAAACAAAAACAAAACAAACAAAAATGAAGCAGGTGGAAAAACAGAGGTCCAAGGTATAACTGAGTGCTTCCTTTTTACTTTCCAAGTCTCTGTGCTATAGATGGAATGTTCGTGTCTCCTCCCGAATTTGTAAGTTGAAATCCTAATCCCCCACCCTCCATGTGACAGTATTAGGAGGTGGGGCCTTTGAGAGGCGATTAGGCCATGAGGGTGGAGTCCTCATAAATGGGATTAGTGCCCTTATAAAAGGGGCCCCAGAGAGCTCCCTCATCCCTTCTGTCATGTGAGGGCACAGCAAGAAGATGGCCATTTATGAACAGGAAGATCTCACTAGACACTGCATCTGCTGGTGCCATGATTTTTGACTTGCCAGCATCCAGAATTATGAGTGACAAATGTATGTCATTTGTTTTTCTTTTTGGATGTGGAACATTTTTAAAGTCTTTACTGAATTTGTTACAATATTGCTTCTGTTTTACGTTTTGGTTTTTTGGCCCCGAGGCTTGTGGGATCTTAGCTCCCTGACCAGAGATTGAACCCACATCCCCTGCATTGGAACATGAAGTCTTAACCACTGGACTGCCAGGGAAGTCCCCAACGTACGTCATTTCTAAGCCACCTCTACCATGGTCTTCTGTTACAGCAGCCCAAAGGGACTAAGACAGGTATTAAAGACAAAGCCCCGGCCGAGACTTTCTCACTGACATACAGGCACACCTCAGAGACATTATGGGTTTGGTTCCAGACCACTGCAATAAAGCAAACATCGCAATAAAGTGAGTCACACGAATTTTCTAGTTTCCTAGTGCATATAAAAGTTATGTTTACACTATACTGTAGTCTATTAAGTGTGCAATACCATTATGTCTAAAAAAACAACATACACACCTTAATTTAAAAAAATACTTGATTGCTAAAAAATGCTAACCATCATCTGGGCCTTCAGTGAGTTGTAGTAGTAACATCCAAGATCACAAATGACAAATATCATAATATAATGTTAATATAATAATAACCAATATAATATTTTATATAGTAATAATAACAACAAATTATAATACTAACGAAAAAGTTTGAAATATTCCAAGAACTACCAAATGTGGCAAAGAGACACAAAGTGAGCAAATGCTGCTGGAAAAATGGCACCAGTGTCCCACGCAGGATTGCCGTAAACCTCCAATTTGTAAAAAATGCAGTCTTTGTTAAGTGCAATAAAGCAAAGCACAATAAAACAGGATCTGCCTGTAATCATAAGGGCAAAAATAGAAATTAAAAAGTGAAAAACAATTTTTTCTGACTACATAATTAATATTCTATAGGGCTGAGTCTGTGATGACCTGAAACCAAGGCACACACAACTGAACCCTGTGAGGTGGGAAGCCCTGATTTAAGGCATCCGGGTCACCTACGGCTTACAAGGGCCCCAGCTGCTCGAAGGAGGCGGTGGTCAGGACGGCAGAGACTACAGATACCAACCCTGGAGTCTGAGTTCCGGGTTCAAATCCCAGCTCTGTCACGCACCAGCTGTGACCTGGGGCAAGTCACCTAGGCCCTCCGGTATGGTTTCCGGCCCTTAAAACAGTACCTTTCGAGGCTCCTTGTGAGGAAGACATGAATTAAGACGACCCCAGCACTCCGCACAGGGTCCAGCCCCCAGGGACACACAGCGACGCGGGCCGTCGCCCTCACCTGCCCAGTCTGAGCCTTGTCTGCCTCCATCAGCTTCCAGGTGTCCTCCTCCACGGGCCTGGGCTTCTGCAGCTCCGCGGTGCTGGTGTGGTGCCGGCTGACATCCCCGCCGTAGGAGGAGCTGCTGAGCTGTCTGGGGAAGCAAGGCACACAGGCGTCAACCGCATGGAGGCCCCGGGCAGAGGTGGGGCCCCAAAGCACCAAACTAGTTCCCCCTTGTGATTTTACACAGGTGACCCCGAGAGGGGAAGGGTCTGGCCCCAGGGCCCCATGGAAGAACCGCTCCTTTATGCAGACTTTATTCAGAAAGCATTTCCTGCCCACCAGTACTCACCAGCTTTATGCAGATCATGACAGATCATCATTCAGAGCGCTTTCCTCCCTGGGGCAGTCTCTTTCCCTGAGGAGGTGTATGCTTGGGGAATGACATGGGTGTGTGTGCGTGTGCGTGCGTGTGCGTACACGGCTCAGACCCACACAAGCAGAGGGATGGGGTACGATTTCCACCTTGGTCATCAACCCTACTGCCTTCTTGGTTTGCCTGCCTTGATGAAGCGTGTGTGGAGGTCGGAGAAGCCCACGGAGCTGGGAACGGAGGGATGCTCCAGGCTGTGGCCAGTTAGGAACTGAGGAACTGAGTCCTGCCAACGGCTACGTGAGCTTGAAAGCCGACCCTTCCCCAGCCCAGCCTTTAGCTGAGACCCCAGCCTGGCCAATGCCTTGGTTACAGCTTGTGAGAGACCCTGAGCAGAGGAGCCAGCTAAGCTGTGCCTGGACGCCTCGACCCACAGAAACTGAGATGACAAACCACTAAGCTTGTGATCCTTTGCTATGCAGCAATGGAAAACGAATACCCAGTGTTCTGTGTGTTTCTGCTCAGTCCACCCGTGGCTCTCTCTCGCAGTCACCTGCCCCTACGTCCCAGGACAGCCTGCAGGAGCCTGCCTCATCTCAGCTAATTCTTAGACTAATTATGCTGGCCACCTGCACAGACCGGGGCAGTGTCCCCTCACCCCCCGGCTGACTCCGGGCAAGGCACTGTTCTAAGTGCTTTACACACACACACACACACACACACACACACCGAGCTCATCACCGGTACTGGTGCACCAGCAGAGAAGGAAGGAAGTATGTCCACCTCTTGTGTATGATACAAAGCCAGGCCCAGGAGGGGACCGTGGGCAGGGTTCTGGGGGGCACAGATGCTTGTGCCAATTTCCTTCCCAGCCCATTTCTGTGAAATCCCCCCACCCCAAAAGAAGTAACCCCAGGCGGTCCCAGCTCACCCAAATAACTGAGTGGCATTTACTGAGTGCTGATGGCTTCACAGGCAGCGTATCACACAAGCCTTCCTACAACCCTACAAGGTGAGTGCACCAAAGACCCTATTTGACAACTGAGGAAACTGAGGCACAGGGAGGTTAATGCCGCTCCTCCAAATACCCAATGATCTAACCAAAAGCAACCTTCTTTAAAGCACCGAAGTGTAGAACTTAGGAGCATTGACTCAGAAGCCGAACTCGGGTTCAAATTCAAGCTCAGCTTCTCTGCAGCTGCGTGACCTATGGACAGCTCTCAGTTTGCTCACCCGTAAAATGGGAAGATGACAGTAACTACCTCCAGGTCCACAGACCTTACAGGGCTTGACACTGTGCCTGGCTCCTAACAGGACATAAAACGCAGCCGTCAATATTACTTCTATTTTGAATCAGCTGCTGGTTCTTAAAGCCTGAACGTTCCAGGCCCCTCTGCGTGACTTGAGCAGAGAGCCACAGACACCATGTAGGGAGCTTGAGTGTCAGAAGCACAGAGGGATGGGTAAATCGTGAGGCCTGTGTGAGCCATGCCGTCTCGCAGGAACAGAACCAGGCTTCCCCTTTGGGCCTCTGTTCCCTGGAAAGTGAAGTACCCCCCGCAAGGATTTGGGAGGGAGGCAGAAGCTGAAGGCCTTTTTTGGTAGGTGAGCCTCGCCGCGGGCACCCGTCTCCCTCCTCTCCCCCCTCCCCAGGCAGGGGGCAGAAAGTGGTGCCGGGAGAATCCCCAGGGTGTCCCCATCCCCACCCCCCGCCTTACCTCTGCAGTTGCTTCCCCACAGCGTCCGTTACCAGCATGCCGTTCTCCACCTGCTTCATCTCCTTCCCTGGCCTGCCAACACCTGCTAAGCCTGGCAGAAGCAGGGAGGGGGAATCATGGCTTTAAGAGCTGGACACCAAAACCTGTCACTGTGCAGGGAGATGGCAGATAACCTGGCCTCCCAGAAGCTCAGAAAGACCTGCTTTGCTGCAGCCACGGACAGGCTCCCCAGCTGGGCTGCAGGAGATACTGGAACCAGCTTCCTTGGGGCAGGGATGGTGCTTTGCAACCGTCTCGAGGGCCCTGGGCCTGAGCAAGTGCCCTGTGCCAGCAGCGACCAGTAAAATCCAGTTCTGGTGATGGCATCTGTGCTGTGTGAAGCTCGGATAATGGAGCCAGGACACAGTGAACCACATGGGGGAAAGGGCACAGTCCTCTGGTCCCCAAGCATCCCAAGCAGGGGTGAAACCCAAAATAAATGACAACCAGTTTTGACAAGGGCATCAGACACTAGAGTCCCAGATGCCCCCAGCCAAGAGTTAACCCTCTGTTTGCCGGATCAAGGGGAGGGCCTGAAGATCGGGGTAAGGGGTACCTGGGACTGCTATAGGGCAGTGGCTGCTTTTCCAGTAATAAGGAACTATTTCAACACTTCAACAACTGATACAGCCACCACGGGGCACCATACCAGCCGGATATCTGCCCCAATCCCAGGAAGTATCTGCCCAGCATCAACAATGATCACCGTCACCTTAAGAACGGTGGCTAACATTTATCGTCAGCCACTGTGCTGTGTTGAAATACAGTCTCTCCTTTAATCTTCCAGCAACTCCGTGATACGTTTATTACCACCCACTTTGCACTGATTTCCTCACTCTTTGATGCCAGGACAGAGAAAGCAGGAGAGAGAAGCATAAAGTAGGGCTCCAAAGGACTGACCCTGGAAGAGGAGGGGATGCAGCACAGACGTTATATGAGGGGATAAATACGCAGCCAGCAGTGACCCTGAGAACATGCTGATGTGACATGAATTAAAGCAGAATCCAGAAAGGCAGGCTCTCTCAGGCATCAGCCACAGGAAGAAACAGAAGATGGAAGGGAACCAGGGCTGGGGGTCATTCCTGGGTTGATGGGAGGAGCTCTGAGCTGGTGATTCTCAATCTTGGCTGTGAATGAATCACCCAGGATGCCCTGGGCCAGCCAGGTCCCTGCACTGACTCTGCCAGGGAGGCCAACCTCCATGCTGAGAGCACAGTCAGGTAGCTGGGACGTGTGAGAAGTGTCCTCTCACTTCCCAGCTGTGGGTACTGCAGAAGGAATGAACCTCTGAGCCTCAACTTCCACATCTGCAAAATGGGAGCAACAACAGCACCCGCCCTCATTAGCAGGAGGGCGAAATGAGGGTGTGCCTGGTGCTCGGGAAATGTAAGATGCTGATGAGGCGCTTACTGTTATATCTGCATCTTTAAACGTGTCCCACAGGTAATTCTGGGGCACAGCCAGGACCGAGAATCACTGCTTTAAATGTTTCTTTAAATATCAGCATCCTTTTTTTTTTAATTGGAAAAAACCCCCTAAAACAAACAGAAAAGAAGACTGATAACAAGCGGGACTTCCCATGCAGCCGCATGCAGACAGTGCTCATATACATGCACAGCACTGGGGCCCAAGCCCGGCCCTGACTGTCTTGCTCTGTGCAGGGATGGGGATGCTTTAAAACACTCCCAGAGACACCTGTCCTGCGGCGGGTGCTTCAGAGAGCCGTCTGTCCTGCACGGCTGCCCAGGGGCCCTCTGGGAGCCTCAACTTTCCCTCCCCCTCCTGTTTTCCCCACACAGTAGAGGCCCCCACATTGGCCTCCATGGCTGCCTCCCCGTCTTCTCCACCCAGTTAGCCCACAGGTGATACGCCAGCTGGAAAATACTCGTCTGCAAGGGAGGGACCGAGAGTCCTAGGAGGGAACCGAATGTGTGTGCCGCAACACCCCATAATTTTCAGGGGCTTAGTCCCCTTCCTCCCGAGTCTCCCAGGCCTGTCTGCCAGGATGCCCAGGCTCCCCGCCAAGGGGGAACCTGCCCAAGGCCAGCCTATCAGAACCCCTCCCCCCGGCACTTTCAGCCAGGGACCAAAGATCTGTACAACTGCTCTGTCCTAAAGGAGTCTCATGCCCAGAGTTCCCACTGCCTGAGTCCTGCTTGTTCAGTTTTGCCTTTGATTTCTGAGCTGGCTGTAAACACCCTTGTTTAACTGGCTGGAGTTGGCTCCTGTGGCTTCCAAAAGGGGCCTCTGTCTGGACCCTCAGCCACACGTACCGGTTACGGAAGACAGGAGGGAGGGATCTGCTCTGGTGGCGGGTTCACACTTTTCTGTCACTAGAGAGAGCCAGGGCAGCCTTCTCTGCTGAAGTTCTTCTAGAAACATCCCACCTCCGGTGCCCCAGCCACCTGCAGCTACTCCATCAGGAACCCATCACCCCGGTGCTGTGTTGGCCTGCCTGGGTCTTGATCGTGCCCAGGAGGTACGGGTGGGGTCGTTATAATCAAACTGTTACATTCATCGTCCACCTACTGTGTACCAGGCATTTCACAACCAGGATCTCCTTCAAGGCATGCTGGTCATGGTCATTTGACCTGCAAAGATGGTAAAGCTTAGCTGAGGTCACTCAGCCGACCTGTAAGAAATCTGGAGATTCGAACTGTATCCCCAAGGGTCAACCACAAAGCCGGGCACAGAGCAGGTGCCCAATAAATGCTGGAGGAATGATGGAAAGGGATGGAAAGGCAGACATTCAAGGGTCCCTTCCCAGGCATGCAGCAGCAGGACAAGCCCATCTGCAGCCTCATTCTGCAAGCACAGCCCACTCCACCTCGCTGTCACTGACCTTCCTCATCCATCACACTGGTGCCTGGGAATTCACAAGACCCAAGAAAGCGTTAAGTACCAAGGTAAAGCCCCCCAGCCTTGAGTTCCCCCACTTAAATGCCCAGAGGGTTTGGATGAATGTCTTTCCTTAAGGGTGAGGGGCAAGGACAGCTGAGGGACCTGCTGCATTTGTGCCTCAGTTTCCCCATCCCACGTGTTCTGGGCGCATCCCTGACAAGTGCACTGCCTGGGCCAGCCCCCTACTCTAAAAGCTGCAAGTGTTCAAACATAAAGAGAGCTAGAAAAATGCAGACAGACCTTCTGTCTTCATGCCTATTTTCCGGGCACCACAGGGAGAGAGAGAAAGTATTACAGACCGCAGGGCAGGTGTGCCAGCTGGGAGATGGCACAGGCCTCTCACCAGCCCACAGCCTCTGCTTCTTCAAGGACACGAACACCTTGCTCTGAGCCAGCTCCACGTGGAGAGAAGGGGGAAGAGGAGGTGACTTGGCTTAGATATCATCTTGGACCCTCCAGGCTGGGACGGGGACCCCATCTCAGGGTTCTTCCAGCTCCCCAGGCTCGCCTCCAGCACCGCGTTTAGCACGATGATGTCCCTGATTATTTAGTGTTTGTCTCCCCCATCATACTGTGAACTCTTGAGACCATTCCTAGGTCTTATCTACCACTCTACTCCCAGCACCTGGTGCATCCGATGGTCATGTGGGGTTGCACAGGATGTGCACTGCACAATCCAAGGGGCACCATTTCATATGGTGGCTCATGTACCAGATGTCCCCGTGGCACACAGCAGATAAGCAGATGGACGGATTAACAAACGAGTGGCCAAGGGAACGAGCAGAGCCACCTTCCAATGCCAGAAGGGGCACAGTATGGGCCACAGTGGTGCCACCTCCTAGCCTGAACCCACAAAGATGGTTTCTAAACCAGTCCTGAGAGAAATGGGCAATACCAGCTCATGGCTCTTTCCAATCTGGGATATATACACAGATGTGTTAATGTCCGATGGTTACGCAGGGCATGCCTTAAACAATCAAGATGCAACTCATTCAGTCACATATTTAACACATTTCCTGAGTATCCACTCTGCGCCAGGCACTGTTCTCAGCCCTGGGGATACAGAGGTGACCAAGAAAACCTTCCTGGAGCTTAAATTCCAAGGGAGAAGAAGAAATGATCAAGTAGTAGATCCAGAACATACCGTCAGGCAGTGTTAAATGCTACAAAGAAAAATAAAGCAGGGGAAGGAGAAAATATGAATGGTGGGGGGTTGGGAGAGGGAGGGTGCTATAAAATAATAAAGAAGCAAAGACATAAAACTTGCAACCCAATGACTCTTCTTTGAGTACTTCTAAGCACCAGGGACAGGCCTGTGATACTAGTAAGCCAGGCGCCACCCCAGCCCTTGAACCACATACCTAAGCACTGCCCGGGCCGTGTGTTCAGCCAGCCACTGACCCTCAAGGCGGGCACCTCGCAGGCTCGCTGTTTATTCTCAAGAAGGTTCTGGAACTCAGCTTGGGCAAGAGCCAGCAGGCAAGCCTCCCCCTTGAGGGAAGAATTCAAGTCACTGCTTTACAGTCAACGGCTGGTTTTTGACCAAAAACGGAATCGATCGGCTACATCACCCAGCCCTATCCTCCCGCCTCGGCCCTGCAAGTTCTTCAGACTCAAAAGGGGAAGAAACACGGACACTGAGGACAGCAGGGAGGAATGTGCCATCTGTCTGACAGACTCTCCAGCTGCTGTTCGGTGCTTACAACAGACTTCTGCAACACGGGGAGGTGCCTGGGGCCTGACGTTAAGAAACAAAAGAGGGACAGGAGAACTGATGACAAAAGCACGCCCTAGGACCCTGCTCTTCTCAGGGAAAAGGTCCTGGGCTAGAAAGACAGGTGGGAAAGGGGCCAAATGCCAACGCAGTTCCCCTCTGGGCAGTGCAAGAGCAGAAGGATGTTCTTTTTTGCTGGTTCTTGGAGCTTTTCTACACTTTGCCATTGTCTACACGGAGCACATGGTGATTTTATAATCAGGTAAAAAAAAAATTCCCCAAAAAATCTGAAAAAAGGGAAAAAAATGAGTGACAAGGTTGAGAGATGTCTCGAGTAAGGTTCTGAAAAGCAGCCAGGTCGTTGGAATCAAAGTCTTTCTCCCAAGATGACAAGGGAAGAACCTGGGCAGAGAGAAGTCAAAGCAGAGTGGATTTCACACCCTCGGCTCTACTGACATCGTGGGCTGGGTCATTCTCCGTTCCTGGGGGACACAGGGGGTTGCCCCGTGCACTGCAGGTTGTTTAGCAGCATCCCTGCTCTCTCCCGACTAGATGCCAGGAGTGTCCCCCTCCACCCACACTGTGACAACCAAACATGTCTCCAGACATTGCCAAGTGTCCCTGGGAGGCACAAATGTTCTCTACTGAAAACCACCATTCTAGGTTTTAGGTTTCTAATAAAGAAACCAGAGAAAATGAAAATGTTCTATACCTTCCAAGTACAAGGTTAACGAACTACTTTGTAACTCTCTTTGCAACCAAAACCAACAAACAGAAAGTCTCCTAGAAACAGGATCATGCATATCCCTGGGGAGGGGTCAGTCTCCCCCGACCCCAGGCCTAGCTACTATTCCCCGTTCCAGGGAGAAAGAATCCCCTCACAGCAGACACTTGTCCTTCAGCCTGTGTGTTCTAAAAAAGACCTGATTAATCCAATGAGGAAACAAAAGTTTCCCTTTAGAAGGAGCCAAAAATGTGGTTCAAACAAATCCAAGGTCACTGGCACTCAGAGTTGACTACAGCTGAGCAAGTCTGGACCCTGACGCCAAGCCTTATCGCTGGGGCCCCTCCACAGAGGTGGAAAGAAAGGGGGGAGGGCGTTTGATTTTTAGACCCATGGGCAGAAGACCTCTGTGACCTGTCCAGCTTGGGGATGGGTGGCTGAATTGGGGAAATAAACCCACAGTGGAGCTAGGGTGGTGGATGGTATTTTCACCACTAAATTAAGTGCTGACGTGCACACAAAACTATTTTTTTTACTGGCAGCATTCCATGTTCTGCATAACCTGCTTTGGATATGCGGGCGGCTGGGGCGGAAGGGAAGGGAAAAAACTCAACAAGATATAAGGACAGTCCCTGCTCAGCTGGATAGAAAGGGGAGACAGAGACCTCATTCTGGGAAAAAGATTCAGATAAACCCACACACGTCACTTTAGAAAGCACAGAGGGTTATTTTTGCCTACATGCAGCCCACCAAGCAGGCCGGTGAAATACAGTGATCTTGAAGTTGCCACCACCCATCGTGTGACCTTGGCTTGACTTGGGCTAAGAGACAATCTGAGGAAGGAGACTCTGCAGCAAGAGGAAAGCAGCTTAGACTTACAGCAGAACCTTCCAACCACAGGAGCATGAACATGTAGAAACTCATTCCAACCTAGAGTTTAAATGCTGGAGGGAGCGTCAGCTATCTTGCACTGGCAAAAGAAAATACTTTTCTTTTAAAACCCCTAGGGTTTGTAGCAGCACTATTCATAATAGACAAAAAGTGGAAACAGCTCGAATGCTCGTCAGCTGATGAATGAATAAATAAAACGTTGTGTGTCTACAATTCAACAATCAGAAGAAATGAAGTGCTGATGCAAGCTACCACAGACAGACCTTGGAAACATCAGGCTAAGTGAGAGAAGCCAGGCACAAAAGACCACGTTAAAGAATTCTGTTTATATGAAATGTTCAGAGTAAGACAAATCTATACAGAAAGCAGACTTGAGTGGCGGTCGCTTTGTGATGTATAGAAATATCAAATCACTGCACTGTGCACCAGGAACCAGCATAGCGTTGCAGGTAAATTACACTTCAAAAAAAACCAAAAGAGAGGGTTTCCCTGGTGGCGCAGTGGTTGAGAGTCCGCCTGCCGATGCAGGGGACACGGGTTCGTGCCCCGGTCTGGGAAGATCCCACATGCCGCGGAGCGGCTGGGCCCGTGAGCCATGGCCGCTGAGCCTGCGCGCCCGGAGCCTGTGCTTCGCAACGGGAGAGACCACAATAGTGAGAGGCCTGCGTACCACAAAAACAAAAAACAAAAAAACAAAAAAACTACGAGGACTCCAGCAATCTCTAACACAGAGGAATGAAGGTGTGCACTCTTGCTGTGTGCGCTCCCCTTTCTGACATTCAGTGGCTTCCTGCTGCACTGAGAACAAAACCCAAACTCCTCACTCTGAAGGCCCCGAAGGGTAACCACCCACCCCCCTGCCAGCCTCGTCTCCCACCCTGTCCCTTGCCCACCACGGTGTGGCCACACTGGCCTCTTCTCTGTTCCTTGAACAGACCAAGCTCACGCCGGGCTGAGGCCTGTGCTGTTCCGTGTCAGAACACTGTTCCCCACAAAGGGCTTCCCTGACCACCCTGCCTGAGTTGCCCGAACCCCCATCACTCCCCAGCCCATTACCCTACGTGCTTTCCTTCACAGCACTTAATGCTGCATGACACCGTCTTCATCTGCTGATTGCTTACTGCCTTTCTCTCTCACTAGATTCTGAGCTCCACGAGGGCAGGATTTGCCTATATTTTGTTCACTTCTGTCTCCTCAAAACCTAGAACGGTACTGTTATGGGCTGAATTATACTCCCCCCGCCCAACTAAATTCATATACTGAAGTCCTAACCTCCAGTATCTTGGAATGTGACTGTACGTGGACATACAGTCTTTGTAGATGTAATAAGTTCAGGTGAGCTCATGAGGATGGACCCTAATCCTATATAACTGGTGTCCTCATAAGAAGGGGAGATTTGGAGATAGACACACCACAAGGAGAAGAACACCATGTGAAGATGAGGGTGGACTGAGGTGATGTTTCTGCAAGGAATGCCAGAGATTGCCAGCAAACCACCAGAAGCTGGGGTACAGGTATGGAACCCTCACAGCCCTCAGAAGGGACCAACCCTGCTGACACCTTGATCTCAGACTTCCAGCCTCCAGATCTGTAAGAAAAGGCATTTCTGTTGTTTAAGCTACTCAGCTGATGGTACTCTGTTACAGTAGCGCTAGGAAAATAATACAAGCACTTAACACGTATTAGGTGCTCAGTAAACACCTACTGAATGACTAAATCAATGAATAGTAAATAGCTTTCTTAGTGATCGGCCCCATTCACAGGGACAGGGACCCGCCTGCCCCAGGCATAGAAGGGACAAGCTTCTTTAAGCCTCAGTTTCCTCACCAGTGAACTGGGAACCACATCCTACCTCTTTCATGAAAAGCTGGTAGGAGGAGCCAACAGGATAACCCCTGTTGAGGACAGAAGCCCCAGTAAGTAGTCAACAACCATTCACTGTTGTGTGTCTTTACATCACAGACACCTCGATGACAACTCTGCCCACAGGAGTTGTGCAACGAGGCAGTCCTGCAGCCCCACCCTGGGGGACAGCCAAGCTGAGACCTGTTTGGGGACTAAGTATGTAACAAACACACCCCAGACACTCAGGGAGTCTGTAATTAGCTCCTGAAAGAGGGAGATCGGAGTAGGACAGGTGACCTCTCTTTAGTTCCACTCTTTTTAGCAACAGCTGAACCCAAAGCAGAAGAGGCATCAGGTGACCTCTTCCCTCTCCGTATTAACTCAGGTCGAGGCTCCGAGGAGGACCGGCAGAGGATCCATTCCAGACGCCAATCTGACATAAACACAGGGGAGCCTGGAAAGGCTACCAACCAATTTCCTGAATTTTAAACCGACGAATAAGAGAGAGAACAGGATTCTCATAAGCCTCACCCCATTTGCTTCAAATAAAGACAGGATGAGCTCCCAGCCCAGAATTCAAAGCGTACCTCTGGGACTATCCCTGCTCTCAGAGTCCTGACATGGGAGGACAGAGCGGGTGTGGTGGCTGGGAAGCGGGCAGGTCTACCTGGACCTGGTAGATGCCAAGTGCATGGGGACATCAGAGGGGCACGCTTCCCAGGGGAGTAATAACAGCAGCTGTCATTGGTACCGTGCCAAAGGCTCCAGTAATCTAGCACATGCATTCCACACCAAGTGTCAGAAGGTTGGTTCTGTTGTTACACTGCTTTATCAACAACGGCCTGACATCACACAGCTGGAAAGGGCAGCAGCTGGGGTTTGAAGCCAGGTCCTGCCAACTTCCAGCCTGCAGGCTCTGCCACCACGTATGGCCTCATGACCCTCACATCTATCTGTTCTGGATTATGGCACATATGCCATTGGCTTCTCACAGCCTCTTGGGAGCCAGGAGGACTGTAACTATCACTACCTCCATTTTTGCCACCGAGACCCTGACACTCAATAGGCACAGAGCCTCATCGCAGAAAAGTGTGCGGACTTGCGTCCAGCTCTGCTGACCCGGCTATAAAGCACTGGGGCCCCCTCTCAATTCAGCCCAGAAAGTCCTTCCAGATGGTTCCTCAGGGTGCCTGGCCCAACCCCCCATCTGATGCCCTGATGAGCTGCTAGGGTGGCTGGTGGGAACCTCCAGGGGACAACTGGGGCTGGACAAGGCACCACCCGCGCCGGGGCCCCACGCGGCCCTACCGTCGTCGGGCTCCCCCTGCTCCTGCTCGGCGCTGGCGTATGTGCGCAGGAACTCGGCAAAGGCCCCGTCCCGGGCCAGCAGCTCCTGGTAGGAGCCCATCTCGGAGATCTTGCCACCACTCATGACGATGATGACATCCACCTGGGGCAGGTAGCTGATGCCGTGCGTGACCAGGATCCGCGTCTGCGGGCAGAGCCACGGCCACATCAGCTCATGCACGCGAGAGGGAAATTCCCTGCCCCCCTCCGCCCACCTGGACACAGATCTCAACTCTGAGGTTGGACACGCGCCTGGGATGCAAGCGTGCAGAAGCATTCCAATCCGCACGTGCTTTCATTCAACATGCATTGGCCGGGAGCTGGGGTCGGGGAGGGCAGCAGGGAGGGAAACAAAGATTTCTGCCCCAGATTCCAGGGTCGGGGGAGAAATGACCAACGTAAGTAAAACACTGTGCTGGATGGTGAGCACACATTAGCAAAGGGGAAGGGATATCGAGGTAGTTAGGGGTGGTGAATTTTAACAAGGGTTATGGGGGAGGTTATTTTTAAACAAAAATCTGGAGGAGAGGGAAGGAGGGAACCATGCATGTGTAGATGAATAAAAGAATGACACTGCTGCAAAAAATGTGCAGGCAGTAGCTGAATTTTTTTCAAGTTTCTCCCTCCCCGAAAAGAGTACAGAGTTTTGTACATGTGTATACATTTTATCTAACTATCTCAAAGTTTGGGAGGATGTTCATCAAACTGTTTACACAAGTTGGCAAACTTTTTCTTAAATGGTCAAATGGTAAATATTTCCAGCTTTATGGGCCCTCTGGTCGCTGCCAGGTCTGAAGGCAGCCATACACAAGACATAAACAGATGGGCTGGCTGTGATCCAATAACGCTTTATTTATGGAAGCTGATACGTAAGTTTAATGCAATTTTCCTGTCACAAAATATTTTTCTTCAGGTTTTCTCCAAGCAGTTAAAAAACGTAAAGACCATTCTTAGCTAGTGGGCTGCCCAAGAAACAGGCAGCAGGCCAGATTTGCTGGCCCCTGCTTTCCACAGAGGAGCTAGGGCTGCAGGATGAGGGAGAATCATTTTTTTAACTTTACATATGCTCTCGTACTCTCTGGTTTTGTTACTATGGACATATGTTACTTTGACAACAGCAAAAAGATTTTTTTTACTATTTAAAAATTATACAGAATTTTTGTGGTGTGCATGGGAATGCTTACAACACATTAAGTGGCATGAGGTTTACTATATCTAGGCATGATGTGATAATCCTATTAAAAAGCTTATATACACAGCAAAAAGACTGGAAAGAAATACAAAAATCTCCAAGTGGGGGGATTATGCATAACTGCTTTTGTTTTTCTCCTCCGTGGTTTTCTGAATTTGCTACATTTTTCCCACGGGCATGTCTTACTTTTTTAATGGGGGAGGGGGAAGAAGAGCCAGTTAACCTCCCTCTCCTATAATTCCCCTAAACAAATAAATTAAAAAGTAATAAAAGAGGAAAGGAACCGTTTCCTGTCACGTTAAGGTGTGGTGGCAGTTTTCCTGCTCAAACCTCTGTCCCTCAGCCCATGGCCATCTCAGCAGGGAAGGGAAAGCGGCCTCCCTGCTGACAGGGGATCTTGGGGTGGGATTTCCCTCTGCGAAGCCACCCCCCGTTATTTAATCAGGAAGAGAGGCTTCTTTTGGCCAAGTGGAGGCAATGACTTCCAGTCAGTGCCGAGGACGTCCGCCTATAAAGACAAGAGCAAGAAGGCTGTCCCGGGAAGGCTGCCAAGGGAAGGATTAGACACATGTTCTCGAGTCCAGTTAAGTTCAGGTATCCCAAAGGGGACACACTGCGACTTGACCAAAGAGCGACGGCCAGACCCAGACCCCGAGCCACACGTGCAGCAGGTACCTTGTTCTTCAGCATCCCCTTGGGGCCAACCACGTTTTCAAATATGTGCTTCCCCACGTGGGCGTCCACTGCCGAGAGGGGATCGTCAAAGAGGTAGATGTCGGAGTCGCAATACACGGCCCGGGCCAGGCTCACGCGTTGCTTCTGGCCGCCAGACAGGTTCACGCCCTGGGGAGAGACACGTTAGAAGGGTGGGCCTCCTGGGAAGCAGAGACAGACAGAGGGGGCCACCTGCTCGGGATGCAGGAGACGGCGGCCGTAGGCCCTTCAGGGCTGCACCCGCCACCCACGGATGGAGCAGGTGGCAACGGCGTGAGATCACAGCTGCACCGATGTGGGTTCAAGTGCCGGCAGGGGGTGCGGCCTCAAATGTAAAACAGGCAAAGAGAAAACCTGAGCCTCCGGGCACTGCTGAGCAGGGTACTCGGCACAGTTGGGAAAGGGAGGCCGGTGGCACCAGACAGTGCTGGCTACAGGGAGGGCTCCTGATCTTGGAGTCTGGTTCTCACTCTGGATCACTCACTGGTGAAGCCACACAGTCAAGGCAGGCTGTGCCCTGGGGGTGCTGCAATCCAGTCTGTGTCCCACTCGCCGGCAGGAAGGGCACCATTTTCTAATTTGAACCAGGGGGCATGGCCCACACAGCCCTCCTGCAACAGATAACCCAGCATGACTTCCATATCTGGCTGGAATCAAAGTGGACATGGGCTAACTGCCCAGCCCCTCTCCCAAGAGATGCCCACCCTCTCCATGCTCTGAGGTGGGGTCCTGGTAGCCAGGTTCATTTTGAGGGTCCCTCTGGCCACAGCTTGTTGGCCCAGGGCAGACACCAGACCCAAACTAAGCCAATCATGTCCTCTCCCTCCAGAATTTGGTACTGGGACCTAAACAGCGAAAGTGAGGAGTCTCCAAGTGGCAGAAACAGACACTTGTGAAAAAAAGGGACAAAGCTGTGCAGAAAAGCAGAGACAAAAGACAGAGGAGAAACCAGGTTGCCTGTCCCAGGTTGCCTGTGAGCCCCACCACATTCCAGCCCTTGGATTCCAGGAAATGCATTTGTATCCTTAAACTCAGTTCTCACTGAGTTATTTTCTGCTTATACTAGCAATAACTCAGGCTCCTTTTCTACTTAAAAATCCAGAAAACCCTAGTAATTTGTTTTTTCTTTCCAAGGAGCTGCAGATTTCCCTCAAATAAAAGAAATCATTCACCAACTAGGAAAGCTGGTGGAGCCACTGGCTTGTAACTAAAAGCAAAGATGGGAAAGCTCTTCGGTGCAGCTGTAGAACATTCACACTCCCCGAGCGCACACCACGTAACCACTAGGGGGCACTCGAGCAAGCCAGCCAGGCAGAGGGGAAAGCACATGCAAAGGCCCTGAGGTGGGAAGGGGCTCAGGCAAGTCTTTTGGCCTCCTTTTCCTCAACCATTACATAGGGTTAACAGTAAATCCCATCTCGTGGCTTGCTGTAAGGACAAAATACGTATAAAATGTTTAGCACAGTGCCTGGCTCATAGTAATTACTCAGTAAGTGTTAGCTATTGTATTATTTTTACCGTTATCACAGTTTTGAAAGGAACTGTGGACATTTGAATCATTGACACCCCTCTTCTCTGTATAGTGCCCTTGGTCATGTGACAAAGTCACATGACTGCAAAGGTAGAGTGCACTTCCTGGTCCCTTGTCTTTGGGCTCAACCAAGTGATTTGCTTTGTGGGTAGAAAGGACAGTGTGCTTTAAGGGACATCACTTTTTTTTTGTTGTTCTCTTGGGCTTCTGCTGCTGCCATTAGAAGAGCTTCCCCCCGCCCCGTGGAGCTGCTGCTCCCTCACCTAGGCCCTAGCAAGAAGCCACGTGGGGAGACCTGAGCCAACCCACAGCCTGGAGCCAGGATCAGCTGGCCGGCAACATGGAGCAGAGCCACCCAGCTGAGCCCAGCCTGGGTCACCAGTCACAGTCGACTCACCCATAAATAGGAGAGTAAGTGTTTAACATCATAAGCCATTCAGATTTTGTAGTTGTTACACAGCAACAGCTGACTGATACAGGGGCCATGCTGAAGGCTACTGACCTTCTCACCAATCTCTGTCCGGTCCCCACTGGGCAGGATTTCCAGGTCTGGGAGGAGGGCACAGGCTTCTATCACAGCCTTATAATACCGTTCCTGTAGCTGGCGTCCAAAAAGGATGTTTTCTCGGAGAGAAACATTCTGAATCCAGGCCTGCTGGGGGACGTAGGCCACTGAACCCTAGGAGGAAAGCGGAGAAGGCAGCAAGACCGACAGACTTGGTGAACAAGACAGCAGCCGGCCTACCCACCCACCAGGAGGGCCCTGCTTCACAAGACATTTTCATCATATCTATGGTTTTAACAAGAGGAAAGCCGAGTCCCAAAGGACTACAGTCACCAGGGCTGGGACCAGAGCCCATACTAGGTCAATCACTAGCCCCAACATTAGGAGTTCGAGAGCTGAAATCCTCGTTGATGAGATTACACTTACATGTTTAGTAACTATTCACTGAGTGCCTACAGCAGCGAACAAAACACTTAGCTCCACTATACTGTACACCTGTAACTTATAAAATATTGTACATCAACTATACTTCAATTTAAAAAATTGAAAAAGAAATTAAAAATAAATTTTAAAATAAACAAAAACCTCCTAACTCCAAAGAATGGGAAGTACCTGAATGATAAAAGAAAATGGTTTGATTATTGTTGTGGTAAATGCTAAGAGAGAAAAATATGAGACTTTTAAAAAGTCCTTTAAAAAGGGAGACTTAACCTATAATGGAAAAGAATCTGAAAAAGAGTGTATATATACACATACAGCTGAGTCACTTTGCTGTACACCAGAAACTAACACAACATTGTAAATCAACTATACATCAATTAAAAAATAATACATTTTTTTTTAAAAAGGGAGACTTAGGGACTTCCCTGGTGGCACAGTGGTTAAGAATCCACCTGCCAATGCAGGGGACACGGGTTCAAGCAGTAGTCTGGGAAGATCCCACATGTCGCAGAGCAACTAAGCCCGTGCGCCACAACTACTGAGCCCACGCGCTGCAACTACTGAAGCCCATGAACTCTAGGGCCTGTGCTCCGCAACAAGAGAAGCCACCACAATGAGAAGCCCGTGCACCGCAATGAAGAGTAGCCCCCGCTCGCTGCAACTAGAGAAAGCCCGCACGAAGCAAAGAAGACCCAGCGCAGCCAAAAATAAATTTAAAAATTTTTAAATAAAATAAAAAGGGAGACTTAGTCTGAGACATCAGGGAAGGAGTCCTTGAGGAAATTTCCTTGATGAAATTTAACCAAGGATGTCTGTATAAAAATTGTCCATTTCTAAAGTCTTTGTTTCCATATAATATCAAGTGTCAAAAGTGGCACAAGAATAAAGGCTAGGGGGAGGGCACTTGTTTTACATATTTTAGTAATTGAAAAAAAATTTTAAGCAAGCACCGACAGGTGAAAATAATTTGGTCTGATCAAGAGAAGAGGGAAGAGCATTTCAGTCGGAGGAACAGCACATGCAAAGGCGTGGAGATGAGTGGAACTCGGCAAGTTCAAGGAACAAGAAGCCTGGTTGTGACAGGAACATGCTGTGAGGGGAAGACAGGCAGGAATGAGCTGGGAGGCAGGGGAAGGCAGGGGGGCTGGTGGTCCTAGTGAGGGGTATGGGCTTCACTGGAAAGGCAAAGGGGAGCCATCAAAGTTTCTTCAAAAAGGGATTCTAGGAGGACAAGGCTGGGAATGGAACCCAGGTCACCCAACTCTTCTCCTTCATTCTGAGATAAATAACCAAATTGCTGACTCCAGTCTCCTAACTTAAAGGGGCCAAATTATCACAAAACCTCACTGTACAACCCACAGATAATTCAGACACAGTATGCACAAGCCCTACCAACTAAAATATTTAGAAAAAAATAAACGTTTTAGACACATTTCTAACACTCCCCTTACCAAGGCAAAATAACCAGTCACAAATAAATCTATAACCTTATCAAACCAAATACTCAAGCACCCTCACTTTTTAGAGCCATCATATCTTTGTATTTAAAGCGTTTTTACTTGAAAACAGTGGTTCTCTCCTGCGGGCAATTTTGTCCCCCAGGGGACATCTGACAATGTCTAGAGACACTTTTGGCTGTCACAACTTGGGGCTGCCACTGGCATCTAGTGGGTAGTGGTCAGGGATACTGCTAAACATCCTACAATGCACATGACAGCCTCCACAGCAGAGATTACCTGGCCTGACATATCAATAGGGCTGCAGTTGTGGAAACCCGGGGTTAGTGAAACAGAACGCAATGTGGATCCCACCGTGATTTGGAATTTTCTTCCATTAACCTAGCTCACATTGCCCATTAATCTTACTTTATAATGTATATTTGAAAGTAATGACAGATCATTTCTTAAAACAAGGGCTAAATGTCATTAGTCTGGACCCAACTATTGTAATATACGCTTTCTCTAAGGCACACTAGGCTCAAGGGCATCATATAATCAGCAAAGGATTTTGCTCTGAAATGAAAACAATGGCACAAACCAGCATCCCCAAAAGCAGATTCCAGGAGACAGTAATTTTAGGGATTTACGGAGTTGCTACACCAAACAACCAAAAGATGCAGACAAATGTGTCTGGGACACGCTGGATTAACCAAAGTTAAATAGGTTTTTTCTCCTTGCAGGACTTCTCAGAGCCTTTACTTTATTAATGTTTCTTATAAGTCTCCAGGAGGGAGGGAATCAGAATACGCAGTATTTCCCAAGCTTGTTTGAGCCCAGGACTCTTTATTCCCCAAATGTCCTGCAAGATGAGTTTGAGTTTGCTGCAGACCACGCTGCAAGAAATGCTTATCGAGTGCCCACGACATGCCGGGCACTATTCTGGGTGCTGAGACACAGCAGGAAATAAATGACACCACAATCTTGCCTCCTAGGATGGCACAGAGAAGAGGAGAAAGGATGAAGCTGTTCCCACTTAACAAGGTCGTCATAAAAGAGAACACAATGTTGCCCTTGGCCTCCCCCTTGGCCATTAGTTACCCCACCCCCACCCAGGCCTCCTACCTTGATAGCCACGTGTCCCTCCACCTTGTCCATCTCAGCCAAGAGCGCTGAGAGCAGAGACGACTTCCCACAGCCCACCTGGCCCACCACGGCCACCAGGGAACCTTCCGGAATGGAGAAAGTGATGCTGAAACGACACGACACACCCTGGGGCTCAGCTGGGGGTGCTCGGCCCGCCCAAGCTGGATGGACCCCTGAGTGGAGAGAGAGACAGAAGGCAGGGCTGTCACGAGCCTTTGAGGTCTGGAAACTCCTCCCGCCGCATCTACGATGAGCTTAGCTCAGGGAACTGTCTCAGAGGCCTCTGGGCCTGAGGCCCATGACAGGTGCCGGGATGCACCTGCATCTTAGAAAAGATCCCGCGGGACAGACCTGAGGGGCTGAGCCACTATAAGGGGGCCGAGCAGAGGGGATCAGCTTTGCCTGGGGGCGTGATACAGGTGCCCAAGGGAGAGGACACCCCAAAACCAACACTGGAGGAAGAGTGAGCGTGCCCCAGACCCAGGGGACAGCCTGAGGAAAGGCCCATGGGTGTGAAATCACAGGCGTGATCAGGGGTGGACACGTCGATGACACAAGATGAGGCAGGGAAAGTAAGGCCAATCCTGAAGAGGTGGGTGGGTGGCAGCCAGACCGAAGAGGGCCTCAGAGGACACGTTTCCCAGCTGGGAGCCATGCAGGGGGTGAATCTGAGTTTCAGAAACACGTCTCTACAGAAATTGCCCTATGGCAGATAACAGTAATCGAAGTACAATAAAACAGGCTCAACACTGCCAGAAAGACTGGCCTCTCCAACGTGGACAGCAAAGTCGGAGCTGGGATTCCACCCACCCGGGGAAGAGCGGGTACGTCCAGGGCCTCCTTGGGTTCACCTACATCGGCTATTGGTTGCCTTCCAGCCGCTGCTATTATGATTTCAACATATTGGTGGAAAGGCTGATGGATTTTGCTGCCATTGTCTAATTCTTGTGTACCTGTTGCATGGTCACACTGATTGTTTTGTTCTGTGCCGGGAGGGGAATGGATTAAGGGGGCAGAACAGAACAGGAAGCCCGGTGAGGCAGCTCTTGTGATCATCCAGGCGAGACAGGAATATTTTATAGGCTGAGGAGAAAAAAGGTTTGGATGGAGAAATTTGCAGGGGATTCAAGGGGTGAGGAAAGGTGACTGGAACAAGAAGGTAAGGTCTTTGAGACTGGAAGGATGGAGGCAGGGATGGGGGCACAGGTACAGACTATTTAGTTGTGAAGCAGGACTAGAGACAAAAGCTAAAATTGAAGCAGGCAGAAGTTAAGTTAGACACAAGAAAGAACTTCCTAAACAAGCAGTCCCATCAAGGGAGGTGTTAACACAGATTCTTTTCTCTGGAGAGTTTGACCCTTGCCCCTCCCCATGTCCCCAGATAAAATACAGCAGTAATTTGGCTACCCAGTTAAGGGAGCAATTATTTAGGGGCATGGAGGATAAACCTGGCCCCTAAAAATGTCCCATGTGGCCCTGTGTTTGGGGGACTCCTTAAGGAGGCTTAAAAGAGCCCCTGGGCAAGGCCTCCGGTCAGAAAGAAATCAGAGGCAATTGACAAGTTACCCAGGGAATCAGGTCAATTCCCTGGATCCTGTGATTTGGAAAAATAAGGACCAGGGTGGGCAGGGTCCCAGATGTGGAAATGGTGTGAGAAAGGGTAAGCCAGGCAGCTGGGGGACCTTGGAGAGGATGGAGAACAACCCATCCTGATAGCAAACGTGAGTGGACAAGAATTCTTTTCAGCTGACCCAAGCCTTCCTGCCACCAGTGGTGGCATCACAACCTCAGACCCAGCCTGGCCAATCAGTGCACTCAGTCTCTTCTGGCACAGTGACTGGCTCAGGGAGGGGCATATAACCCAACCTGGGCCAATAAGAGGCAAGTGGGTCTCCTGATGAGGTAGGAGGGACACTTAGAGTCAATGGGGGCCATCTGGATCACGAGGGGAGAGGACGTCTGAAAAGGAAGCAGCACAGATGGAAGGGGAACAAAGACAAGATGGAGAGAGTCATGATGGCATTGTCTGAGCCCCTGGGTCCATGTCCCTGAAAGGGAACCTTCTCAGTTACGTGAACCAGAAATTTCCCTTTGTTGCCTAAACCTATCCGCTATCTGTACAAGGTTTGTCACGTACAGTCTGAGGGAACTCTCTGAGCCAGGCACACTCTCAGCTGCTTCTCCCTGAAGGCCAAGCAGGTGTGACTGGATCTATCTGACAGATGAGCCAAACTAAGGCTCAGAAGGTCAGTGACCTATTCACGGTAACAGAGCTGGAGCGCAGCTGGAATTCAAACTTGTGCTTGCCCAGAGCCCCGTGGCTTTCTCCACGTCCCACTTACCCATGCAGCGTGGGAGGGTCGCTCCTGGCCCAAGTGAACGTGGCATTCTTCACAGTGATGCTGTTTGTGGCCCCAGCTGGAAAGCACCAGAGACAATATGTCAGGCGTAGATGAAGCCACGGCCTGAGCGTGAACAGCAGGCTCTTACTGTTTGCTTTTCCTCATCAAGGGGTTCAACTCCAGCTGCTAGCCACTCACGCTAGGCATTATCTGGTTACATCAGTCACCGTTTCTAAAGAACTTCAACCAGCAGCTCTGGAGGCGGCCTCAGACCCAGAGAGCAGCAGGAAACCACGAGAGGGCTCTGCCTTTGAAAGACAGGACGCTGCACCATCTGGAAAGGTCGGGGGACCCCTGGGGGCCTCCCTCACTCAGTCTTGGGAGGTTCCGGCAGCTCTGGCTGGGTGAGTCGAAAAGCAGCCAAGGTCACGGGGCACAAGCAGTGCCCTCATGCAGATGCCTGTCCATCAGCTCGGGCTGGCCCAGGGCCCTCACTACACCTCTGGGGCCCCTCCTTTATGTTCAAAGCGGGGTCCTTTGCCCTGAAACTCCTGGATTTCAGGGCAGCCTCCTAACTCACCTCCCTGCATCCCCCCCCTCCCCCGCTCCCTCCAGCCACTCTGCTCACATCACAGCAAGCCAGTCTTCCTAAAACACAGGCCACTGTAAACTGTGCAAACTCAGGGATGGAACAGGAAGTCGGGAATCGTGGCAGAGGAGGGGAGGGAGGGTGCTTGAGACGAAGCCTGCGTTATATGGACCCTCTGTGATTCTAGCACCTCTGCCTTCATCTACTTTCGCTCCCCTTATTTTTTTACTCCACGCCCCTCACTTACAAAAACAACTTTTGACTCAATTATGAGCCAACTTAAAACCATCTAGAGAGAAGATGGGGGTGTTTTCAAGTTGTCCAATGAAGAAATAAATTCCCCCACCCATCAGAGAAACAAAAACTGTGGAGAGAGGAAGTTACTGGTTAACCTAACTTAACCTCCCCCTCCCCCATCACCCCCCTGAAACAGAGAACAAGGAGGAAGCTGGAAGGTGCTATTAAAGGAATTTAAGAAAAGCCACTTGAGTCGGTCAAGCTAGAGGCTGCAAGACGTGGCCCGGAGCTGCAAAGGGGGCCCCGCCTGGCACCCAGAGAATGTGGGTAAACATAAAGTCAAACCACCCGGGAGACTGCTGTCAGGGCAGGAAGTGGGGCTGAGGCCCGGGCTGAGGCCCAGGGGTTTTCCAGTGTGACTCCTGTAGTGAGCTGTGAACAACGTCAAGAGCTCGAAACCTCCTCGGCTGCCCCAAATTTCAGCCCTGTGTTATGCAGGGAAATTTGACCCTGGTAGATGGCATCATTCCACATCGTGCGTGCGTGCGTGTGTGTGTTCACATCTGTGTATGTGTGTGTGTGTGTGTGTGTGAAGGGGGGAGTGACTCGGTCCTCACACAGCAGAAACTGGACGACCACGGGCCAGGGACATCGGGAGGGAGATTCCAGCGAGCAGTGGTTCTCAACTCAGGGTGACTTTGACCCCCGAGGGACACGATGTCTGGGGACATTTTTAGTTGCCAAAACTGGGGCGGGTGCTACTGGCATCTAGTGGGTAGAGGCCAGGGGTGCTGCACAGGACGCCCCCGCAGCAAAGTGATCTTGCCCCAAATGTCGGTGGTATTGAGGCTGAGGAACCCTGCCCCCAGGCCGATCGCCTCTCACACATACTGGTGAAGGAACAACCACTGTGATCTTTGTTTGGCGGGCACTGTGCTGGGTGTTTTCACGTCACTGAGGACATCTGAATGCCTGCTAGGTGCCAGGCATCGCTCACACATTATTACCAACATATACACACATTCATTCTCCTGACCATATCTACTGGGCTCGGGAGCCAGACTGTGTGGGTTCAAATCCCCGTGCTGCCACTTCCTAGCTGGAGAACCACAGGCAAGTTACTTAACTTCTCTGTGCCTCACTTTCCTCGTCTGTAAAATGGGACTGATAATGGGATCAACCTCACAGGGCTGTGAGGAGAACATTATGCACAACAGACAGTCCTTAGAACAATGACTGTCACATAGTAGGTGCTCAATAAATCTCAGTGCAGAGATGTTCTACAGTGGGTGAGAGCACAGATTCTGCTGACGGGCTGCCAGTGTGAATCCTGACTCTACTTCTTATTGGCCGTGCAAGTTAACCAGATGAGTCTTCTCATCTGTAGGTGGGGGCCCCTCTCCTTGAGCTGCAGTGAGCAACGGACGGGGAGTACAGTGATGTCCTCAGGACGGGACGTGCGTGGCGGGACTGTCATTTCAGCAAAAGTGGTCACTACCATTAGTGCTATTAATATTTATTATTAAGTGCCTGGAAATCCCTGCTCAGGGGGGTTGACTAGGAAAGGATAAATTAATAAGCTATGAAATAAACAAACCTACCAATAAAAATCCATGTAACACCCAGCCAAAGAAAGGCACCTGCATTTCCATTGCCCAGGTGGGGAAAGTGAGGCTCAGAGCACTGAAGTGACCTTCTCAAGGCTGCACAGCTAGTGGGGGTAAGGGGTTGGTCAATCTCCAACATCCTTGATTTGCCCATCCATCTGCCCAGTATGGAATCAAAGCCCAGGCCCTGGAACCCGGCCCTCAGGGGTGGACCTCTCCCAGGGAGGCTGCCTCTCAGCAAGAAAGCAAGATAACAGAAGTGCAAGTTCACCCTCCTGGGAAGACTAGGTAAGACCCTGCGCCCGCCCACTCTCCTAGGACACACCGTCTTTGATGGGCCATCGCTGGATGCTGTCGGGTTCCAGCTCCTCGTGGGAGAGGAAGATCCTGAGGCGCTTGAGGGAGACACTCGCCTACACAGAAAGCAACGACAAGGTGTAGTTATTTTGAAAAACGTCTCTGCAAAACAGACCGAGGCTAACTTACAGCGGTTTCCTCTGGGTGCAGAGGGGCCCACATCCTCCCTTATTTCTGAAGGTGCTGCAGTGCCACATCTTAGAATAAAAAACAAAAAGGGTTTTGGTTCTTGTTTGCTTTCCTTTAAAAGCCTACAACCGGTATTAAAAAAGAGAGCGGGGGACTATCGTAGCTGACAAGGGCCCTAAGAAATAACCGAAGGCAATGGCCCCGTTTAAGACAAACTTGCGACTTGGAGATAAACGTGTCCTGGAGATTGAATGCATGGCATGGTGGTTATGGCCAACAACACTGTATAATAAACTTCAAAGTTGCTAAGAGACTAGAACTTAATGGTTCCCCCCCACAAAAAAAGAAATGATAATCGTGGCACGTGACAGGAGTGTAGCTGACGCTATGGCGATAACTGTATAGCAACATATCCATGGATCCAATCACCACATTGCACACGTTGAACACAATGTGAATTATGGTTCTACAAAAATAAATTTTTTTAAAAAGCAAAGGTTCTGATTCAAACAGCCCAATGGTAAGGACATTTCTGAGATAATCCAAAAAATTTTAATATGAACTGGGTATTAAGAGATTACTGTTAATTTTGTTAGGTATGATAATGGTGTTATACTTATGTAAGAAGAAATTTGTGCTGAAGTATTTATGGGTGAAATGCCAAGAGGTCTGTGATTTGCTTTAAAATTCTTCGGCAAAGAGAGAAAGTAATGAAGGGAAGAAGGAAGACAGAAAAACGATTAGACAAAGTAACTGTGGCAAAATGTTGACTCTGGGTGACAGGCACACAGCATTCTCATGCTATTCGCTCCACTTCTGTGTATATTTGAAATTGTTCGTAATAAGAAGGGGTTTTACTGGCTTATTTTTTAAAAAAAAACCTTGACCAGGGCTTGTACAACCAAATCTTAATCTTAATTTGTCTATGTGGCTAAGAAAAGGGTTTTCACAGGAAAACGTGCAAGGCTAGGGAGAAGAGTGTGACAAATGCTGTCGGCAGCAAAGTGCAGGAGCTTCAGATGGTGCAAGTGCGACTGAGCGGTTCCCTCTCGTTACAGAACCACTGCAGGGACTGGGGGGATTCTAGGGGGGCCAGCTGGGGTTTTTCAAATGGTGAGCCAAGGCCTGTGAATGGGTTGCAAAACCAATTTAGTGGGTCAAAAGCTGCATTTTTTGAAGAAACAGAACAGGATAAGGTAGGGCACGGTGGAACAGACTCGATCAGAATAGAAGAGGATCAAATGTTTCAGAAAGAATCTTGCAGAGCTTAGGACAGCCTAGCTGCAATAACTTGTTTCATACACTCGAGTGTGCGCCGAGAAGTAAAACGTATGTCTCTCTTTGGGGCAGGACCAAAAAAGCACGAAGGCCACTAGTCTGGGCCTTGATAAGCCCCCCGGCCACAGTGGGATGGGTTGCACAGAGGGAGCTGCATCCAGGGGGATTTTCATGCCCTTTTGCTTTGTTTCCCCCAGAGACCCCCTCTCTGAAGTTCCCCAGCCTCGCCTGTACCTGCACGATGCTGCTGATGACCATGGGGAGAATATTCAGGGGGAAGCGAAGGATGTTGAACAAGGCCAAGGACACGAAGGCCTTCTGGGCATCCAGGATGTTGTTCTTGTCGATGGTCACGTAGACGGCAAACGTGCACAAGGCCACCTGCAAGCAGAGGCCAAGTCAGAGTCCCAGTCACAGAAGCAGTGACCTGCGCCCGGGGAAGTTGCTCCAGCCTCCTGGTGTGAGCTGCAGGGGCTGACGACTGGCCTCTGGAGGCAGCAGAAATGCCAGAACAGTGTCTAGCACACAGCAGGCACTCACTAAACACCCAGAGAACGAACTGGATAAACCAATGACCAGAAGCCAGAAGTCCGGGCCATTCCCACCAACATTCTCCATGGGACACCGGATGGCATTCTCAGGGTCCCTCAACATCACCAAGCATGATCCCACCTCCTGATCTTTGTTCTTGCAGTTCCCTCTGCCCGAAATGACCTTCCTATCCAGACAGTGGCCTGGTTACTCCCTCTTCCCGTTCCAAGACGCTGCCCTACCCAAAACAGCCCTGCTACTTCCCTCCATCCTTTTATCCTGGTTTATTTTTCTTCATAACACCTATCACTACCTTACATTGTAAGATTGTAGGTGTTTATTGTCTTGTCTCCTGCAGAGTGAAATGCAAACGCCACAAAGGCAAGGACTTTTGTACACGGCTGTATCCTCAGGGCCTAGAATGACCCCAGGCACATAGGAGCACCAAGACCTCACGTAAGTCACCTCCTCTCCCCATGCCTCTGACATCTCATCAGTGAAATGGATGTGGAGGATTCGTGCTACTGTTGAAAGCTCCTTCCAGCTTAGAGTATAGGGTTTTATACCCCCAGGAAAGGAACATAGGTTTTCAAAAAAAAAAAAAGAAAGAAAAAGAAAAACAAACAGCCAAGGGTCCCCCAAAGGCTACTCCCTTCCCCACAAAGTCAGACCTGCCTTAAGCCTTGCAGTGGGGCCTGGGATTTCAATTCCCAGGCAATCGGAATTTGGGTTCGGTTGTTTGAGACAGCAGCACTTCACTTCCCTCGCCAGGAAAAAGGAAGGACCCCTGAATAATCCAAGGCTGGGCTGCGTGGCTTAGGAGGGAAAAGATCAACAGGTGGATCTCCATGCCCCGCCCACCTGTTGGCCCCCGAGCAGTGCCAGGTGTTGCCGGAGGAGGCTAATAACATCCCCCCTGAGATCACCTGGTATACACCACCAAAGCAATCTGGAAAACCGTGCACCCTAGCAGATGGGCAAAAGTCTCTACCCCATGCTAGTCCCAGGCGCCAAGAGCCACTAAAGGCTTTCCCTAGGGGAAACAAATTGCTTGGGACCTCATTCTTGAGCTCAGGGCAGATGTCCGGCAATCAGGAGATGGCGGAGTGGCCAAGATTCTGGTGTGGATGCGGTCCAGGGTGTTTTCAGGGTCTCAGCTGCCTCATTTCTTTTTTACCTATTAAAAGGTCCTACATCTTAAAAATTAAATCCATAAGCTCTGCCTGTTTATCAGCTGGGTGACCCTGAGCTGTGATGTCACCTCAGCTCTCCAATGGAGCCTCTGTTTTTCCGTCTATAAAATGGGGGTCATGATACGTATTCGCAGGGCTTCTGGCAGCAAGGAATCAGGCACTTGTGCAGAGTGCTTAGCCCTGTGCCTGGGGCACAGTAAAATGCAGTAGATGGTGGCTGTTCTATTTCTTGTTTCAGGACTTGGTCCAAACTCCTTGGACTATTTTTCCAAAGAGTCTATTAACTGGTTCCCAAGAACAAGGTACTGGAAAGCAGAGCTGGTTCCTGTTCTGGTTCTGACATTAACGAGCGAGGTGACCCTGAGGGGAGACACAGAAATTTTCCAGGATCCTTGGCCAGGAGGGAAGTTAGATGCTCAAAAAGCCACTGACACCTGATCCCTGGGATGGCTGCACACACAGGTCCCCTCCTCCAGGTAGTGATGACGTACTTGCCTCTTAGCCAGAGATTCTCCTCACTCAAAACTCTCTAAACACATCCACGTAGAGGAACAGTATTCAGCCATAAAAAGGAATGAAGTGCTGACACCCACTACAACATGGACGAACCCAGAAAACATGATGCTAAGTAAAAGGAGTCAGACACAGAGGCCACACGTGTTATATGATTCCATTTAAATGAAATACCCAGAAAAGGCAAATCTACAGAGACAGAAGGTAGATTAGTGGGTGCCCGGGGATGGCGGGGGGGAACGGGGGGATGGGAGTGACTGCCAGTAAGTACAGGGCTTCCTTCTGGGGTGATGAAAGTGCTCGGGAATTAGACAGTGGAGATGGTTGCCCAACCTTGTGAATATACTAAACACCACTGAACTGTACACATAAAAGTGGTGAATTATATGTCAATAAAAATAATAAAATTTTTGGGCTTCCCTGGTGGCGCAGTGGTTGAGAGTCCGCCTGCCAATGCAGGGAACACGGGTTCGTGCCCCGGTCTGGGAAGATCCCACATGCCGCGGAGCAGCTGGGCCCGTGAGCCATGGCCGCTGAGCCTGCGCGTCCGGAGCCTGTGCTCCACAACGGGAGAGGCCACAACAGTGAGAGGCCCGCGTACTGCAAAAAATAATAATAATAATAAAAATAATAATAATAAATTTTAAAAAAATAATCTCTCCAATATCAGTCTATTTTACTCAGTATAGAAGCCAAAGTCTTGACTCAGGCTCAGGGGCCACCTGATTCCTAAACGTCCCTTTTCTGAACTCTTGTGCCCTCCTCTCCTACCACTCTCCCACCTCCTTCCCTCTGTTCCAGCCCCGCTTGCCTCCACGATTATTCCTTTTTGGGGCAGCACAGTCCTGCCTCAGGGCCTCTCACTCTTCCCTCTCCCTGGTCAGGCCCCTGACCACCATTAGGTTAAGACTCAAGTATCACCTTCTCAGTGAAGGCTCTGATCATCCCTTTTGTTGTTGTTGTTTGTTCTTTTGGGGTTTTTTGGCTGCGCTGTGCAGCATGGGGGATCCTAGTTGCCTGACCAGGGATCGAACCCATGCCCCCTGCAGTGGAAGCAGAGAGTCTTAACCACTGGACCACCAGGGAAGTCCCGTGATCACCCTATTTAAAAACTGCAAGCCCTCCCTATCACTCTAACCAGAACCCTTTTTTCCCATAGCACTTATGACAGTTTAGCATACTATATATTTATCATACTGGTGTGCATTATCTGTCTCTCCCAGTTAGAACGAATGAACACCCCATGAGCGTGCGGATTATTGTCTTTAGTATTCACTGCTCTATCATCAGTGCCTAGGACAGCACCTGGATCATGGCAGACACCCAGGAAATGTTTGTGGGTGGGTGGATGGATGGCTGGGTAGACAGGTGGATGGAGAGGTAGGCAGATGGATGGGTAGGCAGGTGGATGGATTTGCCCAAGGGCGAGAAAGCACACACTCAAGGGTGTCTCTTCAGCAACAGAGAAAATCAGGCCTCAGGCATCTCACCACCAGAATATCCCAGCTCCACTGGCCCAACTAATAGGGTGGCTGCTGGCAGCACAGGAAGCGCATTAAGAGGGAGAAACATCGCATGGTCCCCGTCAGATCCACATCATCCACTTCTCCAGGAAGCAGAGGTCACTCATTCATCCATCAGTTGTTAATTGGGCACCTACTGTGTGCCAGGCACTGTGTGAGGCAGAGGTCACTCATTCATCCATCAGTTGTTAACTGGGCACCTACTGTGTGCCAGGCACTGTGTGAGGCAGCCTTGGAGATCCTGAGACGCACGGTCTAGTGGGGAACAGATATGCACCAGGGTCTCTCTAGCACGAGTGTCTGCATGTGGAGGTGGACGGGGAGCTGGGGTTTGCTACAGCCTTATAAAGGGTGAGGGTCCAGGATGCGAAAAATCCTTCGCAAACAAGGAAGACTACCGCCCCCCTCTAAGTGCTAAAAGAGCCTCCCCCCCATGCTGAGAAATGGGGCAAATGACGGAACCAACTTCCCCAGCCCAACCCCTAAAAATCTGCCATCTCTCCATGAGGACATCTGTTCCTTCTGCCTGGTCGGCATCCACTCTTGTTGCTGGTAACAAAACGTCAGTTTTCCTTTGGGGAGCTGAACCTCCCGCAACCTCAGTCCATGAGCTTCAGCCACAGATGAACTGCCCATACCGGACCCGACCCCAATCTCCAAAGAAGCCACATGACCCAGGCCTGGCCAATCCAAGCATCCCTGCTCCCTGGCCCCAGTGATTCAGGGACAAGCATGCAGCCAACCGCAATCAATGAGACTCAACCCCACAGCTTTGCAGGAACTAATGGGAAAAGGGGAGCTCTCTCCTTGGTTACTGTGGTTACTGAGATGACAGAATCAACTGTAATCACATGGCGAGTTTCCATCTGACAAAGAAACCACCATGGAGAAAGCAGAGCTGGGAGACAGAGGAGGAATTATACCCAACATTATCTCTGGAGCATCTAGGTCCAGCCACACCCGAAACCCCAGTCGTGCTTAAAACCAGCACCTTCCTAGACTTCTCAGTTTTGTGACTCAAAAATCTCCCTTTCACTTTTTTACTCTAGTGGACCTACGTTAGGTTTCTGCCACTTGCAAGATAGTTCCTGACTAATACAGTTTATTCAAATCTTCTGTCCATTCATTTAGTCAGTCATTCCTCTACATACACCTAGTGAGTGGGTACCGTTTGCCAAGTCCTCTATGCTCTAGGGATACAAGCAAAAAAAGACAAGGTCCATGTATGTTCTGGTCAGCAGAGAACTGCACAACAGGTAATTAGCATATGGAATGATAATTATTCTAAAGAAGGGACGGACATACAAGGCACAGAGAAGGCAAGAAGCTCACAAATCTTCCAAGAGAGCAAATGTTAAATACTGACAGGGATGCTATTTTAGGAAAGTGCACTAGGTGGACATGAGGACATGATAAATGCCAGGCTCTATATTCCAGAAAAACAGTCCCATCAATCCTGCCACATGGCATCCCTATTCCTGCCTGACCTCCCCAGGCCTCTGTCTTCCATCACACCTACCAGTGGGTAAACACCACATCATCCTTGAAGTGCAGGAATTCACCAGTGGAAAGCACATGCAAACACCTTCCAAGGGAACAGAAGGCCACATATTTTATCCTAATGTAGTCAGAGGCTTCAGTGTCTCGGTCTGGGCCAAGGTCCCCGACTGACCCCTGGGCTCATCTGTTTCATGCCAAACAGCTGAACCAACACCGTCTCTGGAAGCCCATCATCACCCAAAAACTTTATGGCAAATTCAAGGTCAAGAAAAGCCAGTCCCACTCTTAAGCATCTCTTGCTGTGGGCTCCTAACGGAAGCCAGGGCAGGAGATGATATTTGAAGGGTTAGCAGTGAGGGTGACAAGCTGGAAACTGCAGGTTTTGTCAGAGGATCTGATGTACAGAGCAAAGGGTTACGGGGAAAGGGGGAAAGGTCCCCTTCGTCCTAAGTGTAACACAACCCACCGACTAAACCTTATTGCCTGATCCTTCTGACTGCAGATCTTTTCCTATTTAAAAAAAATGCAATCCAAATGCCTTGAATTTCTGTGTGATTTGCTATCACTTGCATAAAAGTAAAGTAAATAGAAGAGATGGTTACGTTTGATTACATTTATTGCATATAGTCAATGTTATGCTGGTATACATGCAGGCTCTCTCTGGAAAAACACAAAAGAAACCGGTATGGAGAGGGAAGCTAGGTGATGGGGGTCTGCGGAGAGAAAGAGCAGTGCCTTTCACTGCAGACTGGTGGTTCTCAACTGGGGGACATTTGGCAATGTTTGGAGACAATCAAGAATTGACTGTCATAACTGGGGAGGTGGGGAGCAGAGGTACCACCTGGCGTCTAGTGGGTAGAGGCCAGGGATGCTGCTAAGCATCCCACAATGCACAGGACAGCACCACCACCACAGACACAATGAATTACTGGGTCCCAAACGTCAGCAGCGCTGGGGCTGAGAAACGCAGCTGCAGGCCCTCTGTGGAACAGCTTTAACTGTTCTTACCACGCGAATGCATTACTTTCTGTTTTTAAATTAAAATGTATCATATATACAATAAGGACTATTTAGCAGTCGTATTTAATACATAGAGACTATTTAACAGTTTTAAAAAAAAAAGAACGAACATCCTCTCTACCATCCAGTCTTATATTTTTACTTTTGAAAAAAACCAAGAGAGTCGCTAAGGACCTGGGGGAAAGCTGGAGAGACTGGAGTATGAAAAGAATCAGACAGCAGACCCTTCCAGCCTGGAATGCTGGAGGGGAGCTGGAGGGGAGCTGGAGGGGAGCTGGAGGGGATCTTAGGGAACACTGAATCTCAGAACAGCTAAGAGACGTCTCTGCTTGGGCCAACTCCAGTCAATTGGCAGCGGTCACCTGGAGGGTTGCTTGAACGTAACTCAGTGGGAGAGAGCACCACGACAGACCGGGGGTGTCTGCTGTGGTATGGGGGCGGGGGAGGGCAGGGCCCGAATGTCACGTCCCTGGGGCCTAACCCCTTCATCTTTCACGCTCAAAAACCCAGAGGCAGGGAGGTGAAATGACCGCTGCAGGTCACACCATGAGCTGGCAGGAGAATTCAGCAGGGGTCCTGACTCTCAGCAAAACATTCCATTCCTCTAAGCCAGGGCTCAGCCAACTATGGCCTGTGGTCGACCCATCTGTGTCTGGGCCCGTGAGCTTAGGATGGATTTTATACTTTTAAAGGATCAAAAAAAAAATCAAAATATTTCATGACACATGAAGAGTGTATAAAATTCAGATTTCAGTGTCTATAAAGTAATGTTTACAGGAACACGGCCACACCCATTCATTCCGTGTTATTCACAGCCGCTCCTGCACTACACCGGCAGAGATGAGCAGCTGCAACAGAGGTCGCACGACTCAACACCCAAAATACTTGCTAGCTGGTCCTATACAGGAAATGTTTGCTTACTCCTCCTTTTTCCCAGTGTTTCTCAAACTTTAATGTGCATACAAATCACCCAGGGGGAGATTGCTAATACTCAGGTCTGTCTTAGCCTGGTCTGGGGTGAGGCCCGAGAATCTGCATTTCTAATAAGCAACCCTGTGATGCCAGTGCTGCTGGTCCATGGGCCCCACTGCTGAGGACAAAGCGTGGATCCCAAACCAAGAGCATCAGCAGCACCTGGGAACATGTCAGAAATGCAAATACTCCGGGCCCACCTAGACCGACTGGATCTGAAACTCTGAGTGGGGCCCAGTGAGCTGCATTTTAACAAGCTCTCCGGGTGACTGGGAGGCCCACACAAGTTTGAGCATCACTGATTTCCACCACACTGCCTTGTGTTCCGGTTAAGACTCTGGGAGACATTAAGCTGAGCCTAAAAAAATCCAGTGTCAGAATGGATACACTTTGACAAACACTGAAAAGGCAGGAGTTTCCTTCAACATTCCACCTGCAACTCCGCTGTGATGAAGCGGATGGCAGCCGAACAGAAAATTGTTTCTAATTTATGAAAATGTGTGGTTTTAGTCATAGGAACTTCCCATAAGAATATATATTTGCCAACATAGCTAAGTAATACTTATTAGCACAACATCTTTTAAAAAGAATGACATAGTTAATAATATAAAGACAGAGAGAAAAAATAAACATGGGCGGGGCATGATCTGAAGTCCTCCATAACCATGCTCAACTGTCAACTGAGCTTAAAGGGTTTCCACAGTCCATACTGTCTCCTGGTTTGGGGCCAGCTTTGGAAAACAGTTAACTCACACTATTGTCTTTAAACTTTTCAAAGTTGGCCAGCTAGGGGTAGACCCATTACAGTACCCCAAGACATGTATATGGGAACATTCAGGGCAATGTGGGTCATAACTGCAAAGAAGAGGGACCAGCCTAAAAGGCCAGCAACGAGAGATGGGTTAAGTCAACTACAGCACATCCATGCTCTGGACAAGCACACATCATTAAAATAGACGAAGCAGGGCTTCCCTGGTGGCGCAGTGGTTGAGAGTCCACCTGCCGATGCAGGGGACACAGGTTTGTGCCCCAGTCCGGGAGGATCCCACATGCCACGGAGTGGCTGGGCCCGTGAGCCATGGCTGCTGGGCCTGCGCGTCTGGAGCCTGTGCTCCACAACGGGAGAGGCCGCAACGGTGAGAGGCCCACGTACCGGAAAAAAAAAAAAAAAAAAAAAAAAAACAGATGAAGCAGATCTGAACACATGAACTGAGAGAGATTACATATCAAGTCCAAAGGTCTAGAACACCATGTAAGTATGAGTCCATTTGAATATATTACAAATATTTTTAAAATATCTATATGCATAATTTTCCTAAAAAGACATACAAAACTGTCACTTTGGAGGAAAGGGACAGATGGAGGGGAGGACAATATACTTTTCATTTCATAACTTTCTGTACAGTTTGAATTTTTTTTCAGTGAATGACAAATATTTGTTGAGCGCCTATTATGCACCATTTTAGGCACCAGGATACAGCAGTGAACAGAAGAAATCCCTGACATTCTAGTGGAGAGAGGCAGACAATTCATGAAATAATAGGTGACTTTCAGAGTATGTTTGGCATTGCCACTTGAAGTGTGGTCCACAGGTTACTGCCAATCTGCGGTTTGTGACCAGATGACAGTAGATAAGGAGCTGATACCATAATGTAGCTCAACTATGGCAACAAGCATGCATGTAGTTCAGCTGACATTTTTTTTCTTAGCAAGACTTTCTCGGGACTTCCCTGGTGGCGCAATGGTTAAGAATCCACCTGCCAGTGCAGGGAACATGGGTTCAAGCCCTGGTCCAGGAAGATCCCGCATGCCGTGGAGCAACTAAGCCTGTGCGCCACAACTACTGAGCCTGCACTCTAGAGCCTGCGAGCCACAACTACTGAAGCCCGCGTGCTTAGAGCCTGTGCTCCACAACAAGAGAAGCCACCGTGATGAGAAGCCCGCGCACCACAACAAAGAGTATCCCCCACTCGCCGCAACTAGAGAAAGCCTGTGTGCAGCAACGAAGACCCAACGCAGCCAAAAAAAAAAAAAAAAAAAAAAGACTTTCTCAATGAAGGAAGCAGACAGCAGAAGTTTACATTCCACCACAAACTTCTCATCTTATCGTGAACCTGTAACAAACAGTTCCTGAACTAGCTACTTTGAGTATCCCTGGGCTGGAAGCTGTAAATGCTGTGAATAAAACAAAAGGTGGGAGTAGCACTATTAAAAAGGAGTGGTTGGAGAAGGCCTTGCTGACTTGCTGAAACAGTGACTTCTGAAAAATATTTAGGCATGACAACACAATAAAACATCAAACAATGTGGGCCAGGATAAACCTGGCTTCACTCACCAGGAAAGGTGTGCAGACCCAGGTGAAGGTCCCCACGGCGGCCAGGTAGGCAGATTTCTTCAGCACCTTCAGCTCCTCCTGCCTGATGGCCAGTACCTTATCTTTGAATGCCAGCTCCCAGGCGTAAAGTTTTAGCACTTTGATCCCATTCAGAATTTCATTCATCAACTTAATCCGATTGTCTTTGCTCTTCATGTGGGCCACCTTCGAAGAGAGGAGCAGTCAATACCACACCTGGGGGCCGGCTGCTCACTTCTGGCCCTGGCATCAGACCAACACTCAACAACCCCACCTATTAAAAATGGGCCGTCCTAAGGGTGGGAAAGCTGGCCTGCAATCCCTATGAACCCTAACTCTTGACCCTGAGAGCACTCCAAGGGATTCTTTTTTCAAGGGAAAAAAAACTGCTTCGAATCACATTAAATTTGACATCAGAGAAACCTCTTAAATTCAGAAGGGAGGAAGAGAGGCAAGAAAAACCTTTCAGGTATCCAGGGAGGAAGGGGCACATGCCCTACTCTGCTGATCTAAACCGAGAGATGATATTTTTTTTTCTTCCATTTTCTTATTTTCTTTATTGCTTTTCAGGCAGTACACAGTTGTTAAAATGCTGAAGTGTTTCTGTACCAGCTAGCACTGGTTCTGACCATTTGGGTGCCCATGCTGCAGAGTTGTTAAATATTTTTAATGCCACCTGGCATTTTCCTTACGCCAGGCACTTTTCTAAGCTTTTCAAGTGCATTTAGTTCTGCTCACGAGAACCCTATCATTAAGTGTTATGTCATTCCTGGGTCACAGAAGAGGACAGTTTAAGCAACATGAGGTCAAAGCCAGAGACTGAAGCCATTTCAGAGGTGGGCCGTTCAGGGAAGAGGCTAAGAGTCGACACAGCCCCATGCCCCTCCCACGCGTCTCCTCCCTTCTCCCCAAACCTCATTCCAACAGCCCCACGTCCTGCAACTCTTCTCTCCTTCGGCATCACCAGCGCGGCCAAGCTCTCTCATTTGAAATTCCACAGGCACATCATAAACAGCCATCAGTGGGGGAGCAGAGGAATGAACTCTGGCCTGTCTCTGCTATGGACCATCAGGCACGAGTTCAAGACAATGAAGTCAGACCACATGGCATGCTGCAGAAAGATCCCCCAGGCATGGTGTCGGACGATAAAATCACTCTGCCAAACAGCCCCGTTTGTGTTAAAATATATATGGTGATAACACCACGACACACACACACATATACACACCAAGCCTAACTATAGAGTTAGTCCGATCTCTATATAAACACATCAAAAGTTCTAGAAGGATTTGCTTCAGTGTGTTAAGAGGACAGGGAAGAGGGGCTTCCCTGGTGGCGCACTGGTTAAGAACCCGCCTGCCAATGCAGGGGATACGGGTTTGAGCCCTGGTCCGGGAAGATCCCACATGCCGCGGAGCAACTAAGTGCGTGCGCCGCAACTACTGAGCCTGTGCTCTAGAGCCCTCAAGCCACGACTACTGAGCCCACGTGCCACAACTACTGAGCCCGTGTTTCACAACTACTGAAGCCCGCATGCCTAGAGCCCGTCCTCCACAACAAGAGAGACCACCGCAATGAGAAGCCCGCGCACCACAAGGAAGAGTAGCCCCCGCTTGCCGCAACTAGAGAAAGCCTGCGTGCAGCAACGAAGACCCAACACAGCCATAAATAAATAAATAAAATTAAAAAAAAAAAAAAGAGGACAGAGAAGGGACATGCCCTTTTAATCTATATACTTTTGTATTATTTGAACTTCCTTTTATAATGAAAAGGCATTCACTCTGTTACTTGAGTATTTAAAAACTTAAAAAATACGAAGTATCTCTGAAAATAAAGAGTTTAACCCTGCGACCAGCATAAGGAAATGGGGAGAAAAGCAAGGGGTGATTTTTGCTCAGCTCTTGAAAATGCACACACACAGAAAGGAATACACCCGTGGGAAATAAGGAATCTCTTGGAGGCTCACAGATGGGACTTCAGTCACTGGCCCATGAGGTCTAACTATTTCGGGAGCTCTCAACCTCAGCGACCCAATGTAATAACCTGGGAAGCTTTAAAAACTCCCAATGCCCAGGCCTCACCCACATTAGATGAATCAGAATCCCTGAAACTGGGCCTAGGCATCAGCATTTGTTAAAGCTCCCCAGGGGGTTCCCACAGGCAGACAAGGCTGAGACCCCCAAGGTCTGTGCAGAAGGAACTCAATTAACACCCAAGTGGAAAGGCCTTAGGCAGGGGTGCAGCTTGGAGCCCTGTGCAGACACACCCCCTACCTGGTAGGTCTTGGTCTTCATGGCCATCACTGCATTGAGGGGAACCATGAAGATCATCACAGCCACTCCAGCCAGAACGGAGGGGCCCAGGTTCTATGGAAGGAACAAGAACAAAGGCCTTAGCACGGGGCTTCCGAGGGCTGAGCCACCCAGTGTAGGCACATTACTTTTCAGATTTATCCGGGAGCATCCCTTGGGGTCCCACAAACCCTGTAAGAACGTTCAAGGCCACAATCCTTTATCCGAAACCCTTGGGACCAGGTTGAGTTTTGCAAATGAGAGCTTAAGGATTTCAGAAAGGTAACAGGATGTGGAGCAGAAAACAGTGAACATGGCCCACCTGACGGCTTATCTCTTTCAAAGGTCCTTGGCTGGCGCCAAGGTGCTTGGATTTTGGGAGGGTTCCCACCATTCTCAGAACTGGTAAGAGTGACTCACTGCGCCTAAGCTGTTTTCATGAACTCACTGCGCTGGTTTCTCCTGATTAACCCCTTTTCCCTCTGGGAGTCTGGAAGTTTGGTCTGTGCCAGGCAGAGGCTGCCGGTGTGACCAGCCCCCAATAAAAATCCCGGGGCACAGGGTCTCTCCTGAGCTTCCCTGGCTGGTACCATTTCACACGTGCTGTCACAATTGTCACAACTCGTTGCTGGGGAATTAAGTGCATCCTGTGTGACTCCAGGGGGAGAGGACTCCTGGAAGTTTGTCCTTGGTTCCCTCCGAACTTTGCTAATCTTGCTGTAGTAAATGATAGCTATGAGTCCTCCTAGCAAATCACGAACCTGGTGGGGTCTCGGGGACCCCTGACACAGGTAGATATGCCTGTATATCGCACCTCCACAGGGCCCTGGCACAGTGCTCCAGAAGCAAATGCGATGATTTTTTTCAGTAGCAAAATAGGAATATTCCCATGAGAGGGATAATCAAAATTATAAATCACACATCAGTTCAAGTCAAATCTTGCCACCAAATAAGTTAAGAAAAACTTTCAATTTTCAGAGCTCTTTAACTTGAGGACTTGTAGATAAGATGCTGTAGACTGTTCTATTATCGCATTTGCAGATAAGGAAACTGCATCTCAGAAAGGTTAAGTGGTCATGACTGAGACAAGATACAGATCAACATTTTTCAACTTCCAAGTTACACAAATAAAAAGAGACAGCCTACGAAGTCCGTCCAGTGCACACTTGCTTAGCTGAGACGGATGGAACTAGAGGGTAAGCGTGTTAGTCCCTTCCAAGGAGTCACCCTCGGGGTCTCCAGTCCTAGTTACCAAAAATATGCTGCCACCGCTTGTTTCTGTGACGGATCTCTGCCCAGTGAAGATTAATCCACCTCTAAGCATGAAGGTGATTTCTACCAACAATCGAAAGCATTGGGAATCAATTCTGAGAGCAAATCATAGTAACTAAAAGATACCAAGCACGTCGCTGTACCATGTACTGTTCAGGGAACACTACCTGTGCTAATTCATTCAATTATTCCAACATCACTATGATGAGGTTCCCTTATTATTACCAGTCTACAGATGAGAACACCAAGGCTTAGAGACGTTAAGTAATAAGGTCTGGAAGAGGCAGGATCTGAACCCAGGCAGCCTGATTTCAGAGCCACGCTGTCCCCCATTATCTTATGTCATGTTCTTGATTGTCAAATAGAGAAACCCTGGTTTTGGTCTAAAGCAGCGGTTCCCAACCAGGGAGGACTATTCCCCCAGGGGACATGTGGCAACATCTGGAGACTGTCACAAGTGGTGGTGGGAGTGTGGGGGAGGGGAGGTGGGGTGTTATTGGGATCTAATGGAGAGAGGCCAGGGATGCGGCTAAACATCCTACAATGCACAGGACAGCCCTCAACAAGGAAGAATTATCCGGCCCCAGATATCAGTAACACATTCAGCAACTCTCATCTAAAAAAAAGCAATTTTGTAGTGGATCACAAATCAACCCTGAAGGCAATTCTAAAAGAAGTGTTCTATAGCAGCACTTTCTGGGGAAGCAGATGCCCCAAGACATCTGCTAGATGGAAGAAGTCCATCTAACTGAGAGGGAAAAAGAATCAGTGGAAGTTGCATTTGTCACAGCCTTGAAGTTTGGGTGGGATTCCATCAGTAGGGAGGAAACAGGAAAGGGAATTCCTGGTGGAAGGAAAGACACGTGCAAAGCCCCAAGAGTAGAACAGAATAAGGCACATATTAGGCTATAAGCATCTTTGCTTGTCATCTTTATATTTTGGGAACTGCCCTTCCCCGTGTGGAAGGGCTGTCAATCACACCTCCACCCCTTCCACAATGAGAGAGAGCATGTGACCCAGGGTGGCCCATCAGAGAACTCTGTCTATTTCACAGTGATTGGCTCAGGGATGTGAATAGGACTGTGCCGAGCCCATCAGAGTGCCCCCTGGGACCCGGCTGAGACAAAGAGGAATGCAAAAAGGAATCTCTTTTCTCTGGCACCACTATCTGTGAAGATGATATAAGCCCAACACTATGGAAGCCATTTGAAGAAATCCCACTGAGAATGAAGTCAACTCAGAGAAACACAAGGCTAAGAAATGATAAGAGCATGAGACTGAATTCTTACAGCACTGCTTGAACTCCTGGATCCATCCCTACCTGAAGCCAGACCCTGGACTTTTCAGTTACATGCACCCATAAAATTCCCTTTATTTGCTTATATTACTCTAAGATGCATTTCTATCCCCTGCAACCAAGAGACTCAACCAACATAACCTGGGACTTGTGAATAAATGAGTTTGGTTAGCATTTGGGAGGATACAGAGGGAGAAATACAATGTATGTCATAGGGTTGTTAACTACATACACTGTCAAGAAGAGACAAATGCAAATGAATACCATGCCACCCTAGAGAACATAACCCAACAACTGAAGAAAGGAATAAAATATCCAGGAACTGGCTGACAGGCCAGAAAATAAAATGTGAATGACGGCAAGAAATGCCAGCGAGCTACAGAGGTTCTTATCACTGACACCCACTCACTCGCCCCCAATGCCCACACATGGAGGCCCCTCCCCACGCGCCACGGGAATGACATCAAACACACACCAGCCACAGGAGGTAGAGGGCAAGGATGACTTGCAGAGGAGCTGACCAGATCATGTTAATGTACGTGGCCAGGTCCATGAACCTCTGGGCATCCACAGACATGAGGTTGACGATCTCCCCGACGGTGGACGATTTTCTGGCTGAATTGGTGATCACCAGGGCCTGGAGACAAAGGAGAGGGAAAGAGGGTGAGTGTGACAGGCGACGGCCCAGCGCCCTCCCTCCGGGCCCACGTGGAGGAAGGAGACAGCTCAACAGTCGAGAGGCCACTGCTCTTTTCTCCTCTCCTGGAGGCTTATCTGCCTTCCCAGCCCATGTGTCTCATCACAAAGTCCACTCTCTTATCGACAGCACTCACTGCCTCCCCATCCTGAGCTCTTCAGTATGGAAGGGACCTCAGAGGTCGCCTAAACCAGGGCTTCACACACTTGAGTGTGTACGCACCCCCAGGGAGTTTGTTATCGTAGGACTGGAATAGGGACTCTGCATTTCTAACAAGCCCCCAGGAGATGCTGACGCTGCTGGTCCCCAGGTCACCCTGAAGGACCAAGGTCTCAGCCAGGGTTTCTCATCCTTGGCATTACTGACATTTGAGGCTAATTCTTTGAGGGCCCGTCCTGTGCCTTTTAGGATGTTCGGCAGCATCCGGGGCCTCCACCCACTAGACGCCCCCACCCCCAGCTATGACCATCAAAAATGTCTCCACACATTGCCAAACATCCCCTGGAGGGACACACATTCATCCTGGCTCTCGACGGCTTCACGCTGTCACCTGGGGAGTTTTAGAAATACTGATGCCTGGGTCCCACCCTCAGAGATCATGACTTAGTTGGTTGGGGTGTAGCCTGGTCCTTGGAAGTTTCTGAGGCTCTCTGGGTGAGTCTAACTTGCAGGCAGGGCTGAGAGCCCACGATCAAGTCCATCCTTCCTGACTACCTGCTGAACAGTCTCTTCTTAACCCACGTGGCCCAGAGGCTAAGAAATGAAGGGACCGAGGAGGTAATCCAGGTCCTGTAAGGCTGTCCGTGCCCAGATACCTGCTGAGTATCTGTCACCCAAGGAACATACCATCTGCTCAGTTCAGATGGAGGGTTAGAACACACTCACACACAGACTGTTGGCAGCACAGCACGGATTCAAACCTGGATCTCCCCAAATCAGGCGCCATCTAAGAAATTCAATTACCCGCAGCTGACCCCAGGGCCCTGGACATGCTGACCCCAGGGCCCCGGACATGCTGACCCCAGGGCCCTGGACACGCCGCAGGCTCGCCCTCGGGATCAGCTTTGCTAAGCCCTCAGGCCTGATGGTCGCTCCCTGCCGCCCGCGACCACTCAGGCCACCATCATGCCACTGCTCCAGAAGCTGGGCCTGAGAGGCGACCCGGCCGAGCCCCCAGGGGTTCCGCGGCAGCAGCGGGAGCCGCGGGCCCACCTTCCGGTACACAGCCCCGATGACGGCGGTCTTGATCCGCATGCCGCTGACGAAGCAGATGTGGAAGTACTGGTGCAGCACGAGGGTCTGCAGGCAGGCGCTGACGAACAGCAGCACCGTGTAGAAGTAGCCCTGCCAGTCTGGGGCCTTCCTGTCGTTCACGAAGCTGATGAGCAACCTGTGGGGCAGCAGGGACAGAGCCCGACGTCAAAGACCGCGAAATGCGTGCACGTGGGGCCAGGTCCTCTGGCTTCCGCGGGTGACCTTCTCCTGAGCCAGGCAAGGCAGGCACTCTCAACGCCAGTGTTATGGACGGGAAGCCCAACCCACGTGGAGATGCCCATGCCGGGGTGGGGGTGGGGGGTAGTAATCACGGCAGGGCGCGCAGCCCCGGGCTTCTCGCATTGATTGCTCTGCCTCATCACCCAAAAGTGACCAAGTAGAGAGCACAAGGGGCGGAGGGAGGGAAAGAGAACGAACATGTGGCACCAAAAAGACAGACAGGAGCAGGGAGGGAGGGAGGTAAACAGAGATGACGTCCTTTCCGGGTTTAGGCTGCAGCTTTCATGCAATCTGACATTTCCCTGCTTTTGGTTTCCCAAGATAATCCTCTATCTTCCCCCTTTTGGCTTCAGGGGAGCCTGGTAAGGTTTCTGTTACTTGCAACCAACGTGGCCTTAATTAAGACGGTTGTATTAAAGCAAAGCATCAGGCAAAGCAGGTAAGGAGGTAGCGGCCTGGCCCCGTGCCCTCGGGAGCATGCCACGTGACCCTAAGGGAGGGTGAAGGGTGTCGCAAGTGGAAGGTCAAGGACGTGAAGAGCTGCCCGGCTGAGAGGGAAGAGGCCTTACTTTAAGATCTCTGGGCCGGTAAACATCATCAGGTCGTGCACAGCCTTGAACAAGAAGCTCATGAGGAAGTAGGGCCCAAAGGTCTTGTATAACACCTTGAACAGGGATGGGTTCCAATCCTTCTGGGGGGACTTGATGATCAAAGCCTCGGCCTCCTCGTTCACATCCACCTTGGAACTCCCTTTCGGCTTGGCGGGATCCTTGGAGGAGTACACGATCTTCACCGGCTGTCTGGAACACAAGGAGCAAGGAGCAGTTGTGGGGTCTGCCAGACACTCAGCCCACCGGCCAGGAGAAGGCCCCCCCAACAGGGAGGCCTAGCCAAAGAAAACCAGTCGCTGCAGAGAAGCAGCTTAGCACGGTGACTCTGACCACAGACTCAGGATCCTGGCCAGCTGTGTGACTTTAGGCAAGTGCCTTAACCTCTCCAGGCCTTAGTTTCCTCATCTGTACAATGGGGAAATAGTAGGACCTACCTCACCTATACATGACTTAATACAGGTAAAAGGCAGAAAAAAGTGCCAACCCCAAAATGACCTACAGATTCAGTGCAACCTCTATCAGAATCCTAGCTGGCTCTTTATAGAAATGGAGAAGCTAATCTTAAAATTCATATGGAAACTCAAGAGATCCAAAAGAGCCAAAACAATCCTGAAAAAGAAAAGCAAAGTTGGAGGATTCACATTTCCCGACTTCAGAACTTACTATGAAACAACCATAATCAAGACAGGCATGAGGTTGAGCATATACAGAGATCAATGCAACAGAATTAAAAATCCAGAAATAAATCTGATTGATTTTGACGAGGTTGTCAAGGCCGTTCAATGGGAAAAGAATAGTTTTTTCAACAAATGGTGTTGGGAAACTAGATAGCTGCAGGCAAAAGAGTGAGTTGGACCCTTACTTCACACCATATACAAAAATTAACTCGAAATGGATGAAGGACCTAACATAGAGCTAAAACTATAAAATTCTTGGAAGGCAACAGAGGGGGCAAAACTTTAGGACCTTGGATTTAGCAATGGATTCTTAAATACGACCCCAAAAGCACAAGCAACAAAAGAAAAAATAAACTGAACTTCATCAAAAACTTTTGTGCTTCAAAAGACACCACCAACAAAGTGAAAAGACAACCCACAAAATGGGAGGAAATATTTGCAAATCAAAACTCTGATAAGGGACCTGTAACTAGAGCAAATAAAGAACTCTTACAAATCAATAAGAAAAAGACAACCCAACCATAAAAGGCGCGAAGAAGACATGCGAACGGGGTAAGCACATGTAATGTTGCTTAACATCTTAAGTCATCAGGGAAATGCAAATCAACACCAGGATGAGATACTGCTTCACACCCGCTAGGATGGTTATCATCAAAAAGTCAGATAACAACAAGGTCTGCAAGGATGTTGAGAGATCGGAACCCTCATACATGCCCCCGTGAAGTCCCCTCCCACTTGTAACAGGATATTGCAGAAATGATGGAGACAGAGTGTCATTCCCAAGATTAGGTTGCAGAAAACACTGTGGCTTCTTTCTTGCCCTCTCATGGATCATTCACTCTGGGCAAAGCCAACTGCCGGGTCAAGAGGACACTCCACCAACCTCCTGGAGAAGCCCCCATGGTGAGACCTTGCCAACAGCCAGCACAGTCTTACCAACCATGTGCAATGTGGAAGCAGATCCACGGCCCCAGTCAAGGCTTCAGAGGACTGCAGCCATGACAGACCCTGAGCCAGAACTACCCAGCTAGACCCATCCCAGACCCCCGACCCAGAGACCCTGTGTGACATAGTAAATGTTCATTCTTATTTAAAGCTGCTACGTTTGGGAGTGACCTGTTATGTAGCAACACATACAGCTTCCCTCTCCCAAAATGCAGTCAAAGCAACCTCCTCAAAAGGCCAAACGTGGGCTCCATCCCTGAAATGTGCACCCAAGCTTCATCCCCATCGTCCACCCGACACAATCGTCCACTGCATGAGCTCACTGAACATCGTTTAATCACAGGGGATTCTTGCCTCTCCCATCTAAGCCACATCTGACCATCTGGACCAACTGAAACGCCCTCCTGGAGACCACAGCCTCCCAACCTGCCTTGGAGGAGACGCCCTCCTCCGTCCCCACTCCAAACCGTGGGCACTGGTCTGGGCTCTGTCAAGTCGGTATCCTTCCCCTCGATGCTCCTCACCCCAGGAAAGGACCAGAAACATGGGAATCATCCCTGAACCCTTCTCCTCCACGCTCCCAGCTCTAGTCAGGCACGTGTTGTGTCCATCCCACTCCCGGGATGTGTGCAGTCATCCATCCACGCTTTCCATCGCCACAGCCTCTGACCCATGCAAGTGACCATCGCCAGGGCCTCCTCCCCACTCCCCCCATTTCCTTCCACTCTCGGTCCCTAACAACCAAGTCCCTGCACGGCAGCCGGTGGGATCCTCCTAAAGTGCATCACCCCAACCTCAGCGCCACTGCTGGCCTCCCACCGCATCCAGAATAAAATCTAAAGTCTGGGTGAAGGTGTAGAATTTCCTACGGCTGCTGCAACAAATTAACACAAACTCAGTGGCTTGAAACAACACAAATTTAACATCTCATAGCTGTGGAGGTCAGAAATCTAAGGTGGCTCCATGTATCTTTGGGACCTGTCAGCTGTGGAAGTCTCCCTTCCTAGCCATGGAAGAGCACATTCTTGTTTATTGGAAAAGCTGTCACTATTTAACTGGTATCAGATTCTGACTGGCACAAGTAACATTCTTCACTTCAAAAACCTGGAGGGTACTGGGTTATTGGGCAAACATCTAACTACTGTTCAAATGTTTCTAGGAAGCTGAACTAATTGTTCCAATGGATGATGGAAAATATAACAAAATATCAAGATATCTAAAGCAATATGGACGAAGTCTTATTTAGCATCCTGTAGTACACTGCCAACTGTCATTTTATTTTATTTATTTATTTATTTATTTTGCGGTACGCAGGCCTCCCACCACTGCGGCCTCTCCCGTTGCGGAGCACAGGCTCCAGATGCGCAGGCTCAGCGGTCACGGCTCACAGGCCCAGCCACTCCGCGGCACGTGGGATCCTCCTGGACCGGGGCACGAACCCGCGTCCCCTGCATCGGCAGGCGGACTCTCAACCACTGCGCCACCAGGGGAGCCCCACCAACTGTCATTTTAAATCTCAAGTACGGTATTTAAATGGAGAATAAAGGAGTGCTTCCTTGCTATATAAATAAAATGCTTGATTTGTACAGATTAAAAGAAAAAAGAAATCTAAGGTGGGCCTGCAGGCTCCATGGGAGAATCTGTTTTCTCCTTTTCCAGCTTCTAGAAGATGCTTACAGGGACTTCCCTGGTAGCGCAATGGTTAAGAATCCGCCTGCCAATGCATGGGACATGGGTTCAGTCCCTGGTCCGGGAAGATCTCACATGCCACAGAGCAACTAAGCCCGTGCACCACAACTACTGAGCCTGTGCTCTAGAGCCCGCGAGCCACAACTACTGAGCCCGCACACCACAACTACTGAGCCCATGTGCTGCAACTACTGAGCCCGCATGCTGCAACTACTTAAGCCTGTGCGTCTAGAGCCCATGCTCCACAACAAGAGAATCCACCACAACGAGAAACCCGTGCACTGCAACAAAGAGTAGCCCCCCCCACCAAAACTAGAGAAAGCCCGCGCAGCAACAAAGACCCAACGCAGCCAAAAAAAAAAAAAAAAAAACCAGCCCACACACCTGGGCACGTGGCCCCTGCCTCCACCTTCCAAGCCAGCCGCTCAGCATCTTCTCTCTCTCACCTCCTCCTTATAAGGACCCTTGTGATTATGACATCAGGCCCACCCCCATAACCCAGAAGAGTCTCCCATCTCAAAATCCTGAACTGAATCCCATCTGCAAAGTCCCTTTGCCATGTAACATATTCACAGGTTCTGGGGATCAGGATGTGGCCATCTTTTTTTTTTGGGGGGGGGGTCATTCCACCAACCACAGAGGATTATTTCTATTTTTCGTGTTGTCAGTGTCACTGCGTAAACTCTTTCCCTGCTCACTTTACTGACTTCCCCTGAAGCTGGGATTCTGGCGGGGATTTTTAGTATGATTTCATTCAGCACACACATGCCCTCTTGGAAAGGAGGACAAGAAGGCAGGACCGGGGGGCAGGGAGTGGCTGAGTCGTTCCCCCCTCCGCATTCATTTTCTGCACCACGTCCTAAGCTGGGCCCTGGCCCTGGGCCTGGGCCTGCCTGGGCTGCCACTGACCCAGGCTGTTTTCTGTGGCCAGGAGATGGGCGGCCAAAGGGCCAGGGAGAAGGTCTCAGGAGGGCAGAGAGGAGGAAGGCTCAGGCCTCGGGGGAAGGGGTCTAGAGAAGTGGAAGGGACCAGCTACGGCCGAGTCAGGAGAGAAAAAATACCCAGTGAACAAGAGCCCTCCAAGGGAAGCTGGCGCTCCTGGAGGGTGAGGAAGAAAGCAGGGCACCTGAATGGTCTGGCTGGGAAAGAAAGGAAAGTTGGAGAGGGAAGGTCTGAGTCAGAAGAAAACTGCTCAGGACAGGGGAACAGGAAGGGGTGGGGAAGCTGGAGGCTGGGAAGAAAAAGGAACTTGCTCACCCAGGGGATTTCGATATGGGCAAAGGTGCCCATTGCTCTCTCCTCCACGAATGCCCTGCTCTGGGCCGGGCCCTGGGGAGAGCCCCACCATCGAGCAGCCCCGTGAGAGAAACAGATAAGCCGTGTGAGGGGGGCTATCATGGGGGCTTCCTGGAGAGGGCGACATCAAAGCTGAGACCTGCATGATGAGGGATCGAGTCCACTTGGGGAGGGAAAGGGTGCTCTAGGCAGGGGAAACAGGATGAGCAAGGCCTGGAACGAAGGGATTTTGAAAAGAGGTGAGGCAGCCCTTCCAAGAACCCCAAGTAACCAGAGCAGGGCTGAGAGAGCAGACTGGGAGGTGCGTGAACCAACCAAAGGGCCATGAGGAGCTACTGCAGGCTTTGTTTGTCATTTGTTAAACAAATAAGATCTCTAATGTTGAGGCAAAGGCAAAAACCTCAAACTTATAAAGATCACAGCTCAATTAAAACTAAAATTTCTGGATGTACTCTGAGCACTGTCTTTGATCCATGATACCCCGTATAATACGGAAGGGCAGATTTGACCTACAATTGCAGAGAATGGACTTTACACCCTTAACGCACATTTTCATTCTCCTCAGAGCTCACAATATACGGGATAACAGTTTTGGAAACCACAGATGGGCATGGCAGTCACCTCCCCGCTCCCACCCCTCCAGTCCCGCAAGGAAAGTATAGCCCTGACAGGATTTTGACTGTGTTGGGCACAAATACAAACGACTCAAGATCATTCTTTCCCTTTTTGTTGTTGCCGTAGAGTGCTTTTTGTTTCTCAAAAACAGGCTGTCAAAAAAAAAAAAAAAAAAAAACAGGCTGTCAAGGGGGTTTCTCACCCTCTGATGTCACAATGACTGGGCCAGAAACCAGACCCTCTTTGAGTACAGGACCATCCCAAAGGAACAAGACCCTACCAGGCATCCATGTAGGTGAAGAGCCTACTAAAATCACCTAAGTCTATGGGGGGTTTTGTTTGTTTATTTGTTTGTTTTTGCCACCACCGACAAGAGCTTGTGGGATCTTAGTTCCCCCACCAGGGATCGAACTCGCGCCCCCTGCAGTGGAAGCACAGAGTCTTAACAACTGAACTGAACAACTAACAACTGGAAGTCCCCAAATCACCTAAATCTACACTCTTAACTCCAGCTTTGGCATAAATCCATACACAGAGTGTTTTGGGTTTTTTTTGCAAGTTTAAATATACCTCGATTTTTTTCAGAAATGCAGTCAGTGTGCAAATTAAGTTCTGTTCAGAAATTTGGCAAGCATGAATCACCACTTTGCAAAACCCTGTCCGTGAGGGTGATGATGGTTCTGATCTCCACAACCGCAAGACTGGGTTGGTCAGGATTTGCTGCTGCCACAGAGAAGGCTCCACTTACGAGCACTCAGCGATTCTTCATTCTCTATTCTAGCATGTGCCTGAGCGTTTACACACAGACATACATGGATGATGTTTTATTACAAATCCCTTGCCTTTTAGTTCTCTGTTAAAGTTGAGCAAGAACACTTTGTTGATTTTTAAAGTAAGATACATGAGTGGGTTATTTTTATATATTTCATTAAATTACATTTAAGGAGGTGTTAACAATATCTTTATTACTCAAGGGGGTAATGGGTCTGAAAGGCTGGGAACCATAGCTTAACACCTGTATTTTGGAGCATTTTGTTTTCTTTGTTTTTGTTTGTTATTTGCTGCTTGCACTCCTTTATGAAATAGACACAATTAAGTAAAATGGTCGCCCTTCCTTTAAACACTACTGCTTTTTTATATATTGCTTTATTGGAGTATAACTGAGGTAAAATCAAGTTCACACATTTGAAGTGTACAATGTGATGAGTTCTGACATATTTACACACCTGTCAGACCATCAGGGAAACCAAGATAATGAACAGGCCCATCACCCCCAAAGAGCTCTCCTCTCTGAAATTTCTCCTCCCATCTCACTACCTCCCCCTACCTCAGGCAACCACTGATCTGATTTCCATCACTACAGACTTGCTTTCATTTTCTGGAACTGTATATAAATGGAATCACCTAGTATGTACTGTTGCCTGGCTTCGTTCACTCAGCGTAATTATTTAAAGATTTTCATGTGGCTGAGTGTACCAATAGTTCATTCTGTTGTTTTGCTCACAAGTGTTCCCTTGCGTGGATACACTGTGATTTGCACATCTATTCACTTGTTAATGGTTGTCTGGGTTACTTCCAGCCTTGGCCATCACACATAAAGCTGCTATGAACATCCCTGTACAAGTTTATGAACATATGTCTTCAGTTCTCTTGGGTGTACACCTAGCAGTAGAATGGTTGGGTGGTATCATAACTATTTAACTTTTAAAAAAAACTGCCCAGGTCTTTTCCAGAGCCGCCAAACCATTTTATAGTCATTCCATCAGGAACCACAGTCCTAAATGGCCTTAACCTATGCGAGGCCATAAGTCGAGAAATTTCTACTCCATTTTGTTAAACTCAAAATCATCTAATGAAAACCAGTGAGGCACTGGATTTTAAAACCCAAAGGTCAGGGGAGCAGGGGAAGCAGCTCAGACCTGACTCCTGAGAGGAGCCACTCAGGGGTGAGGAGAAGAACTGGGGGCGGGGTGGGGGGGGAGGTTGAGACCGAAGGCCAAGAAGCCAAGGCAGCCCTGCCCAGGCCGCAGTCACCTGCTCCCCGGGAGCCCTGGGGCACCCAGCAGCCCAGAGCACAGGACTCTCCCCTCCCCACCCATGCCCACAGGGGTCACAGGGCCGGATGTGGCTCACGCCTCTGGGAACAGAGCCACTGACCCATCTGCCCCTATTCTTGCCCCACAAACCACCTTCCCCAGCACAGCCTAACTGGTTGATATAAAACAGAACTCCAGACATGCCGTTGCCCTGTGTAAAACCCAGCGGTCTTCTCACCGCATTTGGGATCAACCCCTAAGCCAGTACCATAGCCTATGGGATCCCTGCAAACACTTCTCCTACTTTATCTCCTCCTGTTCTCCCCACCTCTCGCTCCACTCAAGCCATATGGGGCCCCTTGCTGCTCCATAAGAATGCCACACTCACCTCTACCTCAGGACCTTTGCACTAGCTGTTCCCGTGAAACGGAAAGCCCTTTCCCCACATTTGCACGCGGCTTACTCCCTCCTTTGACACGAATCTCTGTTCAGAGAGGCCATCCCTGACCACCAAACCTGCATCACCTCCCACAGTCACTCTCACCCTCATTTCCCTATTTAACCTCATCATCACACTAAGGCTCTTCAAAGTTTCTCAACAGTGTGTGTTTGACTCCCAACTCCCTGTGTCCCACACGGAATGTAAGTAGCACCAAACAAGGAGCCTGTCTATCTTGTTCCACTCTCTGAACCCCCAGGGCCTAAACTGCACTCAGCATATCAGCAGTAATCAACTGCATCTGCTGAACGAACCAACGAACGGCCAGGCCCATGATGAAGCTTCATGCTGTACAGCCAGTCCTCTTCCCACGAAGCCTCACTGCCAGCCCCTCCTACAACATCTGCAGCAACCGGCTCACTGGGTGAGCCCCACGGGACAGCACGGTGGGCATCCCCTGCCACCCAATGTGGGAAGGAGACGGAGTCAAGCAGTCAGCGAGGCTCGGGTAACTCAAGCTGAGGACGCAGCCTTCTCATCAGGAAGGAGGCTGCAGGCCAGGCCAGAGGAAACCAGAGACCCCACTTCTGCCTGAGAACCTCCAACTGGGTCACAGACATGGGACCCTGCCAGAGCCGTGTGTGCACAGAGCACCGGCCATCTCCTCACAACGCCCAACCACAGAGGCTCAAGCTCAATCCACCTCCCAAGGGACAACTTCTCCTCCATCCGTGGCCACCCCGAACGGGCCATGGCACAGCCTCTCAAGTCCTCTGCTGATGTCCTGGTGGCCAGCACAGATGGCCCACATTCCCATCCACAGCCTCGGCCTGAGTGAAGACCTGGAACTGCTGCAGTGGGTGAGGAATCAGACCTAGAGCCTGGGCCTCTCTCCTGGGAGGCCAGCTGCTCTGCGGGGCCACACACCAGGCTGGGCTCTCGTCAGCCAGCTCTCTGAGGTGGACAACAGGCCCAACCCCGTAACGACAACAGAAGTAATGACGCCATCCCCTGCCACCAAATCCCTCGTGATTCCTCTTCCGGCCCCTCTGGACGCAGGATGCGTCTTATGTCAACGTCATGTCCTGGTTTAATCGGCAGCCATTTCTTTTTCTCACTGGTGCATAAAATAATGATGCATCGCACAACTGATGACGTCCTAGATTTGATGAAATAAGGTATGTGCTGGGGAGGCCCTGGCCTGATTCCCCAAATAACCCGATGACAGAGGTCGGGGTTGGCATGCAGCTCTCATCGGCGAGAGTCTGAAATCCTGGACACCGAGAGTGAACCCTGATGTAAACCACAGATTCGGGGTGACAATGCTGTGTCAATGTGGGCTCACGGGTTGTCACTAATGTGCCCCTCTGATGGGGGATGCTGACAGCAGGGGAGGGGTACACCTGTCTCTGCACCTTCTGCTCAGAACTGCTGTGAACCTAAAACTGCTCCAAAAAATAAAGGCTGTTGGAAAAAAAAAATCCAGTACAGCCCAAATCACTGTCAAATGGGGATTCTTAGGCTGAACACCTCAAGAAGTAGTTGAGGTGGCGTGTTGAACCAAAACATTTAAAATAGCAAGAACGTTCAGGATGCCAGATGCTCGGAGAGAAGCAGGGAAAATGAGACTGACGCGGGAAGGGCAGCGTCACACAGCCAGGTACACGCGCGCCAAGGTCACGGCGAACAAAATGGTTCTCCCACTTGACATCTTTCTCTCTTCTTTCCTACCCAAATTGTCTTAGCTACACGTCAGACTCTACCCCATTCTGCAGATGAGCAAACCATGGCTCGGAGGAGGGAAGCAGCCCTCCCAGGGCCATGAAGCTAGCAAGAGGTGGAAGGATGGAGCTATGGGGTCGCCCCAGTGAGTGCCCAGCTTCCCCGGGGCAGGATGCTTGGCACTTACTTTCTGGACTTTGCACATTCCTTCTTCCAGTTCTTTACCAAAACGGGCACAACTTGTTCTGACGTGTCCTCCTTATTCAGGGACCAGAGGTCAGTGCTCTCCAGGGGTTGGCGGTAGCCCTGGACCATCATCCTGTGGCCGAAACACAAGGCGCGAGGCGATGAGAGTCAGAAGGAAGAGGACGACGACGACCCTCCCTGCCACCACGGCCATGCGACCGAAGGCGGCCGCAACTCAGGAATATCTCAATAAGGAATAATGGACATGTGGGCACATTAAATCATTATTGCTAATTTTACTGTTAGGTCACCCAGGAAAAATAGCCTCATTTTTAGAGATACATACAGAATATTTAGGAGGAATAGCAGGATGGCTCTAATTTACTTAAAAAAAAAATTTTTAAGGCGAATATGACAAAGCATTAACCATCGTTAAATCAGGTGATGAGTTTATTGAGGTTTATTAAACTAGTCTTTCCGGTTTGAATACTTTCATGATAAAAAGCAAACCTAATATTTTAACTTGTTATTTTGAAACATTTCAAACTCCGAGAAAAATCACAGGAATCTTACAAAGAATTCCTGTCTACCCTTCACCTAGTTCACGACTGTTAACATTTTAAGTGTGCTGTATCTGCCTCTGTCTCTAGATACATACATATGCAAACACATACAGGCAGAGCTCAGAGATGCTGTGGGTTCGGTCCCAGACCACCGTGATAAAGTGAATATTGCAATAAAGCAGGTCACAGGAATTTTTTGGTTTCCCATATTAAAGTTATGTTTACACTATCCTATAATCTATTAAATGTGCAATAGCATTATGTCTAAAAAAAACAACAGAGCTTAACTTAAAAATACTTTATTGCTAAAAAATGCTAAGCATCATCTGCACCCTCAGCGAATCCTAGTAATAACATCAAAGGTCATGGATCACAGATCACCATAATAAATATAATAATAATGAAAAAGTTTGAAATATTGTGAGAATTACCAAAATGTGACACAGAGACACAAAGTGAGTGAATGCTGTTCCCAAAATGGCGCCAACAGACTCGCTTGATGCAGGGTTGCCACCAACCTTCAATTTGTAAAAGACACAGTGTCTGCGAAGCGTAATAAAATGAAGTATTTCAGGGCTTCCCTGGTGGCGCAGTGGTTGAGAGTCCGCCTGCCGATGCAGGGGACATGGGTTTGTGCCCCGGTCCGGGAAGATCCCACATGCCACAGAGCGGCTAGGCCCGTGAGCCATGGCCACTAAGCCTGCGCGTCCGGAGCCTGTGCTCAGCAGCGGGAGAGGCCACAGCAGTGAGAGGCCCGCGTACCGCAAAAAAAAAAAAAAAAAAAATGAAGTATTTCTTTTTTCTGAACCATTTCATAGTAGGTTGCAGACTCTACACATCTTTACCCCTAAATATTAGTGTGCATCCCCCTAAGAGAAAGGACGTGCTCTGATATAACCAGAGTACAATGACCAAAATCAGAAATACGAGCCTGGCTGGCGTGACCTACAGTCCATATTCAAATTACACTGTCCTAGCGCTGTTCTTTAACAGCAACTGAAAAATAGTTAAGTAAGACAAATATTAAATGGAAAAAAAAACCCCACAATGTTTGTAAAAAGTTTATAAAGACAAGGAAAAATGCTTGGGGGTTGGGGGAAGGATTTTAATAATCCCCAGTAGGATGCTGACAATGTAAAGAAAAAAATGTGCAAATAAAAGGAGGGCGAGAAGGGGGTGTATTGAGCTGTGGACGGCGGCTGCCTCTGGTGCTCTGTTGCTATTGGTCCACACTCTTAGCCACTTTTCCTACGGTGCACGGGCATTATTTTTCTCATGGGGGGAAACAATGCCAACAACAATAATTACACCTAATGCAAACAAACAGCCAAATTCAAAGCTGAGCCAAGAGCGTGCAGCTTCTTGCCCAGGCCAAGCCGTCCACAGAGGTGCAAGCTGTTTAGGTTTATGCATTTATCACATGAACGTGGGGTCAGGGTGAGTGTCTCTGAGACCCCGGCCGAGGGGAGGCACACTCAGGACACAGCCCCATCGGAAAGGGCAAGGGAGGAAGAGCAGGGGCCCTAGTGGCACACTCATGGCCCAGCAGCCGCCCGAGGTTTGGGGACCAGGACTTACCCTGTGATCCACCAGAAGGTGATCCTGGAAAGGAAGGAGGCGCTGGATTCTGGGCAAGGATTCTAGTGGAAAGAAAGCACAGGGTGGGGAGCAAAGGGGAAATGAATGGTTAAACTTCTCATCTACGCCAGCTCTAGGCAGGGAGCAGCCAGCTGACTGCTCTTCCTCCCAGTGGACCAGCGGCCACTCTCACGCCACTGATTTTCACCCTGAAAGGGCTTCCCTCCTGAGCACCAGTGGCCTGGAAAGAAACACCTGGCAGCTCCTCCAGTTTTACCCGGTAACTGTTTCCTGAGTGTCTGCTATGTGTAAAAACGGTACAATGCGTCCCATACCTGCCTTATCTTATATCCCCACAGCAACCCAACAAACACGGCCCTACTGTTGTCCCTGCTTTAGTTCATTCATTTGTCCATTCAACAAATATTTATTGAGCATCTACAATGTGCCAGGCACTCAACGATGTACTAGCATGATCTCATATCCTCACAGAACCGTAAGTGTGGTACTACTAGTATTCCTATTTCTTTCATTCATTCATTCACTCATTCAACAAATATTTTCTGAGCACCTACTATGTGCCTGCCACCTGTACACAAATCTGGACAAACAGACATAACCCTAAACCAGGGCAATAACACCACCTGCTAACACTCTCTGCTAGCTAGCTCTGTTTTAAATGTTTTACACAAATTAACTCATTTAATCTTCATAACCACACTATGAAGTAGGTAAAAGCATCATCCTCATTTTGTAGTTAAAGAAACGGAGGGGCAGAGAAATGAAAAGACTTGTCCGGGGTGCCAACAGCTAGAAGCAGCGGAGATAGAATGTGAGCCCCAAACAGTCAGGGTCCGGAGAGAGACATTAATCAAACGATCACGTGAACAAGTACAAAACCGCAACTGTGACAAGGATCATACCCCGAAGGCAAGTCAATATTACCAGTGAGATCACTGGTATCTCACTGGGCTGATCTAGTTGACAGAGGTCACGAAAGGCGCCCCTGAGGAAGATGGTCAAGCTGGGGAAGGAACTCTACCATTTTTGTAACTTTTTGCGAGTCAAGTTATTTCAAAATAAAATGTTATTAAAATTTTTTAATTCCTTATCTTTCAGAGATACATATTGAAATGTTTACATGCGATGCAGGGTAAATAGTCCATGGCGTTCATTATACCATGCTGTCCACATTTGTACACATTTGAAAGTTTCCATCATGAAAATCTTCCCCAGTGAGTCAAACAAGAAGCCTGGGCTGAGAACCACCAGGTTTCACTCTGGGGGCCATGAGGCATGGGGAGGTTCCGGTCCTACCAGCCCGGGAATCATCTGGGGAGCTTTGTAAACACAGGTGCTGAGAGTCCCAGCCCAGACCAACTAGATCACTCTCTCTGGGGCTGGGGCCCTGGCATCAGTATGTCTTTAATCAGATGCAGCTGGCACACAGACCTACATTCTAAACAAACCTAAAGCCAGATGGCCCTGGGTTCAAATCCCAGCTATGCCATTTTCTAGCTGAATGACTTTGGGCAAGTCCCTTCACCCCAAAGTCTCAGTTTTTGCATCTGGGAATTGGAAGCGGTCAGTCCCACTGCTCAGCCTACCTCATGGGACTGCAAGGAGGGACAAGTGGAATGAGGTCCATGGGACCTCATTTTTCCAACCTAAGGCCGCAGCATTATTCCTGGAGCAGGTGGTGGTATTTGCTTTGTAGGCTGGCTTTTCTTCCGGAAGTGGGTGGGTTGTCACGGAATCGCAAATACACTTCAACTACAGCCCAGTTCCCTAAGGTGCTGGCAGAGAAGGGGATGGGGGCGGGATACAGCTGGCAATGACTCATTTATTTCTTAAGCAAATAATGAGGGAGGATCTGCTTATATGCCAGGAGGTGGCTAAATACATCCAAGACTGAGCTACGCAGGAGAGACAGTGAGGTCCCGGCCCCGTACTGCCTCTCGCCTCAGAAGAGAGGGACAGTAAGCAAACCAAGATGCAAATAAATATACAACTATACACGGTGAGAGCTGTGACAACAACAACAAAACAGGGTCCCGGCGGGGGTGGGAGCCAGGCTGGGGGGCGTCCATGGGTGAAGCAACATGAAGCAAGGTGGTTAGAGGGAGGTTTGAATCCCAGCCCTGCCACTTACTAACTGAGGGGCCTGGGCCAAGTTACTTGGTGATGATGAGATTAAATGAGATAAAACCTGTGAAGTACTTAGGCCACAGTTCCTGGTGCAGAGTAAAAGCTCAAGCAATGACATCAGCAGTATTAACATGAATACTAACGGTAAACACAGTAACAAGTCCGCCATTTCCTGCAGACCGTGACACACCAAGAACTGTACCAGACGCTTCACATCAGGGCTGGCAAAGTCAGGCCCACAGTCCGGCCACTTGCAAAATAGTTTTATTTGGACACGGCGATGCCCATTCATTTCCGTACTGTCCACATCTGCTTTTGCGCTACAGTGGCAGAGCTGAGTACTTGCGACGGAGACCATGTGCTCTACGAAGACTAAAATATCTACTATCTGCCTCTTTACAGAAAAAGTTGGCTGCCCCCTGCTTACATCAGACCTCACGACACCAAAGATGGCGATTCTTAAGGGGAGGAACTAGAACTCAAACGCGGGCCTTCTGCCTCCAAATCCAGCCTTCTTTCAGTCTTGGCATCAACACAGAGTCAGCCCTGCACAAAGAAGCCCAGCCAAGGGGGCGAGTGGGGGCTGAAGTGCAGCTGGTCCTGGGCCTGGGGGCGGCAGGACTGCACTGGCTGAAAGGACGCAGGGCCTTTCTCAAACTCATCCACCCAGAGCGGGCCAGATGCCTTTTTCTAACCTGCACAGAGGCCCGGTGCAAACTGTCAGGGTGTCAGGCTTACACACACAGGGGCCTCACAAATCCTGGCATTGTTTCAAAATCAGGCAAGCCCAGCTGTGGGTCAAGAACAAAGCAACCTAGACTTATCATGATCACTTTGTAAATGTATAGAAATGGTGGATCACTATGCCTACAGCATTGTAGGCCAATTATACTTCGATTAAAAAAAAAAAAAGGGACATGTAAACACAGAATTCAAACAGGTCTGCAGTGAACAATATTTACAATTGTTATAATGATGCAAACACTAATTACTGATGTAATTTAAAGTATGATAAAATTGGGGGGAGAGGATGAGGAAGGAGAGGTGGAGTTATTCAATCTTCATCTCAACATTTATAAAGTTAAAAACTGCTCTTTTGGGCATTCCCTGGAGGTCCAGTGGTTAGGACTCCACACTTTCACTGCTGAGGGCCAGGGTTCAATCCCTGGTCGGGGAACTGAGATCTCAAAAGCCACGCAGCACAACCAAAAAAAAAAAAAAAAAAAAAAACTGCTTTTTTCTTTTCCTTTTATTCGAGAAAACAGATGTTATTAACTAAACCAACTGTGGTAATCGTTTCACAATATATGTAAATGAAACCATCAATGCTGTTATACCTTAAACTTAATCAGTGATGTATGTCGATTATTTCTCAATAAAACTGAAGGAAAAGAACAAAGCAACCTGTCAGCTACATAACTGAAGGTGAATTCATTCCCTTTGTACCCAATTGTACCCAAATGGAGTCCTACCCCTAAGACCATAAGAAATGACGGCCCAGCGGGGAGAGACTAATCCTCACTCTGGCTAGTAAAAATCCCAGCCCCTGCGAGAAAATGCACCCTCCAGATGCAGTAAGGCTGGATCAGCAACGTGAACACTTCAGCTTCTACTGTGCACAATCCAGGAGCCTCCTTAAGCTCGGCTCCCCACCGCTCCTCCCTCCTCTGGACCCAGATCCAGATGTTCAGATAATCAGAAGTCACATTGGGCAGACACCGGCTCCTGTCACCAGCACAGATAAAAAATTACATCAGTTTGGGAGCTGGTTTCTGGAAGTCCCTATCTGACATGAGAGGCCTCATGTGATAACAGACAATTAGAGTTCCGAAGTAGTCAAGAACTGATAATTAAAGAAAGAAGGAAAGGGACTTCCCTGGTGGCACAGGGGTTAAGAATCCACCTGCCAATGCAGGGGACACGGGTTCGAGCCCGGGTCTAAGAAGATCCCACATGCTGTGGAGCAACTAAGCCCACACGTCACAACTGCTGAGCCTGTGCTCTAGAGCCCTCGAGCCACAACTACTGAGCCCACGTGCCGCAACTACTGAAGCCCGCGCGCCTTAGAGCCCGTGCTCCACAACAGGCGAAGCCACTGCAATCAGAAGCCCGCTACGAAGAGTAGCCTCAGCTCGCCGCAACTAGAGAGAGCCCATGCACAGCAATGAAGACTCAATGCAGCCAAAAATAAATTAATAAAATAAGAAAGAAGGAAAAAAAAAAAAAGGAGGCCGCTGGACAAGGATCCAGGCAGCGTTCCATTCAACCAAAACCAAGCAGAACTTCTCGAGGTGGAAAAGACAGGGCTGCTGGCTGGGGGCTTCCCGGCCTCTGAGACTGAAATGGAGTAACTCCTGTCCCAGGAGGAAGGAGGATTGTTAACTGATCCCCCATTTGGTTAGAAACAAGAATAATTCAGGGCTTCCCTGGTGGCGCAGTGGTTGAGAGTCCGCCTGCTGATGCAGGGGACACGGGTTCGTGCCCCGGTCCAGGAAGATCCCACATGCCGCGGAGCGGCTGGGCCCATGAGCCATGGCCGCTGAGCCTGCGCGTCCGGAGCCTGTGCTCTGCAACGGGAGAGGCCACAACAGTGAGAGGCCCGTGTACCGGGGAAAAAAAAAAAGAAACAAGAATAATTCAGACAGGCCCTGGCTGAAGGCGGAGGAAGAGGAGCAGGGAGGTTCATGCAGAGAGCTGCATTCTTTGGCATCTCTACCTGGTGCAGGTAATTTGGCCTGAAACTATGAGGTTTAAACTAATTTGGTACACAGCCCCCCAGGCACTGGTTCTCTGAGAACTGGTCACCCGTGACCACAAGGCACTCTGAGGACCTTTGTCTGGGCCCTCAGCATACTGGCCTTTCTGTCAGAAACTCTCTGGGTCCTCACCCACCTTTTCTGGTTTTGATTCTACTTTTAGTTCAGTTTTCTGCCAGTTACTCCAGCAGTAAGGGACGCGTAAGCAGCACTGTAGCTCAGACCAGGGGTTCTGAAACCTGGCCCCATCACCAGCATCCACGGTGCCTGGCAGTTTGTTAAAAACAGAAAGGCTTAGGCCCCACCCAAACTGACTGACTCAGAAGCTCTGGGGGTGGGACCCAGCAATGATCTGTGTTTTTTTTTTTTTTTTTTTTTCGGTACGCGGGCCTCTCACTGCTGTGGCCTCTCCCATTGCGGAGCACAGGCTCCAGACGCGCAGGCTCAGCGGCCATGGCTCACGGGCCCAGCCGCTCCGCGGCATGTGGGTTCTTCCCGGACCGGGGCACGAACCCGTGTCCCCTGCATCGGCAGGCGGACTCTCAACCACTGTGCCACCAGGGAAGTCCCTGATCTGTGTTTTAACAAGCCCTCCAGGTGATGCTGATGCAGGCTCTGATGTGAAGGGCTCACCTGGTGGAAGGGCTCCCAGTCCAGCCCTGTCAACTCAGGCGACACTACACCACCCTGAACCTCGGTGTCCTCATCTATAAAATGGGGGGAGACTCACAGTTCCGCCTCAAAGTTGGGTTGCCGTGAGGATTAAATAAGTTAATTTTATTTATTAACACAAGGCTGCTATCGTTATTATTGGCTGGAACCACCTAAACGTCGGACAATAAGAAATCCGTTGGTACAGCATGTTACACTAGTGTCCTTTGTTGGCCCTGCCGCTTCTCAGCTGTGTAAAGCTCCTCCGGGTGCAGGACCACAACTTCTTCTACTGCAGCACACACGATGTGTGCTTTGCCCATGAACTTGTCCGATTTCTCTTCCTGGTTTTTGATGCTCTGCTACACACAGGGTCACTGTTCAGGCCAGCCTTCCTCTCAACCTGCCTGGACTCTGGCAATGGCTTTCCTAAAGTGTCACCAGCCTCATGCATCCTCCTTTCAGCAAGAGACCCAACCAAGCAGAAGTCCACACAGTACCCAAACACCCACAAGTTCCATCGTACCGCTGGACCTCTGGACATGCTGCTTCCACCACCAGGAGCACCTTCCCATCCACCCTCCAAGCCTTCAACCTTACGGGAGGGGATGGAGGCATCCCCTCATTCGGATGCTGGCTCTGGCCCCCCAGGCTGAGTGCAGGACTGCTCCTCGGGCACCCGCAGCCCCCAGCACTCCCCTGTCTTGGAACCCCACTGTCCATCCCGCAGCAGCAGCTTATTTGCCCGCCGCCTCCTCTATCTTTCCTAAGGGGCAGTCAATGTCGGTTCGTTTCTAGGTGCTCCGAGCCCAGCGGAGCCCCCGGCACAACGCCGAATCACTAAATGGCCGAAAGCATAACGGAGAAAGGAATTAAAAATGGAGTTTTCGATGCTCTCATTAAAGGTCTAGGCCCAGCAGTTGCCTCTGGGCTGCAAAGGGTAGAGACTGACCATGAAGGGGCAGGAGGTCCGGGACTTTCTGGGGTCCTGGGAATGTTCTGTATCTCAATAGGGGTTTGAGTTACTCATTTGTCAGAACTCATCAAATGGTAACTTAAGATTCAGGAATGTCACTACGTAAATTTACTTAAAAAAAAAAAAAAACGAACCATAAAGAGATATTGAGCTCTGGCTAATGATTTGCACAGTGAAGTGTGTGAATGAAGGATACTAATGTATTTCAAGGTCACTTTTAAATACCAAAAATCTTAGCCGGCTGGCTGACTAGATAGATCTGTGATAAAGCAAATTTAGCAAAATGTTAACTTGTAAAATACAGTTGGTGGGTAGATGGGGAGTACTCGCTGTGTCTTTCAACTTTTCTGTAGATTTGAAATGTTCACAGTAAAATACGAACAGGATTAAAAATACCTCTTACACCAAATGAGCTGAGCAATTTTTAAGAATTTGCTAAACCAGTGCTTTCCAACCATGAACCACCCAGGGATCTTGTGAAAATGAGACCCTGACTCAACAGGACTTGGCAGGCCTGAAACTCTGCATTTCTAATGAGCACCTGAGGGATGCTGATGCTGCCGGTCTGAGGACCCCACTTTGAGAACTGAGGGTCTACTATCTGCCACATTTGCCCCTGATGCCCCCAACTGCCAACGGCAACCCCGTCCCTGCATCCTAAGCGGTAGCCTCAGGGCCAGCAAGATCAAAGCACTAGAGGCTGGGGACAGGTGACAGCCTCAGAAAGCCTGCGAGGCCCACTCAGCCAGGCCCCACCTGATGCACAGAGGGGAGCAGCCCTGCCAGGAAGCAGGGCCAGGACACAGCTCTGAGTCACACATCAGGCACGGGGCCAGCTGGGGAGGATGACAGCTCGGTGACTCAGCGGGGGGAGAAGGTCAGCACTGCCGGCCCCCAGGCTGGCCCCGCCTGACCCTGGGCTTGGCTGACTGCTCTGAGGACAGGTGACATGGGACTGCTGCTCTGAGGGTGGGACAGCGACAGGGACTGGACTCACCCCATCTTCCGGCTCCACTGTGATGTGAACCCTGAGGGTGACGGGGAGACAGCAGAGGTGACACCTAGCAGCGTCCTCCTCCCCAGGTCACAGGCCTCAGCTCCGGGGCAGGGAGGCGGGTGCGGCCAGCATCAAATCGAGCCTCAACCCATTTTCAAGAACAGGACACTGAGGTCTTGAAAGGAGGAGCGACTTGCCCAAAGTCAGATCCAGAAGTCACATAACCTGATTCCCAGCCTTCATCTCGACTGTAGTCACACAGTCTGCTGATCTGCTTAAAGGGATGATAGCTTCCTGGGGGCATGCAGTAGATGGTACTTTCCAAAGTTGGCCAGGAATCACCTGCCATCTCACATGCTCTTCTTACAATGAGACCTGGCCGCTCCCCCATCTAGAGGTGGGGGCCTGTGTGCGCCCACCCCTTGCACCCAGAAGACCTTCGTGGTTCCCTCAATCAGAAGAGGGTGGCAGGAGTGACTCTATGTGACTCTGGGACTAGGTCCTAAAAGGTGACACAGCTTCCACCTCATGCGTGCTCACTCTTAGAGACCAGCCGTCACGCTGTGAGGAAGCCCAGGCAGCTCGGGGAGACCAGGTGGGGCTGTCAACCCTGGCTGAGGCTCCAGCCAGAGGCCAACGCGCTAACCACCCGACACGTGAGCAAGGACCCTGAGTGAAAACCACCCAGCTGAGCCCAGCCAACGCCCGGGCCTGTGAAACATAACAAAGTACTGTTGCTGTTTTATGCCACTAAATTCAGGGTGGTTTGTTACGGAGTAACAGATAAGCGTAGCAGGGCATGGACCACACTTTTTCACATACTGCTGTGTCCCCAGAACGAAGCGCAGTATAAAAACGGTGCTTAATAAATATCTATTGGAAGAATAAATGGGACGCAGGTGAAATTAAAGCCCAGGGTCTGCCTGACTCCAAAATGAGGCTCTCCTTCCATTACCATGTTGCCTCCACCATCAGATTCAGGCTGTAAGTCAAGACAACCTCTTTGAGCCTTGAGTCCCACAAGAGAAAAGGAACAGCTGGGAGAAGAGTCGGGGTACCCGGGCAGAGAAGGCCCCACACCCCAGAACTGCAGAAAGCACAATGGGAGGAGGAAGGCAGCTCTTTGAGACACCCCGAGGCACACACACCCAGGAGAGAAGAGACAGGAATTCTATCCAGATCCCAGAGGGGACCAGAAATCAGAAATTCCCCATAAAGCATCAGGGACCGTCCAGTGGGAGAGGCTGCTTCTCAGGCCCCACAGGGAGCCTGAAGAGTCAGGAGATCCCCACGTGGGCCTGTCCGCCTCCCCTGGGCTCGGTTTACCCCCAGAGCACCACAGGGTCTGCAGTCACTCGGGGGGGTATGACTTGTTCAGTGCGATCCCCTTCTCCACAGAACAGCCTGACACCTAATGTTTCTGATGGGGACACTCCACTGTCACACACCCACACCCGTGCACACAAACACCTATGAACAGCAGACGTGAGGGCCGGAGACATCTTAGCTCCTCCTCTGTGCCAGCCGGGGGCTGGATCCCCTGGGTGCTCACGCATGGCTGCTGCCCTTGTGAACTTTACACACATGCAAAACACACTCATATGAACACACAAAAACACACACATGCACACACTCATACACATCTACATGCAAGACATGTAAACATATGTGCATGCACGTACACACACCACACACACACACACCCCTATGTGCACAAACACACATATATACACACATTCACAGACACACATACACACTTGTCTAACTTCTCCAACCCAGCTCCTCCCAGAGCAGGGAGATGAGAAAATGGGGCCTCTCTGAACACACTCTAGGGCACGGGTTTCTGAAACTTACACTGGGAGCATCCGTCACCTCCTCCAGGCTGATGCCCCACAGATCCTTTCATCACCCACAAAAGCAGCCTCAGCCTTTTGCTGAGGTTCAGGCCAAACCCAGCAGAACCACAGCTGAAAACTGCTCCCACTGCAATTTCATCCGTTAGCAGCTGACTAACCATGAACAAAGCATCAAATGAACGCTCCAAAGGCTTCCCATCCCTCTCAAAATAAAATCCAAACAGCCCTCCCGGCCCATAGGTGACTGTCCCGGCTCTCAGAGGCCATCCCTCAGCCCCCTCCTGCCTCTCGCTTCTCCAGCCACACTAGCCTTTCCTGCTGTTCCGGCGACATTCACGGCAGCTCTGCCCCAGGGCCTTTGCACTTGCCACCCCTCTGCCTGGAACCTCTTTCCCTGGGTATCTGCTTGCCTGGCTCCCTCACTCCTTCAGGTCTCTGCTCCAATGAGGTTTCCTGGAGGCGGGGGGGAGGCAGGCTTCCCTGATGGCTTTTATCAAAACCACACACGACCCCAAACCATCATCTCTACCTCCTTTCCCCACTATTCTTCCTAGCCTTTACCACCACCTGACTGATAGGATATATACTTGGCTCCTGGGTTACTGTTTGTGCCCCTGCCCATGAAAACATAAACCTCAAGTGGCAATAACTCTGCTTTATTCACTGCTACAGCCCTGTGTCCAGATTGAGGCCTGGCACTCAGCACTAGACAGAAGGAGGGAGGGAAGAAAGGGGAGGAATGAGGAAGGCAAAGAGGATGGACGGAGGCAGAGAGGGAGAAAGAAGACAGGCAAGGGTGATAAATAACCGTGTTCACTTTCCTGCTACCAGCAGAAGGGCGGCCATCCCCACCCGGCCCACTCAGATCCTTCTACACAAGCAGGATTTCCCTCAAGCGGACGGAAGAGACCCAGGGTCTCAAACTCAAACCCCCCATGGGCCAGGCACGTACACAGGTGACGGAAGCAAGACTGTCTAATGAAGCAGGGAGTGGTGAGGACTGTGGAAGGAAACCAGGGCAATGCTCGTCAAATCTGGCCAACCGCTGCCATGTGGGATAACAGCCCTACTGCTGCCAGAACTTCTCATTTTTCTAGAAAATCTGGACAGTTTGAACTTATATGAAATTTCCTGATTTTTAAAAGTTCACTCGCACTGTCTAAAACCACTACGCCAACCAAATGAGACAACGGGCTGGAAAACACAGCAGTTAACAACTGTGAATCAGATTCCCTCCTTAAATCCCCCGAGCCACGTCTACGGCTCAGTTTTTCCAACGGTAAAGTGGAGAGGATAATGTTACGTATCGCCAGGTGTTCAGGGAAGACAGAAGGAGCTCCTAGATGGACGATACTGGCTCAAATCAACGTTAGCTGGCACTGTGCATTCTCTCTTGCACACGCACATGCACACACACGTGTCTGTGCTCATCTGTGATCACACTTACGGGATCGTGGATGGTTTCGGAGAACAGGGGTGAGCGGTCTGAGAAGCAGGACAACACAAGCTGGATCAGCACGAGGGAGAAGTAAATGTAGAAAGTGACATCGCGAAAGACGTCGACTTGGGCATCCTGAATGAGAGGGAGGGAAGGAGGAAGAAAACATCACTTTCTGGAAGCAACCTGCGGAGGCTGGGGGAGCAGACAGCAGGAGGCCCACTCTCTCAGCCTGCAGGCCTGACGGCAAGCTTTCCCACCCTGACCCTACCCCCTGCAAGATAACAGAAGACAAGCAGTTACGTCACAGCCTGGTCCACACTGCCTGGTCCAGGCAGCCGACACGGCGGAGGAGCCCCAGGCTTGGGAGTAGCACAGACCTACCTTCAAGGCCTGACTCTGCTCATTCTGGCCATGGGACTTAACCTCTCTGTGCGTCAGTTTCCCCATCTACAGACAGACCAGTGGTTCTCAAGTGGGCGTGACTTTGCCTCCCGGGGAACATCTGGTAGTGTCTAGAGACACTTCTGTTCAGGAGTGGGAGGCTACTGGCACTGCCCCGCACATCCGACAAGCACAGGACAGTCCCACAAAACAAAGATGTCTTGGGCCCCAAATGTCAATGAGTGCTGAAGCTGAGAGACCCTGTCAGGGTAATTGTGAGAAGTCAGTAAGATTATTCACGGAAACGACTCAGTCCCCGGCCTGGCACTTTGTAAACACCAACTCAATAAATGTCAGCTGCCTGCAATGTACACTGCAGGTGCTCAACAAACATTCAGTTACTCTTCCTTCCTTTGCCTGATGCCAGTTCCTGATTAGCCCGAAGGTGACAGGGAACCACGTGACAGTCTGAAAGAGCACGCTCTTCTGAATCCCTAGGAGCAGCAGATGGCAGCCAACGAGAGCCACTTCCCAGCCAGAGCAGCACCAAGGCAAAGTGGGGACGAGTCTAGGGTCCCCAAGCCACCACCCTGCAAACATTGCTCCCTGCTCTGCTCTGTTCCAGACAACAGACACTGAGCGCCAACCTGCCTGGCTGTTACCGCTGACAGAGGTTCAGAGGGTGGCGTGCATCTGCCCATAGCTCCTGCCCAAGAGCTACACAGACACATGGGGCCCTGAGGAAAGAAGGTTCTAGAACAAAGGTTGCACAGGCAAGGGAAATCCTCAGGAAAGAAGCTGGGCCCGTGCAGTAGCCATCCCCTGGTTCCCATGGAAACGCATGGTCTCCACAAAAGCCAGAAGGAACAAGCATCTTCCAGGAGATGCTGACGGAAGACGCAAAATGAGGCCACCACTTACCTCTTTTAAGGCAGTCATGATTTTGGATCTCAGGATGGCCAGGGCACACAGTAGGGCTATAAGCCAGAAAGTGAGCATGATTCCTGAGGACTGAACTCCCCTCCTTCTCTCGATCTGAATTAAAAAGGTAGCAAGCAGCTGGAAGAGAAAAGCATACAACAGGAGTCGTCAGGAGAAGGCCAGGCTCCCAAGGCTCCCACAGTCCAGAGTCTGGCAGATGCAAGGCCTGGAGGAGGGCTGCTGTCGGGCGTGGGAAGCACTGGGAACAGCCTGGGAAGGACCTGGCTCCAGTCCCAGCTCTGCTCTCGCCTTGCTGGGTGACCCTGGACAAGTCACCGAACCTCTCTGAGCCTCTGCTGCCTTGTCTGCAAAATGGGGATGACAACAGTATCCAACTCAAGAGCTGTGGGAATCTAACAGACCAGGTACAGACCCAGGACAGGATGGAAAAGTCAGGGGAAAGCTCAGTTTACGACAGAGATCGGCACACTTTTTCTTAAACAACCGGAGAGTAAATATTTTAGGCTTTGTGGGCCATGGAGTTTCTTTCACAACTACTCAAGTCTGCACTGCAGTGTGAAAGCAGCCTTACACGATACATGAAAGAGTGGACACGGCTGTGTGCCAATAAAACTTTATTTACAAAAACAGGTGGCAGGCCGACCCTCGATTTAGATCAGGAAATCCAGCCCTGATGCTGACTGGTTCTTGTGCCTTGGGCATCAGTGGTTAACTGCTCCCCTTTATTGAGCTTCTCTTATCTCCGCCACACAGGAGGCATTCACACGCACCGACTCGGTGCAGCCTGTTTTCAACTGTTTTCAACCCCAGTTTGCAGATCAGGAAACTTACTTAACCTGCTACTGTCACACGCCTGTCTTCAGGAAACTTCATTAGAACAACCGTGGTGGGCGGATTGGGGTTTTATTTCATTCCTGATACCCGGAGCTATGACTTCCGTTTTACACGTGACTTAGAGATCAGGAAGAGAAAATAAACAATGAAACTGTGTTTCCTTGAAAGAAGGAAATGCCACGGCCATTCCCCAGACAGGCGGCCCTCTGGAGGCAGACCCCAACGCCAGTCACAGTCACGAACCTGACTCCCGTGGAGCTACGGGCACCCAGGGCACCTCCCCTCATCCCCCAGCTGCTTGAGCCAGAGACACGTCTGTCTGTCCTCATCTGTCCTCCTCGGTGCCCCATCTCCCTCACTCCCTGCATCTATCCATCAGCAACTCACACTGGCTCTGCCACCAAGGCCCACCCTCAGCTTACCTGCTGCTCACCCTGGTCTCAGCCTCCATCCCCTTATGCCAGATGACCCCCTACTGGCCTCCCAGCTTCCACTCCTGCACCACAATCCATTCTCCACTTGGAGGCCACGGTGAGCTCTTAAATATGCACAGCCTGGCATGCCCTGGCTCAGAACCTTTGCCTTTAGGACTGGGGGGTTTTAACCTGGGGTCCAAGGACAGGCTCTGGATAGAACCCAGGGGTCCATGAACTTAGATGGGAAACAATTACACTTTCACTTTCCCTTATTAGCACCACCAATGACACGTGAAAGCAACACACCACAATGGCATCGGCAGTGCCTGGGGCTCTGTCATCCTATCTGAAAATAGACAGCTGAAGGCACTTCCCTGGCGGTCCAGTGGTTAAGACTCCGTGCTTCCACTGCAGGGGGCATGGGTTCGATCCCCAGTTGGGGAACTAAGACTCTACATGCTGCATGGCGGCGGCCAAAAAAAAAAAAAAGGTACCTGAAGATGTCTCTGACTATCACGTATGGTCATCAATTGCTATTTGGAAATTAAGGCAGCATCAGTCACAGCTGCTGGTAGGTCTTGATTTGAAATGTATTCATAAAGAAGCACATATATTTTTATTTTGCGTTTTAATCTTTTCATAACTGTGATTAAAGATAACTGGTTTCCCAGCCCAAATGTACTGCACCCGAAGAACGGATAAACAGTGCGTGCGGAATCCATACAATCAAACACGCTGAGTGACTTTAAAAAAAAAAAGATCTTTGGAACCGCAGGGCCTGAGAAGTCAGACTCAAACTGCTCCAGCCTTCATGGTTCCATTCACATGACATTCTGGAAAAGGCAAAGTGATAGGGGCAGAAAACACAGCAGCAGTAGCCGGGTGGGGGGCGGGGTAAAGAGGTGGAGAGAAGGGCTGGGGCGGCACCAGGGAACTTTTGGGGGTGATGGAGCTGTTCCGTATCTTGATTGTGGACGTGGTACTCACCTGACAATATTTGTTTATCAAAACTCATGAACTGTTCAAGGAAAAAAGTGAATTTTACCCTATGTAAATTAAACCTCAAGTAAAAATATAAATGTACATCACAAAATCTTCATATGTAAACATATGTGTGTATGATTGGTTTCCTTTGTAAGCCTATGTGTTCTATGATTATTCTGAGGAGACCAGATTGGCAAAGAAGAAAGGGGTCCATGGCACAAAAAAGGTTTAGAACCCACCTTCAGGAATGAAAAACAAGACAAAACCCACTAAGCCTGAAGCTCGAGGTCCTTCGGGGTCAGCCCTCTGCCCTTCCTGCCATTCCTGCTCCCCTGCTCTCCCCTCCTTACTGTCTCTGCCCCAGCCACACAGGCCAACTCTCACTCTCTCTCTCCGACCCCAGGACTTCTGCACATGCTATCTTCTCCAACTGGATCATCTTCTACCCCCAGCCCCTTCAACTTTTTAACATCCTGCTCATCCTTTAGGCCTCAGCCCCATCATCCCTTCCTCCCTACCCCCCGCCCCGCCAAGACCACATCAAATCCAACTAACACTGCTGTATTTATGGATTTCTACTGTGAGATCATTTCATTTCTAAATGCCAGCCCCTACTTTTGGCCTCCACAGTGCCAGCCCCTACTTACCATGGTGATGCCCAAGAGGGTTGGGCTGACCAGAAACACTGGGGCCAGGAGCTTGCCCAAACTTCTTTCCCAGAAAGAGTAGAAGAGGTCTGCCCAGCAGACGGTCCATAGCAAAAATCCCAAGGCCTGGAAGAGAAGTACATACACATCTTACAACGGACAGCGACGGAACCTCCCCCAGCACCTGTGCAAAAATCTCAGCCTTGGGGGCACCAGCCACCCCCTAAACCATCAGCTGTGGTCTTCAGATACAGCATGTATCCTCTGGAACACAGACAAGCCCTAGGTAGGGTGAGCCAGCACCTGGGCCGTCCCACACTGGTCTGTATCTCTCCTGCACCACAGGCACAACGCTGTGTGGTCACTATTCTCCCCAGCACCTGAAAACGCAAGTCTGGCTTATCTACATCTGTAACCCCAGCAGCCTGCACAGGGCGCCTCTCACGATGACCATTCATCCAACCAAAATCTACTGGGGTCCTACTGTGGGCCACATACCTGCCAAGGTGCCAAGGGGATAACAGAATAAAACAGACAGAAGTCACTGCCTTCATGGAGCTGCGATTCCAGTGGAAGGAAACAGGCAAGCAACAAACTGAAAAATACATACTATAATGCTAGCAAGAAGTAATATAAGGAGAAATAGAACAGATTAGATAGGGTGGTCAGAGAAGGCCTCTCCCATCAGGTGACATCTGGGTAAAGAGCCAACAGTGACTATTGGAGGGAAAGAACTATTCAGGCAGACGGCAAGTGCAAAGGTCCTGAGGTAGGAATGTGTTCAGTAAGGTTGCGGCTGCTGTGGCATGAGCCGTGGGTGTGGCAGGAGATGGCTGAAGAGGAGCCTGGAGCCAGACCAAGCGGGGCCACTGTGAGGACGTCCAGGTTTTATTCCCTATAATGAGAAGCCACTAGAGTTTTTTTGAGCAAGGCACGGATAAAATCTGATTTACATTTTAAAGGGAGATGTTGTCCCCCAAGAGAAGTACAAAGCACTTCCAGAAGTCTAAGAGGAAGACATCAGGTCCAGCTGAGGATAGGGGAGCAGACAGCATGTTGAGATAGGCTCAGATTGTGGTCTGAACGAGACAGGTTTGGACGGCGGTATTATAAGCAAGGGGACAGCTTCAGTAAAATCACTCAAGTTTTCCTGTTTGCCAAGGGCTTATGGAAATAAATTTTGGGAAATGTGGCTTAAAAAAGGACTGAGACACATGCTAAGTCAAGAGGAGAAAGTGGAATGAGGAGCAGGTATACACATGCCCTTCACGTGTCTCCCCCAGAAAGCTCATCCTTATGAGGGGAAAACCAGCACCTGCACAGCAGAGAAACCAGACACGCTGACCAGAGGAACAAAATTAAGCCGATCACCGAGGGGCAGACGGACACCATGCGGCCTTAGATGTAGCCAGAGAAGGACCCCACATCCCTTTTGTAGTTTTCCAGCCAGACAGGCATTACCTGAATCTAATCATGAGGGAGCATCATCCCAATGCCCAAGTTGAGGAACTGACTCTAAACTAACTGGCCCACGCGCTCCAAATATGCCAATGTCATAAAACACAAAGAAAGGTGAAAAGTTCTTCCAAAATTACAGAAAAATAAAGAGTGTGACTAGATGCAACACAGGACCTTGAAGTGAGGGGAGGGGGAGGGGGGTGCTAGAAAGGACAGTATTGGGACAAGTGACAAAACTGGAATATACACAGTTTTTTTTTTTAAGTATTATGTCCATGTTAAATTTCCTGAATTTACTGTACTGTTGTTATATAAGAGAATATCCCTGTTTTGAGAAAAGATACACTGAAGAATCACAGGTAAAGGGGTGTGGTGGATGCTAGCTTTTCCCAAGTGATTCAGAAAAACATAAATAATACGTGTATATGGAGAGAGCAAAAGAGAAGGATGAGGTTAAAATGTTAAATGTGGCAAAATGTTAAAAATCGGTGACTATGAGTCACGGGTATACAGGGCTGGGGAGTGCTTAGTATCATCCTTGCAACTCTTCTATAGTTTGAAACTATTTCAAGATAAAAACTTTTTTAAAATTAAAAAGACATCCTTGGGACTTCCCTGGTGGTCCAGTGATAAAGAATCCGCCTTACAATGCAGAGGATGCGGGTTCGATCCCTGGTCAGGGAACTAAGATCCCACATGCCACGGGGCAATTAAGCCCATACGCCACAACTAGAGCCCATGTGCCGCAAACTACAGAGCCCACGCACCCGGGAACCCGCACGCCACAACTACGGAGCCCGTGCACCCTGGAGCCCGCGCACCACGACAAAGAGCCCGCATGCCTCAACGAAGATACTGCGTGCCACAACTAAGACCTGACACAGCCAAAAGTAAATAAAATAAATAAATAATAAATCTTTAAAAAAAAAATAAAAAGACATCCTTGGTCAGGGAGGAAGACCTCCGGATAATCTCGTGAGATAGATCCTATCACCCCCACTATAATCATGGGGGAACTGAGGCTCAGGGAAGTTAAGATATTTGCTCAAAGAAAAAAACTTTCTTTCTATTTCTTTGATTTTGTTCCTATAAGAGATGGTGGATGTTCACAAAACTTACTGTGATAATCATTTCACGATGTAAGTCAAATTATTATGCTGTACACTTAAACGTACACAGTGCTGCATGTCTATTTTATCTCAATAAAACTGGAAGGAAAAAAGAAATTTGCTCAAAGCCACACAGCTAGTAAGTGGCAGAGCCGATATCTGAACCCACGTCTGAACTCAGAGCCCCAGCCTTTACCCACCACATTATTATTCCGTCTCCCAGTAAAAGGAACTCAGGGCCAATTAAGCAGAAGGAACATATCAGTTTTCACAACTACCATTCCCCGCCCCAGCACACACACACCCACAACACACACATCATGATAAACTCCCACGTGACTTACAGTTTTGGCTTTGTTGAGATGTGTCATTTGAATGTAGCCCCGGTCATGGCGGGAGAGATAGAGGAAGTAGAAGGGGAAGCAGGCCCAAAGGTAAGAGCAAGGCACCCACACGAGGACGGTGTTCTGAAAGCACTTGGTGAAGTCGGGGCTGCTGGTGTTCCACGTGACATTCCACTCCTGAGGACACAAACAGGCACAGGTCAACAGGACGTCCCCAAGAGCTTGGACAAGGGGCCCATGAAGAGTTCAAAACTAGCTGTCATGGGGTTTAAGAACAACGAGGCCCCACCAGGCAGAACAGGCAAACTGGAAAGATTAGTAGCCAGAAAGACTACAAACAAGGAACAACGAACAAACGTATATCTCACCTCACCTAACGGACAAGTTCTGGGACCTGTGGTAAGTTCCATTATTGTACGAAAGATGGAGACTGCCATTTAAAGGAATCCTAAAGGGTATTCTGTAAACTGACACGTCGTTTAGTCATATAAATCATTCCTACTTTACAATCTTGGGAACTAAGAGCTTTCTATTATTCTTCTTCATTGTCATCACCATGATCCCTGTATCACTGCCATCAATGTCATCAGCATCACCACTATCGTGATCACTTTCATCAGCACCATCAGCATGGCCATCGTCATCACCACCTTCAGCAGTAGCAGTAGCAGCATGGATAACATCCAAATTGCAGTTCTATGTTCTAGGCCCTATTCTAAGTCCTTTATATGTATTACCTCCTTTAATTCTATAATTACTTTATCATTCCTTTTTCAGGAGGGAAAACTAAGGCACAGAGAGGTTCAGTGATTTGCCCAGTATCTCACAGTTGGTAAGATCTGGAGCCAAACTCAAACTCAGGGAATTCAGCTCTGGAGTTCCTGCATTTAACCACTATGCTATCCAGCCTCAGAAACAAATTTGTTTCAATTACTTTTAATTTTTTAACAAGCCACCTGTACTTCATTAGAGACACGCCAAATAGATAAGTAGATAGATACATACATAAATAGACCAGGTATATCTGTATCTGCCCAAGAATAAACTTCAGACTTCCGTAATGGAAAATTTAATTCAAGTCCTGATCTGACCACTGAACCATTATACAACTTTGGGAAAAGTTATTACCCTATCTTGGGGTCGCAATTTCCTATCTCTACCATAATTGGGTGGGATGAAATTAGAGGTCTGAAACAGGTGGCTCCCAGGCTGATATGGCTCGCAGATTGTTTGCTGTTACTGTTGTTGGTGTTTTAAGCATGCTTTTTTTTTAAAAAAATCTTATGTTAGCTGCCAACATTTAAAAATCAGGAAATTTCATGTAAAACTTGGATTTCCAGTGTCTCTTTTAAAAAATCAGAAAATCTGGCAGCACTGGGCCCATATTTCCACCTTACAACCATTGGGAGGAGCTAGCAGTAGCCAGCCTTTGGATGAGGTCCATGCGGTCCAGCTGGCCAGTCCCCATGCAGCCCCCTTCCCCCAGCACTCTATCCCCACCACTGGATGATGTGCTCTCCAGACACCTCCAGACAGCTCCGGTTCCAACAGCCTTCCCACAATCAGATAAGTGAGACCACCAAGGAACTCCAAGGAACCTGGATTCTTACAACTCCATGCAAGTTTTAAAGCCACATCAAAGAACGTTATAGAAGAGAAAATGATGGGAACAAGCAGACCATTTCACTTAAAGATACATTTGATGATCAATCAAAATATATGTTCCGAGTTTTTCAAAAGAGTTGTGCACAACGCTGTGAGTATACTTAACGCTGCTGAAGTGTACACTTAAAAATGGTTAAGATGGTTGAAAAAAAGGATTTGACTTGAAAAAGAGGGAGAGAGAAAGACCTAGGTATTAAGTACCCAAACTGGTTCTTCAGAGGTTTAATTATTCTGTGATATAAATGGTTATTTTTCCAGAACAAAGAACAAGGAATCATTGAAAAGTAAACTTTAAAAGGTCAACATACACCAAGGGATTTAGCCAGGAAACTTCTAGACACAAAGAAACCCTTAAAAGGACAAAGGTCATGCCTCTGGACTTGGGCACTGGAAGAAAGCTTTGGAAATAAGAATGAGCATGGAGAGGAGTAGTTTATATCAAAGACTATTTTAATTGGTTTCACTTATAATTCTTAAGGTGATGGTGAAAATGGGGATTAAACTGTTGGTGGTTATTATATACAAAGCAGTTTCTGGGCAGTTGCCAGAAAAAGCTCATTCCAAAGGCATCTGCCTTTCTAGTAAGATAAGAATGCTGGGACTTAATATACACAGTTAGGTATACAGGAAGCTCGGTTCCTATGTGAATCAATTCAGTAATCTGATCCTTACCCCAATTATTCCTTGCCTGGACTCCTGCAGTAGTTTTCTAGCCATTCCCTGCTTCCAGCCCCTCTGGGCCCCACTTAGTCCTCCCCACCACAGCCAAATTTATCTTATTTATCTATGCATCCATACGTGCATCAGATATGAACTCAGCCATGAACCCATCCATCCATCCACCCACCCACCCATTCACCCATGTACCAACTCATCCATCCATCTACCATCTATCCATTCACCCACCCCCACTACCCATGCACCCATCCATCCATCCACCCACCTACCCACCCACCGACTCATCCATCCATCCATCCACCCACTTACCCACCCACTGACTCATCCATCCATCCACCCAACTACCCATCCACTGACTCATCCATCCATCCATCCACCCACCCATCCACCGAGGTATTCATCCATGTCTCTCTTTGTATTAATTTACTTTTAATGGGTAATACATTTACTTTACGTGCTAAAATTTTCCCAAACTACACAAAATGGTACACTGTGAAAAATAAATCCTCCTTCCTGAACTCACAGCACTCCCCTCCTAAACCACAGGCAAAACTACCATGGCTAACACCTTGTATATTCTTCCAAATATAGCTTACCTACTTTGCTTCCCCAAAAGGTACCATAATACATACCAGTTCCATGCCTTGCTTTTTTTACTTAACATTAGAAACTGATCTCTATCAGTGCCACAGATCTACTTTATCCTTGATAGCTTAATTTTATTTCTTTTGAAAAAAGGGTAGAAGTCACAAGCCACCTTCCATTCCTGGTCCTTAACCTCCCAGTTCCTCTCTCTAGAGGTGACAGTATCGGTTTCTTGTGTATCCTTCCAGAAACTATTTTATGCATCTATAACAAAAATAAATACGTATTTTCTGTTATCAAATGGAGGGAAACATACTCCACACATCCGGCGCTGTACCTTCCTTTCATCTCTTAATAACAGATCTGAAAGATCATCCTGCTCTGCACACTTCCTCATTCTTTGTTCCAGCTGCTTTGTATTCCATTGTATGGATGGACTTGACCTTATATCATCAGCCTCCTGCTGACTGGGCACTGGGCTGCTCTTACAAACAATGAAGCCGTGAATAAATAACCTAATAAGTGCCTCATTGCACACAAAGCAAGCATGTTTGTAAGATAACTTTCTAGAAGTAGACCTGCTGGATCAAAAGGTGTATGCATTTAAAATTTATACAGACACTGCCTCCAACGGGTACCATCAGTTTATATTGCACCTAACAAGGTACAAGGGTAACTACTTCCCATACCACAGTATAGTAAAAGCTTTTGATCTCTGCCAATCTAATAGTGGAACATATCTCCCTGTAGCTTAACTTCCTTTTCTCTTTACGATGAGTGAAACTGAAAATCCTGCCATTTTTTGCATTTAAAAGCAGTCAGGTTCTCCTCCTTAGGGGAAAAGTTATAGGCTTAAATACTTGTGATATTAAGTGGGACAGATCTGATCACCCCCGCCTGCCAATAGTGGCCCTGACCACAACTGTTGCTATTGGGTAACAACCTCCAATAGCTCCAGATCACCTTTCAGAGCCGATCCTTGCTGCGGTTCATGAGGCCTTCCACATTCAAGCCCCATCTGTTTCTTCTACAATTTCTCCCGCCCTGTTCCCCAATGTGTCAACTCCACTATTCACTCAAAGGAGGATTTATCAAGCCTGTGTCAGGCACTGCTCAAGGCACTGGAGATTCAGGAAGGGTCCCTGGTGCCTTAAGGTGCCTTAAAGGTCCCTGCCTTTAAGGCATTCCCCAACTGCTAGTCAAATGAATGGTTCTTTGGGGATGCCTTGCTAGAAGCTCTTCTTGCACTGTCTTTCCACAGTAACAAACTCCTATTCATCCTTCAAAACCCAACTCAGATACCTCCTTTAAGAAGCCTTCTTCTTCACTCCCCAAACCATCAGGACACCCCCTGTACATTGCAATGATTTTCTCACGTGTCTGTCAATACCTCTGTCCTGCAAGGACCACACAAGGACCTGAGTGCCAGGACTGTGTGGTATTTACTTTTGACTCATCTCCTCCTCACCCAGCAGGTACCCAAAGGTTACTGAGTAAACAAATGGCCCAAACCATGTCTCCCCTCCCCAGCATTATTTCCTACTTTTTTTAAAATAATTTTTTAAATTAATTTATTTTTATTATTTATTTATTTATTTTTGGCTGCATTGGGTCTTCGTTGCTGTGCACGGGCTTTCTCTAGTTGCGGTGAGCAGGGGCTACTCTTTGTTGCGGTGCGCAGGCTTCTCATTGTAGTGGCTTCTCTTGTTGCGGAGCACAGGCTCTAGGCACGTGGGCTCAGTAGTTGTGGCACACGGGCTCAGTAGTTGTGGCTCACAGGCTCTAGAGTGCAGGCTCAGTAGTTGTGGCACATGGGCTTAGCTGCTCTGTGGCATGTGGCATCTTCCCAGGCCAGGGCTCGAACTCGCGTCCCCTGCATTGGCAGGCAGATTCTTAACCACTGCGTCACCAGGAAGTCCCCCTACTTTGTTATTTAAAAGCAATCCAACTGGGAGATTGGGACTGACATATATACACTAAGACGTATAAAATAGATAACTAACAAGAACCTACTGTATAAAAAAATAAAATAAAGTAAAATTCAAAAAAAACAAAACCAAACAATCCATCAAGGTAGAACCTGGCTATGACCCTGGCTTTCTGGTCTGATAGATGTGGATTAAAATTCAGGCCCTGACCTCATGTGAACCTGGGCAGGTCACTTAACTTCTCCAAGCCTCAATCTCCTTAGCAGTGCGGTCAGGAAAACACACAGGCCTGGAAAAAGTATCAAATGGGCCCATCCTCTGCACCAGCTGGCACGGTCTAGAGTTGGTAAGTGATGGCTATTAGTTGCAGAGACCAATAATTAGTAATAATCTCCACCACTAACCGCAGCACCGCCCAGAGTCAGGAAGCTTAAGGGACAAAGACAAGTTCAAGTTAGGAAGTGAGCAAGAGGAGACTGGGGAGCATCTAAGGACACGGAACTCCAGGGAAGGAGAGGTCGGAGAAATGCTTAGCAAAGGAAGGGGTTTATTCTTCAGACAGCGGCTTCCTGCTAAAGCCAGGTGGCCAGCCCTGACGGAGAGGGCAGAGACGGGAGGGAGGCGGAAGGACAGGGGGGCATGAAAAGAGGAAATCCGATTGTGACCGTGAACTTGCACCATCCCTGCTGCCACTACCGCCCGCCAATAGTGGTCTTGACCACAACACTGTCACAGCAGTGACGTAACTGGGTCAAAGGCCTCCTGCATGTCCCTCACTTGCCGGGAATTTGATGAATCCTCTGTGCAATCCCCTTGAGAACTCCTGAAGACAGGCAGTGGGGTCCCCTCTATTTGGGGTTTCTGGGGGAAACAGGGAATGCCGAAAGCCACTCTTAAGGAAGAACGACTCACTGAGACTGCCCCGAACCCAGAGATGACAGCTAACCACAGTCTTCCTCCTCAGGGGCTCTACCTCCAAACGCAGGGAGCTTCGGAAATCAAGCTGGTCGGACCATCGTTCCCTGTTTCTGCTAATGGAGCGTCCATCAGCCCAACTACTGGGAAACAAAATTCAGCTCCAGGAGTGTGGAAAACAGTCACCAGCGCTGGCCCAGGCTCTGCACTTCCGGGAACCCAGCCCATGGAAATCTTAGAGAAAGGGCATCCCCTGATCCCCCCAGTTGAGGCTTTTCTTCTCAGGACACCTTCGTCATCCATTTATGTCCCTCTCCCTCCAGTGCTGACATTCGAGGATCTGGGGAACAAGTACAAGTCTGCTTGGCCCACAAGCTTTGGAAGTTCATACAGTTTCTACTGTGTGGTGTCAGGTCGCACCCTTCTCCCTCAGAGGAATAATGACAAGCAGCACATTCTGAGCACGGATGGGCCAGGCACACCACTCAGCCCTCAGAAGAGGCACTGCTGTTATCCCCATTTCACGGATGAGGAAATCGAGGCACCAGGAGATAAGGCATCTTCCCAAAGGCCATGCTGCAGTGGGTTTATGTTGTCCACGCCCCACACACATTTTCCCTTCTCTGGCAACAGCCGCTGGCCCTTGTTCGTAAGCAAATCCTCTCGTCAGCCACATGCTTGGGGCAAAGCTCCAGGGGTAGGTCCTCTTTAGTATCAGCCAGTCAGAAGAGTCCTTTACCCACGTGCTAGTGATTAGCTCCAGAATGGGCACTTGATCCCAGTCAATCCAATCACTACAAGGACACATACTCTCTTGTCCCCAGTGACACGGAGTGAGGATGTGGGGTTGACAGGTGTCTCAGCCATTTATAAAGGAAGCACCAAGAGTTGGGAGTGGAGAGGAAGGGGTGGCACCACCAGGGCAAGTGTGAGAATGAAGATGACATCGTGAAAGGCAGAGATGAAAGAAACTGATGCTTGGTGTTTTGTGGGCTGCTGGATCAAGCTTCACCTGCAGCCCACCCTCCCACTGGACTTTTCCAATAAATTCACTTTTACACAAGTTTGAAATAAATTTGCTCTCACTTACAATACAAAGCACCCTAGTAATACAAGTTCTGATCCACTATGTCAACTTTCTATACAACAACATGATTCAGAACTTGACACGAGTGAATTTAGGGATACAACATTACTAGAAGCATACTGCTGGACAGGTCACTGTTCTTCTCTGAGGCTCAAAAAGCCCACTGGCAAAATGGAGATACTACCTTCTCCTCCACAGGAGATCCTAAAAGCCCTAATAAATGTTGATTATGACTATTATTTATAACTGCCTCAGTTGACTTTTTGGAACCCACTTCTCTTCCTATTCTCTTTCCCAATCACTCCTCCTCCCCTCCCCAAAAGACTATCTGTCTCCTTGTCCCTTTTCTTACAGGTCCAATTTCCTTCTCTGTTCGCTGTGTGACCTTAGACAAGTTATTTAACCTGTTTGAGCCTTACCTATGACTAACGGCTAATACCTATCTCCTAAAGCTATTCTGCAATTTAAATAAAATTACATACATACAGCTCAGTGTCATATCTTAACACTCAATAAAGGACTATTGTCACTAATCTTAATTCTTACATCAGTAATAAAAATAAATGAAGTTTATAGCATTAAACTCTTAATACGACGATCTTGTGTTGTTGTTGATAATAACAACACCTAGCTTTAACTGAGCACTAACTGTATGCCAGGTATTGCTTCCATGCACCTTATGTGAATTAACTCAATCTTCATGATCACCCAGAAAGGAGGTTCTGTTTTGATCCCCATTTGGTAGATGAGGAAATTGAGACACAGAGAAGTCAAATAATTTGCCTAAGATCACACAGCCTGTAAGGGATGAGGCTGGGGCTCAAACCTAGGAAGCCTGACTACTGAGCCACCCCACCCCTGACACCAATTCCTAGTGATGGGCAATATAAGAATTCTAACAGAGATTTCTGGAGCACATGCCTTCACCCACAGGGAATCTGGGCCAAGAGGAAGATGTGAATCCCCCAAACACCACCAAATTCAGAACCAATTACCTGTATTAGTTTCCTACAGCTGCTGTTACAAATTACCATAGATTTCGTGGTTTAAAATGACACAGACTTTTTCTTATCATATAGTTTCAGAGGTCAGAAATCTGAAATGGGTCTGCCTGGGCTAAAATCAAGGTGCTTGCAGGGCTGCAATCCTTCTGGAGAGGAGCACCCAGGTACCAGGTGTCCCCTAGGCCAGAGCCTAAGGTCTCTGCAGGGCTGCCCCTACAGCCCCGGCCTGCCGACACAGCTTCACTTGGCTGGGGCCTGTGGAGACAATGGAAACGGTCCTGCCTGGACCCAGCTGGCCGACCTCGGGACAGGAGGGAAGCTGCAGAGAGGATGATAGGGGAGGCGATTATGAACTTGAACTGCCGCTCAGCATCACCAGCATCCGTGAGCAGAGTTGCTCTGACACTACTGAGTAATGAGGGCCTACTAGTACCAGGCTATTCCCCCGGGGCCTGAACATCCCTTTTCGCATTCAACTGTCTCAATAACTTACAACCATCAGTTTTCTAAGGCTCAGTGGACAATTTTTTTTAATCAAGTTATTTGTTTGTTTGTTTATTTTTGGCTGCATTGGGTCTTCATTGCTGCACACGGGCTTTCTCTAGTTGCAGCGAGCAGGGGCTACTCTTCCTTGCGGTGCACAGGCTTCTCTACGGTGGCTTCTCTTGTTGTGGAGCACGGGCTCTAGGCGCACGGGCTTCAGTAGTTGTGGCTCACGGGCTCAGTAGTGGTGGCTCGCGGGCCCTAGAGCTCAGGCTTAGTAGTTGTGGTGCACGGGCTTAGTTGCTCTGCGGCATGTGGGATTTTCCTGAACCAGGGCTTGAACCATGTCCCCTGCATTGGCAGGCGGATTCTTAACCACTGCATCACCAGGGAAGTTCAATGGACAACTATTAGTCATGAGATTCCTATGTGCCAATACCATTCGGAGGTAAATAAGGTTTCCATTCTCAGTTTCATTCTATCACAAGAGGTAGATACTAAACAAACAACTCTATGTATGTCTAGGCAACAAACGACCTGACGAAGAATCAAGGGAACAGAGGATCACGGTGGGCACTGGGTGCTACTTTTATATCAGGTGGACAGGAAAGTCCTCTGAGCCAAGATGTCCTCTAAGCGAAGATGTGAAGCAAATGAAGAAATGTGTGCTACCTTCTACTATCTATGGAACGTGAAAGGGTCAGTAAGGTTCTTAGTATCATGTGCCAGGACTGATCTAAGGGCTTTACATCACAAACAACTCCAGGAGGCAGGGCTATAACTAAGCCCATTTTACAGATACAGAAACTGAGGCCGAGTCACACAGCCTGTAAGCAGTATGGACAGCCAAGAATTTGAATCCCAGCGCAGATGCCTCTATATACGTAGCAAATGTATTGTCTGCAATATTTTATCATATGCATGTACTACTGTTCCCACTTAAAATTAGTATAAAAGAGTATATAGATGTTTGCCTAGGCAGGGAAATTTTCTTAGCAGGGGACAAGAACAACAAAAGCTAACATTTTTGTTAACATGAAGAGTGATTATCTCCAGGGGGTAGGGCTGAAGCTGGTGAGAGGAAGGCGACTACTAGTTTTTGTTTTATTATCTTTTGTACTGTTTGAATTTTTTTACTCCACATGTATTACCTCTAAAAAATAACAAAAACAAAACTAGTTCACACTTTAAATAAATAAATAGCAGCAGCAGGAGTTTAAGAGTAGAAATTTCTAAATGCTGGGCTAGGAATAAAGAGAGAGCACATATTTATTGGGTGCCTACCATAAAAGCACAGTGGCCACACCGGGCCCCATGCTAAGTGTTTTCCAAGCGTGAGTCCATTTAAACCTCCCAACAGCCCTACAAAGTTGGGAATGTGAAAACTCCCCCTTTTCAGGTGAGGACTCTGAGGCCCAGGGAGTTCACAGAACTGGTTCAGGCTCACAGAGCCAGGAAGAGTCAGGCAACACGGAGATTTGAACCCATAGAGAGTCTGTCTGACACTTGAGTTCTTAATTCCCGGGCTCCACCACCCGTCAGCCAGGTGCTTGGAGCGCTGAGCGTTTTGCGAGGCCAGTGGCCCCACCGTCCCGCCAGAGGCAGCTTGCAAGGCAACGCTGTCCTCAGGCCTTGGGGATTCCAAGCTCATGGGCACAGAATGGAGAAGCAAAGTGCTGACTCAGACACAGAATCTTCTACAACTCCCCCTACCCATCCACCCAATGTGAGCAATGCAGGGTGATGGTTAAGAACGATGGTTCAAGGTCTGGGTCCTAATCTCCTCCGGGTCACAGATACGTGCCCCAAAACAAGGATTCTCAAGCTCAGCACCACTTACATTTGGGGCCAGAACATTCTTTGAGGGGCTGACCTGTGCCCTGTAGGACGTTGAACAGCATCCCTGACCTCCACCCAATAGATGCCAACAGCACACATCAGGTTGAATCCTCACAAACCACCTTAGGAGGAAGGTACTATACTTAAACCCATTTTACAGTTTTCTTACAGAGTAAGAAACTGAGGTCACATAACCTTCAAGTGACATACACAGCCAGTTGTGACAGTTAAAATGTCTCCAGAGACTGCTAAATGTGCCCCTGGGGGGCAAAACTGCCCCCACTACCCTAATGCAGTGGGCTTGCCAGGCCCTGGTTTCTTCATCTGTGAAATGAGACTAATTCCAGGACCCACCTATTGTAGAGTGATCGGGAGGGTTAAATGAGATGATCCAAAAGGTTCCAGTTTCAGTTCCTGGCCAAGAGACTAATCAACAAACACAAGTGCAAGCTTTCATTCATTCATTCATTCAGTCCATCATGCAATGAATATGTATTGAGTGCCTACTCCATGCCAAGCTCTGGGCTAATCATGGGGATATGGGAACAAAGCAGGTGCAGACCCTGCCCTCTTAAGACTCACAGTCCATTAAAGACATAAGGTCACAAATCAAAACCTAGTTACAAAGGACAACACTTGCTATGAAGGGGAAGAGCGATGGGACAGAAAGTATCAGGTGAGGATCTGAGAGGACCAGAAGCAGCCAGAGGTCGGAGGAAACGTGTCCAAGGCAGGCGGAAGGGACCCAGGAGCCTGTCCACATTTTCAGAAATGGAGAAGTAAGAGAGGGAGGGAGAGAAAGGAGAAAGGGGATAAAGGGAATACAAACAACAGCAATAGCCACAAAAGAGTGGGGACCCTGGAACCGCTGGGCCTGGGTTTGAATCTAGTCGCTGCTGCTCACTTGGCTCCTGACCTTCAGAAAATTAGCTCCTCTCTCCCACCCTGACCACTCATCTGCAAAAACAGGATTAAGAATGGCACCAACACTCGGACTGCGGGGGTGAGCACCCCAGCTTGGCAGCAGGGGCTGGGATTGGGAGGGTAGAAGGTGCAAACCCAGGGGGCTGAAACTCAGACTAACAATCACAGCAATAAGACGGCAGCTCTTGCCGAGCCCTGACTGTAACGACAGGCGCCGTGTTCTGGGTTCAGTGTGCATCGTTCCATTTCATCATCACCACCCTATGAGGTAGCTTCTGTCTCATTCCCACTTTACAGGGAGGGACACAGAGGCAACTGGAGGTGAGAAGACTTGTCGTAAGGTACCCGGGCAGCACCTGGCACAGCCTGGATTCAAACCCAGAGAGGCTGGTTCCAGAGCCGGGGCCAACACCCCCAGCAAAGGAAAGAAGGAGCTCTGCAGGACACAGCCAACGACTGGGCCCACCGTGGAGGGGCAGGGGCGGACGTGGAGGCAACAGGCCATCTATAAAGTCCATATGCAGAACCATCCCGGGTGCGAGATCCCTGGCAAAGGGGCAGCTCTGGAGCAAAGGGAAGCCGAGAAAAAGAATGCTGGGAGGCCCAAGTTAGGTCAGGGGACCTGCTGGGCTTCTGGACATTAATCCTGTTTACAGAGGCGGCAGGAGGCCTCCACTGCCCCGCACAGTCCTGGAAGAGATCTAGGAGAGGCCTGAGGCCACAGCCCCCACACAGCGGTGGAGAAGGCAGTGGTGCCAGTATCACGCTGCGGGCAGAGCCGTGGCCCTCCTTCCCCCTCTGACTCACCAGAGCTAAGAATAAAGCCCAGAAACCTGGGGGGAGGGGCGGGGCAGCATCCAGGTCTTACCCCCAGCGCCCGGGAAGGCCCTGGCCATGCCCAGACAAGAGTCCCAAATCCTCACTGAACCCTCCTGCCCAAGTTGCAGATTTGGATACTTTGGCGAGACAGGGACAGGAATGACACGCAAAAGTCTGCCTGAACAGGACTTCAAGCGCCAAGAAGAAAGCAGCCACGGCTGCCCATCATAGGTGTTTTGAATGTCAGCAGCAGGCAGTCTGCTCCGACCTGCCTTGACCCCAGCCCGCCCAGTGAGCACATGGGCAAATTACACACTTGTCCTTGCACTCTCCATCCAGCCCTGACCCCTTTGCCGACTCCTCTCCTCTTATCGGACTCTGGAGCTTCACCAAATCCTCCATTTGGTCACGTTCCAGGGACCTGTCAGGGGTCAGGCATGTGCCAGGCATGTCTGGGGACACAGCAGTAAACAGGAGGGATAGCATCTATCCATCCACTGAGCACCCTTGTAGGTGCTGAGGACCCAGCAGTGAACAGCAGGACAAAGGGCTGCCCTCCTGGATCTGACAGTCTAGTCTGATGAGAGAAGACAGAGAGTCAACTAGAGGAAATATATATACACGCAAACTATGTATTATATAAAATATAGTGTGTGTGAGTGATGATTAAAAGGACTCAGAGGGGGGGACTTCCCTGGTGGTCCAGTGGTTAAGACTCCACGCTCCCAATGCAGGGGGCCGGGGTTCGATCCCTGGTCAGGGAACTAGATCCCACATGCCGCAACTAAGAGTTGGCATGCCACAACTAAGGAGCCCACATGCTGCAACTACGACCTGGCACAACCAAATAAATAAATAAATATTTTTTTAAAATAAAAGGATGAGATAATAAAATTAAACAGAATTTATTTTAAAGAATAATAAAAGGACTCAGAGAGGGAACTCCCTGGCGGTCCAGTGGTTAGGACTCTGCGCACCCACTGCAGAGGGCGCAGGTTCGATCTCTGGTCTGGGAACTAAGATCCTGCAAGTTGAGCGAGTAGTGCAGGCAAGAAACAAAACAAAACAAAACAAAAAAACAACAACGAAAGGACTCAGAGAAGGGGGAAGGCCTTGCTGAGAAGGCGTATGTGTGTAAAGGCTTGAAAGAAACAAGTAAGTAAGCCGACTGGCCATTTGGGAAAAGAATCTGGGAGAAGAGCACTCCAAGCAGAGGAAACAGCCAGTGCAAAGGCCCTGACGTGGGAACACGTCTGGCGTTTGGGAGCAATGATAGAGAGGCCAGTATGATTCAAGAAAAATGGGAGAGGCAGTCAGGGAGGAAGGTGGGAGCTGGGGAAGGACAGACTGTGCAGGACTCACAGGCCATCGTCGGGATTCTGACTTTCACTCTGAATGGCGTGGAGACTGTGGATCTGACGTGTCATCATCTGCTCTATGTTTTCAGATAGTGGTTCTCAACCAGAGGCAAGTTTTCCCCCAGGGGACATCTGACAAGGTCTGGAGACATTTTTGGTGTCACTCTTGGAGTGCGGCTGCGGGGTATGCTATGAGCATTTTGCAGGTAGGGGCCGAGGCTGCTGCTAAACGTCCGCAATGCACAGGACAGCTGCCCATCGGAGGATGACTCGGCCCCAAGTGTCAATAATGCTGAGGCTGAGAAACCCCGTTTTAAGAGAATCCCTGCCCTTACCAAGGTTAGGGGCCCTATTCCCCAAACACACCCCTTATCAGGCAGATGGAGTTTCAGCTCCTCACCATGTGACACTGGGCAAGCCACTAAGCCTCAGTTTCCACACCTGTAAAGTGGAAATACTAATGAGATGATGCAAACATGCACTCAATTAACCATGAGCCAGAGTTCACAGTAGGTGGTCAACAAACATCACTGCCAGATCCACCTCTTGTTATGTCCCTTCCACATTTCCAGCCTCACCAAATGATTCTTTCACCCAACAGAGATGTCCTGAGCCCTTACAATGTGCCAGGAACTGTGCTGGCCAGAGCCCCGCAAAATGTCCACATCCCAATCCCCAGAATGAGTGGGTGTTTTGCCTTACATGACAAAAAGGGACTTTGCAGATGTAATTAAGTTGAGGATCTTGAGATGGGAGAGGATCCTGATTATCCAGGTGGGCCCCATGGACCCACAAGGGAATTACAAGGGAAAAGAGGGGGGGTGTCAGACAAGGAGATGTGATGACCAAAGAAGAGGGGTCAAAGTGAGGCGGTGCCACGACTCAAGGAACGTGGTTGGCCTCTAGAAGCTAGAAAAGGCAAGGAAATGGATTCTCCCCAAGAGCCTCCAGAAGGAACACAGCACCGCACCCTGGCCTTCTGACCTCCAGAACTAGAAGAGAATAAATCTGTGTTGCTTTAAGCCAGAAGTTTACAGTGACTTGTTACAGCAGCCATGGGAAACTCATACAGCACAGAGTCCACAGGGCACAAGGACCAGCGGTGCCCCGCAGCGAGCAGACGCTCCTGCAGGCCTCCATGCGCTCGGGCAGGCTCTGGTTCCCACCTCATCCTGACCTGGTCCTGCTCTGAATCAAACTCGGCCTCCACAGCACATGCTCCCTGACGCCCTGGGTTCTGCTGGCCCAGCGGGGCACTTCTGACATCTTCCTGAAGGACGGGCTGGCTCATCCTTGCCTCCCCCTACAGGGGAGCTGCTTAGGAAACACTTTTGTATGATTTGGGGAGCAGGGAATGATGGAAAATATTAATCCATCTTTAAATTTCACTTTAACAGGCAACGCATGACTCAAATTTAACTACGTATATGTTATGTACATATGTGTGTAAAATACAAGGGCAAACAGTAGAAAGTTACTCAGTCTCCCTCTTCCCCATAAGCCCATCCCCTCTGCACAGTCCCTACTGCCCGCCACTTGGGTGGCTGCCAAGCTTTTGCTATTCCAAACAATGACACAATGAATTCCCTTAGAAATTACTCCTTAAGCTAAAGAAAACACGGACAGCCTGACCCGAAGACCAACAGGGCTTCACTTAATCGCTCGTAAGCCACGCGGGTGGAAAACAAGGTGGCCCAGGTTAACTGTGATAACCTGGAGATACACAATGAGAGTCACCAAACTAAAGATAAACGCTGACCCAGGGATTCCTGTGGGAATGTAGTCCTTAAAACAGGACGAAATACACCCGAAGGAAATGCAATCACTCACCAAGAGATATCCGTACCCCATGTTCACTGCAGCATTATTCACAACAGCCAAGATGTGGACACAAGCTAAGTGCCCATCAATGGATGAAAGGGTAAAGAAACTGTGATACACACACACACATACATATACACAGTGAACTATTATTCAACCATAAATGAAGGAAATCTTGCCATTTGTGACAACACAGATAAACCTTGAGGGCATCATGTTGAGTGAAATGTCAGACACAGAGAGACAAAATAGTGTTATGTTCTCACTCACATGTGGAATCCAAAAAAGCTGAACTCAACTAGAGAGAATGGTGGCTGCCAGGGGCTGGGGGTGGGGGAAGTGGGGAGATGCTGGTCAAAGGGTACAAACTCCCAATTGTAAGATGAGATACTGTATTGTATGCTTGAAAATGGTTAAGAGAGTAGGTCTTAACAATTATCACCACAAAATGAAAACAAAGAAAGTAATTAATGTGAGGGGATGGAGGTGGTAACTAACCATACTGTAGTAATCATTTCACAATATACATGGGTATTAAATGCTTTACAGCCTAAACTTACATATGTTGTACGTCAATAATATCTCAATAAACCTGGGGGGGAAATCAGTAAATAAAGTAGTATGTAGTTCCTGGAGGTATATATAGTTCTATAAATATTATAATATTATTATATAATGTTTAATTTTTAACAAAATAAGAGAAAACACCAACACCTTCAGTGTCCAATACAGTAACTCCCAGCTTCCTGGGGCTATTAGGCCCTTAAGATGAGGCTAGTCCAAATTGAGATGTGCTTAAAAAACACACACACACCGGATTTAAAAGACTTAGGATGAAAAAAAAGAATACAAAATATCTCATTAATTACATGTTGAAATGATAATATTTTGCATACATTGGGTTAAATAAAATATATTATTACAATCATTTCACCTGTTTTTTTTAAATGTGGCTACCAGACAATTAACATCCTATATGTGGCCTGCGTTATATTTCTATTGGGCAGTGCTCAGCTAGCCACTGAAAGGTAGAGAGATCATCAAGGAAATGAGAGCGTATGGGTTTGCTGGAATAAGACATAGCCATGATTTTAGGGGGGTTTTTTGGCCCTGCAGCGTGGCTTGCGGGATCTTAGTTCTCCCACCAGGCCTCAAACCCAGGACCCGGCAGTGAGAGTGTGGAGTCCTAACCACTGCACCGCCAGGGAAGTCCCTAGCCACGACCTTTTGATAAATAAGAAATCCTTTTGAATCCTAACTTGAAATAATAAAACAAAAAGTGACGCACCGCTAGAAGGTACGCGATTGCTTCGATTCATCCCACACCTGATAAATGTTTATTCCATCCCAGTCTCCTAACAGGTGGCCTGATCTTCCTCCAGTCCACCCTCCACACAGTAGCCAAGGGGAGAGCTTCAACCTGCAACCCCGATCCCATCACACTCGGCCTAAAACTCCTCACTGCAGCCTCTGGGTCTAGCCCTGGCTTGCTGTTCTTGGACCACCCTATGCCTCAGGGTTTTACACGGCCAGTTCCTTCGGCCCTGACTTCAACTCAGAGGTATCCTTCCATTCTCAGCTGAAACATCCCTTCCTCAGGGGGTCCTGCCCAACCCCCAAGCCCTGCTCAAACAAATCCCTCATTTAACCACTTCACGGAACTCTGTATGCTTCCTTCGGGCACTCACCACACTCTGTCACTACACGTTTCTTTCAGATATTATTTATTTGTCGATGTCATATATTACCTTATTTAATACTTTATATTACATTTGTCATGGAATATGCAATATAGTATATATTATGTATAATATATGACTAAGATGAACCATATGAATTGCCATTTGTGCAGGACAAGGGTTGGCAAACTACAACACATGTGCCAAATCTGCCCCGCTGCCTGCTTCTGTACAGCCCCCAAACTAGGAATGGATTCCCCATTTTTTTTAATTTAAAATGTAAAAAATAACAATTGGCCTCTGCCAACGGCGTGGCTCAATTTTGCCTCTTGGCCTGCAAAGCCTAAAATATTTACAACTTGGTCCTTTACAGAAAAAGTTTGCCAACCCTGGATATAGGTCAAGAATCACTGAATGCCAGCAATTTCCAATGCTGCTAATTTTATACATTATTTCTTCTGCATCCCGCTCTCCCCACAAAGACGTCTCGGTGTTGGATGTACAGCTCTGTGACTACACTAGAAGCTGCCGAATTGTACATTTTGAATGGGCAAATGACCTGGCATGTGAATTCTATCTCAATAAAGCTATTTTAAAAAGATGAATAAGACCCAGCATCATTTTAATTCCATGAAGTTTTCACCTTATATATGCTGTCCTTAGAACCTAACACTCTTCAAAAAAATTAGTAAATATACAAAGACCCCCCACTTCATCACCTCAGGAAGAGGATACATCTAGACGGGACTTGTTTGCACTTGTTTAAAAAAAAGAATTGGGCTTCCCTGGTGGCGCAGTGGTTGACAGTCCGCCTGCCGATGCAGGGCACACGGGTTCGTGCCCCGGTCTGGGAAGATCCCACATACCGCGGGGCGGCTGGGCCCGTGAGCCATGGCCGCTGAGCCTGCGTGTCCAGAGCCTGTGCTCCGCAATGGGAGAGGCCACAGCGGTGAGAGGCCCGCATACCGCAAAAAAAAAAAAAAAAAAAAAAGAATTAATGCAATGTCTTTTCCCATTGTTATCTTGCTTATAACTAGATTTTACCTGTTCCCCTAACCTAGGTTTCTCACCTTCACACTAGTGACATTTGGGGCCATGTAATTCTCTGCTGTGGGGCTGCCCTGTGCACTGTGGGATGTCTGGCAGCATCCCTGGTCTCTACCCACTAGAAGCCAGTAGCATCCTCTGCCCCGCCCCCAGTCATGACAATAAAAATGTCTCTAGATCTTGTCAATGTCCCCTAGAGGCTAAACTGCCCCAGTTTTGATCCACTGGCTTAACAGCTTTTCCATCTGGCCCCACTCCTGCCAACACCTAGTGACTCTCAAGACCCACCCACCTGCCATCCATTCATTTAACACATTTCCTAAGCCCCACTTTGTAATAGGGGTGAACCAGAAACATCCACATCCTATCCTGCCCTCAAGGGGCTTAGAACTTTGTCCAGAAGGTAGGACGGGTACATAAATGGCTAAAGGATTTTGAAAGCACTAAGTGTCATCGAAGACATACACATAAATGGCAAGACACTTCCAGAAAAGAGAGAAGGGTTAATTCACAAAGCGAATGGGAAGAAAACTCAGCTTCCTCATCCACACGGCAAGGACAATAATACCTGCTTTTCAGAGTCATCATGAAGAGTGAATCCACACATCACATTATTTCATCTTCGCCCCCAACCCTTTGAAGTGGGTACTATTGTTCCCATTTTGCAGAGGAACCAACCAAGGCACAGAGAGGTAAAGGAACTTGCCCAAGGTGGCACAGCCTTGTGGCCAAAGCAGACTTCAACGCAGGCAGGCTGGTTCACTGCTACAGGTCCTGCCTCCCTGAGAAAATACACATGTGACAACAGACGGGTACCCGGTGACCACTCTATTAGTGGAAGTTATTGTCATTGTTGAGAGAACTTGAGAACTCAGCAGTCTTCTTGAAGTAGGTAAAATCTAAGGGGAGGGGGCCCAGATTTGCCAATATGGAGACAGGAGGGAACGGTGTTCTAAGACGGGGGCATGGCAGGATGGAAGGCAGCTGCTGGACAAGCTTAGGGCATGTGAGTGGAACAAAGAAGTGGAACGAAGTGCCAGGAGGGGACTGGGTGACAGACAGGGCTGGGAGGACAGGCCAGGGCCTGAACAAACTAAGCAAAGCAAAGGGGAGGTTCACTTAGGCTTCCCACCAAGAAAGTGCTGCATCACCTATACGCTGCAAAAGCTCCAAGGAATTGTGAAACCGAGAGAGAAAATTCCTGGCTTACTCTTTTCATTCCCTTCTCTTGAATAGGGCCAAGAACAGGAAACTGGGAAAGCCACCTCATCCTCAAAACAATCCCTTGGAGACACCCTGTCACTGTCCCCTGCCCCAGAGCCTTCCAACGCAAAGAGTGTCCCGGCTCGCCCATCTCCATGTCCCAAGGTCTCTACTCCCAACTGAAATCTGAACTCTGTACTCCGCATCCGTGCCAAGAAGCATCACGGGCACTGTTGAAGAGGACCAGAACTCGATGGCCAAAAGCACAAGCTTTGGAGCCGAAGGCCTTGAATCCTATCACCACCGCTTCCTGGCTGTGTGGCCTTGGGGGAGTCACTCCACCTCTGACTTTGAGCCACTCATCTCTCATTGGACTAAACACTCAACGTTACAGGACTTCCCTGGCGGTCCAGTGGTTAAGACTCTGCACTTCCACTGCAGGGGGCACGGGTTCAATCCCTGGTTGGGGAACTAAGATCCCACATGCTGTGCAGCGTGGCCAAAAAATAAATAACTAAACAAACAAACCAACCCAGTGTGAGGGGAGGGAGTGGCCACTGGGGGTTGAACGTGCTGCTGCTTACTTCTGCTATATTATTACTGCCACTGTTATTGTTGTTGTTGTCGTTATCATTGTTTGAGTGAGGATAACAGCTCATAAAGCCACGTGCCGGAATGCTGCAGCCTCCCCAAGGAGACTTTCTTTCATCTGTCTTGCTCCAGGCTTAGTCAAAGCCATTTGACACAGTCTGTCAGAAAAGCCTCCACTCTGGCCCACCTGAGTCCTCCTACCATGGCCACTGACCTGGAAGCACCCACAATGGCTACTGTCAAACAGGCCACTATTGTGACGACAAGGGACACTCCCATCACGGTGGAGACGGTGCCACCCCTGAGAGCCTAGACTCTGGGCCAAACAGCTGGGGTCCCATCCCAGCTCTGCTACATATGAGCTGTACTACCTTGGGCAAGTCACATAACCACCCTGGGCCTCAGTTTCCCCATCTGTAAAATGGGGATGATAACAGTCTATTAACCTCATAGGGCTGTTTTTGAGGATTAAATGGAAAGTGTTTTGTCCAGGGCCTGGGACTAACGAGCACCGTGACTGTTAGCTATGATCATCAGTCTTACCGGGTCCTGTAAGGCATGGTCGTGCCCCTACTTTGGCCCATGATACTCTCCCCCTGACCTCTGATGCTCTAGCTGTGATGGCCTCCCCACTGTCCTTCAATTTCACCCAGGTTTTTCCCCACCGTGGGGGCTCCCACTCACTGTTCTGGCCCTGGAATACCCTTGGCCAGGCCAGCTCCTTCACATCCTTCCAGCGATGCCGGAGGAGAGAGGCCTACCTGTCTAAAGCGCCCCCCTCCCGGGTTCTTCACTAGGACCAAACCCCGTGTATTTCCTTCAGTGCCCCTATGTTTATGGGGCAGCACAGGACAGGGGTTACCAACCAGACTCGAGCCAGAGGGCCTGGGTTTGAAACCAGCTCTGCCATCTACTAGCTGGGTGACGTCACCTCTCTCTGCCTCCGTTTCCCCATCAGTCTCTACTCCACTACTGTGGGACGGAATCATTAGGACTTACAAAGAGCTTAGCACAGTCCCCAGAGCTCTGCAAATGCCCTGCACGTCTGCACTATCAACTACTTCCCGTTTGAGTTCTAAGTGTCTCTCTTTCCCTCCTACCTGTAATCTCCCCAAAGCAGGATCATGTCCTTTATCACCTGCATACAGGAGGTGCTCATTAAAGACTTGTTCAACAAATGAAAGAAGGGGTGAATAAATCTATCTGAAGAGCAACCCAGAAACGCACAAAGAAAAGCCAGAGACTGTCCCCGCCTGTGACTCAACAATCATAGTTATGGGCACAAGCCCAAAGGAAATAACTCAAACAGCAAGAAAAGGAACAATTTTCACATGCTGGGCCATTCTCAGTGACAACCAGGAAGCTCCCAGGCACGCAAGAGCTGAGCAAACAGTGGCAGGGGATCCTGCTGAAAATGACCCAGCTGTCACGAACCAAAGCCGGGGCCACTTCCGGCCCTGGAGAGGCCACGAACAGAGAGGGGCAGGCATTGGCCACCCAGGCTCATGCCCTCTGATGAGGGTTTTTAACCTGCATGTGAAAGCAGACCAAGAACAAGAGCTGTGATTAAGGGTTAGGGGAGGATCCCACATCACAGAAATGCTTGGTGCTGAAGGTGGAAGGGAGGTCTTGTTTTTCTGGAGAGGTTTAGGTACCCTCACAGAAAGTCCTTAAATAGCCCCAGGCACAGGCTCAACCTGTCTAATCCCTGAAACAAACCTATGAGGAGACAGGTCCTATCACTAGTCTCCATTTTACGGATGCGGAAACTGAGGCACAGAATGAAAACGCTCCCTGACCTGGGCCAAGGAGACCGTGTTACCCGGAAGACCAGAAGTCAACTGTGGCTAACTTAGGGGCCAATCGAGGGGCCTACATGGCTGTCCTGTACTTTTTCCACCTCTGCTTCCTCCCAGATCCTCAGATTTCACTTTGGACCAGAGCAGGGACTGCTGTGTAACGATGATGATGATGAAGACGATGGTAATAACAACGATGGAGAGCAACAGTAATAATAACAGCATTTCGCAGTGACAGGACTGGCACCATAACTGTATATTAACTCATTTAATTTTAGCACTCTATGAGGCAGGCGCTACCACTGTGCACACATGAGAAAACACAGGCAGAGAGAGGTAAAGTCACTTTACTGAGGTCACAGTGCTGGCAAGCAGCAGAACCAGGATCTGAGCGGAGGCTACACTGGCTCCCTGTGTTGCTATTTTCCTCTAAACATCTTCCCAACTGGCCTCCATGAGGCAGGGAGGCTGTGGTTTCACTTGTACTTAGCACTGGACCTACAGCAATAACACACAGAAGAGGGAGGGATCAGAAACTATTATCTTGGGACTTCCCTGGCGGTCCAGTGGTTAAGACTCCGTGCTTTCACTGCAGGGGACAGGGGTTCGATTCCTGGTCGGGGAACTAAGATCCCGCATGCTGCGCGGCCAAAAAGAAAATAAAACTATTATCTTATTGTATCAATTCAAAGGCCGATGTTTCGTCACGTGACATCTGTCTGCATCTCGAGATCAGTGCATCCTACAATCTCTGCTGGCCACGTTTTCATAGCCTAGCGGCCCTGAAATTGGGATGCATGTCACAACTGCCGGCCTCCTGGATTCGATGAGATGTGATGTGCCTCTCTCAACACCCCAGCCTCTTCTCTAATCTTACTGCACCATGAAGGATGGCAAGAGGCTTTTTCCTAAGTTTCCAGAATCAAGAAGGAGAAATGAAAACTGCCCTTACTTCTTGGCCAAGCTAACCCTAGGAGAGAGGCAATCACCACCCTGCCCCACCTCTTCAGCACAGCTCCGTAACAACTCGAGTAACTTTAATGGGGGTGCGGGAGGATGAGTGTAACTGTCAAGCTACCTGACCAGGCCACCTAGGGCAAAACCGCCAGCAGCCTCATCTGATAATCTCCACCTGCCAGCTGCGTTCTTGTCTCCACAGTTCCTTCCCCAGGCCCTTGCCCAGGCCAGGTTGTTTTTGCCAAACCCAGGCAGAGAGGAGGCAATAAAACCTACTCAACAAAGGACGTACAGCCCTTTCCCAAGGGTCATGGTTTCTGCCTGGCCCCATGAGAGAAATCCTCTCTGCCAGCACAGTGTTCTTTCTGAAACACACACTCAGATAGGATCTGCCTCAGAAAAGGGTTTTTATTTCAACCACTTCTGGGTCCATGAGCTCCCTTCTCCTCAATTTCTATAAGATACTTGGGGAGCAGCAACATGCTGAATTCACATCCACATGTATACTTCTCAGGTTTGCTGGAGATCTGATTAGCTGTGGGAAGAGGCCTGAAAAGTACAAGCAGGCTGCAGATGTAAAGTGTTACCGATATACCGTCACCCGGGAGAAAACAGAATCACACAGACAGTGATACGTGACTAGCAAATCATGGCCTTGCCCAAAACATGGCAGCATGTGGACTGAGTCTGGGCAAGGGTTTCTCAATCTTCACACTCTTGACATTTGGGCCCCGATAATTCTTTGTTATTGGGAGGGCTTCCCTATGCATTGTACAATGTTAGCAGCATCCCTGGCCTCTACCCACTGGATGCCAGGAGCACCCTCCTTCCAGTTGCAACATCCAAAAATGCTTCCAGATGTTGACAAATGTCTCCTGGGGCCAAAACTGCCTGGAGGAGAGAAGCACTGATCTAGGCAGTTTGCAGAATATCCTATTTTTTCATTTAGTGGTGACATATTTAACAGCTATTAGGTAAATACAAGAATATGACCAACCTGCAACCTAATAGAAATTCAAAAGTGACATGAAACTTCCTTTGGGGATAAATTTATTTAGGTTTAAAAAAAAAAAGTGAACTTATTTAAAGAAAAGTAGTAAATAAGTAGGTGGCAGACACTACTGGTTAGCTTCCTCAACAGCCTTTCCCAACTCCCTTCTCTCTCGCTGTCTCCCGCTAAAGAAGCGTAAAACCAAATGCTCACTTTCCCTGCCTCCCTACTAGCTAGAGGTGGTCATGTGATCCAGCTCCAGCCAAGGAGACACGAGCAGAAGTCTACAGCACCAGGAGAGGGGCTTTGAGGGAAGATTTTCACTCTCCTGAATAAAAAGATATAAATGAGGCTGGTGTGCTCCTTCTCTCTCCCTACCTTGAACCTACATGTGATGGCAGCCATTCTGGGGCTTTGAGGGAAAGACAAAGAAAATGGTGTCAGCCCTGACACCACTGGGTCACTAATCCAATGCCAGCAACCGCCAGAGGTACTAGACCTCCTGATGTGTAAAAGAGTAAATACTTTTAGGTCTAGGCCACTGGAGTTATGCTTTCTGTTCCTTAGAGCCAAATGCAATCCTAGTAGGTATGAAGTGAGATATAAATGTCAAAATCATGAAGACTACACACAAGGGACTGAGGGTGAGACAGTGGAGAAGAGGGCAGGCACTGAGGTCAAACTGGAAGCTTTGAACACTGTCTACAACCCTTGCCAGCTGTGTGAACATGGGCAAGTTTAACTGTGCCCTCAGTTTCCACATCTAAATAAGGGATCACAAGAGCACATACCCAGCATTACCATGAGCCCCAAACAAAGTATTTACAAAGAAGGCACTACTTGACATAGAATAATCCTCAATGCATGTTATTTACAAAAATAAATTCTCACCAAAGTTACCCAATAAAATAGGACTAAAGACTAAAATTGGGGACTTCGCGGGTGGTCCAGTGGTTAAGAATCCATCTTGCAATGCAGGGGATACCGGTTCGATCCCTGGTCGGGGAACTAAGATCCCACATGCAGTGGGGCAACTAAGCCCATGTGCCACAACTACTGAGCCCACATGAAGCAGCTACAGAGCCCACGTACTCTGGAGCCTGTGTGCCACAACTAGAGAGAAGCCAGAGCTCAGCAACGAAGATCCCATGCACCACAGCCAATAAATAAATAAGACTAGAATTGATTCAGTCATTAGTTCTTTGCAACACCTAGAAAGGAAGCTGCCTGTAAGGACTGTATGTAAAATACCCCTGCCTTGGTGCTAAAGACAGTAAATCAAGCAACCAAGACTTTCTGGAGGATCCAAGTCTAGAGGTCCATGTCTGTCTCCTCACGACAGCCCCCCTTCTCTCCAATCTCCACACTGGCCTTCCTTGTTAAGCTGGGGCTTTTGTACATGCTTTTTCCACTGCCTAGAACACTCTTATCTTCTGCTTTTGTCTTTGTAGCAAACTACTAGTTGTACTCCAATACCCACTCTTCCTGAACCCCTAGTAATTAATCTTCAGCTGGGCACATGCCTGTCCAGAAAAGAAACTACATTTCCCGGACTCCCTTGTAGCTAGATGTGGTCACATGACTAGGTACTGGCCAGTGGGATGTGAACAGAGTGATGTGGGTGACTTCTGGGTTGCACCCTTCTGCCCCCTTCGCTCTGGCTGGAATGTGGACATGGGGTTGCACATTCCTTTTTTTTTTTTTTTTTAATATTTATTTATTTTAGTTTTGGCTGTGTTGGGTCTTAGTTGCGGCATGCGGGCTCCAGAGCGCACAGGCTTAGTAGTTGTGGTGCACCGGCTTAGTTGCCCCGCGACCTGTGGGATCTTAGTTCCCCGACTAGGGATCAAACCCGCATCCCCTGCACTGGAAGGCAGATTCTTAACCACTGGCCCACCAGGGAAGTCACAGCAGTACACATGCTTGGGTCAACAATGTGGGTGGCACCTGGGGACAGCAAAGCAACAAGACAGGAGGGGCTTGGGCCCCTGACACCCTCAGGGACAGAGCTGCCACACCAAACTGGGATTTTTACACCAGAGAGAATTTAGCTTCTATCTTAAGCCACTGTGTTTAGGGTCTACGCCACATACAGCCAAACCTATAATATCACGTAGGCTCAGGAAGTCTCTCCTTTCCTTCGTTGGATCAGATCAAACCCCCTACCACATCACAGAGCTCCCTTTCGTAGCACTGCACAGCTATGATTTTCCACTCATTTGTTCAATCCCCAGACAAGACTGGCACTCAAAGGTGGCGGGAGCTCTGCTCTGCACATCTTTGACTCCCGGCATCAAGTTCAGTGCAAGGATAATCAAGAGCACCCAGAGAATGTCGACTGAATGGGCCCAGGCTACGGGACCAAGGGGTGAGAGCTCTGTCTTCTGTGCACAGCTCACGGTCTTGGCACACTGACCCTCGGAGGCTCTGTCTCCTGCAAGGGGCATCTAAGAGGGTGGAAAACATGCCCCTTTGACACCCACCCAACCTTGCTTCACATCATTCCCAGATCTCCCTTACATAGAAGTTAAAAAACAAGGCTATCCAACCGCCTGGAGAGGAAACAATTATTAGCAAATTACTTAATTAGGCTCATGTTGACATTTCACCTTTGAGTAAATATGTTAGTTAAAAATGGGTCGAATCCAAGATGCACAGTTACTGAAACATAAAGAATGTTTTCAGAAAATCCCGTTCCTGCTTTTAAAAAAAAATATCTTATATTTGGGATGTGCGGAGAAAAGAGACTGAAAATTAAAATGCCAATAAGAGGTTATCTCTAGAAGAGCATCATTATGGAGGATTTTCACATTCTACTATACTGGTTCCTGTACTATTTCATTTTATACTGGACCTCTTATAATGTCAGACAAAGAAGAGCATAAGAGAAAAGAAGTCCCCTTAAGTAACTCAATCGTGACCATCTTTACAGTAACTGAAAACCTGGAACTTCCCAAGTATGCGTCTGTCAGCAGTCTCAGCTGTCACAGCCCACCTTCACTCCTGTGCCATGGATTTAAGTACTTAAGCAAGTCTTCTTAATCCTCAACTACAAAGAAAATCTGCAGAATGAATTTCCCCACCCATCAGCCCAATTTCAGAGCTGACACCCAACACCCTGGCATGCCTCATCCAGACCCGGGCACCCTACAGACACCCCATAACAACTGGGCGAATTAGCCCAAATCCTCAGATGCTGGGGACCGGTAGTCTGCATCCCTGAAATTGCGCTGGGCTCCATCCTGATTTTGTCAAGGCCTGCGTGGGCCCAGAGGTTACAAGGAGGTGATAAACCAGAAGAGAATTGCCACACCAGAAATCCCCACTCCACTGCCCCCAACTGTCCATCACGGTCCCCTCCTGTCCAGCCTCCTGCAGCACCACAGCAAGTGCCTGCCACGCTTAGCTAAGCATCCTCTATATCTTGCCTCTTTTCTTTCCAACTCTGTGAGATACACGGCATGATCATGATCCCCACTTTACAGATGAGGACACTGAGGCTCCCAGAGGTGAAGTGACTGGCCCAAGGTCGCACACCGGGAACTGGCAGGACCGATTTTCGCACCCAGGCCCCTGAAGCTGGCCTCGTGACCCCAGCCGTATGTGTCCCTGGCTTTCTTTGGAGCGACACCTTCTCCTCGCCCAAGTATCCCCATGCCTTCAGCTGCCAATGCTTGGCCCCACCACCACCACCCCCAACTAATATCCTCTTTGGGAATAAAGAGGGTCTGACTGAGGGGGGGGCCATTTCTCCAACCCCTCCCCACCAAATGTGCAAATGAGCTGGAAGTAGGCCAGCCCTGACCCCAGCACCAAGTGTGAAGTGGTCCACCTAGACCACAAGGATCTCAGTGGACAAAAGTAAAAGAAGGGAGAGCCCCATTACACTACAACTGCAGTTCTCAGAGCCTAAACTACCACGTGTCTTTGCTCCGCGACCCTGAGTGAGTGAAACTGTTTTTGAAGACGAAGCCTTATCATAGGGCTCCTGGGTAATCTAAATTATAACTACCTTCCCCAGCACCCTAAAGGTCACCTTCCCCAGCACCCTAAAGCTCCAGCTTTCCCCTGGGCCACTGGTCTCCAGCCTTATAAAGCTGATTAGAGGGACTGCAGAAGGCACTGCCATTAATATGCACCGGTCATCTGCTATTAACAATCATAAAAACAACAACAATAATGATGGGCACCCTTAGAGAGACCCTGCTAGAATTGAGCCACCACTTTTTTAAACACAAGCCAGGCTGTAGATAGGACAAAACCTTTTCGATGATTTGAGATATTCACTCCACTCCTAAGAGTATGTTCCAAGAAAGTAAGTCAACAGGCACTACCCATGTGATATTCATTACAATGTTCTCTGTGAAAGAAAAAAAAAAGAAGGGGGGAAACAGCAACCTAAATGTCAAACCACAGGCAATAATTATATAAATTACAGTCTACCAATACTAGGAACTACTGCTTGGACATTTAAAGGTATAATTACAAAAGTTGTGCAGGAACATGGGAAAATTCTTACAAGAATAAATGAAAATGTGGGATAGAAAATAGTGCACACTTTACAAGCGCAACCTGCAAAACCACATAAAAATCTGGACAAGAATCGGATGTCAACACACCAACAAACAATGGCCAATGGAAAAATATGTGCGACACACATGACAGACAAAGGGGCGAGATTCCCAATATACTGAGAGGCCCCGCAAATTAACAGGAAAAAGCAAACCAGAGTAAAGATGCACGAAAAGGACACTGAAAGAAAGACATGCACAGAAAAGAACATGCAAATTACCAGGGAATATGTTGTAGGATGCTCAGCTTCTAACTTCTAAGGGAAACGTGGGTGAAAAAAGATATCTTTTTTGTCCATCAAATTAACAGAATTCGGCCATGTCCAGTGCCAGGAAGGATGCAGAGAAATGGGAATTCTCAGTCCCTGTCACTAGGAATGGACTTGCTACAACTTTTCTGGAAAATAACAGGCCAATACCCATGAAAAACTAAAATTTACATAATTTTAACCCATGTACAGGAATGTTCACTGGAGCATTGTTTACAGAAACAAAAAATGGGGAATAACACAAGCGATGTTATTAGCTGGGAAATGGCTGAATTAATTATAGCAAATCTATATTATACAATTCACTAAGGAATTACTAGTGAGATTCTATGTATTGCCATGTATCATATGTTAAGCAAAAATAAAGTGATTATAACATAACCCATTTTATTTTTAAGCATATTATTTATGTTTATAAACATTTCCATGATTACAGAGAAAGGACAGGAAGTATAGCTTGGTTATTGATTAGAGAGAGAGTTAACGCTTTATTTAAATATCTCTATGTTGTTTTCTCACAAGGAGTATCACTTTGGGAACAAAAGAACTCTACAATGAAACTAGAAAGTTTACATGTAAAAATTAAATCCGAGTTGTATTAGCATGTATTAGCATTAGATTATGAGTAAAACTTTTACCTGTTGTTAAATTGTTGATGTAAAAACACTTTTTAAACAACAAAGACGTCAAAGAACGTTTAAAATTTAAACATATCTTTTTAAAATTAGAACAAAACCAATCATTCTCTGGACCAAATCCACTGGAACGTAAGGTTTAACTCCGCTGGGCAAAACCCTCTCATACACAGGGAAGCAACATGAACCTGGTCAATTCCCAGCCTGATCAATGCTCTCAAATGCCACAAACATAGCAGGTGCTTAATAAATGTTGCTGAGTCCATTAGTGGGAGTATAAACTACAGCTCCACCTGACGATTAGAACGGTCAGATTTCAAAATGCACATATCCCCCAACCCAGCAATTTCGGGGTGGGGGGGTGGGGGTAGGGATTTACTCTGCTTTGTCATTTACATCTATTTGCATACAGTACCAAGATGAGTGCTCGGGGCAGCACCGTTCATCACACTGAAAACTGGAACCAAGGACCCTGACAGCAACCGAGGGAGGACTGGGTGAATACACAGCACAGTCCTTAACAGAAGAAAGTGTGGCCTGCAAAGTATTATTCCCTTTCTCTTTCAATTTGCATGGACTTAACATGTAAAGAAAATCAACACTGGTTTCTTAGTGAAAGGAGCCAGATACAGAACATTATTCAGAATATGAAACTATTTGGGGAGGAAAAAAAAGATACTCATTTTCAATCTCTCCCCACCCCCTCATCCTTCATACATATTTGCATATGCTTGAAATTTTCTAGAAGGACACCCAAAAAACTACCATGAATGGCGACTTCTGCAAACAGAGCACAGGGAGAGGAAGTACTGAAACTTTTACTTTCCCTTTATATTCTTCTAGAATATAGTTTTATTCTGGGATTTTTATAACTTTTTTAAAAAGTTATAACTTTAAAATAAAAAGTTATAACTTTTTTAAAATGATAATTTTTTGAAAGTAAAAGCACAATCAAAAAAGTTACCGTGCAAGATCTTCCAGGCCAATTCAACATCTAGTTTTGTTTTGTTTTTAACATCTTTATTGCAGTATAATTGCTTTACAGTGGTGTGTTAGTTTCTGCTTTATAACAAAGTGAATCAGCTATATGTATACATATATTCCCCACATCTCTTCCCTCTTGCGTCTCCCTCCCACCCTCCCTATCCCACCCCTCTAGGTGGTCACAAAGCACCCAGCTGGTCTCCCTGTGCTATGCGGCTGCTTCCCACTAGCTATCTGTTTTACATTTGGTAGTGTATATATGTCTATGCCACTCTCTCACTTCGTCCCAGCTTACCCTTCCCCCTCTCCATATCCTCAAGTCCATTTTCTACGTCTGCATCTTTATTCCCGTCCTGCCCCTAGGTTCTTCAGAACCTTTTTTTTTTTTTAGATTTCATATATATATGTGTTAGCATACGGTATTTGTTTTTCTCTTTCTGACTTACTTCACTCCAACATCTAGTTTTAAAAGAAGAGTTTTCTAGCAATCTATAGAAAGTCATCTTAATCGTGCAAGAAAAGCACCTCATCATCTTAATGGGCCCTGAAAATGCTTTGAAGGGGAATCAAGTGGGGAATTCCAACTTGATCTGACCCTGAACGGTGCAGCTAAGGTTCTGAAACAGATGAAACTCATTGAAAAATATAAACCTGAGACTCGCTCAAACCTAAATGGATCAAAAGCCCATGACTATCAGGGAGCAAGTAACGCTCCATCTCCTCGCTAAGCTGCAGTGAGCTTCTTCCTTGGAATTTCCAAACCCTTATTATTACCACAAGCCATTTTATTAGTGCTTTATGGATTTTTGCAGAATGCTCCAGGCAAGATTTTCATGAGACGGGCTCTGCACCTCAGGGCCTTTGCATCTGCTGTTCCCTCTGTCTGAGGCTCCCTTCCCCCAGCCCTTGCACAGCCAGCTTTGCCATTCAGGTCAAAGGTCAAATGTCACCTCCTCCAAAAAGCCTTCCCTGGACATGCCCCTATCATAGCTTGCACCCCAGTTCTTCCCAGTTCACATCTTTGCAGCACTTGCCGCCACCCAAAATCATTTTGGTCATCCCCAGCGTAAGCTCCATGAGAACGTGGACCTCGTCTGCCTTGTTCGTGGCTGTATTCCCATCATCTAGAACAGTGTCAGCACCCTGCAGATGCTCAATTAATAATAAAAGACTGAATAAATGAACGAGTGAGAAAAGGTTGCGGGAAGAACAGGAGAACGAATCCAGTGTTGTAAAAACCACTCTCAAGCTGTCCGTGCCGGGGAAACGCAGGCACTTGAAAACTGTTCTCCAGAGAGGAAGGTATCCCCAAGCACGTATCCGTAGTTACCCAAGAGGCCAATAAAAGGTAAACGGAGGTTCTCAGAGAGACAACTCACTGAGAGGGAAGGAAAAAGCCTCAAAAAACCTGAATTATTCCCCGAGGGTACCGGATGCCACCCTCCCCGGGTCACCTAGAACCCATTTTCCAGAACTTGGCAACCTCCTCCAGGAGATGAAACCCCACAATTAAACCAAGGGGAAACTTAAGTAGAGTCTCGACTTTGTAACTGTCCACCTATCCTGGGGCAGTTTAAGATGAATGAGCAGCGCTTCAAAGCTGACCTCTAAGGACCAGGACTTCACGCTGGGACTGAGCCGTCAGAAACCCCACTCCCAACCCAAATGGATTCGGGGAGAAAAGCCCTGGGTAGAAAGTGGCAAACAGCATGGAAACGGCTGCAATCGCTTCTCTAGCTAATTGGAGTTTAACCTCCTTAACATCTCATTAAGCTTCTCCACAGCAACCCCAATAAGCCAATTACGGGAGACGTTCAACAGCCTAAAAACTCAAGGAAGGCTTCCCTAGTGGCGCAGTGGTTGAGAGTCCGCCTGCCGATGCAGGGGACACGGGTTCGTGCCCCGGTCCGGGAAGATCCCACATGAGAGGCCCGCGTACCGCAAAAAAAAAAAAACAAAAAAAAAACTTAAGGAAATGCAGGAGGGGTGAGGCAAAAGTCTTGCCCCAGATTTCTCCTCCAGATTCCTCCCCACCAACGGCTGTGGGACTTCGCCACCCAGGGGACGTCTGACAACGTCTGAAGACATTTTTGTTGTCACAACAGCGGGGAGGTGCTACTGGCATTTAGTGGGTAGAGGCCAGGGATGCTGCCAAACAGCCCAGAGCGCACAGGGCAGACCCACAACGGAGTTACCTGGCCCAAAAGGTCAAGAGTGCCCAGGATGAGAAACTGCTCCACACCTACCACCCCTCCCCCACGCCGGCTTCCTCACTGCTCAGCCTTCAAGAGGGAAGCAGGGGTTCCACAGCTCCACCGGAAGAGCCGCTGTCTCAGTTACCATGCCAGGTTGGGGGAAACACTCGCCTCAGGATGTTCAAGTCCTTGTCATTATCTCAATCCATTTCATTAGCCCTTTATCCCTTTTGGCAAAACGTTCAGGTAAGTTTTTATGGGCTAGAGTTTTACTGACCATTAAGAGCTGATGAAATCTAGACCTTATCCCACCATGAAAATCTGGAGCCGACATCACAAACTAGACGCTTGCTTCAAATTCCCCGGGCATTGATAATTTGTTTATCCATCTCCCTCCTGCCAACATGACCAAGCTAGAGCAGCACCAAACCAGTGAGCCAGAGCGGCCCCAGTCACCTCACCAAAAGGCCGGGCTTCAAAGCAGGAGATGCCGACTCAAATGCCTATGGGTGCCAGGTGGGGTCCATCAGTGAGGGAAGCAGACCAGGTAAGAAAGCACGAAGAAAAAAGGCAACAGACGCCGGGCCTACGAATTAAAGTGCAATAAGGAGGAGCGGGGACTGCGGCAACCTGGGGCCAGCAGGCCTGTTCTGCAGGGGGCAGCCCCAGCTGACCACCACCACGTACAAACATGGGCCCTCATGCAATGATTTTTCAAAAGTCAGAAATGCAGATTTTTCTGTGAATTCTCCCCATCTGTAAATATTAGCAATCATAGTAATTCAACATTAAAATAAAGTCAAAGCAGCACACCAGTGGGCCAGATCTAACTCCCCCCAAGGAACTCGTACCTTAGACACTCAAATTCAAATGCTAATGGCGCCTACAGTATGCCAGGCTCTGAGTCCTGGAAAAAGGGACGGACCAGACTCAGTTCTGACCTTTGCAAGACAAAATATAAGCAGTTGGATGTGGAAGCTGGAAGGCTTGTTCTACCTGAGAATCCATTCCAAACAGGTAAGGGACTGTTTCATCCTTAGAGGGCTCTGGAAAGAGGTTCCAACCCAGCTCACAAGCCACTCCAAAGCTTCATGTCATTCATTCCTTCAGTAAATATTTACTGAGCACCTACTATGTTCCAGGCACTGTTCCAGGTGCTGGGATTACACAGCACAGGCAAAACCCCTGTCCCTGTGAAGTTGACCTTTTGGTGAGAGTTTACAGGGAGTAAACAAAACAAATAAGTAAGAGATTTGGTGTAGGGCTTCCCTGGTGGCGTAGTGGTTGAGAGTCCGCCTGCCGATGCAGGGGACGCAGGTTCGGGCCCCGGTCCGGGAGGATCCCACATGCTGCGGAGCAGCTGGGCCCGTGAGCCATGGCCGCTGGGCCTGCGCGTCCGGAGCCTGTGCTCCGCAACGGGAGAGGCCACAACAGTGAGAGGCCCGCGTACCGCAAAAAAAAAAAAAAAAAAAAAGATTTGGTGTAGATGGCAGTACGTACTGGGTTGGGAAGGGGGGGTTGGGAGGAGCCAGAGGACTGGGAATACAAGGAAGCAGCAGGGAGTCAGGGAAAGGCTGACTGGGGTGACATCTGAACAAGGATTTGAAGGCGCAGGAGCATTCTGGGCAGGGGAAACAGCAACTGCAAAGGCCCTGAGGCAGTGTGAGGGAGACAGAAAGTACCAGGTGATGTGGTCAGAGAGGTGAGGGGACCAGATGCTGTCAGGCCTTGTAAGCCTCTCTAAGCCCTCTGGCTTTTTCCCTGAGGGAAGTGGGGCGTCGCTGCAGGGTCTTGGGCAGAAGGGGGAGAGGCTCTGACCTCTGTCTTTAACAGGAGCCCTCTGGCTGCAGGGTTGAGACCAGACTGTAGGGGCCAAGGAGGGCAGCAGGGAACGCACTGAGGCGGGAACACCCAAATGCAGGATTGAGCCCATGGTGGCTCTGGCCAGAGCAGCAGCTGGAGAAGCAGTGAGAAGCAGGCATTCTGAAGGAACAGGCAACAGGATTTGCTGAGAGATCAGCTGTGCAACGGGAGGCAAAGGTGGGGAGTCAAGGATGATGCAGGGTTTGGGCCTGAGCCTCTGGGGACAGGGCTGCCATCAGCTGAGATGGGGAGGGCTGGGGTGAGGGGGCTCCAAGTTCCATGTGGGACACGGTAAACTGGAGCCACCCATGAGACACCCAGGTGGAGACGTTAGTTCCAAAAAGTTGAGAACACAAATGGAAAGAGAGATTTTCCGTCCACCACTGGGTTCCAAACGTGAGGCTCCTCCAAGACTATCACAAACAGAGCCGGTCCAGCTGCGAGAAGATCACTGCTCCTTGTTGTTGGGTCGCTGCGGCTTCGTTCTGCAAGGCTGGAGGGGAACCCAGGAACCCTGAACTAGCCCTTGCCCTGCCCTAGCCTCTCAAATGGCTTTTCTCCTCCCAAAGCCTTGTCACGCTGCCATTCTGAGCCTCAGATTCAACATGCGTGAAGTGGGGTGGACGGAGGGGAAGACCCCATCAGTTCCAGGGCCCCTTTGGCTCTAATCCGCAAGGGAGAGAGGAGACTGGAAGGAGGGGCAGAGAGGAAGGTGGAGGAAGGCACAGTGATGCGTCTAAAAACCCATAGAAAATTTGAAGAATGGGGGAAAAATAAATCCGCTCATTCTACATTGTTGTAAAGCCTAAGGGAGCTAATTACGCCAGGAATTAGCCTGACCCCAAGGTCAGACCTTACCCCAAGAAGAATTTCAAATGGTTTCTAAAATACTCCTTTTCTCCCACCCTTTAGCAGCTAAATTGAATATTCAGGGGGTTACTCAGGTGGAAGATGGTTCAGGGCAGCTCCGTGGCAAGTATCAGCACCAGGACCAAATATTAGCAGGACTCCATGAACCATGACACAGATCCACCACTTCTGTTCATCCCCAGCAGCAGCAGGTACAGCAGCAAAAATTAACTAGAAAATTCCAGTTGCTGCACCGCCCACATGTACTAAGTGCTAACTGTATACCAAGCAGCAACATTCTAAGCACCTGCCAAGGATTCTCTTGGTACCGTGTTACCATCCTCATTATACACATGGGGAAACTGAGGCATGGAGGGGGAAGTAACTCGCCCAAGCTGCAGAGCCAGGCTGTGAACCCCAGGGATGTGAGCACTGCTCAGAGCCGCCATACTCCACTGCTTACTGACTTGTCGCTTACTTTTCGACATTTTCTGATTTTTCTACACTGGACACGCAACACATTAATAAATGAATTTTTTAAAAACATTAACTCGCAAGGGGAGGCCCGGGCCCATTTTCCCAACCATCATTTAAACATCAGCCACAAAACAGTCCTTCCTACCCGCCCCCCTACAACCACCCTCAAAAAAAAAACAAAGGCAAACCCAGCGCTGGGGAACTCAGCCCCTGTTTTCCATTTAGATAACCAAGTTCCTCTTTTTCCATCCCAGAGCATTTGCCTGGGTGAAGGTGGGAAGTCAGCCAAACACTCACCACAGGCTATTTCCACGTGCTGGTTTTTCTGGCCATTTCCTGGGGCTCAGAGGCCAGCACTGGCCCAGGAACAAAGCTCTGACTAGAGTCTCAGGTGGGCTAGTCACCTTGATTTCTAAACACATGACCTTGGTCAAGGGAGGAGGCAGGCATGACTGGGTGGGTGGCCCAATCCCATGCCCCAGGTGAAGAAAAAGTGGGTCCAAAGGAAGGACAAGCAACTCGAAACACACAACTTCATCTTTGGAAAGAAGAATAATAACCTCTGCTTAACTCTGTGCAGGGCACAGGCTGAGCCACTTGCACAGATGGACTCATTTACTTTTCAAAACAACCGCAGGAGGTTGAGACTTTGGGGGCCCCCACCCCCACTTTACAGATGAGGAAACTGAGGCACAGAGAGGCACACTGGCTTGCCCAAGGTCACAGAGTCTCTCCCGGCCTTGAGTGTGTGCCCTGGAAAACACAGAAGTCACCTGCTTTCAATTACTTTGGTTTCTCCTGCTACCTGGAAGTTCTCATGCCCCAGCTGCCTACTCTCAAACTCTGGTTCCAGGGCACCTCCAGAAATTGGGACATCCAGCAAGTCCAGAAATCCAGAGGGAGGGAGCGCAGAGAAAAGTCTGCAGGGCCAAAGACTGGGGAAAGATGCAGGGCCTGGCAGAAGGGAAAGCCAACCACCTGGCAACTTCTGTAGCAAAAGTCCTTGCAGGAGAAAAAACACAACTGTTTCCCCGGATGAGCTTCTTTAGCTAAATAAACGGAGGACACCCCCAAACCCAGTCGACTTTGGAAAACCTGACTAGACGTCAACTGCCAGTTGCCATCAATGAAATACACCCTGGTGCAGAATCTAATTTACAGCCACCTATTTTTTCCCCTCTGTAATTTATGAGAAGAAAATAAACAAGGAGATACTCCAGTATTCACAGCCAGCACTAGACCAGATCCCCATCTGATTCTTGCAGAAATCATCTTTCTGTTGTTACACCAGGTACGGGGAGCAAGGACTCCTCAGATTCTCCTCTCTCTGCTAAGTACAACACTACTTTGCAAATAAGTCTGCTCTCCAATTAGTCCTGGACCTTGAGTGCAAAGCTCTGGACTATTTCCAGCCCCAGAGTAAATCTCTGATCCCACTGGCCTGAAAATGTGAGACATACCCAGCAGTGTTTTGTTATTCTACCAAGTGATACCTCCCAAAAATAAAGCCTTTCCCACGGGGCCCTCAAGGATGACTTTTCAACACTCCAAATGCAGCCTGCAAGGAGAGGACCACAAAACAGAACAAGAAGGTATTTTTGGATGCTAATCACTGGCTCCAAAGAACCAAGGGTGTTTCCCTCTCCTGATTCCTAAACAAAAGTGGGAAAACTATCCTGTCCAGAACTGCATTCCGTGTTTACCAATAATCAAGATGGTGGGACACAAGAGTGCTTCCTGTAACAAAGAGGCAAATAGCATTACTGGGAAACTAAAGCCCAAGACACTGGGGATTAAACCACAGAGAATGGACTCCGAAGACTCAGCAGGCTCAGCAATGGACATTCAGAAGAAACCTGGAGGTGGGGGTCCCCACAGAGACGAGCCTCACGATTCAGGGGGTGGAATGGCACGCCCACTGGTATCAGGATACTGGGCATCCTCAGCTGCACCCCAAACCTGACCCCAGGGTCAGGCAAGTCCGAGCAGGGGTGAGCAGCCCTACCTTCTTTCCTGGCTGTTCCTCAAACTTCCCTAATTTTCCCCCTGTTCCCCCCAAACTCCCCTCAAAGTATAAGCAAAAGGAAAGTAAAAGATGACAAAAAAAATTGTAACCACAGGAGACTAATATGGATGCAAAACAAGTGGGGAGGGGGAAAACCTCAACCCAGTCGCTGGAAGCCCCTTTCCATAGCCTGAGCCCTTCCCCAGCTCAGCCCTTTGGTAACGGGGTGTTTGCGAAAAGGGGGCTCCAAACCACAAAGGAGATGGGGGAACTTAAGCAGCGAGACACCCCCCAAGTCTGGCGCCTCCTTCCCCGGCAGGTTATTTTTAATCGAAAAGGGAACCCCAGAGCGGACAGGGCCCCTCTTTTCAGCCCCCTCCCCCAGGCTCTGGCCCCTCACCTTCCCCCAAAAGCCCCAGAGTCGGGCACAGGCAACCCCTCCCCAACGCCCTGCTTCCCCGGAGCCGAGTCACCCAAGTTTTCCCCCCTCAGCAGCACTCCCGAAGGGGCCGGCCACGGGCGGGTTGGGGAGCGGAGCCCCCAGGCCAGCTGCTGGGTGGGGAGCCCGGCGCTCGGGGCGGCAGGGGTCCCCGGGGCTGCGGGCCCGGCCCGCCCTTCCCGGCGCTTCGCCCTAACCGCCTGCCTCCCCGCCCGCCGGCCTCCCTCCCTCCCGCTCCCCGCCGCCGGCCCCACGCGGCACGGGCGGCCGCCGAGCACTTACCCAGAAGGGGTCTGAGCCATCGACGCTGCAGAAGCCGCGGAGCGCCATGCGGCCGGCTCGGGCACGGCGGGCAGCGGCGGACGGACTAGCCCGGCTGCTGGCGGCGGCGGCGGCGGCGGCGGCGGCGACGGCGGGAGGCAGCGGCGGAGGGAGCCGGGGCCGCAACGCCGCCTGGTTGGCCGGCGCGTCACGGGGATGCGGCGGCCCCGCCCCGCACGGCCCCGCCCCGCTCACCTCGTCCGGCCCGCTTGGGCCACGGCGGGAGGTTGCACTGTCGCTGGTCCGGCCGGTTGGCCCCGGACCCTCGGGCGCCCGATCTTACCCCCTCATAGGAGGCCCGGGGAAGTCCGCTGTAGATGCGGCCGCGACCTTTGCGTCCAGACCCCGCGACCAGGTTTCAAATCCTGCTGTAACAACAACGACGACGACAGCATTAGTAATAGAAACAACCGGGGGAAATAGAGTGTACTTATCCATCTATGAGCCAGGAGAGTGCCAGACACCATAGCTGCGTCCTCACCGCACCCTCACTGTTATGACTCCCTTTTCATGAAGGAAGAAAACAAGAGGCAGAGAGGTTTGAGTGACTTCTCCAGGGTCACCGGGCTTACCCAGCCTGCTGACTCCAGAGCTGACGCAGAAACAGTAGGAGGTGGATACTCTATTTAATCTATGCTTTACAGGTGGAGAAACTGAGGCTCAGAGAGGTGAAGCGACTTGCCCAAGGTCACACAGCTGGCAAGTGGCAAAAGTGGGGCTGGAACCCATGACCAGTCTGACTCCAGAGCACTCGTAGCCTGAAGGCTCCAATCTCTAACCCAAACAGCTGTGTGCAAGCAGCTTTGACATTTTCTCCACCTTCTCTGCAGCACTTAGGAAATAACCAGGTTACTGATCTTTACCTTTGAGGTAAAGAAACTGAGGACTAGAGATACAGTAATAATTAACAAGCATTCACAGTCATGGGGCTTCCCAAGGCTGAGCTGTTAGCAATGAACATGAATTAACATGTGTAATGCTCACAGGAACCCCAAGAGGTAAGTACTATTATTATCCCCATCTTACAGTTGAGGAGACTGAGGCCCACTGAGGCAGAGTACTTTGTCAGGGATTATGTAGACCGTAAGTGGCTGAACCAAACTTTGAATCCAAGCTGACTGATCGGGAAGGGAGGAATCTATAATGCTAACCATCTTGCCATACTGTCTTTTTTTTTTTTTTTCCTTTTTTTTTGGACCTCAGATTCGATGAGGAGACGGTAGAGTGTTCTCACTCATTTTGCTCAGATTTTCCAAGGAATGCATACTATACTGTCTCTTTTTAATACACAGGCAGCCAGTGACAGAAGCTGGGCCTGGGGCCTGGGAGTCAAAGCTTTCCTCCACACACACACACACACACCACCTGTACCAAATAAAACAGGAAGAGTGATTGAACTTGAGACTGCCCCCCTCCCCCTGCCACTGCCCTGCCATGAACCTAGTGAGGGAGGGAGGGAGATAGCATTGTTTTCTGTGACTTTTTTTTATTGGCCCAGGTTCCCCTCAGGGTGAGTGAGTTTTTATGGGATAATTACTTTCAGGTTATAATGCTCTTTGAGCTGTTGCTTTGACATTTATACATTTAACAAATACTTACTGAGCATCTACTATACACCAGGTCTTTCTGGAAACAGGACAAAGTTGCTGCTCTTATGGTGCTTAAAGTGTTGGGGTTTCTTGCGGGGGAGGGGTGTTTAAAGTGTTTTTTTTTAATGGGAGGGGAACAGGTTAATCAAATAATCACACAAAGTATATTTACAGCTGTGATAAAAGCTAGGAAGAAAAAGTGGGAGTAAGAGGGTTTTAAAGGGTCCTCCTGGCCTACTGGCAGTGGAAGTCAGTGAAGGCTTCCTGGAGGAAGGGTCTTTTGAACTGGGATACAAGTGATGAGTCTGGTTTCATGAGGCCTGGGCTGTGTTCTGGGATGAAGAAAACAGCTTATGGAAAACCATGAAGCAGGACAGAGCAAGTCTCTGGAGGAATCTGAAGACAGTCTGGGTGGTAGGAATCAGAGACAGAAGCAGAAGGGACTCATCTGGGGCAGGAGGGATCAGGAGGGGCCAGAGCATGCAAGATCTTGTTGGCTGGAGGAGGGTTTCAGCCTGGCCCCACAAGTGATGGGGAGCCATTTCTGGATTTTAAGCAGGGTACGAGATGGTCAGATTTCTTTCCATTTTTATTCAAATTCTTTATTCATCCATTCTTTCAACAAATATTTATTTTTATGAAAAGGTGCTCAACATCATTAGTCATCAGGGAAATACAAGTAAAACCCAGTGAAATACCATTACACACCCACCAGAATGACTGAAATGAAAACGCCAAGTCTTGGCAAAGACGCGGAACAACCGAAACTCACCCTCTGTTAGTGGAAGTGAAAATTGGTTCAACCACTTTGGAAAACCGTTTGGCAATTTTTGCTAAAGCTAAACATACAACTACACGGTGACATAGCAATTCCACTCCTTTCCCAGAGAAAGGAGTGCTTTTGTCCATCAAAAGACCAAAATCTGTCATCAAAAGACCAAAAGACCATCTACCAAAAATGTCCAGAACAGCTTTATTCAAATAGCCCAAAACTAGAGACAGCCTGACTGTCCATCAATAGTCAAAAGGATGAATAAATTGTGATGTGACACAGCAAAAACATAAAAAGGATCAAACTACTAACGCATGTAACATTATGGACAAATCTCACGACACATAATAAGGAGCAAAAGAAGCCAAACACGAAAGAGTACATTTTTCATGATCCCATTTAGATGAAGTCCAAGCACAGGCAAAAACTAATAAATGTTGATTGATGTCAGAATAGTGGTTACCTTTAGGGAGTGTGATTAGGGCAAGGTACAAGAGAGCCTGCTGGAGAGCTGGAAATGTTCTATAACTTGATCTGGTGGTCATTAGATGGTTTACACACACACACACATATCTTAAAATTTGTTGAGCTGGACACTTAAGTTTGCTATGCTTTGCTTTGTAAAAGTTATACATTAGGGAATTCCCTGGTGGTCCAATGGTTAGGACTCTGTGCTGCCACTGCAGGGGGCACAGGTTCGATCCCTGGTCGGGAAACTAAGATCCCACATGCCACACGGTGCAGCCAAAAAAAAAAAAGTTATAACTTACACGAAAATTTGAAATAGAAAATAAATAAATCAAATAAAAATATGTATTGGGGCCTACCATGTAGGTGCTGTAGACACTTCGGTAAACAAAACAAAGATCTCTGCCTTCGTGAGAAGCAAGCAGACGACAGACCAAATGAATGAGGATACCGTTTTCCAGGAGCAGAAACTGATGGTTAGAGGGATGAGATAATTTGCCCATGATCCCCCAGCTGGGATGTGGCAGAGAGGAGACTCAGCCCTGCTTTAACCACCAAACCCTCTCCGCACTTCTTTTTCAGCCACAGACTCACAAGTCTTCCCCTCCCCTTCTTTCCAAGCCCCTTCCTTCCCACCTGTGGCTCAAGTACAGTAATGAACACCCTCAGACCCAGCAGCTCTGGGCCCTGGGCCAAACCCACTCAATGAAAGCAAACAAAATAAATTGATGGTGAAAATGCGGGATCTGGATTTCAAGCATCAGCAGCCCTGGTAGACCATGAGTTGAGTGAATCATATATCAAGAATGCCAGAGAGATCCTTTTTGTTTTTCCCTGAAATCAGAGTACCATGTTCCTGTTCATTTATTTCACAGGACTTTTCACTATTTGTAATCATCTAATTTACTTGCTTCATATAGGCCTCCCCAGCCATACTGGAATCTTCCAGCTACTGCTGTCTCTCACCTGGACTGCTGTAACAGCCTCCTGCCCGGTCTCCCCATCCCTGTCCCTCCCCACTGCAATCAGAGCTCAACACAGCAACCAGAGGAGTCCTATTAAAGCAAGGAAACAACACCCCTGCATAAAGCCCCCCTGGCCTCCTATCGTGCTTAATACAAAATCCTACTGGATGTGATCCAGCAATTCCATTTCTGGGTAGACCCCCAAAAGAAGTAAAAGCAGGAACTTAAAAAGATATTTCCACACCCATCCCATGTTCATAGCAGCATTGTTCACAATAGCCAGGAAGTGAAAGCAGCCCAGGTGTCCATCAATAGATGAATAGATAAACAAAACGTCATTTATACATGTAATGGAATATTATTCAGCCTTAAAAGGGAAAGAAAATTTGACACATGCTACAAGGGTGAACTTTGAAGACATTATGCCAAGTGAAATAAGACAGTCATAAAAGGAGAAATATTGTATGCATCCACTTATATGAAGTTCCCAGAGTAGTCAAGTTCATAGAGACAGTAGAATGGTGGTTGCCAGGGGTGAGGTGGGAGATGGGGACTTAGTGTTTAATGGGTATAGAGTTTCCATCTGAGAAGAAGAAAAAGTTTTGGAGGCAGATGGTGGGGACAGTTGGACAACAGTATGAGTATAATTAATGCCACAGAACTATACACTTAAAAATGGTCAAGATGGTAAATTTTATGTTGTGTACATTTTATCACAATAAAAAAATATATGAAAAAAGAAAGCAAAATAGAGTGGTTAAAAAAAAATCCTACTAGGCCTCTGTGATATGGTTCTTGCCCATCCCCAATGTCATCTTTTTTTTTTTTTTTTTTTTGCGGTATGCGGGCCTCTCACTGTTGTGGCCTCTCGCATTGCAGAGCACAGGCTCCGGACCCACAGGCTCAGCGGCCATGGCTCACGGGCCCAGCCGCCCCGCGGCATGTGGGATCTTCCCAGACTGGGGCACGAACCCGTGTCCCCTGCATCGGCAGGCGGACTCTCAACCACTGTGCCACCAGGGAAGCCCCCCAATGTCATCTTGAACCCCTTTGTTTTCAGTCGCTGTGCTGCTGCAGCCACACTGAGAGCTTTCTGTTTCTTGAACACCCCAAGCCCAACCCACCTCCAAATCTTTCCCCCTGCCGATCCCTCTGCCTGGAACCCTCAGCCTCTGAAGCTTCAAGTAGCCTGGGCTCCCTGCTCGCCCAGCCTAAGCTCGAATGCCATCTCCTTAGAGAGGCTTCCCTACTTCATTTACCTCGAGTAGCCACCATCCCCTCATCTCACCCCTGCTCTAACACGAGCTGAACTTTTTTTTAAATTGTCTTTTACCCTTCCTTTCCCCAATTATTCCTGCCAGACCCTCAAATTCTTTTTATTTATTTATTTATCTGGCTGCATCGGGTCTCAGCTGCAGAACATGGGATCTTTAGTTGTGGCATGTGGGATATTTAGCTGTGGCCTGCAGGATCTAGTTCCCTGACCAGGGGTCGAACCCCGACCCCTGCATTGAGAGTGCAGAGTCTCAGCCACTGGACCACTAGGGAAGTCCCTGAAATTTTTTAATTGGTTCTTCTTCCTCCTAGAATAAGAGCATGACTTTATCTTCCTTCACAATTAAATCAGCAAATATTTATTGCCAAACTGTGTTCTGGGCAGGAGATGGCAAACTACTACCAGCCACCTGTTTGTATAAATAAAGTTTTATTGGAACACAGTCCCACATGTCCTTTTATGTATTTTATTTTTTAATGCTCTATGGAATTCTTTCTTTTTTTTTTTTTTTTGGCTGTGTTGGGTCTTTGTTCCTGTGTGCGGGCTTTTTCTAGTTGTGGCTCACGGGCTCTAGAGCTCAGGCTCAGTAGTTGTGGCGCATGGGCTTACTTGTTCCGAGGCATGTGGGATTTTCCTAGACCAGGGCTCGAACCCGTGTCCCCTGCATTGACAGGTGGATTCTTAACTGCTGCACCACCAGGGAAGTCCCCTTTTATGTATTTTTCATGGCTGTTTTCATGCTACAACCTCAGAACTGGGTAGTTGCAACAGAGACTGCGTGACCAAAAAGCCTAAAATGTTTACTGCCTTGCTCTTTACCTGAAAAATTGTACTGACCTCTGGTCTAGGAGTTTGGCCTACATCAGGGAGCAAAACATGCCAAAATCCCCTGCCCACACTTCTGGTGGAGCTGAGATTCTAGTGGGAGAGAGAAAGCGATTTACTTGTTTACAAGATAAATAGGACAGAGTTTAATATAGATGACTTAGGATAGTTAAATGCTGAGAAGAAAAATGTACAGTATGGGTCAGGAGGGTGGATATCTAGACTCAGTGATCAGGGAAGACAGGCCAAGGAGGTGGCATTTAAGTAAATGTACGAAGTGAGAGTGGATTTTGGGGGAGTACTAAATCAAAGGCCTGGGCTGAGGCAAGACAGCCAAGCTCGGGGAAGAGCAGAGAACCCAGGGGGGTTGGAATGGAGATGCAGCCAGTTCACATAGGGCCTCGTAGGCCCCAGCGACGACTTGGTTATCCTTGGAGTGAAGCAGGAGGTCACGGGAGGGAATTGAGCAGAGGAGCTGGTGTGACTTGAGTTTATCAGCATCCCTTGGGCTGCTGGGTGAAAAATAGACTGTGATGAAGAATGTCACCTGCCATATCAGTAAACAAAGGATGTTGTGGCCATCAAGCCATCAGCCCCTGCAGCCACCTCCAACTGTGCACCCTGAGAGGATTCAGGGTGGAGAAAAGCAGGATACTGGCCCTGGATAGTTAAGGTGCCTATCAAAGGAATGATTTCAATGAGCTCAGATTCTTGCATTTTCCCATGCATAGAGAAGAACTAAATTCATCGACTTGAGATGCCTGGCTTTCTTTGATTAACAGTAACCTTGTGATGATCCAACTACCTGGCTTTTGTTGCAAAAACTCCTGTATATCCTGGCTCCTCCCTTGCCTCTTCGGAGCAGGCCCTCAGAGCTATCTGGAGAGGCTGCCTCCCAGGTTTGAGTCCTCAGAAAGTCCATACAATAAAACATAATTTTTTAATAATTTAATAATCTCAGCTTTTAGGCTGTTCATTTTTTGTCAGTTGACAAGACGATGGGCTGGGCAGGGAGGGGCAGAAGCAGGGCTAGCAGCTGGGAAGCAGGGTTTGATATGCTCAAAGAGGTCGAGGAGTAAAAGGGCTAATATCAGCCTAGACTGCCAAGTGGACCCAGGGTCCTGTTTTTGCGAAACTACAGCGTTCAATAATTGTGGACCACTGTATTCAGAACACCATTATCTGAAGCTCTGTGTCTGGCTTGGAACTCAAGGCAGCTTCTCAGCATCTGAGTTCCAGGAGAGAGAAAGGCATGTCATTGGTACTCATAGAATTTCAAACTGCAAATTTTCTATAATTTTAGAGAACAAAGTTTCTCAGTGAGTAAGAAAGTAGTGGTCACTCAAAGAGGAGGGGTACTGTGGCACTTTAAATCTATGAGTGTCCTTGGAAGAAATACTATTTTCTGTTAACTTTGCAGCCAGCTTTATTATGTATGTTACCCCAGCCTGGCTGAGTTTTGGATCTCTCAGTCCGATCCAATTTTTACTTTCCTACAATTAAGGATCATGTACTACATTTAGTAGTTTCATCTCTTAAGTGTCTTTTAATCTAGAATACTCCCCACTCTCATATATATATAAAACATTGTCCTGTTGAGGAGAGCAAGACAATTATACTGTAGAATACCCCACATTCTGGATTTCTCCTTTTTTGTTTCTTCATTGGCATGGTTTACTGCGTTCCTCTGTCCCCTGTATTTTCTGTAAACATTAGATCTAAAGGCTTGATTGGATTCAGGTTAGTATACATTCTTCCCAGAATAGGAGCTACTGGGTGAGGGGGGATTGACTGCAAGGGAATATGAGGGAACTTTCTGGCATGATGGAAATTTTCCATGTCTTGAATGCAGTGGAAATTAGGTGTATACATGTCAGAACCCATCATCAAAGTGGATACTTCAAATGGGTGCATTTTATTAAACTATATCTGTATAAAACATACCTTTATGAAATTATATCTCAATAGAGGAGAAAGAGAATCTGTTTAGATCTCAGCTTCTGTGTGTTCTCTCTCCTAGAACTAAGATGCCTGAGAAAGGGCCTGCGTCCAAGGTGTTCCTGCCTTCACAACTGTCCTTCCTCCACTTTGTAAAAGTAAGGCAAATGCTTCTCAGTCATCTTGAAACTTATTTAAGGCATGTTGTGCTGTGGTGTAAAAACCTGGATGCCGAACAAAAGCATAAACATAATAGTGTGTGGCTAGGAAAGGCAATGACCCTAAGGACTGGGTAACAAATCCTTTTGCAATTCGGATGATTTCCTATTTGCTTCCAACAAACATGAAGGAGGCACTGCAAGACTTGTTGGATAATAGATTATTACAAATAATTTCTGGTAATGAATCATAATGTGATGTGTGGCAAATAGGCATTCAAACATGGGTGACCTTGGGGACTTCCCTGGTGGTACAGTGGATAAGACTCCACGCTCCCAATGCAGGATGCCCGGGTTCGATCACTGGTCAGGGAACTAGATCCCACATGCCGCAACTAAGAGTTCACATGCCACAACTAAGGAGCCCACCTGCCGCAACTGAGACCCGGTGCAACCAAATAAATAAATAAATATTTTTTTAAAAACATGGGTGACCTTGAATTACTTGGCTGTGACAAAATTTCCATTCCAGTCTCCTGTTTATGTGAAAAACATTTCTCAGTATTTACTTTATAAAAGCAAAAAAAAAAAAAAAAGAATAGAGCTTCTTCTAAACTCTATCCCATTCCAGCAATAAATAATATTTATCCACAGACAGATGGACAACCCCCAAAAAACACCAAAAAATAACTAGCCCATCCATCTTATTAAAAGACTCATTTAGATAAAACATACTTTTCAATGTATAACAATTACTGATCATAATGTGGTATATTTATGTTGTTTTGATCAATTATATTCAAATAATAATTGTAATGATAGTTTAGAGAAAAATTTTAACACTTAGAGCCTTTTTTTTAATTTTAATTTTATTTATTTTTTTTATGCAGCATGTTCTTATTAATTATCCATTTAAAACTTAGAGCCTTATGAACACACGATACTCTTCAAAATTAGAGTCTTAGGGAAACCGGACGTTAATATATATATACACATATATATTAACATAACTTACAAGCATTTCGTTGCAGAGAAGTATGATCTGGTGGTTAATTTTAAAACTTTTCACATATTATATCAGTATTAGAATAGAAGTCTGTGGGAGAAATAGAATGGAAATACAAGTTCAAGGAGAAAAAAAACGGTAAAATTAAACTTCCAGTTGTTAAAAGCCTGTTCTTTTTTTTTTCCCTACAAGATTTTCCATTTATTTCCATGATGGTGTGTGATTATGTTCATGGATTTTTAAAAATAAATGATGATAGGTATATTTAAAAGTATGAAGTAAAATTACATTCTAAAATATCAATATTTATAATAACTAGGAAATTAAGACTGCAACTATTTAAACTTACAATAAACAAATTTTAGGGACTTCCCTGGTTGGGCAGTGGTTAAAAATCCACCTGCCAATGCAGGGGACACGGGTTCAAGCCCTGGTCCGGGAATATCGCACATGCCGCAGAGCAACTAAGCCTGCGCGCCACAACTACCGAGGCTCGTGTGCGTAGAGCCCATGCTCCACCACAAGAGAAGCCACCGCAATGAGAAGCCCATGCACCGCAATGAAGAGTAGCCCCCACTCGCCACAACTAGAGAAAGCCCGTGCACAGCAATGAAGACCCCACACAGCCATAAATAAATAAATTTATTAAAAAAAAATTTTAGATGTCAAGTTAAAAATATGCAAGGCGTACAGAGTTCTTAGAAATTATTTAAGAAGAAACACAAGTAAAATACTTGAAGATCACTAAACAAGACCTTTTGTCCATCTCCTGAGCAGAAACCATGTGCAGGCAAAATGCTCAAGATCAAAACTGACAGGTCCCTGCTCTCATGAGATATCATAGTAATAAACAAATATAAACAAAGGAAGAAAAACAGCCAGTTTCAGGAGTTGATACTTTGAAGAGTACAATAAATATAATAGACTGTTCCTTGGATAAGGATGAGGGTGGGGGTGGGGGGAGAGGGGAAGTTGGGTTGGTCAGGGTCTCACAAAGGAAGTGACATTTGAACTGAGACCTGAAGTGAGGATGTCAGCAACCAGAAAACCCAGGAAAGAGAGATTCAGGCTGAGGAAACAGCAAGTGCAAAGGTCCTGTGGCAGAAACAAGCTTGGTATGTTCCAGGAACAGAAAGAAGATGCTGTGGCTGGAGCATGGTGAGCCAGGGGGAGTGCAGGATATGTAGGCTGGGGTGTTGTAGGCCATGCTGTGGAGTCTGAATTTTATCCTGAAGACAATAGGAACCCTTTAGAACAGAGTTTCTCAACTTCTGAGTTTCTCAATGTTCTATTGACATTTGGTCCAGATAATTCTTTGTTGTGGGGGCTGTCCTGAGCATCGTAGGATGTTTGACTGCACCCCTGTCCACTACGCATTAGATGCCAGTAGCCCCCTCATCCCAAAACCCATTGTGACAACCAAAAATGTCTCCAGACGTTGCCAAATATCCTTTGTGGGAGGATACGTCCCTATAATGGGAGGCTACACACCCACCAGAAACAGTTATGCTGGTCTATAGCTGATGAACAGGAAAACACTCATGACCCCAGTAAGTCATGACAAATTAAACACATTTTCTCCCTGCTCCCTCCCATAACCTCCCTGAAATGACCACTGAGGAATAAGGAAGGTTAAACTAATGAGGAAAAGGAGAATAGGAGAGGAAACAACATTAGATGAAGAATGTTGACAAAATTTCAGAAGATAGAAAACAGGTGGGAAGTGAATTAGCCAAACACAGAGACGGAGGCCAAGAACTAAGCTAATCCCCAGTGGACAAACCAGAGGAATCTGAGAAACTGAAAATGCCCATCATATATGGAGGCTGGGGTGAGTTGGGACCAAAAGCTGAAGAACTGTGTGGAAGTCAGTATAAGGAGAGGGTGGATTCTTCCACCCTATAGAGGAGGTGACTCTATCTTTCCCAGCCACAGCATAAGACAGGAAGTTTTAGAGAGTCTAGATTTGGGAAGGGGCAGAGTAGAGGATGGAGTGAGTCATGAAACTGAAAACAGGAGGATGAAGTGAGAGGGTGTCTAGAAATGGTGAGATTTCCAAGCTCCCAACCCCACTTGGCTCCCACAATGATGACAGTCAGGCTTAGACCTCTGAAATAATCAACACAGGCTCAGTTATGCTGCAGTAACAAAAATCCCTAAATCTCAGTAGTTTAAAACAATGTTAGTGTATTGTTTGCTCAAGTTTTATGTTCTTGTGGGTTGTCTTCACTCAGTTTCTTGGAGCAGCCATGATCTGAAGGTGGATAATCACCACACCAAAGGGAAAAGAGAGGTTCAGAGTCCTGCTTAGAGTGATACGTCAATTTTTTTTTGGATGAAATTTATATAACATAAAAGTCACCATTTCAAAATGAACAATTCACTGGTATTTAGTACATTCTCAATGTTGTGTAACCACCAACTCTATTTAGCTTCAAGTCGTTATCATCATCCCAAAAGGAAACCCATACACATAAGCAATTGCTTCCCAGGCCCCTCTCCCTCCCGTCTCTGCAAGCATCCATCTGAATTCTGTCCCTAGGGATTGACTATTCTGGATTATTCTGTATGCAGGTAATCCTCATTATATGTGGATTCCATATTTCTGTCTTACTACATTAACTTTAACTTATTTGTAATTTCAAAATCAAGAGACTTCCCTGGTGGTCCAGTGGGTAAGACTCCGTGCTCCCAATGCAGGGGGCCCAGGTTCCATCCCTGGTTGAAGAACTAGATCCTGCATGCCGCAAATGAGTCTGCATGCCTCAACTAAGAAGTCCGCATGCTGCAACTAAGAAGTCCGCATGCTGCAACAAAGATCCCGTGAGCCACAACTAAGACCCGGCACAGCCAAAATAAATAAATACGTAAAAATAAATCCTAAAAAAAAATTGATAGTTGTGGACTTTCCTAGTCATTGGTGGAGCAGCAACAAATTTGACTTGCTCTACATGCATGTTCCCAGCTGAGGATGAAGGAGGCAACACCCTTCTTATTTCAGCTCTCATACTCTAAACAAGTGTTCATGGTATATTTTGTGCCACATTTTGCATTTTCGTGCCTTTTTTTTGTGATTTCGCTGTTTAAAATAGTCCCAGGTATAGTGCTGAAGTGCTGGCTAGTGTTCCAAGAAACTACATGTGTTAGGTAAGCTTTGTTCATGCATGAGTTTTAGTGCTGTTGGCCGTGAGTTCAATGTTAATGAACCAACAATATGTATTAAATAAGAACTAAAAAAATTTTTTTTAATTTTTGGCTGCGCCGCACGGCTTGCAGGATCTTAGTTCCCCGACCAGGGATTGAACCTGAGCTCTCGGCCATGAAAGCACGGAGTCCTAACTTGGACTGCCAGGGAATTCCCTAAATAAGATTTCTTTCAACAGAAGCACATATAAATCAAGATTATGTGTTGATTGGTTCATGAAAATGTTGTGAACAGAGGTTCACAGGAACTGTATTTCCCTAGAAGAAGCGATTCCGTATTCAATAACTAAGTGTTCCCAGAGACGCTGTAAAACGTATCTACCGTGAATAATGAAAATCGTCAAATGGAATTTGTAAACGGAATCATACATTATGTGACCTTTTGTCTGGCTTCTTTCACTTAGCATAATATTTTTGAGGTTCATCCACATTGTAGCAAGTACCTGCATTTCATTCCTTTCAATGGCTGAGTAATTCATTGTATGGATATACCACACATTGTTTAGCCATTCATCAGTTGAACATTTGGACTGTTTCCATCTTTTGCCTACTGTGAACAGTGATGCTGTCAATATATGTGTACACACATTTTACCAGCCAAAGACTCCAGTCATCTGAGAAAAGCTTTTATTATGAAAGACAACTCCAAAACAAGCAGGAAAATGGGATTTGGAGAAACAGTGACAATGAGAGGAATGAAGTAAACTTCTAAAAATCTGCCATAAACATCTTAGAGAGATAATAGATGATATAGCATTCCTGGAACCGCACAGGCTATCTTTTTTTTTAATTAAAATGTATTTATTTATTTTTCTTTCTAGTGTTAAGATGTAATTGATATACAGCACTGTATAAATTTAAGTTGTAAAGAACAAGATATCTTTTTTTTTTTTTTTTTTTTTTGTGGTACGCGGGCCTCTCACTGTTGTGGCCTCTCCTGTTGCGGAGCACAGGCTCTGGACGCGCAGGCTCAGTGGCCATGGCTCACTGGCCCGTGTCCCCTGCATCGGCAGGTGGACTCTCAACCACTGCACCACCAGGGAGGCCCCAAGAACAAGATATCTTTTAAAAGGAATATTCAGGGAACAACAACAACAACAAGCCCTTGGAAATCAAGAAACTAAGAAGTAAAAAATATTCAATGAAACAAGAGGAAGAAAAAAATTGAAGAAGTCTTCCAGAGAGAAGAGGAAATAAAGAACATTAGAAGACCACAACGGAAGGTCCAATATCCAAATAATAAGAATTTGAGAAAAATAAAACTGGGAAAATAAAGGAGAGAAAATTATCAAGAAATAATAATTAAAAAAAAAACTTTTCTGAACTGACAGAAGTGATAATTTTTTAGAGTGGTATACTGGAGTATTTAAGGTGAAATGTCATGATCTCTGTAACTTACTTTAAAATATTTCAGCAAATCACAATGTGATACCACATTATACACACCAGAATGACTGTAATAAAAAGGACAACGTCAGAAACAGATATGGGTTGTCGTTTGCCTTCCTTCTTTCCAATTCATGTCTAGCTTCTGCCCACCCCGCAACTGCTGGCCTTGCTGATCTCCAGCAACTTTAGGCCCATTGAATTCCCCACCAGCGTCCACAGTTTTATAAGACTTAATCTCAATAATAAATCCCTTATTATGAGTTGTAAGGACTCATACTGGTTCTGCTTCCCTGTTCAAACCCTAACTGATGTAAGTATGGCACTAATTATCTGAGGAAAGGTGGCTGCTTATGCATAGATGCTACGGCAAGTACAGTCTCTGAAAGGCCTCACCAGCTATTAGTAACAGGACGTATTTGGAGGGAGGGGTTTGGAGGTCCAGTGGTAGGGAGAATTTTCACTTATTTGGTTTTTTGCAATTTTTTGTTTACCTTGTGATTGTATACATTTTAAAAACACATGCTAATGGTAAAATATAACATGTATCCAGAAAAAGTGCTGTAGGTAGAGTATGCAGTGGTATCTCATTGTGGTTTCAATTTGCATTTCCCTGATTACAAATGAAGCTGAGTACTTTTTTTTTCATTAGCCATATCGATTTCTTCCTTTTTGCAAGGGCTTCTTAAAGTCTTTTGCCATTTTTCTATCAACTGTCTTTTTCTTAATGATTTCAGGGAGCTCTATTTAGTCTAGGTATAAATGCTTTGCCATTTACATATATTTCAAATATCTTCTACTAGTCCATGGATTTTTTTGACCCTCTTTTGAAGAGGTTTCTTTTGAAGAAATGTGTATTTCCTCTTGGTACAGCCTGAGTGTTTGTGTCCCCCCACCCCCCTCAAATCCATGTTGAAATTCAAATCCCCAATGTGATAGTATTAGGAGGTGGGGTCTTTGAGAGATGATGAGGTCATGAGGATGGAGCTCTCATGAATGAGACTAATGCCTTTATAAAAGAGACCCCAAAACAAAAACAAAACAAACAAAAAGATTAGCTTTGGGACTTCCCTGGCAGTCCAGTGGCTAAGACTCTGTGCTTCCACTGCAGACGGTGCGGGTTCGATCCCTGGTCGGGGAACTAAGATCCCACATGCCGCGTGGCATGGCCAAAACAAAAAACAAAACAAAACAAAAGATTAAAAGAGAACCCAGAGAGCTCCTTTGCCCCTTCCACCATGTAAGGACGTGGCGAGAAGGCACCAGCTATCAACCAGGAAGAGGACCCTCACCAGAAGGTGACCGTGCTGGCACCTTGATCTTGAACTTCCCAGCCTCCTGCACTGTGAGAAATCAATTTCTGTTGTTTAGCAGACCAGGGATCGAACCCAGTCTGTGGTATTTTGTTATAGAAGTCTGAGCAGATAAGACACCTCTTTTCTCAACATAAATGCCATAGACTCTGGATCTTTTTTACCAACTCTCTCACGAGACTCTTGCGGGCAAGGTGAGAAGGCACAGGCTGTGTTACTTGTGTTCAGAAGCTGGGTCTGCAAAGCCCACAGGCACCGATAAAGAGGTCTGTGGGGAAACGTTCGCAGTGTCACACTCTGTTCTCTGCACAGTCCTTTTTAAATTTGTGATCATCATTTATTAAGTTACAAAGATCCAGGCCCTGTGGTAAGAACTTTATATACTTGGCCTATTTTCTCTTTTTCACTCCCCCAGTTACCAGAGCCCATGTATCCATCAGTTACACAAGGCACAGTCTAAGGCCACGGTACGTTGAAGTCCCCAGGAAAATGTTTTAATTCTTTTGGAATCAGAAGAAAAATAAATAAATATAACCCTGCCTTTATTATATTTGTCTTTATACCAACACCATCATAAAATATAGTTTTAGATTTGTGTGTGTGTGTGTGTGTGCGTGTGTATGTGTGTGTGTGTAATAATGTGTCCCAGCCAGGAACCTTATAAGGTGGGCACTATTGTTATATAATTTATTCAAGGGAAGAAACTAAAGTCTGAAAAGTGACTTAGCCAAGGTCAGACAGCTGGAAAGTGTGGGAACAGGGACTTGAACTTAAGCCTGGGGAACCCTAAAGCTTTTACGCTTGGCCACTAACCTAAAGGGTCTCCAGGTCAACACTGTCATATCCAGGGGGTGTATCTGGCTGGAGCTGGGGAGGTTTACCCTGGAAGAAGTCTTAGAGGAGATTTGATACAGTCTTCAAATATTTTAAGAGCTGTCACATGGAAAAAGGATTAGCCCAGTTTTTTGTGGCTCCTGAGAATGGAGCCGGGATAGGTGGGGTGGGGTTATAGGAAAGCAGATTTTGACCCAGTCACCTGTCAGTAGCAATTTGTCCTGAAAACCATAGGAGGGAAGTTTGACCTCTGTCCCTGACAAGGAAAGAATTAAGAACAAAGCTGTGTTGGAGAGGATTACTGCCTTGGGAAGGGAGTTGGAGGAGAACTAGATGAATTTTTACGTCCCTTTAACATTAAGATTCTACACTTGCAGATATTAGGGGTTCAGCAAGTGTAGATGAGTCGGGATCCTCCCCACCCCCACCCCAATTTCACCAATCCTTAGCGAGCCTTCTCATGCACTCTTAGTGGGAGTCTAAATGGAAACAGTCTTTTTGGAAGAGCTATTGGCAGTATCTATTGAGACTTTCCATAACTTTTGACTTAGCACTTCTATATGGAAGAATCTCTACTGTGATATAAATGCACAAATGTGCAAAGATATTTGCCCAAGGATGTTTACTGCAGTGTGTTTATAATAGCAGAAGGTTTACAACAGCCAAGTGTTCATCAGAAGGGGACGGGTTAAATGAATGATGAAACTAATACAACATTGTAAATTATTGTCAATTAATTATGGACAATTATTTGACATTGTAATTATTGTCAACTATACTTCAATATAAAACTAAACAATATTTTTGAAAAGGAAAATAAATGAACGATGATAAACGATTCATAGATCATACATGGTATTAATGATCCAGGCTCTGTTGTAGGCCCTAGGGATGCCCAAATGAGCCTAAGTGGCAAAGACCCCCCCAGCCCCACCCTGTGGTTGTCCCCCTTGTGGAGTGTGGGAGGAAAATCAGACAATAAACCTGTTTAATAAGTAAATCAAACTGCACATTAGAAGGTGGTGAGGGTCGTACTGAGAACACAGGGATGCGGAGTGGAGGTGGGGGTGGGTTGCAGTTTTCAGTAGGGTGTCCCGGGTAGACCTCACTGAGAAGGGAACGTTAGAGAAAGCCTCGAAGCTGGATGGGACACCCGCCACTCTGGAGAGTCACTGGGAGAACACCTTTGAAGGGCCTGGCATTCAGCAGGCTCTGAAGGACAGTAGCTGTTGTTTATTTCAGTCCCCAGGAATTAGAAAGAGCCCCCAAAATGCTTATCTAAGGAAGATGCCTAAAAGTTTGCAAATGAAGAGTGGGAGGGCTTGGACTCTGGTGACTGTTTTTTACCTGCCTCCCCAGAAAGCAGTTGAAACATCTCATGCAAGGGAAGGTTCTTGCCTGTGTGTCTTGTTTGCCCACCTGCCTTTGTAGCAATCCATCTGCCCATTGTATTTCTTTCTATCAGCTTCACTGGGTGGAGGAGGCTCCCCAGCTCCCTTGTCCTTGATAAAGCCCCGGAGGGCCCCCGTTAGGCAATGAGGAAGCTCTTGGTGTGGTAAGGTCTCTCCCTAGACAGGAGGTTACTCAGCAGCAGCCCCTTAAACGGTGGGAGTCAGTCCCTATCAGTGCATTTATTCTGAGTCCTGGCAACAGACAGATGGGAGGTACTAAAGGGATCTATGGGGTTTTTTCCCTGACTCCAAGCAGGCTTTTATCTAGCACCTTCTAAAAATGGCTCTGGTCTCTTTAGGGTAACAGGTTATGGGGTCTGCTCTGGCTTAGATGTTACCTGAAGTAGGGAAAGGTGCTCCTTCAAGGGGAGAAGAGACAAGAGATTTCTATACAAAGCTGGAAATAAGTATCCCATGAGATGAATAAAGCCCTAATGGGGGGATAAGGAAAGGCTTCCCTGGCACCAAGGACACTACTGGTGGGACAGGAGGAGACACAATTGGGGTTTTGACACAGGGAAATGGGGATGGTGTCCCAGGCAGAGAGCACAGCAAAGAAAAACACACAGAAGCAGCTAACAATGGAGCATATTCAAGCTGTTCTAAGTAGAACCTTTTGTCAGGAGCATAGTGATAAAGAAAATAATAAATAATAGTAATAACCAACATTCATTGTATACTCACTATGTGCCTGGCAGCATTTGAAACACTACATCCTCTCTCTAACCCCCACAACGCTCCTAGAAGACAATATATTAACAGCCCAACTCTATAGGTGAGGAAACAGAGACAAAGATCGGTTGATAATTTGCCCATTTGTGGCTGAGGGGTTTATAACACAGCACCACCACCAATAATAATAACCACAATTATTAGCTGCCATGGATTGATCGCCAAGCCCTTTCCTGAGTGTTGGCCATACCTCCTCCTCTGATCCGACCCTCACTGTCCAGTGAGGTGCCCAGCTCAAAACCATGGAGCTGGTTAAGGGTAGAGCCAAGATGAAAATCCAGAACTGACTTCCAAGTCCTGGTTCTTAACCACTCCATTGAATGACAATTTCCTTAACTCACAAGCAACAGAAGAAGATGTGTTTTGTGTAAATTCATCTAGCAACTGGAATTTGGAGGAGAAGGAGGCAAAAAGCCTTCCTATCATAGAGAAGTAGTTAACCTGTTTGCCCAACAGAATCATTGGGAGAAGTGTATTATACCCTTCAGATTCTAGCTATAAATGCCAGCTCTGTTTCTTACCAGCTGTGCATCCTGAGCAACCTCTCTGTAACCCAGTTTTCTCATGTACAAACTAGAGATGATAATACTTATTATTTAGAGTTACTATGAAGATTAAATGAGTACATTCATGTGAAATGTTTACATCTGTATACAATAAGCATTTACTGTTCGGTAATAATGATGGCAGTAATGGGCAGCCAGGTTTGGGAACCACTGAGTTTAGAGCCTAAAGAAATAATGTAAACTAGCACTTCCCAAATTGTATAGCTGTCCTCTGATGTGGGAGATAAGAATTTTCTTATCATATGGATTTATGGACATATGGACTATTTATGAAACATATGGACTATTTATGAAACAATGAGATGTTTTTATTCTTAGGAAATACAAAGTGAAGTATTTACGTATGTATGCAACTTATTCTCAAATGTTTCAGCAATAATTATATATAGATACAGATAGATATAATTATATATGTTATTACTGCTGAACCATATACTATCTATATATATAGATAGTATATATATTGAGGATATATGTGTATATATATATGTACATATATATAAATAATCCTCTCTCTCATAGATAGATAGAGATATAGGTTTAGAGATAGGTATAGATATAGATATGAGAGAGAAAGAGGGAAAGAAAGAGAGAAAGGGAGGAGAGAATGTAAGAAAATGTTAACAATTAATATATCCAGGTAACAAATATTGGGAAGTTCATTGTGCTATTCTTGAGATTTTTTCCATAAATTGAATTATTTTGCAAAATAAAAAGAAAAGAATATCTATTCTTTAAAAATCACATTGGCTCATTCAAGGCTCTGAGAAGTTCTGTGATAAATAAATTTGTGTCCCCCCAATGCTCCCTGAATGTGTTTAACCTGAAAAGCTGTTTCTTCCTTGTTACTTGTAATTCCAGACAACACTTTGGGCATAGTCTCGGATGATACATGTGGGAATGAAAGAGAGAAAGGCTATAAAAGACGCGACAGAAGTACAAACCACAGGACTAGGCACACTGAGTCATGAATTTGGGTTTTGGTTTCTGGGGGGGGCGGTGATCGAGCTGTAGATAATTCAGCTCCTCTGCTGGTTGAGTAGGGGCAGGTGGAGAAGACATTAAGTTTTACTTTAGATGCCCTTAGGACATGCAAGTAGAGGCTCTGAGCAGACAGCTGTAAACATGGTGTGGAAATGGAGAGAGAAGTCAGCTTTCATTCTGAGAATTTGATAGAGTAAACAGTAGAAGTCAAGTGAATGGCTGAGACCACTGAAAGATAGAGGGATAGTGGATATTCGTCATTTTTTCCTACTCAGCATCCATTCCCCCTGCTTCAACGGCATCTTAGTTTTCTTTTGCTGAGCTACCTACTCCTCACTGACAACATTCTTGATGAGACTGTCAGTCAAAATGCCTTCCCTCTCTGGCCAAGGAATGGGCATGTGAACCAACCTGGCCAATTAGATTCTTTCTTCTGGAAATTTGAATACTGACCAAAGTGACATCACAACCAAAAATGTTTGGAACCAATTCATTCCAACATCATTGCCCTGGAAAGACTGTACATACACGTTACTTATGTATCATCTTGCCAAAAATGTTTAACCTGGATCCAATTATGAGGGAACAATGAGACAAATATCAAATAGGACATTCTATTAGACATCTGACGTTGGCTCTCCTAAAAAGCCAATATCATTAAAAAAAAAGAAAAAGGTGGAGGAATCATTCTGGACTGAAAGATATTAAAAAGATATAACAATTATGGGCTTCCCTGGGGGTGCAGTGGTTGAGAGTCCGCCTGCCGACGCAGGGGACACGGGTTCGTGCTCCGGTCTGGGAAGATCCCACATGCCGCGGAGCGGCTGGGCCCGTGAGCCATGGCCGCTGAGCCTGCGCGTGTGGAGCAGCGAGAGGCCCGCGTACCGCAAAAAAAAAAAAAAAAAAAAAGATATAACAACTAAATATAGCACATAGTCTTGATTGAATCCTGAACTGAGAAACAAAACAAAAGCCAACTATGTACATTTTTTAAAAATACAGAATATCTAAACAAAGACTTTAAGTCAACTATTTTATTTATTTATTTTATTTTTGGCTGTGTTGGGTCTTTGTTGCTCCGCGCGGGCTTTCTTTAGTTGCAGCGAGCAGGGGCTACTCTTCGCTGCGGTGCACGGGCTTCTCATTGTGGTAGCTTCTCTTGTTGTGGAGCACCGGCTCTAGGTGCGTGGGCTTCAGTAGTTGTGGCACGTATGCTCAGTAGTTGTGGCTTGCAGGCTCTAGAGTGCAGGCTCAGTAATTGTGGCACACGGGCTTAGTTGCTCTGCAGCATGTGGGATCTTCCCGGACCAGGGCTCAAACCTACGTGCCCTGCATTGGCAGGCGGATTCCTAACCACTGTGCCACCAGGGAAGTCCCAAGTCAACTATTTTAAATATACTCAAAGGGACTTCAAAAACTGGGAGAGATCATTGCTGGTAGACCTGACACGCAATAAATGCTGCAAGGAGTTCTTCAGGCTGAAATAAAAGGACACTAGACAGTAATTCAAATCTACATGGAAAAATAAATAACACTGGTAAAGGTAACTACATAGATAAATATAAAAGTCAGTATTAATGTATTTTGGGCTTGTTACTCTTCATTTTTGCTATGTGATTTAAAAGACAATAACATAAAACAATAATTACAAATCTATATTCATGGGCACACGGTGAAAAAGATGTAATTTGTGCCAATAACAACATAGAGGGAAGAATGGAGCTATGTAGCAGTAAGAATTTTGTATAATATTAAAGCTAAGCTGGTATTAATTCTAACTAGATTGTTATAAATTAAGCATTAATTATAATTCCCAGGGAACCACTAAGAAAATAACTGAAAAATATGCAGTAAAAGAGAAGTAATACCAATCCCCTTAAACCTTTAAAAAAATAGGAGAGGGTAATACTTCCTAATTCCTTCTATGAAGCCAGCGTTACCCTGATACCACAGCCAGACAAAGACATCACAAGAAAACTACAGCTCAATGTCTCTTATGGATATAGAGGCAAAAATCCTCATCAAAATACTAGCGACTCCAACAGCATATACATGGATTCTACATAAAGATCAAATGAGATTTATCCCAGGAATGCAAAGGTGATTCCACATTTTAAAAAATCAATCAATGTCATACACCAAATTAATAAAACAAAAGGGGGAATGGAAACCACATGAACATCTTAATTGATGGAGAAAAAAGCATTTGATAAACTCTAACACCCTTTTATGCTAAAAGTACTCCAACAACTGGGACTTTTTCAACATGATAAGGGGCATATATAAGAAACCCACATCACAAACAATGATGAAAGACTTAAAGCTTCCCCCCTAAGGTCAGGAACAAGACAAGGATGTCACTTTTGCTACCTTTATTCAACATTGTATCAATATTTGAATGTTTTTAAATATAGGTTTCATTATTATTCAGGCATGGTGAGGCCAACAGATTAGGAGATGACGGCCTTTGAAAGACAGTTTATTATACCTTCAGATCCCAAGGAAAGGGAGCATGCCACATTGTGGCAGGGGTCACAAAGGGAAACACAAGAACTGGTCAGCCGGTAGAGGCATAAGGAGGAAATGTGGACAAGAGCCTTCATTGGAGTTTCAAAGGGAAGGAATGGGAAAGGTAGAGTAGGCAGTTTAGGATTGGCTAGTTTGAATAATTTCAGTGGGCTCTGGGGTATAGGGGCTGTCACTAGTTGTCTCATTCCTGGCCCTAATAATTACAAAGCATTGCTGAAAGAAATTAAAGAAGACCTAAATAAATAGAAAGACATTGTGTTTCTATGGATTGGAAGACTTAATATTGTTAAGATGGCAATATTGCACAAAAACAATCTATAGATTTAATGCCATCCCCGTAAAAATCCCAATGTCCTTTTCTGTAGGCATGGAAAAGCCATACCTAAAACTTATATGGTATTGCAAGGGCAAGGGACCATGAAAAGCCAGAATGATCTGGGAAAAGAACAAAGTTGGAAGATGCATGCTTCGTGATTTTAAAACTTACTGGAAATTCCCTGGTGGTCCAGTGGTTAGGACTCAGCACTTTCACTGCCAGGGCTCGGGTTCAATCCCTGGTCGGGGAACTAAGATCTTGCAAGCTGCGTGACATGGCCAAATTTAAAAAAAAAAAATTTTTTTTTTTAATTACTAAAAGCTACGATAACCACAGATTGTGGTACTGGCATAAGGATAGACATATAGATCAATGAAATTGATTGAATCAATGAAATTGAAATTAAATATGAGTTGAGAGTCTGGAAATAAACTCATACATCTATGGTCAGTTGATTAGGGAAACATTTCTTCAACAGCTGGTCCTGGAACAAGTGGATATTCACATGCAAAAGAAGGAAGTTGGACCTTGAAGTTACATCATACACAAAAATTAACTCAAAGTGGACCAACAGTTGGTGGGAATGTAAAGTTAGTGCAGCCACTATGGAAAACTAAAAGTAGAGTTGCCATATGATCCAGCAATTCCCACTCCTGGGCATATATCTGGAGAAAACCATAATTTGAAAAGAAAATGCACCCTAGTGTTCACTATTTGCAATAGCCAAGATATGGAAACAACCTAAATGTCCACTGACAGATGAATGGATAAAGAAAATGTGGTACATATGTACAATGGACTACTACTCAGTCATAAAAAGAATGAAATGATGCCGTTTGCAGCAACATGAATGGACCTAGAGATTATCATGCTAAGGGAAGTAAGTCAGAAAAGAAAGACAAATACCATATGATATCATTTATATGTGGAATCTAAAATATGATACAAATGCACTTATTTATAAAACAGAAAGAGGGAATTCCCTGGTGGTCCAGTGGTTGAGACTCAGCATTTCCAGTGCTATGGCCAGGGTTTGATCCCTGGTCAGGGAACTAAGATCCCACAAGCCGTGTGGCACAGCCGAAAAAAAAAGAAAAAACAGAATCAGACACATAGACATAGAAAACAAATTTATGTTTACCAAAAGGGAAAGGGAGTGGGGGAGGGATAAATCAGGAGTTTGGGATTAGCAGATACAAACTACTGTATATAAAATAGATAAACAAGGTCCTACTGTAAAGCACAGGGAACTACATATTCTGTAATAAACCATAATGGAAACTAATATGAAAAAGAATATATATGTACATATATGTGTGTGTGTGTGTATGTGAAAAAAGTGGATCAACAAACCAAATATAAGAGTGAAAACTATAAAATACTTACAAGAAAACCTAGAGGCAAATCTTAATGATCTTGGATTTGACAATGGTTTCTTAAATATGACACCAAAGGCAGAAGCAGCAACAACAACAAAAATAGGTGAATTAGACTTCATGAAAAGTAAAAACATTTGTACATCAAAGGATACTATCAAAAGAGTGAGAAGACAACTCACAGAATGGGAGAAAATATTTGCAAATCCCATATTTGACAAGGCTCTAGTATCTAGAATATGTTAAAAAAAACTTTTACAACTCAACAACAAAAAAGCAAAGAACTCAATTCAAAAATGAGCCAAGGTAGAGACACAGATGTAGAGAACAAACGTACGGACACCAAGCGGGGAAAGCGGCCGGTGGTGGGGTGGTGGTGGTGTGATGAATTGGGAGATTGGGATTGACATATACACACTAATATGCATAAAATGGATAACTAATAAGAAACTGCTGTATAAAAAAATAAATAAAATAAAATTCAAAAAACGAGCCAAGTGTTTAAATAGACATTTCTCCAAAGAAGATATTCAAATGGCTAACGAGCACATGAAAAGAGGCTTACCATCATTAATCACCAGGAAAATGCAAATAAAAATTGTAATGAAATGTCTCCTCATAGACACTGGGATGACTATAATAAAAAACGAATGGAAAATAACATCCTCTTTGACAAGGATGTGAAATTGGAACACATATACATTGTTGATGGAAATGTATAATGCAGTCTCTATGGAAAACAGTTTGACAGGGAACCCCCTGGAAGTTCAGTGATTAGGACTCTGCGTTCTCACTACCCAGGGCCTGGGTTCAATCCCTGGTCAGGGAACTAGAATTCCACAAGCAGCGCAGCACAGTCAGTCAATCAATCAGTCAATCAATAAAACTGTTTAACAGTTCCTCAAAAAGGGAACCAGAGAATTACCATATGGCCCAACAATCCCATGACTCCATATTTGCCTGAGAATTGAAAACAGGTGTTTTAACATTAACTTGTACACAAATGTTCACAGTAGCATTATTCATAATAGTCCAAAAGTGGAAATGACCCAAATGTTTACCAACTGATGACTGGGTAAATCATATTTTGTCTATCCATATAACAGAATATTATTCAGCCATAAAAAGGAATTAAATACTGATACATGCTACAACTTGGATGAACCTTGAAACCAAGCTTTTTGAAAGAACCCAGGTATAAAAGGCCACATATTGTATGAATCCATTTACATACACGAAATGTCCAGAATAAGTAAATCCATGGAGATAGAAAGTAGATTAGTGGTTGTCAGGGCCTGAGGTTCTGGGAGAAGGGGGGAATGGGGAGTGACAGCTTAATGGGTACAATGAAAATTCTCTGGAGTGGATAGTGGTGATGATTGTACAACACTGTGATTGTGCTAAAAGCCACTGATTTGTACACTTTGAAATCGTGATTTTTTAAGTTATGTGAATTTTACCTCAATAAATTAAAAAATGATTAGAAAGTGTGATCCAGTTCAGACTAATGGAATATAAGGAGAGCTTTGCTAAGTGTTTCTGGGAAAGTTCTTCCCAGTTTGCTGGGAGACATTCTGGAAGTTGTTCTCTTTTCTCCTCTGACCATTGTAATGCTTGAACGTGATACCCAGAACAGCTTGGGTCATCTCAACAACACTTAAAAAATGATGCCCATCTATGGAGGAGGGGATGTGAAGGTTACTTGCATGCTATTTTGCACTGTGCTCTGACTAAATGCTTCCCACTGGATAGGTAGTTGGGGGCTGAATTTCAGCCTCTGTTCTTCTTGGTATGTGGTTGAGTCTTCCCATGGAAAGAGATAATTTTTTCTAAAAGTTGTTCTTCCATAGGGCCCTTTTCTCTAATTTGCTTAAGGCCTCCATGTATACTAGTGGCAGCCCTGGGGCAATCATGGGAATATAAGGAAAAGGAGCCAGGGCCACAGGCATAGTAGCTTTTAAAACTGCCAATGTCTGGATATTCAGTTATGTTTAACATTAAATTTTCTTACCAATAAGACAGCTTGATTTGCATTAAAAAATAGTCTCATCTGTACCCCAGTGTTCATTGCAGCAGTATTTACAATAGCCAAGACATGGAAGCAACCTGAATGTCCATCGACAGATGAATGGATAAAGAAGATATGGGATATATACACAATGGAATATTACTCAGCCATAAAAAGAATGAAATAATGCCATTTGCAGCAACATGGATGGACCTAGAGATTATCACACTAAGTGAAGTAAGCCAGAGAGAAGACAAATATCATATGATATCGCTTATATGTGGAATCCAAAAAAAAAAAAGATACAAATGAACTTATATACAAAACAGACCCAAAGACATAGAAAACAAATTTATGGTTAAAGGGGAAAGTGGGGGAGGAATAAATCAGGAGTTTGGGATTAACATATATACATTACTATATTTAAATCGATAACCAACAAGGACCTACTGTATAGCACAAGGAACTATATGCAACATTTTGTAATAACCTATAAGCGAAAAGAATCTGAAAAAGAATAGATATATTGTAAATGTATAACAGAATCACTGTGCTGTATACCTGAAACTAACACAACATTGTAAATCAACTATACTTCAATTTTAAAAAGTCTCATCAATCGGGAGGGTTTTTTGTTTTGTTTTAGTGGAGGAGGTAAGGAGGAAGTAAAAATAAATCAGACAGATAGCTGCTGATTTGACATGTTCCTCTAGCATACTCTAAAAGAACCTGCCCAAATATGCCCAAGATCCATCTGTCCCCTGAAAAGGACTGAGGGAGATCTTTAATCTAGACAAATCCTCCAGGGGCATAATATTTGGACATTTTAAACTGTCCCATAAACTGTCATGTATTTTCTATTTGATTAATCATTGACCAACAAGACAATTGGCTTTATTACATATTATTTTTATTCAAGAAGCAAAATTTATAAATATTATGTACAAATGTTCTTAAATGTTCTATAGAATTTGTTTGAATCTCAAACAAATTTAACTTGACATTTAGACTGAGAAGCAATAAAAAAATTTATTGATCACAAACACACACAAAAAATTCAGGAAGAGGCCAAATGAAGTGCTGGAACAATTCAGGAAGGATAAGCATCAGGATAACCAAAATCCTAACGGTGAATTTAAACAGGACTCTTGGTTGCAAGTGACGAAAATTAAAATCAGCTTAAACCAAAATTTATCGACTCATGTACCTAAAATGGCAAGTGGTAAATTTCGCTTTAATCATGGTCCAGGAGCTCCACAGTCTCTATCACTTGGTACTGCTTTTCTCTTTGTTCCCGTTGAAAATTAATAAAGGAAACCTCACTAAAGTTAGAGCCAGGACCGGCCAGCAGAGGAAAGTCTCATACATTAACACTCATCATCATTTGCAGGCACTGACCTTCATTTGCATGCACTGACCTTCACTTCCACGCCACACAGGGAAAAGGGAAAATTGCACTCCCAAATAGGAAGCGCAACTACCTTACTAGCCCAAAGGAAGAATTTCTCCTCCCTCAGCAACTGCCCAGCCAATGGGAAACATTGCAGCTCAGCCAATGAGAAGCCATCGCCACCTACTTTCCTCCAATGAACTTTCATTTAGAACAGCACCGCCCAACTCCCCACCCCTCCTTTTTCCTATAAAAGCAGTCTCCCTTTGTTTTCTGGACGTGCCTGTGGTTTGCCATAGATTGCACGTGTTGAGTTGCAGCTCTTCGCTTTTCCCAAATAAACACATTTTGCTGGTAAAACTGGCTGATTTTAGGTTAACAGTGTCATTCTCAGTCAGGTTCTTCTCACTCAGAGTCAAAGATGACACCCAGCACTTCCAACTATATCCTGCCTGGCAACCCCCAGAGAAAGAGTGCATCCCTTGTCCAGTAGCTGCAGGGGTGTCTTGGGTTTGAGGCTCATTGGCCTTGCTTGGGTCATGTGTCCATTCCTGAACCAATCACTGAAGCTGATGGGAGTGTGTGGAATGTCCTAAATGGTGAGAACTGGGTCTATGTCCACTCTTGCAGCCCCACTGAAAGGGGCCGGTGGGGGAGTAACTGTCCCCAAGTGGTACTCTAGGGTGCTGTCTATTCTGGAAGAATTGACAAGAGAACCTGAGCAGAAACAAGACATTTAAAGCACATGACAGAAAAAGTCCTCCACCGTCAGCCCCTTCACATTCACTTTGTGTCTCTCCTCTCTGCTCCTGTTACTTGGACCTGCTTTCACTTCCTCAAATGTGCTCATTGCTCCACCTCAGGGCCTTTCTAAATGCTGTTCCACGTTCCTGGAATGCTCTTCCACCACAGTGCCTAGTTAACACCTACTTATCTTTCAGCTTTCAGGTCAAACGTCACACGTCCTCAGGGAAGCTGTGGCAGTTATTATCCAAATATGGCCACAGTTATATCTCCCATGGTACACTCTTCTTACAAGGTGTTTTGACACTCTGCCCATTGAGAAGTGTGGTCTGTGTTCCTTTCCCTTGAATCCAGGTGAGCTTGAGACAAACATCAAAGTGACACTATGTGACTTTCAAATCTAGGTCATAAAATGTGAAAAGCTTCTGCCTGATTCTCTTAGGATGTTCACTCTTAGAACCCAGCCACCATGCCATAAGGAAGCCCAAGTAGCCCACAAAAGGGCCCCGATGGAGAGGAGCTAGGATCCCTAACCCAAATCCCTGACTGAATTCCCAGCTGTCAACCAGCACCAACTTACAGGCCAGGTGAGTGAGCCATCTTTGAGAGAAGCCTCCAGAACCTTGATAACGTCAAGTGACAGAAGCCGGACACAGAAGGCCACGTTTTGTATGCCTCCACTTATATGAAATGTCCAGATTATGAATATCTACAGAGACAGTAATAAAAGAAATTTTCACATATTGAGATATAGGGAAGTCATTCTGGCTTATACATGAGTTAACTTGAATTTTATGCTAACTAAAATAGCCTGTTTGTGGCCCAGCAAACATACATTGTACATCTGCTTTAATTATCAGAGAAAAGGACACATTGACCAAAAGAAAAAATGTCCATGTTAAAAATAAAGATTAAATGCTTCTCTTCCTGGATGCCAATGCTGGTCCTCCTTTGATGATAAGACTCCCTTCCCAGGTGCCAAGGTCATGCTGACTTGCGGTATACATGCTGACCTGTGTGTTTTCTTTTTTTCCCTTGAAATGTATCCCTGACTTATTTAATGTTCTTTGTTCTGACAAGATATAAAACTGTGCTGGAAACCATGCTTCTCTGGAGCAGTTTCTCAAATTAACGTAAATTAATTTACTCTCCAATCCCAGTCAAGTTGCCCCAGATGACACCAAGTGGAGCCCAGACTTGCTGTCCAGGTTGAATTCTGCCCAAATTGCAGATTTGTGGGCAACATACATGACTGTTGTTGGTTTAAGTCACTAGGTTTTAGGATAGTTTGTTACAGAGCTTCTGAGCCAGAACCTTTCCCTAACCACCTCTCCATTCCAGGGCAGGTCTCCTGTTGTCTCTGTATTTTTTTTTTATTGTAGTACCTATTCAGTTTGTAATTAAATATTTGATTAATTGCTGTCTTCCCCATTGGCCAGTGTGCTCTGTCACTGTGTGTAGCAAGGGCCAGTTCCCAAAGGTGTGTGTACACATGGTGTTTGAAAACTACGTGGCAGATATCGAGGTGGATGGAGAACAGGCAGAATTGGCTTTGTGGAACACAGGTGGGCAGGAAGAGATCACCTGAGGTCCCTCGCCTATCTGGATGCTGATGTTATACTGATGTGTTTCTCCACTGAGAGCCCTGATAAAGGGACATTTATCAGGAAACATCAGACATTCATCAGAAAACATCCCAGAAAAATGGACTCCAGTAGTCATTTCTGTCCCATTATCCTGCTTGGGAGAAGAAGGATCTTTGGAAGGATGAGAGCAGAAGGTGGGAGCTAACCAAGATAAGGCAGGAGCCAGGAAAACTAGGGGAAGACAAAAATATGGCAAACAGAATTGGAGCTTTGGGGTAGATGGGGTGTGCATCAAAGCCCAAAGATGAAGTGAGAGAGGTTTTTGAAATGGGCATGAGAGCAGCTCTGCAAGCCAGATATAGGAAGGAAAAATCTGGGTGCTTCATCTTGGGAAACTGTGCTGCAAAGCACAGCCCTCATGCGGTAAATTTCGAAGAGCTATTTATTAATCTTAGTGGCTGATTAGTGGCCTTTTTCATTTATCTATAATTTATCTAAGATTACATATCAGAAGTCATCTTGCTATCAGTGTTTAGAAGTCAACCATGATTATCAATGATGCCCAAACCATCTGGCCTGCCAGGGTTCCTCTGACATAGCTCTAACAGCCCTCTGCTCTCCCATCTGACACACCAGGCACTAATTCAAGTTATAACTGTGGTGCTCCAAGGACAATGGTGCTTCAAGGACAAAGGACAACCCTGCCTGAAAAAGTGTCAGCGTTACACCCCCTACCGGACTCTTACTCGCCCTCTCCACCATGTTGTGATGGTTATGAAATTCCTGAGCCCACCTGGGCGATGCCCACCTGGGCAGCGGGACCTGTCCCAAATAAGGAAAGGCATCTGCCCTGTCCCACTCCCACCCTATAGAAGGAAAGTATATGTCCCTCGACCAATCAGTAAACGAAATTTTCACCTCGGACCATTCCTTTGTTTTCTGGCCATAAAAACTGATCAATAGCACATGTTCCGGCTTGAGTCTCCCAGACTACTAGGAAGTCAGCCTGCTGTTCTGGCAGTGACCCTTCCCCATAATAAATTCTATCTTCTTTACATTCTGCCTTATGTCTGGAAATTCTTTTCCAACCCGCGTTCAGACCATGACAATAACTATACAGTGGTTATAACTGCTTTATAACTAACATGTCCTGCCTATTATCTGTCAGCTGCAAGGTATTCTGGTAAGTCACCGCTGCAGAGCTTTACTCCTTAACAGATTTCACTGGCCTAGCTCTGGGGTAGGCATCCCGTTTTTGATGTGCTCAGCCAGAAAGGCCCAAGTCCATGAAGCTGTGGCAAAGTTACAGTTCCATGGTTTCATGTTAGTTACCTTATAGTTACTGTGTAATTAGTGTCACTGAATGTACATTACCCCAAATAAATGTATCTACCCCAGACTAGATGTAGTATTTTTTTTTCTTTTTGTATAACTGGATTTCCTAGTACTGATATTTGTCATCCCTGCTTAAAGTGTCTTTTTTTTTTTTTTTAAAGAAAGTGTATTTGAAAATAAAGTCAGATGAAAAATTCATTAAAAAAATTCCCGTTCTGTCAGTTTCTCTAGTCAAAGATGGCCGTCTCACCCTCTGGAATGTGTCTCATTCCGCCCCACACGTCCCAGTACCCCTGGCCCTGGGCTGGGCTAAGTAAATTGGAATTCGGTTTCATGCCTGAGGCACTTAAACATTTCAGAAGGTGCTATAACCTGCCTCACCTGGGTGGCGGGGTCGGGCTCTGGTTCACAATGCCTCTTTTCCTCACCCTTTCACGTTTCCTCCTGTTCAGTTCTCTTGGGGGGCATTCAGTGTCTATCGTCTCTCCAGCTGACTAAACTGTTTCTCTGTATCTGTTAATTTTTTTCAACTACTAATCAAATAAAGGCAGTTTTCTAAAAAACTGTGTTGAGCGCTTATCATGCATTAGCTAATTTGTAGCCAACATCCCAGGAAGTGGGTATGATTAGTCTCCTTTTGATGGATGGGAAAATCAAGGCTCAGAGAAGTAGAGCAATTTGTTCAAAGCCATGTAACTATCCAGCATTCACCCCCAGTGCTGCATTTTAATAGAGCTGTGTAGATAACCAGGATCCTGCAATGCTGTCCTAGGTGGGAAATCAGAGTTGCAAGGGTACCACAGATGCATTTGTAAGAATGTTATCAAGAACCAGTACAGCAGGGTGATGGATAGAGATGTCACCTTGCCTGGCTGAGCTTTTGCTTTGCTTTCTCAGATTCTCTTTGGGAATGAACTTCCTGGATTTTGTGAAAGCTACTTCTTTTCACTCTCCTTGGGAATACCTCTTGAATCCACAATGAAGCCATAAAAAGGCTTATTGGGTTGGGTGGCTGTTAAGAAACCCCTACTCTCCAGACAATGGATCCTTTGAATTGGAAAAACTTCTAAACTGACAATTTTCTCAGCTTCAAACAATTGTCTCATTGGTACCCATGAAAAGACCAAACTAAAAAGTGGATACAAAGAAATATAACACCCAGCCTTTGGGACTCTCTTAATAAGATGAAAGAACAGAAATTAAATATAGAACAAAATTAAAAACCAAATCTAGCATAAATTCCCCCTTTCTCTCCCTCTTATACACCCCTTATCCCCAACAGCCTGTCCTTGATCCTCTAGAAGACCTTTTGGATCTACGGATCCCTGGTCTAAACCCCCATCCCCTTTCACGAAGGAAACAGGTGGCCAGAACTTTTCCCAGGCCCTCCTGCAAATGACCAGGAAGTAGCTCAGCTGGAGGCTAATAGTCAAGATTTCATAGGTATGATATTAGAGGCTGTCTCCTCTAGAGTGAATTGGCCTAAAGTTGAATTACGCACTCAGAAGGAAGGAAAAAAATTAACATCAATTACTGTAGACTTCTGATAATAGACAAATACACTCCAAAACTCTTAGGAGAAAACTTGCATTCTCTCTATGTCCCTTGAACACCTTACCTTGTCCTTGAAATGTAAATACTCCAGGAGGTATCTAAAACCATGCCCACTGGGCTTCCCTGGTGGCGCAGTGGTTGAGAGTCCGCCTGCCGATACAGGGGACATGGGTTCGTGCCTCGGTCCGGGAGGATCCCACATGCCGCGAAGTGGCTGGGCCTGTGAGCCTGTGCGTCCGGAGCCTGTGCTCCGCAACGGGAGAGGCCACAGCAGTGAGAGGCCCGTGTACTGAAAAAAAAAAAAAATAATAAAACAATGCCCACACTTGCTTGAGACTAAAGAAAGAGGATATTTTATTTATTTATTTACTTTTTTTTCTTTTTTTTTTTTTCTTTTTCCCCTCGCGGCTTGCAGGATCTTAGTTCCCTGACTAGGGATTGAACCCAGGTCCACAACAGTGAAAGCGCTGAGTCTAGCCACTGGATCACCAGGGAATTCCCTAGTTTATTTTATTTTTGAGGGCTTTTAAAAATACAGACTGCAGGGGACTTGCCTGGTGGCGCAGTGGTTAAGAATCCGCCTGCCAATGCAGGGGACACGGGTTCGAGCCCTGATCCGGGAAGATCCCATATGCCGCGGAGCAACTAAGCTTATGCACTACGACTACTGAGCCCGCCCTCTAGAGCCTGAGAGCCACAACTACTGAAGCCCGCGCGCCTAGAGACTGTGCTCCACAACAAGAGAAGCCACCGCAATGAGAAGCCCAAGCATCGCAATGAAGAGTAGCCCCCACTCGCCGCAACTAGAGAAAGCCCTCACGCGCAGCAACGAAGACCCAATGCAGCCAAAAATAAATAAAATTTTTAAAAATTTAAATTAAAAAAAATAAAAATACAAACTGCTAAAAGGGCTCTCTTGCCCAAACTCTAAATCACAGCCTCCTTAAGATTACAGCTGACCCTTGAACAACATGGGGATTAGGAGCACCAACTCTCCAAGAAATCACAAATCCATTTATAATTTTACACTCATCCCTCGGTATCTGCAGTTCCACATCCACGGATTCAACCAACCATAGATCATGTGGTTCCTGTGCAGGACGTGCAGGCCCATGTCTAAGTGGACCTGTGAATTTCAAACCTGTGTTGCTCGAAGGTCAATGTACTTGTCAAGAGCAAATACAAATCTTCAAAACCTTCTCCACAAATATTACCAAAAAGCTTTAAAGCAGGTAACCTTCACTTGTTACTTTGTCTAAAAGAGTCTATAAACAGCCTGCTTTGGTCATTTCTTAGGTCCTATACCTGTGTGACCTCTGTATGTACAAAATTAGATTTGTTTATCTCTCTCATGTCAATTTCATTATTAGACCAGTCAAAATAACCCAAAGGGGTAAAGGAGAAATTTTCCTCTCCCAAACAGCTGTGTGACCTCTGTGACCCTGAACAAGGTCCTTGACCCTTCTCTGCTTCGGTTTTACTGTGTATAGTCTCATGATGATTGGAGCTCAGAGAGGACACGGAAGCCCTAACTGAGATAAAGACTAGGAAAGCTGGGAGAGATTTTGGACAAGACAGCATCTTTATCCTACATTCTTTTCCAGCATGAAAATGTCCTTATTGTGTGGATCTGTAAGTTCATTATAACAACCACACATCATAGGTTTGTCTAGCCCATCTGGAATATCAAATAGTCTGTCCACTTGTTGTATGAATGAAACATACATTGTGAAACCGAGCAGGACCCTGTGGGGCTCCCGGCTACAAATCCTTTCTGTGTCTCCCGTTTCTTGTTTGTAGGAAATAAGCTTCATTCAGTCTCCTTGACCTTCCCTGAGTTCCAAAAGGGCAGATATGGGAAGGGAGGGAAGGCAGGAACAAGGGAGGAGCAGTCAAGAAACAATAGTGCAGCCTTGGGGCAGCGTCCTGGTTCCCCCTCAAGGAGTATATATATAACAATATCTTTGAGTTCTTCTGCAGAATTATGGCCCCCACATGGGTAGAGGATGGTAAATTCAGGCTGAGCATGAGATCCCTGGAGTACCACCCTGTTGCCTCACCAGCAACCAATCAATAGAAAGTCACACACCCTGCAGCCCTCATACCAAATTTTGCCTATAAAAACTTCTCCCCCCAAACAATTGGGGAGTTTGAAGTTTTTGAGCACAAGCCACCTGTTCTCCTTGCTTGGCCCTGCAGTAAACCTTTCTCTGCTCCAAACTCTGACGTTTTTGGTTTGTTTGGCCTTACTATGCTTCAGGCACACAAACTTTGTTTGGCAACACTTAGACTTGGCATCAGACTGAATGGTCAGGTCTCAGTCCAGCTGTCTGACCTGGGCAGGTCACTTTGCCTCCTGAAGCCTTGTTTCCTCATCTCATCTTTAAAGCAGGGTAACAGTAATACTTACCTCCTGGGGTAAAGTGAGGATTCAATTACATAATACATGCAAAATGTCTCACAGTGTCTAGTAAGAGGCAAGTATTTAAAAAATAAGTCACTTCTATTTTTAGCACTGTGCTCAGTGCAACAATATTGAAAAAAAAAAAAGACAGTAGCTGTTTTCCTCCTTAGTGAATCAGAAGGAATTTGAATTCCCCTGGGATTCAGACCCATCCCTTTGACTCAGCAGCTTAGATGCCATAGTCTCGGGGGCTGTGAATGACTTACGTGCAGGCATGTCGTATTTTCAAAAGATGCCTTGACTTGTCTGTTGAGGATAACGTTTCTATAAAGTAGCTGTCTCCAATTTGTAAAATTCCATCTGCACTCCCCACCTCACCCCCATTCTCCAGACAGCCTTTCCTGCAGCTCCTAAGAAAAGGGACCCTACCAGGAGGGAGGCGACTAAATCTTGGTAAGGGACTTAACTCTTTTGATCTCAACCAGCAGCTTTGGTCCAGCTGGGATTCTCTGATAGAATACATCAGCAAGAGTTACCTCAAGAATTCCTTAATCCTTAGCCCTCTTGGTAAACAAAGCATTTGATGAATTTATTGCTCATCCATCCCTCCAAAAATGTCCTGTTGGCAGTGGCTTGAGAATGTCATTTTACCTGGCAGATTCATTTTACTTCCTCTAAAGGACTTACATTAATTGCCACTGCCTCTTCCTACCCCCCAACATTCCACTTTAAAATCTCCTACATGGCAACGTTCCAATGTGCGAACTATGTATATGCCACAGTGCAGAAATCAGGACCTATGATCTCCGTGGGTTCCATTTTCTTAGTCCCTCTGGAGGAGAAGGGCTGGGCTGCAATCCCCACTCCACAACTTATGTTGTGGGTCGGTTACATCTCTGAGTCTCAGTTTCATTTGTAAGATGAGCCACCTTTCAGGACTTCATTCATTCAGTCATTCTACAAATACTTGTTTTACCAGAGAAGAGCAAGGTAGGCAAGGTTTCTGTCCTTCAAAGCAGTCCAGTGTGGGCACCGGACGTGAAACAGAGTCTCCGTCCAGCCTATGTAGGTGGCTCTGCCATGGTGCTGGTGCAGGGTGGGGGAATTCTGGGGCGTTCTGAGGATGACTGTGACTTTACATTCCTGCCGCTCTCCAGGTGCAATGCAGGAAATGCCCTAAACTCTGGAATTGCTGAGTGATGAGTCATCAGAGAACCGGGGGAAGGTAGGGGACCAAGGGCAATTGGAGCTATCCCTGGTCTCTGGGATTGAGTGGCAGGTTCCCAGAGAAGCTGACTCGGAGAGTGAGGTTATTAGGAAGTGAGATTATTATTAGAGACGGCTCTTGGGTTCAACACCTAGGGAGGGGGATCAGGAGAGGGGAGGAGGAAGCTGGGTCCCAGAAAGGCCTCAACCTACCACAGGAAGCTCTGAAGTTGAGGGGTCCCCACTGAATTGTCCCAAGCTGTGGTGCGAAGTCTGGACCTTTATACTCCAGCATGGACCAGGCACTGGAAGTGGTCTGCCCTCAAGAAGGGGCATGACCTTGAGCCTTGGTTGGGGAACCAGGTGAGGTACATCTCTATTTGGAAGCCTTCTCCTATCTCTATATTAATCCCTTTTCTCAGCCCCTCCCAGCTCCCAAAATAGATGAGAAGAGAAACCTATTCTAGCCAGATAGCATTGAGTAAGAAATGAGATATAAAATGAGAGCTGAAGAATGAGTGGAAATCAACTAGGAGGGAGAGGAGAGAGCAGGAAGAAGTTTTCAGGCTGAGGGAAGGGCATATGCAAAGGTCCAGTGGTAAGAGCCGGGGGGGGGGGGGGGGTGGGCAATGGGAGGGGCAGGGAAGAAGTGCCTCTGGTTCAGGATAATGGAAAATAGCTGAGCAGGTTTCAGTGGACTTGAGGTCATCCTGACTCTGCCATTTACCTGAAAGTTACATAAACTCTCTAAACCCCAGTTTCTTTATGAAAGGGGATGATATACCTGCCTCCCAGTTTTTTTGTTTTGTTTTGGTTTTGGTTTTTGGCTGCATTGGGTCTTCACTGCCGTGTGAGGGCTTTCTCTAGTTGCGGCGAGCGGGGGCTACTTTTTGTTGCGGTGCACGGGCTTCTCATTGTGGTGTCTTCTCTTGCTGCGGAGCACGGGCTCTAGGGGCTCAGGCTTCAGTAGTTGCAGCACGTGGGCTCAATAGTTGCGGCACGTGGGCCCTAGGGCGTGCGGTTTCAGTAGTTGTGGCTCACAGGCTTAATTGCTCTGAGGTATGTGGAATCTTCGCAGACCAGGGATAGAACCCGTGTCCCCTGCATTAGCAGGAGGATTCTTAACCACTGAGCCATCAGGGAAGTCCCAGTATTTTTAGGATGACGTGAAATAACATGCACACAGTAAGGGCTTATAAATGTTGGTTGCTCTGTTTATTATTAATGGATATTGCTCTGAAAATAATAATGGTCCATTTGTTAATAATATACTCTTTGCCTAGAAAAATCATAGAACAAGAAGTTAGGAGTTGGCAAACTTTTTATTAAAGGATCAGATTGAGTATTTTATGCTTGTGGACCCCATTACAAGGGGTCTCTTACAACTACTCAACTCTTGTAGCATGAAAGCAGCCACAGACCCTACATTAGAAAGTGGCGATGGCTGTGTCCTAATTGGACTTTATTTACAGAAAGAGGCAGCCAACCCCGGAAACCAGATTATTAAAACCCCAAAGCAAGTCTCTGTGGTTCGAGAAGACATTTCAGGTCCTTCCTCTATGTACCCTTCCTTCCCTCATTTGGAATGCTCTCTGTACACATCAGTTACATATATTGGGTTGGCCAAAAAGTTTGTTCGGCTTCTCTGAACGAACTTTTGGCCAACTGAATATTTGCATCAGCGTACAATATCACATAATGATAACATACAAAAAGGTGAGCTGCAACAATAAAATTCCCATTTTGTCATCATAAGAGCTTGTGAATTCAGATTGAAGTTTATGAGCTGCCATTTATTGCACTTGAGGTGGTCAGTTGCAATGATCCTGTGTCAAGAAGCTGAAACCCCTCATTGCGATGATGAAGAATCGTTCAAGAACTCTGCATTTCCTTCAATTGTCCTAGCTTGGTTTAACCCAAAAAGCAAAATCTGAGACAAGGAGTTATTGTGGAAATAGTTTTTTGCAGGGAAGAATTCTGAGAAACTGGAGTGGGGGAACTGTGACAGTGAACTTGGAAAGAAGGTGAAATCAGTGCAGTGGTGACTTACTGCTCTGGGTAACTAGGGCTTAATCCCACTGGAGACCTTCTAGGGAACTATGTAGAATATGTCTCATAAATGTCCACCTGAGACATGGAGTATTCACTGGCTCCCATTGGTCAAGGGAGGTGTTACTTACCCCCCCACACTTCAAGAATTGAGCATGTCAAGACCCTTAATGTGGTCAAAAGCAGGGCTATCAAGTTTCACCTGCACACAGCTGCTTGTGCACAGTAAACACATAAATAAAACTTTAAATCAAAATTACTCTACGGATTAAAGAATGTCTCTCTCTGACCACTGACCCCTAGCTATCCAGTCTTCCCCAGGGGCAATTTTTGTTTGTACTTCCTTGTATATCTTTTCAGATGTGTGCTATGTATAGCTATTGCTGAACCAGGTTTGTTTGCCTGATGTGCCACAAGCCAAAATGCTGAGGTGCCAAGGTTTGCAGCAGAAAAAGGGTTTATTTACAAGGTAGTCAAGTGAAGAGACAGGAGAACAAATCTCAGATCCACTTCTCTGCAGGCGAGGGGCTTGAGATATTTATGGGATAAAGAAGAAGGATGGGGCTTCCCTGGTGGCACACTGGTTAAGAATCCGCCTGCCAGTACAGGGGACATGGGTTCGAGCCCTGGTCGGGGAAGATCCCACATGCCACAGAGCAACTAAGTCCGTGCGCCACAACTACTGAGCCCACGCGCCACAACTACTGAGCCCACACACCACAACTACTGAAGCCTGCGCACCTAGAGCCCGTGCTTCTGCAACAAGAGAAGCCACCACAATGAGAAACCCGCACACTGCAATGAAGAGTAACCCCCGCTCGCTGCAACTAGAGAAAGCTCGCGTGCAGCGACGGAGACCCAACGCAGCCAAAAATAAATAAATTAATTAGTTAATTAAAAAAAAGGAGGTTGGTCTTAGATATGGGGAAAGGTGATTGGAGGTAGGGAAAATGTGAGGTAATCACTGTTCTACACAGACGTATCTGAGTTACACGCTTTTTCATGGGATGTATGTTCAAAAATGGAGGCACTTAGCACGATCCGAGGGTGGCATTTTTGGCCCTCTGACATCAAAAGGTTATTCATCAGACACCCGCACAGGCCCAGTTTTAGGGTTGGTGGTCCCAACCAGTCTTAGCCTGATTGAGCTTGAATAAGACACAGCTGACTCCAAGTTCCTGGAAAACAACTCAGGCAAACATCTTATTGTTTAGGCTTCATGAAGCTTGCTGCCTATGCAATTTGAACAAAATAATTAAGGCAAGCTTGCCTAGTGAAGGTGGGCTACAAGCAGAGGGGTTTTTAAGCAAGCTGTTAGACAACCTCAAGAATTTCTATTAGTGACCAGTTTCTGTTAATCCTATGAGGCACAGTTTCAGGATGAGTTGGGTTTTTGGGGGTTTTTTTGCCCCAAGCTTCTCTCTCTTTATTTTTAGGTATTAATTTTTTTTATTGGAGTAAAATTGCCTTACAATGTTGTGTTAGTTTCTGCTGCACAATGGAATGAGTCAGCTCTATGCATACCTATATCCCCTCCCTCCTGGACCTCCCTCCTCCTCTCCCCCCCCCCCCATCTAGGTCATCACAGAGAAGGATGAGTTTTTTAATTATATGGAGAATGGTTTCATAGGTAAACAAATAGTATTTTCCCTTTTTTAAGACCATCGGTGACATACTACACACAGTCTCCTGTACCGTGCTTTTAAAAATTTCTATCTATTCATCTTTCTGATAATTACATATATATGTTTAGAGCTCCCTCTTCTTTGGAATGACTGCATAGTATTTCATTTACCTTAATTTACTTAACCAATCCCCCTACCGATGATATTGTTATTTCCAGTTATTTTTTAAAAGTCAAGATGATTGAGGTATACATGCGGTAGTGTACAGCTCTATGAATTTTGATAAACATATACAATCATGTAGTCACAACCACAATGCAGAACAATTTCATCACTCCAAAAGTCTCCCTAGTGCATCTTTGTACATAGTCATCCCCTTCATTCATCCCCAGCCCCTGGCAACCACTGATCTGCTCTCTGTACCCCGCCCAAAAGGACTTTCCCTTTTCCAAAATGCCATATAAATGGAATCATACAGGATGCAGCCTTTGAGCCTTGTTGCTTTCACTAGGCACAATGCATTTGAGATTCATCCATATTGTTGTGTGTATGAGTGTTTGGTTCCTCTTTATTTCTGAGTTATATTCCATGGTACAGATATACCACAGCTAGTTTATATCCATTCACCAGCTGGAAAACATTGGATCATTTCCAGTTGGGGCAATCACGAATAAATCTGCTATCATTGCATACTAGTTTTTGTGTGGACATAAGTTTTTATTTCTCTTGGGTAAACATCTAGGAGTGGGATTACTGGGCTGTATGGTAAGTGCATGTTTGACTTAATAAGTACTTGCCAAACTGATTTCCAAAGTGACTGTACCACTTTGTCTTTCTACCAGCAATATATGCTAATTCACCCGCATTTGGTATTGTCATTGTCAGTTGTTTTTATTTCAGCCATTCCCATAGGTATATATAGAATTTTGTCTACCGCAAACAGTGCTACAATGAATATTCTTATACACATATCCTTTAAAATCGGGTATGAGTATAACTGTAAGATATAGTCTTAGAACTAGAATTGATGGGCCAAGGATGTGAAAGGTTGTTTAGGTATGCTAAACAGCCTTCTGAGAAGGTGGGGCCAGTCTCGTTGCCTACGAGCTAGGTATGGCATTGTGTTGGCCAAAAAGTTCATTCTGGTGTTTCCGTAACATCTTAATAATACCTGTTTCACCACATCATCACCAACACAGTGTATTACCCAATATCATTACAATTTTAAATGAGATTTCACTTTAGACGACTGCTCTATGCGTATCTATCTCATAGGGCTGTTGGTGAGGACTTAAAGTAGAGTTTTAAGAGCAGGGCCTGCCACACACAGAGTGGCAATGGAGGTTAATAGTTATTGTATGATTACCACTATTAATCATTATTATTTGCCTCTCTCTCTCTGAGTTCCTCATCAGTATATTCACAAACGCTTTTTCCAAAGAGCTCAAACGTTCTGCCTACGGAATTTAGTTAATCCTCATAAATCTCTTCAGATGCTGGCTAGGATTTCAGGCACTGTGGGCTTTACAGAATAGGGAAGTGCAAGAGGATAGCACTGTTCTAAGGTTACAGAACAGATCTGTGTCCCACGAGGTCAAAATGAGTCGAGTTTGGAATAGGAATGGGTTCCTCTAGGTTACAATGGCTGTGAAGCTTTTTTTCACTGCCATCCACTTTAAGAAATACACCAGGAACCAGAACACACATATAGACCTGAAACAAAAGTTTCAAAAACAATACTTCTATGTTTTCTATTTGTTCCATTCCATTTTATTGAAAATATGTTCATTGGGATATGCTAATAGATTTCAAAATCTACTATTGGGTTAAGACTAGTAGTTTAAAAGGCAGTGTTCTAGGTCAAAAATGTTGACCTTTCTGGGAATACAACTGGAATCATAGAACCTCACACTCAGTTTTGGGTACATTATTCCCTTGTTCCTTTTTCTTCATTTCCTTGGGACGCTAGAGCTTATTCGTTCATCAATCTTCACAAATAGCTCTTGGATTCCTTATGTGCACTGCCCAGTATTAAGCGCCAGTGGAGAAAACAGGCTTTGAAGAGCAAGAGGCCTGGATTCAAATCTCACCTCCACCATTTGCTGGTGATCTTGGTTACGCCTCTGCAGTCTTCAAACACTCAGTTTCCTCCTTTGTGAAACGTAGTAGTAATAGAGAAATCAACGTCAACGCATGTAAAGCACTTATAAGAGTGTCAGGCTCATTCATAGTAAGCCCTTAATACACTGGTTCTCAAGGAGTTATCCCCAAGATCAGCAGCATCAGCATCATTTAGTAACTTGTTAGAATGGAATTCTCGGACCTCACCCCAGATTTACTGAATCAGAAACTCCAGGGGTGGGGCCCAGAAATCGGTTTTAACAAGTTCTCCAGGTGATTCTGATGCATTCTCAAGTTTAATACCTGGTAACTATTAACAATTAGTACTTGAGGCTGCTGAGGTGAGCAGTGGGCAAATTATGAAGGCTAAAGTTAAGCCCTACGGTGCCAGCAAGACTCCTGGTAACGTTCCAACCTGCCTCAGCCCGGGCTTACCCTCCCTCCTCCCTCAGCAGGGCCCGCCTAGTGCACTCGCTGATTGGTGGGGTCTCTCTGGACCGTCACCCCATCCAACCACGGAGAACGTAAACGAAGAGGGGCGGGACTAGGCGCGGCGAGAGCGGCGAGCCTGTTGGCTATAGGCCACGCCGCGGGGCGGGGCGGGGCTGCGCGTGCGCACGGCCTAGGCGCGCCCGTGTGGGCTGTTGAAAAATGGCGACTGTTGCTGAGCTGAAGGCGGGTGAGTGCGGATGGGAAGCTTGCCGGCTGAACTTTGTCGGCCTTCAGCCTGTGAAAAGGATGGGACGAAATGAGGGTGCGCGGAACACTAGTCAGCCTTTTCGCGGGTCGTTCTGTGGCGTCAGGGCCTGCGGAGCGTCCAGAGGGTGTGGCGGCCGCCGCGCGGGGGCCCTGAGGGGATGTGGTTGCATAGGGACAATGTTTAAACCGGCTTTGAGCTGGAGGAGGAGTCCCAGGATCCCCAGGTACCTGAGAGGTCTATAGTTCTGCACCTTGGGGCTCTGGCGCATCCTTCTGGACCTCGACGGGGGCGAGGCCGTGGGCCGGGCCTTTTCCTCCGGGCTGATGATTCCAATGTCTAAACCACCATTGTTGGTGTTCCGCACAATCCTAAACCATTTGCTTGCTTATCTCATTGCGTCCATACAACCACCTGCGAGGTGGGTCGCGATTTTCCATGGGGAAAAAGTGGAGGTAGAAAGGTGTCTGGCTTGGCCATTCTCCTGTGTGTTTAGGAAAAGTTCCACAAAGGTTCGAGCCCTTAAGCTGAGAACATTTGTACACCGTTAGTTTTGACGCAAATGTCCAAACGAGTAATAGTAATTATAGTTATTAGCCATCGAGCCTTATGTGTCAGGCACAGCCCAGCGCCTGTGTTATCTAATTTATTCTGTGTATGAACCTTATGCCCATTTCATAGATTAGGAAATTGAGGCGCTGAGAGGTGAAATAGATCGACTAAAGTAATTTAGCTATAAAGAGGCAGAGTGAGAACCTAGAGATGCTGCACCAGGCCTGCAGGTCTTAGTTACTGAGTGATACTGCTGCCTGCCTAGTAAAACCAGTTACATTTTTCAGGGAATTTAGGCTCTAAATCAGTGATTCTTAGAGATTTGGTGGGGAGAGTATGATTTGAGAATATGATTCAGGAATTATTGATCTAAATGTATATTTGCGGCCCAGGACTGATGAACAATCATTACAAAGGCATACCTCTATCCACAAGGACAGACTTGACATGAATTGGTGAACTCTCTCCCCAGGAAACACATATCACCTGTACTATTGCATGCAACTTCTGAGGATTTAAAGATACTTTGGAATATAAACCAGGTTAAGAAGCTCTTTCCAAAGAAATTGTCATGGTACAGTGTTTTAATAACCATGATAATAGAGGGCAGATCAGGATGATACGGAACCCTAGAACTCTCTAGACAAGGGATGTCCTACACAGATGTAGGGAGCCCTTTATGCTTTTCCTGCATTTGTCAGCTCTGAATATACTTAGTGTTCAAGAGAAACCCATTGAAAATGCTTGCCAATCAATTATCTTATATGGGCTTTCACCTTTTTAAAGCACTTTCCCCTCACATTTTTCCACCTTACTTGGTTCTACCTCTGAGACATAGAACTCATGTTGGAGAAGACAAGTGAGGCAGGAGTTAGTGATCTACCGCTGAGGTAGTGATGGGACATGCTGGGTTTCCTAACTCCAGCTTCATTAATTCTCATTTCTTTGCTGAGTTCAAGGCTGTGCTGTGTGCAAATACAGAGTAATTGGGGGGAAAAAATCTCTCGGTCTAATTTCTAAAGATGGAATTGGAGAACAGGGGTTCAGTTATGATCCCAACATGATAAAGCTGTACCTGCCTTTTATGGGCCTGTTGCACAGTCTGACTGGGTGATAACTACTCTTAACACACCTGCAAAAAAGGTTGAGGGGATGAATCTACATATAAGGGCCAAGAAAGGTTAAAGTCTAGTCCAGATTGTATCTCTTTAATCAACAAAACCTGACTCAGGTTTTTGTTGTTTATCAAAGCTTAAAAAAATTTCATGTCCATGCCTACTTGGATACACTCCCTGGGCTCCTTTTATTTTATTTTATTTTTGGCTGCATTGGATCTTCGTTGCTGCACGTGGGCTTTCTCTAGTTGCTGCCAGCGGGGGCTACTCTTCGTTGCAGTGCGGGGACTTCTCATTGCGGTGGCTTCTCTTGTTGCGGAGCATGGGCTCTAGGCGCATGGGCTTCAGTACTTGTGGCTTGCGGACTCTAGAGTGCAGGCTCAGTAGTTGTGGCACATGGGCTTAGTTGCGCCGTGGCCTGTGGGATCTTCCCGGACCAGGACTCGAACCCGTGTCCCGTGTGTTGGCAGGCGGATTCTTAACCACTGCGCCGCCAGGGAAGTCCCTGGGCTCCCTTTCTGAATTGTCATTATTGGGGTGTACTTATTTATAGCATAATACAGTATTAAACTATATTTATTACACCAATAGTATACAGCACAGTATTATAATGCCTCTAGGCAGCTCTCTATTCTAGGCACTATGGGTGAAATGTGTTAATTCTCTGGAGTTGTTATTTAGCTATTAAGGACAATGTGAGAGAAAAAAAAAAAAAGGCTCCAGACCACTGCAAGGGATGATGCCAATTCAGCCCTATCCATATTAGTATTTATAGCTAAATCTCATTATCATAACTACTGATATTTGTAATAATGACCCTTGCTTATCAAGAAGTTAGATTACGTTCAGCATATATATCCCTGATTCCTTGAGATGACATTGATAAAGTTACATGTTAGATTTCTAAGTAGGCTTACAATTTCAAAATCTTACTGTTTTAAGGAATTAACTCACAATTGCCTTTAAAAAACAAACCCCCCAGAACAAAAGCCCACCTTTTTGTTCAGAATGGGCCATTTCCCAAGGTTTCTGGGTATCAGTTTTTATACAAAGGGCACGACATAGTCCTTCCTTTTTGGAGTGTACTTGTTATCTTTAATCATCTACTTTCTGGACCAGAGGGTTTTAGTGACATACAGAACCTGTCTGCAGTGACAACCATTCTTGAAAAGATATGAGACACTGGGAGATAAGTTCAGGTCCCAGTAAGCTGAGTATATTTCTCTCCCCCTTTTCTTCTTCACTAAAGAATGTGTATCAGTCTGTAGCCTCTGACAGTGATGATGTTGGAAGGATAAATTTGCATTTGCTTAAATATATTAAAATAGTAAATCATCGCAACTCAGGAACTTTATTTTTTATTACAAATGTGGCTTGTGGTAGCTAATGTGATGATTGTTCAGTTTGTCATAGAGTATAGGTTGAAAGTGCATGTTATGCCATTTACCTTTTAAGCATTTTTCTTCAGAGTTTGGCTAAGAATGACAAAATTCCTTCTGTAACTGAAGCATTAATATTTTATATTTAACAGTTTTAAAGGACACCTTGGAAAAAAGAGGAGTATTAGGGCATTTAAAAGCAAGGATTCGAGCTGAAGTTTTCAATGCTCTTGATGATGAAAGTGAACCTCGACCATTATTGTCTCATGAAAACCTTCTAATTAATGAATTAATTCGGGAGTATTTGGAATTCAACAAATATAAGTATACAGCATCTGTCCTCATAGCAGGTAAGAGGTTATTTATTGTTAGTTACCTGATACGAAATCTGCCTCTTCCCTTCTCCCAATTCTCAGAAAGTGTTTAGCCTAGAAATCTAATTCCATTACCAAACAGTATCATCTGGGACATGACTGGAACATAAAACCTCCCATGGGCTCTTTCCATAGCTTGAACAAGTGCTTGTGAGGTTTATTGTATTATAGGGGGAAATAACTCAATAAACACTTAAACTAGGTGCATACTTTGAAAAATCATCCATAATTCCTGGCACTGACAATAAATACTTGTTTACTGGTATTGAGAATAAACAATTCTTTACATTTTACCCTATGTGCTGTCCGTCTTTTTTCTATGTATATGCTTTAAAAATACACACAGATTTAATATATATTCTTTATTAAAAAATATAAAACATTGGGAGATAAAGCCTCAAAATATTGCTACCATGTATTGATCAGGCACTGTATACAAATGTATGTGAAAGCATGATATCTAAAAAGGATTAGATAATCTATAGAAATTTCAAATAACTGTGTTGTACACCTGAAACTAATATAATATAATATTGTGAACCAACTATACTTAAATAAAAAAAGAAATAAGAGGTCAACTATACTTCAATTAAAAAGAAGAAAAAAAAAAAAAAGAAAAGGATTAGGAAGGTAAACTCCAAACTCATTCTAGTGATGGGAGGGAGAGAAATGGTATTGGGGGAGGGAGTCAGCAGTTAAAAAGAAATTTATTTTATCTGTTAAAATTTATTTCTTAAGAAAGCAAAAGAACTGGAAGAATATGCACAATAGTCAGGATCAGCATTGCCTCTGGGCTGGGGGAGATGAGGTTGGGAGGATGATCAAAAACACCTTGCATGTACATAACTTGATTCCCTTGTTCAAGGTGTAATCTGTGCTTTAAGACTGTTTGGTGCCTTGGAGATATGCCTCATCAAAGAAAAGAGATCATGAAGTGGATTTTGGAAGAGAGAATGGATTCCTTATTTGTGATGCTGGAACTTTCCATTCGATAGATCTTTTGTTAATATTCTAGATCTTTTATTTAATGTTAACTGAATGTTAATACCTTAACTGAATAAAGACTGATGATCTTTATTGGTTTAAGGATCTTCAATATCAGTATCTTCACTTTCTTCAGTTTGTTATAGATGGCTATATAATACATTAATAATCAGAAAAGAAGAATATGAAAATATCATCAATTAGATGTCTTGGACTTGTGCTTACCTAGAATGGAATATAATGACATAGTCAAGTTTCTACAGTGTCTTGGCTTTTTAAAACAAAAAATGAGGTAAAATTAACATATAAGATTCTTTACCATTTTTAGTATATAGTTCTATGGATTTTACCAAATTCATACAGTTGTGTAACTACCACCACAATCACAATCACGATATAGAACGTTTCCATCACCTCAAAAAATTGTGTCCCTTTGTAGACAACCTCTTCTACCCTCAAACCCCTAGCAACCTCTGATCTGTTGTTTTCTGTACCTATCATTTGCCTTTTCCAGAACATCATATAAGTGAAACCATGCAGGATGTAGCATTTTGAATCTTTTTCCTTTCACTCAGCATAACACATTTGAGACCATGCTGTTATTTTTCCACTCCGAATAGCATTCCATTGTATGGTTGTATTGATGTATCTATTATCAGTTGATAGACATTTGGGTTGCTTCTAGTTTTTGGCAATTATGAGTCAAGCTGCTATAAAACATTCATTTACAAGTTTGGCCGAACGTTGTTTTCATGTCTCTTGGGTAAAGAGGTAAGAGTGGGATTGCTGGGTTGTGTGTGGTAAGTGTATGCTTACCTTTATAAGTGGATGCAACATTTTGTTCTCCTACCGGCAGAGTATGAGGGTTCCAGTTACCCTGTGTCCTTGCCAGCACTTCATATTAGTGTTTATTGTACTTTTAGATTTATTGCCGCCAAATGGATATCAGCACTGTCATGTATTTAATTTACAGGCTTCTTAGAAAATAGGACTTCTGAGTCTAGTATATAGAAACAATATTTTCCCAACTCAAAATTGGGGGATTTAAAAAATAAATTTATGTTAAACTGTATTAAAATATGCATTTAACAAAGTGGCTATTCTGAAAGTCATAAAATCACACACAGTTGCATCTGCCTTGGCGTGTGCCATCATTCTTCTAAAATCTGAAAAATGTGTATACCTCGTAAGTGTGGTTTTTATCAAAATCCTATTTACTTTTTACATTAATAAAGACTCAGTGTTTTATGATTTTCCCCCCAGAATCTGGTCAACCCATAGTTCCATTGGACAGACAGTTTCTCATCCGTGAACTAAATGCATTTGAAGAATCAAAGGATAATACAATGTAAGAAGTTTTTTAAAAAAATAAGTTTTCAGATACTGTTGTATTGGAGTCATAATTGCATAGCAGTGGTTTTATTTCATTTTAATTCAGGAGGTATTTATTTGGGCCCAGTGCGTATCTAGCACACGTCTACGGTGTGCAGCTGTGTGTAGGTGCTAAATGCCTGTGGTTTCAGAGGACTGAGCACCCCTGCTTTATCCTAAGGGTCACGTCTCTTGGCTTCTTCATCCATCCTTTTGTTTTTTACCTGAGGCTTTGCTCTATCAGTTGTTTTCTTCCTCACATTTAACTCTTCCTCCTCACTGCTTCCTTCACTTCAACTTGGGAATGTACTCAAATCTCTCCTCTCCAAAAAAACCTCTTAACTCCTTTTTATCCCTGAACTTAGTGAAGATCAACCCCCTGTTTTCATTTTGTTATTACCCCCTCTTTTGCCTTCTCTGCATTTTAAGTTCTCCCCTCACCATTTGTACTGAAACTATGCTCTTGAAAAAGAGTGACCACTTTCTAGTAGTTTCTTAGTTTTTTTCCTACTTTAGTGTTTCTTAAACTTTTTCTAGAGGATCCCTGAATGGCAGAAAAAATTGTACCTAGGAGGCCTGGGAACATAGATCAAAGCACCTTTCCCCTGGTAAGAAATTTCTTTGAAGTCTCATGTTTTCTCTTTCTAAAAGGTTTATTGAATTTTTTCATTCTACTTCATGATATAATTATTTTTACCATTAAAATGTTTTAAATGACATGCCAATTAAATTGAACTCTCCCTCAAATCTTTGTGTAAAATTAGTGTTCTGGGATCATATGCCACCTGTACTTTGTACCAGGCCCCTAGCACTAAGAGTGGATATATATCTATTTCCAATTTGAGAAGCTCAGCTTTACTTGAGTTTCTGCAGTGTTTTGTAATATTGACAACTCTTTCTTAAAACACTTCTTGTCATTTGTCTTTTATGACTCTTTACTGTCTTGGTTTTTCTGTCTCCCTTATGGTCGTCACAGTTTCTTCATTGGCTCCTTTAAGGTTCCTTTAAATTGTGGGCACTCTCCCCCAAGTTTTGTCCTTAACTTTCTTTTCCTCTTGTCCCCCTGCCCACTTTTCTGTGTAGTCTTGAGTCTTTAATGATGTCTCCACGCTGGTGACTGTGCTTTAA